>NC_138915.1:8749588-10211601 GCF_965231255.1 Vanellus vanellus | reverse complement strand
GGCGGGACCTCGGTCCGAACTGACGGGTTCGTTCGCCCCTTTGCCGCTGCGGCTGCGCGCGCGCGCCCCGGCCGTTAGGCGGTGGTGCGCGCAGCGCGCGTGCTGGCGGCGGCCAGCTCTCCACCCCCGCCGCGGCGCGTCACGTGACGCGGGCTTCGCGTTTACATTCGAAACGGGCGCCCCCCTCCCCCCCTCCTCCTCCTCCTGTTCCCCCCCCCCCTCCTCCCAGCGCGCGCGCCGCCCGGCGGTGACCGTTTCGCTTTCATTTCCGGGCGGCCCAGGGCGCGGAGCGGCGGCGCGGAGACTCCCGGCAGCGCCCCCCCCCGCGGCCCGCCCCTCCGCCCCCGGCGCGGCCCCACCCCCGCGGGCTCGGAGTGAACCGAGATCCCCCTTCCCCTCCCCCGCCCCGGCACACACCCCCCTCCTCCTCCGCTTCCCCCTCCTGCGCCGAGAGAGAGGGAGAGAAAGGGAAGGGAAGGGAAGGGAGGAGGCGCCGGGCCTGGGTCTCCCGCACCGAGCCGCCGCCGCACAACATGGAGGAGCTGGTGGTGGAGGTGCGGGGCTCCAACGGGGCCTTCTACAAGGTACCGGGTGCTGGCGGCCGGGTCGGGCTGGGCCTCAGGGGAGGGAGTGGGGCCTGGGACGGGAGGAGGAGGAGGCAGCGGCGGTGGCGGCTCCTCCTCCCCGTGCTGAGGGAAAGCGGAGGCCCCGGGGCAGGAAGGAGAGGAGGAGGAGGAGGAAGAGTGGGGCAGGGGTGGAGGCCTCGGCGGGTCCCCCTCGGTGTGTGGGGAGAGGGAGCCGGGCCTCCTGGGTGAGAGGAGCCGCGGTCGCCGCCGCCCCGGGGCTGAGGGGACTCGAGGCCTGACGAGGAGGGAGCGAGCGAGCGAGGGAAGACGAGAGAGGGCCCCGGCGCCCGGGGAGGCCTCGGGCCTTCCCCCTTTGTGGGAAGGGGAGGCCCTCGCGCCGCCGGTGTGTGAGAGGCGGCGGGGAGAGCCCTGGGCCGCCTTCTCCTCGGCGCTGCTGCGAGGATCAGGGCTGGGGATGGGGCATTAATTGCTAAATCCTCAGCTTTTGTCGCTACTTAAGGAAAGTCTGTCTCGCTCTCCAGGTTTGCCGGAGAGCTGCAGCGGTAATGCACGGCGTTTCAGGCGGGGGAGGAGGGGGGAGCTTGTTAAATACACGTTTGTGATAAAATGCTGTCGTGGATTCCTGCTCTTAATGCTATGGTGGGGGACACTGCCTGCTGATATTAAGGAGAGCATCGCTTGACCAAATACATATGTGCTGAGTTGCTAAATACATTTAATTATCAAATGTACTTCTTACTGAGACTACTTAGTGGCATTCTGTGTTTGTTTCCAAGCCCGTGTGCTGGTGCTGAATAAAGCCATCACTGAGCCTTGAACGTATATGCTGAGTACTTCATATTTTTATTAATACTGTGTAGTATTGCTGTGGCTTTGCATGAGTTGGGTTGTATTAATCAGCATATTAATAGGATATAATTTGTGGGTTTACCCTGTTCACAGAAAAATAAAACTTGGACACGGTGGGTTTGGGCCTACTATCATTGACGTGTTATCAACATACCAGAAACAGTCATGGATCATGTTCTGCAAGTCTACCATCGTTTAAATGTTCCTAGTGCTTTAAAAATTGGGCCTAGTTATTGTGCGACATCCAATATTTATGTTAGCAATGAAGGAACAGGTAGAATTTCACACTCTGATGGTAGTGTGGTAGGGCGGGTTGATATCCAAATGATACAGCTCCAACATCTCTGAGTGCTTCTAAGAAAAAAAGACCTCTTAAAGGCTTATTTTTGAAAATACAAGTGATAATATCTTATTCTGAAAATAATGCTACTTTTTTTAAAAAAATCCATCTGAAACAAGTTCTGTAAATATGGTAAGTAAGCATCCTGTGGGTTTACAGTGTTGTAGCCAAAGTCCTAGATCTGAATATTGCTTCCTGGAATTAAACTATTTAGCACTTTCAAAAATCATTTTTATATTTTTAAAGATAGAGTATGCGCTCAGAAAGAGACAGAATGCAGAAATATTTTGCATAAGAGAACTTCTAATGAGGCTTTCATCAAATTATTAGTATTTACACAATCGTGAAATAGATGATGATAAAAATGACATAGTGACAAGTATTATCAAAGAATTGAAAGCTTCTGTAACTTTTTTTTTATTTTTGACATCATGTCCTGTTCCCCTTTTGTCCATAACATATCAACAATGGTGGTTGTAGTTCCGGTGAAAATTTCATTTGAGTAAATGTTCATGGGAGCTCATTCATGAAGCATGATTTAGTGTACCCAAGGTATAACACAGACATTGCCTCCAAATTGCATATTATTTTTGCCTTTTAACTTTTAGAAATTTAAACATAGGAATTCTTCTGTCTCTTCTTAAACTCTAACCAAGAGGACTTGGTTAAATTATCTAAGGGGACAAATGGGGCACACGGATTTATTGGTCTTCACCTGTCTAGATGGAGTATCACACTTAAGATAAATGCAACAACTTTTTTTTGAAACTAAAAAAAGTTTAAAACAAAAAACAACCCTCATGCAATAATGCTCACTAAATCAACAATTTTCGTCTAGCCTGAATTACTTGACTTGTAGGTACAATTTTTGATTTCATCATAATGTGAGTATCACTTAGTTATTAAATAATTAATCTAAATGTTTTCCTGTGAGTTTTATGCCCGTTTTGCAGATGAGGAATTTGATTATAAAATGAATTGGTTGACCCAGCATAACAATAAGTGTGTGATGATGTCAAGTATGGATGTAATTGCAAGATTATTTTATTTTTTTCATTTCAAAAGTTTTGTTAAGCAGCTTCCTGAGAGATGTTTTACAGCAGTAACACTGCATACAAATCAAAAGCAAAACAATTCTTTTATTCAATCTCATGATTTACTGATAACTTGTGATAATTTCTTTGGCTTTGAATTGTTCTGAAGATCTTCATCAGAATATGTAAATGTTTTGGAAAAAATACACCTCTATCTTGATATCAAGAGGAGAAGAATAGGAGGCTGCTAGAGTATGAATGAACTAAGTGGCACAAGTAGACACCTAATTGCCACTTCAGGTTTTCATAGCCTCCTTGTAGCTCCCTTTGAAGACCTTACAAATTCTAGTCCCTCAGCACTTAGTTTCATTTGTGTGTACCCAGCAGCATCTTGATCTTGACAGTGCAAAACTGGTGCCTAATTGTCACCTAAGCCCTACTGAGAGTAATAAACTAGTCTTTTCTCTGCTTGTATTACCTGTGGGACTTGATCCAGAATGCATTCTGAGATACATCTAGAGGGATCGTGTTCCACACAAAACATAGGAGGTGGTTTGAGGATGCATTCATATTGAACTGGAAGATTTGAATTAAAATTTCATAGTGGTCAGGTGCTCTGTGTTTCACAGAATACTGGAGTGTGTTGGTGCGATCGCTGTAGTGGAGACTAGTTCTTTCTGAATGGAATTAAAATACTGGTTGGTGAATGCTTTGTATTTTCATGAATTTTTTTCTCCTTGGCTAAGATGAATTATTCCATGGAGAGTGCAGTGCAGTCAATGAGCATGATTCAGGGATAATTGACAATCTAGTACATAGAGATGCTTAGTCATGACTTGGTATGTTGCTGGGCCCAGAATCCTTGGAAAGAAAAGATTAGATTCAGTTACGTGTTTTAAGAAGGCTGGTCCAACTGTGAATCCTTAGGGGAGGGAACTGCCCTTTTGCAGCTCTCAGCTGAGTAACTAAGTCTTGAAGATGTGTGCTATTAGGCATATCTTTTCACATCTTTTCTTGTATAGGTGTAGTAAATTGGGTTTTGAAGTTCTTATCTCATCCTCAGAGGACTAATAGACAGTCCCTTCTCTAATCTTTCTGGGACTAGCTTTAGATGTTATTTCCCTCTAAAAGGGGATGTGCTGGATGCCTTTCCAGCATAGGACTGATGTTGTTTTTTTTTTTTTTTTTCCAGTTGGGGAGGGATTCTCTCTTGTATCCTCTGCTAAAGATGGAAAGCATCCTGTCTACAGGGCAGATAGTTTTGGAATGATGTTTGCTGTTAGCATCTATATGTTGTCTGTAACCAATTTTTGCCACTTTGTGCTCCATAGCCTTGTTAAAAATCTTCCGCTTTTTATCCCAGTGGTTTCAGCACTTTGGCATTGTTTCCCTGGTTTTATAGATACTTCTGATTTTTTTTTTTTTTTTTTTTTTTTTTTTGTTGAAGCTGTAACTGACAAAATCATTCATCTTTCTTAGTCCTTTATTACTTCAGGTCTCACTATTAACAACTGTTCCTTTGGCCTCCTGTTGCATTCCATATAATTTTTTTGTTTTCTTTCACTGTCCCATGTCCCGTGCAGACATACCCTCAGCAAATATCTCTAGTCTCTGTACATTGACAAGTCTGTCTGCTCAGTCCTTCTGAGGATGATAGCCTGTGCCCTTTTCCCTCGTTCGGTTACCATTTCTGTGACTATTCTTCTTTCCCTATTCTGTTTCTTTGGCTGGCCTGGCTTTCTCAGATTTGATCAGCCATGTGAGTTCCCTTTTGACTTTCTCCTTCCAACAGGTACGAAATGTTACTGAACTGTGATGCAAACAGTAGATGCACATTTGTATCAACATACCATTTTTTAATCTTAAAAAGCATATTTTCCCTACTTTAACTCCTTACAGTTAATTATCGTCCTTTATTAAAATGATTGACAATGCTTACTTCTGATGATGTGAGCAACATCAGCAACATTTTTTAAAAAAGCAACAAAACTTCATGGCAGCTGGAGCCTTTATTTGTTCCTTTGAAGTGTCTGTCATTCCATTTAGCACAAAAATAACAAATATACTGGTGTTTCCAATAATTCTTACTTGGTATTAAATAATTTGTAAAATTTAGACCATATCTTCATCATTTCGCCCTTCTTAGAATGAGCATGGTCATGTGTTTGAGAAATGCCATGACATGTCAGTGTTGGATTGTAAACTTAATTATGTCTGAAGCGTGGAGAGAAATATTAATGGTTTGTCTGATTGACAGTCAAATTTGGTGTAGAAAACTTACATTTGATTTTTTTCCGTATTAGAGAAGAAGAATCAACCTTAGCCATTGCAAAATGTACTTCTGCTCACAGAAGTAAAAGCAAACTTTTTTTTTACTGATTCTGATTTCTCTTTCTGTACTCTTATTTGGTATCTCTGCTATTAGTGATATCCCAGCTGCTGTAGTCTTTCACTGTCCTGTTCCCTCATTTTAATTCCACATAGTTTCACTGTATTTTTAATGCTTTTCATTTATGTGTTCGCATTCATCATAGCTAGTGTTCTGTCCCTTCTTGGGTGTGCATTTCAAACTCGCATATGTGCACCTTTATGTTTGAATTTCCATGCCCAATTTATACTTTTTTTTTTTTTTCCCCAAAAAGGCTGATGAATGCTTATTGTACTTTTCATAATGCTTTGTGTGAAATCAGTACCTCTTGCATCTGGGGCTGACTTGTCCTGTGTCTGTGAATTTGGATTATGGTGTTAAAGGTCTCATTTCTTGTTAGCGTTGTATATAATTTTACACATATCACAGAATAAAGAAAAACAAACAGTTCTGATAACCTTTAACTTTGGTTTTTCAAAGACACTAATGGTTAAGTATTAATTATTTTTACGGAAACTTAGAAATGTTTCAAAACATTTCTATTTGTGCTTAGAAGTGTACAAATACGTAGTGCTGTAGATTCTAAATACATTTAACTTAGTACAGATCTATTTAAATATTTATACCAGAG
This sequence comes from Vanellus vanellus, assembly GCF_965231255.1. Taxonomy (NCBI): domain Eukaryota; kingdom Metazoa; phylum Chordata; class Aves; order Charadriiformes; family Charadriidae; genus Vanellus; species Vanellus vanellus. The sequence continues at coordinate 10,205,792 of NC_138915.1, read as the reverse complement.
GAAAATTGACATAATGCTATGATACCAATTATGAAAAACTGATGTGATAAGTATCTCTGACGTTTTTCTGTGTCACAAGAAACTTGAGAACAACAAAAACCACGTTTGTATGAGTAGATGGGATTAGACAATGAAATACTTGGGTTATTAATATATTTTGTCTCGTTAACTGTTTTTTTTAAGCATAAATCTCACATGGAAGTAGGCAGAAGTGTTGTAGATATTGTGTATTTGAAAATATCTATTTGGCAAGTCGCCATTTACTTTGTAATTAATTAAAAATTCATTACAGTGAATTTTTGTAATTTTGCAAGGCTAGAAATTAAAAGGCAAACAGCGTTATGACATCAACTTTTTTGGCCAGACTGGATTGAAAACCAGGTATTCCATATGTTCCTGTGGTTGAGTCTTCTGAACTTGGTACAAACTAAAGAAATTCTTAGTTTTATAGTTTTCACTAGCAATGTCTGTATTGATGGTACCTGTGTGTGGTCAACACTTATCCTTAATATTCCTGGTTCAGGTTCCTTCAGGTTTCTGGACCTTGTGACCAAAGCAATGTTGAAGACCTCTTTAAGGAGAGCTTCAACAGGAGAGCGTAGTTCAATACTCTCAACTAGCTGTGTGTCTCAAGTTTTACTTTTTCCACATAACATAAGTACTAGACTGTTTAAAGGTCTTAGGCTAACTCACATTTATTTGGGTCGCCCTCTGGTATACTTATTAACGTTAGGTTTTAGCATTATTACCACTAGTTATGGATAGTGCTATAGTCACTGGGATTCTACTCAAGATGACTTGGATGTTATGAGCCATCAGATCTGAGTATGAGATGTAGTCTTGCTCTTTGCTGCTGTGCCTGTGTATTTTTCTGTTATTTTCTGTAATTTTAAAAAGTGCTATTTAGAGCATCTTTTGGTGTTTTCATCACCATAGAGGGGATGACTTCTCCAAAAGTGTCTTTCATAGCAGAAGTGATTTTTTGCTATTTTATGAATAGAAGACAATTAAGTATCAACAAATTCTTTCTCAGGATATTGTCATGTGTTACTCTTACCTGTTTTAAATGTTCTTGGTGTAATTTCTGTTGGATTTGCTTTATAAAATTATCTCTGCTTTTGCATACTCGAGTGTTACTAATAATACTAAGTCCTGTCCCTTTCCAATCTGTGGCATGAAGGAGTCGTACCAAATACGTGGTAGTGACTACAGTATTTTTCAGGTATTAAAGGCATCCATTTCTGCTACGTCTATAAGAATAGGTGCTTCAGAGCTGCACATGACAAACATTGGAAGAAATATGGGTGGAGCCTTTGAAGGTGATGTGTATTGCGAAATGAGTCAGGACTGCCATAGTATTTGTCAAATACATATCCAGTTCTGGAATTTTCTTACGGAAGATACAGCAATATGAAACATTAGATAAATGTTCAGTGTGTGTAATGTTCAACTGGGAGTTCCATTGCCTCTATCTGTAAATAGTATTTCTGTACTACTGTCAACATGATCCTGAGATGTGGTCTTAAATCTGTTGTGTATCACGTCATTAAAATATATCAACTATGCCTATATCCCCTTGGAAGGAATATCTTGGAGTTTTGAGATATGTAATTATGTAAATACTGTTAGAGACTTTTAAATCTCCTTTGGATGCTAGCGATAACAATTTTTTTTTCTGGTAACCTTATTATAGTATTGAGAGGTGAGCTAGGTATAAAACCATTTTTTACTATTGTCATTGTGGCTTTGCTTTGACTTCTATTCGAGGTGGCATTAGTTATTTTCAGATTATTAACTAGCATTGCACTTTCTTCTACCGAATGTTCCTGAGTAATGACACTTGTGCACAGGTGCTGCTTAACTTTAGTATAACCAGTTCTTGGAGCGCTGTATCAGTCATTGGGTATTGCTCTTCATTGATACTGAGATACTGCTGCAACTCAGTAAATACTTTGGAATACTTTATAAAGGAAAAATATTGGAAGATTTTTTTAAAATCATTTAGATTCCGTATGAGGAAAGAAACTCTTGCTTCCTCATAGGAGATACGAGATGTTCTTGTCTTGGAAACTTGAAATGCAAGAAGAATAAAATGTTCCACAGTTCATTAACTAATTCTTCTTCAGAAGAGGTAGTTACTGCTAAATTATTTTCAATTTATTGAGAATTTTTTGATCTACTAAGGCAGACCTCCATTGGTAGAACAAACTTATACTCATCCTTGCTCATGGGCCTTTAGCTATGTACCTTGCAAGGATATGCTATGTATGGACAAATATTAGGGGAATACTCGGGACTTCACCAATGTTTGTCTGTTTCAGTAGTTCTTAGAGATATTTTTAAAAAGAAAGAAAGAGGGGAGAAAAAAAAAACCCTAATGTTTTCTTCCCTGGTTGGTCAGTGACCTCCATCATTTGAGGCTATGAAAAATATTTTCATTGGTAAATCCCGAAGTTCTCTGAGCATTGATCTTGCTGTTCTGTAGATGGGGGAGGACATTTGGGCTTTAAGTTGAAAATTAATCGAAGGTCAGTCAGTTGAGTAGCATAAGGCAGGAAAAGCCATCTCAGTGCGGAATCTTAGTTCTGTACCTGCTTTGTGGTTGCATGGGAGACTTGGCACCACTGCTATTCATCCCCCAGAAGAAAACTGAGGGAAGGCTATAGGGCATTTATCTTAAGTTTATGTACTACGTAAGTTAAGTGTGATGAAGTGAATAAGGGGAAAGCTGTGCTGAAATGGATATGGATGAGTTTTGCTAGTGTGATATTCAAACTTAGCTTGAGGTAAAAGAGAAGAGACAAGATTTTTTTGTTTTTTAAAGGAGTACTGACATGGTTAATTTCTGTCAAAATAAACAATGTGTTATAAAATCAAACATTCTAAACTTTATTTATAAAACTATTCAGAATGATGTTTTGATTTTTTTAGTAACCTCTCCCATTACTTCCAAAAAGTAAGAAGAATCCATGTATACCTTGGGCATTCTCGCTGTGTATCGCTGCGCTGGCAGTCATGAGCCCAAGGAGGTTATCAGCTTTCAGTATGCGTTTTGTATAAGTCTGTTGCAAAATTAAAAAGGCTGACTTGAAAGCATACTTAAATTTTGAGTTTCATCGATATCTGTGAAAGGAAGGTGTTGTACGGGTTTAAAATTATTTTTTAAAATATCCATGAGCAGACCATAATTGCACCTATTTTTTTCTTACACAGGCCTTTGTAAAGGATGTGCATGAAGATTCTATAACAGTTGCGTTTGAAAACAAGTAAGTGTATTGCTGATGTTATACCTATAAATGATAGAGTATCAACCTTGCATTTGATTAACCTAAATATAACTTAATAATGCAGAGTAGCATCTTTTAGAGACTCTAGCTTGCTGCTAGCATGTTCCAGAATTATGTTTGATATTTACTATGTTGTGACATTTCTGTATAAATGCTTTTAATTGTTTTTAGGACTTGTACTTAAATATGTTTAAGTACAAAACTACACTAACGTGGGTTTTGTTGGGAAGCTAAGCATGTTGTTATTGAATCTACATGATGACAACCCATGTTTGAATAAGACAGCAGTGGTGCCATGACTGCCTCTCTCATGTGAATGGCTTATTTTAGACTTAATGGATTACATTATTGCAAACATTTTCTTGTAGATAAGTGATAAATACCAGTTTTCTAAGCTAGAAATGACATGATGTTTGTTTCCCATTGTTTAAGGGTATAAAAAGTTAAACTTCCATTATGCCACTTAGTTCAGGTTTCATTTCCTTCAGGAAGGAAATACCACCCTACTCTATGCTTTCTCCTGTGAATCTTTGTTATGGCATCATCTGTTGTATTCTGGAAATTGTTTTCTAGTTTCTTTAAAAATAATCTTTTCCTGTCATGCTTTATCCAGTCTCTGTGAAAGAAACTGAAAATTAAAACTGTATTTAGACTGAATCCTGATCAAGTTTTCATAATCTATAGCAGAACCAAAGAAAAAGAAGAAGCAGGCTTGTTTTGAAGGAAGTGTCCAAACATGTTATGAAATGTTTTTTAACCTGTGGTTCTAATATTGGAGTTATAACGTATATCTGTAGAGTAAAAACTGCTGCTGGAAGATTTCAAAACAGTGCAGATAGCATTAGGAATTCATTTAAGATGTTTAATGGTCATTTAGGTATGTTTCTTCCCATAATATATACATTGGATCACATTACCTTTAGTACATATATGCACAAAAGCTCCCCAAAACTTAAAAAATATAAAATTAATGGATTGAAAATGTTTCTGATTTCTATTTACAAAGAAGGTGAAAATGTTTAGGCCATTCACTGTGGTTTTATTTGTAGCTGGCAACCCGAGAGACAAATACCATTCCATGATGTGAGGTTTCCGCCACCTGCAGGCTATAATAAAGATATAAATGAAAGCGATGAAGTAGAGGTATGTATGCTCCATTAACAACATTTGTTTTGAGAAGTGAGAGAACTCAGGGTGAAAAATGTGGAAGGTTTGCTTCCATGTTACAGGTTGTCACCTTTTTTGGTTCCAAGTACTACATAAAATGCAATGTCAAGCATGTCATCAGAAGGATATTTTCACAGTTGTAAACCATACAGCTCTTCTGAAATTCTATGTACCATGACCTCCATGCTGATTTACAATCATGATCAGTGTTTCTTTGATTACAGATCAGTTCTTTATCAGAACTGAATTAATCTAGAAATAGATGCTGGACTGTAGTTCTTCAGCTACAAGTTAATAACGTCTGTATTACCCAAACTTCAAGCTGAATGAGATAATTTGCATTATATATGTGCTTACATAAAATATAAAAATATGTGTATGTAAATTCTTATGTATATGTAGAAAGACTGGCTTTCATATAGCACATTCATAAAACTTCCTTATTTTGTAAAATTGATTTTTATAATTACTTTTAAAAAAGAGCTTTCAAGATTTACATTTTGCTTGTATGATATCTAAGTTTGTTTTGATTTGCAAGATAAGAAAATGGCAAAACTTCTTTGTAGTTGTGGCTGATATCATGTATGTGCTAAAGAAGTGTAGATACGTGTTCTCTCCCACCCACTGGTAGGACCTCATCAAACCTACACACAATTAGAAATATTGTTGATTAACAGATGCAAAAGGCTTCATTATCTCTCTTCTAACTGTATGCAAGACTGAAGCAACTAATGCAAGTAGATTGGGTGCAATATTATTTAACTGTACAGTCTTATATACATAATTTTATATCCTACCTGTATTTCCAATAGACATTTCAGCTGTTATATGCTCGCTATGTAGTACTTAGATTAGAGATTTTATGTACGAATATATTTGGCTGGATTTTGTTCTTATAGCAGAGTTCCTGATCATATTAGTTACTCGTAGCTTTTATGATGTCTTTAAGAATGCTACAGATAAGTCATGTATGTATTTTGTTTAGGTTTATTCCAGGGCAAATGAGAAAGAACCCTGCTGCTGGTGGTTGGCTAAAGTGAGAATGATAAAGGGTGAGGTAGGAATATGCATATATACATATATATTTTTTAAAATATTTATTTATGCTTCATTTTTCTTATGTTGGTTTTTTTTTTTTTTTTTATATTGATGTGCACAGTGTTTTTAACCTGTCCTTCCTCACTTTCCAAGAGTTTCTTACTAGGACTGTTGCAATTACTATTAACCTCAACCTGAAAAGTTCAAATTTGACTGGTACAGTTAACAAAAGTGCCTCTCACTTAATAGTGTAATGCTCACTCTTGTCATAAAATGTGTGGCTTGGATGATTTTATTATTTTTATATCAGTTCTACGTAATAGAATATGCAGCCTGTGATGCTACATACAACGAAATTGTCACAATTGAGCGTTTGAGATCTGTGAACCCCAATAAACCCGCAACAAAAGATACTTTTCATAAAATCAAACTGGCAGTTCCAGAAGATTTAAGGCAAATGTAAGTACAAGCATTTCTTTATAACTTGTTTCAAAATGTGGGTAACTTCTTGAGCCTGAGGCAAGATGGAATATAAATGCTTTTTACTGCTCTAAATTAACTTTTAAACTTTGCATGTAAGAATGTGGAAAATACAAATGTGGACATGCACATACTTAAGATACAGAAAAGAAGATTTTTGAAATGCAGTTTAGTCCTGGAGGAGGAAATATTTTTTTCAAGGTTTTAAGGTTTGTGTGCAGAATAGAGTAAGATTTTTATTCTTACAGCTGTTCAATCATGTGCACAGATTAACCTGACTCCATTCTTTGTCAGCTTTATTGGTAATTTTCAAGTGGTCGCTCTTTCATTGGTAGAGTATCTGGCAATCTATGCAAGTTGGTATTTAATGATAAGAGAAAGTATGGCCTTATTGTAGGGCATAAGGTGTTTTGATGATGGCTGTGGGAATAGTTGTGCAATAATCAAACCTCCCATAGCATTATATAGAAACAGCTAGTTTTCTCCTATGGACATGTTCTCATGTAAATATAGCTCTAAAATTCAGATTAATACTGACTCCCCTTTTCTAGCTTCATATAACTTTCTGCTTTGAGGCAGTAACATGTGTATCAAAAGTGTGGAATAAATTATAAATTCAGGTTAAGCTAAGAATTTCTGAATGTTACAGTATATAAGTTCACAAAGTAGCAAGTGGACAGAAGAAGCCTGGAGAAGCAAAATACAGCATGAGATGAGCATAAGGTCATTACAATGCTGCAAGTGGTTACAGTGAAGTCACACATCATACTGATTCATGGTGTGTTTGAAATTTTGGACTTGCTGATTGTAACTATTACAGCTTTTTAACATAGTTTTCCTTAACTGGTTTGTCATTACATAGATGTAAATACAGAAAATTTCTGAAATACTTCTAATTCTACTTGTGAAAACAAATGAAAAAAATCAGTATAATAAAGGATGATAACAGAATAAAATAATATCTACATTAAAAGGAAGGAGTTGGATATATTTATTTAGATTCTTTGTATTAAGAAATTAATCTTATTGACTGTGAAACATAAACGCAGCACTTACTGGTTTTGACTTAGTAGTGTTTTTTATTCCTAGGTGTGCCAAAGAATCTGCACATAAGGACTTCAAAAAGGCAGTTGGAGCTTTTTCTGTAACATATGATTCTGAAAACCACCAGCTTATTATTTTGGTAAGTACAAACATTAACCAAACCATTGGCAGTGGTTTGTTTCAAAAGTTCATGTGTAAACCACTGTGTTTTCTTTATTAATAATTTAGTCAATCAATGATGTAACAACAAAGCGGGCAAATATGCTGATTGATATGCACTTTCGAAGTCTTCGTACCAAGTTATCCCTGATACTGAGAAATGAAGAAGCTAGCAAACAGCTGGAGGTACGTTGTTTGTTTTCCCTGAAGTAATTTGAGTAAAAAAAACCCTGAACTTTTGCATTTCTTAGCTAGTAGGACTTGCATTGGGATGAAAGTAATTAATATGTCCTGATACTATTCTTGGTGTTAAAAAGAGGCAGATGGAGATGTAACCTAATAAAGAAGTTTACGGTTAAAGGGCCTGTTGCCTCTTCTTGCAGAGACTCATTTTTATCCAGTCCCATTTTATTCAGGAGGATTTTGTGTGGGATTAAATATATATACACACACATTTTTTCATAGTTTGTAGCATAAAATAACTGGCCATTGTTGCATGAATAATGCCATGTATTCGATAACTTTGAATTGCTGAGATTGACTAGAACTGGATCTTGCAAAACAACACAGTGAAAATGAGAGATGGTAGGGGTCAGACTGATGTTGGTAGGATGTACAAAGGGATGGGTTTCTCTATAGATAAAATACTAGGAAATCATCTTACAGCAGATACAGCTTCTGATATTCCTGTGACTGGAGAGTGGGTGTTGACTGGCAAGAAGCTTGACTCATACTTGTCCATAGGAAAAAGAGAAAAAAAAGAAAGAGTAGGCTAGGAAAGAAGAGGATCTTTAGACAGTAGAATTAACATTTCTTCATGGTTTTTCTCCTATCTACAAATCGGAAAAAATAGCAGCATTTCTGAAAAGTTCTTTTTAGTTGTCAAGAAGTACCACTAGAACAATTTTAATTCAGTTTTACATGGGTGTGTACCAGCTCTGTTACTTTAGAGACAGGTTTCATTCTCCTACACCCCAAGGGTTACATCTGTTTGGTTTTAGTTTGAAGTGGACTGTGGTGTAGTAGTTCAGGCCTCTTGTATCCAATAGGTGCACTCACTGATAAAAGAAGTTTTCTTCTGTTGTTCTCTTTCTAGTCTTTTGATTTCTGTATTTCAGAGCTGTAATTGTAGTTTGTTTGGGTCTTGATTTTTTTCAAGACCAAGAAAGGACCAGTTCCTTCTCATCGGTATTCCTTCTTGAGCACCCCACTGTGGCTCTTCAGTAATCCATTCTTCTCTGTCTTCCTCCAGAACTGACAATTGTGTGGGCAGTTTACCTCTTGAAGTGCAAAGTATTATTTTGGAGGTGGGAAGAACAACAGCCTCTTTAGAGCTAATTCTCTTTACGTGCCCCCACAAATGCTTGCGGCAACAGCTGTTGTCATTTGATTCCTTTCCCAGTCTAATCTTGGATTCTTGCTATCATTGTAAGGCTGAACCTTTTCGCTGCTGTGAAGAACTCGAGAACTTGATTTGGTTCTCACGAGAAGACCAGTATTGGACTTCAGTTTCTACCTGAGCAGTACTGAAGTGAAGGTTGTAAGATAAATATATACGGTTATAATTTGCTTGACAAATTTGGCTAGTATTCTTCAGGTTGACATCTGTGTTTCCTGTACTTTATAATAGATATAAAATCAAGTTCAGCCAAACCTGAAAAGCTTCAGATAGTAAAAATCACACTCATGATTTCTGTTGAGACACTGACATACAAACAGACTGCACGTGTCCATCTGCAGAAGAAATATTTAGTAGACACTTTGGGCTTTACTGCATTATTATTAATAGCTCATTGTTTCCATCAGATAAACTCTATTTTTGTGTCTTACTCTCTGAACTCTAAATATATGCCACTTTTTTCTTCCAGCAGTTTTACTTTTCTTGCTTTCTAAGCCGTAATCACTAGATGAGCTGCTTCTTGGTTGTGTTTTTTTTCTTTCCATTTGTTGTATCTTGTACCTTCTTTTCTGCATATTAGCTTCTTGACTTGCATGGTTTTATTTCTCAAATGTGACTTTTAGAGCATAAACTAAAATAACCCTTTTTTTTGTGTGTGTGTGTGTGTGTTCTTTGCCAGTAGATGTGGCTTAGTTGTTTTTTTGACATAATAAAAAGCCTGAATTTACAAGTGTACTTTTGCATTGCGGTTTGTATTGTATTCTGTCTAAATGCAATTCAGTCATGGCCTCTAAGTAGGTATTAATACATTATTTGCATAGTTGTTTCTTACTAATTTATTGGAGGGAAGTAGAATACAGAATTTGCTATGTTTAAAAAAAAATATATCTTGTAATACACAACTTACATAAAAGCTGTTATATAGTTTTTCTGCAGATTATATAAATTTCAGTACAAGCAATAAAACTACAGTTTGACTGTCATAGACGAGGTCCCCAGTGATGATGTAGCTTCACGTTTCCTATGTAGCGTAGATGGTTGTGTTAACAACTGATCATTGACTTGATCGTCCTGTTCTCCACTCATGTGGAGGTCTGTAACAGATGTCAACTGGTAAATCGGCATTTGGATTATCTGTTAGAATGTAGATCTGTGAGCATTTAAAATATTGTTTGCTTTCAGTGTGGTCTGTAAGGTAGTTAAAGTGCTTGATAGAGCTCCCTGAGTATATGAAGCATTTCATGACACTTGGATACTTACACCACTATCTACAGCAGCCAATTCTCTCTGACAGTGATTTAGCACAGCATATTTATCAACAGCTTTAAGCAGGAGTGGCTCAGATAACAGTAGCAGTGTTGCTGGGATGGAGTAGGGCTTGCTGTGGGCACTTTCTTGATGTTTTCTCAACCTCTGTAGGGTCTCATGTTGTTGAGGTTAAACTGCTAATTTAAAGTGTGCTTGTTATGCCTTCACAGTAGTTAGAGCTTTGATTGCGATGCAGAAACACATATAGGATTATATATCTTGGCTCTGGAAGATAATACATAGCTTTATATTTTTTTCTTCCTTGCAAAATACTCTTTCCATTTCACTTAATAGATTATCACGGTTGGAAATTCTCTATCTTCCCTCAATGAATTAAACTATTTTTACTTTCCTGTGTTCTGTTATGCTCAGACTCTTGTGGATAGTGTCCACATTTTTATGTAGGAATTTTACTCACTATGGTAAACAATGACTTTTTTTACACATTCTATATTTCCTCTTCTCTGTAGAGTTGAGTACTATAACCTCCTTTAAGTGTATGACAACTTCATTATCATAAACAATATTTTATATCTTACTGATTTCTCTCCATATGTTTCTTTTAGTTCTCAGGGTGACCAAACTTAGTGATCTTCCTGTTTCATATATAGCACAAGCATCCTATAAGAAAACTGTCTGTTTTCTGAAAGTATGAAGAGGCTGTGTATGAGAAACTTCGCAGTCATTGTTTTAGTCTTTTTAAACGTGTTTTTGTTTTTTAAAAAACAAAGTGTCCACTTATCTTTAACAGTTTCCCCACTTGCTTGATCGGTTGTGAACTGCATGCAATTCAGCATTTCCCATGTGCTTTTCCTTGCACCCATGAGGTCTGTCCATGCTAATAATCTCTGCCACCTGGAATTGACAGAGGCTGTTTATATCAATGCAGGATTGTATGGGTGTTGACGAAATCTAGGTTTCCTGCACGTTTAAGTATTTTCAGGACCATCAAACTCCCCAGTGTACTACAGGATATTTCTCAAAATCTTCCCTCTGTTCCCAGCTCTCTTTTGCATGCTTGCTGTGTTGGTGGAAGCTTTATACAATTAAAAGAATATTGCAACTGTGTTTTACATATGGGCATGTATGTGCATACTCTTGCATCAAATAGGAGATTGCCAACATAGTTCTCTTGGAAGCCCACGGCTGCTTTTGGAAATTGTTTGCTTTGGTCGTTGGAGTTACAGTTTGGGTTTTTTCCCCTGTTTTGTATATTTTTTGCAAGTTTTATCCAGGTTTGTAGTGATACTTTTTCAGTTATCTTGAAAAATTCCAGATCCAAAAGTTGGTTAGTTTTTTGTTGGTTTTTCTTTTTCTTTCTTGGTATCTTATTTCATATAGAATGTCCTGATTAAGATTCTGTAAGCCACTTTTGTTTTGTTTGGTTACACCATAGCAGTTGTATGCAAAGGTGATGAGAGTTGCAAAACAGTGACCAGGTATTTAATTCGAGAGAAACTGAGCCTCAAACGTGTTGTGGGAAGTTGTTTTAATAGTATAGTCTTTAGTAATTGTTATTTCTACATAATTTTTATGTTCAGTGATTGAGTTGTTGCTATTTCCTCCCACCTGTTGAAATGGGTGGAGCTTTTTTTCCTCAGACATCATAGGTTTTGCTTTAATAATCAACATGGCTTCTATTTTACTAACCTAAATGAATGCTGTCTTACCTAGGAACACTTGATAGCTGTAGGCATTCTGTGGTAATTCAAAATATAGAGATGTCAACACAGCTAGAGGATAGCCTTATGTTAATATTTAAAAGGTGATATTAGGACTTCTTCAGAAGACTCCTCAGTGTCTTTTGAACTGAAAATAAGTGCATTAAAAGGATTGATTAAAATAAAAAGTAGGCTAAGTACCTGATTAAAGAATTTGCTCTAAATTTATGTTGATTTCTCTCTCTGGTGTACTAAAAATCTAAGTAAGCTAATGTTATATTTTTCTTCAGAGTTCTAGACAACTTGCATCACGATTTCATGAACAGTTTGTTGTACGTGAAGACCTAATGGGTTTGGCCATTGGCACTCACGGTGCTAATATTCAGCAAGCCAGAAAAGTACCTGGAGTGACTGCTATTGATCTTGACGAAGATACTTGCACATTCCATATTTATGGAGAGGTAAGTTCCCTTCTTTAGCCTTTAAAACAAACAAACAAAAAAACTTGGGAAAGTGGATCTCATTTCTCTCATACATCTATCCATTTTAGGATCAAGATGCAGTGAAAAAGGCAAGAAGTTACCTTGAATTTGCTGAAGATGTCATACAAGTCCCAAGAAATTTAGTAGGTATGTCAGTTCTGGAGGCTACCTGTGTGACAGTAAGGAAAATGCCTTGTTAGAACTGTTGTTTACTTTTAGAAGGGTGTCAGGGTAAAAATTTGAAGTTCTCTTTGTGAAAGGGTCCTAGGTGGTACAGAGTTTTGGCTTTGGGGTTTTTGTTTTGTTTTCCAGCTCCATGCAGGATTTTTATAGCCACATTTGCCTTCAGTACATTGTAAGAAATTACCTCCTGGTTTGCAGTTCAGGGATATCTTAAACTAGAAGCAATGTGTTGATGCTTAAATATAAAGTAGAATAGCTTCTGTTTTGAGCCAGAGAATTAAATTATTTCCTCCAAAGATGTCCAGAGATTAGTTCAGCTATACAACAGTTGAATCTGCAGTCTCATATTTTCCTAGTGTATTTTGAATAATTTCTTTGACTTGTATTTGTCTTTTTTCCTGTCCTTTTACATTTGAAATACAGTTTGTTTAAAAGCAGCACTGTGGGATGAACTGCACGCCTAGTTAAGGTACCCAGTGATCACGAAAATACCCCAAAGACAATCTAACAGATTTCTGTTATCAAACATCCTAAAAAAAAAAAAGAAGTCCTCAAGAATGCATGCAGCCCTTGTGTGTGGGGAGAGATCTTTTAATGATCTTTTGATGCTACAAAGCAACATAAGAATACACGGCTTAATTCAGTAGACAAGAAAAGCACAGGAGAAATACTATACAGTATAGCATACCACTAAAAGCAAATACTTTAATAGGTTGTCAAGCAGTGTATGAAAGCTGGTGTTAAAGCAGTATGAAATTTTTCAGTGGGACAAGTACTTATAAATGTGGCACTACAGCTCTGGAATTGATTTTAAAACAGTAGTTTTCCCTTTCCTACTTCCTCCTGATTCTACTGGTGATTACTAAAAACGATAAGCTGCCATCATTATTTTAACTTGCGGTTTTAATTTCTTTGTTTCTGTTTTCTGTTTAGAACTTCATAATTATTTCTGGTTTGGCAGTTTTTCATTTCTACTCTGCTTCTTGGCCTGGGTCCTTTAGAATATAAAATTGGCTGAACCATATGTTATATCCAAAATAAGCTATGTTTGATAATTTGCGTTTTTAGATTTTTAATAATTTGCCAGAAAAATAAATAATTTGCTTTAAAAAGGCAGAAGACACTTCCTTTTACTACATTATTGATATGCTGATTTATTTTTTTTTATCTAAAGAAAATGCAAACATCTGGCTGCTTCTACTTAATGATCCTTTAAAAAATTTTAAACTGGACAAAAACAAACAACAACAAAATCACTCAAGATGTTGCTATTTTTAAAGGCTGTATGGAAATTTATAGCCTGAAACATAGGATAAAAATATATGCATACTGTCCTTATTTATTGTTAAAGAATTTTATGTATGTTGCTGAATTCTAACTAAACATAAATATTCAAAAAGATGTATTTCTTTCATTGGGACAAGCAATGTAAGAGTAATTCTTTTCTTTTTACTTGCTTTTCTTTTTTCTTTTTTTTTTTTTTTTGTTTGGTTGACTTGACTTTTTTAAATCACTAGGCTTTTTTACATTTATTGCTAAGCTGCTGTTACATTTACCTGTGATGCATAATGGAATACAGTACTTGGAAGAAGCTTTTGACTCTCAGAGCAGCCTTTGTCATTAAGGAAGAACTTACTGGCCGTCTTTTGTCATGTTTTCTGCAAACACATAGGATTTAAAAATTCATTGTAGAAAAATTGGAATGCAAAAATAAAAAATTATTTAGCTTTGAACAACAGGAACAATGTCCTCGGTGATTAAAAGTGGGTTTAATTTGCTTTTCATTAATTAATTGTGTGGGCAAAACAGTAGCTGTCATGCACTCAGTATTTTTTGCCTTTTTTTCAGTGATGTGCCTGTGAAAAAAGTCACAAGTTTGCCAGCAGTTTTGTTAAAAAAGTATACACTTATTTCTGTTACGTGCAGATAACATCTTTTATATTGCTCTTTAAGCTTTTTTTAGTGCTATGATTGAAGGATATGGCCTTTCCTCATTACCTTCCAAGCAGCTCAGCTTTCCTTTCCATGTTTGGACAGAAAGTTATTTTGCTTAGTTTTTATTTTCATTGTCTCAAATTGCAATGTCTGGTTCCAGAGATAAATGTATGTATTACTGGCCTGAGAGTATAATTTATTTCCATTTTTCTTTGACTTTTTAATGAATTATAAACTATTTCCAAGTATCTCAAAAAAAGCTCTGTTTCAGAGAAGAGAATTTTGTGTCTTGTTCAAACAGTATCTTTGGTAATTTCAGAACATCTCATCAACTAAAATTTTTGTGAACAGACTAAGTTTTACTTTGTTCTCCACCCAAAAGGTAGTTACAGCAGATAAGAGGGTCTTTTGGTTTTGTTTGCTGCTTGTTGTTTTTTTATGCAACCAGCAATGTCTATTTGTAAACTACTGAAGTCATTTTAAACCTACCAAAGCAAAGCCAAATAAGCAGGCAAGATAACAAATATTTCTGTAATCGAGATGTGTAATTTCAAATAGTTTTATACAAAGGTAAGGCATTAGTGATTTGAATTTCCTTTGTTCTCTTGTAGGAGCTTTGAAAAAGAAGGGAACTATACTCAGTAACAAACTTTCATGATAAAGTACCTCTTTTCCTGTATGCCGCAGTGGTTGCTTTGCAACATTACCAAAATTAATGCCCCAAGCTTACTTTGACACTTTAGTTCATGGCTTGTTAACTAAGTCTTTGTTGTGGAGTATTAAGTCATTTTTGACAAGTTCTTGCACTGTTGTTAAATACCCTTGTTTAATTAGAGTATAGTAATACTCTCAGGTTTGGGGAAAAACCCTAAAGGTGGAATGTTCTAATGTTCTTTCTGTAGGAAAAGTAATAGGAAAAAATGGAAAACTGATTCAGGAGATAGTGGACAAATCCGGTGTTGTAAGAGTGAGAATTGAGGCTGAAAATGATAAAAATATTCCACAAGAAGAGGTATGTTTTCAGTTAACATTATTTCTGTATGTGTTAATCGGTGGTTATATTCTACCCAGTGATAAAATAAATTCTTACTTTTATCTTTGTAATGGTAAGATAAAGTTTTGATTAATGTGTGTTTTCTCTGATGGAATCTATATTTCCTTATTAATGCTATGGTGAATTTTTATATAAATTTGGCTTGTTATCTATGTTTGAAAAATGCTTTGTGAAACTTTTTGGTGATGTACCTTCTTAGAGATTTAATTGTATTCCTTGTAGAAGCGGTGACTCTTTTACCCAGCACTTGCTGAGCTGTAAATCAATATATGTGAAACTTACTGCGTTCATTCATTGATTTGCTTTGAGTTCGATCTCTTGGAGTTTTACCTGGTTTAAATTTTTATTAGTAACTTATATTGTAATGAAAAGCTTGTGCTTTATGTATACACCTCTTTTTTTTTTTTTTTTTTTTTTTTTTTTAAAATGTTACCTAAATTCACAATAGCCTGTAATTATAACCTGAAGAAAAAAACAAGCATGGACACAAACAATGTGATACTCCAGATTTGCACAGGAAGGCTATCAGCCTTGTAAAGGGCCTAATGAAGTCTTGAACATTGTAATTTGAGGTGTTTTTATGTGGGGCTGCATTGAGGGGAAAGGTTGCAGGTTTGCAAGGAAAGCTTCGGGCGTGAAGCTTTCAACATCTCAATGCAAAAAGATTCCCTGCAATTTCAAATGTGAAATGTGCTTACAGAAAACCAAACTGTCTTTAATTTACCTGTAAATCTAAATATCTACCAGGTAAGGAACCTTTGCTACTTTGAATAAGATGTGAAACGCATCTGTGGAACCCGTACATTCTTTCTTGAGTAATTATTTCACTTTTTGTATTATCACTGTAAAACTGTTGTTGAAGACCCACAATGCGATTTCCATTTTTCTATAAGTGGTGGCTAAGCAATTAAGGTTTTCTACTACTTTACTAGTTTTACATCTATCTGAAAAGGTAAGATAGTTGATGTTAAGATTTAAAGGATTCACTGCTATGTCATACTTCATTTCTAATGAAAATTCTTGCAGCATCAAATTCTTAAACTAGCTTAATAAGCAAGAGGGTGCTATTGTTGCTGCAGGCTAAAACTTTCAACACTTTTAATGCGTCAGTATGCAGAATAACAGAAGGGTGAAAGAGCAAGTGGTCATGGCTGCAATCAGTATGTCAGGTTTTCTTTTTTCCTTTGGGCTTGAAAAAGCTTATTTGTTAGTGTTCTTCAAAATATAGCTTCTATAGGTTAACTTGAAAGCTATTTTTACCAGCCAAGGTCTGCTTTCATACATCTGTTTTACCTATTAATGACATTGCTAACACTGGTGTTGCTTACACTGCTTCACGTGTTAGTTGTGTCATACCAGGAGCAACACAGCAACCTGAGATCAAATCTTGGCAGGTAAGAGTTAGCTCTTTTAAGTTTATTTGTACATTTATTTCAAATATAAAATACGTCAATCTTCCCACGTGCAAACTTGGAAATTACAGCCCTTCTGTTTGTCAATTACAGTAGTTGAGTTTTAAATTTTGATATGGTGGTGGCTGCTTTTTCTTGTGAATGAGATGTTAGAATACTGCCCTTAGATCTCAGGTGCAAATCTGTAAGATCTAACAAAAGTTGTTTGTATGTAAAAGAAGAAAAAAAAAAAAACAATCAAAAAACCCCAAAAATACCTAAAGTACATAGACAAACTATAGATTTGCCACTCTTAGGGAACCTCAGTGTACTGTGCACGTGTTAAGATGTTTGTGTCTCAAATCACTTCACTTAAAAAAAAAAAAAAAAAAAAAATCAAAAAATCCAAAAACCCAACTCCTTCAGAATGCATTCCTGTAAAGGGTTTGTGTACAGTGAAAATTAAAGGTGTCTTTAGAGGTCATGATGAGATACCAAACCAAAATTTAAATTAATTCAGTAGGCATAGCCAATCTCTGGATCTGCAATGGCACAGGTTTCAGCAGCTGAGTCTTTGAGACTTTCAGGTTGACTTCTGCAGTCCACAGAGAAGTTTATACTGCCATGGTGAGGCTGCAGCTGGTACAGGAGTCAGGTAGTTTAAAGCTAGCTTGTGGGGTCTGCATGGGCTGGAGTCACACCTCTAAAATCTGCGTAGACCTATTTTAGTGCCAGGAGTTTTCGTTAGGAAATTATCCTCATATCTGCTAAAGTTTAGTTGTTTTCAGCACTCGGGGGTCCTTTTAGGTAGATTTCTTAGCCTGCTTTCGCCATTTAAGTTAGTCTTTCAATATTTTATCTCTAAGTGTCAATTTGAGGCGTTTCCAGCTTTACATTTTTCAGGTATTTGTTGAGTCGCTTAAATAAAACTCTTGAAAGGTAAAATAAATGTAAGGTAGCAATCATTACCTGAAATACTAACTTTTATTTCTTGAATGTGTTTTGTTTGCCTTTTACAAATTGAGAGATGCTCAGAAGGACCAAGTTTTGTTTTTTGACACAGTGTTAATTTTATTTACTTCTAAAATTATGAAATGTTTCTTTACTAATGTCTAGCCTAAAATAACCTGCTGTGAGAGAGCAGATGTGTTCAGCAAAGGTAGTGTTAATTTTGAAGGGAGTAAACCTGAAGTGTTTTGAATTGACTTTTTTTTTTAATTTGTTCAGAAAAATGGATGGTGGCATTGTGATACATACAATCTAAATTTTCTTATTTAAAAGAAGCTCTTTGCATAAAGGGAATTGGTCTACATGATCTAGTCAACTTTATTTATACTTTTTATTTAAATTTATATTATATATATTTATACTTTTTATTTAAATTTATATATAATATATAAACTATTATTTTTTGATTTATGCTTATCCATTTTATAAAAATAATTTTCAAGTTTTAGAGGAATATGTTTGGTTCTCTTCAGTATTTGATGCTTAATCAATAACCATAGGACTACTGTTACTGTGTTCTAGGGAATGGTACCATTTGTGTTTGTGGGAACCAAGGATAGCATCACTAATGCAACTGTTCTTCTGGATTATCATCTTAATTATTTAAAGGTGAGGAAAATGATGCTGCTTTACCATGGAAATTCTTCTATCAATACTTGAGATGGTAACAAGATGATGATCAAAATCTGTTCAGGCCCCAAAGACTGTTGAAAAATTGGTATTGTAACAGTTTTTTTTCTTGTAAAAGCCATGTTTTATTAAAAGAATCATTTATCTTAAGGAGGGGGTGAAAAAGAATTTTTTCAGAATGCAAAATACAAAGGAATAAGAAGAAATCTGTCTCAAAAAATGCTGACAACTTTATATACAAGGAATAGTCAGTCCCTCATGCAACGGCAAAGCAAGCACAGGGCTCTGTGTAGAGATCTTGTGTACAGTGGGCATTTCATTCTAAAACCCTAAAGTTCTTTTTCTGTAGTTAATTGACATTTCATACTTGAGGATGTTTTGTAGGCAATTTGGCTTTCTATGTTGTGTTTGCCTCTTGGCTCCGTAACTTCTCCAGTAGTCTGCAGTGCTGCTTGTCTTTTGTACAGGGAGCAAAAAATACCCCACGTTACTGCTTATAGTGACTTTTGCTTGTAGCTGTTATGGCCAGGTGCTCAATACTTAATGGTGGGGCCAGATGCTAAAGTAGGGACTGCTTTGTGTTCATTTAATTAAATATATTCTTGCGTTTCTCTTGAAACTCAAGACCACTCATATTTTGATACATGTCCTGTCTGTGCGGTAGCTATCATTGAATATTCTAGAATGCTAAAATTTCTGTACATAGCTAAAAGAAACTTCTCAGTACAAGTATCAGAGAAGTTAGAAGAAGAAACTACTTTTGTTCCCTTACTTATCTACTCAATAACTGTACCTTTTAATCCTGCTTGTGGAGCACTGGATTTATCAGTATTTTGGAGCAGAGATACAGCAGCTCTGCAGCTATCAGGTAGTACAGGCAGAGAAGGACCACATGAAAACTAGTTCTAAAAATCAAGCTTCTTTCTTGCATGCTTGCTATTTCGGAATATAAAGACACAATCTGAGTGTGCAGGGATGAGTTTGGGAAAGCCAAAGTCTGTCTGGAGTTGAATATGGTAAGGGATGTGAAGGGTAGCAAGAAGGGCTTGTACAGGTATATTGGCAGCAAAAGGAATAGTGCAGAAAATGCAGGCCTGCTGCTGAGTAGGGAGGGAACTTGGTCACAAAGGAGGAAGATGAGGTACTGAATGTCATCTTCACTTTGGTTTTATTATTGATAAGATTTGTCCTAAGAATTGCCAGGCCCCTAAAAACAATAGGAGAGTCTGGAGCAATGAAGACTTGCCCTTCCTAAAGGAAGATTGAGTTAGGGAACATCTTGGGGTGGGGGGAGATATGCACAAGTCAGCAGGACCTCGTGGGATGCATCTCTGAGTGCCGAGGAATCTTGTCAAAGTCCTAGCTGGACAAGGTGACTTCCAGGGGTCCCTTCCAATATCACACTGAAACTTTCATGAATAACTTTCTCCCTGATATAATTTTTTTTAAAAAAAAAAGCTACCACTTTTTTATGTAGTTAGACAACATCCGAAACTGACAAAAGTATTCTCTGAATATATGTTGCTGTAGATAATTATTGCGTTTATCTCTTGGTAGTTATGTGTGGTAAGAGTTCTGCGTGCTGGTTGTCTCTCTATGCCTGAGTTACAGCACTTTTCTCTCTGTGCTTGTATGCTTCTTCACTTCCCTGGTAGTATTCATTATTATTAAGTAGAATTTAACAGGAGAGTAACCTCTAGCCCTTTTTATGAAACAACATTATTACATCATAATTGTTTAATAACTTTGATATTTGTTACATGCAACAGTGTAAGAAGCTTCTGTTGGAATCTAAAAAGTTTAAATTATACCATTGTTGGAAAGCCTTAAATGGATGATATTACTGTGTTCAAAAATAAGGAATGTTAACTTCTCTAGTTAAAAATGTTTAACTTAAGGGTGAAAAATCTCACAATTAACTACACTTCAGTATTAAATTTATATCTCCTCAAACAGTTGATCCGAGTGCTTTTTCTTGATAAATCTTTTTTAAACAAACCTAAACTCGCCAGCTGTGTCAGAGGGAGAATTGTATTGGTAATAGACAGATTTGCACATTTGAAAGTATTTTTTGGTAAACAAATTATTCTCAAAGCTGAGTTACTATTTAAGTATTAAACATATTATTAGTTGCAATACTTGAGTGCTCTTTCTGAGAACTGCATGTCTACATTCGGATGATTAAACAGTGGTTACATGTGACTTGCTCTGCTTGTGTTTGTGTAGGAAGTAGACCAGCTGCGTTTGGAAAGATTGCAAATTGATGAGCAGCTTCGACAGATTGGAGCTACTTCTAGGCCACCACCAAATCGTACTGATAAGGAAAAAGGGTACATGACTGACGATGGTCCAGGACTTGGACGCGGTAGTCGACCTTACAGAAACAGAGGGCATAGTAGACGTGGTCCGGGCTATGCTTCAGGTAGGCAACTAAAAGTACAGTTACGGTTTTAAGAGTGGCCTACTGGTCTTTTGATTTCTTGAAAAAGACTGGTCTTGGAAACAAAGCTGTTAAAACAGAAATTCAATTAATATTTGAAGATTATATAGAACTTTATGCTGCAGAAAATATTCTGAAGTAAAATGCAGTGCTTATGTGTAATCTAAACTTATTTCCATGCGGTTCCTGTCTCTTAGAGCGTGCTTAGTCTCCTACGTTATGAACGGTTTAGGGCAAGGGTTGTTATTTTATCTATATTTTGAACAATAATAAAGCCTCAGTTTTCATTTGAGCCTGTAAGAGGCTATCTTAATATAAATACTTATAAGTGAAAATACTGTGTAGCTCAATTTGCAGAAAAAGTTATTTTCCTCATATTAAATTGAACTTTTATGTTTTTTACTAAAAGAACATAGTAACCAAAACAGTATTCCTCTAAAAGCTTGTATAACTCACTAATTAAAAGTTTTCAGGATTGTGGTGCTTCAGAGCAATCTATTACTTCATTATCCATAACATAGGTCAGCTGACTTGAAAGGCCTGTAGTATGAGCTTGATAAGACAGTCTTAGCTTACATTCTAGATGATACAAAATTAATGTTTTTGTGCTGAAGCCCTTTTACTATTTTTAGAAGATGTGAGCTCACCTGGCTGATAATTACAGGGTTACAAGCGGAAAAAAATGGGCAAAAGAACCAGCTTTCATCAGTGAAGGTGATACGTTAACTGGAAAAATTGTAATGGCCAGTTATTTTGAATTTGAAACATTTCTAGCATGCTAACTTTTGTTCTCTGCTGTTGTGGTGTGTGTTACAAGCTGTTTCATGATGGAATTTTTTTTTTTTTCATAGAGGAGTTGTGGTGGTGAGGGGAGACAGGACAGGTTATATTCAGAACTTTCGCTTTTAGGAATATGGCAGAAAGTAGTCTGTTAGACCCCTGACGTTTTACTGGACTTCCTACACTTGCATAGTAGATTCAATAATATATTGATAGGCCGATAATGCCAAGTAACCATAAACACGTGGCACTTATTATTTAACCTTAAACACACTTCTAACTTTTATGTCTGTCTTGAATTTTTGAAGAAGTAATGTATATTATACACTTTTCTGTATTATGTATGTTATAGGGATTTGGAGGCAAAAAATCAAAGCTGTTTGTTTAAAAAAAAAAATTTAAAGATCTACTTTTTTCATTCTGCTATATTGTCTTCATGCAAAGCTACACTGGCACGCTTGGGTTTTTTTTTTTTATCGTCTTGATAGGAACTAATTCTGAAGCATCAAATGCTTCTGAAACAGAATCTGATCACAGAGACGAACTTAGCGATTGGTCAGCAGCCCCAGCAGAAGAGGAGCGAGACAACTACCTTCGTAGAGGAGATGGGCGAAGACGTGGAGGTGGTGCAAGAGGGCAAGGAGGGAGGGGTCGCGGAGGATTCAAAGGTAAATGTAGACTTAATTTTGAAAAAGAGGTCAGTGTTGGAATCCTTAAGCAAACTCGCTTCTGTCAGCCTCTTGCTTTGTCAGTCTCTTAAATGGAGTATTTTGTTTCAGGTGTATTGAATGTTGAGTAGAGGGGAATAATCCCTTCTTTTGACCTGTTGGCCACGCTGCTACTAACACAACCCATTATTCAGTCAACTGTCATTGTTGCAAGAGCACACTCATGTCTAATTCAAGTTGTCTACCAGGACAGCTCCTTTTGTGTGGAGCTGCTGCATACACAGTCGGTCCATAGCGTGTGCTATTGTGTGGGGTTATCCTGTTGAAGCTGTGGGACTTCGGATTCATCTTTAAAGCTAATGAATTTTCTGTCAGCCCATTCCTTCAGCTTGTTGAGGTCCTTGTGATCAGCAGCCCTGACCCCCAGTGTATCAAACCACTTCCTGCAGTTTGGTGTCATCTGCAGAATTGCTGAGGAGGCATTCCATCCCAGTGTCTCTTCACATATCATATAAAGCCTCTCTTCTCTATATAAATAAATTGAGATAGCATTCTAAATCATTTGCTTTCCTAATAAGCATCTTGACTCAAGTTTGTGGGCTGTGCCATCACATGTGGAGGTCAAGGAATCGAGTTCTAGTTTGTGAATGGATATAGAAAAATACTTCATAATCTTTTTCTTTAGTGATTCTTCAGCCATAGATTTAAGAACTGTTGTTAAATGTTATTAAGAATATTTGTTTAATGTTCTTCCGCATGACAACTTTGAAGTAATTCCCTATTATGCTTGCATGAATTTTAAGTAAAAGAAGATTATATGTCCTTGTCAAACAACTTAGTTGATGAATTATTACAGGAAACGATGAACAGTCACGAACAGATAACCGTCAGCGTAACTCAAGAGATGCAAAAGGGAGAACAGCAGATGGATCTCTTGAGGTAATTTTTCTCTTATTGGAACTCTGCACTGTTTAAAATTGTGTAAGTGTCATATATGGACATTACAGTCTTGAAAGCCGCAAGCGACACAGTAGCCTTGTGGTTGCTTATTCCCTAATTCCCTAATGGGATCTACAAGAGGTCTGTGTCATTTTATAACATATATGCAGGAATCGCATCTTTACACAGCTTGATATATTGAAACTCCATAATGTTAGCTTAGATCTCCCTTTGGTTAGAACTCTGATCACGAGTCCCAAGGATTTACTAACCAGCTTGATTTCAGTCTGTGTTCTTACTAGCTTTTTGTTTTTAGCTTTTCTTTCTTGCTGCGTTGTGTATTGTTTGTCGCCTATATACCTGAGGGAGGAGAATCCTTAACGCTTTATATAAAGAGAGAGTGTGTTGTAGCCAGAATCTTCAGAGTAAGAAAGATTAAACTTCAGAAACTACCTTCACTGATAAATGAAACATTTGCAATTGAAGGCTATGCAGTCTAGAAAGTAAGTTAAAAATGCACATCAAGAAAATGTTCAAGTCATATTTTGAAATATTTTATAACTTTAAATATTTTATAGCCTTTTATAAAGATATTTCTGCAATTTTTTTTCAAATATGTTTTGTTGTATAAAGTTACTCAGGCTGACATTTTATGTGTATTTATTAAGTTTCCCTAGATGGAAACTGTTCTTGCTTCAAACGATAACGTACAAACCTACCATCTCTTACCGTGTAGCATGAATTGTGTTGGGAGGAAGAAATAGTGAGCAGCTGCAAGCTGCCGTCTTCTCCGTGATGTTACCAGGAGTCATGATTCTGATGGCAGATTGAGATGACTCTTGGTTTGGTGTTAGAAAGCTTGTTTAAGAAGGGGGGGGAGGGGGATGGAACAAGTGACCAGATGCTTAGTTTTCCAAGTGTGAGTGTTGAACTTGAAGGTGTAGTACTTGGAAATGCAAACAACTAACATGCCAAAAAAAAAAAAAATTATGGCCACACAACTTTATGTTTAATCAGTAATTAACTTATAAAGTTTGAAGTAGGCAGTGGAGGACTGTGATCCTGAAAAAGAAACTAGGGCACTTAACAACAAGTCGTGATTTTTTTCTGTTGCTCCGAGATGTGGACGAGATGATATTCTATATGAAAATAAGTACTTGCATACCGTTGAAACCTGACCGATCAAGTTGTAAAAATTTTGTAATATTTCAAGGAATGAGGGCTAACCCTCTTCACAAGCATAAAAATTTTGCTTTCAAAATGCTTTCTTGAAATTTTTTATGACCACTTAAACAGGGTGCAGAAGTCTTTTTGGTGGATTAAATGAAACCTTTTTTAAGATGCACAGAGTGGCTGGGTAGATTTTCCTTTTGGGTTTTTTTTAGCGTTAGTATGATGGCAGCTTTTCTATGTGTTTTTGGTTTGTTTGGTTTGTTGTTTTTTTTTCAAAAAAAAAAAAATGTTTGTGTACAACAAATAGAAAGTTGAATTACTGAAAGTGAAATGATGTTTCAGAGTTCTATCTGCTATTAGTTCTTCAGCTTTCTCTTGCGCAAACACACTGGAAAAAAAAAATTTAGCTTCCAGGGCTAGGTAGACAGGAGGTTTTTTGGTTTTGTTTTTTTTTTTTTCAGGTCACAAGTATGTGACATTTTTGAACAGAAAAGAATTCACACTCTCTCCATTCAGCTGGATACATTTAACAAAGCCATAAGGGTGTGGTACTATTTGTGTCTTCTGACTATTTAATAAATAGTGCTCCTCCCAGGCTGCTAAGGTAGCAAATGCGTAAGGGGTGGATGAAAGGAAGAGAATGCTTTATATAACTCTGACTTGTTCCAGATCAGAATTGACTGCAATAATGAAAGGAGTGTCCACACTAAAACATTACAGAATACCTCCAATGAAGGTAGTCGGCTGCGCACGGGTAAAGAACGTAATCAGAAGAAAGAGAAAGCGGACAGCGCAGATGGTCAACAGCCGCTGGTGAATGGAGTACCCTAAACTGCATAATTCTAAAGTCATATTTCCTATACTGTTTCAGTAATTCCTATTCCATGTTAGAGAAACTTGTTAGGCCAAAGACAAATAGTAGGCAAGATGGCGCAGGGCATGAAATGAACATATGTTCTCCGTTAGCCTTTTTTAACATCAACAGTATGCAGTTGTTTTCAGAATAAGAAGTTATTCAAATATTTGCATAAAAATATCTGAATTTCCGAAAATCGCTTTCAAGTACATATTGCAGTTCAAACAATGAAAGATTCTTTTTCTGTTTGTTTTAAAAATACTGAGCTGTGCATTGGTAAACTTTCTGTTCAGTTGTACCATTTTAACACATCGGGTCAAATTCACTGCTCAATTTCAATTTTCAGAATAAATAGTGTTTGCAGTAATCAAATTGGCTTCTGTTTTCAATCTAACTTACAAGTTCTTCATGAAATGCTATGTCGTTTTATGTCCTGTGTCAGTTCACATCCTGGTCCACCTTTTTCAATATTTTAGTGGACTCTGAAATATGTGTGATGTAACAATTGTCATTTTCATTAGCAAAAAAGTTGTATGATCTGTGCCTTTTTTATATCTTGGCAGGTAGGAATACTATATTTGGATGCAGAAATCAGGGAAGATGAGTTGGTAACACTAAATGTAAAATATATGTAGCAATCCTTGTCAGACATTAGTACTTTATAGACAAGTGCATGCTTTCCATAATTTTTTCCTTACATAAACATTGAGTTAGACAGTTATAAGAATAGGAAATTTATTTTGCACTGAAGATTTGGCAAATAGTGTTATTGAAAAAGGGGTGTAATTTTTTTCTTTGTAGGCAGTACAGAAGCTTTTTTTTAAAAAAAGAAACAAATAACTAAAAAACCTTTCCATTGTGGAAAACGAAAAAACTCATTGTTACTGAGGGAACAAATGTAATGTGTTCACAAGTGAGTAATGTGTGCCTGCTATTTGGCCAGATGACCAGTTTAAAGCGCTGATGTTTTTCATCCTCCCAAAACTTCTTGAATTGCTTATTTTAATTCGAGGACTATGTCAGGAGAGGTAGGAAGAAAATCACCACGTGTAATGCCCTGGGAAGTACAGATACAGTAGTTGGAGATACTGGAGGTAGATAAAAATTCATCATATTTTGAGGTACAAGGTCTGAGTTACCAGGCAATTTGAAGGTGTCACAGAACTTGATCCGAAGTACAGTCATACACCAGGGAAGGGTGGGAAGTAGTGGGAAGAGCTGTGCTTTCTTTTATTTCTGATCCCACATTAAACTTACTGGGCAAAACTGTATAAGGATGTTCATCTTAATCCGTTTTTATTCAGTTTACTCCAGGAGAGCCACTGTTTGTGTACAGAGTTGTACAAACTTGACCTTGCCTCTGATGTATTTTGTGAGTTTTGTTTCTTTGCTTTTTTCATTCTTTTTTTTTTCTTGCATACAGGTGAGCATACTAAAAATGGCAACGAACTGCACATGATTTAACAAGTATAAAAATGTCTTAAAAAGTATTGCCAAACATTAATGTTGATTTCTAGTTATTTATTTTGGGAATGTATAGTATTTGAAAACAGAAATTGGTACCTTGCACACATCATCTGTAAGCTGTTTGGTTTAAAATACTGTAGATAATTAACCAAGGTAGACTGACCTTGTAATGTAACTGCTCTTGGGCAATATTCTCTGTACATATTAGCTACAACAGATTGGATTTTATGTTGACATTTGTTTGGTTATAGTGCAATATATTTTGTATGCAAGCAGTTTCAATAAAGTTTGATCTTCCTCTGCTAACTGATGTTGATGCAATCCTTATAAATGATTGCTTTTAAAAAAATCTCAAAGTAGAGAGAAAATATTTCTTTGTTTAGACTTTAACTGTAGCCATTGTTTATTTACACGTTTTAGAGGACTTCTAAAATATTACCAGTTTTGAAAAATGTGGCACATAACGCTCAAGAAAACGCAATCTAATGATGAAATGGTACGTTACCTGTTGAGTTGTCACACTACATGCACTATACTTCTCACGTTCAGTGGTTGAGTTCACAAGGTGCTAACTAGGTTAAATGTGAAATTACTAAACTACAGCCTGACTAATTAGCTGCATTCCATTTTCAAGTGCATTTTGGGTTATGACCTCTTTCGGTATTTGTGTGCTTAACGTGTATCCCTTTCAATTCAAATTCCAGTGTTTTTAAATGTTATTAAATTTCAACAAATTAAACTGTGAATCTAAATGTACAATTTTATTTTGAAAAGTCATGTTGTTACAAAACTTAAAAGTGCAACAAATGTCTGATGCTTGAGTTCAGGTCCGTCCTTATTGGTAACTTATAAAGTATGGTCTAATGAATTAAAACTATTTTTTAAAATAAAGTTCTTTAAAAAGAGTGAGAGGTATTTGTGAATGATGCCAAAGTCTAAATTCAATAGGGTTAAGATCAAAGCCTATGAAGTAGCAAATGCTGCTGAAA
This sequence comes from Vanellus vanellus, assembly GCF_965231255.1. Classification (NCBI taxonomy): domain Eukaryota; kingdom Metazoa; phylum Chordata; class Aves; order Charadriiformes; family Charadriidae; genus Vanellus; species Vanellus vanellus. The sequence continues at coordinate 10,178,254 of NC_138915.1, read as the reverse complement.
ATAAAGTTCCTGTTTCCTTTCTTTACTAAATGCACTTTTCTGAATGATGGTGGGAAGTTACGATTTTTAGAGGTGGTATAAAACCTTATTCAGGAAAAAAAAATATTTTTATATGGCTTTTTTTGCAACCTAGATAAAAATCTCTCTTCTTTGTGAGCATTCATGAGTTCAAGAAGCAAATAGGTGTAGTTTCTTGAATACAAGTGTTATTTAAATTATTTAGTTATAGATGAGCTTTTTCAGGCCTTTGTGTTTCTAATATCAAATACTGTGTACCATGCTGGCTTTCAAGGAGCAGCAGCTAAATTAAGGGACTGTGAGTATGATACTGAGTGTAGACTCTGTGTCCTTTGTAGGAGCGCTTACTGTGAAAGATAACTGATTTTCCCGAATTGCAGTATGTTTCTCTGCAAAACCCTTCAGTATGGAATATTAAAAGGGAATAGATTAATTAGCCTCCAGTGAGTATGCCTCAGTTGCTTCAGGAACCCTGCTGTATGGTTCTGGTAAGCGGAGTTCTGTATTCATCTGCAGGAGGAAAGGTGGGTCTCAAATTTTTTTTAGCCTGTCTATTGTTAAAGATGTTTGTCTGTTTCCAGAAACAGTAAGACTTGGAGTGGAACACCTGTATGGAGGGGTGGGGGAAGATGTTGATATTGGTTCTGGTGGCTACTTTAAAGAACTTTGTAAAAAGTGTCAAGGCATAACTTGATGTAATTTCCTCAGTAGTGTGTAATAAGCTTGTTTGTTGTCCACTTGAACTTAACAGTACTTTAAGTTTTCATCCTGAAGGGTGCTAGTCACAGTCTTTTCCAGCTGTACTAAGATCCATGAAAATCAGGGTGACTAGAAAAACTCTTAATACCTTAACAGTGGAAGACAGCTTTATATATGTTATGAAAAGTGAGGTTAGCTCTTCTGAGTTAAGTGTTCTGAACAGATTCCGGTTTGATCTGCAAGGTTCTGCTTGCTGGAGTTTCACTAGGCTTAAGTGCAGTATAGCTTTCACGTCACATTTTTATGCTGTTTTCACCATCAAAAGGGTTAAATTTACTACAACAGCTCTTTACTCTTCAGCAGTACAGGTCTCACAGCAGCGTGTGGATCTCTTGCCTGCATCAGGGGATGAATCTTTTTCCTACTAACATTTTTTTTTAGATGTATCTAGCATCTGTCCCTCCTGCTTTCATGGTTATGAAGATCATCCATCTTGAGCAATTCATGATGGAACTAAATAATTGTTACTAAGCCATGAATATGAATTAGTTGCCACTATTACTTTTCTATGTTGTTTAAAAACTTCTTTATAATAGGCTTCAAAGTGGTAATTTTTGTGTGCTTTGAGTGCTGTATGGAAGTGGATAATAAAAGCCAGCAAAAATAATAGATTATTGTTTTTTGTTTCTGCTTGAGGGTTCAATAGGACAAGACTTTTCCTTACATTTTTGCACTGAACATAAGAACTGATTTCCAATAAAAGCAGTTAATTTAAACAAAAAAGTATCCCATGGATGTAGTCTGTATAAATGACCAGGAACTCGACCGTTGCAGAAATAGTATAATAGAATTGTTTGGGATGGTTTGGGGTATTGTATGTGCTTTCTTGGCAAGTGGACGCAGGTTGAGCCTCAGGTATAGACTACAGTTACAGCAGGGAGAGTCAACAGTCCTAAATTTAATAAAAAGAAAATCAATTAAGTGATCAACAGAAGGTTTTCTTGGATTCACAGCAGTCTGAAAAGTCCCATATTTGTGCATCAGAAATGCATCACACTATATGCGGTATTCCATGAGAATAATAAACATGGAAAATCTTAATTGCATGTGAAATCATACGCTTCAGAAAATGAAAAATGTTTGGTCTGTATTAGACATTTCTAAGTATCTCTTTGTTGGTGCTATCAATAGTGGCTGAGTCTAGTCTGCATATAGAATGAAACAATGAAATTGAGGATGTTGTATATTTTTGCTTATATCAGCAAGCTAATGCTGCAGACAAATTAGGTTGAAAAGACGCACCCTTTAAACTCATTACCAAATTAATGGAAATGAAAACAAAACCCATAACATCTGCATGTGAATATATAACTTGTTTCAAGATCAGGTATCTGTTCAGATGGACGTTATAGCACACCTTTTTTTCTAAAATGTAACAAACTGCTTTAGGCAGCTCGGCTGCCTGGAGAAGTACTGATTTTGGGGCATCTGTGTTTACTTTAGGCTTCTATTTTCTTAAAACACTGCTCTTGGTCTATTTAAAGAGCTTTTCCTTAATAAAAGGAATGGAAATCTTTAAGATAAGATAGATGTGCGCCAGGCTTCAGATGTGTGCTTTTTGCTACAAGCATGCAGATATTTGGTGAACCCGTGGGATGATCCTGTTGCCTAGTTAATTCACATTTAGTGGGTTATTGGGAAGCTTGAACTTAAGCGCTCTGACCGAACTTTGTTTTGAGAGGAGTGTATTTTGATGTCCAGAGGTACCCGTTACCTGGTCTGCACAATTAGGGGGTGTTTCTGTGTTGCAGGCTGAACTGTGATTGGTAATAGCATAAACTTGGGTTTAACTTAGTGAATTAGAAGACCAAGAGCTTTGTAACAGTCTTTGGGGCAGGCTGGTTTTTTTTCCAAACTCTGCGTGCAGCCTGTTTCTGGGCGCTCTAATGTATTTATCCCATCTGTGCCGTTCATTCTTAGCTGCATCGTAGTAACGGGGAGCTCATTGTGATGAGCTTTGATTCCGCGTCATCGTGCGTAAGAAGCTTGTAGCTGCTGCGCTCTGGATAGCTCTGGTCTTCCAACGGTAGCAGAGAAGACAGCAGAAGTAGTATGTAATGAGGAAAGCTGGAATTGTCTCTATCTCCCTTGTCTTCCTTCTCTCAGGAAGTGTTTTCCTCTTCCCAATTTGTCCTGGATGGCATTAGATTTTAATAGGTGTCCTGGAAAACATGATTCCTCTCCTTTTAAGAAATAATTTCACATTTAACTACCAAAGCAAAGTTTCTCTGTAGGACAGAACGTGTTTGTATATTACTTTGCCGAGCAGGTTGATTCCAATGGCAGGAAAGCTTTCCCCGTTTAGCAGCAGGAGTGCAGAGGGAAGAGGCCCTTCAAAGCCCAATACCTGCGTAAAGTGCAATCTTTCTTTTCCCTGTATAGCACTTCAGAAAATGGGGTTCTCCTCCCTTACCAATACTAATACAATAACCTCTAGGTTTAAGCTGTCTTAACACTAAATATACATGGTAATAATTGAAAAAGACTTTTTTAGGGTAACAACAGGAGCAGCCGGCAAAGTGCAATATAGCATTTGGCACAGCAATCTACAGGGGTCAGTCGGAGGTAAAAAAAACAGCTTCAACCTGCTGCTAAGTTATTATGAATGACTTGGGGACTTCCAAAAGTGTTTTTATAATATCATTTTGAACCACCTCGTTAAAATGTTTTTATCCACAGCACCTCATACGCTCTGATTTTGAAAAGACTGGGGAATTCAACAAGCTAAACTAGAACTCAACTGTAAGCTTCCAGCAATTTTTAGTTCTTCAGTCCTGATCCTGTTAGTTAAACCTGGATTAAAATTTTTAGCTAAAAGTGATCTTTTTAAGGTGTCAGGTGTCTAGCTCTGGGGCAGTTCAGAGAACCCATTTTTTGGACGGTGTCTGTTAACAAGCTGCCTCCCTGTAAACTGTCTTTAAATGAGTAATTTCTTCAAAATCACTTATTTAAAAAAAAAAAAAAAAAATTACTGGGTTTGGCTGCCTCCTTATTGCAAAAAAAAAAAAAAGGCGTCTCTGTGCAACAATCTGCTGTCATGTTTGTTCTAATCCATAAATATGGTGTTAAGATCAATAACTTTTTTTTAATGCATACCCACATACCTATTACTGTTGGTTTTATTGCAGTAATGCTGCTAAGTGGTACCCATCTGATGTGGAACTACGTGGTACTGATATTTCTTTATAGCATCAATTCAAGTGAGTATTGCAAGGAGAAAAGCATTTTTGTAGAAGCAGCAAGGACTTTTACTAGCAAGAAGTTACGCGCACAGTTCTGTTGTCTTGGTAATGATTGAAAAACACAGAAAAATATTACAAACAGTTAATTACTCCAGATAGGACTGATCAGTCCTGACACTTAAATACAGCAAAATATATGGGCTTTTTTCCCCCAACTAAAGTTCTCATTTCCCTCATTGTATGAGAAACAAATGCTGGTTGTTTCACCCATGGCAGCCTATCTTGCTTTTATTTTACCTTTCATTATAGATTCTTCTTTTTTTCCCCCCACTCTGACTTTTTTTTTTGCCCCAGTGTACAGTTAAAGGGGTTTCTATAACCTGTTGAGATTTGCTGTATTTGCTTACTGCAGCAGGTGGCTTAAAATAGTTAGCAAAGACATGTGGCTGATAACTCGCACTCACACCAGAAGTTAAATTTGGTCATTTGACATGTGTGTAAAGGATCAGCCCACGCATTACACTCGCATTTGATCCTTTATGCATTGAGAAACCAGACTTCAGAGACTACCTTTCCGCATCTTGGTGAAAGGCTGTCAGTCACTGCAAGTGTCATTGTAAAATGCTTCTGCAATATCTATATGAGGAATTCCTTCTGGGTTAAAAAAAAAAAAAAAAAAAAAAGGCAGCAAAACCATTTTTCCAGGGTTTGTATATGTGTGAGCTGCAACGTAGATATGAATGCGATTCATAAGTATGATGCAGCTTGTGTTGATCAGCAATGCCCATTAGACCTATGTATATGGCTTGTCACTTTAAACATGGTCATATTTTCAGATAATTCTTACCAAACTGATTGTCAGATACCTCATCTCATGAACTTCCTGTGAAATTATTACAAAACGTCTAAAATTTTCTGGGTTTCTGTCTTGATCACTGCTGGGGAGGGGGACCGTGACATAACTGTTAGTGTGAACTTTGCTGGTCACATTTCTGCTATACGTGCGTTTCAGATTCTCTGTTGTGACATAGATTCAATCCTCCTTAGTCTCATGCTTCTTTTTCCCAAGGGAGTTTTGTCTGGCACAGAAGAGGCAAGTTGTGCCTCAGGACAACTACAAAATTTATACTCCTGGGGCTCTTGATGCTGCTAAGCTGAAGAATCGTCCAAAAGAGTGAAGTTGTTCAATACCTTAGTTTTTGGTGAGGCTGTGATCTCAGTTCTGTTCACAAGGAGCTATAAAACCGTGAAATGGCTTTCGATAAACTCTGTAACTGAAAGCTATTAAAGTTGTCAATGTGTAAGTTACTCATATGGAGAGAGGAAAAAGACAAGCAAATAGGAATACTGGGTTTGGGGTTTTTTCCTCATTGTGGAGTCCTACTGTGATTTGCACTTTTTGGTTTAATGAAAAAGAGATGCACTGAAGCAACAAGGTTTACTGATGCCACATGTTTCGGAATAGTGTAAATGAAAGGCGATCGAGAAGTCCCAGAGCCACAAATCACTAGGGTTTTGGGAAAATACGCCAGTACCTCTATATGCAGGGGTGTCTTGTTCTTTTCTACGCAACTGCCGTAAGTCACTGGCTGAAACAACATGTTGGGATAGATGCGTGGTTGGTTGTATCTGATAAAGGTGCCTTTCACCAAGTTTCTGTGTCTCAGTTGATCTTTATCTGAAACGAAGGCCAAAAGTTCTGCTGGCATACGTAAGAGAAACGTATCTGTGGGTATAACACGGATTTTGCATGTAGCCTGCACCTCGTAGGTGAACAGTGGGGCTTTTTGTCTTGACAATTTCCACCTGAATGTATTCGGTAATTTAAATTTCACAGCTGTAGTTCTTCACTCGTTGTGGTTCATGAAGCAATCTGAAGTAGTATAATTGAATACAACAGAAAGACAGCTATGCTTAACCTTGCTAGCCATCAGTAGTCACAATTCATAATGACTATAAATGCCTTCATAATGAAAGATAATCAGTATGGAAATGTCATTGCATTTAATTAATTATGGATATTTTGATGGTAATGAGCTAATCATTATGAGCTTTCAGGTTTTGCATCACCAACTCAGCATGTTTTAGAAAAAAGTGAAGTGGCACCCGGCAAACTTAGCATGAAACTGAAAGATGTGTATGAACCTCTCTTAAACTTCTTCAGGCCAGTGAGTACGTGTCACTTCATCACCGCAGCATTGTTTCTCTCTTCCCATTCCCCTTCTGCCTCACTTCCAGTCCACCCTCCCACCCCTACCTGTCAGCTTGTACTGTATTTAAAACCCTTAGTCTGATACTGTAAAAGTCACCGGTTCTCTTCAATGTGATAATTGTTAAATGCCCCTTTGGAACAATCATAAATTTGATTCCACCGCATTACTGCCCTCCTACGAAACCCTTCAGCCTCACTGATGGGATTGAGCTAGAAATACTGGACAGTTTGGCACAGGTTCCACCTTGCCAATTGTTGGTGTGTCTGATCTGAACTAGTTCTCTAGTTTTCCTGTGTATGCATAGGAAGAAAAGAGCAATTTGGCGTATCTTAGGTGAGAGCAGGATTTTGCCCCACAGTAGTGTGTCTCCCGCTTCTACCGGCTAGGGAAGGCACCAGAGCCAGTAGCTCACACTGAACCACTCGCCTTCCGGACTGCCGAAGTTAAATGGCAAGAGCTACATTATTTTGTAAAATGAGTGAGAAGGAAATTGCAATGTTAATTTGCTAATATCAATAAGAAAGATATTATCTATGAATACAGAAGGGGTTGGGCACGTGCAAAAACTGCAAGTCTGGTTCCATAATTGGATCACAAAGAGAAAGGGGAAGCAGAAATACCACTTTTCACATAGTATGTTTCTTCATTACCTTAATATTGGTGTACCTCCACTGCTATTCTCACCACCTAGCCCTAAGAAAAGAGCTCTTGTGAAGTGCCTTATACCCCATTTAATAAACTGAAATCGGCTACCAGTCATGGCTGTGATAAAGACGAGACTGGCAATGCAGCCAGTCTCAGCAGTGGTGTTGGAACCAAATGATGCTTTGTGGCCACTGTGAAAGCGGCGTGTAAGGGATGTGATACCAAGTTTTACAGGAATTAAGTATATAGAGACATGTACTATTTTTAACCGTCTTAACCATTTAAGCCCTTCCCTGTTATTTAATAACAAATTTTAAAAATTGCTTAAATATTTTGTTCAATAACTGCATTCAATATCTTGGGGTTTTGTTCCCATCAGCTGATTTTCAACTGCTTGTAGAAACATACAACTAGTGCCAAACAGAGAGATGGTTAGTTGCAATGTATTCTATACTGCACTTTTCAAAAACAAACAAAAGTCTTGAATTTGTTCTCTTTTTCTAATTAGAAACAGTCCAGTCAGAAAATTTAGTTTGTCTTTCCCACTTACTTTACAAACCAAAGTGCAAAAAAGTGGCACAATGATGCTGCTTTCTGGCAGACTTACCCTATCAAAACATATTAGAGACACCAAATTATAACTTCCCTCTACTTGAGAGTTGCTCCTAGAATAGATATCTTACATGTTCTTTCTTTTTTTTAAAGCATGCCATCACAAAGACGAACAAACCTTAATTCCTTGTCATGTAGGAGAGAGCCGTAACATAACTGAATGCTTGAAAAATAAATGTTGTCCTTCAAAAACCAGCCATGAGCTGAAATGTTACATGCCGTTTAAAGACAGTAAGTATATTTCTGTGGATTACTGCCTCATAGCCAATGCTGCTTCTGGTCAGGCGATGCGATTTTTCGCTTCTGTTTCTTCCCTTAGTTTTTTCAGGTCACCACTCTCTTCAAAATAAGTCTAACCTTGAATTTATTTCTGCATATATATTAATACAGAAAACAATTAATTGATAAATAATTGTCTGGCTATCTTGTCAAGCCCAGCACAAGCAAAGAACAAGTGAGGTGATACAGATGAGCCTAGTCACCACATATGTTAGTACGAAGCATGGAGTGAAGCCTTTACTTGTGCAAAAGGGGGTTTAATCAAAAGTGGTAGTGACTCTGTGAAAGTGCTATGAAGAAAAGGTGAAGGGGCATACTGCAGAAATAAAAACTTTAATAATATTCATTCACCACTTGGGTCTTTATATTATGTATAAAAGACACTTCACTATAGTGAGAAGAAAAGCTGTACAGTGAAAATTATAGCTCTTCTGCTCATTTTTAGGACACACTCAGGCAAATGTTAAAATTAAATATGCTTATTCAGCTGTGACTGCTTGATTCCTCATTCCAGTTAAGCTTTTATTGTTTGGATGTAAATATCAAGGGCTGACTATTTTACAGAATTATTTGTTCATAGATTAATTAGCTACTTGAATGCTCCTGGATGTACAACATATGTCCAAAGAAAATGGAAACACTTACTGCCCTGGGAGCACACGCTGTTTGCCTCCTAGCAGTCTGTTGACAAAAGAGAAGCACTTAGCAGATATTAGACTCGTGGCACTTGCCTTTCTGTAAGATGGTCACAAGCTGCATACTTCTTATGTGGGACTTTTGTCTTGAATTTCACTACAAATAAAATGAGGCTTTAAGAAAATGCTGCAAAAATTGTGAACTGAAACAGATAAATAGCACTTATTTGCGTGATTTCATCTACAGTCGTAAAAAAAAAACTTCTAAAGGACTTCGATTTTTTTTCTTTTTTCTTTTTTTTCTTTTCTTTCTTCCCCCATGCCCTGGGCTCACTCAAACCCCAGTTGCTTCTGAAACTACCCAAACACTTGGGGTATTCAAACTCAGGTCAAATTTGAGACTTGATCTTTCTCATCTGGGCTGATTTCTAACACCTCCTTCTTTCCATTGTGTTGCTGGCTGAGATGCATACATGTCTGTCCGAGAGCCTAATCTCTGTCATCTGTACCTCAATATACAATCTACATCTATCTCAAAGTGATTCATAACTAACGCAAACTTCTGCTGACTCTACAGATATGCAACTGACCTTTCGCGTGCTTGTGCTTGTGGCAGGAGGACTTTTGGGTTTGGGGTGTCTACCGCTGTGTTGCTGTGCCTGTTTTCAGAGAAGGTAAGCATTCGAGCATGGCCAGACCACATTTATGATGTACTGCTCCTAAACGTAGAAAGAGTGGACAACTGAGGTGTTTGAAGTCAGCGAGGGGAGAAAAGACTGGGGAAAAAAGGCCAGAAACTAATGTGCAAACATAAAAAAGGAGTGCTTCCGTTTTGAAGCTACATAAACGGGAGAGTCAATTCGGCTTAAGGAACGAAAGCTTGTTAATGCCCCAGTTTTAAACTAAAGAGCCAGTTATAAAGGGCTTGGATTTAATCTTGCTTCCCTTGCTTGGGCAGTTGCGCGTACGAGGTGGAGGCACGCTGCCCGCGGGTTAGAGAGCAGTCTGCGCGTAAAGGCCTGAACGGAGCTCGAGCAGTGGGGCCTGAACTTGGGGTCAGCCCTGTGGGGAGCGGGTCCTCTCCCAGGCCCACGTGCTGAGGTGCGGAAGACCAGGCCGTTGCGGCCTTGAGTCTCCAGGCACCGTTCCCCCACCTTCTGCCCCCCCGGCTCCCCAGCAAGGGCTGCTGCATCCGTAGATGTGAAAGGAACCTGGTTTCCGTCCCGTTGGCGGGAAGGCAACACAACTGCCAGTTGTGAGCAAAAGAAAAAAAAAAGGTGGCAAAGGAGACCTGAGAGCAAATCAAGCTGCCGGGCAGCCTGCGATGCTGCACGCCGGCCATCCTCGTCAACCCAGACCAGGTTTTTAGGACGCAGTGTCCTGAGTGCGAAGAAAACTCAGAACATGAGTAAAAAAAGAAAAGGAAAGTTTTGAGGAAAACTTAATTTCGCTTTGTGACATGAGTTTAAACAGAAACAAGTGAGAAAACTTCCTGCCACTTGCCTTAGCTTGCAAAAATCACAGGGAGATGAAAATGGTTCTTTTACTGCTGCCGTCAAAGGCACTGCTGCAAAAGCGCGATGTTGCCTGTTTGCCTGTGGTAAACAGTCGACTGCTGCCCAGGAAATGACATGTGCGAGCAGGAATGAGTTATCTGAAACAGAATAGGGAAGAAACGAATGAGAAAAAGCAGTTTGTGAAGAACAAGTAGAAATGTGTCTGTGTGGGATAGACCGAGGGTTATGCAGTGAGACACAGAAGGAAAGAACAAAGTCGTAGGCCTGAAAGGAGTGAGAGAGATGGGCTGGGAGCGCGCTTGGGAGAAAAGCGAATTAATTATCTCTAATGATTCTAATGGGCAATCCAGGGTTTTTTAATGTATGGGGCACATCGCAGCCTGCGAGTGCTATGCAAGCAGTTTAGTGTTTGATATTGTGAAGAGTTTTGGTATGTACGTGTGTTCTTATGATAATGGGGAAACACAAGCTCCACAACATCAAAATCATTAAACTAAGATAGATGCATTGACATAACTGTGCTTTATTTTTTGAAGGTGGTAGTTCATATAGAATGGCTAATGCTATAGCTTGGTTAATATGGCAGAATTGTCTCTTTTTATGAAGATTATTTTTTCCCCAAGTGTTGAACTTTTGCTTTACTAAGATGTTAGTAGTCTGTGTGGGATCATACACATGCACGTACACACACACATAGACTTTACTAATGCGGCTGCTTAGCAGATGGCTATTTGCTATAGAGTTCCACATTTAGACAAAACCTGCTGTGAAAATCTCCACATTACATCTTATACTGTGCTCAACAGCTGATGTTCAGCATACAGATAGCTGCACTGAGTCATCAGTGACTCTGAAAACAGGAGGCAAAGAATTAACATGAAATTATCATAAATTTTCTGGAAAATGAATTAATGTGTTCGTTTTGAAAGAATTCACATTAATGTTTAAATGATCATTTCAGTGTTTTTTTCATAGCCAGTGAAACTAGGAATATTGCTGTTCTGCTATGACTTGGTTTTTTGCTTTGTTTTTTAATGCAGTGATTAACCAGATGCTAAATGGTTTTAATTTCCCAACATCGTATATTTGAGTTCTAGGAAAGGAGCAATCCTATAACATTGTAACTTTGAGTTTTACCAGTTTTAGAGACAGTTGACAAAGGATATGGCTTTGAAAAGCATTCCTTCAATGACCCTAAAACCATCTCTCTGGATGGAAGTTCTTTTGTTTTCAACTCTGTGTGGTCATTGTTGAGAGGTTCCTACATACAATGCCAAAACTGTACTGCAATGGGTGTCCACTAAAGTAAAAATTGTTCTCTAGAGTTATCAAAAAAAAATAAGAGGGCTTTTGCTGATGAAATTTGGGATAATTGATTAGTTCCACTGTGCCTCTTCTAGAGAAAATTCTAAGGTTTCCATAGGACTCTGTATTTATGTTATTAAAAAAAAAAAAAAGGCCAAACCTGGGCAGCTGACCTTGGAAAGCTTTTGCAGGCAGTTGTGCTATGTAGCCAGGAGTGGCTGTTTGTCAAGAGATGCCTGGACTCGGACAGCAGAGGTAACTCCATAACGTGGCCAGGCTAAGAACGTGTAGGAACATGGCATTCCTGAAAAATTGAGAGAGGGAACTAAGTACTCCTCCCTTTGCCACACTTGATCAGTAATTTCCCGAGTCAGTGAGGCTTTGTTACTTCTGCATCCCCACTGACGAACTCCTTCCAATGGTATTTCTCATGCAGGAAGTGGAATCTACATCTGCCCCTTCCCTGGTAAATGACAGTTTCTCTTGTGTACTATCAACATATCTCTATTCTTGACCTGTGTTCTCTGATGCTTTTGCTATGTCCTGTCTTACTTCTCTCAGTTTGGTCAGTCTTCATGAACAACCACGTGGGTAGATTAAGATGCTAAAGGTTAGGCAAATGCAGGTGCACATAACTAATGCTGTATGTGAATAATACTGCATGGATTTTAAAAATAGAGTAAGAATTAGAAAAGTCTTCATTTCCTTCTGCTGAATTCCTAGTACAGCTGTGGGAAGCAGGCCACAGAATTTGGTTGACTTGTTACTGGGGAGACTTCTGGTCATGGTTGCATTATATGAATCAGAAGGTGAGTTGAAATTCATGAAGAAAATGTAAGAGATGGGAAAAGCTTATTGAAATGCTTTCCCTAGCCTTAACCTGTCTTTGTTCTAGTGATGAAATCTTGTGATGGCCCCTGAAATCAACTGTAGCTTTGTGGGTTTTTTTTTCACTTGAGCTAAGATTTCAAGGCTAAAGTCTAAGTGGCCTTCTCTAAATTCCTTCCTTGGAAGTCAACCAATTTCAGCTGTTGTTTTAATATGTTGCAGTCAATGTCTCAATCCTTTACAAAGGGCAGACAAAGAAGTACAGCAAATTGCACGGAGGAAAAAAGCACGTAGTGAAGACATTTATGGCCCTTTACTGGATTAACTTAAAGACTCTAAGGATCATAAGAACAGCAAAAAAGGTAAACTAACCTTGGAGTATTCTTTTGTGCTTTCTGTTTAGGGTTCTTATCAATTCTGTATAGAATACTAAACATATGCAGTACTAAATGCCCGTTTCTTCCCAGTTCAGTAGGCTGTGTCAAAAGGTGTTTATCAGGGATCACCTTCGATTTCTATTGTGGGAAAAATAATGAGTCTGCAAGAATTTGATTGCCGTCCTCGGATGTGAAATGACAGCAGAGCAAAGCCAGGGACTATATTACAGTCCTATGTTTAAGTCCTCTGCCTTTTCAGTGTTTCCTATCCCATGTGCAAACTATGTTGCATGGGAAAATGGAAAAGCAAAGCAAGGTTTTGCTTTCAGGAGATGCGGATCCATTTACAGGCACTGAGAAACATGTCCTTCTGTATGGATAAGGGTGTTCTACAGCTGACATGTTCACATAGCTCCACATCTTGGCATTCTTCCTCAGTGCTAAAGAGCAGTTGACTACTGAAATAAATCTGAGTGAAATGCTATTTACTCCACATGAGCATGCCAAACTGTAGCCTGCTAAAGGTGACAATGAAATAAAAAAAGCGTCAGTGAGGTCATTAGACAATAAGGAAATATTTCAGGGGTAGTATTGATTTGACAAAAATGTAAAGATGTCCCTAAATCTAGTTATAGTGACGTTCAGTATTTTTTTTTTTTCCCTTTGGTGTAAAGGAACATCAGCTGATCTTGAAGACCTCAAGCAGAAGGACACCAGGATTACTTGAATATGCCCTAGAAAATGAGAAGTTTAGTTTTAGTATCAAAGTAATAAAATGTTGTCTACCCTCGACAATGCTATTTATTTTGCATTAGAAGGTCTTAATTTCTAGTTCTTCGTGCTCATTCCTTGTCTCCTGTACAAAAATAGTGAGTGACACTGAAAAACTGCCCATGGCAACTCCTGAATAACAAAGCCAGTCTTCTCTTATGAATATAGCATCCCTGTGCAGGGATATAAAAGATACCAGTTAAATGTCTATCTCTAGTTTAGAGGTCAGTTTTAGAATATTGTCTGGATTAAGAAGAGAGTGTTTTCATTCATTAAACTCATAGCAAGTGGTAAACTTACTCTGTTTCAGTATTGGATGGCACCATAGTGCCATCCATAGTGCTACTCTTACTGAGGAGAATGGCTAATTCCTTGCCAGGCTGCAGAGGATTTGGGAAATCTGCTGTGGGGCGATTGCTTTAAATATATGTTTGGCAAAAATACAAAGCGCTTGAGGAAACTCGGGCAGTGTTTTCTGTGGCATTGTTTCTCTCTGCAGTGTATCACTGCACCACAGAACTTTCTTTGGTCTTTGGATAACCTGTCTCCCGAGGTAGGTGATTTCAAAATGCAATTGCTTTCCATTTCCCTGTAGTGTAACAAAACTAAAAGAAACAAACATGTAACAGTCTTCAGCAGCTGAGTGCAAAGTAAGAGTGAGCACCTAAAAGAATGTCAGTAGAAATCAGTATCACCCATAATGCAATCAGTGGTCATTTTTCTTTGGGTCTGTGAAGTCCATGTAGCAGGGCTTCTGAGAGCTACAACTGGCAGGAACGGAGCTTTGCTCCTAAGCTGGAGAGAGAATAAATATTATGAGTGATTCTTAGAAACTCTGTGTATATACTTTCAGGATTGCCCATTTAATAATTTTTTTCTTAGTTTCATCAGTCCTAAAAAAGGCATCGCTTACAATCCAAGTGTAATAAGGGTGGGATGTGCATATGGGCAATCTCATTAAATTGTTGGAGTACTTACTGACGGTCAGACATAACTATATGCAGGAGCTTTAAAGCCTGATATTGCAGCCATTGCCAGTAGCATTGTATTACAGATGATTTGATTATAATTTTGTAAGCAAAAGTATTATGATTTTGATGTGGAGCAGCAGAATGATGGAGACTGAATAGAGCTCTGTTTGCCTTCCAAATTTGGGGTGTATTTGCTGTTTCCTGGTATTATTTTTATGAATGGTGAAATATGTATATAGACATTTTGACAAAGATAAAAGCCGTTTCCTGCTACATGAATTTAGGGGTACTGTCACAGCTGAAACGTGCATGTGACAAACCACATAGATCCTCGTGGCTGATGGTGATTATGGAGAGAGCGCTGTGCTCTGGAGAAAGTTAGGCTTTCATATGGTGCTTCATGATTTTGATTTGAAGGGTAATAAATTCCTTCTGTTTCCATGTCATTGACAGCACAACTGCTTTCAATGTCACATAACATTCCGACAAAGGGACGTGTACTGATAAAACAACTGTATTTAACAATAAGCAATCAACGCATCTGCAAGTGACCGTATCTGGCAGCACCAGAACAAGATGAGCATAAGCAAAATATAGGCACTATAAGAGGAGGAGGTGAGATGAAAAAGGCACAGCAAGGGTTGTATTCCAAGTCAAGAGCATAGTGCATGGATTTGGGCCCTGTTCCTTTTCCATGTAGCAGCTTCATTGCAAAGATGTTCTAAAAAGCTGGAAGTTTTGCTTTTCAGCTGGAGAAGACAAAAGCTCCGATTTTAAATTTTAATTTCTATAGTAGCTTGACAGTTCATTGGATCAATAGCTGTCGAGCATGAGTATTGCATGAATAACTACTATCTGTGCCTAAAAAGTCGTAATAGCTACTTCATTACTGCTGAAGGTCAAGATTATCACCTTAGGGTCACATCGCCGATACGCATTCACAAGCCTGTGCGTGATGCTGACTGCACTGACACGGTCACGTAAACGTGGCTGTTTTGATCAGCTGATCAGCTGCTTACTTCTGCTGGTAAATATTCAGATCCCTTTCATGATAATTTTTTTGTTTGGTTGGTTTTGGACTCCTGGCCCTTAGCATGCTACAGAACAGTTTCAACATGGGGTTACCCCAGATCTGTCTGGAACGTGTCTTTTCCCCAGTGCCTAAACTGCTGGTGTGTATCTTGCGTACCACACTGCGTGTTGCTGAGCCAAACTCAATTTTCCTTTGTCCTTTCCGTCCCTTCGAAGATCTCGATTAGGGCCCAGGTCAGCTAGAAGAGGGCACAAGCGTCCATCCTTACAAGGCTCCTCACGGTGCCTTTGTGGCCGTGGAAAGAAGCTGCTCAGGGCTGGGTGCGGTTCCCGAGTCTGCAGAGCAGAACTTCCACCTTCCAGGCCCAGGGAGAGGCAGAGACACCTTCAGTACTAAAATCGGGGGCCACAAGATGGTGCTGTAGGAAAACATTTTTCCCTCAGTGGTTTTGGTTTCTGGAGAACTTTATTGATTTCGACCTTTTACAATGTGGTTCATCAAGTCACAAAAAGGCAGACAGTGTACAATAGAGCAATGGTCACTCAGTAAAAAAGACAACATAATACAGCATATGATGACAAGGCTTGAGAAGACTTACAAGATATACAAACCATTGCTTGTGGCTTTAGATCTGCTCTCTCTCCTATTGAACTGATACAGAGTGAAACAAAAGAGCTCTCAGTGGAACATCCCTCTTTATCTTCACAAAGATTAAATAAATACAAGGCTAAACAACCTTCCCCAGTGCACAATAGCTGTGTCCAAGAGTGGATGCTGCTACCCTAGAGACGGGAGCTATGAGAGGGCTTCGACAGTCGTACAGCTCTTTCATCGCTTCACCCCGAGCCTGCGCCATGTCTAACGGCAAAGGGTTTGTCTCACTTTTCTGTTCCCTCTGAAACCTAACCCACACCTTTAACCACGTTCTGTAAGATGAAGAGCGAGAGTTGAAATGATTTTTGGAAAGCTTTAAAGCAATATGAAATGACTGCATTACACTGCAGGCGATTGGGGCAATATCTGGTCCTTCTCTCGTCTGACCTTTAAAAAGATTTCAAAGTCATGAAGATTGAACTTAAAAAATAAATACAGTGGAATGAAACCCAAGCTTCTCAGAGTTACAGTGAGAGAACAGATTTGAACCGTAAAGCTCAAAAATCCAAGGCCAAATACAAATTTGTATTTAAGCAAAATCCCTGTGATTGGGGAACTCGTCTCATATTTTTCAAGGCTTGAGGTTCCGTTCTGAGGCCTATTTTATCCAGCTGAGACTCCTGTGATGCCAGGTAGTGCAGATGTAGCAGGAGAATCTAATTCATTGCTCAACAAATGTTTTCCCAGCTTCTCTCCAGGTAAGGGATGCAACTTTGAAATGACATGGTTCTTCTGATCCTTTGCTGACCGAGGCTTGGATGCGCAGCTAAAATGGAGTGCAAAGTCTCCTGGAAAAAGTGTTCCATGTTCTCCTGCACGGTCGCAGTGGAGCAACTGGCTCTGTCCAACTCAGTTTTGCTTCTGATCTTTGTGCTCCAACACTTCTTTGTTCTCACAAAACCCTGGAAAGAATAAAAAATGGTTTCTGCCGGATGAAAGTGAAAAACTGTCCACAGCTGTACTATTCCAGCCTTCTAAGTTTCATTGTACCACTTCCAAGTCCCTTCACAAAAGGCATGTTTCTCACTGCACTGCTCCCTTGCGGAATCCACTATCCTACATGTATCCCCCTCCCAAGCGGATAAATCTTTGAGCCTGTGTGTATGTTCCGTTCTGTGTACAGGTGAGTGGAGTAAAGCTCCACTCTGCAACAGCTGTTCCTCTGTAGTACCAACCACCACCGCTACCCTGGTAGCTTTGAGGGTTTGTTAGTGCCAGTGGACACTCAGGCAATGTGGGAAAAGTGATGGCAATTCTACGAAGAGCTGCCCTCTAAAAGGGAGTGCGGCTACAGATGATATAGACCTGCTGCATCCCATGTCCCTGATTTTCAAGTATGTGGTTTTTCAGTCTGTAAGGCTAGAGCTGTTAATGCTCCACCTAGTGTAGATCATCAGCTGAGTTGAACTGAAATGATTAAATCAACTTTCCTTTAGAAAAGGAATTTTCTGATGCATCTGCTTGGCCTTCCATTTAGCGCTGCGTTCTTGTCCAGGCTCCTGTTAAGGTTTTTCTGACTGTCCAAGCTTTTACCATTTTCTTATTCGAGGTACTTGATCCAGCACTAACATGCGTGATCTAAATGTGGGATGGTGGAACTAAGCCAACTAAAAGGACAGATAACATCCTGTGTTTAGGACTTATTGCACACTGGGAGATGTGGGTACATAATACACAGCTATAAAATGCTCTTGTATATATTTCCTAACAGGAAAGCCCTGCTTCAGTTCAACGCACCAGGTAGGTAGCAACATTACTGAAAAGCAATTTCTACAGTTAAACACACCCTTATGGATTGCAGTAGCTAAGCATATAAGAACTGTAGTTGGCTATGTGATGCATCTTTTCCCATCGTGTTCAAGGAAAAAGTTCATTCCGATTCCTAACATCGAGTGCATTGTTAGCTGATATTTCAAGTTGTATTTCTCAGATATCAAACTGATAACTTTAAAGAATGACAGAGCTCAGTTTGAATGAAAGGGAGCTCTTGTGGTCTCTGTGAACAACTATCAGAAGCAAGGAAACCTGAGAGCCTGGGGAAAATCAGTTATTGGGATGGTGTTGGCCAGTTATTTTGATGACACAGTAGGTGACTGATATCTGGCTTTTGAATAGTGGATAAGCATGGCAAATTACTGTTATGGTCCTCATCATTCATAACAGTCCTAGAATGCTATAAAATGGCTATGGTTAAACCGTGAAACATCTGGGGCTGTGGCACATCAACTAAAGACCGGGCTGTGCAAGCTGTGAAGGAAGATCATGGGAAAAATGACCTTGTTGAAAATGACGTGGAACATTTTACCAGAATGCAACAGAATCTTATTCCTATTTGCCGTCTTCAATTTATTTTTGTCAGTGTTGCCACGTATAAAAGTCTGTCACAGCAACCGCTACACCCATTTATCTTATTTTCTTTATCAATAAGCTTGGATTATTTTTTTAAAAACCATAACTACAATTAATCATAACTCATCAGTGCAGCTAGCCAGGAAGCAAAAGGTTAACAGCAAATTCTGTTTTACTGGTTAAAGATGCTACTATAGCAGCATTTGCTCAAATGGTTGTTTTACACATGCAGTGGCGTCATCCAGTTTAAATCCTGCTGTGTTTCTTTGCCAACAACTGCTAGTGAACATTTGCCCACCTTCCCTGCTGCTGAGTAGTATCAGGATTAGATGCAGGGAGGCGAGCAGGCTTACAACTTCATCTGTTGGCACCACAGGAATGCAGGAGCGGAACAGCATGGCAATAGGGAAAACTTTCAAAATCATCAATTTTAAGGTCTTACCTCCAAATGGCTATTTCCTGGCTGGGGGGAAGGGTATCTTTCTCCAAATGTGCAAGGAAAAAGAAAAAAAGCAGCAAGAAGGAAATCTTTCTCAAATAAAGACACGATGGGCATTTATTTATTATCCAACCTAGCAGGCAGGTGGATGTCTGCAAAACTGTACCGGGAAGTAGATTTTGACATGGGAGGAGTGCCTGTCAAGAAAACACTGGTCTTATCTGGCTCTGTTGGGAGTTAAAATTTAGGGAGCTTTAGTACATCTTGGACTTTTTTAAGATGATGGATAGCTTGCAGCAACAGGCATTTTCCTCCCCTCACCAAAGGAAGCCACTTTTCCCTCGGTACTTAGCAAAAGTCTCTTTGAATGACATGATTATAGAGAATCACGTTCTGAGCAAAGAGACTGGTAGAGACAGGCAGCTGGGTTTTCTGAGCACTCGTATTTGCTTTTGCCTGCACTTAAGAACAGCTGGAATCTACTTCGTGAACTCCATACCTTTCTTACCTGCAAAGTTACGCGCCTGTATCTGACCTTCTCAACCACTTGTCTGGGCTTACAGGGTAGAGAGAGGGAACGTGATGGGCCAAAAGATAGGAAAAGGAAAAGGCGGCATCACTCTTTCCATTGAGCTCCTGTGCTGGAAGCTCTCAATATGCTGGTTGGATCCAAACTTGTTGCGAGGATGGAAGAGCTGGGCTGCACCCCCTTTCCCAGCAGAGCTTCTCAGCTGGCTGGCAGCAGACAGTTGAGCTGGGAAGTGGGGGTAGCAAGCACATATTGCTTTTTAACTATAAATGTAACATTAATGGTTCCTCATAGGTTTTTAAAGTAGCTGAGTGCAGTTATACCGAGAAATAATGTCTCCCATATTATCTTTTCTCATTGTTTGTCCTCTGTAAACACATGGCGAGCATCTCTGTTATTAACTTTGAATTTTAGTCCCCTGTGATTTGTCTGACGATAGTGATGCCTGTTCTTCATAGTTGCTTTAGTATTTCACCTCCCGTGCTCAAACAATGCTCAGCTATGGCACCAGACAATCAGCTTAAATTGCGTGTTGGCAACTACAAAGTAATCGGGATTTTTTTCAGATTAAAATAGATGGTGACAAACTGGGCTGACAGCTCCAAAGCAGCTGTTATGGTCTGCAGTAACAGTGGTGTGCATTAAAGAGCTCTTGACCACATATTTATGCAATAGACCTAATAGCTCTAAATGAGCTGTTATGATCTATCAATTAAGTAACATATACTGTTAAGAATACAAGGATAAACCCGAAGGAATTCTTATCTACTGCAGCAATTTTTGTATTCATATACTTCAACAAACTTTTTTTTCTTAGAACAATTGCTTTTCTATTTGCTTAATGCTGTTAATAAGAAGTGGGCAGCCAATACTGAATGACATGCTTAGAATTTGCAAAGTCCGTACAAAATACTATGGGAAGTTTAAAACATTATCTGTAGCTCATCTTGCCAGGTCAGTGTTGTTACAGCATGAATCTCTCATTTACGCAATTACTTGGAATGGCAGCAAGAGGTGTAAGAACTAACTGAATTTTCCTTGTTTTGTGGGCGTATCTCTACCACCCAGAGGACTGTTCACTTTACTGTGATCTCCGCACGGGCTGGTGTTTGGGACAGGATGGTCAGGTCCTAGCACTAGTTTTGTGAGTAGAATAGCTGCTCTTACCCCTTACCTGCTCCAGCTGTTTTGCTGTTTCAGCACTACTTCTAGTTTTAGAGCTGACCTGGTGCTACCTGCAAGACCAGTCCTTTGGGCTTCCAAACTTTTTGATCGTGTGCCCCTAGCAGTAAAATGGTTTTGAGCATGTACCCCTACCACTGTACTAATACATTATGTACTTTATAAAACATACCCAAAAATAAAAATTAAAAAAGGATGAAATAAAGATGGAATAATATTTTCTTCTTTCTAATGAATTGTCTTGTGTACCCCCTTGGATGCATGTACCCCGCTTAGGAGATCACTGCTTTAGTGTAGTGCAAGGACAGACCTCACTCCCTCCTTCTTTAAAGATAATCTTCCATGCTTTAATTCTCTCTCCACTCTGTTCTCCCCACATAGACATCTTAGTCATATAGGAAACAATGACCAATGCGATATGTATGTGACTTTCTCTTTCCCTTTCACTCTTCACCTTGTTATTAATCCTGTTACAGATACAGCAACTTAATGACTACTATGAATAAGATGGGTAAATCATAATTATTCTTAGTACATTGTGTGGTCAGACTGCTTTAGTAAGCCCCTGTAATCTGTAATAAAATTTGGTTTTACTCATCATTACAGGGTAGGGAAGGTGTTCTCTAGTCCTGGCCTGACATTATGTAGGCAGTCAGCTGCAATCTCGTCGTTTGTGCCGTCACCTATTTATTTTAAGGAGAATTTGCTCATGCTTCCTAGTGAATGGGAATGGCACTTACCTGAACCAGGTAGCGTGCTGGCAGGCATCATACACCCCTCCAACCAGTGCCTTTCACATCCACACCTAGCTGATGATTGTCTTCTAGTGTGAGCTAGATCATCGACGCAGATGATCTAGCTGTTGCCTTCCTGAGGCCAGTGACTCCAGTTAAAGGAAAGTACTCGGGCGCTTAAGAGACCAGTGGTTTATGTCACAGGCTAAAGTGAAGAGAGGTAGAGCTTCCTCTACAGCCAAGGCTCCTGAAGTGGCAAAGCCGCTCAGACCCAGTTTACTCATATTTGCTTCTGCTGAGCAAGGGGAGGATTCTGCCAATCTGTCTGAGTTTAGCCTCAGAGAAAAGAGTAATTATTTCTTGATTCATTCAGACAACCAGCTGAAAAGGGTTTTGTCTTCTTTCAGATTTGATTGTCTCCTTACAAATGCTGTGGACCTGTTGACAGCAGTGTAGGCAAACCTACTATTAATGTTTCTCTGGGTTTGTGATAGCCTCCTCCTCCTGTGCCAGTCACAGTTTGATAGATTGGAAGAGTACAGTTTGAAACGGAGTGATGCTTTGGAGGAAAGAAACCACATGCCAGCTCCAGAAAAGGCCAGTATTGAATGAAGGCTTTCTGGAATTTTGTGGAATTTCTGGTTACTACGCATAGTCTTAGGCTGCTCAATATATTCTTCCTTTTTGCATTCTGTTTGAATGTAACAGACTTTGGGTTTTCTGTATTAATCCTTGGTACCTTGTCTTTGAAGGTATGTTGATTATGTAAAAGTATTCTTGAAAGAAGGTTTTAAGAACCAGCTCGGGGGAAGAGATTGAGATTACTGCATGGAAAACATTTGCCAGCAGCCGTTTTCCACCTAGTGGCAATCCAGGTGAAGATGATGAACCTGATGATTAGGCCACTGCACCTGGGTGAAAATTGGTGAAGAACAAGACAGGAGAGCAGAAACGGGATGGATTGTGAAGTGCTGGTAAGGAAGACAAGTAATATAAAGTGATGGTCAAGGTAAGGGAAACAAAAGAAATTGATCTAGGGAGCTGATAGCAATGTGTTCTTCTGTAGCCCCTGAAATTTGAAACCTATGTTTATGACCTGTAGGAGTGGATACAGCAGAGTTGATGAAGAGGGGGAGAACAGGGCTGTTTCTTCCACTTGGTGATTAGACTGTGAGGAGGAGGGGAGGAAACTGAATGAGTTTATGTTGCCTACTTTAGCCATGCGCTTCCTTATATCTCTTCATTCTTTGTTTGTGGTGTGGCTTGTTCCTTGCTTTATCCCCTTCACCGTTGCACAAAGAGGAAAGGGCAGCTTGGGTGGTGCTAGCTAGTTCGTGCGGGTGGCCTCCTTGGCAGAGCAGGTAACGCTGGGAGAGAAATTAACCTTTGGTGGGAAGAGTGAGAGACCCCCTCCTTGCTGGAGGACGTGGCCAGGGAAGAGATGCACCGGGAAAGGCAGAGGGTGGACTGTCGTGGCGTTGGCTTCCTTGCAGGGTAGATCTCTGGGAGAGGAGATCTCTTGGCTCGCTTGTGTGGAAAGGTGGAGTGGTAGGTCTGTGTTAGAGAGCTCTCTTTCTCATAGGTAAAAGGGGAATGTTGGTTGTGTACCCAGAGAACAATCAGCAGATCTGAGGGTGTGCGGAGTCCTCCTCTTGGTTCCCTTGTGTCAGTTCGTGAGCTTTAAGGTGTAACACAAACCAGTTTGTGACTACAGCAAACGGGGATTGGGAAAGTCGGCTGTTCTCATCTGGATTCAGGATTGCTTACCATTTCTGTGAGTGGCCTTCCAAGACACCTGATACTTTCTGGATTATGACATGTAACCGAGACTAAAATCAATTACGGGGAAATCAGAGAAGGTATTATATGAGGAGGGAAAGAAGTATTTGCATTTCTATCATAATCCAAGCAAAAATAGTAGAGTGTAGGTAAAGGTTTGTAAATATTTATTTCTGCTCTGTTAGTCATTACCATCGGTCCCTTTGTTTAAAAAGATGGGGCCTGGGCTCTGGGAGGGCAAGGGTCTGTGTCCAAACCACGCAAACAACTTGACCGGTATCATCCTGAAGTATTAAATTCTGCAACAACATATGTCATTCATCTAACTGGGAGAGGGTTTCATAAAGACTATTTTTACATATGACTCCAGAGAAAAAAAAATATAAATGTATACCATCAAAGCTGTTGCAATTAGGGTTTGGCTCTAGATCCAAAATATTTATGAATTGACACTGATGTTGTAAGTCTCTTATGAAACATTCATTCACAAGTTTGATTACTAAAAAAAAGTCACTTACAGAAGAAATAAATTATGAAGGAATCAAATTTCGTACAAGAAACCCTGGAAAACAAGACCACAAATGACAAAACATACTATTTAGAGCCCAGATGGCTGCATAAAATAAATAGCCGTTTCCTCGGTGGAAGCATAGGCAATTTGGCTGTGTGAAGCTACGATTCCAGCAGAGATCCTTGAAACAGATGTTAATATTGCTTGTGCATGGAAACTTTAGTAAAAAGCAAGATGTTCAGGTAACATGAATGTAATGACTAACAACCTCAGATATTTTTGTCTGTAGGAGATATGCACTTAAAACCATAATGTGACTGTTGTAGAGCCTGGAACATAAATATCTATATGCGTGTTATAATGAACCAACACCTGTGGCTGCATAGGATGTTTGAGACGTTTTGGTAATTTTCCTTTTGCTGTAACTGGTAGGCCAGTGAAATATTTTTAAACCAAGAAGAAAAATTCAAGCTGAACCTCAATATAGATAGATAGGCGTATATAGATATAGACATAGATAGATATAAAGGTATAATGTCTTTACCTGTATAGAGCAGAAACAAGAAATCGGTGACTTACCTTCTTCATGTCAGATTAACTTAAAAACTGACCTGTGTTAGTGCGTCTGTCTTTAACAAGTCTGTGTTATCATTTCTGATGTACCTGGTCAGGCTAAGTAACCCACGGATTTCAGTGGGAGCAAGCCCTGCTCATCTTTTCCTTAGATGGTGACATTCTTGACTCAAGCTTATCCTAAGAAATGTAAATGACAGAAGTACATTTTCTGGAGGCAATCCTAAGAGTTTGTCGGTGGAATGTGTTTTCTCCATATATTAAGAAAGAAGAGCGGCAATTTTGCAAAAGCTGTGCTTCCAGTTCTTCAAAAGTTCTCGATTCCTGTTCAGTAAGTGCGGTACAACAGTCTCCTGTTTGACAGTAGCGAGGCACATCTCTTACGGCTCGCACTTGTGTAATGTTTTGTTGGTTGTTCCAGTTAAGTCCTATTCCACAGAGACCCTAAACAGAGAATTCGCACAATGACTTAGTATGTCCTTGAGTGGCTAATGGGAGTGCTGTCATTAGCTCCAGGGCATACAAGGTGGCAAGGTCCTTGGTTTGAAGCAGTAATGAGCTGCAGAGCTTACAACACTGACTGAACAAGCAAAAACTTAACACGGCTACATTAATACTGCTGCGACTAAGGGAAAGACTGCCATTTACTCCACAAATTTTGGGTGAGCTGTTTGGAGACCGGTGGGCAGTGGTGAAGTCTGACAACAGGTTGTTTTCTGCCTTCCCCTGTTTGAAAATACATCTGGAAGGAGAGGTTCTGCGGAGAGAGCTTTACGCAACAGCCAGTGGCCAGAGCACATACCTAGACTAGGAGAGATTTGCACTCAGTTTCTTGCTCAGCCTGCGGTGATTCAGCCCCCAGCCGGCTATTCTGAAACATGGGTGTTTTGGGGAAATCCGTCATCTGCACAGCTGTGTTCAGAATTTGATGAGGAAACACTTGAGTTCGCTGCAGTGGGGTCTGCATTCATGTTAGTGTTGTTAAAATGTACCCTACTCCGCGGTTTAGTCGCTAAGAATTTAGTGTTGTTGGTTGTGAAGAAAAGTGTTTACGCAGGAAGCCATGGTATCTGCCTCAGCAGCTCAGTATGCTCGTTGTCATGCATGTCTGAGGCTTTCTGTTAACCTCCAAGATTTGGGCTGATCTCAAGAGGTCCCTGAGGCAAAGTGAATGCAAAGCATTTAGCAGTTCTCTGGGTAAGACAGGAGATTCCACTCTTCCTCTCCCCTCACAAAGAAGAGTATGGAATTCTAGATCCAAATTTTTATTCACCTATACTGGAACAATTTCAGTGAAGACAATTTTGTCTTTACTATGTGGTTCAGAGCAGCACATTAGTTACTCAGGTGTGTTTACTGACTTCAAGATACGCTAGTAATCTCCCACATCAGACTAGGTTAACTTATGAAAAGGAAAAAGAGAAAATATTCTGTTAATCTGTCGTCAGGTATCAAGGTCCTTTCACCCTTAATCTTTACGGAGTATGTAAGCCATTGCAAGGGATTTGATAACATGCATGCCAGAGAGCGTGTTATCTCTGCTGGATGGTGTTGGGACTGCTCAACTTGAAACCACATCCTCGACTGTTTGTGCTGAGCAGCCTTTCCCCTGAACAAGCAGTAAACATACGCTTTCTTGATAAAAGAAGTTCTGGAATCTCTCCCCAACCTTACAGCCTGGTTCTGAGTCACGTTGTTGTTCAGCTCGGTGACAGCCACTGAGCTCTGAAAGGATACCACTTATTGCAACAGTAAAAAGCCTTTGTCTTCCAGGGCTTAGTGTCTCTTGGTTAGAGCCGGGGAATGGGAGTAGAGCATCATAATTCAGAATCCTAAATTGTTCACTTGGCTGCTCTCCTTCTGAGTAGCTCCATCTCTGCTGCATTTTCCCCTTCTGTAATAACAGACATATGCCTGTGCAGGAAACTGATATCTTCAGCAAAAAGTCTAGTGTAAAATATACATTCTCTAAGAAAGCATCAGAAATCTTTCCAAAAAGAAATAGCTTTACCTTATGCTAAATTGCAGTGCCTCTACTGTCATATGGTACTGCTTCTCTAACGCACCTAAGTCAGCTGAGTCAACAAGCTAAACACCACACATCCCAGTATTAATTTCAGCAATCTTGACACCTCTGTATCATAGTGTTACACTTCTTAACTCAGCTGCCAGCATGCAGTAAATGTGGTGGTACTGTCAGCCCACACAGAGTAGGGCTTAGCATCACAAGGAGAGTGTTCTGCACGCTCACTCTCAGAAATCCCATTTTTATGCTCTTTCTACCTTTACAATAACAATGGGCTGGCTTTGCCACTCATATCAATTAACGTCTAGTGCTAATACCGGAATAAACAAACGTTTGTTTGCTGATTCTTCCTCTCTAAAGAATCCCTTTGTTTGATATAGAACCACAAAGGTCTGAAGTCGTTCCTTCAGTTTCAGAGGAAACACACATCTACTGGTAACTCTTGCGACTGGGACACCTGTTAGTCTGACCGATGAGACAATAAAATCAGACTCAAATTGCTTTATTCAGTAAAGATAAGTAGATAAAATCACGGAAAATAAAGTCACAGTAAAGTAAATTCTTGCTCCGTGCACAGCTGTTAGTTTAATGGAATTGCCTTTCTCATGGAGAGCACAGCTGCTCCGGCCCTGCCGGCAGTGCG
Organism: Vanellus vanellus; assembly: GCF_965231255.1. Classification (NCBI taxonomy): domain Eukaryota; kingdom Metazoa; phylum Chordata; class Aves; order Charadriiformes; family Charadriidae; genus Vanellus; species Vanellus vanellus. The sequence goes on along the minus strand of NC_138915.1, from coordinate 10,151,690 downwards.
CGCGTCTGCAGGGGCCGGGAGGGGGCTCCGGAGCTGCAGCAAGACTTGTCCGAAGCAGCCAGGGCTGCCTTCAAAAATGACCTTAATTAAAACATGCAGCTGGAACTAAAGCGAGCTACTGAGCGTTTTGACCAAACCATGCCAGCGCCCGTTTGGTTGGAAGCTCAGCTGAGAGCTCAGTTTGAAAATTGCGCAGCATGTTTGCTGGCAGACCACGGTCCACCCGGCTGCAGTGGCTCTTGTGCAACTTTCTGTATTCTGCCCCTTAGTAACATCAATACGTTTCCTCTCTACAAGTGAGCGTGCGTCCTCGCAAGCTGGTAGAGCTTTGCGAACCAGACTGTTAGCCTTGGTACACCAGTGTTATTGGCATCCTGTGGTTGCAGATAACAGAGCCCACACCTTTGCGGGTTCAATTAGCTGTGTGTAGGAACGTGGTGTTGGACGTGGGTCCAATAGGAGACTCGGGGGAGACCTTATTGCTCTCTACAACTACCTGAAAGGAGGTTGTAGAGAGGTGGGGGTCGGCCTCTTCTCCCAAGTAACAGGCGATAGGACAAGAGGAAATGGCCTCAAGTTACGCCAGGGGAGGTTTAGATTGGGTATTAGGAAAAAGTTCTTTACAGAAAGTGTTATCAAACATTGGAACAGGCTGCCCAGGGAAGTGGTGGAGTTACCATCCCTGGAGGTATTTAAAGATGTGGTGCTGAGGGACATGGTTTAGTGGTGGTTTTGGCAGTGTTACGTTGATGGTTGGACTCGATGATATTAAAGGTCCCTTCCAACCTAGGTGGTTCTATGATACTATAATTCTCCAATTTGTAAGTGTGGTCAGTGGTTTAACATATAGGTCTTTTTTTCCTCCCCTGTACTCACTTGGCTTTTGCTTTGGAACTCCCCCTTCAGTTTATGCCACACGCACAACAGGACTCTATGCTTTAGTTTGCCATTTCTGAATGAGAATAATAAACCCCCTTATCTCACAGGGAAATTGTGAAAATAAGTCAATTAGTGTATTGGAAATGGTCTGATATTGCACTGGCAAACACAGAAACAATGCTGGTTTTAGACGAAGTTCTAAATAGTATGCAAAAAATAAAGCTCTAGACCAGTAATGAACAGTGACAGAAGGAGAAATTATTGTATCGTTGCTCATTTAGTGAACGTGATTCCTGCTGTGCATCGGATGAAATTGGCCCTGTGGGTAAAATAGAAGGACTAGGATAATTCTTGCAAAAAGAGGAATGACTTATGGTTGCAGAGACAAGCTTAAATTTAGCATTTTCTCACTTGTGAGTGATAAGTGTGGCCATCTAAAGACATTTCAGAAAATAGTGTGGGGGTATTTGATTTGAGTGATTTTCTGGCTTTTTAAAAGAGAAGTGAGTATGTAGCAATTCTGTTCTGAGGCATTGTCCTAACACCTACTGGAGGTTTCCATTGATTGAAAGTGTTGAAATGCCCAAATCCACAGAAGTCTCCCTCGCTTCAGCTAAGAGAAGCTGCCTGAATGCTATGCTGTCACCCTCTGCATGGGGAAATAGGAGATTTGTTATGAGAAATTGGAGCTTCTAACCTCGTGGAAGAGGGAGCCTGTATTGGAAGCCATTGTACCTGGGTGGACGGTCAGCAGTGTCCCCATCCTGGTTCTTTCTCACTTGTACCTTGGTGCAAACAAGGAATGAAGCTTAGTCCCCCTTTGATAAATAAATTGCTTTGCAAAAAACAGAATGGACTGTAACTTCCTAAATGCCAATGGATTTTCACTGGGGCAGCCTGGAGTTGCCACTGGGGCAGCATGGAATAGCCTTCTCTTAGATTTCAAACCTTTTCCAAACTGTGTTTTCTGGAATGGATTAATTTGGGGTTTTTAATGTTCAAGAAGCAATCACTAGAATTTCTTGGAACAGATAAAATACTTTGGTTTCCCTTATCTCATCCTTGGAAAAAGCAGAAATGCTTTGGCTGAAATTCTCTAAAATGTCCACTGTGAAAACTTCAGCCCAAATAGTTATAATTGAGATAAATTGTAAACAATTGAACTCAGGATCTTCTAATGAGAGGTGTCAAGGAATATTAATAATAGATGTTATTTCCAGCCATGCCTGTAATAATACATGATAGGATATTGAAGGTAAAGAGATGCAAGTGCAAAGTGAGGCAAATGTATGTACTCATCTTTTACATTTTAATGGAACTAATTAATGAGGCTGGCATGCTTTTGAAAATGCTTTAATTTATTCTTTGATTAAAAAGTAGAAGTCTCTCATTAGTACAAAAATATCTTTTCTGAGTTATATGTCTGGAGTGAATAAAACAGATCCATGCTGATATAAACTGGGAATTTCAAAATTATTGTTTACATTGCATACTGTTTCTGCATCATTCATTGTGGATTTACATCATAATTAGTTTGCTCTGTTTTCCCTGCAGTGAGCTTGACTTGAAACTGGAAACTCCTCTGGATTTGACTGTTGCACCTGATCGCTTTTTTCACTTTCAGACATGGGCCGTACAGCTTCAGCTTTTTTTTCTTTTAATATGAGAAAAAGAAAAAAATCTGCTTCTGTATTTGATTTATCAAATGACTTCTTTTCAGTTTTGCTCAGTTTTATGCAAGGTGACCTTTGCATTTGTGGAATGGTATTTTGATTATAAAACGCTGCTTTGGCTAGCTCGGAATTTACATTATTCCCCTGCAGACCTCATTTGGGGAAAAAGGATCTAGTGCAGCAGTTCCTTTTTAATGCCAGGTTCTGTAATTAGTTTCCTTCTTCTACTTACTCACTATTGTGATAAAATATTAATTGATATTAAATAGCGTGAGCGTGTGTGCGTGTAGGATGTGGGGGGTGTTCCCTAGCTGAAGCTGCATTCGTGGAAAAAACAGGGGATGGCTCCAGAGCGGGAAGGTAGTTTCACCTTTGGATAAATGTATGATTCTGATACTTCTCTGCCTCACTTTGATGGACGAAATTCTCCCCAGGCTAGAGGGTTTATGAGGTCTTTACATTACTAAAACATCCTTGAGCTAAAGCTAAAATCCTGGCAGCTGTCAAGATAGTAGATAGTAAAGAATTTGAACGCGTTACAGTCCTATAGCTCCTCCATCAGCCCCCTGCCCTTCCGCAGGTTGTCCTCCTCCCGCAGCCGGGGCAGGGCTGTCCTCGGTCGGGGCTTGCCCTTCTACTTGCCTGCCCTCGCCTTTCCTCTGTGCCTGACGTTTGCAGAGCAGTGGGGAGGGAAATCGGGCTGTAGACGGAAGGGTCCCTGCTTTCTGCCAACCTGCTCAGCTTCTGTGCGTTGGCCCTTCTTGTATCCCTTGAAACAGGCAGCGAAGCGAGCAGGATAATGGGGGGGTTACCCGTTACAGGGGGCTGAGCTCAACCTCAAAGCAGCCGAAACTGCTGCAAACCGAACAGTGGCTTGTTGCGTTTAAGCAATCCTTTTTCGGCTTTCTGCTACGAAAGGTTCAGGCTCTGAAGTGAAGCTGCAGCCTTGCCCGCCCTTGCTTACCCCTGTTGTTGTGCTGGGAAGATGGTTGCGACAAGGGAGGAAGATTTTCCTTCTAGAAAGGCAGGATAAGATCCAGAGCATCTTGTTGCCTAAGTAGAGCAGATGGGAAGCATACCGCTTTGCCCTCCTCAGCAGGTTAGAATCTGGCGGCTTGTGTATGAGATTTAATGTGGATATGAATAAATAATAGAGAGAAGGGAAAGAAATATTTGCTCAAAACAGAGTTTACAGAATGATATGCTCTACTGATAAATCACTCCCAAAATACTTCCTCGACGAGACTCATTTTTCAGCTCCTTTGACAGCAGCTAGTGTCCCAATTTGAAGGGCACTCTGTGGATTTCATTCCCGCTATTCGTCCCTTTCCCAGCAATGTTACGTCTCCCAGTTTTACTAATACAGAGCTCTTCCTCGTGCAAGGAGAATAAATTAGCAGTTTAGAAAGTTTGACCAGAGACAACTCATCAAAGAAGAGTCCGGAGCCGTGTGAGTGGCAGCACTATCTTACAAGTTCTATAAATACCTGGTGTCACCCCATGCACATCTTCCTTGGATTTTGCATTTATTTCTCCCTGCATTATACACCAACATGGGTAGCAAAATATGAAAAAGAGGAGACAGCAGAGATTAGGGGCTGGAAACATTTTCACAGCAGTATCTTGTCAGCTTTCCAGCACACTCTGACTTATCGAGATCCAAACACTCACAGCTGGTGCATATTTTAATGCCAAATGACTGGCATGGCTGAAATTGGAATTCACAGTCTCTCAATGCACCATACTAGCGCATTTAGTCAGCACATTGCTTTTGTGTGACTCTTTTAAAGTTAAGTTACATTTCAATGAGGGTATTTTTATGGAGGCACTGTGAACTTGCACGGAAGAGTGTGTGGCTTGGTGTGCCAAGTGGCTGTACGTCTGATCAAAATTAGAAGTAAAACAACATGAAAAACCCCGCTAATTTACTGCCCTAAAATTGTCAATTAGACCAGTGCCAAGCAGTCTGGCAAGAGCTCCAGTTCTTCCAAAAGGCAGAAGAGCAGTGCCAACTCTGAAGCAAAGGAAAGTGGAGGAAATATTTGTCAACTCTGTCCAATAACTGGTCACGTAATAATTGGGCAGTAAATTCTCCAACCTGAGTTGTTTGGCTGATGGTTGGAATAATGCCTGGTTTTGTGGGGGGAGGCTTGGGCGTGGGGTTTTTTTTAATTAAATTTTTTAGATTTTCCATCAGTGCATTCTTTTTTCATTAGTATTGTGATGGGTTGCTGTATAGCTCAATGCTGAGTTGCATGTTCTACATTGCCATGTTTCCTGAACACCTCAGTATATAATGCTGCATTGTTTATGAAATTTGAAATAATCATTAATTTTTTACAATGAGTGAAGTAAGCGTGTTTTGGGACAAGCTGCCTCAACAGGGTGATAGCTGGTGTATATCAGCCCTCTGAAATTCAGCAGCCAGAAAGATGAAGGCCATTTCCCTTTTAGGAAGTGCAGTTCAATTCTGTAGTAAGATCGTGCTTTGATTTTGATTCCCAGAGTGCAGCTAAAAGTGCCACTGTGGGGTAAGGGTCCCCCCAAGAAGGTGTCCCGTAGCACAGCTATGGAGACTGTCAGCTGTAGGGGGGCACCTTTGGGATCATCCTTCTAACGATACCGCGGGAAAGGGTTGTGTCATGCAATGCTGTGGTGTTTGCGGGTAGGTTCTCACAGCTTACCAAGGTCCCAAACACTGTCTAAATTATTCTAGAGTCATGGAGCAACTCAGATTTAGTTCATTAAAATTCTTACTAAACTATGAAATGAATTGAACCCAATTCAATTCAATGGAAGCAAGATCCCATGATGAGAGATGCTTTTGAACTCTCCAGACCTACAAGAGTTTTCAGTTTTTTTCATGTGATCCATATGTTTGCAAACAATTATCACACTGGATTAATTTGACACAGAGGGAGGCAACAAATCCGCCTGTACTTCTATTATAACACATATTATGTGGGACTTTATTTTGTTACTTGCTTTCTCTGCTTTTTCTTTTCCCTTTTCCCTTTTCCCTTTTCCCTTTTCCCTTTTCCCTTTTCCCTTTTCCCTTTTCCCTTTTCCCTTTTCCCTTTTCCCTTTTCCCTTTTTCCTTTTTCCTTTTCCTTTTCCCATCCCTAGATTTTGGTTTATTTTAGTGACTGCAATAGATTCAGACTTTAAGGATGAACAAAACAATATATATAGTATATGCACCAGCATTAAAAATCAGTTAATTAAACATCGTAGCAAAAGAAATTGGGGGAGGGACGACACGACACACAATACAGAAGGCAAGCTAAGTCTGGGCGGTTATTGAAGAACATGTGGAAAACAAAATGAGCAACAGGTGGCATAGGACACTATGTGGAACAACAGAGGTATCCAGGCCAACACTCTCACGTGCTGCACATTAACTTCTTTCCCTCCTCATGCAAATCTGTGCCAGGACAGAAAGAGATGTTTCAAAGAGTGACGGGAAGATACGATCAGACACTGAAGTAAGTAGGGAGGGGAGACAAAGGGAAAGGACTTCAACTTGTCTCAGAAAAAGTGGGTGGGGTTTGGTTTGCTTTTTTGTTTGTTTGTTTGTTTTTTTCTTGGAGGCTGGTCTGAGTTAAATGAGAGCCGGGTCAGCGGGTATTTGAGCCTGGTCTGTCAAGAGCTCTTGTCTTGGCAACTAGTGAGGTTCAACGTTAGGGCCTCAGCAAGGCCTGAAGTCTGACCATAACCTGAAAGAAAAAAACAAAACCCAGTGTCTAATTTTTTTTTTTCCCTGAGGTTCAGAGCATGTACATCTCATGGTGGTCTTAAAAGGAGTTTCATTACTACCTTCAGTGGAACCAAGATGAGATCGTGAACAGTGTATTTTACTGTTATTACCAAATGTGCTACATATTTGCCATAGGGAAAAGAAAAATGCCAATGCTATATAGTATGTGGTACTTAGCCTACATCACAGGCTTAGACTGGTGCTTTCCAGTATTATGGAACAACTTGTTAAGGTATGAAACTGTGAGGAGAAATTGATGAGTTATTTTGCACCCAGTAGTTGTAATTAAGAAAAAAAGAATAATCAAATTTAAGAGCAAGTTCAAGTTCTTTCACAAAGACATGTCTGGTTGTAAAGAAAAGCTGAAGTAGCACAAGAACCAAGCGGTCCATGTTCTCCACTTGCAGCCAGTGTGTTTGATTCTTATAAGTCCCATCCTGGTTGAGTGCAGAAGGAATTATTTATGTTCAAAAGACCAGCCCTCTACCAAATAATCCGGTACAGCTGCATGTTTCGGTATTAAATTCAGTGGGAGCAGGAATAGGGCCATGATAGGTCAATAAAAAGTGAAATGATCTTTTGGCTTAAGCATTTGCATTTTACTCTTCATTTCAAACTCATGTTGCCTTTTTAAGGGTCTTGTTCCGGCACTGATTTGAAGATAGGATACGTGCCAACTGCAGTTCTTTACGTGTCTCTAGTATTGAAGATATTTAATGAGTTTTAACATAATTTATTACCAGTAGAGAGCAGTCTGAGATTAGAATTAATATCGGGCATGGCATGAGGAAAATATCGTGGTTGAGCCATACATACAATACACAGTGCAGAATTAAACTGATTAATTTTTAAACATACATCATATGTACTTGTAAAAGTAGCTTATTTTTGCCAGTTGGGTCTTTAAAGATCAAACATTTGAAACTTCTGAATATAGCCTAAAATGAAAGAAAATATGGTACTCTACAGTTTAAATGTTAAAGGTGGCACTGCTGGATGTCGTATTTCTATCTTTCCTTACCTTGTTTAAAAACAGATCTGTTGTAAGTAGTATTTACGGTTCATGGTCTTCCTTAGTTTCTAAGCTTGAAACTTGCCTTGATGAACAGTGAGTACAACGTTACATTGTTGCCTTCATTTCAGTTTGCTTAAATTATTTTTATTAATTTTCAGATTACAAACATAAAGCCTGTTTTCCATCAGTAACTTCATACAGTGTTTCATTCATACTGTTGAAAGATGTAAGAAATACATCATTGCCAAAATCAATAAATTGAAGTATTGACTTTCAATCCTGTCCCGTTTAGAAGGCATTAATCTACATAGTAAGTCATGTCATCATTACAGTTCTGTTCATCTTGCAGTTTTCATCATTTTTCATACCATGTCTTCTAATTACACTATTCCTTTTGTACTTGAAGGGCTTGTTTTCAAATGCTGGTGGTTTTTCTTGGGTAGTTGTGGGGTTTCTTTGTTTCACCCTATAACTTCATCAATGCTCTAATTTTACTGCATGATCCAGCAGACAGATGGGGCTGTTAAGGGTAAATCTTCAAAATCTTTGACTCCTGAGTTCAGTTTTTCTGGAGGTAAGAGCAGCAGCTTACCTAGCCATATCTAAAGAAAGATATGTTTCTGCTGTACAGTAAGCCTCAGTGCCTGGAGCTGGATCTAAACAGATTTTATTTTCTTTTTCTCACGCTCCCGCTCTCTTATGACTGCACCTCACCTCTTGTGCATTTTTCTTGTGGTTGCGTGGCTGGACATCCATGCGGTTCCCTGTGCCAGGATGCTCTGTCATCCTCTCCCAGTTGGGCAACCTCTCTCCTGCGCTCTGCAGTGAAACGGTGGGCAGGAACTGCAGGGCTCTGCTTAACCCGCCTCTTCCCTGCACAGGGCAGAGATATGAAATGAAGATAAAGGGCAGCTGAGACTTACTCCCATAGACCTAACACCAGAAATAAGCGCATGGCTGAGAGGTTTGCGGGTGGATGGTCAGGTGGCTCAGGCAAAAGAAAGCATGTAGGAACAGAGCTGAATCAAGAGTGTACACACCTGTCTCCGAAGAGGTGAAACAGCAGGTGTGTACTGTATATATTTGTTAGTGTAGGAACAAATAAGCGTGTGACCCATCCCTCCGAATGTCTAATCCAAGTCAATTCCTTTCATCACTGCAGAGCCTTTTAAGACCTCTCCAAGAAAGTTCATCTTGCTTACAACCTGACTAGGCATTAACAGACTGATGCGAGTCTACAGGAATCATTTAGTCCTTAAAGCCATGGAAGGTGTGCACGGCCTGCCGAGAACGAGTGCACAGTTGTCTCTACAGGACACTGGTGGGGTAAAGGGAGATCAGGGTGTTTAATTCGTGTACTTGGTGATGTTGAAATAGTAAGGGAAATCAATCCGAAATGAGAATTTGATTCGTGCTGTGGTTATCTATAGAGCCCCAGTGAATCAGTTAGAGGAACAGCATAGTTTAGAGACATGTTGAATTGTATTCTGTTATTTTACTTTTACTTTTAGGAAAAACAATTGGGAAGCAGCCTAATTTTACAGAGGCAGTGAAGTGAAGTTCTAAAGGAGCACAGTTATAATGAAAAGAAAACCCAAACATTAAGGGAACTAACAAGGCTTTGATTTCAGGCGGAATGAAAATTCATCATTTGGCCCCGCCATCATTTTGTAGTTTGTTGCTGCATACCAAGGACGTACTGTGTGTGATTTTTTTGGTCTGTGTTAAATTGGTACATACGCAAACACAAGCTTGAGATGGCACAATCTTTTTGCCTTACCGCCAAAAGTACTGGTGGGGCAGAGATACCAAGATTGAAAATTTCACATATTTTAACAGTGTCCGTAGTCTTGCACTAATATGCTTATTAGCCTTTAGTCAGAAACTGGTTTAATCAGTTCAAACTTTCCTTGCAGAATGTGCTTGGTGTGCTATTTTTGAAACCTATACTGAGGATTAAACAGATAATCACCAACGACTTTTGATTCTAGACTTCTTGTTTATATATTAGTAGGTTTTCTTATTTGAATGATATAAATAACCAGGCAGAGACCCAGCTTGCAAGAGCCTATCTGGGTCTTTATCGCTGAACAGAAGCTGTCACTTCATGGGTGCGGTTCACTTGTTTCTTTCATGTATTTCTTGCTCTAGCGTCAGCCAAGCCTCATCCCATGAGAACTTGTGGTTGCTGTTTTTCTCAGTGCTTCCTTATCTCAGGTTCCAGGGTTGTCTTTTTTTAGCTCTCTTGTTGTGTTGCAATCTCTCCACAGACTCCCTGAAATACAGTGCAATAGGGCAGTTGGGGGGCATTGTTTGACTCCGTATCTTGGCTCGGATATGTTTTACCTTTCTGGTTTTGTGGGAGAATTGATAATTAAAGATGAGAGGCTTGTTGCTGTAGCACAGTGTAGGAATACTTCAGAATCAGAAAGCAAACATCACAGTACTCAAGAGGAAATGAAAGTTCAAGAATGTCCGCATTATTAATCACTCGCATTGTTTCTCTCTGTGACAAAAATAATCTGCGTTTTCTATGCCTCTGCATGAATATTTACATTTTTTAAAAAAATCAGTGTATTCTTTTAACACAGTTTCCTCTTAATGGCACAGTTGCCATTAGGAATCTCGCTTGAGGAAAAAAGATTTATATCTAATTTCTCCAGCAATAGAATAAGAATATCTGTTTGAAAAGATTTGCTTAAAGTTTATTTGTAATCTGTAGATTATAAATTCTTGGAGATAGAGAGTGCCTTTCATTCTGTGCTAGTAGGGTACCTAGAACAATAGTGTCATTGTAAGTGACTGTAGGTGAATAGGTATTGAAACCTAATATTTCAACGGCAACAGTACTCAAAATGTGTTTTGAAAGGTGATATATAAAGACTCTATTGCAAGTCTGTAGTTCGTAAACAATATAAAAATAAAAAATATGACACTTCCTTTGCCTCTCCTGTGCCCATATAGTCAAAGAAAACATAAAACCCTAAACCTAGGGAAACCAGTGTTACAAAATACTCTGCTAACAAGAAATAGTATGTAGTAACTTGGTTTTGCTCTTGTGTATGCGCATCTTAATCCAGCCTTCAGTTAAGGCTGAATATATTTCCTCACTTGTAGAGCAATGTTGAAGCGTGTTTAGCATAGCCTTATTTAAATATGGAATATAAATGGTGCACGTAAACCCAAGGTTAACAGCAGGAATTGCTGTTCGGAGGGCTGGGTAAGAGAAACAGTTTTGGAGATGGGGCAGTGGACCCGGTTCTCAAGCCTACGCTAGGAGACAAATATTGCACCAAGTGGCTGCACACAGCCAGTTCCTCTGCCACCTTTGCTCCTTTGGTGTCAGCGTCCGATTTGCAGCTCACTAATGTACAAGCTTGGAGGAGGCAGAGGAGGAAGGGGAAGCAGCTCACAAAGCTGCTCCCATGGCAAAAGCTCCTTTCCCCCTGCGTACCCACCTGCACAGCGCAAGCAGAAGCACTGGCCAGCCCCGGAGATGGTGTCAGGGCTGAGCTGAAGAGCAGCTGCTACGTGCAGCCCGCTGCTCCGGCAGCATGGAGGACATCCAGGAAGAAACACATGCCGGTTTATTGTAGCAGTTCCCCCACTCCCCTTCTGTGGTATCTGTCCTTGTCAAAGATGGCCAGCCCCTTTCACGGTCGATTGGCCTCAAGGGAACTGCATGTCTCTGGAGAATTGCGTCTGTCTCCTTCATCTCTCTCCAACTCTTACTCATGTATTAGCATGCCAATAAGGTTTTTTTCTCTCTGCGGGACATTATCTTTATGGACTGCCCTTTTCTGTATGGCCCTTCCTCCTTCCTCTGGCCTACAGCCTTTCCCCCGTGCATACTTTCTTCTTCCTTCCTAAGGAGTTTACCTAAACAATGAATAGAAACAGGAAGCCACGTAAGGCCTCTTTTCCCTTCCCTTTCACTGAAAAGCATATAGGGCTTTTTACATGGTGACCTTGAAGTAGCCTTCCTTTCCCAGCTTAGGCTGGTAGTGGTGATTGATGTACCTTTTTTTTGGGGGGGGTGGGGGGGTGGGTGTAAAGGCAAAGAGGAGAAAAAATAATAAAAATGAAATAAAATAAAGAAAAAAAAAGAAGAAGAAAAAAATCTGGCACAGACTGAGGAATTCAGAAAAAAAAAAAAAAAAGAAGAAAAAACCAACAACAACAACAAAAAACAACCCCAAAAAGCAAAGAACCCAGTTCACCTGTATAGGCTCAAATGTCTCTGAATAGCTGCCCCATGGAGGTGTGATTGCTCTGTATTATGCTCTGCAGGTCAGAGTCACTGGGTGACTGAGAGCTTGCAGTCAGATGCCTGGGGCTTCCTCTTCCCACAAAAGCAGTAGGGAAAGAAACAAGTTTTTTTTTAAAAAACAGAAAATTACAGTTTTTTTCTACAGGCTTATCTTAAAATGTTACTCCTATCAGTATCAATGGAAGAGGCTTGAGTAAATTATGGCCATTTTCAGGAGTGCACACTTATCCAAAGGTGTTCAGCTTCACTTTTTTGTTGAGTTCCTGCTGACAAAACTGCACTGGGTAATGGCTGAGTGTCAATCACCAGCGGACGCTGTCGTGTTCTGCGGAAAGTACTGAGCAGCTCTAAGAGGGGGTGTTTAAAACATGAGCAGCCTCAAGGAATAACCAGTGTGCGTTGCTCATTGTGATTTTGACTTTGCTTTTCTACTTTATTTGCTTTTTAATTCCGCCCTCTAAACTGCACTATCTAAAAACATGCTTAATAAAATATCTGTTTAAAGCTTATGGTAATGAGCACATTATACAGTTTCAGAGCATGTCAAATATCACCATGTAAGTCAGGTAGTTCACTGTGTCTTTGAGACACTAAAAGATTACTTGCCTTAGACAGGTGAGGACAATGCTGACTAAATGACTTGCCAAAGTCCTCAGGTGTGTCTGGCAAAACTGTCTTGTGAGCTTACCTCATAATCGGTTCATCATCCTGGCATGAATATCAATTAAATATAGTCTTTTCCATTTCCTATAAACAATGTCATTTGAACTTTCCTGATTTTGTGGAGTTGGGCTCGTTTATCTTTTTTTCAGTTCTAAAATAATGTGCCTTGCTGGGTCTGTGGTGGCTCCCATCTCCTTTCGTGCAACACCTGCTTTCTGGAAGCAAGCAAGGAAGGAACGGTCCTTTTTGCCCCTCAAACCACAGAGATACAAAATCAACTGCCCCAAGAAGTCTGCAAGTAAAGTTAAAACACTTTTAATTTCTCCTCCTTGCCTTTACTGTTCTTGACGTGACTCTATACTGGTTTTATTAATTTACTCTGGATTCTTGATTCACCTGTTGTAAGTCCTAGGTGTTCTATAAAGGAACTATGGCTGACTGCTGGAGCGCCCTGGATGTAAGATAAGAGCTCTGATAATCTTCCTGATCTTAAATGCAACCTGGGCTGTTCACATGCCTGTCACCAGTGTGAAGAATTTATTTGAATTACTGAATCTGGCTCCTTTTGAAATGCAAGGAACATTCATGTTTGCCATGAGGCACTCTCTTCTCTTCCCACCAAAGCTTACATTTTTGAAACCCGCTTCATTATGCGTGCTCTATGGAGAACCCTTTGGAGAACAATTATATGTTATCTAAGATATCATGACAAATGCTGGATACAATAACTCCGAACTCATAAAAAGCATGAATGCCTCCTGTCTTGATGCCTTGTATTTCTTGCAGCTTTACATCCAGATGGATTTCCTTATTGTCACTGCACATTAAGCTCAAACCCGTAGGGATTTTTCCATTAGACTCTTAACTCTTTCTGCCTCAGTTCAGCAGGTATTTCCCTCCTGCAGCTTCCCCAGTTCCTCCAGGGGTGTTTGTCCTTCATCAGTTCTGTTAAATCAGATTCTTTATGTGGCATCCAAACAACACAATTTTTGCTCTTTCCATTCTAACCCATCTATTCTCGTGGTGATACTTTTCTGAAACCAGTGGTGAGCAGACCTCTCAGCATTTTACAGAGATTAATGACTTTGTCTTCTCAATGTCCCCCAGAGGCAAGAAAGCTTTGTGCAAAAAAGGAAACTGGGAATCCGGAGAGATTAATGGATTTGGTGAAGATTACAAGGGAGGTAGTAGCACAGAAGTGACAAGCTCTGACTTAGCTCACAGTCCTGTCCTCACATCAGGAGTCATCTTGCCGGGAAAAAATGCAGGTTTGGTTCTTAGTAGTAATTACTGAGTTTGTTATTTAACATAGAATATAGCCCATGTGGCTTCTTATAGAGGAAAATAAGAAACTATTTATCCATTCACAAAGAAATGGATAATTTAAGGTAATAGCAAATACCAAACACAAGAAGAGATGTCTTTGTATTTACAGGTGTTCAGGGAGAGAAAATAGGGTAAAAAAGCCCCAATCTGTGAGTTCCTCTTGCAAGCTGACTCATAATAACGGAACAAAAAGTCAGGTGCCCAGGCAGTATGCAGAGCTGCCTATATGGAATTTACTGATTTCCTAGTTCCTTGGTCAGTGTTGCATACATTGGACCAAATATTACATGTAATCATAGAATCATAGAGTGGTTTAGGTTGGAAAGGACCTTGAAGATCATCGAGTTCCAACCCCCCTGCCATAGGCAGGGGCACCTCCCACTAGAGCAGGTTGCCCACGGCCACGTCCAGCCTGGCCTTGAACACCTCCAGGGATGGGGCCTCAACAACCTCTCTGGGCAACCTGTTCCAGTGCCTTACCACCCTCAAAGTGAAAAACTTCTTCCTAATGTTTAATCTAAGTGAGTGTAATACCTCCACCATGTTATTTTTTGTTGTTGAGGATAAGGCCAAATTCTGCTGTGCACTTACGTACCCGTGAGCTACTGGAAAACAAGAGATTTCTCTCCCTTCCAGTGCATCAGTTTTGTCCCAGATAGGTACTCAAGTAAATCAGAAAATTTTCTTGTAGCAATACAGAGAAGCAGACCGGTTATTATTCATACATCACTGAGAATCTCTTACTCTTGCTGATTTGAAAGTGTTTCACAGACAGGGACTCTGTGTTTTATCAGTTCTCTGCACTACTGTGTTGAATGCAATTTGGTACCCCATACAGAAAAGGAATGTGGGGTTGAAACTTATCTCTGATTTATAATCTGTTCTGACCCGTCAGTACATATTGTGACTCCTTATTTACACAATATTTTTTCTTTTTGAGGGCTTGAGGCAGCTTAGGAACACCATTGTTTTCCATGAAAGCAGGATTAGGCCCAAGTGATGCAGTCTACTTTTGTGGTGATTTTTAAATGACCTTTTCAAATACATCCAATTAATGAAATTTATTTCAGCTTCTCCTGTATCACTGATTGAAGTGAAGAACTTTATTTTTGCCTTGAAGGTGGAATATGTACTGAATAGTCCTTGCTGAAAGCTTTAATCAAACTTGGGCAGGATTGCCTTCCTTCTGTGCTGGCACTATTTTTTTTTTTTTAACCTTCCAAAAGTCCTTAGCTTTTAACTTTTTATGACTGTCCTTTTCTGGGACCTGCTGGAAATTCTTGATGTACAGTGGCAGGTTTCTATGACATGCGCTGGGCCATCTTTGCAAAAATGGAAGCCTGTCAAACAAATTAAAGACCTCATTGAATTAAAATACAAAATTTAGAAGTTAGTTATGTAACATTCAATTCCTCCTTGGCAATTGAACAAATCACGAAGAAGTAAAATTTGTCTATGCTTAGACTATAAAATAAGTGATATTTGCTCTGTAGACTCTACAAGTCACTAGCAGTAGGAATGTTTTCTTGTCGGATGCAGCATACCTAAATCAATTCTGTTTTATATAGTAGTAAATATTAAGTCTGTTAACTTTCCTGAAATGGAGGTATCCTCATTTGAAAATACCATTAAATTCCCCTGTTTTGTCCATCTCATTAAGAGTTATCAAAAACGAATGAGGCAATTGCTTTATTTCTTATGCCAGAGGCAGCTTCTCTGATGCTAGGTGAGGTCACTTCTGATGTTGTTCGTATCATCATCCCACACAGCTTTGCATGAGCAACTTCTGCAATATTAATCTCCTTTGGAATTCTGTCAATATTTAGGTTTCAGGTACTTTTATGCACAATGAATTCTTCCTGCATTTATGCAATTCCTGTACTGCTTCTTACACCAGGGATACAAATCATCACCACACCCCACAGTCTCCATATTCTCCAAGTTTTCTAATTCTTTGACTATTTTGCTTTTCTCAGATTTCTTTCATTGGGAGTTTTGGTTAGCTTAGTCAACTTGCCAGACTTTATTGCAGTTTATTTTAGTGTCAGCCTGATCCAGATGGAGCTTTCATTTACTAGCTCTGCTGTCCAGCACAGTTAATTTCTCAACCACAGCCTATCCTGTTTTCAACTGAGATTATAGATTTTTCTTTTTTTTTTTTCAGCAACTGCATCTTGCCATGAAGTACTACTATACTTTCCCTCCAGCTGTCTTGTGGTTTGTCCCCATTCCCTATTGTTGCTCCCTCTAAAAAGGGCACAAACAAACTGTGCTGTGGTCCTTGTGCCAGAGTGAGAAGCAAAAAAGCAACTATCAGCTTTCATTTTATGTTTTCCTTCAGTTTTGTCTCCCTGATGTTTCTTTCTCTTTGTTCATTTTTCACCTGCGCCATTCGGAATTTTAGTTTTTCAAACGTGTCTCATGACAGGAATGAAAAATGTGTTTTCCAAGCAAGGCCACAGCTGAAACCAGCTGTGCAGATCCAGCCTAAACTGCTGAACGTAGAGGAGCAAGGCAAAATTATTACCCATCCTTCTCCCTCTCCTCCTACTTGCTCTGTGCCCCTTGCAGGGAGACTTGCAGGGGGGAAAGGGGGAAGGCTGATGACACATAAAAATTAGTCACGGTCATGACGTGGCTCTTGGCAGGCTGCTGGCAGCGTGCGGGGCTGGTCGCTGCCCCACGCACACGCGTGGACCGCCCGTCCGCCCGCCCGGCGCCGCGGGAGCTGGCCGAGGTGCTGAAGCGGGGCCCCGTTGGCGGGAGCGAGTCCTGCGGGGGGGGCGCGGCTGCTCCCCCGGGAAAGTGACCCCACTTCCCTGCCCCGGGACAGCCGTAGGCACCCACAGGGCAGCCGTAGTTAGCATGAGGGGCTAATTGTGCCGCCACATCTTTCTTTTTGATATGGGTAGATGTTTCTTGCTGTACTGCAGTGGCCCAACTGTAACGTTAAATTAGTTTATGTCATAGAAAATGTACATCTGAGATATTAGAGATATTAAGGTATTGGTATATTTTATCATAGTTTCTTAACCTGTTTAGAGAAACTCTTTATGCAGAAAAAAACAGATGACGTATTAGATATTTTACTTGAAAATGTTTCTCATAACTAGTTTTCAGATTTAGTGAAATGACAGATTTTTTTATTTTTTTATTTTTTCAAAAAGGAGAAATCTTTAAAAAATTCTAAGCATATAAGGATATTTGAAACACGCAGTACCTTAACTGGCTATGAAATCGATCTAAGCAGTTGCTTTCAGAAAGCATTTATTATATATTTAGTGCCCTCTTTTTTTCAAGTATTAGGAGACTATTTGTACTAGTATAAATTTGCCTTTAGAAAGCAGAAACTAGAAGTAGAAAGTACTAAACTGTGTCTTCTCTTGCCCTGTGAAACAGTCCTGCGAAATAGTCCTGCTGTCACATCTAAGCAGTATGCTGTGATCTTGTAAATGCTTAAGGTCACAAAACATTTCCATAATACTTTGGAACAAGAACTTAGCATCCTAAAGTATGTTGAATATTCAGAGAAAAAATGAACCATCATTCCTGTATGTGCTGTATAACTGGGTTTTTCAATCCAAGAAGTTAAAAATCATCTTGCCAACATTCCATTTGTACATCTCTTAGCCAACCTGAGAGATGGGTATTTACTACACGGATCTTGCATGGAGTTGTGACGGTGACAGAAGGGTGATGCAATGACCTCCTTGTCAAACAGTGCTGCTAGTGGAGTTAGAACACCTCTATTTCAACTCCATCTTAGGTAATATTGCCCAATTACTTTAAAATATACCGCCTGTGACCACAGCGCATCAGTAGCAAAATGGGAAATAGAAGCTTGACTCTAAGATTCTTCTGCTTTACTAATTGCATTTTCACTTCATAATAAAGAATGTACATGAGGGAACTGTAACTTCCCCAGTCTAGCCAACAATTTTTTATTCTTGATGAGTGTATTTATTCAGCTAGGATTCCATCCTGAGCTTTTGTAATTTTATATATTGCTATGCTTATTTGTAAAAATGAGAAAATCAATAGAGTATTGGGGGAAGGGAGGAAAAGGAAAAGGAAAAAAAAAATCACTCGGAGACACTACAATAAATTTACTGCAGGATAGAAAACTCCAGAGACAAAAAGTAGATAAATGCCTGATGATAAAGACTGAAGGCAAAATCTGAATCACTCATTGATTCATCATGTCTTTTCTTCAGTATTTACAGAGAGCCAAACAAATAAGATAAAGGGAAGAGATAATCCCAGTAGCCTAATGAGAATTTTACAGTCACCATAAAGATGTACCTTCTGAGGACTGAACACAGTGATGTGCTTTATAGATTTATATTTAATAATGGGCTAGAGGGTGTTGTGGACTCATCTGGGCACTAGATTAGCTTAGTCGTCTCAGGAAACTTCATCAGTTGTAGCCTGAGCAAACTGCACCATCTTTTTTTAGGATTTTTAACCCTGATTTGCTTTAGAAATGAGGTGATGCGAGTATATCATAGAACCCTCCTTCTGTCCCCCCACCTATTTGCTGGGTGTATTGATTATTTTAATGAAACAGGATAGAAAAGCAGAGACCTCCATGAGGTATGGTAACAAGTTTCATGAAAGTACATGGTGAGGAAGAGCATGATGATTACCCCATTTAAAATAGGATCTGGATTCTGGGTTTCAATCACACATTTTCCAGAAAGAAGAGGGATGTGAATGCCCCATTCCTTGATGAGACAGTTTTAGTTAAAGTCTACAGCTGTCTAAGGATGACAAATCCACAGGAAATCAGTCTTTGTTAGCTCTGCTAAACTAACAGTTCCAGTACTATTTGGGAAGATTTTGCATGTGTTATTTTCATTTGTTGTGTTAAGAGAGGAACTTGTGTATTTTCATTTTTTAAGACTAGTTTATCATTTAGGGAATCATACTCTTGAAGCAGGCCAAAAGTCAATATTTATTTGTACACATGGCTTTGCATTCCTTTTCACTGAGGTGGCGTACATGGTCATCAAAGTAGTAGACAATCCTTGGCCTGAATAGCTTGCAGACAGACAGCCAAAGTAAAGAGGGAAGATAGGCTCCAAGATGTGTAACCACTATGGTAACTGGCAAAGTTCTGCTGGTGTTTATTGTTTGCAATGGACCACTGCCAAGTTACAGTTTTTGCTTGTGAACAAAACAAGAAATGAAAAAATTTTTCCTGGCTGGTGCAGAAGTGGGACTTTCCAAGATGAGAAAGGCTGAGAATATTTGACTGAAGTCCTCCATACCGTAAATCTTTTCTGAACTCTTCTGTTCTGCTGGTTTCACCCCCTTGCAGTGCATTCTCGTTTTTCCAAGTCCTCATAGAGTATCTCTTAGGTGCTTGAAAAGTTATGACGGGTGCTGGTGAGCAACACCAGTAACAGAAATGTCTTCTGATGCTGCCAAATGTGGCTTCACTGTGAACTGCTGTCTCGTCACAGGCCCTGGCCTGGAAGAGTGTCAGAGGAAAGCATATCAGTTTCTCTAGAAAGGCTACTGTTTTGCATGGAGTAGTTGGTAACATTGGGCAAACCTCTTGGTCTCCAAGGATTTCTCTTTTCTTTATTCTTAACATATTCTTTTTCTCATTATCTGTGCTTGGCTTTTATATAATAAACTGTTACTAGTTTAGGGACTGGATCGAAAAGACTGCTTATTTTCCTTGCTTATGCACCCTGATTCTACAGCTGAACCAAAGCTCTTACTTTCCACAAGATTTAAATTGGATTTTTATTCAACAGCCAAATAATTTAGAGGGTTTCTCTAATCTCTGCTACTCTGGCTCATTAAGTGCAAAAGAATTGTCACTTCCACTCACCCTCATTGAAAAAACAGCCTGTAGTAACTTTGCATATAGCTTGAAGGCTGCTTTTGTTCCCCAAAATTAGTTTACGTTTAGCCTATATTAGTTATTCCCCTAGATACCGTGTCCCAGGCAGTCCAGTATTCAAGAGTCCTTGCAAATGAAGAAGAATAACACCAAAGACTCTCTACAAAGACCTCATTGTAAGACTAAAAGGATTTCCTGTGAATAAGAGCTACACATGGACTTAACACTGCTGGGAGCAAGAACATACAAGGAGAAACCAACTACATAGTGAAGCCAAGACATTACTGGTTTTTAATGATTTCTTTGTAGATGGGGAGAAGAGGTCTTTTCCCAAGGAGCTCATGATAATACAGCGTAGCCAGGAACACAAGGGAGAATGTTGTATGGAAGGAAAAAAGGGAGCCTTGAAGGAAGAGAGGAAGCTCTGAGCTTTCTCCGTCTTTCTGTTCTTTGCTACTCATTTAGATGTGTGAATGTAACTGATAGGCAATGCACACTGCCTCTTCTGCAGAAAGGGATTCCAGTGGAATATAATGATATCTTAGTCCTACATTACGGTGCTGGTTCAAAGGGGTAGCAGAGGAAAACTTAAACTAACATCATTCTTAAGGCATATGCCATAGGACTGCTCACTAGAGCAGACAATGAAAGTCTGTAAGGAATCTCCAGTAACTGTTTCCAGAACTGCGTGGAAGGTGGTATGTATTTTACACAAAGTTGTTCTTAAGAAATAAAAAAATGTTCATGATAAATGGGGATGAAAATAATAGAGGAATACAGTAGAAACTCAGCAGTAGATGTTGATTTTGTTAAGTTAAACTTAAAAATGTCTTTCCACAAAAAAAAAAAAAAAGCCATTTATCTAAAGCATTTGTTCCTCATAGGAATGTTCTACCTTGGATAGCTTTAAATAAACTCACATATGTATCAACAGGGAGTTTTCATTGTTATCATACGTTAGCACAAGACAGGAGTAAGTTCAGCCTGAAAATACATAAGGGATATGAGATTTTGGGGTCAGCTTTTCTCATATTAAATATTACTAAGCTTATGCAATTTTGGAAAGAATTAATATTCAGTTCAATGTATTTCAGATGGTAGAGGAAGATTGATGCTCTTTCTGTAGTGTTTTAAACATGAAATAAAAATTAGCATTGTATGCTCTGTGCAATATAGGCTTAATTGCTCAACTCCATGAATAAGGTTGGCCAGCAGATGGTTTCTTAACCAGAGAGTATCTAGGAGGAGTCTATTGCTCCTGCAGTATGGCAAGATCTGATATTCATTTTGCTGAATAAAGACACTGAGAGAGAGCAGCGGGTTTGTTTGCTACCTTAACCTCTTCTCTTTGTGACAAAAAACAACATGGTTTTGCTTCAGAACAAAGACCAACTTACCTTTTACCCTATTGCTGACCAAAACCAGTAGAGGATGCTTAGGAGGAGGATGAGAACAACTACACTCTACTGTCTCATTTTAGGTGTGCAGCTCAGAAGCTCCATGAAAGAGGGGGCAGTGTCTACTAGCCTGGGTTTTGACCACTTCTCCATTGCTGATCTATAGGATCACCACCTTAGTTTTATCTCTAAAATGCCTTTGGCTGGAGCAAGCTCTGGAGTTGGCATTTAAGTATTTCTGCAGTGTAGAAAAGCAAGCTTTGTTACATGTGTCTTTGTGAGGTCTTTATTCTGGCCTGCACTTCACCAGTTGGTGGACAAATTTAGACAGGAAGAGAAGCTCCAAGGATGGCTACTTCTTCTCTGTCAGATTAAGGGTAGGACTGTCGGGCCTATTCATACCTTTTCGTTCATTTCTGTTTTACCTAATGACACCTTGTTCATGTTTTCTCATCCCTAAAGCCTCAGTGATGAATCTTGTAGCTGTTGGACCAACCTGATTACATGCTGAACCACACTGATGTAATCTTGCTCTTTCTCTTTCCTTGACCTTTCCACCTCTTTCCTTCATGCATTCAGCCTCTCATTTTTATAAGAAAAAACAAAAGCTACTCATACTCTAATCATAGTGACCTTGGAGTCTCAGTTGGTGAGAAGCTACCTCATTTTGCATTCTAAGCCATAATTAGTGTCAGTCAATGTCAATGGCATGAGGAACAGTTACACACAAGAAAGGTCACAGACTTCCTTAGGCTGAGCACACAGTGGGATAGGTGGGTGTCCACTACCTGAAATTTGGGTATATGAGTAATCTAACAGGATACTCGACCTCAACATGTAGTTGCCAGGTACAATTTCAGTTCATAGTTTTTTCACATTACGGTATTAGTTTTGATAACCATGCAGAGACAGATGGCATTTTGTCGGCTTTCCAAAGCAGAGGAATAATTTGCCGAGCTGTAGCTAGTGTAATGAGAAGCCAAGTAAGTTGAAGATGAGGTAAAACCAAAGCATCTGTCGGTCCTCGTGTGCCAACTTTTAGATGCTGCAGACAAACTAATATTTCCACACAAAAAAGTAGTGACTGTTAGAGATTGGTGTAAAAAAGATGGCATTTGATAACAATGCCACAACAGATGTCGTTGAGTCCATGCTTGATTTTTACTACTGCTCTGTGCATTTTTGGAAGAGATACTTGCTCTGCACAGCTTGTATGGAGTATGTTCATTATAAAATTTTATTTTTCAGGAAACAATGAGATAGAAAATTTGTAGCTAATCTGATATTGTCTTTCTTTATCATGCTTCCTTAGTGGTTAGGGAGAAAGAGTTTATTCTTGTTTGATTCCTTTTCAGTCCTTTTTATGTGAGAGAAGTGTCTATACATATAACTATATACAGTATATAATATAAAAATCTTAAAAGAGAGCTCTCTATTAAAACACAATGAAAAATTTGAGGTTACTTGCATTATCCAATATTACATTTTCCAGCATGTGTCACGGAAAATGTGTAATTATATCTTCCCTATTCAAAGAAATCCTTCTCTTCACCTTAATCCTATTCTTTCTCATCTTCTTTGATGAGAGAGAACAATGTTTCAAAAAGTTCTCCTTTAAGAGCAAAGCTTGTAAAAAGAAACCCATGGAATACTATAGCCTACTTGACTCTTTCTCCTTGGTAATAGATGTGGCAACTTAATAAAAGCAGCTTCTATCTAGGTCAAAATTATTTGAGGCATGCATACTTCACCTAAAATATATATATTTTTATTAAATACCTGCTATGATGTGGTATCCGCTGCACAGTCTGTATTGTGTGTTGAGAGCGTGAGGGGCCCAGTGGGAGTGGGTGAAGGGGAGCACTGACTCCTCAAAGGCATGGACTTGACAAAATCTAAACATTTATGTCTAAACCCTTCTTAGAAAGAGAAACAGCAGGTCCATGTGTCAGTGAGAGGGAGGCTGAGAGGAGAAAAACAGCACTTGCAAGAGAGTAGAGAAGGGAAGCAGGCTCCCTCAGGCACCAGCACATCCCACCGCAGGCATGTGTGTCGCTGGGTCTAAACTTCAAACAAAGGGATCCAATGCTAAACAGCTGCTTATTTTTATTGTGCTTCTGCTGCCTTTTGTTTGTTGGTTGTGAACAGTGGTGCAAATGTTGCTTTGCTGGGTGCAGGGGTGGGGAGGAGGGAACGCAGGTGTAGCTTTGTGTTCAGCGGGCTCTCTCGCTCCCAGGGAGCAGCACTGGCCCACTCTTGCCAAAGTCTATCGGTAGGACTGAACCCTAGCCAAGAGTTAGAAGTCCAGTTTGATGCAAAAAGGGCAACAGGTAAACTGGACAGAGGTTGACTCTGAGGGGCAAAGATATAACCTGTTGATTAGAGAAACATATAGCAGTGTTTGATGGATTCGTTTTTCTACCTGAAGCCCAGAAGCAAGGAAGAGTGAAACCCTGAGATTGTAAAGTGCTTTCACCGTGGGTTAGCAGATGCTCTCAGCCAAGGGAGTACACTTAGACCTTGCCAATTCTTCAAAACACTTTTGTCTGCCAACCAGCATTACCTCTGCCTTATCCACGCTGAACTGAAGTCTAACATGCTTTCATCCAGTACCAGATTTTTGCCAAGTATTCTAAGAGCAGACATTTTTCTCGCAGTAGATTTAATTCACTGACTTTCTCTCCATTTCATAACATTCAAAAGGGTGCTTAAAACACAGAGTTAGAGATTAAAATTGCCATATTTTGTACAATTATCATTGAGTTTAAATTGATTATCCTAATGGAGAGCTGCTATTTTCAAAACTGCTGTCTCTCTGGTTTTACAGTGCCTTTGGTAGACTGCTGATGCCTTGTATATTCTTACATATTCTTATATTATATATTCTGTTTTCATTCTATTTGTTTCCTTATGAGTGTGAAACACTATCTCATGGTTTTGGATATTTAAACCAAACCCTCTTAAAGGACTGTGTTCAGTAGCAAATATTAGTTCACAGGAAGTCCGCTAGTGCGCAAGAATGGAATAAATACACTTGAGTTAGAGAGAGAGAGAGAAAAACAGCATCTAAATTTTTACTTCTGTGCCTGTACGGGAAAATCTGGCTCATTCAATGTTTTTTATTATGCTTGGTTATTCATTTATTCAATACATCATCTACGAGAACTTTGCTTCCTCCCAGATACTCCACACAAAAACCTTCCTTTGATAAAATTAATGCTTATAATATCTTTGGAAGTTATCCTTGGAGATAGTTTGGATTTCTTTATATGAAATGGTTTTAAATGTTTGTATAAGGCTAGAAATCACAATAGTTTAGAATATTTGTGTCTTTGCAATGTGAAAACTGACCTTAAAAGGGAAGATGAGTAGGGGTGTTCATGGGGGTCTAGAGGAAGAAATTATACTGTGCATTGAGACACAACAAACTTGTCTGACACAACTTGTTGAGACACAACTCCCAAGCTGTCCAAGGACTTCTTGCAGAATATTCAACCTTATTTCTCTTCAATTTTATCTCCCTGTGTCAGCGTGATTTTGTGTGTGTGTGCATTTAATTGCAAATAGTTTATATCTTTTTTATGGCACAATGAGAGGCTTAAAAACCACTGAAAATTCTGAAAGACTTGGATACAACAGGAAAGACCAAGTCTGTGCTATAATAAAAGGCACTGCAACCTCTATCTTCCTGGAATTATCAACATTGCAGGTTAGTTTTAAAAACAAATAACTAAAGACATAAAGGCAAAGGCAGCAAAATTAGCTTATCATGCTGGAAATAAGTGGTAATAATTGGAATCTTGAATACAAAAATTCTAGCAAATCAAAATACAGATTTAGAATTCAAAATTTTAATCAGTATAAGAATATTCTTAGAAGTTAAGAAGATGAGCACATAAATATCGTACTTTAAATTTGGTATCATTAAAGATGATCCAAGAAGCTAATATAATTTTTTTCTGCATCACTTTCCTTAAGTACTATTTTGCTTTAATATTGAGCATAATAGATGACTATACTTTTGCTATATCATAGATTACATTTGTTAGAATAATGTTTTGATGAGCCACTTGTACAGTGCCAGCTTGAAGTAGATTTAATCCTTTTTCTTGAACTATCTGTTATTCTTCTGCATGTTCTCTGTGCAGTGATTTCCACTGAGCCCTGTTTGCTAATGATACATTTTATTAGTGCCGGTTAGAATAAATTGGTCTGTTAGGTTTAGAGCAAAGATGTTAATAATGTTTTCAACCTTAACACAATGAATATCATGCAAATCACTATGCATACACTTCAAAATACAGGGTCACTTCAATCTATGCAGTTTCTGTGATTTGTGAGTTCAGCGCAATGTTTTATTAGAATACCATTCATAAACCATTTTGTCATCCAGGATGCATTGTTTCCTCTTTCAGGTGATGAATTTCAATCAGAAGAGTGTCCTTTGCACCAAGGACTAGTTAAAAAAACCCTACAAATAACCCAAAGATAACAGTTATGGGCTCCAGTGGTCTTCTCTGCTTCAGCAGGTGCTTGCACTGCAACCAAAGCACACACTGACACAAGGAAAAATAGTAAAATCTGGTGCTCTCTACTCACACATTCATGAGGACTAGGCCCATGTATTGCATCACGCTGCTTAACACAGTGAAGTTATTGTCAGCTGATACAAATGCATATATAGCAAGAAAATACTACCTGTAGATTCAGAGGCTTAAAATAAAATGAGGAGTTCTGGTTTTACTTAAAAAAAAAAAAGGTATTTCTTTTCCCAATGGACTAAATTGCTTTTATGGGCACTACAGGGAGGTGCC
The DNA here is from genome assembly GCF_965231255.1 of Vanellus vanellus. Lineage (NCBI taxonomy): Eukaryota > Metazoa > Chordata > Aves > Charadriiformes > Charadriidae > Vanellus > Vanellus vanellus. The sequence goes on along the minus strand of NC_138915.1, from coordinate 10,126,042 downwards.
ATTGCACCTGGCGGCTAATGAGTTAACCGTCTGAAGGACCAGAGGAAAGCATTAGGCTTTTTTAAATTACTGGACCTAAATGTTTAGAAATGTTCCAGTTATCATTTTTTCCAGTTGGAGGTGTAGTTTGTGGCTTTCATATGAAATGTATTTAGCTGGGAAGCAAGGTAAGTTCTGTCGTCATCTCTCACCTCTTAGTATATCCTTTGGGGGACTGTGGCAGGTGTACTGTCTCTCTGGCTCACCTTCCTTTCCCTGATCATCTTCCCTCCTGATAGGACTACGATCTCCCAAGCACAGAGGATACTTTTAGATTTTCAGAGTTATTTGAGGCCCAAGAATTGTGTAGGTGTGCGCTTTGTGTTCATTACTCTGGGATGACCCAGAAATATGCCTTTGTGGCAAAGAAGGCCAACAGTCTTCTGGACTGCACAAGGAAGAGCAATGCCAGCAGCTCAGGGAGGTGATCTTCCCATCTACTCGGCACTGGTGAGGCCACATCTGGTGTGCTGTCTCTAGGTCTGGGCTCCCCAGTACAAGATGTAGACTTACTGGAGAGAGTCTAGCAAAGGACCATGAACACGATTAAGGGATTGGAGCACCTGTCATGGGAGGAGAAGCCGAGAGAGATGGGACTGCAGCTTGGAGAAGAGGAAGCTCAGGAGGACCTTATCAGTTTGTATGAATACCTGACGGCGGAGTAAAGAAGGCAGAGCCAGAGTCTTCTCAGTGGTGCTCAGTGACAGGACAAGAAGCAGTGGGCACAAACTGAAATACAGGAGATTCCATTCAAGCATAAGAAAAAAAAAAATATTGTGAGGGTGGTCAGACACAGAACAGATTGCTCAGAGAGGCTGTGGGCTCCCCTTCCTTGCAGGTACCCAAAACCCAACTGGATGCAGCCTGCTGTAGATGATCCTGCTCTGAAGAGGGCGTGGGACTGGCTGATCTCCAGAGGTCTTTTCCCACCTCAGCTGTCCTATGATGACACCCCAGACCCTTCTACTTTAAGTTTGTTACAAATGCAATACTAGATCTCTGGCATCCTATCTGCTCTCATGCCCATCTGCTAGAATGGCATGATGCCCACTCAGAAGGTGCAATGCCAGTTTCAACAAGGCACAGGTGCCAACCAAACATAGATTTAGAAAGATACCCTGCATAAGATCCTCCTGGTAGTAAGTAATGCCAAATTAGGCCCACATGCTTCATTACGAGGGATCACATCTGTTGAGGCTTGTGGGCATTGTACCATCAATTACAGCCTTTATCCTCTCTTTCTCTTTCCTGAAAGCTTTAGTGAATGGAAAACAAAATTTATGGGCCAATCAAGGGCCTTGAGAAAATCTGGGTTTTTCCCTAGTGATCTCAGTCTTCAAACCTCAAATTTCAAGCGGGTTGTTTTTATATCCCTCTGTTAGACATACCTCAGTATACACTAGATTTGTTTGTGAAGGCAACAAAAGAAAAGACACCAAAAAAGATATTCTTTCTTGTCATTTAATAGCATGAGAGAAGGACTATGTGCAATCTGTTTGACACCTGTTAGACACTGAAGCATTATCTGGACTGGTTACCTTCACTTAGTAGAAGAAAATACACTCTCTGGTTGTTATGTGTTCCCAGGTTTCACTTAGGCATCCGAGATCACAAGCCTCAGTCTGCTACCTACCATGGTACCTGCTTTGTGTTGTCTATTGTTGCGTGTGAGACCTAAAGAGATTATATTGCTCAACTCGTGCTACAAGAAGAACCGATGACCCCGGAAGAACTAATAACCCTCTTGCTTCAAGAAAATTGGACCTGTGTAGGTAAAGACAGGTGGCAAAGTGCTGACTTAGTGCCACCTAGCTCACTTGGGAGCAATTATCTGTGCTTGTGGTAGCCTACAGGATATCTGTCCTTCGTGTTGCATAGGCTAAGTTGGGAGTTTGCTACGGCAGGAAGACACCTCCTAAGTCTTCTCACTGTTGGCCCCGAGTTATCTTGACCTCTGCTCGGTGGGTTTCCTTCAGGATCTCCCTAAATTACAGCTTGGGATCTAACGTGAGTTAAACAATATAAGTAGGGCTGAGCAATGCCAGAGTGGGGGTGAAGAGCACAACGCAAGGAACTGTCTAGAGCATAGAGGTCTAGATAACATGATTTGGATAGACAGCCTGGACTCTCCATAGCATTTCATGATTTACCTTAGGGTGTAGCTGAGGGGGGGGGTGGGGGGGGGCACTGCTTTGTACCTGTCTACACCTCGTATTTCCCCCGATGGGAATTGGCTTGCATTAATTGGCAGGCAGCTTAACTTGAGTTATGCCAGCCATAAAGGCACAAGCCCAAACAAAGCCCTGTGATCTGTCAGTGTGTGCTTGATCCTCGTTCAGCCAGGAAGCTCGCAAGGAAAGGCAGTGCTGCCTCCCACCCCCTGCCTGCGCAGGCAGCGTGGGGGGCCCGCTGGAGGTTCAGGCGCTGAGCTCCGAGTGGCGTCGCGTTGTGCTAACTGTGCCTCATGCCGCTCCGGCTGATGGGCAAACCAGCTGTACCACCCGCCAGCAATATAAAGCCTCATAATTTTGATGGTGTTTATCCCACGCTTACATCGTTAAGAGAAATATGTTTTAAAATATTGGTGAGTCCTATGAACTGAATTTTATTCTCATAATGATACAAATATTGATATCCGAACAGTCCATTATTTATGCACCATTAGGTATTCCGCTAGCGGCCTTTTCCCACATCTTTCCATCTGAACCTGGAGAACATGTGCTGTCATATGGTTTGCCTATTCTTTAAGAGTTAAAACAATAAAAATAGCACAGCAGGGTCTTGTCCATAAACAATGGAAACATTGCTCTAAATTCAGTACTATTTCTGTTTTTATTATGTGATCGCTTCTTTGTTGTTAATCACTTGCCCTACTTAATTCATTCATTATACTCGAAAGCTTTGAGATTAAACCCCCAGGCAGGATAGCTTCATATGAATCCTTTCTTTTTTATCTGTTCCAAGTTAGATTAAGTCTAGGTCCTGTTTAATGAGGTGCCACTTGCTGGCTTTTCATGCAGAAAGAATTCCTCATACTCAGCGGTATGTATATACCATATAAATTATAAAATATTTTACATTTTTTCTGAATTTCTAACTAATATGTCCTGCAGAAAACACTGTTATTACAAGTTCCCTGGGATATGGGTGGTTGGCTACTGATTTGATTTTTTTTTTTCTTCTAGTGATGAACCTTGCTGTTCATTTTGCAATTGTTTCTTTTTTTTTTTATTTAAATTATGTCATTTCATAGCAATTTTGTTATTAATGACTTCTTATTTGTCTATGCCTGCAACTCGTAAGTTAATTATTGGAATGTCTTCACCTGCCGTACAACGTTAACAGCCCACCCACACCTAGTAATGCTTTGGTGTTTATGGCCTGGTAGGGACAATGTGGCTTAGGCATGGCAAGTTTATGGCCAACAATAGCTCAGGGAGTGTGATGGGGCTCTCACTTCACAGTCTGAGTGATGAAGTACTTTATATGACCATATTGACTGGGATTAGGCTTCAGCATGGGTCTAAGGTTGGAATTTGTGCCTCTGCGCCTTTACTGAGATGTCTTTGTTGCACTGCTCTTGGGCTCCTTTGCAGCCTCTGTCCTGTGGTTAACAAATCTGTTCCATATTGGCAGATTCCTCACACTAATGGCACTTCCTCTAGGTTCATGGAACTGCTTGCACTGATCCAACTTTAGTGATTCCATTCTGGACCCATATCCTTGTTTGTGGCTTTTGCACGTTCTTTCCAACACCAAAAAACTGTTTTGTTGAAAATGCCACACACAGCTCTAATGTCATCCCCTATGTGGATGTTCACACAGGTTGCAGATGGCATGCTTCTTTATGCTAACCCTGAGTGTGGATAGACACATACAAGGAGAGTCTGCCTATACTGCCAAATCCTACCTTTCTGAAAATTAGGGACATATCTCTTTTCACATGTTTTTATTTCAAGACAGGGAATCAGAAAACAAAACCGGAGTTCTGCTATTTTTGTAAAAGCCTGCTACTGATAAGTGGCAGGTTACATTAGCTATGAAACAGCAGCTTTGTCCTGCGGAGAGGAAGTAATCTCAAAAAGTTTCTATCATGAAATGGCTTCTAAAAACCCCTTTTTCAGAATTTAAGACTGAACGCCTCACAGAAATGGAAGGCAGCAATGATGTCCATCCAGGATGGCTCATGTTCCACGGTCTCCAGAGACTTCTTGTCCTCACTTTTGCCTGCTGAGTTGAGGAGTTTGGTTACTTTACTCCAAAATAAAGCTGCTCTTGAAAGGTTATTCTAGTTATATTAGTTATGTTGAACTAAGCATTAGCTGAACTAGTTATGTTGATTTAAGCCAATTTAGGCAGTGTTTTTTATGGAGTTTTGAATGTTTCTACCCATTTATAGGGAAGATATACTGTAATCCTTAAACTGGGTTTCTGGTGACTCTTAAACAGTTCACTTGGACTAATGCAGTCAGTCACACAAGGTCTTGGCTTTAGGCCCTTCTTCAGTACTGGTTAACTCTGTTGTGAAGCTCTTGCAAGAACACTTCTCAACACCTTTGTGTACACGAAAATTGTGGCTTCCTCTGTGTGCCTCCTGGGTTCTTCTGTCTTGTCATGCTCTTTGATGCAAAGGTTTTGATTATTTCACCTTACAGACAGTTGAGAGTCTACTGTTAAGGTATTTGTATACAGGAAAAAAAAAAACAACAATAAACTGGTAGCATTTACTTTTAACAGATTAGTTCTGCAGGTAGGAAATGGTTTTGTTGTTACCAGTACTACTACTGATATTTGAAGTTAGAATCAACATAAAGCTTCATATTGAAGATTAATATTCAGGAGAAAAAGGAGAGGGACATCAAATTTTTTTTCAGTCCTTAACCTGTAGACGACTGATTTTGAGAACACTGATGGATACTCAGATGGGAGAGAACAGAAGAATAAAGTATAACTACAGCTAAATATTTGGTGTAAGCAATGGCTTATGATTTATTCTTTCTTCTTAAGGAGTTGCTAGTCAAAAAGAGTCAATACTAATCATAGTAGAAAGGATATTTGTCTCGGACAGAAGAGTAGACTTAAGCACTTTTTTTGCTAATGTTTACAGAATGTAAGGTTGCAAAGTCCTTAATATTTTTTTTATATATATACGTGAAGAATATGCAGAAGAAGCAGATGGCTCAACATGGGTAAAAAATTAATAATTTTACTTCTCTGAAATACCTATGGATATTCAAACATTATGAATGCAAGTACTGGTACCTAAATATAATCTCCTAATAGGTGATCAACAGTCCTCCACTTTGTGAATCAATAAAAAAAAAATTTCTATGTTCATGTCCTTAAAAAATTCAAAGTAAAAACAAATTAACCAGTTGGTTTCCTTCCTTCTGTCCTCTGTTGCTAGGTTGTACCACTTACCACTTGCGAGACATGCAGACCTGGAATGGAAATAACAAAGGGAATTGCAATGCTTTCAGTTCAAGGGACTGGTGGTGTTTCACAGTAGGCTTGCCCCCCACAGCCAGCTTTAGAGAAGAGATCGGTAGCTTTTCAACTGCATAGTGTGATGTTATCAAATATTTTGAACTGTAATCTTGCAATTACTATTAATGTTGCATTAAAAGATTATTTAATGAAGGAGATCATGCAGAGAACAAGCAATATAATGGCTCCAAGCAGCTTGCCTCCCACATACCTGGAAAAACTCCCTACTGCTACAGAGGGAGGAAGAACAGTTAGTGCCAGTTCTAAACAATAGGTTTCACACTATATCTGTTAAGACCTGTTGCTTTTGGCAACAAAAACTGACTCAAAGGCACAAATTTAAATTTTAGAAAGTGGTGCTTGGTGATTAAAGACAAACACGGAATATTCTAGTTTCTGCTGTGCATTGTTTAGTATTCAAAGGCAGTTGTGGAGGTGTTGGCTGTCTGGGCGTTCCTTTTCACCATGTATTGTTTAACCTCTCTATGCATTTCAGGGCTGGATCGTGTTCTGACAAAAACGTGGGTAATTCTGAAGCAGAGGCAGTTGCTCTGGTGTAAAACTTGTTGGAGTAACGGAAGAGCTAAGGCTTTAGTTCTGCCTTAGAACTGAAATGTATTTCATGCTGTAAATTTATGTGTCTGTTGTTTTAGTGCTCAGTTGGCCGGACCCTAATATAGCATATCTCACTTTGGTATCTATGACGATGGCTGCCTGGTGTTTCCTTAAGCCTTCACTTCGTGTATCTGTTTTTCTCTTTGCAACACACTGAAAGCTGAGTAAAGTGTGATGATGTTACTGCGTGGCTAAATCCAGACAAGCCAGTAGTTGCACAGGGAGTTCTAGATTACAGATACTTTGAGAAATTGGTCCACATTAAAGAACATCAAACTCAAATATCAAACTCAAAAAGGAAGCCTACAGAGGGTGGAAACAAGGACAGGTAATCTGGGAGGAATACAGAGAAATTGTCTGAGCAACCAGGGATCAGGTTAGGAAAGCTAAAGCCCTGACAGAATTAAATTCGGCCAGGGACATCAAGGGCAACAAGAAAAGCTTCTATAGGTATGTCAGTGATAAAAGGAAGACAAGGGAAAAAGTGGGCCCTCTCTGTAAGGAAATGGGAGACCTGGTCACTGGGGATATGAACAAGACTGAGGTGCTCAACGACTTTTTTGCCTCAGTCTTCACCAGCAAGTGGTCTAGCCACACTGTCCAAGTCGCAGATGGCCAAGGCAGGGACTGGGAGAATGAGGAACCGCCCACTGTAGGAGAAGAGCAGATTCAAGGCCATCTGAGGAACCTGAAGGTGCACAAGTCCATGGGACCTGATGAAATCCATCCACGGGTCCCAAGGGAACTGGCGGATGAAGTTGCTAAGCCACTATCCATCATATTTGAGCAATCATGGCAGTCTGGCGGAGTTCCTGTTGACTGGAAAAGGGGAATCATAACCCCCATTTTCAAAAAAGAAAAAAAAATGAAGAGCCGGGGATCTACAGACTGGTCAGTCTCACCTCTGTGCCCAGCAAGATCATGCAGCAGATCCTTCTGGAAATGGTGCTAAGGCACATGGAAAACAAGGAGGTGATTGGTGACAGCCAACATGGCTTCACTAAGGGCAAATCATGCCTGAAAAATTTGGTGGCCTTCTACGACGATGGTAACAGTGTTGGTGGATAAGGAAAGAGCATATGTCATCATATACCTGGACTTGTGCAAAGAATTTGACACTGTCCTGCATGACATCCTTGTCTCTAAATTGGAGAGTCGTGGATTTGATGGAGGGACCACTTGGTGGATAAGGAATTTCCTGGATGGCCACACTCAAAGAGTTGCAGTCAACGGCTCAATGTCCAAATGGAGGCCAGTGATGAGCAGCATTCCTCAGGGGTCGGTACTGGGACCAGCACTGTCTAACATCTTTGTTGGCAACAAGGACAGTGGGAGTGAGTGCACCCTCAGCAAGTTTGTCAATGACACCAAGCTGTGTGGTGTGGTTGACACACTGGAGGCAAGGGATGCCATCCAGAGGGACCTGGACAGGCTTGAGGGGACAAACTCTTCCTTGTGTCATGCTTTGTGGATATACTTAAGGAAAATCCTCCATGCTCTTCCATCCTCCAATGAAATGGGTGTTAGAGCACAGCACCATGTTTCTGGCTTAGCAATAACCTTACAGAGGGCTGCACCTGAAACATAGTGTCATGCTGTAACACCAGATGTCAGGGGTTTTTTCCTGTCAGCTAAAGAACATCACCAGGCTGTGACAATGGGAACACTTTCATATATTGATTGAATTCCTACCATCTTGCTTGTCAGTACCTTACTCTATAAAGCCTGATCAGATATCTGCAAAATGGTGCCATAACAATAGAGTTGAGAGTCTACCTAGTTTTGGATACCCATCCCTTTGTGTTTTACATCGGTTGGATTTGGGGTAATTAATATCTGGAGTTTCTCCATATTGACAATTGTAGGTTTCTCTGTCCTGACTGTGTCTTTTCCTTGTGTCACAGAACTTTGGCACAGGATGTCTGAAACAGCACATTTCAACCTCTACACAAGAAAGGCCAGGGATTTAACTAGCCTTTAATTCTTCACATAGAGGGAAGCTAGACCTGCTCTGCTGGTGCGCAAATACCCAGTAGCAGTTGTAACCCAACACCTAGCCTGGATTTCACCCTCACAGATCTCAGTGGGGTTGCTGGTGAGCACTCATCCTGTACGGAGTTAATAGGAAAACTCAATAAAAAATAAGAACCTTCACCACTATTTTTCACAGCATTTTTCTTTTTTATCTTGTATTCTGCTCACTGTGAGTAAAGACACTGTGTGTCAAGCTATTTGCACAAATTTATTACTAAGCAAAACAAAATCCTACCTCTGACAAAATCTATTTGTTAGACTGGAGATATGAGTGTTCATATCCATTTTTTTACAAGTTTAAAGTTCAGTGTTTCCATCCAATTCATTGAACAGTAAGCCTGATTTCCTCTCATCTTTATTTGTGATTGCATTTACAAACCATGAATAATTAGAAATAATATTTGAAACAAAGGCCTTTGGGGCTATATTAATCAAGGAGAAAAGTGTTACTCGTGAAATTTTATGGGGTAAGCACAACTATCAATAGATTATTCCTGCTGCACTTTTCTTTTCTTTTTTTCTAGGACTCCTAGTCACATTGGAAATGCAATATTTTGCAGGAAAAGTACAATATTTCTCAATGCATGATATGTTTTTTAAATGAAAATAATATTGTGTTTAACCTCACAATGTCTTTGGGGGAAAGACTGGTTTAATTCAACCCCTTTTACATATGAGAAAATTGCCTAAGTGATTTTCAGGACATATGGCCTAGAAATGGAACTGCATGTCTTGAACGTGTTCCAGCAAATTTCATGTGCTCTTCTTTCATTGCATCTTTGTTGATACAGAGGACAAATTAATTCAGTCTTCCAAGTAAGTAACCCTGAGTAGATCGAAAGACTGCCTCTTTCTTCCTTTATAGTCATGATTTTCCATGGTGTCTGTATTCCACTGGGCATCGAAATCTTAAAAAATAGACATAAATTCATGAGCACATGGGAGAGCTTTCCTGAGAACTGGCCAAACCTTTGGAATACTTGCTAGAGGGAGGAAAACATGATCATGGGTTTCAATATATTGAAAACTATAACCCAGGGGTTTTTTGATTACTCTTTCTATCATACATTTTTCTCAGTAAACCACTGCTGGCCATGTGTTTTCTTTCCTCATTCCTTCCCTCACCTTTAAAGATTAAAAAAATGGAACAGAAGAAATAAGTGGAAGAGAGCAGCATACTGTAGAAAAAAAAAATCATAGAAATACATAGGGAAAGATAAAATTGCAGAAGAAACCTGTCGCCGAACAAGACTTTCCATCGTCTGTTTCTCAATTATGAAACTTAAGCAGAACATGTAAAGTACATAACAAAGAGCTGAGTAGTCCATTGTGGGAGGTGCTACTGAACTTACTCAACATTAGCCTTTCAAATGCAATTGTCCTTTTCTTCATGAGCTTTGGAAGGTAAGCTTTTGGGTTTACAGATCTAGAACCAGAGTTTTATGAGTCTATGATACTACGGTATTTCTTTCCCGTATCAACTCAACTAGGAGGAAGAGTTGGGCTTTTAAAATAACTGTCTACAGTGCATTCAGCTTCTGGACACTGATGTATTTGACTGTGTTTCTAAGCACCATCCAGTCTCTTAAATGCTTTTACAAATTAAGTTCGAATGCTAGCTTTCACCGCTATCTGAAGTGCAACTTATTATTTCTAATGATCCCTCCTCTTCTTTGAAATGCCACTCAACTGCTCTTTACTGTAACCATTAAATATAGCAAACCACAATAAATAAATGAGAGGACTATTTCGAGCATGCAAACCTTGACAAATTTATCAGTTATATTTCAACAATTTTCAGTTGCTAATGAAATACTCAGCTCTGTTTTCTTTATGCTACTATGCTGTATCTCATGATCAAACTTCATGAAGTTTCTTTTAACACTGTTGGTGGTGATGTTAGTGGGAACCTGGGTTAACTAATGAATGTTACATTTATTATTTATTCTAAGCAACCTAAACTGTTGCTGGAAATGGTGCTTGTTGAAGCTTTATGAATATAGTTGCAGGTATATGAATAATTTGTAACTTTATATTTGCTGATTAGACAAAAGTAATGGAAGTCTTGATACTAGTTCTCACTGGAGCGACACTTGTTAAAAACATCACTTTCTTTTTTAACCAGTTGTGATATAGACAGTCAGTATTTTTCCATGAGTGTTCCACAGAAATCCTGTTTCATAGTGAAGTGTCTCTCCTCCAAACCCAGAAGAAGCAAAACGTAAGCTTTCTTCCATTCCTTAAATAAAAATATGCTAATCATATGTTAATTAATTGCATTAAAATTTAAGAGGAAACATGCAATTATAGTACACAGGTGCAAAATTATTAGCCAAATTTTCAGTATTATATACAACTTGAAAACTGAACCTCTCATCATTATTTGTTATTGGTGACCATGCACTACTTGTATACTTACAGTTTGCATAATGTAGTAATGAATAAGGAAATGCTTTACTTTCTGTTGCTGTTTTAATCACTTTATTTTGATCTGTGATATGGCTATGTCCTCTGTTTTACACAGAGGCTTTGTTCTCAGTTTTTATTCTCAAGAATTGTGGAGCTGAGATGCATAACTTCCAGCTATTACTGAGAAGCATAGCTTGGAAAGTGAGTTTCTCAAAGTTCAGTGCAATGTTGTTATGTCTAAAGAAACCATTTAGCACCATTTAAGTTCAGGAATCTGGTATTTGTACAGGAGCTTACATGTACAGACGTAATGGATGCTGGTCTCACTTCTACACTAATGCCAAATGCAATAATCACAAATACTGTACTCAGATCAGCAGTCTAAGAGTCAGTGAGATGGCACAGAGTAGGAAAGTTTTACGAATGATGTAAAACTAAGAGCCAGTGAAGTTTAGGTACACACATTGTCACTTTTGCCCTCTCCCTATGTCTGTAGAAGATTCAAGTAAGAGGACATGAATGGCGTAGAAACCTATGCAGTTCCATCACTTGCTTTTAGCCTTCTCTGAAATCCACAGATAGGGTTCTTTTGCAAAGAGTTTAAATTAATTCAGGTATAGTCATTAAAAATAATGACTGTAAAACAGGTTTGCTTCAAAACCCACGTCTACTGGGACTCAGATTGATCTTGCCATAGAATAACTCTGAAGTAATGCTGTTTATTCAGGTTCCGAGGATTTTATACCCATGCAACAGAGTGGGGGATCACAAGCAAGCTTATTTTTCTTGGCTTAGCACGTCTTGCGCCTTTCTGTAAAAGAGTGAGAATCTGGAGAATCACTGGCTGTATGTGTGGGCAAGTTTGCAAATGTGCATACTTAAACTGAAACCTAAAACTTCTTCCAATATGACGTTTGGGAAGATCCACACACTTCTAAGTGGAGTTTATTGCAATTTTTGTTCTGGTTCAGTCAGTAACTGTGATTGTTTGTAGCTAGTTGGAAGAGTCAGGCATTGCTGCTTGGGTGGTTCTGTTTCCCATTGGCACGCTCTGTGCAGCTGTTGGTTGCTGTGGACTCTTGCAATTTTCCTGCAAGTCTTTGAGATTTACATGAGGGAGTACAGACCTGAGTGGTATCCAGCCGGAATCCCCCTCTAAACAGACTTTCAGTATGAAGCACTTAATTTCCTGCGAAAGTGAGTCAAATTTTGCATGAGAAGAGTAGCTACAATATCAGCCTAAAACTGGGCTTTGGCCTCTTCTCAGTAGTCCTAGAAGAAATTGTGAGAGTGCAGTTTATATTTTCGGGAATACTGTTGACCAGTCTGTTTGCTGGTGTTTAACTCATTGTTGTATTCTTCTAGAACCTGAGGTCTACAATGTGTCTGTGCTTTCTGATCCGCCTTGTTATGCCTGTCATAAAAAAATTAAGAGCTGCATTTTTGCACCTCTCATAGCTCACTTGTAAGACTTCTTTTATGTTTCCCCTACTATTTCTTCATCACTTCAATAGCCTAAGGTGCATTTAATTGCAACCTAAGTAGCTTGCATTCCCCTCGCACGCATTAAAGAGTAAATTCTGAATGATTGGACATAACTAGTACTTATCATAGTAAATAGCATATTCATCTCTGCCACAGTCAGACAATTTCATACTGTGCAACTTTCCTGCTTTCTGAAATGTCACCACTTAAACTGTGGCATGATTTTCCCATGAGAACACATTGAAAAGGCCTTTCCTGAAACACAGCTTGGAAATGTAACCTGCATGTTACATTTAAACCAATTTTATAGCACTCAAAAATTGGATGAACGTGTACAATACTCACACAGTAGAGACAGTGTGCTTCCCCCCCCCTCCCCCAGGAATCGGTCCTCGGTTTAATGAGTTTCTTCAGTTTTGAATTTGATTTTTATTTTGAAGTCACTTGCCTGTTTTGTGAAAGCATTTCTCTATTATTAGGCTTCGCAACTGCAGAAATAGTTACTTTCAGTTATCCCTCTGAGGTGATATGCATCACAACGAAAACTCAGGTACTGCACATATCATTTCCTAACCTTGAATTGAATGGCACCAAAGCCATCCTGAAGTTTAATAGTTTCTTGGATCATGACTTTGCAGGGGAAAGCTCTTCTTTTACTCATGAAAGATGATAGGGTGTTCTTTTTAGAATGAACTATATGAATATGGAAAAAGGGAAAAATGAATAATCATATTTAATCTGAAATGTGTTAGATGCATTTGTTTCAGTTTTTAAATGAACCACACGTCAATGTGTCTGCAGGTAGACACATGCATGACCATACACAGCAGAGATGCCCTGAAAAGCCTTCTTTCATTCTTAGTGCAGTATTTCATAAATCCCAGAGAAACTACCGGAAAGAGTTTTGAAAAACTCACCAGGAGGAAAAAAATATATGAATTAATTAAAAGCCACAGATTGAGTTAAAAATACAAATTGGTCAATTTCTGTCAGGTTCAAATGTGGCCATTAGAAGGATCAGCACCAGGCCCCCGGCACGGCCACGGCCGCTCCTCAGGGCGCCTGGGGAGAAGCTGGCACAACTTGGACAAAACATGACCTCGGCCACTGCCAAGTAAAGCCACTGAGGAATTTCTCTTGAAATGCCTAGTGAATGTCAGATCATGCCAATAAAGAATTTCAGTCCAGCACTATCCATCATATGTGGGGCTTCTTAACACATTTGAGTATATTTCTGCTGTGGAACAAAATACAGAAAGCACACACTTTTCAATTACTTTTGTTTATAATTAGTGGAATCAAGCCACTGTATTATTTTTCTATAGCACTAAAAAGGAAGAATGAACCTCCTTTCTCTGTGGTATTTATAAACTTTCAACTAGGTTAATGATTAGCAACCAATTGTTGCACACAAAAATATTACTTAGTTTGGACTGATCTGTCAGCTTGTTGGTTTGGGTTGTGGTTTGGTTTTGGCGGCAGGTCTCAGACAAAGGAAAAGTGTTATTTTGCAAAATCATGTCTGAAATTGCTGTTGTTCCTTATTTGAGGATGAGTATCACATCATGTTACATGTAAGCAAAAAGGTAACAAATTCTGTGTTTGTATTATGTATAAGTTACGAAGGCACGGTTGAATAAGGGATGGTCTTTTATTAAGGCTAAATTCTACCTAACATTTGGAGGCCTACAAAGGACAAAAATGTTTGTATGTGGCTTGGATTAACAGCATTCCCAAACTGCTGCAAGTCAATACGCCAAAACTGGCCACTAGCTTGTACCTCCAGACCCAGCGCCGCACGGAAAGGCCTACCCCGGCGGCCGCGCTGCCCCAGGGGCTGTGAGCTGGGGACGCTCGTGGGGCCTGACCCAAATACGCAGTCACTGAGGGACTACTACAGTGTCACCTGGGGGTACATTTGGCATAACACCGGTGCTGCCAGCACCGGGCAGATTCACTCGCGCCCCTGTGGCTGCCAGGCAGGAGCACCAGCCTGGGCCACCCTGCGGCCTCGGGGGGCCGCTCTCGTTTCTCCCGTTTCCTTGGGGAGCCGGGAGAGCTTCATGCTTCACCGCTGATGCTAAGTAAATTTCTATCTCATCGGTAAAACCCAGGGAGAAGTCAGATTAATGACTTTTGTCTGTTTGTCCATTTTTGACAGGAAGCAATTACAGCTGGCGAATAATACGTGGAGTCCTATGTGTGCTTTTAGTCTGTGTTTATGGTTACTGAAGGAGATTTCCTCTCAGCACACTTCCTTTCTCTAAAGGAAGAACAGTCTGACGTGCAGTTAGTCCTTGCTGGTTTAGTCATTTAACCGCTGCAATATAGCACTTGCTCATTTTATCTGGATTTATTTCTTCTCTCCTTTGTGCCGATAGCTGAATACCTCCAGTTGTGTGGTTATGTTTCATTAACTGGAGTTCAAGCCATTAGTGTTCATGGTTTTAATGGAGAATACAGTACTGAAAACAGAGAGTCCCGTGATCTCCTTAGGAGCCTGGGACTGGGGGAACTCAGGGGCAGCAAAGAGCTTCATGCAGGAATTTGTAGGAGCCGTTGTCTACCCACAGGGTTGGAAGCAGGTCTATAGGCCTCTGAAGCAGGAATTAGGGGTGGGTTTCCAGAAACACTGAATCCTACTCAAAGCAAAAGGTATTTATACTTTTAAGACTCTATCTGCCATGAAAACCATGTAGCTATTGCCAGCATGCATTAGTATGCCTTGGACTGACATTGAGCACCCACAGCTATATAACTTCTAAGCACCCGTGAGTGGCTTGTCTGCAAGAGGTAGTGATGATGTGTGGTATGTTGTCTTGCACCTTTGGGAATCTTGCAATCTCTTGTAAAGTCCATGGAAACTTTGCAAATCGAAATTTCCAAAGGTTCGTACGACTGCCAAAGCCTCTATCTCATAGTCCAGAAAATATGCAGTCAGATGAGATGAGGTTTGCACTGAATTAATTTTTGTTAGTAACCGCACTACTCACCCAATAATGTCAGTATACTTCTTAGAAACATGGTGGTGAATTAAATCAAAGACACTGCTACTTTCTGTGCCTTCTCAAGACTTTTCAGGAACGGTGTTCTCCACTCATATGTGACACCTACTGCAACTCAACCTGCTCAGTAGAGTCCAGGACCTGCAAACATATACAGATCCGTAAACGCACCTCTGTGCTTATGTAAATGAGTATCTATGTGTGCACATATATTCACCTATAAAAGTGAGCTGGATGTGTGTTAAATGTATGAGCTGGTCTCGCAGTGCAGGCAGCTGAGCCAGAATATCAGCAATTGCATCAATGGCTGGAATCTAAGCAACAGGCTCCGCTCCTTCAGTCTCAGCTGTATTTTTGCTTCCCTGCCTATGCATAGGTCAGCTAACCTGTGATAAAAGTGGTAGTTTCTTAATTAATATGATTTTTTTTTTCTTCCCCCCCCTTATCTTGCCTGAATGCTATAAACAGTGCTGAAAATAGCAGTCAGAGTGCCAGTTTACTCTGGTTGCAAATCCACTTTTGCAAATTATTGGGAGTCTTTTAAACGCAAAAAAAAACCCTGTTATTCCTAACTACAAATCTGTACTCGGGAGACAAAAAAGAAAGAGGGTGGAAATATGTAGGCCTGATTCTGCTTTCAGTATCACCCTTAGGAAAATTTCTGTGGCAAAATCTTAAAGGATCTTGATGCTGACAGCCTGCATGAAGTGTGCTGTATTTGAAGCAATTGAGTTAATGTCTGAGACTGACAATTGAAAAAGTAGGTTGGCATAATTATATTAAGATATCTCAGAGTGTCATGTACTTTGCAAGACTGAATTTTAAACTGTTGATTTAAATTAATAAAGATTCAAGAGTTTATAATTTGTTTATTTATTGAAATCAAATGCAGTCCATGTTTCTAACTAATTGAAAAGTATACTTGTGATAGAGAAAGTATTTAATTTGGGCAGGCAAGCTACCAGACTTCCAAATAAAGATGATGAATTGCAAATTCTCAATCTTAATCCCTGTAGGCTGACAGTTACCCCTTTAAAAGCAGCATTTGAGTGATATACTATAGCTGGTAATAGCACACAGCTGCAGAGTAGGAAATCCCATCGCTATTTTGCAAAGCTTTTATTTTGCCTCATTCATTTATTTTTCAAAATGATACTTTCCTTATTTAGAATAAAAAACTTTTTGCCATTGCGAGTGGACTGGACCTTTAACAAACAATCGCCCATTTGTTTGCCATATGCAAAAATGCCTGGAGATTAGTTCAGAATTTACTTCACTTTCATGGAGCTTTTTCAGGAGCATAAATGCATTTGCGATTTTGCAACCTCTTCCCCCTCCAAGTGTAAAAAACACATTTCTGTTATATATCCTAACAGTCAGCGTACAAGATCAAATGCAAAGAGGGTTTTTTTCTGTCTTTAATGTATAAAGCATGTGTCCAACAACAGCAACAAAATCAGTGCCAGAAGAAGCAGTCCATAGGGAAGCAGTAATTTGTGTGTCTGCACATTATTCTGTGTCTATGCACATATTAACCCTGGTATACAGTAAATTGTGTTACCATGGCAGCCCTCACATGGAAAGTTATGTACTAGTAGGGTATCTCTAACAACCACCAATGGGGAATACGCGTGTTCTGGCAAATGCAGGAGGGTGTAGGGTTTTTTCTGGGAGGAAACAATGCACATAATTAAGGATGGGAAAACCGGATTGCGGAAAGGAAGAAACAGCTCAGTATTTGCCCCAAATGTACGAGGTGAAAGAAAGCCCTCAGAAGAACTCCCTCTCTCCCTTTTCCCATGCATCAGCACCACCATGACTCCCAAGGGCTGGAATGCTGTAGCCTTTATTCAGACAAAGCTGCCATTAAAATCCTGTCTTATGGTTTTCATTCTGTATACTTTTCATTGAGGCTTTTACAGGGCGCTTTGCTTACATTAGCTTTTGTGTCCAATTTTGAGATCGAACTTCTTTCTTTATGATGCAGCTAGTTTGTCAAGGGTGAGCTGTTATCAGTGATGCTTACAGTTCCTCAACACTGCATGTTATCATATGCCGTGTTATATTTATAGTTGTATATACAACTTTGCCAAACTTCAGCTTTAAGGCTGACATTTTGAAACAGATGCTATTTGCCTGAGTTATTTCTTTTTTTTTATGTTTAAGTAAAAAAGGTTCAACCATTTGGAGGAGTCAGATTAGAGGAAAAATATTTTTTAAACCCATTAGAAGTTTTTTTGACAGTCCGCCTGGAATGTTTAGCACCTGCTGGTTTGAACTGGAGTTTTAACATTAGTGATACATAAACGATAGCATCACTCAAAGAGAAAGTACAATAGAAATGAGAGACCGTGTCAGTGTTTTACAATGCAAAACCCAACACTGAGTAGAGTGAATGTAGGGTCAGGACTTTGGGTGAGTCATCAGTCGTTTAGAAAGAAGAAGAAAAGAAAAAAGACACGACAAGATAGACACTCCCAAGAGCCACAGGCTTGTTGTATTGGCTGAAGTTTAATGGAAAAGCGGTGCTCCTGTCAGCTGGTGTACTACATAATAATGTTAACACCACTACAAACAGGTTGTGGTTTATTGCTTCAATTTCTTATGTACTGGCAAGAGAATTAACAAGATTGATGCATTAGGATCTTAGATCTCAGTCAAATTAGGTGACTAAGAGGGTGATGAAAAAAATGCTTGTTCTTTGAAGGAGCACAACTCCATCAGAAACTTGTTACATCTTAGCATCAGGCCATTTGATGAGCTGCTGATTTAACAGCACACTTAGCAGGCAGTAGTTACATTGATAGGGGCAACTACTTAATCAGTGCTTTAAAGATATTATGTTTGGAGTGATTTAAAGGGATATTGTGCTTTAGTAAGTGTGCCGTGAGTATGAATATGTTCTGCATGAGGTGAATGCAAAAATGAGGTTGCAAGTGTCATTTATACTGTCAGCTTCTTTATTTGGGCATATGTTAAAAAAAGAAAAAGCCAGGAAATACAAAACAAATACTAACATTTTGAAAATGTTGCTTACTGGAAAGAAATAACAATTAGTGGAAGAGAACAGGAAAAGAAAATAGTATCTATCACATTCTATGGGTTTGTATCGTAGAGAAAAAAAGAAAACAATGAAATGCTGTAAAATATAGGAGAGGAGATCTTTGAAGATGCAACAGTGAGTAAAGCGCTTGACTTCCACTGTCTGGTTTCTATGACTGGGAGGATTTCCCTCATCATCATGAATGTACCCAGGAACGCTGACTGCCTTTCAATACCTGCCTCGTATAACAAGTGGCTGAAGGAAGAAATCTTGCACACCTTACCAAACAAGGGCAACCCAGCTTGGTACGGAGGGATCTGTCAGTGCTTGTAGATCTGATACTGCATTTTGTATCTGATAAGTATCTGCGGAGAATCAGCATGAGAATCACTTTCTGAAGCCTCATAGACAACATTTAAAATAATAAACAGCAAAGAAAGTGAGGAGGCAGTATCAGTGTACTTGAAATATCTGACGTTGGAGGATGGCTGAGGTAGCGGGTGTTTCGTGCCAAGTGACTGATCCAAGTCTG
Organism: Vanellus vanellus; assembly: GCF_965231255.1. NCBI lineage: Eukaryota > Metazoa > Chordata > Aves > Charadriiformes > Charadriidae > Vanellus > Vanellus vanellus. The sequence continues at coordinate 10,107,393 of NC_138915.1, read as the reverse complement.
AAATGACTGCAGCTCCTACACAGACTTTGTCTTCAGTTTTGGGCTGGTGACTGTACTCTCTAGTTTGCCTGCCTCCGTTTACAGGGGTCTGCAGATTACATCCCTCTCTTGCCCTGGAGTCCCCACGTCAGATGCTCTGCTTAAAATCGCCGCAACATGCTGCAATTAGGCAGAGGGGCCAGAAATTAGCCACCCTCGTGCTGGCTGGTTCTTCCCAGTAACATCCAGTTGCTGCTGGGGCAATGCAGTGCAGGCAGCAGAGCCTGGAGCCCAGCGCTAGGGTCCCACGGATAGCTGTGCTATTGCAGCATCCCAGGCTGGTGGCGTGGAGCTTTTCCCCAGCATTGAATTCATTAACTTTTGAAAATGGCCAGATCTTTAAGGTCCATCACAGCAAGCACAAAAATAAAGGAGGGAAAATAAAAACAGGCTTTGCTTAGGGCAGGGGAGCTATTCATTTTGTTGAGGAGAAAATGAGGCAAGGCAGAGTCATTAGGAGGGCTCCTTATGAAAGCAGGAGTTGCTTGGGAAATTACAGTGCCATTGACTAGAATACATCGAGTACAAAAGGGAGATATAATAAGAGGAAAGCAGTTATGCACCTAAGCCCTGAAATGTAGTATTACATCCATCCTGAGAGGTAATCATTCCTGTCATTACTAAGCTGTAAGATCACTCAGTCCTAGCATGGTAGAAATCCAGGAGCTCAACACATCAGTCAGGTAGCTTTTCATAACCCTCTGCTTCTGTGGCTCAGCTGGAGTTCAAAAAAAACCCCATATAGTGGCAGTCACTCTTATGGTTGCTAGCAAACCTTGTAAGTAATAACTCATAAACTTCCTTAATTGAAATAAATTAAATTTTCTCTTCATTACTGCCTTGCAGAGTCATTTGAAAGTGCAGTGGCTCTTGTTCAGGGACTGATCCATTGGTACTTGCAATTGTGGCTCCAGAACAGAAATTCTGGGGACAAATTATATATTCTATAAAACAGATTTCTATCTTTTTTTTAAGTCACCACTGGTGTTCCCCTTAATTGCTACAGTTGTGTTTTGTTTGTCTGTTTGTAGATACGATCCGTATCACATAACTGAACCACGTGTGTGTAATTAGTATAACAGAAGTGGCAGGTATCACACTACCAGAGTGGTGATAAAAGTAGCCAGGGGTGATGGCTGTCTGAGCAGCGCACAGAGATGTGACATACTGTCTACACTAGAGATTGGCAGGAGAATAGAAATCCTGAGCACAGAATGGCTGTTTGACCACCATACTGCCTATGTGCAGCCACTAATGACTTTACCAGTCTTACTCATTGAAATTATGTCTTGTTCAGTGCCGTAGAAACCATTCAAATTGCTCCTAGTACCACCTTACAGATTCAGGACATGATATACTGACTTGGAGAAAAGGTCCTGCACTCTATGAGTGAAGCAGCCAGAGAAACAGGAAAGTAAACGTTTGAGTTATTTACCACAAAGTTTGACAAAATACAGAACCTTCTGACATCCTTAGAGGATAAAAGACTCTGACGATCCCTGCCAAAAAAGACAGTCTTGGAGAATGAGATGGAAAATCATATGTTTCGTTGAAAGATTCAAAGTAAAACTGTGACAGAAAAAATACTGCATAGTGGTGCAAATAATTGAGGATTTCTTCTAAAAGATGCATGGGTTCTTAAAAATAGCTTGAACCATTCCGATGACCTTAAGATTACTGGTACCACAGAGCCATAGACTCACCCCCATTCATTTCTGTGTCCACTCTTTGCTCTCATATTGTCCGAGAGCACATCCCGGAGACCAGACAATCTATATTTAAAGAACTCAAGTGCTGAGGAATTCATTTCAGCTGTAGATATATAGTTGTATCACTCCATTATTGTCACTATTTATTACCAAAAATATAAAAGCTTATTTCCTCTCTACATGAAAACCTAATTTCTGTGTTTTCACTAATGCCTCTTTCCTAATAAAGATTATTCTTCCTTACTTATGGACCATGAATGAATCACCCATTGACCTTCTCTGGCATAACCTAAACAGCCAGAGTTTCTGGAGTCTCCAACTGCAGGATGGGTTCTGTGGTCTTGAAATCTTTGCAAAAGTGTTTCTGGATCATTTCCAGCCTGTCAACAAGCTGCTAAAATGTGTGGATTGAATACTTTGGCCTTAACACTGTGTCAGAGGGCAATTTACTAATTTCCTATTTTATGTCATATTCTCAGTGGAAGCATTAATGAATATCCTGGCTGTATCTGTCCTTATCTGCTGGGATGCACGCAGTATAGTTCAGTTTCCCAGTCATCAGAACATATAGATCAGGAAGGCATCCTCTCAAAACATTTTGGACTTTCCATTCAGTCCTTGGACCCCAAAGAATCTGTACTCAGGCCAGATGTGCCTGCCCATCTGGTGATAGACACATAGTGCCTGTCATTTTCCAGTGAGACCGCTGTCCATCTTATGCCATGGACTAGGGAGAGAGAGAGCATTTACATTTTGCTTTCTGATTTGTAGATTGAAAACAGTAGAAAGGCTGCTCATCTGGAGAAGGAAACTGTACTGAAGCTTAGCTCTATAAATGGAATCAGTCTTGGATGCTTCTCATCACTGCACCTAGCTTTTAAGGGCCTGACTATCCGTGGGAGCTGTGAATCTGAATTAAAGGCTTTAAGCTGCTTTGTATTGGCAAAGATGGTGTTCATTGAGCAAAAGCTGCCTATGCCAGCCCTCAACCAGGACTGTAAAGAGCGTGTCTCAGCTCCCCAAGGTGATGGGAAGCACTCTGTGCTTCAAGCAAGTCCTACATTATGTTTTCTCTATCCTCCCCAAAGATAATCTATATTGAACATGTCTGAAAAATTTTGAGAGTGCAGACTAAAAGTCCTACCCTAGTTTAGGCCGTGTGAGTCTCGCCTGTTGTAGCTTTCTATCTCTGGAACAGGGAACTGGAAATTATTTCCTGGACAGTGCTGCATCTTCAGTTTTAAGAGTGGTGCATCCCAGAGCCCAGAAGAGCCACTAGTACTCTTACAAAATGGGAGAGAGGGTTTAAAATTCCCTTTCCTGAAAGGCTGTTTAGCCCAGACCTCCTACATACTGTGCAGAGCCACTATAGACAAGGTGGACACCACCACCCAACTGCATGAAACCTGCCCTCACTGCCGTCCTTTTGTGCGCAACTCGTTCGCATCTGCGCACGCTAAGCTGGGTTTGGGTGTCTGGCTCTGGCTTCTGCAGTGATCTGGACTGTGGTTTGACAAATTGGAGAGCCCCTGAGCAGGTGAGGCACTAACTTACTGTGCTGTTCTGGGAGGGCAACACCTCTTGACAGGCAAGTTAAATGCCTACGGACTTTAGAAATGCAAATTTAGATATCTGGGGATTCCAGCTAGACTTATGTAGGACATTTTAGGAATTATGCTCTTTTACATAAGTGCCTAAATTCCACCCATGTCCCACTTCGGGGTTATTAGTGCCTCCATGGATTTAGACCTGCGAAAATAAAAGGTAGGATGCAAGGACCACTAGACTGTACTTAATAATGAATCTCTGAGCAGAGAACACACAGGCTTTGGTTTGAGGTCCAGCCCAAATTGGAGTCAAATAAGAAAAGAAAACACATGCCTTTGGGGATTGCAAATCAGCAAATTGGTGCTGAATAGAAAGAGAGCAATAGAAGAAGCTGAGAGAGAGGAGAAACCTGGGACTTAAAGAAAATTGTCCATTCTCTCTAAAACATTGCCAACACTTTCTACAACTGTGGGCTATTAAAATACACACGCTCCAAGATGTTCTGTTTTGTTTGCTTTGGTAGCAAACTCGAAATTGCAATTTTTATGCATGATGAATGCTTAGTTAGAAACTGCCATATAACATTGAAATCTTTCACACCTGGATGTCATATACATTTCTTTATTCAGCTGCTTTCCACCAAAATGGCTAATGAGGTGAAAACTTGGAACCTCCTCTCAGTTTAGTTTTATATTGTGCAAGGAAGAGAGGTTCCCATTTCAATGGAAAGAGCGGGCCACGGTCACAGTAAGGTCACAGGCAATGTTCACCCACTGCTTGGCACGAAGCAGATGTAGTCCAACCACAAATACCCAGCTGAGTTTTCCAGCTGGAAATAGCCATCCACTGTGCACTCCTAAGTACTCTGCACTGTTCCTGAACATTGTTGCCTGCAATCATGGCAATAGCCTGCTTGCGCTGAATTGGGGCTGGGAACATCTAGATCAGGAGTGACCTTCCCACCAATCCCCGTCTCCCTTAGCCTTTTTAATCTAGTGACATAATAATAATAATAATAATAATAATAATAATAATAATAATAATAATGGTATTAGTACTAGTGTAATCATCAAAATAAGAACTCTGCTCACCACCACATGGAAGTTCAGACTGATGTTCTAGTTCACGCTGAACAACGCTTCAAGCTACAAATGAACTTGAATGAGGGTAATTGTACAGAAAGCGATTACTCAGACTGTAAACCCTGTGGGACAGCCACCATCTCTGCTCTGTGTTTGCATAACATTTAGATGCACCAAGGTCCAAGTCTCCTCTGGGGAATCACCATCTGTGCTAAGATAAACTCTAACTAATCTCTGAGGCTTAATGCCATCAGCACTATAGAGTCTGTTTTCTCTCTTGATTTCTCCTCCACCATTTACTCAAAAACCTTAAGTAGAAGCAGTGAGAGTAACAAGCATATAAGGTTATGCAGAAGAACTCTTTATGGTTTTTTGGGGGTTGAGACAAAGGGGGAATCATCTTTAGCACTATGCTTTCCATCCTCATTAATTTTCTGCCATTGGCAGAAATGCGAAAGACCCTGGGACAGCTGGGCAACTTTTTCCCTCCATGACTCTGAAATTTAAGAGATCAATATTAGAGAAATAATTTCATAGCAAAGTTCTAAAAACAAGCAGAAATGTCAAAGATGTTTCAGAAAATAAAATGTTAGTTGTCTTGGTCACTGGAGAATAATTTCAAATCTATTTTGTTTCATGATGGCTGACTGTCATGTGTTTTTCAGTGACTGATAGAATGATTCTTTATGAGAAAGACTGTGGGTTTTTTCCAACAACAATGCCACATTTTATTCCATTTAACCAATGAAGAGGAGCATGAATACTGGAGGCATTGGCTCCTTTTCAGTGTTTGGGGTACTTCTACTTTTTGCTTTGTAACTCTTCTATGATGGTCATAGATCCATGCCATAATGCCGGGATACTGTGAAATTCAAATTCATAGCATTTTCAGAGTTGTCCTCATAAATTCGAGTTATGGCAGTGTGCACATGTTCTAGGGAGGATTGGAGCTAAATTGCTCTGGGTGTTGAACAAACATAGGACAAGTGATTCCTCATCCTCAGTACGAGTCTGTCTCAAGAGGGGATAGAAATACTTTCCTGAGATTAAAATGACCAATGGACCAACAGAGTTTAAATCTCAGATATTGTGTTTTGCCACTGATCCTCACAATAAAAGAATGTAAACAAGTTAATATATATACATATTGTCAAGTTAATTCAATTGAATAATTGGAGGAAATCACAACCTGTTTATATATACTCTATGAACAGAAAGTGAAGCTATATTAAATCATGTAAATTATGCTCTGTGAGCTGTTTACTCTTTTCCAGTAATGATGTTATTTGTCACCTCAAGCCCCTGTATGTGGATGTAAACCAAAGCACATGTTAGAAAAGGAAATAACTATACACAACATGAGCTTTTCCTCTCTAGAGAAGTCTAGCGCTGCCCATTTACATTGTGGCCTTAATTAAGCAGTGATTGATGCTTATTTGGAAAGCTAAAGATAATTACTACCTTTTCTGATGTGAACTGGCTATCCATTTGACCTCAGTATTTGAGCCAAAGGACATTGTGGGGAGTACAGTTCTTTCTTAATGCAAAAGAAAAAGTGCTCTTTTCTGTTCTTGTCTTTGGTGAGTTTTGCTCCTGCAAACAAGATTTCTTCCCCCTGCCCGGCGGGTCTCCTGGCTCCTGTGCGACACAACAGGAGGAAAAGGTGCTTCAGGACGGTACCTTCTTAAGATGAAGGAAGATCTGCCCTGCAGTCTGCTCCCCTTTCAAGAGGGGAGCGAAGGAACAGCCCAGGTATCGCCTGTTGCTTCTGCCATGTGTTTGGGTGGCTACAAGGGCAGAGAGAGCCTGCACGTGCAATTTCTTCACAAGTCGCTTTCAAATTTTTTAAAAGCCAGAGCATTATCACCGTTTCTTTCAAAGAAACCTCATTAAGCCTCTTTACCATTGTTGGAATTTTTTTTTGCATTAATACCCAGGTGTGTTAACATCTCAATTTTATGGCAAAAAGGAATGAGAATAAGATTAGGAGCACGCTTTCTGCCATCCATCCTCTGTCCATCTGTTTGCTTGCTGTCAGCAAGAAAATAAACTCCTCTCAAATACAAGCTTTTCCTTCTTTCCTCATTCTTTTCCTTTGTTGTTTTCCATATTGACATGATGTGAGGCCCTACAACGGTGATCTCCAAAACTGTTGAGCTCCCTGCCTTATCTTGATTTGCATTACATGCAGCCAGGCGGGCTTTATTTTAAAACAGCCATCTGGAGGGACTTAACCACCTCCAGCAGGCTTCATGCTTCAAATGAAATGTGGCAGATACCTGGGCCAATGATCTGATGACACATTTTATCATTCCGATGGACATTTCCTGTTCTGATAACAATAACTTCACAAGTGCCATCATGCCACTGAGAGTGAAGAAAAAATTAATTTCCATTCTGTCCAAGACAATGGATTATTATTTTGTACGACAAGCTATAAGCGGGTTAATTGACTTCTGGGTATCTTACAGAGACATGAGCAATCTTTGCACTAGATATTTTACTCCAGCGTGTGGTTCACATGCTCCCCTCCCCAGCAGCACCTGCTTGCTTTTCTGAAGTGCTGCACTGGCAGTCTAAGAAAACACCTCTTTTCAAAACCACCTTGGGAGGTTTCAAATGGTGTGATAAAACAACTGTGTGATAGAAATTAGAAATCATACAGTAAGTGCTCAACTGGGGGTGTTTAAAAAACCATGAAAGTGTGTGTGTATGTGTACAGCATCATTAGGAACTGAGTCCCTTTCTGATTTTCCTTTTTTTTTTTTTTTTTTTTTGAAGTTCTACATTCCTCATTGTATTTCTGAAACAAATAAATGGGAGCAAGAGCAGCAGATCCCATCCACAGCTAGGGAAATGCCAGTCGCGGCCCCATCTCATGTAAGCAGAGGATGGCAATTGCATTTTACAGGCAATTAGAGGAACTTCTGGAGTTTCCACATTCACTCTGTGATTTGGCAGCATGGCAGAATCGGAGAGATTTTAATGTTAGTGCTGAAAGATTGTAAAATCATGCCTTGCGATGTAGAAAATGGAAGTTCCTTTGAAAGCTGCATTAATGAGCTCATTTTACTAAACTTCATTAAACCAGCCATATAATCTGTGCAAACTTAGTCTGCTTCTCAATTACATGGAAATGGAGTGTGCTCTGATGAGTTAGGAGCTAGTGGCCATTACTGATTGTGTCATGCCAGGGAGACTAAACTATTGCAGATGTCTTCTTTTATGATTTGCTGAAACTGTAGGTGAAGAAGAACTTGGCTGAGAAATGCGGCACATGGTTGTGGGTTGATAAAAGACCTGCGGGACACAGGGCTGTTGTGCGTGTGGGCTGTGGAGACAGACCGGCAGGTACAGCGGCACCACGTGTGGGTTGGTGGCTCACAGAGCACTGCTTCTATGGGTACAGGTGCAAACGGATATTTCCAGTACTCGTCAGAAATGGGCTTAGACCTGTGAAAGGACAAGGAAGATCCTCAAAGAGGATGGGATGATCCAGTCTATCACCGAGGAAAACAAGATGCGGGCAAAACTTTTATCTAGCTGAACACATTGCTGTTTATCTCCTTCCTACCCTAAAATCCCCGCTGTTGTCTCCTGGTTGGACAGGGACAGGTTGGTGTCTGCGCTGTGAATCCCTGGGCAGGACAATCGTGCTCTTGCAGACTCTATTCTCTCCTTTATGGAGAACTGTATGCCTTAGGGGTTTTCCATAAAGTGGTTTTTTTTTTTCATTTCATATCCTTGAGAGATGCCAATCTATCAAATCTAAAATGTTTTGGAAAGAAATTCAGTTTTATGGAATTTTGGGACTCAAAACATTCCTGTCAAAATATGCTCTTTTCCCCTACTATTAATGATCTTCTATTGGGAAATTTGGGGAATTAAATTAAACTTAGGAGTCAAATGGAGGAAAGGAAAAGAAAGGACTGAAATCAAAATATTGAATTAATCTGAATCAGCTTTGTGATTTTCTGTTTTCAATTAGCAAACAATTCTGACAATTTAACTTTTCACCCATATCAGGGGTTTATTTGAAACCTGCGACATGGGAAACATCGGAAAGAAAGCATTGGAAAGATCAGGTGCCTTATGATGTGTTGCAGCCCTGTGCCCGTTGGTGAGGCAGACTAAATTTGTGCGTTGCACCTTTTGATGGACTGTTTTGTTTAAGTATCGGTTTATTCAAGCTCTATTCCAAACCTATCGTATATGTTAATCGTGAATCAAAGAGTCACTTGTGAGGAGCAGACGTGGCTCACTTGCCTGCTTTCCCCTTTATTGTATTAACCTGTCCTTCGAGCGTCCCGTGTTTTTCTTTTAATTATGTACCAGTTGTGCCATACGCTGTCTTGTGGGACACAATGTGCTGTCACAATTAAGACCAGAACATCAAAGCTGACTCAGCTTTTATTGGTGAGGGGAAAGTAATTTAAGTGGTAAAACAGCACTTCTGGCATACCACAGACCTCCTCCAGCCACTGTCGGTGGAACCAGAGGATATGAAAGAGACTTGGTCTTTTTCTCAGTGGCCTTTACTGTGACTTAAATAAAAATTTTACATCTGATACAAATGCTTCAAAATATATACATGTAAAAAATTACTCAATGTGTATAAATCAGCTTTTGGTTTAGAGACCCTGACCTGAGACGCTCAAAGGGGAGGCAGTTTTCAGAAAGTGTTAAGTATCTGTCTATCAAAAAATTTGCTGTCACTACAGTGCTGAAAGGATGTGTGCCCTGACTGTGGTTGGAAACGTTGAAGAGTGGCAGACGATTTACAGGCCTGGTGGCCGCCACTCCACCACACCATGGGCAGATTTACCAGAACGCCACCAGCCAAAACAAATTACGTATTTGAGCTAGCCCTGATACCTGGATAATGTGTTTAGTACCTCCCTATTAAGGCTTACAGTTCCTATGCTGCATATGGTCCCTCATTATATCATAAAACCATGCTGCAAATGTGGTTTGATCTGATGCAAACGTTTGGAAGAGAGCTTGCGATGAGGTTATGTAAATGAACTGGCTCTGCCTGTTTGCCTGCATGGGAGATGATTGGTTGGAGACAGCGCGATTTCCAGAGGAAAGGTCACATCTTACAGAGCGTTTGTGAACAAGGACGTGTTTAAGGACTATCTGCAAAGTCCTCTGTGTGTATCTACAAGCCCAGGAGATGCATAACGTCACAGTCTAACGTTGTGGCATTAATCATTATACTAATGTTAGGACAGTGACAGCAAAGCTGACTTTGGAAACACCACGATGCCCACCGGACAAGAGGAACCACATAACGTATGAACAGGACCATTCTCAAATCCTTTTGTAATCCGGTTCCTGCGCTTGGCTCTGCGCACGGAGGAGGTTTAGGAAGACTGTTTGGGAAAAAGGGACGGAACAGAAAGACTGAGAGGTGGCTCTCGGGGTAGGATGGCAAAAACGAGGCAAGAGCGATTCTTTCTTAAATCATTCCAAGGTTTGCGCTGGGCCTGGCACAGACGGGTGTATGAAATGGGGAAACTGTAACTGGTTGCTGCTTTTCCCCCAGGCCTCCAGGCTGAGCAGATCTTGTTCAGAAATGGTTCTCGTTGAAGGCAGTAATTATCTGGTAGTTAAATGATGCTGTTGCATATGGTAGATTTCCAAAGTTGTCCTGGATTAATATAAGCCTTTATATGAAGAAGGTGAGCAAAATCATGCCCTAAGACTTCCAAGTATTTTTTTTCCTTGTGCCTTCTGTAATATAAAGCTAATGTTGAATGAAACTATAAAGTGAAACTATCAGCTATTTGGCAGTGGTTCAGGCAAGAAATATTTTTTGAAAATTAATTATATTATAAGCATGAAACATCTTTTCTGAGCGGCTGTGTTCAAGGAAAAACAATAGTTGTACAGCTAATAGCAATTGCATAAGAAGCAAAACAGCATGTACGGCTAAGGGTTCAGTGTGAGTAAACTTTGGAAACTGATATGTTAGATCTAGTAGCTGAGGAGTGTTAATAGGATATTAAGAACCATCAGAAAACTCCTTCTCCATCTGTAATTTTTTCAGTGCCCTTCTGGAATAATTTTTTTTGCAGCAGCAGTAGCAGAAGCACTTGCATAGGTTAGTCTACAGACTAAGACATGTTAAGATTCAGGCTAGCAATTATTTTTGAACACAGAATATGAATTTTCTCAAGGCAATGAGATGTTCAAAGGCTGGCCTCAACCTGCCAGTAGAGCAGTTTTGGGTGGTTTCTAATTTTTACTTATTGCAGAAAGCCAGTAAAATTTACATTAAGGATCCCTATTATGTTTCCTTTTGTGTCTTTTCTGCATAAATAGTGCATCTAACTAAATCTTCCAATTTTTATTTTTTTTTTAAACACTTGTCTCTATGGTTCTTTTGTCACCCTACAATATTGACAGGATTTCCATCCTTGTTGGAGCACTTTTTTACCTTTGAGAAAATCTGCGTGTACTGTGGGGGGCAGGGTGCAATCAGGAGATTTAAAATACCGTCCTGGTGCGGTCTGAATCAGTGTGTGGAAAATTCTGTTCTGATCTGAGGACTTAGTTGAAATGTTTTCCCTGAGGCCAGAAGCCTTTCAGTGATGGGTCAGTTCTAAAGATGAGTCATTGGGGTTGAGAAAAGGCTGACCAAAGAACAGCCAAATCGTGCTGCTGATGCAAAAGTGTGTAGGGAGTGATGACAATTTAGGTTAATAAATGAAGAACGTACTTTTCTCCCATCCAATTTCATTCCCCAAAAGCAACACCAAAAATAAAACAAAAGCTTTCTCAAGAGGTTTATTCTGCTGTTCCTATCCAAAACAATGTAGATGTGCTGCTACTGAATAAAACTGAATGCTTCCTATGTTCTCCAGTGCAGTTTTAGTTTCCCAATCAATACAGCCCACGTTCAGAAAAGGTATAATTTCTTCAGGTGTTGGCCACAGTTGCTTTGTGCCTTATCATCTGTGGAGCACAATCCTACTTCAAAGAGACAAAACCAGTCCTCTGCAAGCCATGGGGCACATTCTTGCAGTTTCCTCTCTGTTGTCATGCAGAATTTATGAAGGCCTGATTTTTTTGTACTCTGATGTGGTAGGGTACGGAATACGGCCAGGTTTCAGAGTATTCTGCAAAGCCTGTGCCCATGGCCCCCAGCCTGCAAGATGCCTGTTGATAACCCACGTCAGCTGCACCAAAGGGGAAATGGGGTGAGGGCAGGAGGAGGCCTGAGCTCTGTTCCCTGGTGACAACAAAACTCCATCAAAACTCTAAAATCAAATTAAATGCACCTGCCGTTTATATTCAAATTGTTGTTCGCTTGGATTGTGATGGCGATTGATCGATTCCCACTGAAAGCCTTCCTTTCACTCAACCATCTTGTTAAAAGTCAAAATGCTCGTCTTATGGATCAGAAAAGCTTGAAGTTGGATATTCATCAAAGCATACTTGCAGAGCTCTGGTGGGAGCAGAGGTCAGAGGACTCCAGAAGAGCTTCCCTGACCATCCAGAGGGGTGGATGGAAGAGGGTGGGAAGTGGATTGTAAAGAGGAGGGGGGGCTGAGTCGCGCTCAGCCCTCTGTTGGAGAAACAATGGTTTCCCTGGAGATTTAGGGAGATGAATTAAACTCTCTGTATTCCGAACTTCATTTTAAGACTACTTCCTGGTAGTCTATTTTTGCTTGAAGAGTGAATCTGTACAATTAATTCTGGTGCAATATTTTTTGTTGCTCTATTTTCACTAGTGTAGCTTAAAAAATCTAGCCCTGTAATAAATAACAGCCGAGTAAGCTCTGAGCTCCCTGTCAGTGAATCTCTTTTAGTGCCATCTGATTCATTTCTAAGGCTCCAGTTTCTCGTTGTGGCTTATTATTACATTTTACTGTTCTGAAAGATGATGTAGGTAATTGCACTGGTCCCTTAGCTAACTATAGATTCTTTTTAGTTTCTTAATAATAATGAAATTGCCATAGATGCCTTATAATATTTTTCTTCAGAAATAAACATTTAAGTAGAGGTTCACACAAAGTAATCCTGGGCTGCCCTGTGGCAACAATTATAATTAAAATATAACTGTTTGATTATATAATTGAAATTACTTCCATTTGATTAGCTTGGATCCTTTCCACGGCCATACTCCTCTTTTTGAATAACTCAGCCTTTGTACTCTGTGCTGCAGGAACATTAATGTAGATGCAGTCATGGGCTGAAAAATACATGCCTGTCTCAATCCACAGGTAAAGAAAACACTTGACTGTAATATTAATTGAAAAAAATCTGGTTTGTGTGTACTTAGATGGCTGCACAGTCCTGCTAGAAATACAGGGCCAGTGCTTAAAAAACCCAAAACAGACAGTGAAAAGCAGAGCTCAAGTCTCTCTGCTCCACCAATGATCAGTCTAACAACGTGCTCTTGGAGTCACGCTCACCCTTGCTCATGGGTGTTTTTTACTCTTGTGCACATTTGTCATCAAAATAGATCTAGGGATGATCCTGAGAGCTCACCTTGTCCATTGCTCTGTCCAAATGGCAGAAACTGGGGGCTGCCTGGATTTCTTCCAGGTCTGCCCCAAGAACATTGGTATGATATAGTATGGCATGGCACGGCATGGGATGTCCCCTGCAAGGGAGGCAGAGACAGACACCTGCTTTGTGCCCCCCAGGGAGATTCAGGGAAGAGAGAAACATGAATATATTCACTTCTGGGAAGACAGAGGCATTGCTGGCAGCGAAGCGCTTTCCCAGTGAAGCCCAAGTGGATGTTACGTTCCTCCTCAACAGCTGTGTGGTCAAATGTGGTGGTGAAAGCATGTAAGGTGTAGATATAGGGGCCTGAAATGGCAATTTGGCAAGTATAACTCATCCCAAATCATCCCTGGGAGTAGCACCAAAGGGCAATTGGTATTCTTTTACCACAATACGAGTAAGCTCAGAAGCCGTGAAAGGGCATTGCATGTAGAGAGTAACTGATTATTTAATTTACACAGTTTGCAATCAAGTTGGGTTTATCTAGTAGCAGAAACATAAAGCAGCTCTAAATATTGCTAGAAATGCACAGAAGAAATAAAATAAATTTGACAGTATAATTACAGTTTCCTTTTATTATTCCATCAGCATTATTTAAGTGCACATGAACCTGTGCTTTACAAAAAAGCTTTATGAAAATCCCAAATTGTATTGAAATTTGGGAGAATGAGGGGAAAAAAATCAAATTCCACGTTTTGATTGTTTCATAGTGAATACACACAGAGTCCTATTGTAGCACACTGCATACAAAGCATGACATTCAATTAAAGTGTTGGTTAATGATTTCTTCATTTAGTGACAATCGTGTAAACAGCAAAATTGGAATATAACAAATTAAGAAAAGGACTGTGGAATAAATTTCAATTCAGGTTGAAAGCTAATGAATTGAAATGTCAAGTCAATCATTTAAAAAATTAGAATTCAATAGTTTAAAATCATTTAATCATTTTTATAATTATTTTGTGACACGGAAGGAGCAAAGGGTCAAAATACAAAACTGCGAGCATATTTTGGCTCATGTGAATATTGGAAGGAACAGTTTAGTTGCATTTCACCTGGAGTACATTAGCAACTTTCACAATGATTATTTTTCTTGCTTTCAAGGAAATTAAATAATCAACCAGCCAAGACAGTTCTAAAATAAGCAATTGACCTGTCACAGGATAGAGGGATTGATTATTCTACAGTCTTCATTTCACTTTACTAAATACACATCAGAGCAGACTTTCAGAGGTGTCTAAAGGTTAGCTCAGCCATTCTGAGCCCCAGCCTCAAGGCCGTGAGTACATTCAGTTCCCTCTGAACTTTATAAAAGCGAACCATGGTTGAGTAAGCATCAACCCTTAAGCACCTTCAGACAGTGGACACAATGTCACACAGCTGTCTATGTTGAGGTGGGACAGGAAGAATGTGTCAGGAGCACCCAAGTCCTTTGCTTTAGAAACACAAATATTAATGGTTTACAGCCATGCTATGAAGTACGAATATGTCGAACTGCTACAAGAGGACCGCGTTGCTTACTTCGTGCTTACTATCTTCTAAATATGACAGGTGACTAATGGAGGAATGAAAGGGTTGGCTAATCTTCAGTGCGAGAGCATGGGAGAAACACCATGTCAGCAGGTTGAACAACTATTAGGTGATGCTGGTTTCCTGATGTTACGCTCAGTACGAGCCGAAGCTTTATTTTTAGAGAGGACTTGTAACCACAGCAAAACTTCTAGAAGCTTGTTTGCACTTTGTCAAAAGCATGAGGAGAATTTATTTTTGGTAGGTGCCTGTACAAGAAGAGAGGGTCAGCCACAGTGGGATTTGCTTGGTCTGTGCTCTGTGTGCTGGGCTTCCAGGGAATCCAGAGGGACCTCTGTGAGGGGCTGATTGTCCAGCTGAGCTTTTTCCCTGTTAGGGCTCGCTGTGTTCTCCAGTATTTACAGAATAAACATCAGAGAACATCCAAACCATGCTTTGGTTTTGTTCTGTTTGTTTTTTTAGGAAAAATAAAATGAGATTGTTTTCTAAGTAATATGATTTCCGACTACAGTATTTAGTGGTGGTGGCAATACTGGGTTTTTGTTAATAGTGGACAGCAGGGAAAATAGTCTGCTTGCTTCCTAGGAACTGTGTGATATAATCAAGGGTACAACCACACAAAAAAATTGTTCTTAAGGACAATTGGGTAAGGCCAGACTGGCAGCATCAGTACCCAAGCACGGGAAAGCAGAAATGACCACCTGAGACAGCAAATAAGATGAACAATCTGAGAGAGGCTACCAGATACTCCTCCACATGCCAACCCCCAGGCCAAGACAGTCTCCAGTGTCCCAAAAGAAAATTAATTTCTATTGTACATACCCACACTGACCAGTAGTCCCAGAACAGCTTGCATTTGTCTTGCTGTGGTCAGCTTTTGGTAATTCACGTATCTTCCGCAAATGCTTGTGACGTGTGACAGCTTACAGATTGCACCCAGGAATGACAGGAATTACAGATGGAAAGGAACGGTTAACCTTGGCCCCACGGGACTGCTCTCCACTTCATATTTTAATGCAATGTGCAGTTGGCCCTTTCCAGATGATCTGATATAGATGTTACTGTCACTTTCCCTCTTAGTCAGAAGAGCAAATCAGTGACAATGGAACAGATTATGTTGCTGCCAATAGCAGAAATGCCTGCTGAAAATCTGAGCCACAACTCTATAGGTTCTTTTGAAGGAAAACGACTTAATTATAAGGCTAGAAAATTACCATGGAATAATTAATATGCTTGGTATTTACACTTAGGAAAGTGATTGTAACGCATAAAATACAGTATTAAATTGGAATTAGCTACACTTATTCCAGTTACTAATATAGCCGCCCTCCACACCACCTCTTGTGGGACCTCTCCAACATCTGTTTGAAAAAATGAAACCAAATCAGCCCACAGTTTCTGCATGATCTAATTGTAAATCTCCAGTAACTTCTTGGGCTCTATCCAAAACAGCATGAGTTCCAATTTTTCCAGTTTTTCCTTATGCTGGGAAGTCAACCACCCATGTTATTACTGGGAAACATGACCCTGTGTTATGTTCCCTCACTGAGGTCCTTGAGTCAATAATCCCAGCAGTGCCTCAGCTTTTTTAGAAGTCCTGTTCTCTTCTTTCAACACGCTTTACTCTCGACACAGTGCCAAATGTTACAACAAGTTTTCAGAGGTGCCAGAGTTATGATAATTAATGCTAAGAGAGTTGTAGAAAGGATGTAAAAGCTCATACCTCAGGGTTTGAAACACTTTCCCACTCTTAGAGATTAAGATGAACCCATGAAGGGGGGTAGGTTACTCCCTTTTTGCCAAAACGGGGATTTCTTGTGCTTTTGTCCCAGGCATCTGGTTCTGGCTGCTATCAGAGACAGGAAACTGGACTAGGTGGACTCTAGCTCTGATCGAGTCTGGCAACTCAGATGCTAGGAAAAAAGAAGGGACAGTCTTTTTCTATCCCTAGCTTGTGTTTTTTATACGCACGAGCGCAGAGATGGCCGTGGCAGCTGCTTCCACGGAAAGAGAATGGGGCAGAGCCCGGCTGTACCAGGCCACTGAGATTTCCAAAGCGAAACTTTCGGTTTCACTTCAAAGCGTGCAGACCAGTACTTCTGAATTCCCGTTTTAGCCACATGTTTTGCATGTTTAAAGGTTTCACTCAGAAGACAGCAACCAGAAGTAATTCTGTGAGAAAGCAAACCCTGGCTTGATTTTGCCCAAGTCAAGATCCTGTACCCCTTTTCCTCAGCTGGAGGATGCTCTTTTTCTGAAACCCCCGTGCCTGCCTGCGCAGGAGTCAGGGCGATATTCCCTCGCCAGGACTTCGCTGCCTTCAGAAACAGGGTTAACAGGCATTTCGTGTTTGCATTTCGACCTTGTGCTAGTCTTGCCAAGCATCGAGCCCCAGAGCAGGTCCTGGTGAGGATGCCGTCCTTCGCAGGGTTCTGGTGAGAAACACTGTGCGGGCAGCGTGTGGTGCGGAGGGACACCCTGTCGTGGGCCGAGGGGGGTTAATATCTTTGGAAGACTTTCATTTTATTAGAGGGTGAGTTCCAACAGTTTTTCAGCATTAAGAAAGAGGTTGTGACCCTCTGACAAAATTTTGGCTGCAAAATGAAATTTCCTCTCCCTGCAGGAAACCACTGGAGAGAATATTTCTATAATACTTCCATTCAAATAAATCCAGGTATTCCAGTAATTGTATGGTCTCCAGTAAAAATATCAAATAAACCTGTCATGGACTTTTCTCCCAGATGCTTAGATACTGTCTCCTTTCACTGCTTACCCATGTAACACAGCCCGAAACGCTAACGGACATCCAAGGTTACGCTCCTGCGGTTCAGGCTCCGTGGCTTGTCCTGGAAGGAGACAATGGTTTCACTGTGCTCCGGGGTCTGCAGCTCGGCAACTCTCCTGCGTGCCCAGTAAAAGAGGTCAGAGCAGCGCTCTCTGCTAATATCTTGGGTAACACGGCCTCTCGGAGAGAGCAGTTTGAACGTGATGCAATCAAAGCTTATAACTATATAATTTATTAACTTGCTTTGTAAGGCAAAAATGGCACGGCATAGAAAAGGTGTACTCCGTAAGGAATCTACAGCAGCCACAACGGTGTAACTGTCTAATAAAATGTTTGTGCTGTTGGAAAAGGTTTGCTGCAGAGGAAGATAAAAGACAAAGATCAATAAAATGTAAAAACATTTACTTGGAAGCCTTCTGTCTTAAGAGGAGACAGGTCTGCTTAGCCAGTGTGTGGAGGGCATACATTCTCATGGCTGCCTTTGTACTAAGCCTCAGATCTGACTGCTTCTGCTCCCTTCAGGTCAGCAAAAGCTTGTCTTCACCCGTGCCAAGGCCTTCCAGTGTCACCCCGTGATAGAGCCGTCTTTTGATACAGAAACATTTAAATGACTGTTGGTCATTTACTTCAATTTGCCTCCACGGCAGCCTCTCCACTCGCCCGCCCAGCTGCAGAAGGGCATCTTCGGCCTTTTACATGCAGCTCACAGCCTCAGCACAGCACCGTACACTCAAGCCCCCCAAACATTTTAAACAAACCAGAGATGAAACACTAA
Organism: Vanellus vanellus; assembly: GCF_965231255.1. Taxonomy (NCBI): domain Eukaryota; kingdom Metazoa; phylum Chordata; class Aves; order Charadriiformes; family Charadriidae; genus Vanellus; species Vanellus vanellus. The sequence goes on along the minus strand of NC_138915.1, from coordinate 10,089,405 downwards.
CACAAGTAGTAAATCTCAAAGACAGCTCAGTGATAGCATGTGCCGCTTTAGCTATGACATACAGTAGCTTAAAAAATTAGAATTAGTTACGAATAGTAGATTTCTCACACTGCCAGACTGTATCATTTATCTTACATAATTTACTATATCATTTTCTCTTATAAACAGTTCAGAAGCCCGAGACTCGGTTAAAAACAAAACAAAACAAAAACCAGAAATGGATTTAATATTTAACTGTTCCCAGGGGACCAAACTCGTTCCTGCTACAAGTGAATGAGTTTGACCCACTCTGGGCGATTCCCATCAGCTTCAGTAGACTTTCCTCAGGGCTGGGCTCCACCCAACCTGTTTTTTCGCTCTTCTCTGGATGACACTCTGTTAATATTAGAGTACCTTGACCTCCACTGGCAAGAGACAAAAGCCCAGTGTATTTTTCTTACTAATTGCCACATCCATAATGGCTTTCATTTCAATGCAAGCGCTTTGGAAATATGAATTGATGGGCAGCAAAGTTCATTGATTAGAGCTTGTGTACAGGCACCTTTCCTCCTGGTATGGTTTTTGCACATAATCACTCAGCGGTAGCCAGCACTTATCAAAGAGAAATCCAGAAAGGTATGGCTGAACATCTACATGCAGGAAACATTTACCCAACCACATACTTGAGCATGAATTTTACATACAGGAAGAGGGATTTCCCTTTTGATGGTGCTAGTTCCTGTAACAAAGAGATGGAACGGTCTGAATAGTTTATACTATTTATTATGACGAAATGGGCAGGAGAAATTGAGTGACCTTCTGGGTTAATAAGAATTTTGAGCAATGGTTTCATTGAGATATAATTCAGTGTTCAGGAGGCATAAGTCTTACATCTTAATTAATAATATATAGATATTTTAAAATAACATTTTAGGAGTATTAAATCTATTATCACAATAAGACACTTCAGTGTGTGAACTAGTGTGAATTAATTCACACCTAGTTGTATGGATGGCTCTTAGCCCTTTGGCCCCGTACTTGACAATATGCTAGGCTTGAATTAATGCACTGTAATTCACAGCTTGTCATGTCTTATTGCTGAAGCATATCCCTGAAGTGGCTTCACCAATATATAGGCTGGCTTCACACTTTCTCAGAGAAGAATGGCTTCAGCTCTTCCCAGTCACAGCTACTCTCCATCTCTGTGACCTCTGAGAAAGGCGTCACGCCTCGCACTGCCATCAGCTGGCGTTCCCCATTCACGGAATTATCACTACTGCCTTTATAGCCTCGGTGCCCGATGCACAACACACAGCTCAGGAGCAGATCTTCCTGCAAAAAAAAATAAAGTACCTACAGCTTCTTTGCTTCCAAACATGGATATGCTGTTTGGAAAATCGCAGACTTATTGAGAGACACCTTACTATAACTTGAGTGCGACTGTGGAGTGAAACGCTGTGTTGCGTCAGCACAGTACTGGCAAATATGAGGGCTCACATACAGTGGAGAATAAGATTTCTCCTCCATTCTTGCTGAACAGAAATAATTCTGAATAAACCATCCAAGACAGACAATGACTCATCCACTGCAGGAATTGCTCAAGAGAACTTCATTTCAGCGCGTGGGAAAATACTACCCCTGTAATATTGCTACAGACTGCATCATCTTGATTTATCCTCCTCGTTCTAGAAGTGCAAGCATTATTTGTTGCATCCACCTGGATGGTGGCCTCACATAACCTGTTTAGTTTTTTGCTTATTCATTTGTTTGGTCAGCCGGCTGGTTGTTTTTCAGATGCATTTGATCCCATTTGACATTCCCAATTTGGAGCCTTTTGTGGGAATACCGGGACTGCTCCAGCATTCCGAAAGAGTAAAGCGAGCCCCAGTTTTGTAGTGAGCCCTCAGAAAAACAGCTGACGCGTTGAAGTTTGGGAAGCAAAAATGAAAAAAACCCCAAACATGTAAAAGCTAAGAGCTTGATAGGTGTGGTGATAAATCTGAATAAATAAATGAGAGTTGCTGCAAGACACGGAGGTAGCAGTTTTGCTGAGCTATGTTGGAAACGAGCCCTGATTGCGTGCCAAAGCAAGAGAGCAGCTGTGAAACGCTGGGTGTGGGTACTCAGCAGTAATCTGGTTTAACCCTGTACATAATGATATAATGCAATGTCCAGCCCATGCTCAGTAAGTGGTAAAGCACACTAAGTAGGTGCCACACAGGCACAAAATAGGCATAACCTGTTTCTTTGCTCTGAAGTACTCCGCACGAAGACAGTACTCATTCTGTCCATCTCCGGAACCACGAAAAGATGAGGCTGAAGTCTTGGTGTGATCAAAACCTCTCTGCAGACCAGGTCACAGGGCTGTGTTCTTTCCTGATGTCGTCTTAGTGCTCTTCTCAACATTTCCCTCGCATAAATCGCCACAGCTACCCTTCAGTGTCAGGAGGAAGACAGCTAGAAAGTTGTAAAATACAACTACAACAACAACAGAGTTTATTGAGCTGCAAATTCTACAGAAACATGTGTTTTCCCGGAAAAAATCTAGACATCTCGGTGTAATTATTCAAATGTAAGGACATTCCCAAGGTTGGGTTTTTTTCCCAGGTGTTAAGATCTCTTTTCAAATGTGGGTCCCAAAATAACTTATCAGCATCTTAATATAGATGGTATTTTTTTCTTCACCTGCCATAGATGTCGCCTATCCAGAAAACAAAGACCTGTTTTGTTAACAAAATTAACTACATTTTCAGGAAGATGGTGTTGGGTGTTTCGGTTTGAAAAAGTTGTCGACATGGGTTTTGTTTCAAGGCACGCCTCTGGTAATACAGTATGCATATACGACAGCTGATAAGTGACTGTATACATCATGTCTGAATATATACAGAAGTTCAATATTTCTATTTACAGGCTAAAGTAATGGAGTCAGTCTGATCTGAGAGAGGTTCTGCATGCAATTTGAGGGAATCTATGTTTAATTTAATAGGTCATGTATCTGTCTCAAGTGGGGATTACAGTATCTGGTTTAAAGTGATCTACAGTATCAGGCTTATTATGTAGGTTTTATTTTTAGCAAGGAATGGATTTAACAGTTGACACTCCTACTTAAGTATGAAATACATCAAATTTACAACCCAAGCCAGCCTGCTGGCTGTACCAGACATACCAGTTTACAAACAACCTTGGGACTTCCACTCGTCGGGTAGTTAGGGGCAGCGTGAAGTGGCAGGCTGGAGGCATAAAATCATCATGATCCTGCAGCAACCTGGGCTGATCTATGGAGCAGTATTGTTGGTGAGGCTGTAAAGCTGATTGGAGGACAGGGTGATCACTGCACTGGGAAAAGTTATGGAGCAAAACAAGGTAGAGGGAATCCAGAGTGAAAAATAGTTCATGCTCAAATGCCCTGAAAAAGTGTATCACGTGCTCCGCTTTATACCTGATGAGTGCTAATACGGCCAGACAGTGGGACCAGCAGAGCTAGTCTGCAGTGAAGGAGAGAAAAACAAGCAAGCAATAAAGAAATGACACGAGCATAAGATTTCTGAGGGCTGAAGAGGAATATATAAATGGTTGCAACGCACGCTGAGGCAGAATGAGGGTTCTCACGTGATGCTGTTGTTGCCGGTTGCAATGTTTAAATGATTTGGATACAGCGAGAGATCAAAAGATTATCATATTTCCTGTGATGATTGGCTGCTACCTTGATCTCTCCTTGTCTGTGCCTGCCCGTTCTTCACTACATCCCTCATTGTAGCTGGTTTCCAGCTAGAAACCAGTAGCAGGAAGCTGAGTGCTGGTACAGTTTCTAGCATAATGAGATGACTTTCATTTTGCTTGTGTAATAAGAGTGGCAAAACAGAGGTAAGTCATAAAGAGCTTATCTGTATTCTAATTAACTCAACTTTTGCTTCTGGCCTGGTCTGTAGGTTTTCTTGGCACAGGAATGAATCCTCTCAGGTGCAGAGAAAGAGGAGTGTAATATCTAGTCATCATAATTGCACCAGTGAAAGCTGCTATATAAACAGAATTATTCTGCTAAAATTGCACTTCTCCTAGGAAGCCTATTCTACATCTGCAAGTGGCTTTACTGGATTGATACAAAACTTTCCATCTATGGCCTGGCTACACAGACTGCTGTGCCGGGACTGAGCAATACTACGTGCCTAGGTGAGAAAAAGGCTTCTATAGCAGATCGCTTTGGTCACTGAGATAAAGCTTAGGATTTTTTTCCCCTTATTTTAACTCATTTATATCTAGCTGTAAAATCAATATCTCATGACCAGAAGTACAGCTATAAAAATTCCAACAAATCCGTTTTCAAGTGCAAGTTTGGCTCCTGAAAACGATGCTGTAACAGAGTCATCACACGGCTCCATGTCCACTGCTGAACAAATCTGCTTCATTTGCAATTTAAAAAGTTAGCTTTTCTAATTGCCAGCTCTCGTGGTTCTGTAGCTGGGCTCTGGCAGCCCAGCCGGGACGAGCCTCCCTCACCCCCCCCTAACCCCCCCCCACCAGCCGCAATGGCTTTGCAAGCCGGGTGCTGCCCTGCCTGACACTGGATTCTCACGCGGATGCATTGAAACGGCGAGAACGGACAGGGGCATAATTTCACCTTTCACATCAGTCTGTAGGTTCACATCCATTTTGTACAAAAGGGAGGGAACCTGGTTGAGGTGACAGAGTACATGCTGCGGTCGCTTCTCTGGCCTTTAAGATTTATTCACTTAAATATTTACTGGGGCACAGTCTCTCCCTGACGTTGACTCTTTGGGATACCACAGACAAGGAGGCCAGGCTGTTTCCACAGGGTCGTCATTTTGACACGGTCAGTAGTGGAAACAACCGAAATCTTCTTTCTTTTGTCTTCCTCTTCTGCTCTCCTAAAGGGTACAGCCCTGAACTAAACTCCACTTTCCCAGGCACTGCACAGCAAGCTGGTTATTTCTGTAGGCCAGGTGGCGGGTTAGTGGCAGGAGGACACTGTCAAGCAGCCGATGTCCAGGAAAGTTTAATTGGCTCCCCACAGGTCCTATACTTCCAATATCGCTTTTGTAATAAATCCAAAACGTCACTTGTTAAATAACCGGAGACCTTTCTTGTAATCACACAGGATTACATTAGAACATTAAATCAGACATAATTGGACTGTCCCATTTAGACATAATTTTAAGGTAAAAATAATAAAAAAAATCAGACAGTAGTGTATTATATGTAATGAGAAATTTATTGCGGTTCCAAAAATATCTTCACTGGAAGTATAAAAGAATTTATGGGCTAATTTTTTTTTCCTGAATATAAAACCGACTAACTAGAGTGTTTTAATCTGCAGCCGCTGAAGTAAGCACTCTTTCTGACACTAAGAGTTTGCTTTTACTAACAGTAATTAGATCTTTAGTCACCTGTAGAAGAAAATATTCAAATGCTCTGTTCTTCACTGGTCTTATCTCTTTAAATTACACTTTCTACTTGTTCTTGAAATAGCATCAACATAACTTCATTGGCTTGGATACTTTGACATATAATCAACCTCACAACTGATTTCTCAAATGAAGGGCTTAGAATTAAAAAAAACGGAGTCTGTTGAATTGAGATGTATAAAAATACTCATTTCCTTTCTGTAAAGTTTATTGCTACTTATAGTCAAATATATTCACTATCAGAATGCTTCGCTGCAAAAGAGGTTGAGAAAAGGCAGAACTACTACCAGCGTTGCCACTTTCCTGGGAATTTATGTACTGCAAGTACGTTCAGAGAAGCTTTTTACAGAGATTTCCCACCCCAGAAAGTGAGGAAAACAATTAGGCAGTGGGAAACTACCCCGGCCACACAGACGTCCTGCCCACAGGGCGACCCCAGCGGCCTGCGTGTGCGCGGGCAGGATGTGGGCGAGTACAGAAACACACGCAGGATGCACGCGGCCATGTCACACCGGTGATGCTTCCTCGCAAGGCCATGACAATGACCAAAGCTCCTCCCTGCCACACAGCCCTGCATCACAGCAGGGTGGGCAACGGGTTTCTGAGATGGTCCACGCTCCTTAGCAGTGTGTTTCCACACCCTGCTGGGGTTATGCCTTTTTACGACGGTAGAAGGAAGCTACATGCGGGAGGTTTTGCTCCAGATCTGATGAAAATTAAACATGAACTTGGCATTTTTGTATAGCAGCCAGTCTCTGCCTTCAAACAATTTTGTGCTAATATCGCTCTCAGAGAATATTTGTGCTTCAGGAAGAGTTCTGAGACTTCAATCTTATTTCTCATGCTCTCTCTTTTTGGTGTGCTTCGCATGTGTTTTAAATGAGATGGTTTTGAATTTATGGATGGTGTGCTTCCATCTGTGTTTTATAGTCTTCAGATTTCTGAATGCGTACACTTCATATTTGTATCATAGAGAACTCTAATAACCTTGTGTTATTATCATTTATTTCAGCTTGACATAAATCAGGAGCCAAACGAAAGGGAGGACAGGTTTTTCTGTGTTTAACTAGGTTGCTTCACGTTGCTTGACATTCTCCATGACTTTATTTAAAAGCTTCCCTCCAGCTTCATTAAACTGCCTTTGACAGGCAGCAGCTTAATACACACGTGCACGCACACATATGTATATATGTATTCATTTGAATTTGGGCTCTTTCCCTCCGGTCTCTGGTAATTATGATTTGTGTCTGGAGGGATGAACTGTCTAAAAAATAATAAATAAGAGGCCATGAGAATTGAAAGCCAGCGTTCAGGTTCATCTAGAAAGAAATTAAGCAAATCAAGTTCAGGTTTATAAAGGGAAGCAAATTACCCCGGGGTCTCCACACACTGGATCAGAACTCACTTGACATATTTAATTATATTGCAGGTTCCTGCCCTTCTAAAGAAAATTGCAGCACTTTTACTACAGCCACCCAGGGAGGTGACAACGAGGTTATCAGGCAATCTAGAACTGCTGCAACAGCTCCTTAAATACACCCCGCCAGGGAGGGCTCCTCCTGCTAACGACACATCCTTACACCAACAAATTAATGCCCAGCTGCCCACAAACCGTCCCCATGGCCTGACTGAAAGCTTCAGCCTTTTGCAGGTGTGGGTGGGTGGGAGGGTGGGAGGGGGGGAAGTGCCTCCTGAGGAGACAGAGGAAGCAGAGATGGGTGGGAGAAGCTGTCGATCATATAAAACCTGCCTTTAAAGTAGCAGTGGGCTGGGGTGGAGGCCACCTCTGCCTGCTTGCCTGGGTCTGGGGGGCAGCGGCTGCTGGGTTCGCAGTCCTCTTTGCGGCTGCAGCTCTGGGTATGCTGAGAATGCTGTGTACCGCAGAGGTATGCAAAAGAGATGACTCAACAACGCTCCGATCATGATCCTACAAGCAGCTTGGGGATTTGGGCTTGATGGTGAGCTGATTATTATTTTATCTCTTACCAAGCTGCATAATTCACAGCAGTCTAATGTTTGCGTGTTTTCTTTGTAAGCCACTCTTGCTATTTCATTAGTAGCTGTGTTAAAAGAAGAAAAATGCCTTTCCCCCCACAAAACTATTTACTCTCTTTCATGCAGGCTGCTCCCAGCCTTTCTACCTCTCCGCAGAACCCTGAGCCCACTTGAAGGGTTATATTTTTGTAATCACTAAACAATCCATTTCAGCTGGATGCAGAAAACCATCTTTGATTTCAGTTTCCCCTGAAGTGATTTAACTAGGCCCCTGGTTGAGAACAGACTTTGAGAGGGGCCTGGAGTGGTTTCTGAATCCAGCCACCCAGATGAGAAAGCCAAATTTGAAGATGTTTATGAGCGTGCACAATGCACCCTTGCACACCTGCAGCCACAGCCTGTGATGATGAGCTGATTGCCAACCTGTGCGCACATGCGTTGCTGCTGGGGGGGCTCAGGAGCTCTGCGGTGTCTCCCCCACCGACTGCTGAGGTTTTGACCTGCTTGGCCAAGAACTTTACTGAAGTAAATATGTAAGTAAATAGATTATTGGTACAGTAGGTCTTTGCAGGGTTACCTGGAGTGAAATCCAGATTCTGGTTGTTTAAGGGTTTCTTTCTGACACAGAATTTTTGAGGTGTTTTCAATTATGACCTAATGTGTTACCTGAAACAATGCAAATATGACCACTCAGGTAATGACTCATTGTCTGCTTCAAGGAGAAGGGATCGGGTAAGGTATGAACCTGTGTGTTCTCAGGCTATCCAGGCTGTGTTGTTGCATTTCTCCTTCCTTAGTTAGTGATTCTGATAATCTGATGACACCTTCTTTAGGCTGTGAGTGTCCACATTGATCAGTAGCAACTGGTAGTTATTTTGGGAATATTTGCCAGCAGCTGAGGCCGTGTAATACTCAGAAGGGAGGCCCTTCTCCTGCAGGGTGCTCTGGTACAAGACAGAATGGGGGTTTTGGTGGAGTTGTTGCTTGTTGTGTTTGTAGTGCAGGCAATTGTAGTTTGTAATGTTACATCCAAACCTGCAGGCTCAAAAGCTGCTGGCTGCAGTGCAGGTGATGGGGTCTGTACAAAGAGAGGACTGGTGAAGAAGCATGAGCGCTGACTTTTGCTGGTCAACATGCTTCTGGTAAAGCCCAACTGTGGCTTTTGGATCACGGCTGTTTTGACAGGGCTTTCAGACAAACTGCATTGTGACGCCGCATATGCTGTAGGCAGAACTGTGGTTTTCTTAGCCTGCCTGGATTCTGGATGTTAAGGTCGCTTTTAAAACCCACGCAAAAACCCTCAGCCAACCTATCCAAAGGTTATTCAGTCTGCTTATATAAGAATATCCATGGAAATACTTTTTCTAAAGCAGAATGGTAGTGTCCAGACAGAACCAGCAGTTTCAAACAACCTTAAATAGCTGGGAAGGCCTCCAAACTCTGCCTCCATCACTGAATACAAGCTGCCTCCATCTCAGGGCTTGGGTCTCAGCGAACCACGGGGTTTGCTGTTGAGCCCAGATGAAGGCTGCAGGTTGAAGAGACTAACCCCGTCAGGCACAGTGAGGCTGTGCAGGTATAACGCACTCGGAAAACTGTGAGCAGCGTCACCAGGTTAGCTATGTGCACGCAAGAGGATGAAAAAGTAGATTCAACAGGGATGATTGTTTTGGGCCACGCACAGCAGGTGCGGCAAAACCAGGGATCTTGGCCCACAGAAGGTCTCTAGTTGTTATTATTAATAATGATAATGCATTATACTGCTAGTGCTGGAGTACTTGTAAGTACTTTGGAAGTATGAACAGACACCTTTAGAGATTCACATAGAAACATGTGAGCTGATGTTGCTGCCAGACAACTCGCGCAGTCTATTCCTATGGCAACATGCAGCAACGAAGATGGTTCCCACACTGCACCAGGGCAATGAATAAAACAAAGTGCCGACCAGTGGTGATACTGATGGTGTACTGGATAAGAGGGTGGAGGGAAAAGGGGAAGGGGGGAGCATTGCTTGAGCAGCACAGGCCAAGACACAGCTTATATGATGTGGTCCTGAGGGCAGGTCAAATCCTGCTCACCCTCATCTTGTGATTAGGAACAATAACTGACAGCAGGGGAAAAGGCATGGGACTGAGCCTGGTATGCGTTGCTTTCTTAATGGGAACATCATTTGGCTGAATGACACTCGGCTGCTGCTGAAGGATTTGGAAAGCAATGCTGTGAATGCACTGAATGCCCGTGAGAGTGGAAATAGGAAGCTCCTCCTGAGAACTGGGCTGCTCTCTGCTACCTTCAAATAGTTGACTCTTATTTCATTTGTTTTCAGAGGAGTTTTTCTGCATGTTTTTCTCTAAAAATAAAACCGTGAAAGTAGTAAAATACTTGCTTCTCATCGGTAAGAACTATGTTCTGCTCAACTTGCTCTTTCAACTAGTCCCTTAAACTTTATTTACTGTACCCCCTATAAAATGTGTTTAAACTGCTCCTTTGGTTTTGGAGGGTTTTCTTGTTCTGAATATGGCATATTTTTGCAGCCACAGCTTGTGACAGTTACTAGGCGTTCCTACTTTACTAACAAATGAGACTTTCACTTTCAGATTCTTTAACAAACTGTGCAATACACATTCTCTATGAGACACTGAGTTTGCATTTAAAAAAAAATTGGCAGTGGAAAGACTGTTATAGTTGTGTGACAAAATTCAGATTGGAAGGAAATAGCTCACAAAAGCATGAATTAAACATCTAATTAAAAGTGTTAAGTCTCATTTTAATTATCTTTAAAACACCAAAGACAGAAAAGCAGCTGCATGCCTGAAGAATGCAGTATGATAGGATCCAATTGGGTACGAACATAGAACTGATATGGAGAGCTCAAGGAAACATACATTTATGGAAAATGTGGATTTGGGGGATCCTTGAAGACATGATTTATCATAGAGTAGGTGTTTGTAAGGACTGCTTATGAAATGGGAGCTGGAATGGGAGTGGGAGAATGATGTCTTTTCCTAATTTGTGGTGAGAAAATATATATTTAATTAGCTTCATGTTTTCAATTGGCAGATTATACTCCTATGCATAATCTTGTGCCATGCCTCTATTTTTGGAGTAGTGGGTTTACGGGGATCTGACATAACTGGCCTCATAGTTTTAAGTGACTACTTTGAAGACATGCAGTTGTCTCAGCTCAGGGCTGCAGTGTCCTGCAAGTCATGGTTTGAAAATGTTAAGAAATAATTTGGCTGCTTCTCCAGTCAGAATTACAATTCTAAGCCAGAGAAACTTTATATACCCCTTCCCCCCCCCCCCCCCCCCCCACCCCCCCAATTTTAGAAGAATTCTTTTTTAAATCTTCCATATTACATATCTACTTAAAAAGAACATACAGTGTGACCTAGGATTGTTATCTATTGTTCAATAATGTAACTGGGCAGTCTAATATTTGCTCTATGAATATGAAAATTGGAACGCTAAATTGCTTGGGACATTTCATGTGATTATGGGGAAAAAAGCTCCTTGCCTAATTACAATTGTAATTCAAAATGTATTTTAAAATATTAAAAAGTTATCTGCACTTGCAAAATTCAATCTAACCAGAAAGAAACGTTGTACTTGGATCCTTCCCTCCCTGGGGGCTGTATTCTGTCAGATACTGTGCGGAGAAGTCCAGTTCAGAGAGATGAGCAGTGGAACCATATGAAATGCAACTCTCTCCTTCTTTCAGCCCCAAACTGTGCAAAAAGCCTACCTGCCTGGCCCGGACGGGGCTCGGGTGCTTCTGCAAGTTGAAAGGCTAGACTTGGATTTGCCTTCTAAATTAGAGTGGTTTTACACTGGAGTAACTGGAATGGGGCTCCTGATTTACACCAGTTGCTAAGATTTAAGTAATGAGCTTTTGAAATCAAAGCATTTTTCTTATCAAGTCTGCCCTGATGTTGGGATGGCTCCTGTGCAGAGCTTCCTGCTGAAATAACCGATGCTTCTAAGGAAGCAACACCAGCGAAGGGCTGTGCACAGCTTTGTTGAGAGCCGAAGCATACATGCAGACTTACATATGTGCTGATGTAGTTGTGTGTGGGCTTTCTGTGTGGTAGGAAGTTTCTTTTTTGATTTGAAAATGCTCGTGTTGTGCTGTTTCTATTTTGGAGAGGCTAAAGAAATTAAGCAGCTAAAGAAGAATGCTGGGCAGGTTGCTGGGCACATCTGGGGGAAGCAGTTTGATCTCGGCTTGGAAGGACACATGAGCTTATTTTGCTTTCATGTGATGAGAAGTTATAAGACTTTATTTTTTTTTATCTTCAGAAAATACCTGGGGTGTGATTAAATGCACTTAAATTGTTACACAATTACCACAGTTAGCTCTATGTGTATTCCGGGTTTGCAGGCACTGAAACCCAACGGGCCGGGTTCTTGGGTTTGTGCCTTGCGTGGCCGCAGAGCTGCGACCGGCAGTGAAACCACACAGTGGAACAGTTCTGCCCCAGTTCTTCCCTCTCCCCGAGACAGTGATGCAGCCGCCTATGGCTGAGTGTTCCCGCGTGTGGCTTGGGGAATCAAGCAGAGCAATACATGAATTTCAATAAGTGTGCCCCCCTCTCCACGCGCAGTCCCCCATGCCTTTCTCAATTTTGTTCCTGGATGGAACAATTAATGTGCACGGGCTGTGTGAAGCCATGGGCAGGTAGAATATGGGTGTAATTTAGCACTGCACACACAGTACTTGTAGACAGGCATGTCCGGCACAGTGAGTCCAATTCAGTCCTTCTGTGATTAAGTTCTGGGGCGCTGGTCTATACAGGTAGATATATGTGCATTAAAATGTGTTTAACATTACTGTGGGCCATTCTTTATAAATACTCTGATCAGGCCTACATCTATAAAGAAAGCTGTATGGTATAGCTGGGAATCATTGCGTGCACCTCGGATTGAAAAGAGGGAGGATAGTGTTCTAAGAAAAATCAATGACATATTTAAGCAGAAAAAAGTCATTTTGTCTCTTTGATTTCATCTGGTAGCAACTGAAAATACATTTTAGGGGCCTTTAAAGTACATCTAATTTTTCATTCACTGCCAAAAAAAAATAAATTTCTCTGGTTATTCATAAGTACAAGAGCAGTATGAAGTGGTTACTCATTTATTCAATATATTATTGAAAAACAGTGTTCTAAAGTAAGAGGTTTAAAAGGGCTGGAAATACAAAGCATTGAAGCATAGCAATGATAACATTCATTTGCAGAGGGCGGTTGTATATGACCGTAACAACCCAAAACTGGGGAAATGGGTTGGACGACAAGATTGGGAACTTATAAATGGAACATGCCCCCTCACCTGCCCCAAACAAGTGCACGTGCCCACACACACACACACCCCAAGTCCCAACCAAAAGTCTTCAAGAAAACAAAGAAATGCTGAAATTAAATGAAACATCAACCCATAACCGAGAGGGGTGGGAGAGGAGAATTGGATAAGTCGTGGCTGAAGAAAGGGAAATGAGCTATGACACAATGGCTAGAAAGTTAACATTACAGTAAAAAGAGCTGTGTAATTATTAAAAAAAGTTACAGTCACTAAAAGACTCCAGCCCCTAGCCTAAAACCCAGAAATACTTCTCTGTGTAGAAGAGGATACTTGTATGTGCATGCCGAATTCTCTGCCCACATACAATACGTGTAAACGTTTATAGCTGTTGTACCCAAAGCTGAGGACTTGGTGTCTGCCTTGTCCAGGCTTTGGGTTTTTGTGCTTCAGACCGGCTCTAGCCTGGCCAGGCTTCATGTCCTGGCTTGTACCATGGAGCCAGCCTGGAGAGGCAAACGGGCTTCCTTTTGGTGGAAGCTAAACTGAGATGTGGCACAGTTTGATCCAGAGTGGCTTCAGAAGAGCTGTCTTGACCTGAGCTGCCAAGACAGACACCCCCAGCCTGGGAGCATGGGGTGCACTGGTGAAGCTCTTGTGCTCAGGCGTAGCTGTTTGGGAGGTTGGTACTTGTAACCTCGCCCAAAGATGAGCAACAAGACTATTGCTTGCAGCTGATGAGTCTTCTGCACATCTTGTGTTTTGGGTAATACTTATTTTTGGTAGAATGATCATGTGTTCCTTCTGCCCCTCTCATGAATAACACAAGTAAAGGGCTGATCAAAATGCAATTGCTGCAACAGTTGGTAAAATGGTGATTCCTGGGGATTGCTTGTGCTTGATGGGGAGTTTACCTATATGTATATTTATGTTGATGAAGTCAGATGACTCTAATCCTGCCTTTCCTCCCGACATTTATACAAAGAGCGATGACCAAGCCCAGTTATTAAATGCCACACAGTTGACAACAGAATTTATTTTAGGCTGATTTGCTTTAACTTCTTTTGCATCTGTACCTGTACATTTTTGTCGTGGTCATTACCCGTAGGACTCTACTCATAAATTGCATGGCATTTGTGAGCAGGGTATTAGTTTTGTTGAGTTGTGTACCCCATCAGAATTTTAATTTGTTTTATTTAAAGTCCCATTTGCAATTAAGAAAAACGGGAGCAAACCAAAATGTGCTGGAAATGGTTCGCATCAGTGCATTCACTATTGCATAGGAAACAACCAGATCTTTACAGTGCTCTCCAGGCATTTGATATCTGTTCAGAAAAGGCAGCACAGGAGGCTCTGTACAATTTTGCACTCTTTTTATGTAAATGAGCACAGCTGAGGATTGTGGCTATTAATATATTTTTAATTGAGAATACACTGACTAGGCAAAAAGAGAGATGTTTACTGTACAGAAATGCTACTGGCAGTATTCTCCCCACAGAGCATCAACCAGGAAGAAAAACAAATGGTGGCATAATGATTTCATAACTCAAAGATACATTTTGAAGTAGACCATTCAATTCAGGGCAGGATAAAAAAAGCAAAAATTTCGATTGCGTTGTCCCAAAATGAACAGTGCAGGTGCTGGCCTGGCATGGAGAGCAAAGGTGCCCAGAAGAATTTCCCATCATTATGTGTATTCGGTGATACTGCTTCAGTTCGTTCCCCAGCAGCGGCACCTTGTGAGAGCCCCCCGCCTTCAAGAATACAAATAGTCAAATAACCTTAAAATGCTGTATGGGGAGCAACAGTAACTTAGTTTAAGACTGACCCAAAGGAGTGTGGAGTCACTGAGCCAAAACCTGCTCCCAGTTCCACCAGTGGAAACACCAGCATCATGCGGCTGTGCTCTATCTGGCGGAGTGCTCTATCACAGCCAGTAAACTTTAATGAGCACTTCTGAGTCACCTCACTTGTCTGCTGGGGTCTGTTGTCCCTGTGCCAGGCTGGGCTCCTCTGCTGTGCTGTGTTGTATGGCGCATGTACACCTCGGGTCAGGCTTTATGCCTGCGGATAAAATTAAGAAGGATTTTTCTCTAGTCATTCTACTCAAGATATTTAACTCCCTCTAAGCAGACTGAAATAATTCCCTATGTATTGAATTTTTATATCAATAAATATGAAAATAAAATCTTGATAACCATTCTTTATGTCTTAGGTCTTGTCTAGCATGAAGATGACATTACTGTTATTACTCTTTCTAAAGTATATTTTATTCTTAAAACTGTAGATTATTCTGAGTCATTTTAGTTTTTAAATCATGAGAGTTTTATAAGATTATATTTTCCAGCCTAGGAAAAGGAGGCTGAGTTGTCTCAGACAGTATAAAATGAAGTTACCGATAGGGCCAGCCCAAAACATTGGCTCTTAACTTGTTTAATTTGCTTTGAACCGTAGGAAAAGCAGAATTCCTGGTGAACTGGGGTGGGGTGAGGTGTAGACCCTATATTTGTATGTAGGGTGTTTCCGCTGTGTCGGGCGGGTAGGGAGCAGATTGCTAGTGAAAGGTGTTTGTACCACAAGATCTGAAAACCTAAGGAAAAGCACTCGTATTTTCCAGTGGAATAAATATTCACCCCAACTACTTTAAAAATTAGTTTCCAAGTGTGGAAAGAAGGGATAAGTGCTCATAGCAGATTTTCAAGCTTCAAGGACGCCATTGAGACAGGTACCGCGTGAGAGTAGGGAAAATGACAGAAATCGGGACAAAAAAAAAAAAAAGCTTTTCTTTATAAAATTCTCATGTTTATGCTTCAAACCTCCCACAACAGTACTAGGGCCATCATATCTTGATTTAGCTCCCTAAATGGATGGACTTGCTTTCCAGATAAGATAGTGGCGGAATCACAGATTTTTCAGAGTTGGAAGGGACCTCTAGAGATCATCCAGCCCAACTCCCCTGCCAAAGCAGGAGTGCCCAGAGCACATTACTCAGGACTGCATCCAGGCGGGTCTTGAAAATCTCCAGGGAAGGGGACTCCACACCCTCCCTGGGCAGCCTGTGCCAGTGCTCTGTCACCCTCACCGTAAAGAAGTGTTTCCGTGTATTTGAACGGAACTTCCTGTGTTCTAACTTGTGCCCATTGCCCCTCGTCCTGTCACTGGGAACCACTGAAAAGAGCCTGGCTCCATCCTCCTTCAACCCACCCTTTAGATACTTGTACGCCATAATAAGGTCTCCCCTCAGCCTTCTCTTCTCCAGGCTAAAGAGTCCCAGCTCTCTCAGCCTTTCCTCATAAGGGAGATGCTCCAAGCCCTTAATCATCTTAGTTGCCCTTTGCTGGACTCGCTCCAGCAGTTCCCTGTCCCTCTTGAACTGGGGAGCCCAAAACTGGACACAGTATTCCAGTTGTGGCCTCACCAGTGCCGAGTAGAGGGGGAGAATGACCTCCCTCGACCTACTGGCCACACTCTTCCCTATGCAGCCCAGGATTCCATTGGCCATTTTGGCAACAAGGGCACATTGCTGGGCCATGGATAATTTACTGTCTACCACAACCCCCAGATCCTTCTCCTCCAAGCTATCTCCCAGCAGGTCAGCCCCTAACCTGTACTGGTGCCTAGCATTCTTCCTCCCCAGGTGCAGGACCTTGCACTTGCTTTTGTTGAACCTCATTAGGTTCTTCTCTGCCCAGCTCTCCAGCCTGTTCAGGTCACGCTGGATGGCAGCACGGCCCTCTGGGGTGTCAGCCACCCCACCCAGTTTGGTATCATCAGCAAACTTGCTGAGGATACACTCTGTCCCCTCGTCCAAGTCATTAATGAATATATTAAACAAATTGGACCGAGTATTGACCCCTGGGGGACACCACTGGTTACAGGCCTCCAACTAGACTCTGTGCTGCTGATCACAACCCTCCGAGTTCTGTCCTGCAGCCAACTCTCAATCCACCTCACTGTCATCTTATCTATCCCTTCTGAAAAGTTGGTAGCCATCGATTACAGCACTCCACTTGTGTGTGTCCTCCCACCACCTTTCTGTGATAGCAACTATATCATAGTTTCCTTGCTGTACAATGGCT
Organism: Vanellus vanellus; assembly: GCF_965231255.1. Classification (NCBI taxonomy): domain Eukaryota; kingdom Metazoa; phylum Chordata; class Aves; order Charadriiformes; family Charadriidae; genus Vanellus; species Vanellus vanellus. The sequence continues at coordinate 10,072,637 of NC_138915.1, read as the reverse complement.
TCCAGCTCCTATGCGTGTTTCAAACTAGAACTGGTCCTATGATTCTCAGGAGATGAAACTACCTACATTGCAAATGAGGCCCCAGACTTAACCTCAGTGTGTGTGAACACATGTCCTCCCTCAGTGTTGGAGTGGCTGCCTCCAACATGCTGCAAGTTTGGGGAGCAGTTTGATCTAGGAAATCAGTTTTAACTCTGTAGGAGAAGACAAGGGTAGTAAATCAGCCCATATAATTCTTATAAGGAAAGCATTTATCCAAAGGGAAACTTCCACCTTCCGTTATTGGAGAGACTGGTGATGCTGGGGCAGTACTGAGCTAGCTACAAAGGGGGGGACAGGACAGAGTGCTTGGTACAATGTTCAACACTGAATATCTGAAAAAAACCTGAAAATTAATGCTTTGCTATGAATCACATGGCCCAAAATCAGAATAGCATGGAATAGTGGTACTCAAGGGATACTGAAGTGGGACTTGAAGTAAGTAGAAAACTCCAGCATAATAAAACATAATCAAGTGGAAGAGTTTTGTGTCAATGTAAAGAATAATTTCTAAATTGCCACAATATTTTGTTTAAGTGAGAACAGGCCCATTAACACAAGGGAAGAAAAAAATCCTGGGTTTGTCAATTAATTCCCAGACTGTGGGGTTTTTTAAGGGGGGTGGGGGAGAGACTGAACTTGAAGGGGGGTAGAGGCATAAAGAAGGAAAGTATTTATACCATTCTGGGACTGCTCTGTGTCTACAGCAGAAAAGTAGTCTCAATTTTACACCATTTGCTGCCTGGGTGGTGGTGGTTTACAATGTGGTCATATATGCACTTCGTTGGCCTTTTATAAAGCACTATCATTTCAATTTGCACTTCTGTTTTTAAAAAAAGTCTTGTTGCTTTTTCTCAGTTCAAGCTCTTTGTCCTCCTGGAACTGATTTGTCCCTTCTGATTCTGACACTGTCAGGAACGAATTTCCTGCATATCATTTGTAGCCTTTAATTATCTCTGGGTTAATCTGCCTTCTTACAGGAAGGCCATCTAGCTTACCCAAACCAGTCTACAGGGAACAGAACGTCCTGTTGGTGTGACCCATCCCTCGGGGCTCTGCTGGCAGGAGGTGCGTCGGTGGCACTGGGGAAGGGGCTCTCCCGCAGGGGCGTGGGAACTTGGGGCGGCAGCAGCACTGCTCCCCGATTCACCCAGCTCTGACTTTCCTCGTCAGATGCATCCCCATCCGCTGCCACCCACCCTCGCCACAGACCTTTATCCTGGTCTAAAATGGCAGAAGGAAAGGTAAAATGAGTTAATTTTATCCAGTGCTATGTAACTCTGCAGCTCAAGAACTGATTCACTGAAGATGCCATGAGTTTAAGGTCCTTTTTGACTTGTTCTTTCCCATGAGCTGAATTTTATCATTATGCTCAGGTTTTTTTAAGTCTGTGTAATAACTGGTGTACTATTGGATAGTTCTGGATGAGGCTATATGGGGAGAAGCCACTTGCAATTAAAAAAGATTTAAGATGCTGAGTAGGTTGTGATGGAACAAAGTTGCCTTGTAAAGGGTTGGTGTTCTTCCCCGTAATTCTAATCTGGAAAACATTACCTGGGTTTGGTTTTCATATATTTATCCATTAACTATTTTTAAAGGTAATCATTTCCCAAAGCAATAAAATGGTGATTGTACAACTAACAATAGGAACATATGAAATGACATAGCAGTGCTTGTCTGAATGATTAAATCCAATTTGGCATCTCTGATGCTACCGTGTACCTTATGATAGGTAAAGGTAGGCAGGACGTTATGAAAACAGCAAGTTAACTTGCACTTTGCCGCAGAAGCTTTATCTGTAGTACTATAGCATCTTAAGTACAGTGGAGTTACGAAAACTACATATTTCATACAGTGAAAATGGTGACTGTGATTTCACCACCAGTCACGTCAGTGGCTTCAGCTCTCTAGAAGCAAAGAATTAAGTCAAGAAGCAAGATACTTGAAAAGTCAATCAAAATTAATTAAGAAATTACAAATCAATCAATAATACCCCCAAAATTATTGTTATGACCTCAATTACTCGTTTAAGCATAAACAAGATAATCGGCTACATTTCCTGTCTAGAAATAAGATCACTGCCAATTAACTTAGGACTTAATTAACTCTCTGAGGTACTGAACTTTAGATGTATCATAGACTGTCTTAACATTATTAGTTATTGCGGTGACTCTAGTACGTTCTTGATTTATTATTATTATTAAACTATTACATTTATACTTACAATGCTACAAAAAAAACAAAGCCTTCGCTGTTATGTTGAAGTTAATGCCACATAAAGGACAGAGGCATTAAATAAAAGCAGAATTAAACCGATGATACAAGTTTACACTGGAAACCCACCAGTCCAGCTTCTGTTCTTTGCTGGGATGCATCAGCATAAGAGATTATACGTTTAGAGGCATCAGTTTTCCATTGCCCAGCTATAACTGCTCTTTATTTCTGGTCGTGAGCTGTTGGATTCGCCAGCCCTTTGGCAGCTCGGAGAAGTCAGGGTATGGAACTGTAATGTAATCCCTACCTTCTTTGGAAGCTCCTTCCTGCTTGTCTCTTCTATAACAAAACTTGGGACAATCTTGACTTTTTTTCTTTTTCTTTTCTCTCATGACATCCCGGTAATTTCTTTTTCTGACACCTCAGTGACCCAGTTTTCTTCTTTTGCTTCTCTTTCTGTTTTAATAACTGCAAGCTGCTCTTTTTCCAAGGCTGAGAAGAATTTGTTCCATGTTTGCCAGGAATAAACAGCCCAGCGGAACAAGTGTTCTGTCTGCTGAAGAGAGGAGTGAAGAGAGAAAAAGTTGGATCAGTGCAGACATTTAAAGCTGTTCCTTTGCTCAAAGTGGATGTTAACGTTAGTTGTTCGGCAGCGTATGATAAATGTCTCCAGAACACTGAGTGTCTGGAAATAAACCTACACGATACATAATATGCAAGTGTAGCTATTGCCTCGCGAGCTGGCAATAACACCACCAGCACACATCTTTTGTAAATGGGTACTTTGTCTTTTTTATGACCCTAAAAAAGTCACCACGAAAGTATTCCAATCTTTTATTTCAGAAATACTGTCACCTTCTCTATACGTTAAATCCGTTTTAGGTGCCTTTATGTGCTCTTTCTACCGGGTAGAACAGCATGATCTAGTCTTCACCTTTGGCTTTACCACAGTTTTAGCTGGCTTCTAGGCTTTGGCTTCCTTACCATTTTGTGACTGAACTGGACAAATGGGGCTAGGAAAGCCAATGTACCTTTTGGCACTGATTATGTTTACAGCAAGAGTGGGCTAACAGCAATATTTTGTCTCATGAAAGAATCATTTCAGCTTTAAGAAAAGCTCACAGCTCCCATGTGTATTATCTTGTGGTTTGGTGGTTGTTTTTTTTTTTGCTGTTTGTTTGCTATGTCCAAACTTAGAAGTAAAACAGTCTGGTATCTGCTTCAAACCTGGCAACCTATACATAGGTGGATTTAGGTTTTGCAGGGCTGTTTTGAGAAAGAAACAGTCTCACAGAAAACCGTTTGATAGGATTGATCCCACTCCCTTACAGCATCTGAAGATGATGAGCTTTATTGCCCAAAACACTCCTGGGCACTTGTTTTATGACCGACTGATATATGCATATATGCGAATGATATATATGTATATGTGGTGGTGTTGCCACAAGCTAAACTGAAGCTTCTGCATCTCTCCATCCACTGGTCCTAGGCTGGGACTGCAGTTAAGATCTCCAGCTCCACAGCATCTCTGACAGGTGCTATATATATGCAGTATTTCACGTACACATTTTTCTTTAATTCACGTCTAGCTTGGTCACATAACATTTTACCTGGATGTAAGAATAAGTCCCTTGAAATAAAAGGGGTGTCTACCCAGGGAAGTGGATTTGGCAGAGTCTGCCAAATATAACAGGTGAGCTATTGTTTCTAAAAAAGGCTAAAGGAATCCAAAATTTTTGTTCTAGAATAGAATCTGTCCTGGGAGTGTCATTTCTGGAAGTGAGCCAGCAGTAACTCCCTGGAATAATGCCTCATGAGGTCTCACCCCTTTCTGTTGTCTTGTGGACTTTTTCCTTCAAAATGTGAAGTAGTCAACGCAAAAATGTAGTGCTACATACAGAGATGTCCTTGATTATCTTTTCTACAGAGGCCATGTTGTTATTTCTTTGTAGGAAAAGAGCAAGCGTTGAAGAATGCTTTTTTTTTTCTTTTCAGATGTAGTCCTAGCTGCCAAGGATATATGGCTAATTAGAGTAACGTTATCATAGGACAAATGGATCGCTTCTCACATGCGTCTGTCTCGGTCTGTGTGCATGGGTTTGGTAGCAGAAACATGGCTGAGGGGATTGAGGAGAACTGGTGGTGCTCATGCAGAACTTATTTCTTTAGTATTATGACTCTTGCTACGGTGCCTTCCTTCTAGGTCCTTTGCCCTTTCCTTGCCATTCTTCGTTTCCCGCTATAAACCCAAATCTAACTCTGGTGTAAGCGTGCCCGCTGCTAACATTGAGGATCACATCAGCCTCCGTTCTGGCGCTCTGTGGTTCGGCTGCTGCTTTGCCTCTGCTCGGCCCCGAAGCCGGGCTGGGCAGGGACACGGCTTCAGCAATGTGCTTCTCGGGGTTGGCTTGGCTGTGCCTTCCGATGTGCAGGGGGAAAACGATGATGGTGCTGCTATTGCTGGGTAGTGCAGAAGTACTAATATCTTCACAGGCATTAAAGAATTGAGTTATGCCTGGGCATTTGCTAGTTATGTACTTGCTCACAGTCACGCAAAGAGCCTGTTCAGAGATGGAATGGGGCACGTCTGCTCTGCCTCCCTTTCCTGTGATTTAAAGGACACTCCTAATCACGACTTTATTATGCCTGCAACACACTGCTTATATTTCTGAAAGGAGCTTGACTGAGAGTACTGACATTTCTTAATGATATTTTGATCATTTTCCTGTAAATTATACTGTTAGGAAATGTGCCATGAGGAACAGAGGAAGGAATTGAGAATTTTACTTACAGGCAGACTTAGATGAGTAAACCTTGACACAGTCTTGGGTGCTTAAGGTCTTTTTAAGATGCATATAAGGTATTAGGGGCCACATTTGAAACTTCTACTGAATTTATACAGGCTTTGGGTGAGACCCTTGAACACTTAACTTTTTTTTTATACAGCCTGTCACCATACTGCTTTTGTACTCTTCAGCTCACCAAGTTCTCGCAGCCTCATGAGCAAAAGTAATGTCACTATTGCTGTTGCTCAGGAGCGATTATTGTAGCAGGTACAGCAGCACACCGTTAGGAGATTAACCTTCCCGTGACAAGCGAGGAGGGAGGCAGCCTGTGATGGGAGGTCAGGCCAGTGGCAATTAATGGCCTTTTCATCATATTCAAGTACTTTGCTCTGTTCTGGTAGCTGGTGGCTTAGGCAGGAGAGATTAAACTTCTGGGAGATAAAATATAAGGGAGGAAGTAGGAAAGGGGAGGAAAAATACAAAGTGTGTGACACACTGCAATGATGCAGTTATCTTGGCAGTTCATGAATGACACGGCAAATCCCAGACACTACAAACAGTGCTAATTCTGCGGGCTGTGATACAGACTCCTCATGTTCAGCCTACCCAGATCAGAGGATCTATCATCAGTAATTGTCACAGACAGAAGCCTATGCTGTTAAAAACAATCTGACATCAGTGACAGGTGGGACTGGAATTTGCAGCAGCTTTGGAAGGTTTGCTTTATATTTTCCTCTGTGATGTGTAGCGCTGTGTATGGACCAGAATGTGGGAGTCCATTGACAGATTTAGCACCCCCCACACACCCCCAGAAGTCTTTAATTCTGGTGCGAAGGGGCTTCTCATGTGGAAGGGAGAGAAATCCCCGCTGACAGAAATGACTGCAAATTGGAGAGCAGCAGCTAAGAGGCTCCTTTATCAATAGCACATAGTGGATGTTAGCAAAACCATGAGCCTATCTGAAATAAGTCAAGATAATCTTTTTCAAAACCTCTTTCAGCATCTCCCCGAGACTGGGATTTTATTGTTAACTTAATGAAACGGTCTTTTGTTTTCATGATATGATTTACAGGGCAGACTGCACAAGTTCACTGGGCTTTTGGTTGCAGCCTGCGTGGCCAAGTCTTCATTGCTTCCAGCCCTTGAGTAACCAGGCAGAATCTGCTCAAACATGTTACCCGTACTGCAGCTCCACTTCTGATTACACTGTGGGGCAGCACTTAAGAGTATGAACCAGGTAAAGCAAACTGTTGAGTTCTTAAAAGAAGCAGCAACAACTTAAACCTTGACATTTAAGTTCTGCTTCCAGATGCTTTTATAGAACTACCCAGTCCAGGCAATCCCACCAAAGTCATGTCCACTTAAAGGCATTTAATTCAGCCACTTTGTTGTTTTTTCCCTCTGTAAACAAACACTAAAGCTCTTCATTTCTTCCATGAGCGTGTTCTTGCAGAGCTCAATTCTGAACTGGAAACCACAAAAAGCTATAGCCAACTGCAAATCTAAGGAGCAGCTGGAAAATACAAAATGTAACTTCTGAACTTCCTAATGGACAACATAAGCACATCACACCTGCAATTGCTCTATCCCTGGTTAATGTACCTATTGCCACTTGCAAGGAGTAGTTTAGCCCTTCTGCTTCAAAATTCTTCAGTCAAGCAGACCACACACTCATAAATTGAGGTTATCTGAAACAAATATTACCCCTCAATTTTTTTTCCCTCTAAAATCTTTAAAGATCTTAGACACATGTAAAATAGCGCTTAGCGGAATACATACTGTTATCGGTGACTAGAGCCAAGCAATCAATCTTGGAATCATCCCTGGAGTGTACTAGCATTTCCTTGCACATGGGTGCTTTCAGAAAGCAAGTAAATTACCTGTTTAGAGGCATTAAGTGAGTTGGTGTACTAACCTGCAAACTATAATTTAAGGAGTCAAAAGCCTTTCTCTCCCCACCCCCTTTCCACAGAAATTAACAACTCCAGTAGCATAATGTTTTTTTGTACTGCTGCTCTCTCTACAGTAAAACATACTTTATTACTATTTGGAGGCTTTATCCCTTTATGACAACCAGTATCAAGAGTAATATTACACCAATAACTTGGTTTGCTAAGTATTAATACAAGGGAAATTATGCTAAGAGCACTGTGTGAGTTTAATTGCAATTCACACTTTAATATTTTGATGCAGCTGTAAAAATGTAGAATGAGAAACATTACAATTCTATTAGATACTAATAAATTGTGTTGTGGAGGAGGATATGAGCTGTACTTGCCATAATGAAGCACATTCTACTTCCCATCTCTCTGTTTTGATCTTGCATGTGTATGCTTTCATAGAAAGGTTCAGCAAAGGTGCTACAGAACAAGTAAGAAATGAATGCGGGGTTATATATTTTTATTTCCAACAATCAGAAACAAAGTGAAAATAATGTAAATCATCTTGCTCCTGAAGTGTTTATGTCAAACACTTCATTTTCTTCATGTAAAATGTGAGATTGTTTAGAACGAATCCTATCGTGTTTAATTTTTTTTCTCTTCTAGGCTTAAGCTTTCCAGGTTTGGATACATCTAATAAAATGGCATTCTGAGATATATTCAGATTCATCCCCTTTCATTTTTTCCTAATAGAAACGACATTTTTAAACTGCTATGCTTTTCCCTGCTATTTCAATTCATAAATGAGGGATGCACTGTGGCAGCAATGATTCCACGGAGCCAAATCTTGCTGGCCCGCTCAATTAGTCCCATTGCATTTCTCTGGGTAACAATTTGCTGAAGGCAAATGTATTTTTGGCCCTGGACTAGTAACTCCAGCACATAATATCTGAGGCTGTCCCGTAAGAGCCCTCAGAAGGAGAATGTAATCTGTGGTGCACATAGCACAAAATTAACATGCAAGATGTTTGAGTTGTTGACCCCCTTATGTTGTTTCCAAGTACCCCATTTTTGGTCTTTTTTTGCATGTGTGTGACAGTAACTAGTTATGCTTCGGTAACTCACTTGCTTTCAGTCAGCTGTCTGTGCCCTGGATCAGTTGCTACGAAAGGCGCCAGTTCTCATGCTCAATAATTAAAGCTCTCTGAGAATATAGCCGGGATCGAGGACTCTTATGCTGGACGCTATAGATAGCTACAGAAATATATGGTCCCACATTAAAGATCTTTCAATTAAGGCAAGTAAATGACTGAAGAAGGTAGAGTGCCCTCCAAGATCCCCAACTTTCACGTTTTGTGTGTTCTGAAGTAACTTGTGGGTGTTCGAAGCCTAAATCCTGTGGGGTTTCCTGGTATCAGCAGCGACTGAAAGGAGGCTGAGCTAACAGTTTAGTCTTATGATCTGACATCCAGACTAGAATACATAGAACTACGTGGCTGGAGGCAAACCACTCCAGCTCTTCTTGGCTTCTGTTTCAGTAGCTGGGAAGCAGAAATAAAAATGTCTCTCTCTATCCCCAGTATGCTTTTTCTGATTAAATAAGGTTACTCGTGTCCATTTTCCCTTGGATTACTCTGTTCTCAGAGAAGTGCACGTCCGGGTGGGAATGACCCGTCTTCTCTGTCACTGGTACTGAGGGAGCATAGTCTCCTGTAGCAACACCTCCCTTAATTTATCAGTAGCAAGGATGAGATTAGCCACAAAATATTTTGGTATGAGCACTTTGGTGTCGTGCTACTGACAGCAATACAAGAGTTCATGGAAGAGCTGATCAAGACCCAGCTCACATCCTCAGGGAGGACAGCAGAGCACCACTTGAACAGATCTGCTAATCATCTGCACGTAGCTGATATTAAATAGTGGGTTACTGTGATTTTTTTTCCTTTGAACGCAGGCGAATCATTGTGTGCGGGTAGGGGATGATGCAAGACTGCTGGTTTATTTGTTCTCCTTTATAAAATAGATATTCAGAGTGAAACCGAGGCTCATAATAGCAACATTTACTTTTTCTTATCAGGCTTGATTCTCAAAAGTTGGTGTAGTTTTCCACTGGCCTCAGTGGATTTTTTTTTTTTGGGGGGGGGGGGGGGGGGCGGGGGGGGTGAGAACACTTTAAGCCAAACCGGTGCTTGTACACTACATTGCCAGCCCAAGTATTCCCACCAGCAAGTTACGTCCTTTCACCTCTCCCAGCTTGAAACACCTTGCCTTGTCCCCTTCAATTCCTTCTGCCTCTCCTGGTCGGGGTATTTTGTTGTATCTGGTCCTCTGCCTTCCGCCTGCACTCTCGGGCTGAGCACAGCTGACTGCACACTTCTCTCATTCCCGAATCTAAACCCATCCATGTGTCTTGAACGAGCAACTTGCACAGGGATCTTCTCAATTAAAATGTTCACAGAGTCATTAAACTAACTAATGGAGGAAACTTCAGTAGAAATAATGCTGTAATGAGACAAGCTTTCATCATCTTGCTGAGGAAAACATATTTCACTTGATTCAGATAAATTATATGCCCCTACATATTATGATCAATATTTTAGCAAGACTTAGCATTTAACTATGTCATTTTTGAGTAATGAATAATCACGTTGAGTATATGAAAAATGAGTAATGACAGATATCACTGAACTGGTACGTTTTCTACTTCTCAAAATGATGTTTAAATTTTTACAAAAATGTTGTATAAAGGATTCGATGATTCAAGCTTGTTCCTTCTAATGGGTATCTATCATTTAATACCGTGACTGCTCTCAAAGTACAGGTTAACACAACTAATTCTAAAATACATTCAAATAGTTCTGTATTTTGACTTAGGAAAATGGAACCCAGTTGTCAGGGAATGTATGTGATAAAAGTGGATTTCAGAAACTGAGGGCCTGAGCAGACCACTAAAATTACTCTCTGATGTTGTATAATGGCAGTAGCACTTACTAGTTCATGGCTACTTCGTGGCTTTGCTATTATAGGAAATATGAGAGGCGTAAAGTACCAGAAAGAATATATAAAATAAATAATAATTTTTAAATAACGTGCAGAAAACTGCAGCAGCTGTCCTGACCTCGGCATGATTTAATTTGTTTCTTTACTTACTTCTGCTTGCTGTATCACACTTCTTTTGTGTGTACAGCCTTCCCAATATCTCCCGCCCTGATTTTTAAAATGTTTATGCTTGAAATTACATTCTTAAAAGCACAAGTGAGGACCAAAAAGAACTGCTTTGGTTTTCCTCTAAAAATGCCAATGCGGTCTCAAGCACCTACTTAAGAATATCTTTGCCTCTTCTATGGCCTGTTGATGAACCATCAGTAAATGTGTGCAGATCTTAGAAAGATCAGGAAGCATTTGTCACTGTAATCCAAAAAGAAATCTCTATGCATAGGATACGAATTTTTTCTCAGTCAACTAATCAGTCACTTGATTACATTGATCTGTAGTTGACTTTTTTTTCTTCCGACAACTGATCTGTCATGCAGTTTTAAGGTTGCAGTTGGGGTGATAGATATTGTTCTATATTTTCAATATCCTTAGGCTGTAGTTGGCTGTTCTGCTCTTGATCGACGACTTTTTTTCATGATGTCTAACAGGTGCCTAAAACTAATTTGCAAGGATGACCACTGACATGGTGACTTGCTCTTGTAGCTGGCCTTAGTGGTGCAATATTGTACTTCTACCTTTAAAAAAAATAAATATTGTATTCACCGTTGTATATATATACCATATTTCTGTTGCTTTAAAGAGATGCATCATTGGCCTCAATAGTTATTTCTGGGCCTTTAAAATTAAAACAGAGTGAACGAGCAACAGAAGGGTCCACGATCACTTAGGTCAACTCTTCTGTCAAAGCGGCGCCTTATGGAGGTGTGCGGTGTTACCTGTAACAAGCACTATTTGGTTTTAGTCACCTATACTATACAAAAAGGTTTCTATCCCTAACAGAGCGGACAAACGGCTTTTCAGGTGTCCCCTCAGTGTAGCTGGCTGTAAGGTTTCCTTTCAGTATGTAGTTATTTTAGCATAGTCTAGATAATTTTCCAATGTTTCTGTCATTTTGTGGAAGAATAACGTCAAGGAGATCAGCTATAATCTTCTCATTATATTTACATAAATACTATTCTGCTTTTAAACTCCTTGCCGAGTGTGGCTTTTTCACTCAAAGTGAAATTCTCCCTTTGTCAATATCAGTGTTTTCCTTAGGGATGAAACAGCTAATAATCTATACTATACGATAAGAAAATTCACATTAATTCTATCACAAGGATGATGATTACTGACTTTTATAGGACCAGTTTTCCGCAATGACAGAAATGCATTCTAAAATGCGTTTTCATAAATTAGGTCATTTAAATCGGTTCAATATGTAAGTCACGGTAGCAAATTTTTCACTTGGCAGCTCTTCATTATGTAGCTTGGATTAGTTCTGACTTAAGAATTCTGTTCAGTTGCTCACTGTTTTCCTCAAAGCTTCATTTTCAGTAAATGTGGTGACATCACAAAATGATATAACATCATTTGGTGCCATCCGCCTCTTCTAGCTGCGGAGATGACTTCAAGAGGCCCAGTCACCGCAAACAGTAGAATCACAAGTGAACCAGATAAGCGGCAAGGCAGCGGTTTTTCATTGGCAATAAGGAAAAAAAGAAAGTGAGAGCAGAATTGCCCCCAAGGCCCACTGATGGGAGTAAACGGAAGTTATTCTACTCACTTTTGGAAAGAGATTTTAAGAGTGTAAGTCATTTAACCACTTTTAAAGACTTTATTCTGGGGTACCTCAGTGCTAGAGCTGTACAAACACACGGTAAAAGACAGTCCGTGCCCCAGTGAGCTTAATAGCCCTCTCGGTTTCCCCCCGGCAGTGCCATTATGCTCCAACCCTCATCGCTTGTGTAGGATGAAGGCCTCTGCCTCCTCCTCCTGATTATTTTAACAGACCTCCGGTTAGCACGCGGAGCGAACCCTCTAGACTTTGCCGTCAGCACTAGAATCCTTTCAAAGCTCACCTGGCAGGTTTCCCAGAAAAGCAAGACACGGTCGTTTAAGCTAGTTGCCAGGAAAAAGGCTGAATAATGCTCGTTCTAGCTATTTGTTTGGGATACTGGTTCTCACTTTATGAAATAAATATGCCAGGCATTCATCTCTTGAATGAAAAGAAATTGCTGCAATGGTCTTGCACTGTTCTCGGCAGAACCTTTCCAAGACCTCTCAAAGGCCTTTGACGGACCATCTCGAATGCTCTAATCCTAACGCTATTTCTGTATGGAGTATCAGTTTCACCACGTCTTCCAGGGCTCGGATGGAGTTCGATTGGAGAGGTTTCTCTATCATTGTCTTGTAGGTGGGCCTGAATACCTTTTCCTGAAGTCAGAACTGGTTTTTGTTTCTTGTACGCAGCTGGGGGGGAGGGTATGAACACCCAAACCCACTAACTTGCATGCAGTGCTCTGTGTTGGCCAAAGAATGGATATGAGGGCTGGCACTCTAAAGGTATACTCTATCCCATAACATTTGTTACTTCATAGCAAATTAGGATGTATTACGTTTATAAGATCCACCTATTAATGGCCGAAGTGTCTGGATGACTGGCTGTGTCTGCCCACGGAAAGCGGACGCTTCTGTTTTTCTCACGAGGCAGCCAGGAAGGAGTCCTGACTCAAGTCTATTAGCGTCCCTACACACCAGTAAAATGCTCCCGAAATTCTGTGAAATTGATTAAATTTGTGAACAAAACCTCCAGGTACCTTCAGCTGGGTATGCATTTGTGAAAACACAGTGATCCTGCAATTAAGTTGACATAATTTATTAATGCTTTTTACTAGAGAAGAAACATTTTGCAGTATTTTTCAACCTCGTCTTGGGGGAAAGTCTCTCCTTAAATGAATTTCAATTTTGTCTGACCTCTTCATTGTATACATGGAATACTTCATATACGCGGATGTTATTTGCACTTTTTAACGCTTCGTATTTATCATCAAATTCCTTTGTTTGGCATTGGAAATCTAGACAAATACTCAAGCTGTTGCTTGGATTATGTTGCTTCCTTAGAGTTAATCCTGAACGGCTACAGGATCTGCTCACAAGTTATTTGTTGGAGATATTGTGCTCTAATATTAGTAGAAGCCCAGGAAAGTCTATTTGCCTAACACAGGGTGACCAGACAGTTGAGGTTGAAGGGGATGAACATAACAGAGTGACCTTATCAGAATAACAGAAGAAAGGGGGGAAAGAGAAAGGGAACAAGAGATCAACTTTTCTTGTCTGATATTCCACCTCTGTGTTAATGCTCTCTGCTATATATTATTCTTTTTGTTTCCTTCATAAAAAAGAAGCTTTGCCTAGTCTTACATTTCTGCAAAGTGCATTAGAGAATACCATCATAAAAATCACTGAAGACAAGACGGTACTTCACCAGCTTATATATAGACATCATTGCTGTAAAGTGCTTCTGTCTTTTGAAAGCAACATGGCAGAAAGAAGGAAACTCGATGTGAAAAGCCTTTTTACCATGCTTTTGCACTTCAATTTTCTGGCAATGTTTGTGTTTCAAAGTCGGTACGGTAGTTTTGTTTTACGCTGTGCGTTAGTTTTGGTTCCACTCATAAGGAACACACGGCCATGCAATCGGTTAAAAAGCTACTACAGGGATTGCTTCTGCGTGCCAGGCGAGGAGAGGGGAAGAGCCATGCGAAGGCTGTAAGCGATCGCTTTGGTTGAAGGAAGGGATTGCAACAGATGGCCTCCTCCTTAGCTGCTCACTTCGGCCCATCGTTTGTGATCAGTTGGTGAGCATGAAATGAAACTGGGTTCCTTAAGGCTTAGGAGAAGATGGCCAGCTGCTTTAAAACCTAGAAAGCAAAGGATTGGTCATAAACTTAAACAGAAGAAAAAAAGAAAGAAAAAGGAGAGGGGCAGATGGGAGAGATGTGTCAAATTGTGATGAGCCTAATTAATTAATGAAATGTCTATTTGAAAGTCAAATAGTTTTTGAGTTTGTTTTTTCTTAGAGCCTTTGCACTTTTGACTACTGGCACTCTCCAAATTCCTAGTTGTGTAGCCCTCCTTCTTGCTTCTTGCAATTGATTTGTGTCTGTTTTCCAATAGACCTTTTTGGTTTCTTGTTTCGGAAAAGTGATTTTCTCATAGTTTTTGGATATGGTGTCTGCCTTGCCTAGTTTGGAAAGTTTAGACTATTCTGACAGTGTTTAAAGAGTTGCCCAGCTAATGTGCAGAATGACAGTAACGGAAAGGAATCTTGTTGTTGCTGCCTTTTTTTTCCCCTTATTTTTTTTCCTGTCAGTGGCAAAAGGTCATGATGAAGCTGTGCCTCGGTCAGGTAGGGTCACTCTGTACTGCAGTCTCAGCACCACAACACTTCTAACACCATTGCTGGGTTATCTGTGTGCATCTCTTGAAAGCAATAGTTTACAAGATGTATTAGGGAGGACTTTCTCCCCACCTGAATGGCATTCCCGGGGCTTTTGCCGACACGTGGTCAACATACGGAGAGGTACCGAAAGAGGGAGCTGAAATCCCCAATGACCAATCCACATCTGACTGTTGTGGGACCTTGTAACCTCCACTGCGCACCTTATATGAGCAAAGCATGATGAAACTTGGTGTGTCTTTGCAGCTAGCTGTGGACATGTCTGAACGTATGATACATATGAGCTTGCCATTGTGAACTCTAATATAATAAAAATACCAAAACACCATCTTTCCTAAAGGAGTCTAGAAAAACTTACTGAAGGAAGGATTATTCAGCAGGATGTGAAAACGTTCCCTCTTCTCACAGTAAGAAAACTTTATCAATATATTTTCAGGAATGATTACTCCCATTTTATGAAACAAGAATAATTTAATACAATAATAACGCTAATAAGAGAATAGCTCTGCACAGTTAAATAAATCACTCAAGCAGCATGGAGATGATAATTACAATTAAGGTGTCAGGAAAATAAAGATTAGCTATACATGTGCACTTGAAACTGAATAACAACATACTTTCAGTAACTAAAATTCTTATGGACTTTGAAATGGGAAGTTCAGCCACGGAGGCAGCATATGATGGGTTCCTACTTTATATATGCATATCTCAATGGTGATTTGTTTTTTTTCTGTTATAGCAGCTTTAGGAGACATAAGATTTATTCACTCATGCCAATGGCCTGTTCTCACAGAGTTGGGCTAAATGTTCTTGTGCTACCTTCAAACAGATGCTAATGTTAACTTAATTTTCAATGTACTAATGTAATCTGTGTGCTTTATCTTAGGTGTTACAAGTTTGTTCTCTATACATGTTTAGTGCAGTATGAATGAGACACAGAAAGAAAAATCAATCATTGCTTCACAGAGAAATATGAACTCTGTTAGCTTCATTTTTCACACTGTGAAAATGACTTGACCTTCCTTTCCGCAGAAATCCAAATATCTCCAATCTGTATTCAACAGCATAGCTGGGCACAAATTTTCCATTAACATTTTCTGGATAGAAAACTGTGATTTTGTTCTTGTTGTTTTGTGGGAAAGATGGGGTTTTCTTTGGATCAAATGGAGTATTCTCAGCAGAAAAGGTTTCCGTGCTGCCTCACAAGGGTTGTGGTTCAGTTACCTTTCGCCTCTGCGGCTGTGGACCGCTGGCCTTGGTCTCTCTTGCCCTACCCACCGTGGCCACAGTCCTGCCACTCCTCCTTCAAGAACAGGGACGAGAGGGTGGCTTGTGGCAGCTGCAGCCCGGCTGCTGAGCCCTGCCTTTGGAGCAGAGCACTGAACGGGCCCTCATTACCACTTCTCCACGTCTTCCTCATTGCCTTTATATCTCCCTTTGCCTAAGCAGTGCGTGTGTGCAAAGCCTTTGGGTAACGAGGTTAGCATGGGATACGTGTAGGTTTGAAAGAGAAAGGGTGAGGCTGGAATGCCCCTTCCTGACTTCAAACCCTGTATCCTGCTGCTTGCTGGTGAACCTGAAGGAACAGGCGGGAGCGCCGACCATTTTGGTGCAACCTCAGCAGCTCCCTTGGTTGTAGGATGCTCTCAGCCTTGTGCAGCTGCTGCCCGAGGGGGCCAGGCATTTGCGCCTTTGACGGCGGGGTGCTCTGGCAGGCTGCCTCCTCCTCTAACCCTAAATGGGGACAACTGCCAAAGCCACCCACCAGGAGCATCTTGCCAGAGAGCCGGCTCTGGGCTTGTAGAGCAGGATGGGCAGGGGAAGGGCAGGCTGGCGCAGGGCAGGGGCGGGGGAAATGGCAGCAGGACTCGTAGCCGGCAGCCTTGTCGGCAAAACCAGAGCCTGACCCGTGCTGAGCCAGCGTTCTCCTTTGTAGCAGGCTGTGGGGCCGGAGAGCGGTGAACGGGGCCAGGGGAGCTTGTTGATCTTATTATCCCTGTCCTGTGCTGTCACAGGGGCTGGGAACTACAGTTGTATTTTCCACCATAACTGTAAAAGTGGCCATGCTGAGGGCGGTTGAACTTTCTATTCCTGGCAGTTGGGGTAAATGAATCCTTCGCTACTTGATGGCGAAGCTGGGACAGTCTCATGCTTGCGCTTGCCCCCGCGCTGGCAGTTTGCAGAGGCGGCTTGCTCCCGGCACCTCGCACCACGGGAGCGGGTACGGCCCCGGCACGCTCCCCGCTGCCCTGCGTGCCCGTGGTCGGCGGTGACGGGGAGCAGGCAGCGAGCTGGGCCAGCTCTCGCTCCGGCTGGTGTGTGTTGAGGTGGTGTGGGGTCAAGCGTGGCTGCTGGGGGGGGGGGGGCAGGGTGCTGTGTCCCTGGGGAGAGGGGTGGCAGCAGGAGCCCTCCCTCCAGCCCAGTGGCAGCAGGCAGCGTGTCCGGCGCTGGGCCCCAGCGCAGCCTTGGCTGGGAGTCCGCGGCGGTGACACTCAGGCACGTCCTTGGGCGGTTTGAAATGTGACTGCAAAAAGCCGATTTGTGAACAAACTTTCTCACGCAGCTGAGGGCGCGGGGTGTTCAGGGAGCTCCAGGTGCCAAACACATCACTTGTGAGTAAAGGGATGATCTCCCAAGGTTTGCTTGCTCATGCCGGATCTCCCACCCCTTATCTTTGCTGGAATGAGCTTTGAAAGCCTTTTCAGGAACTACTTTGTGCAGCTTTTGCTAGTTTCTGAAGAATTGAAAGGGGTTTACTTTAAGAAAGCGAAGGCACTAATACCTGGGAAGGGTTTTCCCTTCCTGCTGGGTGAGCGCAAGTGCTGCCGCAGCCCCGTTGGGTGCAGGGGCGGCCAGCTGGCGGCCACCAAACCCCTCTGAAAACAGGGGCAGCACACCTGCCAACTCCTGCAAGTCCCTGTGCGGAATGCTTTTAGTAAGTCCTTTAGTTGAGTTTAATGCTTCAAGCTCAAGATACCGAAAATAGGTGAGCTACTGAATGAAAGTGATTAGGTGACATACTAGGCTTTTGCTTTTAGTAATAGTAATTTTTTAAAAAAAAAACCCTCTGAACCTGTTTCTGAAATGTGACCCTGCTTCCCACGTTGGTTCAAAGTATTGGCCACAAATTATGATTTTTAATAGGGCTTTTAAAACCCATGATGACGCTAAAATAAGAAACAGAAGAGAGAGGGGCCTGACTCATGCTGTTTTAAAGCTCGAGGCCCAGAGCAGCATGTCTGAGTCTTTTTGTGGAGAAAACAGAGATGCTAGGAAGGAAACGCTGCGTGCACCTGCCTGCCCACAGCGGGGAGAGGAGCAGTGCTTTGGGTTTCGCTAGGTGCGAGCGCAGACTGTCAGCAGCGCAGCCTTGCTCGAGCTCCCTCCCTTTTGGGGGCCCACAGGACACACAATGCAAACGTGAAACTTGCAGCGAAGCCCAAGCTAAGATGATGAAGTCCGTCACGTTTGACTTCCACTGATAACAGTTCCACAGCTTCTCCTCAGCAATATTGTTAACCCAATAGCACTTGTAACACAACCATGTACTCCTCAGGAAGGCAAAATGTACCGATTACATTAGCTGCTCTGCCACTGATCTACTTTATAATCTTGGGTTTGCCTCTTAATTCTGAGGAGGCCCTTAAAGATGCTTCTGTTAGAGGGTGCACTGGAGCCTGGTCTCTGTGGTGGCAGAGCTGGCTGCTGTGATGGGCAGCATGAGCATCCCAGGGCTGGGCCATGGCGGTAGAGGTGGGAGCCCACCAAAGCAAGGATCGTTTCAAACTTTACCAACACCAAGTCCCTGAGACTTGCTGGCACACAGGGAAGTTTGGGGTGCATCTGGTCCTGTGGAAAACCAGGGTTAAAATGAACACAGGTCTGGTTTTGTCTTTGCGATACCAATGTATGTAATTGTTTGCTCAGTGGGTATATGTATCTGGAATTTTATATTTATAAAATGGATGTGGAAAATCATGAGATATCAGTTACTGTGTTTAGAAGGTAGCGGGATACAAAAGCATGTGGACAGGGGGTGTGAACCTGGGAAGAGAATAATTTGATGTAGGGGATGGAGGGCGCAATCGGCCCCTTTCTCCTTCTGCCTGGGGCTCCTGCTCGGGCTCCCCCGGGGTAGGTGGAGGGGGGTGGGAGGCTGCGGGATGCCCGTGTCCTGCCGGACCCCTGCAGGTGAGCTGTGCCGCTTCCCGGCGCCCACGAAGCAGGCGGGCGGCGGGACGGGCGGCCACCCCAGCCGGCGGGCAGCGGCTGCTCAGCTGGAGCCGAACCCCAGAGCGCTCGGGAGGACCCTTCTTGCTCAGCCCCCGCCGGGCCGCGCTTTCCCCTGCCCCCGCGCATCTCCCGGTACGGCTGACCCAGAGCGTTGTCCGTGCCACGTCCCCGCCACCTCTCGTGTCAGCGGGGGTCACGCTTGTTCACTCACAGGAGTTGCCTTTGGCAATTAAATTATAGGTGCCTATTTATTTTTAATTTTTTTTTTTCCTTCCTCTCCCCTACCCCCACTTCTCTTTCCCCCGCTCCGAGGGCAGCCAGGACGCTCTCAGATTATCCCGAGGCGCGAAGCCCCGCCGCTCATCCCCATCCCCATCCCCGCTGTTTCTCCTTTGCTGCAAAACTTCCCCGGGCCGGGGGGGGCTGCGAGGCTCCGCCAGATCCCGGCGGTGCTGCCGCGGCGGCTCCATGCCGCGGCTTCGGGCCGCCCCGGCTCCTCCCCTCGCGGTGTGCGAGTGAGCCTGTGTGTGAGTGTGTGTGTGGTGTGCGAGTGCCTGTGTGCCTGCGCCAGGGCCGCCGCCGCCGCCGTGCCTGCCTCTCCCAGCCAGGCAGCCAGCCGCGCCGCGCCGCGCTGCTGGCGGCGGCCGGAGCGGGCGGCGGCGGCGGCGCTCGGCGAGCCCCGGGCGGCCCCGCGGCGGGCGCCGCTGCCCATGCCGGCCGGGCAGCCCTAGCCCCGCCGGCTCGGCTCGGCTCGGCTCGGCTCTCCGCGGCGCGGCTCGGCTCGGCGCGGGGCGGGGAGGGGGCACCACTTCTCTGAGTCTCCCCACCAGATCGTTATGGACCTATTCGACTTTTTCAGGGACTGGGACTTAGAGCAGCAGTGGTAGGTTTTTTTGGGTGTGCTTTTTTTTTTTTGGTTTGGTTTGTGGTTTTGCCTTTTTTTTTTTTTTCTTCCTCCCCCCCTCCCCGTCTGTCTACCCCTCTCCTTCGAACAGCTGCCTCCTGCCTCTCCTCCCCGCTCCCGGTCCTTTAGCCTTTGTTGCGGGGCGAAGCGCCCGGTGCCCGCCGGGGAGCGGAGCCGCGCTGGGGCAGCCGCCGCCGGGGCCGACCGGCTCCAGCTCCGGCCACGCTCTGCGGCCGCGCCGCCGGCTGGGGCCGGGGCCGGGGCCGGGGCTGGGGCCGGCGGGGAGCAGCTGGCGGTCCCCCGGCTGCGGGGGGCGAAGTTGGCTGGAGGAGGAGGAGGGGGGAGAGGCAGAGGGAGCGCTGAAACGTGCCGGGGTACCGGCTGGAACGGCGGCGGCGGCAGCAGCCCCGCTCCCCGGGCAGGGACGCGGTGCGGAGGGGGCGATGCTCGGCCCGGGATCGCGGCTCCGCTGGCGGTGTGTTTGCTGCTGTCAGTGACAATGTTTCTTCCACGGGGGGAACCGCAACTGTTAGTTTTGGCGTGCGGGGCACAGTTCGGCTGCAGCCGCGGGGGCTTCTCCGGCTGTTTTTGCGGGTTTCCTCTTCTGGGTGAAGCGTGGTTGAAGTTAAGTTTTGGAAGTGGGAAGATCAGTCCCGGTGATAGTATAACAGGTCTTCCCCCCCGCCTCCCCCCGCCTCTTCCTTTTATTTTATTTATTTATTTATTTATTGAAGAGTGGAATTTTAGGTTTATACCGCTCTGCACATAGGCGCACACCTTGGAAAGGTCGGTGCATCTGTTTAAGTGTATTATAAACTTGTTACCGGCGTGAATGTTAAGGAATTTTCGATGGGTGACAAGTAGCTGGGAAAGTTAGAATTTGGATACGTATTTAGTCGCTTCCCCGGCTGGTTAATGAGATTATGCTTATTCTTTGACTGTTTTTATTTGGTCTTTCTTTACTTTTCAATTTAGCAAATATAGTTATAATTCTTTAACTACGCACGGTGAAATTCAGTGGCTGGTTACTGCTTTGTTAAATGCTTTTAGGCTGGAGCGCAGTTTGCCAAGAAAATGAGAGTCTAAAATACTGTATTTTGTGATACTAATCTCTAAATGTCACACAGATTATATGTGTGCATTTGAACCTCATGTTTTGCAGAGGGTTTACTTTACTTTGTTGATAATATAAAGGTATGTCTAGGAAAAAGATAATATATTTAGTTAATAACTATCATTTTGCCAAACGCAGTCTAACAGCTATGGTTGCAAATCCAAGATAATCAGAACCAAATACCTGTCACGTTCTATTTTACAGCAGTTTGGAGTAAATCCTTGGAACTGTAAATTACTTACACTATATCAATATTAATCTGTAAGCAGGCATTTTGGATCATGTGCACGTTTTATCAGCTCTGCATAAACCATTGTATTACATCTTTTAATAACCATGCTGTTGTTATTTAAAAGTAATAATCACAATAAAATTAGTGCTCAATTAAATATTATGCTTCTACCACACTATCTTTACTGTGCTACACTAATTTATTTTGCAGACAACTGATAACCACCGTATTACTACTCAAATAATATTTGCATACCATTTGCTTAATTTATAGTGTGGGTAACATCATTAATTTAATAGAAGCTGTTACAACCCAATATGTGGGTGTAGTTCAAATACTAAGCATATTATAGGTATTGAGTTTTAATGTTTGCTTAATAACTTACTTTCATTTGACTATGGTTTAATGTGGATTTAGAGATGTGCATTAGAAAGAAGGGAACTCTTGTGCCTCTGTTTTTCCATAAAATATGAACATATTGCCATTTGTTCTAGAAATTCCATTTGCTTGCTTTAGTACAGTGAAATTTATTTGGTTTAGTGTTTTTAGGGTCCGTGAGGAAAAAACGTTTTTACTTTGACTGTTTCAAAGTGTTTGATATCTACACAAACTCTCTGTATGGCACAGGCGTTCACACACAATTACTTATTGCAGAGATCAAGTTGGATTTAGCTTTTAATAATCCAATTAGTATCTGGACATGCACATGTATACAATACGTATGTACGTAATGTACATGTATACACAAATATTACGTGTATTTTATTTTAAGTGTAAAGATTTCTGTTTCTGACAAGTAGTTGCGTTACTTAAGGAGAGTTGAATTTACCTCTTCTATGCATAAATATGTGCGTGTGTATATATGTAATATGTTACACATGCATCATCTCTACACACCCAGAAATACATATGCTCACCCATCAGGATTGATTTATTTTTTGTCTGTGTATCCAATATGGTATGGTTACTTCATAATATTTACAAATAAGTATCTATAAAATGGTGTGTGAATCGCTGCTTCTTATTTTGAAACTGTCCTCCTTCCTGCTGTCTGTAAGCTGGCCTTTGTAAAATGTGTTTCACAAGCATTTATAAGGCAATTAGAGACCCGCTTCTGCATTCCTTGCAAACCCAAAACTTCTGCTAATCTGTGCTGCAATCGCCAAGAAGGCAAGCTCAGGCCTACAGCGTGTGTGTGGGTGTTTGTATGTATTATCTGTATGCAAAGTACAACAGAAACATAGTTAGCCTGGGAAATATATATATATATAAAACTATAGCTCAAGCAGAGATTTATTTATTTTCTTTTTTTTAAATCCAATGAAGAGGTGTGAAGGTAACACTTTTCTATGTATTGCCATTATATCAGGAAATGACTCCTCAAAAATTTTGGGCAGATGGGCAAAAATACGGGGTGTCATGTCCCGTGTCCCCCCCGTCCCCCCCCCGAGGTATGTCTTTGTGTCACTTCTTGAAATGTATTTTGTCACAAACTGACAGAGTTACAGCGTGTGCTGCCACTACATGTGTTCTTAAATTCTCACCTGGCATTCCAGATGATTAGTGGGAGCTTTGTCTTGATCCAAGCTGCAGAATCAGCCCTCAGTTTCCCACATTAGGAGAGATCACAGTAGTATAAGAATGAGGTGTTTGGTTGAACCTTCATCAAGAATGGGGTTGTGAGGGTAGTGGAATGTTGGTGCGGGTTTTTTTGGGGGGGGTAAAATGTGTAAAATAAGGCCACAGATATCCCAGTGGATGTTTTGCCAGACTTGAAAAGCTGAAAAAAACCCAAAACAATTTAAATGAATCTAAACTGTGGCTGAGGTGAAAGGGCCAAAGCTAAAGTCTGCTATGATTCCTGGATGAATAAGAAACGTTCACCTGGGCTTGCATTTAATATGAGCCAGTCTATGAGGGAGAAAGGAAGGGAGATGGATATAATGAAAAGCTTGAATGCCTGTGTGTACCAAGGGGACCACTTGCTGTTAAAAATCAAATTTCATCTTTTAAATCACTTTCCACGCTTGTCTGTGGTAACCAAGTAAATGAAATCTTGAAGTGTCCTGGGACCGTGTGGCTAGATTTGAACCTGCTTACGGAGTAAGGTGGTGCCATTAATCAGCAGCTGGGAAACAACAAAACCCAACAAAAACCCAACCACCCCAGAATATATAGCTCCTCACTAACACAAACAAAGGCAGAGAGATTCATGGTTTATGTTATATTTATTGTCGTTGGTATTAATAATTTTTAAGTCCTCCAATCTTTAAAAAAAGTGGAAGTGGAGAAAATACTTAGCGGGGAAAATGCATATTGAGGTATATGAAATAAAACCTGGCAGAGGGAAATAAGATCAGCAGGTATGAGTATCGTTGGAGCTGTGTGGTGGTTGTGATGGGGAAGACTTCTCGCTGCAGAGAAACAGCCTCTCATTTTTTTTTTTTTTCTTTTTTATATTATGTATCACAAGTAGCCTAATTACTGCAAAACCAGCAAACTGCCAGTTATACAGGAAGAGGCTTAAACTCACTAAACTGTTATATAAATAGAAAGTTCAAAGGTCTGTTTGTGGCTGACAAAGCTGAGAACAGGCCATCTGTGGGCCAGGTTCCTCTCCTGTATGACTGCAGAAGCGTACCGCACGCCACAGCAGCGCGTACTTAGTCCTCAACCTGGAGGGGGTCATCCTGCTCTCCAGACAAAGGTGAACTGTTTCAGTTCCAGCCATGGGTATTTCCCCTTCTTCGCCCACCTTCCCCCTTGCCTGGTGCCTCTGCAGAAGACCTTCTCGGTTACTGTTCTTTCACCAGTGTCTGTAATAGCTGGCTAAATGAAAACTCTTCTGAATGTGGAAACAGTGTTGTGTTTCTGATGGGAATGTGTGAAATAGATTAAATAGGCTCTTTGGGAATTAGATTGATTTTTTTTTTTTTTTTTTTTAATTTTTTTGGGGGGTGATGGTGAGAGTATTAGTATAGGGGAAAGTCACATTTTGAATGGATTTCTGTAAGGTTTTTCTCCCCCTCCCTTTCTTCTCCTTGAGAAATATTACAGTTGAATTGCAGTTACTTTTTGGATTTGTATTACAGACATCCCCGAGTAATTATTTGAAAACGCTTCATTTTCAATTTGCTTTGAAAGTGTAAATGGATAGATTGTGTGGCTGCGGGTGGGTGGGTGAGGAGGATTAGATGCTGTCAAAACATGCAGCTGAGAAAGACCAAAAATAGTCTTGGGCCAAAACCTGTAGTTGACGTACATCCTGATTTAGTAATTCTTCCCTGGTTGATATTGAACTCCATGGAGTGCAAATCTTTAAAGAATTTGGCCGTTTACAAACATTAAGCTCACATCTATCCTATGAGGCAAAATTACAATCAGTTTAACAGCATTTGAATTGTTTTCCTAATGATTCATTCAAGAATTTAATGACTTTTAAAATATACAAATTGGGATGGAGAGTAGATACTTCAACTACTGTTCAGCTGTTCAGAAGCCAGACAGAACTTCAGAGCATTTAAGCACTTTGTACATGAATGCCAATTATATTGTTTGGGATTTTCTTTTTGAGTAAAAGAGGGTGTTATGATGCAGGTCCTTCAGTCAAGCAGAATTATTCCCTTTATCCGTCTGACAAGACTGTCACTGCAACCTGGAATTTAACTAAATAATTTAAGGGGAAAATGTTACTTTCTGTAAAGTATTAAGTTAAATAAGTATACTAAATGATCTCTGAAAAAATGCTTGGACCTTGTTGGTCTTTATGAGCTTCTTAGGACAGAGATAGTGTGCTCCAGCATTGTGGAAGGAGTGCTGTGATGCTTTTTGTGGTATGAGGCCCAAATTCTCTTTTTATCGGAGTTAAGCAAAATTCCCATCATAAGAGATGGGACAAAATTGCTTCTAAGATTTAAAAAAATCTCGAGGACCTTAACATAGCAGGGTTGATAGACAGGTATGTAGTTTTAAGCACACAGGCAGTCCTATTGAAACAGCTCAGATTATTTCAAGTTCAGTTTTACTGAAATGGGTTCTTGATCACTCCCAAAATGTATGACATGTTTTACTAATGACTAAACCCCATGTTTTTGGTAATGGAAACTGATGTTATTTTGGACTGTGTAATATACATCCATTTGCCTGAAGTCTATGAGCAGTTTTACGTAGTTGCACAAGTAACTGGGCAGCCAGAAATAATGCAAATATTCAATCTTATTTAAAAAAAAAATGGAAGAATTGTAGGAAATATTTTACACACTGTACCCATGAAGTATGTGGAATAAGCATCTAAGCAGGTAGACCTCATCCTGTATTTCCCTGGTGCCTTTGGTTTGAAGTAATGGAATTTTGTTGTGTAGCGGACTTGAAGGATTGGGCTCCTGGATGCTTGTTAAACGTATATGATCAATAAATACCATAAAATACCCATGTCTTCCTCCAACTTGAGCCTGAGCCAGTAGCCAGTGATATCAATGGGGATGCTCCCAATTGACTTCAGAGTGTACTGGATTTGACCCTGTTTTGTCCAAAAGGCGGACTTCATGAAATGTGGAGCAGCTCTCCAGTGACCAGGATCAGCAAGGCCCTTTGCACACACCTAATACTATGCATGTGGAAAAACTCCACAGAGCCCAATTCTGAACCTGTCTAATTCAAATTTACTGCCTTTCTTTTGAGAAGAAAGAAAAGAAAAATGGAGGGGAAAGCTTGAATCTTTTCTCTTGGTTGCAGTTTACAGAATAGATTTTATAAAGCCATCAAACGTCTATTAACGCTGAAAACTGCAACTGTGCCACAGCTCTGGATTTTGCAATGTTAAGAGTTCTTTCTTAAGCATTGAAAAAGAAGATAGTCAATCCAGTAATACGTCATGTTAGTATAACCTTCCAGACCACTCGTAATATAATGTAGTCAGGAAGTCACGACAGTGACTCAAAAAGACAGCTCTTCCATTCTTTTATTGTTACTGAATGATCTATATTGATGCTTTGTAATCAAAATATTTGTTAAATTGTTCTAATAGCTTTGGTCAGAGGTCAGAAGGTACGTTACTCCTGACTAATGGACAAGTGCAGAGATAAAAAATGAGAGGAAGGATGGCAATGTGCACGTCAGTAGCTTTTCAGCTCCATTTTGAGTAACTTCTAATGACACAGTTTGACCAGAGATTCTCACAAAGGGCATGTGATATCCAGTCTGCATTTGCGAGTGAAGATTTTGGGAAATGAGCTTGGGAGTTTGTTTTCAAAAGCTCTGTACTGGAGCCTAGTCTCGCAGAAACTTGAAAATAATTGCAAGTTGCTCCTTAATTTCAGCAAGACTGCTGCTGAGTGCACTCACTACGATGGATTTACAAGGTTGGGCTTGTAGTGCTGAAAAAATAACATGGAACTAGAGAGCTGAGGTAAGGGAATAAACCAAAACTTCCTGCAGTTAACTTCCCAGCTGTTAGAAACTGCTTTATCATGAAGAGGCTGTTTTTTAACTTGTACGTAGCAGAGCCACACCGTAAATTATTACGACTGTTAAACAAAGGTCTAGTCAGTAGTCTCTTCTTCTGTAAAACTTTATATCACATTTTAATGACATTTTATGAATGTGTTCAAATCAAGCCACTGAGAGAAGAAAACTTAGTTGTGGAATTTCTTTTCTTTATGTGACCTCAGCAGTTAATCTGTGGCTTTTTATGGGAGATTATCGATGCAGCCTTGTTCCAGGTGATTTGAAATGGTGAGGTTTAAGGAGAGTGGGAGATGATACCACAATTGGAAAGTGATTTTCATTGTAGGTGACACAGGGAATAGGGCAATGCCATTTACTATGTACAGTGTCTTGTTTAGTGAGGAACTGTAGTCAGCAATTCATATTCCTGACTCAGATGCTGCATGGTGCTACCAGTTATAGTAAGACATGAATAGCCCACTCATAATTATGTGTTTTTATAGGGGTGGAGTATTAGCAACCAGTAAAAAAGAGAACAAGATAGAGCACCAAGTTAAAAATCACTCAGTTGTTCCTTTGACAAGTATTATAATAGCTATTTTTTATCGCTGTGGGTGTACATGACGTTGTGGAATAAGTAAATTCGGTAGCTCTACATTGCTTTCAGTGCCTGGGGCTCAAACCTGCAGAGGTCTTACTACTGAGACTAGTGTTTTTTCCTCATGACACTTTGCATTGGCTATTGTCGGGATTTGACCATAGTTGAAAAGTTTTCTTGGTCATTCAAGTGTATGATAGGTGATAGTATCTGTATCCTACAAAGTGAGAGACACCTATAAGTAAGACTGGGTAAAAACAGAGCAGTACTTGGTGGCTTGTGGTCTGTGCCGAGAAGGTGGCTTCAAAATAGAATGTTTTTCATCTAAAATATTTTTAGGTCTGAGGGTAACAATCCATTATGTAGATCTACTTATTCTTTTTTTCATCCTTTACTGTATCACTGGTTTAGGTCAAGATCTCATTTGTTATGAAAAAAGCAAACAACTGTCAGTAGACAAAAGCAAATGCATGGCTTTAAATACAAAATCAGGAAATACAAAATGTCATTAAGGTTGCCAGTTCCCATTTATTTTAGTCTCTTGTCATGAGGGAAACTAAGATCCTGCAGTAATACAGTGTTTAGGTGAGTCTGTTTCTATGCTGCTGTCAGTAGCCATGCTTATATTGTATGTATAACGTAGTATTCAAGGCTTGGAAGAATATATTCCTGTTGATTGTGGACCTCTTTGTCTGCACAGAGGGTAGCGTGAGAGATGATTTGAGGGGGCTTAATTTCAGAAGGTTGCACGCTTCTTAGGTCCCCGTCCTGAACTCTCAGGTGAGCCACCCGTGGCTTGGGGTAGGCAATTCACGTATCAAAACTTTGGGCTGCTCTTTTGAATGCGGGAGTGATTTTTCTTCCAGTTTCTTTCCTGTAGAACAATGGAATGACATTCTTCCTGGTGTTTCCTATGAAGAATAATGATGAGGAATTATCTTCTCTGTCTACAAGTGTTTAAAAACTCATTAGTTAGGGTCCCTGAAAGAATTCCAATACAAGTCAGTGGGTGTGGTGAAGCTGATTGTAATGGGAAGCGGACTGGGCCCTGGGGCTGGTGGTCAGCGGGGAGGCAGAGCTGTAAAGAATACTGTGCATATGCTATAGTAAGCATTTTCATAGATCTCCTCTGTGGGAGAGGACAATGGCTGTGGAGCTCATATTTACTCAAAAAGCAGTCCTTTGATTTTCATGGCCTTATGCTTCGTTGCACATTGGAAGGCCCATTTGTCTTCACCAGGCCTTTGAAGAGGGATAGGTGAAGGGGCTGAGGCGTTGGCCGGTGGCTGAGGGTCGCGGTTGCTTGGTGAAGGAGCCAAGTTGCCTTGCTTGTTTCGGTAATACTTGGCAAAAATGTTGTCGTCCTTTTTAACTTTGCTAAACCAAGGTGAGCATGTATTTAGGAACAGAACATGGATTCTCTTAGTGGCTCTGCCACTGGCTGCCTTACTGCCTTTGGAAAGTCACTTGGTGTCTGTCAAAGTAGGGTAATGATATTTACATCTTTGGTAATTTGTCTTTTTTTTTTTTTTTTTTTTTTTTTTTTTTTTTTGTTCAGGCATGGGAGAGAGAGGCCAGCTGTGTAGTTACCTTTATCTGGTGTTTCTGTTCACTTTTTTTATCTTCCTGGGGGTCAGCTGGCAACTATTTTTGACATTTTCTCTACTCTGAACTTCACTCTAGCTATATAGTCCTTAACTAGCTTGCTTGTACTGCGTTTCCTACAAGAAAAGCAAACAGTGCTGATGCAGATTGTCTATGGCATAGCTTATGCATTGAGATCCTGTGTCAAATGGTCAAATGCAACTTTTGTGCTGATGATATCAGACCCACTTTTAGAAAAACGGGATGGTAGTTCTGGCCACAGACCTTTTGAAGCAATGTTGATTTATGTCTCTGCTTTACCTCCTTTTGTAAAGTGAGAAGAATAACATCTCAGAATTTTCCTGGTAGACTGAGGTATTTTGCAGAGAAGTTGTCATCATTACCCCTTTTTATGCATGGGGGAATGGAAAGAGAGGAGCGAAGCGACCTGCAGGACTAGCCGTTGGTCAGGACTGCTGTCAGCTGAGTTCCAGTTCATTGCTTGCCCACTCTGATGGGTATATTTTCCTATTCTACAGGGGTGTGATGAGGTTAAGTCCCTTAATGTTTATGAATGTTTATGGTGATAGAGCAAGACAGGAACCTAGGCAGATATATTAGTAGGGAAAAGGCAAGCCCATAAAGAGAAACGGTGGGATTTGGGCAGAGCATATCTTCAAGAAAAGGTAATCAAAGCAGAGAAACTCTTCTGAAGGGCAGGATTTATTTACAGTGTGCATATTTGATATAATTTACTGTGCTTTCAGCTGGACAGTGAAGGCCATGGACCTTTTGGAGACAGAACGGTCTTGTTACTCCAGAAGACTTGTCATTTCCCGGGTCTTACAGAAAAGCTTTGTATATGCAGCTGTAGCTTAAGTAAACGTCATGTCTTGGATGCTTCACTGAATAGTACATCCACTCTTTTTCAGAAGCATTGTTGGTCTTTGAGCCAGCTGCCTTTGTTTCTAGCAGACCGCTGCTTTGTTGGTTAACCCTGGGCATGTGTTTTCTTCACATATGTTATTAGACAGAACATATTTTCTATTTATACCACTTGGGGATACAAATTACTGCATTGCGTTTAGCAAGCACTAGGAAGAGTACATCTTTGTGATGTAAAAAAAACTAAATATGGAGGCAAAATTTTATTCAAAGTTCCTTTCTTTCAAGGTTCAAGGGAAAACAGGCAGCAAAAGCAGTTGATGGTCTTCATTTTTATGTCCCAGAAAAGCAGGAGGTATTTGCACATATGTGTTTTAATAGATTATGTTTGTGGAATTTGGTTCTGAAATTAACAATGGGCTTTTGAAGAAGGGAATGAATTTTGATGAAATCCTGTGTATCATTTTAAGGCAGTTAGGGAGATTATTAGTAGCGTACATACTTAGACGTATTGTCTTCGTGGCTTTGATAATTGTCTGTGGGCCAGTAAAGTTGCACTAGAGGACTGAGCCGAAGGCCACTGCAGCCTGTTGAAGTTTTTCATTGATTTAGTAAACTCTAAAACATGTTTAGCCAGAGCTTCCTTGGCTTTCTCACTCCATTTCTGGACAAGATGACCTTTACCTACTCTGTGGTAGAGCTCCAGAAATATTATGCAATCTATTGTGATATTTTTGTTTCTGCTCAGTCTTTCCCTCTCTCTCTAAAAAGCCCTTGCCCAAACTGACTGTTCTTTAATGTGCACGTAGAGGGGTCATCGATAAGGAAACATAATTCAAGAGGGTTTTGATATTTATGTAGGAAAACACCTGTGTGCTCATTCAGAAGCATACAGCCCTATCATCAGGACATTGAGCACGTTTGGATCGTAAACCATGACTAGGTGTTACCCTCATCAGGATAATAAATAATACACTTTCCTGTCACTTCACTCTGCCTGGTTCTTTCCCCGTTACCCAAGACAAGCTGTTGCGTGAGAATTTTGCCTGGTTGTAGGCTGCTCATGAATCTTGCAGTACATGACATGCAGATATCTAACAAACATGACTAGAAACTGCATAAAATACACAGACATAACATAGAAGTCTCATATTTGAAAACACATTAGAGCTCCACAAATAACCTGACGTCTAGAAGGCTTTCTTCTCCCCTGTATCCATAACCAAGAGTATTCTGCTAGCTGCATTTCAACCAGATCAGGGTTATTTTAGATTTTGAAATGATTCTCACTTATTTAAACTCACACAATCTGCCTGAAAATTCAGCTTCAATGATAAAGTCTCATCAAAAAATTGAGGCAAGATAGAATGTTTGGTTAAGATTTAATATCTTTCTAACTAATTATAATGCAGTGTCAATATATGCTCTAATATCTGTGGAAAGAAAAGGAACATAAATGATACAGTTCCATTGTACTAGGTCTTTTGTAAACAATTAATGGTTAGGTGGATGTCTGAAGCAAGGGTGAGAGAATTGATAAACCTATTCCAAAGGGCTTGAAAAGTTGAAGTGAATTCTAAATGTAGATTAGGAGCAAATGATGACAGCCAAGCCAGCATTACCTCAGTTGATTAATTTATAAGGATACTGGTCAATGATTTTAACCAACAGCTATGCATAGTAGAATCCTAATGGGATCTGTCTGTTAAGATTACATAAAGTAGAGCATTTGATTTATTTCATAGCTTTCCAACGCTCCACTTTAACTTCATACAAATAATGCATTAGTCACACTGGATAAAATGGCGTATTGAATAAAGTTGTGATTTTGTCTGCTTCTTATAATCTGATTTTTATAAAGGATTAAATCTGTTTTAGTAGTTTATTCATATCATAAAAGAGATTGTCGGTTGAATGAAATCTTTACATCTGCCACTTTCTATCTCATTAGAAAAGACAGTAACATAAAGTTCCTCATTTCCTCCCAGTCTGTTTTATCCCCTGGTGTGTCTGAGTGTGTATATCTTCTGTACGTGTTTGTGTATTATAATGTCAGTGTGTTTTCGAAGTTGTGGTTAAGACTGCGTCACAGCTTTGGGCGGGGGGGGGGGTAATACGAGGGCTTATAAATGTTATGGCAAAGAAGATACCCAGCCAGGAACAAATGGGAGATGCGGCAAAGGGTGACTGTCAAAAATCGGAAAATACTGGCTTCTAGCGGCGTGGCCACATGGGCCTGCATTGCCGGATTCAGCAAGCTATTTAAGTACACGCAGTACTTCACTGTGAGTACGCCTTCGTCAGTGGACGCAAGTGCGTGCTTAATGATAAGCGCATGTTGACTTACGGCTGATTTAAAAGGACATGAAGGTTGGGCATTCCTCTGAACTTAAATGTGAATTGTCAGTTGTGATCAAACTGTCCAACTGTCATTCATCTGTCACGGTTCCAGTGGTTTTTAAAACATTCTTCTAATTCAAGTGCATGGTTGTTGGTTTTAAGCTAAATATTTAATGCGAAATTACAATTTAGGCATTTTTGTCCATTTTTGCCAGAACATTGGCTTATTGTTTGTGTATTTTGTTCCTGTTGTTTAAATGTGTGTGTCATTGGCAGGATGCTGCTGTTACGGTTGGCAGTTGTTTTCACCTAACCTTTAAAGAGCAGCGGATGATCATTTCGTAGATGTTTTCTTATTTGTAGTTAAGGTTCTTGCCATTTCTATTTAATGCCATTAAGTGTTTAGGGCCAAACCTTGTCTAAAGAACATGAGGTTCTCTTGATTTCTGATGTGGAGCAGAGAGGCAGTATCCAGCTCTTTTAGTTGCCTTTTTAGTCAGAAAAGCAGATTCTGAGGATCTCAGTTCTCCCTTCTGAGGACTTGCTGAGGATGAAACTTCTTCATTCACGTTTTCATTTGTTGATACATGTTGCAGTTTTACTGGCTGTGGCATTTCAATCTTGGCTCCTTTTCCCACATACTTTGAATCAGTAGGAGTATTTTGATATAAAATGTGTAGTCAGGCTCTTCTGTAGAGCAGGGGAGCCACTTGCAAGCTTCAGGTGCAAAGGTGGTGGGAGCGGCTGTAGCGCCTGGGTGGGCAGGGGGCTTCTGCTGGGCTCTGCCCTTGCGGGGGACCTTGGGTTGCCCAGGTCTTAGTGCGGGATTATACCCATTTGATTCCCAGTGCAGGACTGGGGCTGTCTCTGACTCCAGCAAACTCCTCCGACAAGACTTTACGAATCGCATCTTGTTCATCAGCCCACTTTGTTTTAGCAGAAGTGACAATGGGACCCGTCTCTTTGCTCTGCGCTGGCCATTTTCTCTGCAGCAGCGATGCACTCGCTGACTGAGCTGTACAGTCGCAGCTGAGTCATTTTTTGCTTAAATTGTGTTTGTTACTGAAATTGAGGAAAAAAACCCTTTACTTGTCACAAGTTTTTGGTTGTGAGTACATTCCCATGACGCAGAACGCTCCTGGAAAGGGCAGTAATGTTTGTTGAGGTGGGAATATACCCTAGGTTGTAGGTTTTGGGGCCAAATCCGACGAGCATGCATGGGTTGTTTTGCTGTGAGGGCAAGTAGTTTCCATTTGGCATTACTGAATGAACAGTGCCCTCTTCCTCAGCTAAATTTAAGTATCCTCTGCAGCAGGTTTACCCACACACATGGAGGAGCTCTCACATCTCTGACCTTTCTGTAAGAATGGGTAGTCATAAGAAGCAGACACAGCTCCAGCGGCACTGGAGGAGGTGGACATTGCAGGTGTCTCGGGAGCCGTCCCAAATCGCCCTCATCCCCAGCAAACCTGGCCTGTTGGAGCGGCACGTGGCTGGAGCACACGTCTGTCACTGCTATTGGAGAATGTCAAAACCTGGAGTCTTCTGCGTGCACAACTACTGAAATATGGAAGTTTTCGTCAGCTTTCTCATATACGTAGTAGCATAATTTCAGGGGTGGAAACCAAGTGCTGGTTACGTACGGTTCCAGTTGCTATTTGAGAACGTAAGCTGATTCTGGACCCACAGTTTCCTAATACACTGAGGACTAATGCAACCTTCTAACGCTCGGTTAACAAATTATCCTGTGAGATGGTTATGTCAATAAGACACAGCATAAGTATTTAAATATGAAAGAGCAGTGCCACACTGTTCATTTTCTGTGAGGAGTACTGACTGTATCTCTGAATAAACAGACAACAGCCTTTTATGGGAGATTTTTGTTGTATTTTATTTGGCAGCTGTTTGTCTTACTAGGAATTCTTCAATAGTATTTATTGTATTTTGTGCTGGTAGGGGGGAGAGCCAAAGCAGAATCTGAGCAGTTTTACTTGCTTTACTCATGAACAATAGGAAAATATTGCTGTATTAATTACTGTTGTGCTTTATTGGCAAAAATAAAGAGATCCTATAATATGAAATTGCTAATATAAGAAAGGCTTTGATTTTCTCATTAGCACAGGATATTTTGCATCTGTTCTGGTTCACGAGTGCATTGTCGGCACTTAAATAATAATAATGACTCAGTAATGAATAAGAATAACAACAAATAGGCATGTGAGTATGCAGGCAGTCAGGCACCCTCCGGTGTTTATCAGTAGGTTGGTTTTGGAGGTCTTGCAAAATGAGCTGTTCCCATATGCCCGTTCAGATTTTCTTAGATCATTGCACAGACCGGAGATTCATTTCGCTGCTGGCATGGCTGGGTTATATACAAGCACTTTTTTCATTGTGTGTCAGGAGTAAAGTGTTAAAGTTGACACTTGAAATGGAAAATGTATGTTTCTTCCACTTAGAAACATTTAAGTCGCCATTTTTGCTCTGTTCTGGTTTTTTCCTTTTTTTTTTTTTTTTGGTGTGAATAGAGTCTTAAGTATCTCATTGTTTTGAATTCGTGAAAATATCAGAGCTCTGCGTTATTCTGTCGGTCTTTCAAGTATGGTCTTAAAAATGTAGCCTGGAAACACCTTTACTACAGTTTGTATCAAATTGTCCCCGCTTCTGTAGTTACTATTACAAAACCAGATAATGCTAAACTAACGTTAGCGGTCTGTCTTGAACATAGAAAAATCTAGGAATCTATAATTAAGATTCAAGTTCTGATTTTACTTTTAGTTTACAGCACTGTCTCACCCTTTGTGAAGTCACCTGCCTGCCTGTATAATATGCCACGTGGTACAATTTATGGATTTCACTTTTTCCAGGGCTTACCTAGTGTTGAATAGTTAAGAACAGTGGTAAGCGAAGGATAGCACAATACTCCCTTTATTGCTAAAGCAGTGGCTAATTTCATCAAAGAATGTTAACTTTTAGCCTTATTCTCAAAATAATTGGGACTAATGATGTGGCTTAATGGCTCTGAATTTAAGAGAAAAGGAAAATGCTTAGTTCAAGTTGGGGGGAAAAAAATCGGCAATTATGCTTTTAGTTACTATTTTCTTAAAACACTACTCTGCATTGTAAATTATACCTCTATGACCCTGCAGCTCAAGAGAAAGTCACAAAAACGCGTGTGTGTGTATAAACAATGATCTGGAATTTGACAATTCTTGTCAAAATACTTAAAGTTCTGGGCTGACAGGTGAGAGTGCATCTTCTGTGTGAAGGGTCTAAATTGTACCTGCCATTTAATGCCATTAAAAGACTATCTTAAAAACAATTACCAAAAAGTGGTCTTATTGATTGCTCTGAGCGATATTTCCTTTAAGAAGTCTGCATGAGTTAATGTGTGCCTTAACAGTATCTATGAAGCAAAGGAAAGCAAAAGTGAATTTTTTTTTGTGCTTTTTGATTAAAATTGTTTTTTGGTCCAACAGTCTTTAACTGTAATGGCACAAACCTTACAATACATGCATGGTTAAAATAAAACAGCAAGGGAGGAATAAAAAAAAATCAAATAAAAAACAAAACAAAACAAAACAAAAAACCCCAACCTTCCCCTCCAACTAAAACAGTTTAGCCCTGGATAAGCCAAAAGAAATTGGTAAAGCAAGTAGTTTATCAGCACATGACCCGTAAAGTACTTAAAATGATCTGTGAATGGAAGCTACCCTAAGTCTGCTTCTTGTCACGGTAATTTGTCTGGCTTAAGGGCAAAGTAAGTGGGTCTCCTTGGCGGTACAAGAGAAGCAGATCACCAGGTAAGATCAGATAGGAGTCTCTGATGGTAACAACAGAACTACAACAAAGCTCTTCTTTTGACACCGTTTCTGCTGCTGTTACTGCTGTTAATAAGTGTGCTAATTAACATGAACCTGATAAGGCTTATATTAATTGACTGAACTAAATGTAAATTCTGGTTAAATAGAGAATAGTTTAATAGATGTGACAAGTGCTGGTTTGCTTAGCTGCTGTGTTAGAGTAAGGGCATTCTTCAAAACAAAATAAGTATCTGTATTTTAACCCTTAGATTTTGGGGAGGCTTTAAATGTTCAGATTTGACTTGTAAAATAGGAGAGTTTAAGATTTTCAGCATATCTTCTGCTTTTCTCCCCTGTCCTTTGGTACTTCATGCAAGGGCAATTAGTTCTTACAGTTTTTGTATTACAACAAAATCCCTGCGTAGCCATTTGTCACATATTTGCATGGCCCAGAGTGGTGTGGCCTAGCTGTTCAGTCTCTAGACACTGTTACAGTAGTAAATGTTGGATAATAAATCCCAACAAACAACCGATCTGATGGCTGTAGATGTGGAGTTCCAGTTAGAGGGCACCCTGCGTTGGGCTTTTGGGCAGAACATCTCTATCTCCCTCTACACATTTGGAAAACGGATACTGTAGTATACCCTTGGCTTTAGAGGCGGTTTTGGGCACGCCTGGTATTTGTGAAGATACTTTGAGGTCTTTCAAATATTTTTTTAAGTCCAAGCAAAACAGTATCAGTATTAAAGTGCTCTTCTTTTGCCTGAGGAGGGCAGTTCCTGAAGGGTTTAAACCCTCAGTGTTATAAGTGTAGACATGGAAATGGACATGGAAGAAACAAACATGATAAACATGGTAAATGTCACAGATGTTCTTTGGAAATGTGGAATATTTATAGTAGATTTTATGTATTCCATAATTAGGCAGTACCATTAGTGCACATGACCTCTTGATTTTTATTGTCAGGAGAGCTGTCACACAATAACACATGCTGCAGCATGTCGTTTCTCAGCTGCATTTTATTACTTCTTAAAATGTTTTAGTTCTCTTTCACCTTCTCCTTCCGGTAACCGTCATGTTGACATGCAAGGTAGACAGCTCTGGAAACCTGTGTCCTCTGCCTGTCAAGAAGCCTTGGCCAGAACGAGGTTCTTCCTCTATAGTCAGTGAGGTTCTTCCTCGGTGCTCAGGTCTGGTGCTTCCAGCAGGAAGGGGGCTATTTCAGTCCCCCTTGTTCCTGCTCTTGATGCCCACGGTAATCTGAATCACGCTTGCTAGGAACTGACTTTTGTATCGTTCTTGCAATATAATACTCTCCCTCAAAAACCACTCCCAGAACAATCTCCTACCAACCCAACAAAAGGCAAAGCTTTGTGAGGCTCGTGCAGAGTTTCGAACTCTGTAATCTCGCTGTGAATGGGGCTGGAATGGGGCCGGAGTAGTACCTCGTAGTCAGTTTTGATGCACATGGGATAAAAATAGCTGTGTGCTTTCTGCCCTGTGCATGCCACCTGTTCCAGTGAAAAGAGGAAGCCTTAGTTGCTTATAATGGCCACGAAACTAGCTGCATTTTACTGAGACATACAGGTGCAAATAACCCCCTATTTTAAAATATATAAGGTAATAAATTGGCTGTTGAGAAATTAGAATGCAGCTGGACTCATTTGCAGGGTGAGGGTGGCTAATTTCTCTGGATACTCCGTTTTCTATCAATGCGTGGTAATTACCAGACGTTACACTTTATTTTGGATTACAAGATCATCATATGCTTTTACTACATGCAGTGCTTTATTGAAGCAATCCTGCATTGTGTCTACAAAGTTAATAAAAAAAAAAAAAAGAAAAAAAAAAAGAAAAAATTACAATTACTTCCTGCCTGAGGAACATGCTACAGGGCTTTTATTTTTTTTTTAAAGTTTTTAGTTTTGCATTCACTAATTTACTGTTTGTTCTAGAGCAGCAGTGAGTGGGAGTTAAACTTTAAGTGCACATTTGGCTCTTTAAAAAGACATTTAGTGTACAATTACTGCTGTTTACCATCTTATAATTGTTGTGTGTTTAGGCTTAGTCAGGCTTAGGAAGATGGGTATCTGTAATCTTTGAGGGCTACAACTCCCTGTCCTAGTTTTTACAAAAGAGAAAGTAATTATAGATATTGAGATAGATACAGAGATAACACAACACTTTGTGCTGTGATGTTTTAGTGATTAGTGTAAAATAAACACATAGACAAAGAGAGAGGTTGTGGTAAAAGATGCTGTGTGTGGCTGCAGTTTCAGTCAATGATATTCAATGTGATGCTCAAATCAGATCTGGGAGTCAGGACTGCTCTTCATGGAGTCCCCAGATTTACTGTTCTGTTGTTACGCAGGTGCACAGTTTGCAAAACACTGGGTTTAAGTAAGGGGCTGTATTTGTAGTAACAACTGTACGTTACACCACATCAGAGTAAAACTAACCAACGGCAGTCATGCCTCGGTTGGCAGCCTGATGAACAGGGGTGTCAGCGCGACCAGTGGCGTAGAGGAGAAATATGTCCATCAGCCTTTTTTGGTGGTCATCTTTTTTAGATAGGAAATAGAGAAAGGTGGTTGAGTATGTATTTGGTAAGACCCAGATCTGTATCAGGATCTCAGCAGTGCTTTAAGTGCATTTTATGGGAGCAACGAAGGGTTAGAAGCTGCAGGCTTCCCAGGTTGAGGTGCATCACAGGGAAAGGACAATTGCATGTTCCAGCCAGCTGTGTAGCTTGTTGTTCAGTAAAACTGGTCGTCTTTTCAATAATGCAGGCACAAAGAACCTGAGAAATATGGCCGAATCCAGGTGTAACATCTGCAGGCAGTAGTATTTCCCTTTTACAGGCACTGGAATGTGGTCTTTGTGACATGGCAAATGTTACTCTGCTAACCTATGTTGTATTTCCTTGTGAAGAAAATCCAGACATCTCTGAGGAATGGACTGAGAAAGGGATGTGGTGTCTACAGTGAAAATGTAAATTAAGTTGTATGGGCTGATTTTTGCTTTGAACTTGGGTTGAAAAGACAGTTGTGTGAAAACAAAATGTAACAAATGTGTAACTGAAAATGCCATAGTACTTGGAAGGAATGAGAGATAGGCAGTTTAAAAGCAGCATTAGCTAAAAAAGTAGCTTCTTCCTTTAATTCAGTTTTATGACCCACTATAATTGGAAGACATAGCTCCACTGTTTTTCTTTAAACAGGAGAATATTATTGGATTTCAGGCCAGTCATCTGAAAGTTTTCACTTATAAATGTAATGAATGCTTTCAGCTGTATTTGTAAGAAATGTTTTTGGATTACAGATGCTCTAGAGAAACAAATTTGAGGGCTATTTTGTAACTGAAAGCCTTTGAGAAAATGTTCCTATCATTCAAAACAGATCTGAAGCTCTGAGTATGTATTGTGACTGTCGTATTAACTTTCATATTCAGAATGCAAAGGACAACTAATCCTTCCCTCCTTGGTAGGAGTCATATGCCGCTTTTTAACTTTCTTCACCGTGTTTTATTTTTAATGTAATTTTAATGAAAAGGTGGATCTGGCATTATAAAGTGGTTGTTTGTTGCTTCTTTTCTGATGTCACAGTGATAGGAGTTCCAACAGTGTTACTTTTTTTTTTTTTTTTGGAATAATATATATATTCTGCACTTAAACTTTGATCTTGTGTTTAGTTCTAGGAGTTGAAATCCCTGACACTTTCTTTGGGCTTTATCTGTAGCCTTTTAAAATCAACTGATATTTTTTTAACAGACTGTAGTAGTCTCTGGATTGAGACCACAGAGCTTGAGTACTTGGGTGTTACAAAGGTGGAATACAGGGAGGGAGGTGGGGAAGATCAAATCCACCCTCCCATTTAAAGGGTGGAGATAAAGCTTGATATTGTACCCCACCTCTCCTTGATAAGGCTGCTGTGTCTGCGTTAATGCTGTTCCTCCTCGCTGTGGTGAATTTCACCCACTGACATTAAATCCTCTCTCGTAAGTGATTGGTGTACAATTCTACTCTGTGATTTCCAGGCGTGTCAAGGGATTTAGCTGTACAAGCTTTTTCTTGTATTTGAAATGCAACTTTTCGATAGCAATAAGAAGCATGGATCAAAATGTGTAATTCATCCTTTTTTGTACCCATAAAATCCTGTAACCAATTAGCCAAGCTAATTAATATAGTTAATTAATTTGTTCAGACTACTAACTAGTAGGGGGAAACCCTTCCCACCCACGAACCAGAAATCCTAAAGCTTATCTACTTTAAAAACAGAAAAAAAAAGCTTTTTTTTTTTTATGTGAATTCCAATTTTGTTTTTTAAAGGCTGAACTTTTATATGGGAAAATATATTCTCCCATAAAGTATAAAATTTCAGCAATTTTATGCCAGTACTGGTGGAAAATTTTTTAATTTAGAAAAGGATCGTTCTTGCAAGTGGAGGAGGAAAATTGTTTTGCTTTAAGAAGTAAATCTGAGCATCTCTTAATAAACACTAACACTACTGGGTTTTTTTATCTGTATGTGCTTTCATAAAAGGTTCTTTTTAGTGCAATACACATTTGGTTAAATCCTGCAATACCTTAATGCCTTTCATGCCAGTGCATCCCAAGGCACTTTACAATCTGTAAAGTTAACATTAGAAATGCAGCACATAAAATTCCCTAAGACAATCCTTTTAAAAATGCTGAATAAAACATCTAAACTGTTAACTTTGGATTAAATGGCCCAGCAGTTGGTGCATTTTTTTCGTTGTGTGGAAAATATGTTTGAAACAAATGACTGAAATGAATAAGAGGCTCTGTAAATAATATGACTTCAAATGATATTCATGAAGGCCAAATTCTGCCGTTCTGCAGGAGGAAGTCTAGACATGTACAAAGTTCAGCTCTGTTAATTAAGAGGGAGCAATACGCTGCAGTGAGTCAGAGTAATTTTATAATCCAAATGCTGCTAAAAGGGACTCTTGTCAACCTCAAAATCTTATTTGTTTTATAATCACTGGGTGAGGAGACTTGCTGGCTGAGGAGATGCGTGTCTCTCTTAGGTTTGAATGCCATCCAGCCTGGTAGTGACCAAAAGCCGTTACCATCTGATAGCTGTTTGTTAGGCCACGCAGAATAATTGTAGTCTCCAAACGGATCCCAGTGTCAACGTCACAGAAACCACCCCCGCGCTTGGCACTAATTATTGCCCTTGCTGGCAGCCCCAGTGAAGGGGGCAAGGTTTGGCTGTTATTTCCCCTTTCAGGGCTTGCAGTGGTCCTGCTGAGAGTGTGTGTGTCTGGTTTGTGGTTAAACGGTGTATGCGCTGTTGTCTGCAGGGCTGCCAGCCTGGCATCTTTTATAAGTACTGATTTTTATCATTAAGAAAACAAGATCCTTCATCGTCTTCTCACTCCGCCTTTAGGTCTGCTGCGAGCTGATTTTTTTACGTTGATGCAGTCTTTAAAAAAAAAAAAAAAAAAAAACCCGAAAAAAACACAAGAAACCCAACAAACCAGCAGAACAAAACAAAAACAGTGGCAGGTATGAATTTGTTGTGCAGGATAAGATGAGGCCAGAAAGAATCTGTGCTTTTAAAAATTGTAGGGTTTTTTTCAAATTAAAAGAAATAAAATGTATGCTGAAAAAATAAAAACAAGAATAACAGCCAGCTGATAGCAGTGGAATACATAAGAGAAAAAAAAAAAAAAACAGGATTATGCAGCCTCCAAAAGAGCCAACAGATGTTCAGGGCGGGTTAGAAAAACAACATGATCAACGGTATGAAAGCTGCGACAGATCTAAACAAAACCCCAAAATAGATGCAATTCTAGAATAAGTCTGAAAAAGAGAAAATCATTATAGGCTTTCCTCAGCACAGCCACTGGTCTCTGATAAAACAAGATTGAAACTTCTCAAAAAGGAAATTTATACCGAGGTGGGTTTGCAACTTCATTGCTGGAGACTTCTCATGCACCTCTGCCAGCAAGTAAATTGGAAACAGGATAAAAACGAGTGGTCTGTTCCTCAGGCAGGAAAGGTGCCTGAAGTAAGAGCTAATTGCTGACCCCGTCACGGAGCAGCACTTTCTTAGGAATTGGGAACGTAGTTGTATCACATAAAATAGGGTTGTTTTTTCATTTTTCTGGACAACTTGAGCTGGAAGGAATTCCACACAGACCTGTAGTCGTATAAAATCATCTCTCACCCTTGATGCGCTGGCGTGCGTTCCCTTAACATGAAGGCAACCTGAAGGGTGGGCAGAGCCGGATCAGTGTGTGGCAGTGTCGGGGTGCTGCTGTCCCTCGCTGTGGATTGCAGCCCCTGCTCCGAGGCTCAGAGCAGTGTTACTGCCTGACTGAACCATCCTCCTCCCTCAGCACCAGGGATCGCTTGTTGGGGCAGACTTGAGGACTGGGGTTGCAGGGGGTTGGGGCTGGTACGAGCTCGGTCGTGCTCCCGTTGAGGTCCGTAACAGCTTTCCACTGGTGAGATGGGAGCGAGCCCCTGTGATGTATTAAATGGTCCGAGGCCCTTTTGCTCCTACTTCTAATTGTTTCTCACCTTAAGTGAAGTGAGGGCAGAGACATCTGTCACTACCTCTGAGAAGTGGGGACGCCTGGCCGAGGCGGGGGTCCCTCGGTCCCGGTGGCTGCACGTGGTCCCATGGGCATGATGAGGGGTTTGGGGCTGGCCTCAGCCCCAGCACCACAGTGGGGAGCTGCACGGGGGGGCAAAGGTGGAGACCAAGTGGCTTTTTTTCCTGACACCCCCTTTATTGGGGTGTTGTCTGCTGCCTACCCCAAAGCGAGACCACAGCCACTGGAACCAGCCGGGGCTCTGAGGTGTGACTAAAAAGCGCTGTTTTCAAAAGGCGAGTACGTACGGGTCTGGTTCATCTACTCTAAATTTTAATAAGATAGAATTTCGCTCTATTTTTATCATAACGTTAGAGAAGCACTGGAGTGAAATACTGTGAGTCGGCCTTAGGGGAAGGGCGCGATGCCCCGGTGGGTGCCTGCTGCCGGCCTACGCCGTGGCCACCATGTCGGGCGCGGGGCGCTGCTGCTGCTGCTGGGGCTCACACCAGCCTTCCCTCTCAAAATGCTAATTACTGAATCTACATTAATTTGTATAAATTATGCAAATAAAGTAGCGATTGCGCACCGCTGCGGTTTAGGTGGATCTCGTGCTGTACTTACAACTTCGCATTGGACTGACACAGGTTTTATTCGCCACAATAAATGGTTTTGCTGTGGAGTGTTTGGAAAGCAGCTGGTGGTGGTAATTGGTTGTAGGTGACACTGGTGCACTCTGTTAAGGCTTATTTAATAATATATTCTTCAGTGGAGAAATCCAGAAGGTCAGTAAGCCTAACTCACTGATGTACACGGCAGCACTTGGGCCGTTTTGCTGCAGGGGGACGTCTGTGGAAACACTGAAGTGATCGTGCGCTCTGTTAAAAATAAGTAATTTGTTTGCCTTTCCTCAGGTTTAGGAAACTGAAATTAATGCTGAATCGTACAGAAGTGGGGCAGTTTTCAGTAGTTGTGTTTATACCTTGGTCTTCAGCATTGCCACGCTCCGCAGCCCCGTGCCACTGGCTGCTCTCCCCTCCCGCCCTCTGGGGATATCCAGCATCTTCCCGCGGCACGGTAGAGCTGAGCTCAGGGCATATGTTTCCAGAAGGAATCCAGCTCTCGCTTTTCAGATGAAAAGGTTAAAGACTTTGACACCAGATAATTATAAAAGGAAAATGAATCTTTT
Source organism: Vanellus vanellus (assembly GCF_965231255.1). Taxonomy (NCBI): domain Eukaryota; kingdom Metazoa; phylum Chordata; class Aves; order Charadriiformes; family Charadriidae; genus Vanellus; species Vanellus vanellus. Next base: position 10,029,393 of record NC_138915.1, on the reverse strand, counting down.
CTTGGATCAAAAATTATTGTGTAAAAGAGTGTGTAAATTATGGCGTGCAAGTTAAGTAATGGCTTTTATACTGAAATCTGGAATTACTGTGATGAAGGAGATGGTGTCAAAACTGTGGTAATTTATTTCATTTTGGTTTCTCAGATCTGCAATGAATTTAGGAAATTCAAATTTATAGCAAGTGGGTCTTTGTAAGAATTTCTCAGTGAGAATGAGGATACTTTATGGAACTTCCATCGGGGTCATATTCATACCATTATTCTAGCTAGAACTTCCAGTTAGAAAGTTCCCGTGTATGATTTGTTCCACTGGCTTCTGTAAATGGATTTTTCAAACTTTAAATGTTATTTCCATTTTTTCATTTAACTTGCATCATTGCTCTTCAGTGTTTGAACAGGGATATGGTAATAAGCATAATGTAGTATTTTGGTAATAAACCAGAAAAACCTTCCAAGCACTGGTTTTTGGTTTTTTTTGTGAAAGGTTTGGAAGTTGGTGGATTTCTTTCCAAACCATGCATAATTGTAGCTTTTGTTATTACACTAGAGTACTAAGAGCCCAATTTGAAGTTTCCTTGGAAAGAAAATTAAAGTTCTTAAAGTTGTATTTTTGGGAGATTAAGTCAGGTTAACTACTAGGGCTCAATTTTATTCCCAATGGAGGATGGTTATGAATTGGTCATAAGCATAATTCACACTTGAGTCACAGCACTTCATACAGAAAAGCATTGTTGATGCTGCAGAGCATATAGGCTGCCTTGGAGTAAATCAAAACCTAGGGTGTAGAGTCTTTCCATGTGTGTTTAAAGAAAGAAATGAGCAGGCTATATATCTGCTGTATCTAAACTGTGCTCTTTTGTAAACAGAACGGCTATTTTTGAACCTCTAGCAGGATGTCTCTGGCGAACGGATAATGCAGATGGATCCTTGCGTGCACACAGACGTGTACCCGTGTTTATCACTCAGTGAAGGGGCTATGCGTATCATTCATTTAACTGGCAATTCTTTTGTGGTGTCAGTATCATTTCCTAGCAAAATTGGCTAAAGGAATTGTCTCAAAAACAAAAGCTGTTTTGAACTGGCCTAATTACTTGCTCAACAGCCAATAACTTTGGGAATTGTTTTCTATGTGAATTCTAGATACAAATTGGGATATCTTCCCATTTGTTTAAAAAAGATTAGGCCAATAGGAGAAAAAAGGATCTTTACCCATTTTCACTGAGCAGTGAAGTTTGAATATACAGCTTGCAATTGAAACTATTTTTTTTCAAAGCCTTTGAGGGCTGTTTCTCAGTCTAGTGTAAACAATTTATTGTTAAAGTCCTAGAATATTTGCATTTTAATTAAAGACAATTTTAATTAAATACAAAACTTTAATCAGAAAAGCAGAGTTTAGGCAGACAGTGTACTTGCATGCTAAGCAAGCTTACTCTGCGGGGACCGGTATGCTGTGTAAAACTGGTTTGTGTGGTAGTTTAAGTAGGAAAGTTGTAAATGCATCTTTCTTGCCTAACTTGCCTACAAATAGTAATCTCCCTCTTGCATCTTTTACCTTGCAGTAAGATGCTCTTCATACAGGCAATTAAGTGAAAGAGAGGGTGATGCAGAAATCTTAAAGGGGGAGTGAGCAGAAAGAAGTTTACTTTGAACTCATAAGGGTGCCTATAAAAGTAAATGTTAAAATTGCCGTTGCATTTTTTTTTAAATGTTCTGTTTCAAGGATGTGTTGAAAGTTATTTTTATTTTTTTTAAAAAAGCATAGGCAATACTGTGACCATTTGATATCAAATAATAAATGTGACATCTGGATTTGCCTGTGCTTGGTAATGCTATAATGCTGATGCTATAACAGCATTTTGAGTTACAACCCATTGGTTTTGCCCTGTTTGTAGATGAAGCTCTCTGTCCCCAGTCACAGAATTAATTAGGGCCCTAACGGGCACATGTGTAATAGAAAGTTGGGGTATACCGTGATGTTGTTAAGTAAATTCTGAGGTCTAACAGGCAAATGTATTTATGGAGCTTTCCTCCTTCATTCTGATGGGAGTTTTCTCAGGCCAGTACAGCGTAGCTGGAAATTGGGAGTAAATCCTTCCACAGTGAGCTATGAACTAGTCTTCTGAGATATACAATGGTAGCCTGACTCTGAGAGGTTTTGATTTGTGGTTGACGTATGAGTTTATTTTTATATGTAAGGTTTTAGTATCCTAAGGTGGACAAGAAGTAGATGATCTTCTGTGCCCCTTCCATTTGTCTGTTGGAATTCACTTAATCCTCTGCAAAATAACAACTAAGAACTAAAATGATAGACAGTCATAACACGAAAAGAGGATATTTCATGTTTACCTGCAGCTACGTGTTTTGAAAGCACTACTTCTCATTAAGGTCTCGTCATTGATGAACTGCTCATAAAAACTAGAATGCAGGTGTCACTCAAGATCTGTTTAAGACTGAGATTTCGGCTGTGATTTAGTATAATATCGGCATTGTGTTTTAATTCAAAATGAATATATAGCACACATAGAAAAATATTTTCCCTTAGGCCTAAAGTTACTTGCGGTAATGGCAAAGCAGTTAATATATTACCTTTGCTAACAGGAGAAGTGCTGCATATAAATATTTTTAGTCAATAATGTATTTTAAAAAAGGTTTTTCAGTGGGATCAGATTTATGTTGTCAGAAAAATTTATTCAGCTGACAAGTGCAGGTGCCCAGCACATCATGTATTCTAAGATTTACAAAGTAGTTTCTTCCTGGACGTCAGTTGGATGTGGTGATGGCAGGGTTATGTAGAGAACCGGGGAATCAGTCCAGGAATCCTTTTGTGCAAAATCCTGCCTTAGATTGGTATGATCCAATAAACCTCTGTCTCTACATGTCTGTAGCAGCTTCTGGTAGTGTTAGATAGTCAGGTCAAGAAGGGGCAGAGCGCTGGAGTCGGGATCTGTGGTATGGATCTGAGAACAGAATTTTGCCTGAAGCAATTGAGATTTTCCTTAAATATTAAATGGGCCATTTTCCTCCCCCTATTACTTGTGTGTTGCTGCCAGCTGCAGTTCAGCAAGGTAGAAGTTAGAGCTTGCTCTTTTGGTTTCCACAGATAAAAAGTAGAAGATAATACTACTTGTGCATTATATTTTGCCAAGTGTGCATGTTTCAACCACTATTGTTAAAGAGCCTGCATATTGTTTGTTGTACAAAATATGTATATAATGAGAAAAATATGCTTGAACAGAGATTTCATGTTGCATAAAGTAGCCAAACCGTATAATGAGTGAAAAAAGAACAATGCTGCTTAAAGCCAGTTTAAAACTAATGATCACAAAATAATTGAACTTCAACTCCTTTGGAAATTAAAAGCCTTTAAAGTCTTTAAAAAGTCATAATTCCCATTTGTTTTTACAGTTCTAAGATCAGTTTGTGAACTTGTTGCATCGGTCTTCATACCTTTTGATGGAGCTGTCTTCGGTTACCCTGAATTTGTTCCAAAAATTTTAATTGGTTGAATGGAATCTCTACTCCCAAGATAAAGCCAAGGCTTGGCTAAAGCCAAGGAGGTTTTTAGCTGCTTAATTAGCCTGGTTGGTGAAATGATTTGGTATAGGGAATGTCAGGAAGAATTTGACATGTCTGTGCTGACTTTGAGGTAATCCATCAATTTTATCAAATAAAGAGCTAGAATTTTTTTTTTTTTTGGATCAATAGGTGTAAAGTAAGGAACATTCTTTTCCCTTCATTTTATGTCCTTTGTGAGTAATTCTAGTTATCTAATCAGCATAAAATTTGCACTACAGTTAAATAGCAATGCATGATTATACCTGATGATACGCTTCTTTAAAAAAAAAAAAAAAAAGAAAAAGAAACTAATAACAGGATTCTGTATTGATTGTGCTGCTAATTCTGCCTCGTAGGGCAGACTGGCAGAAGGCAGGTAGCTGAATTGTATTTAACGGTTTTATTGTGATGTGACTAAGATGGATGTGACATGGTCCTCTATTATTCGTTTGAGAGTGTGGACACTAATGAAGCCATTAGCTGAGCTAAGGCAAGTGAAGAAAATAGGGAAATTACCATTATTCTGAAGCCATTAAGTTGTAATCTGCCACTTTCTCTCCTTACTCAAAAAGGCATCTTCTTTTTAAGGCCTCCCTGACTGTCCTTTAAAGATTCATTAATTCATTAACTTTCCAAAGGAGATGGAGGAAACACAATTGAAATTTTAATCAGCTCGGCGTGTCATATTATTAACATTTTGAGTGTATCTGTATTCACTGTTGCACCACATCAGGTTAAGGTTAAATAAACTACATTACAGCAAATAATGTTCTGTTTCATACCGTAAAACATAAAATGTTGAAGGCAGAAATTGGTTTCATGGTTAAATTAAATTACGATACAGAGCTCATATTATAAATTCTGTTATTCGAGTGTATGTTCTTTGGAGGAAATCCAATACTACCTCTACATTATCAACATTAATATTTTCAAAATATTCAGGATTAGTGTATTCTGTGTGAAAAGATATATAAAGCACTACAAAACTTTTTTTTATAAATGTTTGCTTTTACTGTGTACTGACTTATGATCAATGTTTTTATTTTGTCTTTTGTGAAGTGACTGACTGCAATGTTTCTCTTCTAATGGGTCATTCAGACATTAGGTACAATTACAGCTGCAAAATTTTCTTTGTTATTCCTTTTGTTTAGATACTATGGAGTGCTATTTTTATCAATCTCTACTTTCTTATGAAAATACTCCTTTTCACCTCAGTTGTACTGGAGCATCCTGGAGTACAGCGAGCAGCTTTTGGCCTGTGCTGTTGGAACTGATGGAGATACAGCTGTGACAGAATGGATGAGCGCTCTATCTTAACAATTAAAATACCCTAAATGTACAGAGGGGGTGACCTCAAACCTCAGTATGGCAACACTCTATTTGATTCCAGGTAACCAACAGGAACTTTTTTTGGGGGGGGGAAAGCCTGTTTCATTTTGGACTTTGTAAGAGTGGTTTTATTAATGCCTCAATTAAAAGACGCCTGGGGTGCAGGCGCTTTCTGGAAGGTGCATGTTTTAAGGGTTTGCTTGAAATCCTTTGATACTGTTCCAGGCATAGGGCTCATACGTGCACAAGGGTATGGTGGAAAAAAAAGGTGTAGGAACAATAAATAGAGGGGTTCCCACAGCCTGCAGGTTGAAGGTGAGATGAGGCATGAAGGTAAAGGGAGGGTAATGGAGGCCTGAATGTGCTGTTGCTTCTGTGAACTTAGTTCCTTTCCAGGATAATCAGATTTATTCCTCTTCTTCCTATAATTTTATGTTTGGAAACACTTTCTATTTGGTTCTGGACTGTTTTGCCCTTGTGCTGTATCACAGAACTTTTAAGCAGCAATATAACAAAGTCTGCATAGCTTGATGTTAGTATTTATGCTAGGCAGGCAAGCCTGGTATAAATCTGAGGTGTTTTTCTTTTTTTTTTTTTTTTTTTTCTCCTAGCTGTGATAGTGTCAGTTTGATATATCACCTTTCATGTTGTGTTTGTACTTGAGGTCAGGAAACTTCTGAGTTGTGCGTATCATCAGCATTGTAAATACAAAGTAGCCTTTGGCACCTTAGTGTGGTGCCTTGCAGTGTATTTGTCAAAACAAAGCAAAATCCCCTCTTTTGTTTTCCCCTGGAGTCAATTACACTCAGGATGAAGCAGTTAGTGACACCAAGGATAGTAGTTGAAGCATTACAGGTTAACCTGCTTATCAGAAGCGCTGGCATCAGTATTTTCTAGTATCACTGGCCGGCTTTACTGATCCATTGAGAACTTCTGCTTTCAGCGGGACTTGCCAAACTCACTAAAACTTCTTTGCAGATTTTTGAGCTTCCAAAAGGTACCCATCTAAATAAAACGATTCTGCTGTGTCAGCGTGGGCAGTCTTTCAGGGTAGGATCTTTCCCCTCTTGCCTATAAGCAAACCCTTTGATCGGGGAAGTGGAGCAGTTGTGCCTCCCAGCTCTGTCCTGCACGCCCTGCTGCAGGGACAGGGCAAACGCCTGCCAGCCCCACTGCCCTGCCCTGCCCGGTAGCTTTGGGGACATACCGGCTCTTCCACTGTTGAGTGCATTCTGCACTTTTAACTCGGAAACACTGTCCACAAGCAAATCCTCAGTGTGTGCTAGGTTGAATTCTCGGGCTTTAAAGAACTTGTAGGTAGCTATGCATGTATGCGCATACACACCTTTATAGGTGCTGGTATTGTTTATATGCTGTGTGATTATACAGGAGATATGTATAAGCATTATGTATACATATATGCATGATGTGTGGCATGTATATTATCACGTGTGAACAGTATACTTCTATGTTCTTAAGACGCTTCTTTGCAGCTTCACACAGGATGATGTAGTTGCAGCTGTTTTTTCCACACACTTGGAAAATGGGCTGGTGAACTGTGGTTTTCCTAGGTTCAGTACAGCCGTGGCATAGTAATTTAACAGCAATTGGTTTTCTCTGTCTTGGATTTCAAAATGCCCTCTCCTATGCTTAAGTATATATGCTTTTGTAATATGAAATAATCTAAATAGACCTAGTTCTGAACAAAGCTTTCGCTATTGTGCAGGAAAAGTTTGTTTTGACTCTCTTGTCAGATAGGTCAGCTCATTAATTTTGTTGCAGCTGCAACAGCATAGTAAATGTGGCTCAGGTGTTCCCATATTGCTGTTGCATGTCAGATACAAGCTGGCTTTTGTAAGGACTTTCCATAAGTAGGATTAGATTTTAGCCATGTTCTGAAAAGAAAAAGGAATTCAAAATCCAAGGGAGAAAAATAACTGTGTGCCTCAGAAGCAGCAGAATGTAAATCATGTATTGTTGTTTTGATGATGAGATCAGTAGCTGTTCATTATACATCAGTAGATTAAGAAACTGCTGTTGGTTTGGGATGGGGTTTCCAGATCTGTCTGCTGACAAGTAAGGTTTGGGACCCAGTCACATCTGCTGTGTTGGTCTTTGCTTGAACAGAGGTTTCTTCCCCTCTCCTTTCACTGGCTGGAGATTAGCATAATATATTTGAGTACAGTAAAAGGTCCAGACATCCTGGCCAACAACCAAAATATGCTCTATACTTAATACTGCCTCAAATTTCTCATAAATGATCTGTGATGATTCCAGTCACAAATAACATAGGAAGGCTTTGAGATAGACTTTATGTCATACGGTTATGAGTTCTTTTGTAAATAAAGCCAATCCTCAGGAGTGAGCATGAGTAATGGTTGGTCCTGAAAAATGAAGAATAGGACTGTGTTTTGAAGCTGGGTGAAAAAACCCACACGTTGTAATTTATTTATTTACTTCCATTACTCTGCACTTCTCCAAGTGCTGAAACACAACCAGAACATAAGAACTTATTGCAGATCTGCAAAGTCCTGTACAGCAGGGACTGCTCTTAGTTATTGCTATCAGCAGCAATAAATGTAATAAACATAAACCTCTCACGACAGCCTCATACATCCCTCAGTCTGTGACTTCCCCAGTGGCCAAGAAATGGATGAACTTTAAAGTGGGCCTGAAAGGGGTTATCAGCAAACTCTGGGTCTGCAGACTTGAGGAAGAGATCAGGTTTCAGTGTCCTGTGTTCTTCATGGAAAATACTCTGTCATTGGGACCTTCTAAATTTTTGGGAGGCTCTGGTCGTAATTGTTGCCATATTCCATATGAGGAGTAACAGACTTTTTAGTAGGCAAAATCCAAACTAGCAGGAGGGTTAGGAGCTAAACCCAGCATCTAAAACCTATGTGAAAATTAGCCAGCTGCCCGCACAGACTTTGGAGCAGCTGGGGTATGTGTGAAGTGGGACTACAGAAATAGGTAGCACCAAGGGTGTACACCAGTATCTTATTTTGAGGTGAAAAACACAAAGCATGTCTGAATCTGCAAAAATCTCAGTTACAGCTTTCCTGAGTCTTTACGAAGATCCGTATGAAAACTCAGACGCTGCTTGTCTTCAGATGGTGTGTCCCTGCTGACCCCACCATTCCCGACTGTCCTTTGTCCCTCGATAAAGGAGAGGTTCTGGGATTTGGTTTTGTTCCCCCCTCCCTTAAGTGTGTGTAGGCAGGGACCTTGGTGCTGTGGGGTGGGTCATCTGAGTATCCTGAATTTATGAAATGCACTCCTTGTGAGCTTGGTTTGAGAAGGAAATATATGTGAATAAACAATGTGTGCGATTCAATTCTCCCTCTCGTGGTCAGATGAGGTCCTTCTCCCAGCCTTCAAGCACAGACAGATTAGATGTTTCTGTTTGTTTGATATAACCTGCATCTTTTGGAAGACTCCCATCTTCGTACTACAACCAGGATTTAGTGGGGAAGTTACTGATAGTTCTTGAAATACATATATTGACTTTTTGCCGCACTCTGAGTGGACAGATTGGAGATCTGAACTGAACTGCAACATTCTGTGGAATTATATTAACCTTACTTATACACACCTCCCCTAAGTGTTTCTAATGTGTCTGTTTTGGTGTTGAAGTACTTCTGAAACATAGCTCTGTTTATCATCCTGCTGGCACTCCTGTTGACTCCAGTGGGTGATACAGTGTAAGCTCTGTTGCTTTTAAAGGATGCTGCAATGGCGTTGACTTTGGTAGGAGTGCTCCTCCTAGGATTTGCCTCTCTGGTATAAATACCACTGTTTGGTAAGAAAAGTCCCGAGGATTTTGTTCAATGATATTTAAGTCTCCACAGAAGCAAAATAACCCCAAACCCAACTTAAAAAAAATTGCACAAATATGCAGGATTAAGCATTCCAAAATCAATTCTTAATTATTGTTTAATTGATTTCAGATATAAAAAGGAAACAAAAAAGAAAATTTTCAAATATATTCTTTACCCGGAGCTTAACAGCCATCTTCTGTCAAAGTGGATATTAGAACAATACCAAATTTTTGTCATGGACAGAGCCACTGTGCACCAACATGCCTTTTGTTCGGTTTTATCACTGAGGAGCAGAAGTTTTACTTTATCAGTTGTTCTGGTTTATTTCACAAATATTTCTGTTGCACGCATCATTTTTAAGTGCTGTTGACACTTAATTTCATCCACTAGCGTGAGAAAATAACTGCCACTGTTTTTAAAACTCCTGTTAAATTCTGAAGCAATAAGTTTAATTGCTTATTATGTATTTCTAAGTAGTTAGTTTCCTCTAAGAATTGGCTAAAGATTTTCCTCACACAGATCTTGACTCAAAGATTGTCCTTTAGCTAGAAAATATTGATTTGCTTTTGTTTGGCCCCTGTGGAGAGCACCTTATCTCTAAGAGTGGGTTTTGTTACGATGAGAGTTGACAGAATTCAGATTTAGCCAGGTGAAGTCTGTCACAGTCAGTAAAAATGTTAAAGAGTCACAGTAATAAAATATATTAATCTTTTGGGTTTTTTTTTCTTTTTAAATCAAAGGCAGTTTTTAGTGATACAGAGATTTTGGGGAGTTCTGGCTTATTGAAGTAATTCATGCTAATTGTCTCATCTTAGTATTTCATTTGTCTTCTATGAATATCAATGCCTACGTTCATTTAATCCCAAATAATTAATATGCAAACAATTAATAATGAGAGATAGAATCTGAATTGAAAAGAACTTTAAAATACGTTTGAATATATTAATGATTGTTAAGGCAAGATAAATATTGCATTACATTTCAAATTATTTTATCAGAAAGATTATATGAACAACTAATGCAAAATAATATGCATCCTTTTGTTATGCATGTCGATATTATTATTTTATTAGTAAGTATATTGCGGCAGGTCAGGGATCAGGCTTATGTACCATAGGTTAGGCATTGTGCAAGCTTAGTAAAAGGATACTACTGGCTGTAGATGGGCAGCCCAGACTATCTAAGTGAAGTGCGGTGGCTGCCTAGCTGATGTAAGCAGGGAGATAGGTGCCTTTGAAGAGTGATTCAGCAGCTCTCGGTGCTGACTAATCACTAGATTTAGCCACTAGCAAATGCAAGATCCACGGTGATGTCTGAGCTCCTGCCTTTTAGGGCTGGCATAAGGCTCTGACTCAGGGTTGTATCTGCCCACTAATAATCTGGTGCATACAGCCCTCTTCTGATGCGAGATATCTGAGCCTATCTTGTTTCCTTAAAACTAGCAAAACCCGCAACAAAACGTTTCTGCCTTTATAGTACTTTGTGGCTTTTCTGTAATAACCTGGTGACAGAGAAAGCATGGCTTTGGGGCTCTCAGCACCCTGAGGGGGCAGAGCCTGCTGCCCTTGCCTGGGAGAAGGTGTCCCCGAAAAACCGGCCTCTATGCACCTGCCTGAAGATGAGCTACATCACAACCGAAAATGCAGCAGTCACAGCACCAGAAGTAAGTCTGATCCTGTAGCCTCGTGGCCTCGGATTTACCTGAAGGGGGTTGTTTGGGTCTTTGGTCTGAAGCGTTTCTGTGTTTTCTAGCAGGTAGGAATTGGACAAAGTGACCAGGATCACTACTTCTAGTCTTGGCTGATAGATGTGAGCTGCTGTTTTAACATGAGAGCGTGTGCCTTGCCTGTGAGGTTCAGCAGGACCTATGTGACCACGACTTCCACACCACGGTGCGGTGCTTTGCATCTGAAGGACTAGTTGTGTCACAGTGTCACTTGCTGCTTTTGGTTTTAGCAGATCTTTCATGCTGCTGAGGGAAAGATGTTAAAAATGTGAAGGTGGATTAAGTAGGTGTGGAGGCAGTAGCTGAGAACCCGTCTCTGGCTCCCAAAGCCCGGTGCACCCGCCTGTGCTCTCAGGCGTACTGGTGACATGGTGATGTGGAGGGCGACCCAGGTATGGCTAGCGGTGGAATGTCACCCGCCACACAATTTGGCTGCCTTGTCTCTTAATGCTGATGTCTTTCTGCAGTCAACAGAGGACAGCGCACTTTGTCACCTCTTTTCTGAATGTTTTGGGACTCTGGCCTCAGACGTTCTTCCTCAGCAGCTTTCTGGTGGTCTCTATACTTCAGGGAATTATCCCACCAAGCGAATTAGTGGACTCCATGAGTGTGTTCTGTGGAACACTTACTACATGTATGCCTACAGGCTACAACAGAGCTGGCACAGTTTGGCCATTCCAGTTGTAAAGTGATAGCCTGATGTGCTGCTGCTGCCTGGCATGGAGGACGTGGTAATGTTGTTAGTTGTTACAGTGATATGTTTTATATGTGGTTATCTGAGCCAGAGGTAGTTTGGATTTCCAAAGGTGATCGTTAGAAAGCTTGAAAAGACAAAGGGGATAATGAACCTTGGATATTTTTTTAAGCATTTGTAAAATATTCTCACCCTGAGCACTGTCAATTGTAGGTGTGTTTCTTCATTCACTTTAAATCTGACACATACACAGGCTGCCAGGACAAATGCTCTCCTGCCTTCCAGCCTTACCCTAACTATGCATTTGTTCTGTCTGCCTTGTGCTGGCACTGGGTTTTAGGATGTCATGTTGTGAATCAGATCAAGCAAATGATCCTGCTGAAAGCATTCTCTCTTTTTATTCTTTTTTTTGGGGGGGTGGGGTTGGTATAGGAGGGAGGGAAATTGCTTTGCAGCCAGATTAATTTCCTGATCTATCTGCCTGTGCAGTTGCAAGAATGCCACTGCCAACACAAGAAGGGGAGCAAAATTACTGCTAAATTAAAATGTTTGTGGACTGCCATCTTCAGATTTGAAAGAATGATTATTTTGTTAATGTTACTTTGCTCTGGGTTTTGACACACTATAAGCTAGGACCATATGTCTGTAATCATTATTCACTCTTGAAATGTGGAATAGTCATCAGGCATGTTTTGTGGTTTCTCTGCATATATATGTGTATGTATGTGTACTGCGGTATTCTTTGTTTACTAGATTAAATGCATTTATTGGTGGAAAAACATAACTTGACTTTGCACCACAATAGCCTTAGTACGAACGATTGTGCTGCGTCTGCTTGATGGTGTTAGTGTCTTTTAAACACATGTTGTTCTGAAGATGTTTTATCTGGTTCTCTGCTGTCTGCTACGGGTGAAGATGCTGAATTACCTCAGTGGTCTGTGCTGGCCCAGCGGCCATGGCTTCTGATCTTACTGTTGACTTTTAACGTGTATTTTTTCAGTTTCTGTACATGATTTTACCCAGCACTACACTGCAGAGTGTAACAGTTTCAGGAAGTGATTTACATTAATATAGCATACCAATTCCATGTTAATGTTGCTATTTTAGAAATCCTGTTGGAGAATTCTGATTGTCTTGAATCAATGACTTGCATATCAAAAGTAAAGAATGAGTAATTCTGGTATATATATTTTAATTCTGTAAATGTAGTCATAGTAGCTTGGTCATAAAGTTCCTGAAGCAGACAATTGCTTCAAATACAGCTTATGTTGAAGGAAAGTGAATATATTCTGGATAGATGTCTGTCTGTTATAAATTACCACCTTCAGATAGATACAGTCAAATACTTAAATTCATTCTGTTGCCATATTTTCTTAGTTTATTAAGGCAGTATGACTTCAGTGGATGTGGGAGGCAGTAGGGGAAGAATCTTAAATGCATGTGAATAAACAGGTTTCCAGACAGGTTACAATTTTTTCATCCTTTCTAGTATGTATTTCAAAGTATTAATTCACAAAATACTGAATAACTTTGTAAATGCAGTTAGTGTTTTATATGCAAGCTTCTACTTCTTTCCTTTTCCTAAGCCTTTTCCACAGAATTCACTCAGTTTACGTATATCTCTTTGCATGAATACCAATAATGCTTTAATTTATGGGTGTTTGCTGTTGGGCTTTGTTTAAATGAGTTCCATCCAAAAGGAATCAGAGCCTTCTATTCTTGCAGAAATGAATAAACCACATGAGGTGAATTTTCATACAACCCATTTCGAACCTGGAGTTTTCAGGGTATAATTTAGATATTGCATTGGTGGTTTATGACCATATAAAGTGTAGGTGTGTAGGTAGGAGGTTAGATAGATGTACTTGTAAATGGCTAGAAGCAAGGAGGCTGAGTATGGTCTCCAACAGTGCATATTTCAGCTCACAGTTTCACATCTCTGTCCTAAGGCATTAGATGTTACTAATTCTCCAAAAGCCAAAGATTTGTTTTACAGAAGAAAATTCTGATTTGATTAAGATATTGCTTCAAAACCTAATGTTCCTTTAGCAAATCACGCCACGACTGGAAATGTACATGATTGGAAATAAACTGCATGTTATCTGAGAAAGAGAGAAACTGCCTCATGATTTGGAATGATCCTGCAGAAGCAGCGTTTAGTGTAATGACAGTACACTTAGATTAATTATAGCGCTGTTTGCAGGCGCCACTATATACTTACTGTTGTGTCAGCGCTTTTGCTATTAACCCTGTGTTGCAAAAGTTTACAATTTGGCTCTAAAAATTGAATAAATCTTCTGGTTTGAATTCAGGCTTTGTGCTGCATGCACAGAATCAACTTTTTGTTTGAATTGTTTTGAATTTTATTTTTGTATCCTTAGCCCTTCAAAGTGTATGGCTGTAGAAATAATTGTATCCATTTAATATTGTGTATGTTTTCTGCTGTGCCCACTTTTGATGGGAAATTTAATTTCAGTAAATGCCTAAACTGTGTTGCGATCACTTCAGATGGTCTGAAATAAAGCACTGAGATATTTGACCTTGAAAATTGTAACGTGTAAGTAGGAAGCCACCCTTTTTCTACTCAGTAGATGAGTTAAACTTAAATTTGGCTTAATGGGTATTTATATGACTAGCTGCAATGGCTCCGCAGGATTGTTAAGGTCTGAAATAAGCCTTGAACATGGCTTAAAAGGCAGTTTACACAAAAAATTGGAAATACTCTGAAGAAGCTATTATAATTAGTCATGTAAACACTACAGAGTGGTTTTTAAAATAAACATTCCAAATATACTGTAGTTATAGAAGCGATAGGGAAATTAAGTAACTTTTTGACGAAGTCATCAGAATGCTCTTTATCCTCACTTTACTGTTGATGAGACAGTAATAAATGCTGAGCAAATAAACTTGCTTGTACCTAGATCATCTCATCCTGCAAATACAGGAATCTCTGCACATTTTTCTAGCAGTTCTTAGTCTGTTGCCCTCTCTTCTTTCTAATTTCCACTCTTAGATTGTATTTTACTTTTTTTCTGAGTAGTGCTGGCAAGTGGCTCTTATCAAGAACAAATGATGCCATAAATCAGGACCAAAATCAATGATGCTGTGGGGCTGTAATAGCGAGATGCGGTTGTGTGGGCCTGAGTGTTTTACCTGACTCTGAAGCCAAGAGTGAGGCCCTGGGTACGGTTCCAACCCTTGGCTTCTGATTTACTGGCAAGTATATATATACAGCTGTTCTGTCTCAGTCTTAGAGAGGAGATATCAATATTAAACTCCTGTTTTAATATGCCTTTCCTCATAATGCAAACAGTAAAAAGCAAGTGGACATTCATATTCAAGTAGAATTGCGTAGGAATACAGAAAACATTTAATCCCTCCGCCCTTATTATTACTTGAGTAGGATTTAGGACCGTCAGGACTGGCTGAGATGCCTGGCAGCATATTGGCTCCCTTCTTTTTCTCTCGAGCATGTGTTCTCTGTAGGTGCAAAGGATATTGGGTCTTCAAATAGTAGGATCGGTTCCTCCAGTTGGAGGAAGGTTTATTTGCTCAAAGCAACAGGCTCCTTAACATCACGACTGGCCATTTTCGGCTGTAGTTACTGTTCTTCTTCATGATAGGTGGTAGTATAAACAAGGAATGATTTGTGCCGCTGGAATAAGGCCATGTGTGTTATGCCAAATATAAAATGAGAGGGCTGATACGAGTGCCTCTTGGACATGTCTTTCATTACCCTTTACGCTTCTCTTTCCTAATAGAATTTGGAGGAACCAAACACATGCTGTATGCAGGGTTTTATTAGAGTGCTTTGCCTCGGGCCCTTAACTCCTTTAGCCGGTCATTACCTGACCAGTAAAGACCTCTAAACGGGTCATTAATGCTTAAGTAATAAACTGTTTCACAAGACTGTCTAGTACAGAACCTCTTCTATCATTTTTACAGTTACTGTTTTACAGATAAATCAATGACCAACAACTGGATATTCTTGTTTTGCTACATAATCTCGTAATAGCGGCCACAGCAAATAGGCAGTGGGTTCACTTAACTGTGTTCAGGAGAGCGGGAGATGGTCACATGCAAGTGGAACCTGGAGTTATATGTAGGGTAAACCAGGAATAAGGTAAAGAAGGAAGGCAGAATGAAGGCATGTTTTGCTGTTAGCAAAGTTAAGAGTATCTGCTTGTAAAAATTTTTGGTTTGTTTTTTTTTGTTGTTGTTTTTTTTTTTTTTTCCCCCCTTCTAGAAGTTGTATAATTTCAATAAGCTGGCTTTTTTTCCCCTCACTGCCGTATTAGGGATGAGTAAGCCTCAGTATAGTCTAATGTGGGCAGAGAGAGATTTCCTACTTTCACAGAGCTTTTCTGAACTAACAATTAGTTAGTAATGTAAGTTTTGCATTCTTCTATACCATCCATCTGTTGACTTTGAGTTTGGCATGTATTAAATGCTTTCTAGATGTGACAGTAAAAGTTAGCTATGGCATGCATTTTTCTCCTGGTTCTCGACATGAAATTTTCAGGCCCCCACTTTGACCAGCATATCTCTTAAAATAGGTTTTTGTGCATGAAGCTGTACAGAGCTCTTTCTCCCTGGAGAAACAGAAAGAGAAAATGCATAGTAGGGACCATACAATTTTTTGGCAGATCACCAGACATTCGATATTTCCATCCTTGTTAATATCAGTGTATCGTTGACTGCTGAGCGCTGGAATAAGCAATCCAGTCATCCACGTATTTTCTCATGTTAGCCTTTGTGGAGTGCCAGTCTGTGCTGGGACTGTTGGGTTTTTTGTTTGTTTGATTTTTGGCTTTGCCTTTTGTTTTTTTGTCATAATGCCTGAATGTTTCAGAGAGGAATGAAATTTGATGCTGAAAAAGGTTCATTGTAGACACAATATTTTTCTATGGTAAAATAGAATACACCCTCTGCAAATTGATGACTTCTAGCGTGATTAGTGCCCGTGGACCAAACACTTGGTAATTATTTTTCTAAGAAATTGAAAATATGTTAGTTACGGGACAAGTTATCTCTGGCAATGTAAAACAATTAATATTGAACAGCTGTTTCTATGATAGGACTAACTGTTTTGCAAAAAAATATAACATTGGCATGTTTCTCTGTTCAATTCTTCTACATTATCATAGGATCATAGAATGGTTTAGGTTGGAAGGGACCTTAAAGATCATCTAGTTTCAACCTCCCTGCCATGGGCGGGGACACCTTCCACCAGCCCAGGTTGCTCAAAGCCCCATCCAGCCTGGCCTTCAACACTTCCAGGGATGGGGCAGCAACGGCTTCTCTGGGCAACCCGTCCCAGTGTCTCACCGCCCTCATAGTGAAAGATTTCTTCCTAATATTGGATCTAAATCTCCCTGCTTCCAGTTTACCCCTTCCATTACCCCTCGTCCTATCACTAGATGCCTTTGTAAAAAGTCCTTTTCCTGGTTAGTTGTAGGCCCCCTTCAGATACTGGAAGGTCTCCCTGGAGCCTTCTCTTCTCCAGGCTGACATTGAATTAGGAGTTTTGCATTTGGAGCTGCCATCTTGAATCAAACAAGAAAAAAGATTAAAAAATATGAGACAAGTTATTTATTGAAAAAAAAATATACAGTAAGTGCTTTTTTTTCTTTTCCTTCTTTTTTTGAGAAAATATATCTTTTTGAGTAAAAGCCTTAACCAGACCCACCGAGGGCTTCAGTCCTGCACATTAGTGTGCTAGATCCTCAAAGATGATGCTGAAAGTCTTAACATTATATATAGTGGTACAAGAATTGTGTGCTGACTTACAGTTTAAGTAGGTATGAATCTGACACAGCACTTTGTTCAGTTTACAACTCTCATAATAGTCTTAGCACCTGCAGAAGGATTTTAATTTGTTTAAAGCAAAAATGCATCAAAGCTAACATAGGATTGGAAAACAAATACCAGATTGCAACTCCATGATTATCCCGTTGCCATCTTTGCTGATAGCAAACCCACTATTTGTACTGAATGCTTCCTTCAGGCTCGCTGGACGGAAGCTGTCCTGCGTGTCACTTTGCTGTGTTATAATGACATCAGGAATCAATTTGGTCCCATCTGCGATTGCCTAATATAATCAACCTCTATTCTGTTTGGTTCAACTTGCTACCTACAGTAAGTGATTTGTGTGTGCATGAATATTAAACTTTCCAAGTAAACGTGTGAGTAAATACGAGTTGACTATAAAAGAAAGATATTTATGTGCACTGCAAATGAGTGCCCGTTATTGTTTTTATAAAAAGCATTCTATTGCATCATCATGGTGTGAATAATGATTATTGCTTCCTTTTTCTCTGATAGGAGAGAACAATAGTTCGCAAATAACATTCTTTATATTACTGATTTCACTTCTGGCTAGCGTGGTCTCTGTTAGTCTATTTGTTGTAAAGATTTTCTTCTCTAATTTTTTGAAGCCAAACCTCTGTTAGAGAAATTTTTCGTGGCTCAACACGTTTTTTTTTATAGGACTGAGTGCAAGTATATTTGCCTAGTGATTACAACAAGGCAGATACAATATTTACAAGCCTTAGCAATTCCTGTGCAAATGCAGTCTCTGGAGAAGGGCACAATAACAAAGCAAGCAAACATCACAGTTATCTAAATAATAAGAAGTTGCAGGCATTGGGGTGGTGACTCACGATGTGGATGGAAACCCTGGAGTTTTAGAGTAATTTATGGGGATGCTGAGGAGACGGATTTCACTTGAATACAGTAACTGCTGAAATATTTCTAAGTTAAAAAGTCAACTAGTGGTTAAGTAAATATCCTCTTGACCCCTTTTAACTCTTGTGATGTACCGTTGTTTTAGAGTATTTACTTTGAAATGCTTGAGTCATAAAATGACCCAGGAGAGATGGATTGACCACAGATAGTTAATGCATAGGAATGAGTTGCTTAAAATTTAAACTCCATGCCCATTTTTTATCTAATCTATTGTTCTTTAATTGGATGAATGAGGTTATAAATGGAGGGCTGTGGAGTCTTAAAAAAAAAAAAAAGGTTTCATACAGTACTGCAAAAAGCATTAGGGGAAAAAATTTAGAGAAGAACAGAGATTCCTTCTTGTTTCTATAGAAACCAATAGTGATCAGGAGGGGAGAGGATTTCTTTCAAGTGTACATTTTAGTGAGGCTAGCTCAGCAGCTCAGTGCACTGGAGGGCCAGCATGAAAAAAAAAATAACACCAAAACCAAAAAAAACCCCTCTAGCGGCTTGAGATATGGTGTTCATGCCCCTGTGATACCAGCTGGAATGAGGATAACACATCGCTGAGAGTTTCTGGTTTGTACTGCTGTGGGTGAAGGGAGCTCTTTGCACCGCCACATCCCCCAGGGAGTGCAGCCCGGCAGGAGGGCTCCCGGCAGCTGAGCATCACTGAGTCGGGGAAACCAGCCGCAACGGGAACTTGCACGAATTGGATGTTAAAAAGAGAGGAAAAAAGAGGGGGGGAAATGCTGAAGTGTGCTGTCCTGTGTCAAAATTAACTATGCTAATTGCTTTGAAGCAATAATCTCCTTTGGTTTTATCGTGACGGGATCATGGCCACTGAAATACTGTATATCAAAACGATTACAGCCAGGACTCGGTGACTTGGCTTTTGAATCATGATCTTCCTAGTGTACTACATCATGCATAATCCCCTCCGCAACAGAGTTATGTTCTTAATTATTTCTGTTTTCCTAATATCACCTAAGTGTTGCCATAAGGAGCAGATCAGGGAAACATTTGAAAGCCAAATTCTAAAGCAAATCTGAGTCTTAATCAGTACTGTACCTTTAAAATAATAGCAGGATTCCTCTAAATGAAGTTCAGGTCAAATGCAATGTCAAAAATAAGGCAGTTTCAATTTGCTGCAACCTGACAGGTCCAAGAAGTGACTGAGGAATATCTAGTAACTGGCAAAGACACCTTTGTTTGACATTTACTTTCGCATGTAAACAGTGGAGCACTGTATATTGGCATCTGAATGTATTAGCTGGTGGTGATCCAAACCCTGGTATGAATTTAGATGGTTTTCCTTTCTGTTTATAAATACATAGTCTTGATAACAAGGGAACATTTACTGCAATCTTGCTCTGCAGTTGTCAGAGCAGAATGAATCATTTTGAAACATAAACCTCCTCAGATCTCAAAAATACCAAGAAAAACATAAAACATAAGGGAAAAGGATTATAAAATACAAATAAAAAAGGTTCTTAACATATTTAGAGGCCTATGGGCTGTAAACACTGTAGATTATCATTAATGAAACTCTCTGCCAAGTGCACAAACCACAGTTCGGTAGCAGCTGTTAAGCAAGCATTGTTCAAAGCTGGATAATCCCTTGAACATTATACATCGTGGCTCTGTACCTCTTCCTATTAGTAATCAGATAATTGCCTTGCATTTTCTGTTACACATTTTTCTTTTTAAAATTCAGTTTCATTCCTCTTTATGTCAAAAGGCTTTACCTTGCAATAATCACTTAGACAAAAATCCCACAGAGGTCAACAGGCAGGGCTGCGGTCTCCTTTATTTTAGGGAAATCTGGTGTAATACAATTCAGTCCTGTGGTGTTACTTTGGCTTTACAGTGGTAAAACAGACAAGAATCCCACTCTGCAAACAAGGTGCTTGAATTTTATTGTAACTTAGTTACGTGTTTTCCTATGAAATGGGCTCTTCTAAATAATTTTGAAATGAATTAAAACTACTTTCTGCCACTGTTTTTTACTTTAAAAATAAGTTTGCTGTTACATGTTGGGAGCAGGAGGAGAAGGTGGGGGGCTTTCTGATTCCATTTGTCCAAGAGTTCAGGCATCATAGGAAGTCTTCTCAGGGCATAATACGCAAGTGTCTTGCAGGAAGAAATTTGGAAGTGATGGCAACTATTTCTTTCCAGCATCAAAATATCCTTAAGTCATAACAACACAGAAATAGTGAGCCACAGCCCTGGTAATTTTGAGTTCCCTTGAGCGCCATTGGCTATTAGGCTTGAACCGAGAGAGTAGCTTATCTTGCACTTCTGGAATTTCTCATAACCCTACAACAAAGCACTATTGATTTTTCTCAGCCGGGCAGGAGGGGAGGAGGGACTGAAGAAGGTCATATGTAAATGTGCTAAGTTTGATAAACAGCTGGACCAAATATTACTGAGTCTAGAACCTCACCTACGCTAAGTAAATCCATTTGATAACCCCTGAATTACGCATCTGCTGTTTCCTCTCAATTAGCACATCATGTCTCTGTATGGGAGTGTTTAGCCGAACAGTACTTACTGACATGGGCCATTCAGTTTAAAGCCACCACATCTTTTTGATGGGCACTGGCTTCACAAGCTGTTGGCATCAACTTTCTTAGTCCAAGATATGGTTCCAAGCCGAGAAATCAAAGCAGATGGAGACATAATTCAGAGAGCAGAAAATACGATTCATCCTTAAACCTGCAGGGTTGCAGGGACTCTTTTTGTCTAGTACTTAAAATTATTTAACATCACGTGGCATAAGCAGAGGTTTGAGAGATGGTGTCACACCTCGCCATGGGCAAGGCATCATGGGTATTTTCTAGCTAACATAGCTCTGTATGTGTGTAAGAAGAAGAAATTGCTCTTTTTTTTTTTTTTATTAAAAATTGCAACATTTTGTTTTCAAGAGAATCTAATGCTTTCTATTCATTGCAGAAGCAATATTATTAAATGCCAGTCGGCAGGAAAAATTAGAAAAAGGATGGTCTGAAAGACAAAAAGAAATGCGTTTTCCCTCCATTTTCAAAAAAATAAATTACCAGTGAAGCAGGAGCTGTCTTTAGGCAAGGTTTCAGGAGGCAGATTAGATAGCAGAACTGTTTCCTTGTTCTAGTGAGAGGCAGTTTTCATTGAAGACAGGAATTTAGTAGTATTTCTAAGGGAAAAGATCTTGCAGCAAAACTGCAAATTGGGCAGCGCTGTGCATAAAGCAGCTAACTCACTGATCCTCCCAGCAAAGGAATACCAATTAAAAAGGCATCCATAACCAACAAAGTACAAATGTACTCATCTCAGTTGCTGAAAGGAAGACATGTGTGAAACAATACTGTTATTCTAACGTGCAACTAAAAGATTTGGAGAAAATGTTCCTCAGTTGCTTTGTTGTAAGAAGCCCTACTCTGTGCAGAGTATCTGCTGACAAATTTCTTCTAGTGTATGCATTAATTTCTAGGATATTCTAGAAAAAATGCCTCTGCAAAGATTCTGACTTTTGGATGACTTTACTGACATTAGGATGCTAATATTGAACATTTCCAACAAAGCACGTGGACCTCTGTAAGAAGGTTGTGACAGTAGCAGCTTCTATACCTTGTTTGGATACATCCATTTGGAGCTTCTTGGAGTGATTGCAGGCTTCAACTGAAAGATTTTCTTGCCCTTAATCATCTTTACAGTTGCATAAAACTCTTGCATTGTCTTGGCAGTTGTGTGGTGGTTTGGATTTGGATTTGCATTTCTTTAGAATGCAGAATGTGTCAGAATCTGCCAAACTGTCTCAGCGGCACTCCTACCCGGGAAGGCTAAATAGTCTGTGATTAACTCCACATCTATAGAGGGTTTTGTGTGCCAGTGCAGTGGTTGGGGGAGTTTGCAGGTAACTGTTGGGTACAGAACGTCAGCTCCAATGCTAATACCGCTGACCATTAATTTGTGTTTCATTGTTAGGGGTAACGTTGGCCAACTACAAAGGTTGTCCTGTGGTCTGATGCTCTGATTTTAAGTTAGAAGAGCGCATTAGTCATAGATAGTCTCTAAAGTTCAGATAGATGGACAATTTTGAGGAACGTTAATCTCTGGGTATTGGGCATGAATATGAAAATAAACCACTTCCATACTCTATTAATTATTGGCATTTCGCCTTGCATACAAGTGCAAAGAGAAGAAGAGGTGTAGAAAACGGGGAAGGGAGGAACTGGGGTAAGAGTCAGATCCCATAACTAATCCTGTTGTAGTTTTCAGAGAAGCTGCAAAGCAATTGAGTAGAGTAAGGGCTTGAATAGTGGTTTCCACCTTCCCACTCCCCAGCCCACCCCCCCCACCCCCCCCTTTACCTGACCATATTCTGGGATAAAACGTTGTTTCTGAGAAGTCTAAAACACAGCTGACCTGGTTGCCAGGCAAACAGAGAGTCGGAGACTGTTCTTATATTTTAAAAGAAAACAAACCGCAAGCATTCACAGTTTCTCTCGAGTGGAATCCAGGAATGCCTTCAGCGTTTGACTCCAGACGATGGAAGGCTCACAGCTTCGACTAGAACCCAGTCAGCTGCCATTTGTGATTTGGGCAGTCTGTTTTGGGTGAAATGAAAGGATTGAAAATCTTCATCTTGTTTGAGGGGAAAAAAAGGTCATTCTTGTCATTGACCAAATGTGGGCACTTTGGGCATAGAATTCGTATTAAAGGATTGTTCAAATAAGATAAAATGCTTTGGCTTCCCTACTGGAGAAAATTTGCAAAAGCAAATAGCTGTCATTGAATCGGGTGGAACATACACTTTGGAAGTAAAAGTGGAGAAGATCCACAGTAAAATTAAGATAATGTTGTAGGAAGGTGTGATTATTAAAAAAACAACAAAACAAAAAAACATAGAAAAAAAAATAAATCTAAAAGGAAGTGGGAGGGGAAAAGCAGTGCTTTCCTGCTAATTTGCCCCCTTCATTCTGTGTTTAATTTAGTAAAGCAGTCATAAACCTTGCTAAACAGTCAAAAAATTAAATGTTGCTGTATAATTTATGGTGGTTACAGGATACATGAGAGTGCACTTTAATTAGCAAATTGCATGTTTATTTTATTTGCTTAGCATATAATTTAGATTGGATAAATGCGCTTTGACTGGCTATGGCACCTTGGTATCCTCATTCGGTATAATTTTTAATCACATTGTTTTGGAATTTTATTGCAACATTATACAGTTGATATAACAGTGCACAATTAAGTATGCTCAGTTCACACCTTGCTCTTGAGAAAATTACTTTTTATCTGTATTTGGATGGAGCACTTTGTATGGCAAGTGAGAACTTGGGAGTAATAAAGTATGCGCACTGTGGGCGCTAGAGCTGCAATCTGAATAGTAAATAATAATAGTAATGATGGGGCCCTGTTAGTGAAATGTGTTTGGGAGGAAGATAAAAAAAAAACCCACAAGCAAACCCTAGCACTAAGAAACGGGGAATTATTATTGTATGTAATAGTATATTTGCTGTACTATAACATCTTGATGTTCCACCTAAACTGAGGGAGGATGAGGATCGTGCCAGGTGCTGTACATAGCCAGAGGGGAAGACATGTTCATCCAGCCAACATTAGGGGAGGGGGGAGATGGTGAGAGTGCTGAAGTAGGTGATAGAGGATGTGGGAGATGATCAGACAAAACTGCCATCTTGGTCCTGCTCCGGCACTGCCGCTGCACTGTGACCCGCATCAGGCTGCAGAGCAGCTTGTAAAATGTTATCTGTGTGAGGAGTACCGTAATGAGACGGTACACTGGGAGAGGCATGCACAGGCACGGTGTGTGTTCCTGTGATTCTGAGACTTAAAAATATTTCTGCACTTTTTGGTTAGTTTACTGTTGTGTATTTGATCATGCTCGGGGAGTGTCAGTCTGGGATCTGTTCATGGTATTCTGACTTTGGTAGGCTTTGAATCTGGAGCTCAGGTTTCCCTGTTGTTCACTTGGCTTTTTTTATGTGGTGACAGGACTAAAAGGAGGCTGTTTTCATGCTTTGGGAAAATTCAGATTCACCTTACCAGCTGCATTTAAAACCCCACGTTAGGTAATAGGTCAGTGGTATGTTTAGATATTCTGTAGATGTTATGGAGAATGTAATAGGGCTGCAAATTGGAGGTTCTCGAAAGAAAAAATGAATAGTTTGTGTTTTCTTTTGTTTTTTTTTTTTTTTACAGAAAAATATTCCCTAAACATATAGAGATTAATAGAAAATATTATTTTTGCAGCTAAAATACATAAGGAATATAGAGCATTTAATTGAGGTCTAGAATATATCTCAGCAGTGGCATTTTATACAGTGCTTTGACTTAGAAAACTCTGCAGAAAAGCTATCATTTTCTTTTACGTTCTATGGGCTTTTTCTATACGGGCTGCCTGAGTATTGCATATATGCCAATCTGAGATCCCAAACGACTCTGTGTCGGGAAGATTGATGCTGGGCCAGATTATGCTTTCAGTCACACAGGTATAAATCTGGGGTCACTCTATTGTTTTGCTTCCACTGAGAAGAGGATCTGGCCCACTTTCCTTTCTTCTCTGCCTTTGAGTAATTGGCCCCGTAATGCGCCCGTGCTGCTCTCGTGTGATTGGCACTGATCGTTGCGCTGTGACAGGACGTCGGCGGTGGTATGTACTGCTTGAACAGTGACATTCCTTACTTTGTTACAGTGTGTTTTGATAACGTTATCTGTAAGGAATGTTCCTTGCAGTGATTATGGTTATTAAAACATACAGAGATCAACAGATATGGCAAACAGCTGCTTAGTCACAGCTGATGTGAGAAATTTGATTTAATGTAAGTTTCACAATTTGAAACTATATCCTCTAGAAAAACAGAGGCGATTAATCCCTGCTGCATGCGAGCTAGTTGACTTTGTTGAAAATAGGATTATATCAGGATGATAAACAGAGACTAGAATTAAAACACTTTTTTGAAGATTGTTGAAATATAGAAGAAAAAAAGCAGAGAGGAGAGTTTTTCTGTTTTGGGGTTGTTTTTTTTTTTTTTAATTGATGTACTGGAATGTTTAAATAATATTTATGGGACCTATCATGCAGATGTCATAGTGCTGTAAGAAAATATCTGTGGTATTTAGACCCAGCGATGCAGTCCTTTTAAATATCTGTATTGCTCTATAAAGGCAGACAGTGCTTCCCAGCATTCCTTATGGAACACAGGGAGAATGGCATGGACCTCTTGAATAATTAATATGGTTTTCAGAGCAGTAGTCATGGAAACCCAGGCAGTGTCACATATATGGATTTTAGGAATTAGGCACGTTTTGAATTGCACATTTAGCCAAAAAGAGCATGCTGTAAGTCCTAAAGATCATAACCATTTTCTCGGTGAATCTCTTGTTTACACTGACAAATAATGTATCTTATATATTTTTGGATTTAAATAATATTTGGATGCCTAAACATTTAGACGGTAGTGATCTAAAGGGCTGTTAAAGGCACTAGCTGCCCTAAGTCATATTTTAGATGTCTCACTTTTTTTTTTTTCTTTCTTTTTTTTCTTCATCCCAGACGCCTGAAGATATTAGGATGTAGGTTTTAAACTGTATAGCCAGTTGCTATTCACTTAAAGGACCGCAGTTTTACCCCAAAGTTGCTAGGCCCTTTCTATTAGTTCAGTTGTGTGGCTTTTTTATCTGTCTCAAAAAATGTCTCTTCAGGATCAATATCGTCATTACCTTGGGTGTGTATGTGGAAGAAGTCAACCAGGCAGCAGTGAAAAGCTATCATCCAGTCCTCAGTAATATTGTACGTGTAAAGAATAAAAATACATGGAAGTTATTTATAGACCATAAACCCTCTGGTTTCATAAACCATTTTATACTATTATTTGTCTAAGTCTACAGAGTCTCTCCTGAGTTCGCGGCACACTCAAAAGCCTCCGTTCTTTATTTCTGGCTGTTTGAATTGGGAAATTAATTAGAAATACACTTAGCAATTTATGGACATGAAAAAGCCATTTGGCCCAGTAAGCCTGCTTTCTTTTTACCTTTTTTCATTTTGTTTTGTCACTCTGTTTCAATCTACTCTCTACTAATAAAAATATCACTCTGTTTCATAAACTCATTGAGACTCTGTGGCAATAATATTACTTGGCAGCATAGTATGGCATATTCATTACTCTCTAAGCAAAATGATTTTTCTTAACATTTTGTGATCCAGATTCCTTAATTAGATGCACACTTGCAGCTTTCATTGAAGTCAATGAGAGCTTTATAGCTGTCGCTGATAGCAGATACTGGCTCTTTATTTCCAAATGTGAAACGATGCCCACAATTTTGGTTGTTTTTTATTTAAACTGGTAATGAACAGGTTGTCCCCCTCTCCCACATCTCTGCTGTATTTAAAATGTTTCTAATATGAAATGAAATATTTCTGTTCAGTCATTTCAAAGTTATCTCTTTCCTAGCAAGGATAAATTCAGTCACAGTGGCCTGTCTTGACAACAAATCTTTGAGTATCCAAGGTGGTTCAAGGTTTTTAAAGTTGCACCCCCTCTACAGTAAAACTAACTTACCTTTGTGATGCTTAAAACTGTGGACAGAATTCCAGTTGTGAAGTAGTTATTGGAGAAATCATCTCACTTCCTATGATTTGTAATGCAGCCCTTTGTTGATGCATGTCTGTGTCCTTGTTGCTTTTTCTTTTACTGCAGCCATACACAGAACAAATGGCTTCAGAGATTTTTCTACACTAAGCTCTGAATACCTTCCCGGTTGCTCTGAGCACTGTTTGGCTGTTCCTTTTCATGTGTATTTCCTCTTTCCTGGCTTATTAGGCTACAGCACTCCCAGCTAAGTTGTCCATCTTTAGACCTTTAAAAAGATGTATGTTAGTGATGGAAATACTCATAAAATCAAGAGGGGCAACTCAGAAAGATGTGTGAATATGTGCAGCCTACTGGAAACATCTCGTAATTATCCGAGGACTTTCAAGACTCAACCCCAGAAATCCCATGCAGTTGATAGTCTTCTCAACTGTAGTGTTTTCTGGGAAGAGTTGCAGGGAGTTAATTAAAATGCTGAGCATCCTTCAGACTTTTAGAGTGTTTAGAGAAGTTAAAGGGGGACAAGAACATGGTCTAGGACTGTAGCTGCATGCAAGACAATTTACTGATGAGTCAAACTGGCATTCCCACAAAAGCAGCTTGGGTCACACAGGAATTATAACCAACCGAAGAGCTTGTCTTCCGAGTGTGTTGGCTCTCCTCATTTTCTGCTGCCTTTCAGGTAGGACTCCCATATGTTAGTGCTGCATACCTTCCTCCTTCTGTTGTGAACTGATACGTTCGTGGTACCAGTACTTTCCTGAACTCATTTCCACTCAGGGTTGTTATGCTTCCCTAGACATAGAAGGAGTCATCTTAATGACAACTTTTGCAAAAATCCTGTTGTCTCCTGGTTTTAATGCAGAAAGTTATTTAGCAGTTATTTAGCTTCCTTCTCACGGAACTATACATATATTCTTATATACAGACACACACACAAACACAATAGTATAGTCTCAAACAATTGATGCTGCTGTCATATCTGCAAGTAATCTACGGTACCATCATTGCTGCGACCTTTCAGACCGCTGAATGTAAATCAGATTCTTACCCTCTGGTGGTCTCTGTGGCAAACTAAAATTACTCACAGATTGTGTTCGAACAGTGCTTATCAAGTCAGATGACAATGCAAGAAGCATATCATCATTCCGGTTGCACTGGCATATTTCCAACACTACACCAATGCAGTGTTTTACAACGCAGTCTGTGGTTTGTCGAGGGAGGTGTGTGTGCACCTCTGTTAGCTGTCACATGCTTGCTCAGAACCATTGTGTTCTCCATGACTTGTACCCCCTGTTGATGGAAATCCCTATTCATGTTCTTAAGCCATCAAATCTCTGAAGACATTATTGGCTTTGTGGATTTGGGCTTTTTAGATTGACATGTTACAATAACATCATGCCAGGAAGATACTTCACATACCATATTCTACCAAATTTTCATCTTTCTTTACAGGGACATTTTGAAGTCCAGGCAGGTGTTTTAGCACTTGGAAATTTTAAGTAGGGTGCAATGCCAGGCCTTGCAGAGACGACAGTGCGAAAAGAACCAAGTGTGGAGTAGTACTGGAAATTCTCCTTGTGGACTGTTAAAATTGTCGTCTGCTGGCATGATCCTGTGGAAGGACGTGTGGGGGTTAGGTTCTGTCCTGCAGAAAGCAAAGGGGCCATGATCTCAAATATCATTCGTTGCTAAAGAAAGGCTATGATTAGACTGAGGGAATAAGAGGATCAATAAATATGATTTCCACAGAAATTGGTAGTTAAGTGAATGAAGAGCACTGTTTGTTTTTATTCATCCACTGATGCTTCACATGTGACTGTAACAGCAGCAGTCTTATTGTATCTCACCTTTGGTAGACCTTTCAACTTGCATCAATAATGCGTCAGTTTTCACCAGAAGATCCAACAAGGAGGAAAATATTTGTGTAAGCCAATCTAGGTTTTGGCCTCTAGAGCTTTGATTCTCAGAGCACTTCTGCAGGGCGGGTGGGCTTGAACTGTAATTCCTGTAATGGCATTCATCGCACTGGGCTTTCTCTGGAATCCCTCTCTCCTCTCACACATGCAGTGGAGAAAATCAGGTAGGAGATTGATAGTCCATCCCTTTTCTCCTTCTCTGAAATTCCACACGGAGCGGCTGCAGGAGTATCAAAACTTAATACATTTATTTCAGGCTTAAGAGAAGAAAAAATGTGTTTGTTTGGTTATCTTGGTGTTCATAGTCTGTTTTCATCATCCGTCCAGGATTGTGTAAAAGGGGCTGGTATGAAGCTAGATTAAAGAGGCTCAAAGCGCAGCTGATCTGTCTTTTAATACATTGTCAGTAGAAGAGACTGTCTGAACGCTGCAGTGGGCTTTAGATCTTGGTTCCATCAGCTCACAGTGGAGATCAGGTGAACCACTGTACCTCATAGAGCGAAAGAAACTGAAACCGTGGATCTTTGCCACAAATCTACATGGCACGTGGCCAGTTAAGAGCTGAAATAGGTTGGTATTAGCGGCAGGGAAGTCTGAAAATGCTCTAATCATACCTCTTAGTGCAATGACAGCACGATCATCTTGACAGACTTTGAGAACTTTCTTCTTTAAACACACACAGAATGGGAGGGGCTGAAAAAGGGAGGAGGGAGAGGGGAAGACAGAAAAAGCTTTAACTCTGCTGATGTGGCTTCTTTAATTTGCTGTCAGTGATGCCACCGATGTTAATTCTGGCAGGGTTAATTATGAGAAATTAAAAAGCTGCTCAGAACAGACTGTACCCTTCGTACTCCAATAAAGAGGCAGCTCTGGCGTGAGAAAATTTCTTCATTAATATACATCCCCAAAGGGCTACTGCGTAGAGCTTTTTGAATATGAATCATAAACTCCCAGGGACCCTGCAGGAAGCCGGGGAGATAGGATTCAGAGGAGATTGACTGTGTTACTTTTACTGCTTCAGGAGAATGATGCTCGGGCTGGCAGGAAATCACCATGCCGGTGACATTTGGAAAGAAGAATTTATTAATTTGCATGTTGGCATGTTACAAGCTTTGAAATATGGTTTTAGATACGTTCTGTACAGACACTGCTGTATCGATGTTCGGTATGTCAGCCTGTAATACATGCAGCTGTTAACATGGAGCTTAGCATAAGCATTGTAATTGTTTACCATTTAGTATTTTGCAAAAATGGCTTTGGGGCATGCATTTATTTCTCAGGAAAATTTCACTGGCTTCTCACAAACTAGGCAATATATACCCTTAACCTAATACATTATACTAAATGGCAATGTGGTTATATCAGATACATTGTAGAAAGTAAACTGAGAAGAATACCAGATACAAATTGTGCAGCTCTGAAAGATAAGGTGAAAAAAGAATGTGTCCCAAAACAATAATCTATAATTTATATTAGCATAACTTCGGAAAGCCACATTACCAAGCAAATATAAGTGCAAATGGAGCTAGATAAAAGTGAAATACCTCAGTGATATTAACTTTCAGCAGAAATAAAGCCCTCTTGTTAAAAAATTATGCACTTAGACCATTTGCAGTGTAACTCTGATGCTGACAGGGTGTTCCAAAGTGCTGGTGCAATTTTGAAGTCTCTTCCCAGGAAAGGTATTATGGTCTGTAAGTCATTACTACGAAGAAAGCGGTTAAACAAAGTTAACCTCCAGCACAGAGGTCTAAAAGGAGGCCAGAGCATTAATTTTCATAAGAAAACATGTTGGGTTTTTTTCCCCCCTCTAATATACACTGAAGTACCGATATACAGCGTGTAACCTTTCATTCAAGAATCTCGACAGTCTTCAGAAACATTAATTAATTAACCTTAATAGCAGCTATAGTCCATGAGTATTGTTTTGAAACTTGCTGTAAATGGTCATTCAGAGGACTGATAAAAATCAATTGAGATGAACCTCTAAGAAAAATGAAACATTACTTACGGCAATTGAGAGTGCTTGGGGACAGCCTCTTAGGAGAAAAAGTTATTTAAGTAGATTGCTTTTTCAGGCTTGTTACATTGTATGTTACTATTACAATTAGCGGTGTAACTTCGAGCAGGAACAGTCTGGAATAGGATGTTAGGACTTGTGGGAAACTTGCGCATCTGCAGTCGCAGCATGCTGCAATCTCTGTTTTGACAACTCTTTGTATACCAAGTATAACCCTGCTTATCAATATCATTTTATTTTTCTAGTTGCTTTGTTAGTATGGAGTTAGAGGTACAGGTAGACTAAGTGGCACGCACAAAGCCGCAACATAACATGACGCAGTACCGTTGTAACTGAGGAACAAAGACAGAAAACCTGATGGCCATTTTCTTTGTTCTAACACTGGAATCCCACTTTCTAGCTATATAACTAAGCATCTGCTATCAAAACTAAGGGAAAGATTAGGTATGTGCTATAAAAATGGCATTTCCTTTGCCACTGAAAAATGACTTTAACATTTCCAGGAATAAAGACCTCCTTTGTTTTCTCCGATTCTAATCCCTGTCTCCAATTTCACCTTAGAAGTGTGTGTCCCTCCCAAACCCTGAATCCCTGCTGTCACCAGCTGTGCATTTCTTGGCAGAAACCCACTTATCAATGTTAAGAATGAACTTTGAGGCTCATTGAATCATTCATTGTAATCCTCACGTAACAAACATAACATTTCAGCAAGATTTCTAATTACCTTTTGACTGTTTTTTTTTCTAAGGCCCTGTTGCTGTTGGAATGGCTCTCATGGCATACACAGAAATAACATTAGACTGTAAATCTTTCGACTGGAGCAGTGGTAGGAAGAAAAAATGTAGAAGGGGAGAAGGTCATTTTTATAATTAGTGTAATATATCAGCATGCTAGGAAGCTGAAATGGAAGAAGTTGTTAGAAATGAAAATTTGACTGAAAGTGAAAGTTCATCTGTGAGTCTCTTCTTCCCCACTTCCCTTCTGTTACCTTATTCTCCAAAGCAACCCTTCTGACAGCTCCTGGGCATACTGTTCTTGTAGTCTGAATCTGCAACCCAATACGCAGGTTAGCTGCACGTACCCTCCTGGAGGACGCCTGCTTTAAATATTCACATAGTAGCGATGGGCACTGTTCTCAAATGACTCCAAGCCACTGCTTCCAAAGCCCTGAGGAGAGTAAAGCAGCAGACCGGTGCAGGACTGGGTTGTGCAGCTGTGTCTTCACTACTTCCCATTCAGGTCTGCACAGATCAATTAGAAAGCCCTGTTTGTGCCCAGACCTTGCTAATTGGTGACTACTGGACACCAGTTCCCAGCATTAAAGGGAGGAAAAGCAGCATCTGTGAGTCCGAGATCCATGGTGAGGATGGTGAAAGTCTAGTCAGATGAGATAAGCTTTATATACTGATACGCACGATATCCATTGGGAAGCAGTATACAGGCTGCTGTGATTGGGAATGGCAGCCCTAAACCCCTTTCAGAATCTTCTGATTTCTAACAGACTTTCCCAGACATCAGCGTATTATTTAGGCAAGGATCATGAAAACTGCTCTGTTTTCAACTGGATTTTTCATCTAAAATGCAGCTCACTCGCAACTTGTTACTGTCTAAAGAGAATGCTAACACTGCCACATTTCCTCATTAGCTTTGCATAAGACAGACTCCTGTGTCACAGCTGATGGAGCCTTTATGAGCCTTTTAGCCAAATGACTGATGTTTCCCTCGTTATGTCAGATCTGAGGGCACTGCTGGCATCTTTCTTTATTCGCTGTCTAACACCATCAATCGAGCAGCTGCCATGCACCCATGATCAGGCTGATTATTAAAATGTGCTCAGGAGGCTGCCGACACCAATTTTCTTTCATCTGAAGAGGCCAATATACACTGGCTCAAGCCGACAGTTACGTACATGGAATATTTAGTGCAGGAACCAGCAGGTAAGACTGAGGCTGATTCCTTACAATCTGGATCCAGTCCATTGGGATTATCATTAAGATGTTATAGAAACAATGGTGATGTTTGTTTTGTTTCTTCCTCTCCTTTTTTTAAATAGGAAAGTAGTTCTTTTTGTTGAGAAGCGCTTTCTCTAAAACACAGCCCTTCATCTTACGCTTAGATGTTCCTGGTGATGAGGGGTCACAGCTATTGAAGAGCTCATTAAACTTGAGTCCTGCTAAAAACAGGCTCTTGTGGGGTTGCTCACCCCGAAGGTTTATCATACTAGTTTTGCTCTGCTGTCTCTTCATTCACTGATACGTCAGTCTCTTCCAAAGGGAGACAGCTCTTGCCTTCTTTCTGATGCTAATAGTAGGAAAAAAAGCCTTCTGCAAACAGTGTAGTTCAGAGCCGTGGTCTGACCCAGCATGCCAGAGATTGATCAGGAGCTCAAGCTCGCCTGGAGTTTACCTACCAACAGCAAACACAACAGCTTGGCAGCGTGTTCAGGTGCGCAGCTAGGAACTCTCCTGTTAACCTGCTTCTGCCTTTGGGGTCTCTAATCTTACATGTCTTCATTTCCAAATAGTAAGTTCAAGTCTATGTCTAATGCACTTGTCATTTTGATATTTAAGGATGACCTGTGAAGGTTTGATTGATTGTTTCTTTTTTAACCCCAGGGCCATATGTTTTTTAAAGGAATATTTTAAGTTTAATGGTTATCAGATGTAGTTTCGTCTTCATACAGCAATGTGGTTATGTGTGACTCAAAGGTATAGCCAAACGCATGTCATATAGTCTCACGTACATATTATGAGTGGAGTATACTGCAAGAGAGAAGGAGGGGAAAAACCTCTGCAGATGTCTGGACAAACCAGGCTGCAGAGCAAGGGGCGCTGTCATTGACTTTCACCAAGTTCTTGTTGAAAAAAAAAGAGGGCAGAAGTTTTATGCTCAGATGTGGTGGATCCTGGCCCTTGTTCTGCCCAGTCTTTTAATGTCCCCAGGCCTCCCTTTCTCTGCTTTGTCTTTTAAATAGACCAGTATGCTTCAGAAATGGTTCCTGCATCTGTGAGCCTGTGCATTCTCTTCAGTTGCTGTAGTGTTTAGACCTAATCTATAAATTGGTTGGAGAGGAATTCTAGGACCTGTGCTGCTCCCTCAGCTGAGTAATATTCCACTGTCTAGTCCTACAGGAAGTGCAAACCTGAGCTGTATCACACTACATAAATATATATAAATATAAATACTTTTTTCCACAATTCAGTTTTTATTTTTCTTAAAAAAAAAAAAAAAAAAAAAAAAGAAGCTGCCTGTATTCCTTGGGGATGTGAATCCCTCATAGACCCTGTGATAATCAAAACCACCCTTAAACTCTTAATACTGCTAATTAGCTACATAGCACTGCTGAGCAGTTAACACTTTTATTGTCTGTCTCAAGTTCACACCCAAGAGGTTATTTCTCTTGAAGAAAACCCTCTCCTTAGGGAGAGACTAGAAAGGACCAGATGAGAGTAACTGAATTACCAAGAGGCTGAGAGTGAAGCCCTAGTTACTTTGAAACCTGTTTTGTCCCTGATGTACCAATAGGAGGGTTTGCTGCAAGAGCTGGTGTAGGGACTTCTTGTAAAGACGACAACTGCAAAAAGAAGAATGTTTGATTATGGTCTTAAATCTCCAGGCAGCTGTGTGTCTGCGTTTCCTTTAGGACAGTAATTTTGTGTGGCTGAGTGTAAATGTGTGTGTGTATGGTTTGTGTGCTGAAAATTCAAAGACCATGGTCCTGTGCCGTTTTTAAACTCTTACTTTGTGAATGCTACAGAATCAACACAAATTCTAATAGCATGATATTCTATGGTATTAAGTGAATACGTTTTTCATGGCCCACCTGCTAGTGTAACTAATTAACAGCCATTCTCATTAATTACATTGATCAGGATCATAAAATAATTTTGAATTGCTGAACATGATCAACAGGAGTAAAATGGTTTCACTTTAATCTCTTAATGATTTTTTCATGATTAATCAAACAAAATATATGTCGTTATTTGATCTATTTTTTCTTCTTGGAACTGCAACTCAGGGCAATTACAGTAGACATAAAGTTGGTGCAAACAGAACTACATTTCATCTGGTAGCTAATTAAGCAATAAGGCACAATAGGACAGGGGGTGTGTGAGTGTTGTGAGAAAATCACCCCCCTGAGGATTTAAAAGAAAAAAAAAGTACACATGAGGACCTCTGCTCCCCCAGGAATCTGATTATCTTCATATAACCACATACCCTGCAATTGCCTTCTTGCTGGCAGGAAGTTCTTTAAGATTTTATACGAAACTGGATTATGGGGGAAAAAAAATCTTGCCAGAGTCTGATCAGAGAAATGGTGAGCTGCGGTCTCAGCATCTAACTGGAAGGCTCACCAAATCAGACGTTGTTTACAACTCGGAAATACCCGCTTACCAGCTTTTCTCAATAAAACCAGCATTTACTGCCAGTTCTTTGGATGTTGTATAAATCTGTCTTTGACAGCATGTAGCTCTTTTTTTGATGTGCAAACAAATATGGCCTTTGTTCACATTAGCTTTGGACAGTTGATAAACCCTGAACTCGGGGAGTTGGAGTGGGATGTTAAATCACAGAATCACAGAATCACATATTGGTGGTTAAACTACAAAGAAGCTTTGGTATATGTATAAGCACAAAATAACGTATGAATCCGAAAAACATTTACAATAATATTTGTCATAATTTATTATGCTGTTATTACTCCTCATTATCTCAAATTACCGAGACATTAACAGTGTTTTGCATGGTCACAGAGCTAGAATGGTTTATAGCCATACTGAGATACCAGCGTGTTTCTGTTCGTGGTAATTCATAGATATTAAACATATAAATATATTTAAAATAAAAAAAGGAGATGGCATGATTTCTGATGGTTATGTGCACATGAGCAGAGTTGCCCAGATTCAGAGACCATAATGCTCAGGTACCTCCTAAAGACTAAAGCTTAGCATCTCCTCTCATGGAGAAGCATGCTTGGTATCTACTGGTCCTGACTGTATCTGGAGCAGATGTGGTAGGCTGCTGTTGCGCTCCCTAAGAAAGAGAGCTTGAAAGACCAGGTGGTAGGAGCATCTTGTGCTCCGGCTGCCCTCTCCAACCGGGGACACGGCAGTCAGATGTGGGAGCAGCCTGTTGATGGTCTGAGCGGTGCTGCGGTGAGTTGGGTGGGGTGGGTTGCCCTTGGCTTGCTGTTGTCCTAATGCGTGCCAAGGAGAAGAGGAAAGTGTGATGGACGAAGCTGTTACTAGACCTGAATGACCAGGCAAATTGTCACTTGTTCCTGTGAAAACTTTACTGGGCAAACATTTTGTACTTAAGGCTTGGAGATTTTTTTTCCTAATTTGATAGCTCGTAGTTGGACTTACTGTGGCTTACCCAGCAACAGAAATACAATAGCGTAGTCTGTCATGGTAATGCTTTCTGTGTGGTCATAAAGATCCACAGTATTTAACCTAGTTTTGCATGAAATAACTAGATTTAGATCAATCACAGTCATTTTGTAGAAGAGAGAGAGAATATTAACTTGGTCTTGAAATGTGATTAATTCCAATTTGCTGTTTTCAAAGATAAGCGATGCTCACAATCCTGTTAATTAAAAAATTTGGAGTTTTCCATTTTACTTCATGCACTATTTTCTAATGAAATAAGTTTGTCTTTTTGCTTCTTATTATGACTGATGTCTGGCTCAACATGCCACAGGCTTCCTGAAAGAAAAGTGGTGTGTACTTGTTGTGACCCTATGAAATGAAGATGAATGGTCTCATGCAAGATACATTATGGGCTTTATGACATGCGTAAATATACAGTAGATTGTATAAAATGTAGATTTCCATAAAAATGTTCTTAGATTTCTAATATTGTGTTTTAATGCAGTTTTGTTAACAGGATGACAAATAGTAAAAATATGTAGGTATTAAAATAGGATCCCAGATTTGTGTGCTGTTCATTCAACTGTCAGCAATTGCTGCTTCTCAAAGAGCAGTCTGCCTTTGACCTTGCTAAATATTCATTTCATGTCTCCACCATTGCTTGATTAAGTCAGGCAACTTTCTGTGTGTAGCTGTACTTGGCATGAGTCTGACTGCCATGTGGAAACACTTTTTTGGTCAAGGTTAGGAATGAGCAAGACCTTGTTAAAAACTAAACAAGCGCAGGAGTTAGGAGATTTGCATGATCTAGAAACACTGGTTTCTTATGAGAACTACTGGTTTCACATCTTATCTTTAGTGCACCAGCAGTTGTCAGGCCTGCATTATATATTAAGAAGAGGAAATGTCAGTTATTAACGTACTGTAAGTGGCCTAGCTAGGAATACAAAATGACCTTTAAACTAAAAACTGCGAAAAAGGGGAGAGGAAATAAAACATAGATTTACTTTACAATTGGCTTTAGTGTTTCTGAGAGTGTTTGGCATTTGGCTTTTACATCTTGCGTATGCTGCTAGACTCAGCTACTAATAAAAGCAGTGATGACAAAACCAATAATTGTCCTTAAAAAA
This sequence comes from Vanellus vanellus, assembly GCF_965231255.1. Classification (NCBI taxonomy): domain Eukaryota; kingdom Metazoa; phylum Chordata; class Aves; order Charadriiformes; family Charadriidae; genus Vanellus; species Vanellus vanellus. The sequence continues at coordinate 9,992,511 of NC_138915.1, read as the reverse complement.
AGTTTTGCTGTGCTGGGAGTGTATATGGGGGGTGTGTGTGTGTGCGCAGTGTGTTTTCTGTCTGTGCCTACGCTGCTCAGTTGTTACCTCTAAAGCCCTGATTAAAAACCGCTCTTGCTAACAAGCTGCATTGTGCTCGTCACCCATTAATTGACAGGTTGTGGGGCAGATTCTGAATCTGCAGAAAGTTGTGCATCTATTACTCCGCGGTGCTCAATTGAGTCATGTTACTTGGCATGAGCTTAGTGTCTGATTCTGTATCTTATTTGGAAAATAAATTTTAGAGCAAATTGCGTGGTATTAAAGTTGGATTGTCTAATTATTGTTGTTTTTCAAGAATGCAATGGAGTGTAGGAATGTTTATACCTGTAAATATCCAGGTGTTTTGCTCTTTTGAAGTTAGCAGCAGTCAGAGTTGATAAATGTCTTGGCGGGAATTTAGCAACACAATGAACCTCTGTATGGATATCCCACATGGTATCAATTGAAGCTCCGTTTAAGACCTAATCGTTGGCCCATACAAGCAGAGGAAAGCTTGGCTAGACAGATGGAAAGAGCTGCTTTAAGAAGGGATCAGAAAAGGCATTGCTACTCGGCTGGCCTAAATCCACTAATCTGATGTTATTATTAGCGATAAGGAGCAGCGACCAGGATAAAATCTCATTCTCTGCAAATGTCATTTAAATAGGACTCTGATATTTTCCAGTCAAGTAGACAGGCTTTAGTCAAATAGTGAGCACTTTATTTGTAAATGCAGGAGGAAAAGAAAAGCTTTAGTTCAGCAAGTTCTTAAGATGTCAGCTTACCAGTATTGATTAATCGTTCAGCAGTGGCAGCTGCTTCTTTATTAAAAGCGTAGCTCTCCATACAAAAGATATCAGATGTAGGAAATGTTTGTTGACAATTTACCTTTTCTCACAATGTGGCAAGAGCTCAGTCTGTTACACATTCCCTCGCTTTCTGGCACTGCAACTCAGATAATACCCATGAAGGAATGTATTAGTCCATCTGCACGAGGTAGATTGTGGCAGCTGGACTCCCCTGGAAATGTCGCTCTGTTTGAAACAGGCCTGCGGCCTGGGTTCCCAGCATGGGAATCCATTCATGGGAAGCCAGTGCTGCTTAGGAGAAACCTTTGGTTTCACCGTGTATGGATGTGTTTGGAGTATACACAAAAATGTGGCCTGGTGAAGCCGGAACGAAGAATGAGACAAATGCCTGAATTTCACACAATGAGGGATATGACCTAAGGCCCGTTTGAGTTTTGAATGTTTTAAACCCTTTGATTCCACTCACTGCTGAACCAAGTGGTTGGTCTAGGAATTTGTCACACCACGCAGGCATCTGGAGGTGTGTATGGACATGGGGACTTAATCAGCTATGCACAGAAAGATGTTTCAAGATGAGTATTTTCTTCTATCTCTTTGAATACATTTCTCCTTAGACTTAGGACATGGCTCCTCTTGCTGAATTTTGAATGTCTGATCATCTGGACTCCCTCCATGGAAAAAGGTAGGCAATTAGATGCATTTCAGGCTGAAATGATTCACCTTTGGAGTCCCCCCTTTGCCGTTTCGTATGGGGGAAGCCTGTCACCTCATTTCTTGAGTGTATTTCTAGAACTACTAAAGTTGAATCCCACTACTAACTGATTGTGGAACAGTGAAAACAAATATTGCACAGTGTACTAGAAGCACAAGCCAGGCTTATCCGATTGCTTATATCTTCTTTTCTTGCCAAATGCATAGCTGAAGAAAGATAGAGTTGCTTTTCCAAGGGATTAGAAGGGATCTTAAGTCACCTCAGCATACATAATGTCTTTTCTTATAGTGTAAGTACAGCTAATAACCAAATATTATTCTGGAAATGTGAATAGTTTCTTTGCTGTAGACCATCTTTTACTGAATCTCCTGTCTCCTGTTTTCTCTTCTGGCTTCCTAGTTCAATCTGAGCTCACCTGCCATGTTCTTCAGAAAGCAAGCAGTTTGATACCCTCTGAATTTGGCCTCAGATTTCATGGAGGCAGGGGAGTTAGAATGGATTAAACCCCACAAACTCTTGTCTCACCTTTAGCAAATACATAGCTATAGAAAGAAAAAAGAAAGATGCTTTTAAATCCTTGTAATTACTGAATGCTGAGCACTCCTGTTCTTGGGTTTAATACACAGGTTTTTTTGTATGTTGAAGACATCTCATGCTCGTGCATGCTTGATGAGAACATGTCCAGCAGAGCCGATCATATTAAGTGGAGTTGAAACTATTCGGTATCTGAGCTATGGCTGAATAAACCAATTAAGGACTTATCCAAATCTTCACTATCGTGTCCAAGTCCTTGGGACACAATAAATTATTTGATACTTTGTCCTTTTCATTTATATGATTTTGCTTAATATAGCAAGTCGGCTTCTAGTAGATATTAGATGTACGGGCTTACTCCTTGAAATCCCGATTTGTAGTTTCTAAGAGCTTCTGTTCAGATGAAAACCCAAATTAATTTTTGAGCTGTTTGAGGTTTTACCTGTGACTAATTGTCGTAAACAGTTTTGCAGTAGGTAGTAAAATGTTCATTATTAGTCCCCGACCCAATAACTACAAATTTTCATAAAGATTCTGTGATACTATTTATACTTTTAAGGTTTCAAAAATATGAAGTGTCTGTGTCAAACACTCAAGCAGACCAGATTTCACTTGTCTTCTCTTGTTACTGAGACTGTGACATTGTTTGTCTCAAATGCCTGTAGGTATAGTTTGGGGTTTAGGTGTTCTGAATTAGTAATTTATGGAGTCATCCAGCAGTAAATTCACCCATTGACCTTTGTTCATGCTGTCCGACTGTTTATGGTTAGGAACCCAACTGGGGCGGTCTGGTGGATAATGTATGTTACTGTGGTGTGTCAGGCATTTCTTTTCATTTAGAAATCAAGATTCATTTATAAATGGTGTTTGGAAAGTGGAATCTTCTACTTACTAACTCCATTTACGTATTAATCTGTTGTATAGAAATCAGTAGGTGACTGTACCATATATTTTTGTCCAAGATTTATATTTTTAAAAGAAAAATAATATTGATCAAAATGTCAATAAAACTGTTTGCTATTGATATTATGCTAAATTGAATAAGCAGTTCCCCTAGAGTTGACATTTCTTTACTTCTTACAGTAACTCTTTGAAAGCATATATAGACTTATGGAAGCTTGGGGTTTGATGTTACTTAATATAGATATGGCTCAACCTTGGCCATAGAAATTTCATATTTGTCTTGCAAATAGTGTTGCTGGTCTGTTGTTAGCTGTTCGGAGCAGAAACTGGTATTAAATCCCTGTAGTGGATATACAATACTGCCAGTGGTAGTGGGGCAGCCCAATCCCAGAGAGTAGAGTGTATTTTCACTTATTTGCCATCCATTTGCCAGGGTAAAGCTCCAGACTTCCCAGATAAAAACTGTATTTCACTTAGCTCCATTATACTGTTTGAGTAATCCTTACTAAAAAAAAAACAAACAAAACAATAAAACAAAAAACAACCAAAAAATCCTCCCCAAAACAAAAAAAAAACAAACCCAAACAAACAAAAACTAAAAACCCCCACCAAAAAAAAGCCAAAACAACCCCCCCCCCCCCCCCCCCACCTCTCCCAAAGTCCCCAACCAAAGTAAAACAAAATACCATCACCTCCAAAAAAAACAAACCTACAAGGACATTTAAAATGCCAAAGTTGGAAGAACCAAAGTTGCTGTGAGTCATGATGAGGTAAAAGATCTAATTGTGGCTTTATAGGGAAGTCAGTAGGATTTGAGGGCATTCAGTTTTATTTGAATGTAGAAAACGAACTAATCATTTGATCAGGGCAATAGTATTTAGGCCAAAGTTCTGTTCTCTGGTACACATGAAAGTTCTTTGTTACCAGCAATACTTGCCCACAGGTGACTGAGGGCAGCACTTGGTCTGTTGCTTTAACCAGTTAGATCTAAGTCAGCTTGATATCCGTGCCTCCCCCTGCAAATTTCACTCCTAATACAAACTGATAGGTTTAAATTAAGAACAGTCATTACTGACACCAGTTATCTGTTTTTAAGTATCCAATATTGTAAGTACTAAGATAATGAAATGGAGGAGGAGGGAAATGTGACAACAAAATATTTGCCTATAGTTTTTATGTGGCACCCCAAATACCATCTGTGAGCTCACCTTTAGTAACTGTGGAGTCAAGAATTACTGAAGTTTGGGGAACCTTCTTTTCCATTTAATTAAGAAACAGTGTTTAAAATATACGGTGTGCGGGCTGTGTTTTACTGGCTTGGGCACAATCTGGCAAATCCCTTCTGCCAGCAATGCCACTTTCTAATGGGAGGTGTCCAGTAGGAGAGGACTGCAGGCTTGGAGTGATGTGAGAACGGATGTGAGAACACAGGGGGATCCTTTGCAACCCGTGCTGATGGATTTTAAAGACACAATTGTGTATTATTTTCTAAAACACATCTAGAACATAAAATGGTTTTGGTGTTAGCTCCTAGGGACTACAGGAATGCAAATTGAGAGCACTGTATTTATAAAATAAAAATAGGTGCTGGTCTGAAGCTGTCTGCTGGAGTAGAAATGAATTTTAAATCACATGTGCCTGAGGCTTTACCTTACTTGCCGTGGGCAAGGCAGATCTTCCAGCCATGGCACTGTATGCACAACTGTGCTACTAACAAAACACTGCTTTGGGAATAACTGAACCTATATGTTTTGTAAAGCTTTTCCTTCTGCTGAAAAAATATTACCAGATGATTTTTTTTTTTTTTTTGCCATCCTTCCTGCATTTTTACTCTGTCATGCTCAAGTTAATGCAGAGTTAAACACAAGGCTGAACTTCCACTCTGGCTGAAAGCGGTGCTCTGCTAATGCCATCTATGAATCTGAAGCTATGAGCCAGATTAATGGAAATGAGATGTTCCACTTTTCCACCAGCCCTAAAAGTGATTCCCTGAGTGCAGAGGAGACTTGCTTTCTACTTAGTGTAATTATAAAATCCAAGTAGACCAGCAGCGCTTGACAATATCAGCTTCCAGAATCAGCAGAATCAAAATATCAACCCAGTCTTGCACATCCTACTTCTTGTTTTTCTTGGAGCTCTTTGGTGATGCTTGCATTTTTGAGAGGAGGATTAAAAAGTTTTCATATGCTGATTACATAGGTTTTTAATCAGTAGTTGTATGTGGAAGCATGTAAGCAGGAAAAAAATTTTTTTTTTTTTTTTTTTCCTTTTTTTGCTTACATGCTTTTCAGTGCCTGGTAAGAAGTATCTCTGCTTAATTGGAAAGATGCTGCAGCTGCCGAGTAGAGCTGTTGGTTTGAGTGGGATTGCACGTGTGAGTGAGGGCAAGTTCAGGCCTTTTTTGTGTTACTTGTGCCTCTTCTTCCTAGGAATATAAAGTGTCTTTTGGCAATGGCAGTATCAAATGATGAAACTAACACTGGAGAGTTTAGTATTTACAAAAACTCAGTAAAATAAAGAGCTCTAGAGATTTGATTCCTAAATCCTGAAAGCAAGTATAAAAACCTCCCACATCCATGAATGTATGTTGAGCAGAAATGAAACATTTAGATTTTGCTTCTCTTTTTCTATTTGTGCCTTTAGGGGGCTGTAGTAGAAATGGAATACATAATGTATTGACAGGAGATATATATTCCACTTGTGAGTAAGGCTCTGAATCCTCTTGGCTTCACTGTTTCTGAATCATCATGTCTTTCCTCAGTGGAGAGATAAATATGGCATTCACTTCAACCCATTTAGCCCATTATTCATTTATATAAAGCAGGACCAATTAAGACATTCTTTTGTGTATTTGCACATTCTACATATGGAGCAAAAGGGAGTTAAAAATATCTGTTGCAGCGAATGTGACAGGATGCTCTCTGAATACTGAGCACGTTACTCCTGCAACTCCTCTGAGCAGTAAACTGACATTTGGGAACCGCTGAAATATACAAATAGACACTTGTTTGGTTTTGTTTGCTCTGTTTCTGATCTATAAGATTCATAGTCACCCACTCACCTAAAAAAGTGCATTCCTTTCCCCTTCCCTGGCTGCCTGCTGCTGGGCACAGAGCGTATAGGCACAGCGCTTCAGCCGTGGACAGAGGCAGAAGTGACCAAATAGTTTCCAAGGCAGACGTCCGTATTCCAGGAGGGATCCGTATTAGGTAGCACTGGTGTATCAGAATGAATTATTATATTGGTATTGCTGCTTTCTTTCAGAACATGTGTTTTGACTTTTTGTTCAATCTCTGAGAGTTTTATAAGAGAATGAAGTTAAAAATAAAATAATAAAAAACCCCTAAGAAATTTCTGCTATTGCAGGCTTAAGGAAATAAGCCAAAATATACATTTTCAATTCCAACAACATTTCAGAATGGTATAAGTCTCTGCTGGCTTAAGTGTTTCTTGGCACAAAATGCTGATTATATATGTCTCAAGGAGACAATCAGCATGTTCATACAAAAGTCTCAATCCCTAAAACACAATAACATGTGGTTGCCACTAAAGATTTGCTGTCGGAATAGATAAGAAAAGTTCTTCTGGATTACGATATGGGGCTTTACGTTGAAAAGCTTTGTTTTGCATTAAGAGGTAGTTTGTGGCATTGTGAAGTGATGAAATGGTATGCAGAATAATACAGTTTGAATGGAAAGGAAATACAGTAAGACATAAACTGATTTGATGGTATTCTTCCTAGCAATTCGGTAATATTTAACTATTGCATTGCTGCCTGAAACAAGTCAGTCCAGTCCTAACTGAGGGCGATGCGGCGGAGTGCAAAGCCTTTCTGCCTCACGTACTGGCACCATGGCCCAGTTGCATATGGGCAACTGCTGCTTTTCCAGCAGAAGGGGCTGTCTGGGGGAAGGCAGCGGTGTGGCCCGGTGTATTTTGGTGGATCAGAATGTATATGAGTAACTCCTGTCTTGTGGACCAGCATAACATTGATGGATCCAGGTGCATCGCTTTGCATCTTTTGCGTCTGCTGGGCCGAGTTCTATGTTTTTCACCTAAGATCCTTTCCAAATCTCTCTGTATTGTGGCTTAGAACTTCAACAACTTTCTCTGCACGTTTGTGAATGTCAGTGTGAACATATACTGGAAACTTCTGGTTGTTCAGGTTTTTTTGTGTTCCTCTGAGTGTCGTGGGGTCGGAAGAGGCTGTTTATGAACAGGTCTGACTTTTTCAGCAGCTCAGGCCCCAGAAGCGCACCCGCAGAGCACTGAGCGAGGAACCCACTCGCTGGGCTGCGGAGGGTGGAGGCAGAGGAGAGCTGTGCTGCTCGGCTGGAGAAGGCTTCGTTTCATACGTTCTACCAGGGCCAATGCCAAACCCCCTGTGCTGTAGCGAATCTTTAAGAGAGGCTTCCAATACCTCTCTAAAGGTTGCAAATGGCAGTGAATCCCCTGCTTTTCTAGTTAAGTTGTTAAAATAGTTGTTATTTTGTTATTGTTGAAAATTGATGCTGCATAAACTGGTTTGAATTTGACTGGCTTCAGCTTCCAAGCACTGGGTCTTGTTACACCTTTTTCTGCTAGATTAAATACCCATCTGCTCTCAGCAATCTCTTTCCTGTGTAAGTATTCATAGCCTGTGATCAGGTTGCCTCTTAACCTTCTCCTTTATGAACTAAATGGACTGAGCTGTAGTCTCTCCTTGTAAGGCAAGTTTTTCCAGGCACTCTAATCGCTCTTGTAGCTCTTGTCTGAATCCTTTCCAAGTGTAAGAGGAGGTGGGGAATAAACCAGCTAAGCAGGGCGGGCCAACTTTTGCTTGATTGAGCAGTTGATATCAGGAATTGTTCATTCCTATTGAGAAGCCTGAGAGGTGCATCATGATGAAGAAGAAAAACAGAGCAGTGTGTTTCATCTGGCAAATGGAGGGAAATTCAAGTCTATGTCAAGCATCCCTTCTCTAAAAAACCCTGTCCTTTCAGGCATTAGCAGAAATTCAAACTAAACCTGTAGTCGCTTTTCCTTCTTGGTCCCTCTGTCATATATATTTCCCAACATGTCCCAGTGTTGACCTTTGTGGATCAGGTCTAGTGACATCTGATCTTACCCAATGTCTGGGGTAAAGTTTCTATATTTGCCTTGTGTAATGCCAAAATAAGCATTAAAATGACCACAAGAGGTTCTCAATAGAAGCGCCTTGATAATTGCATGATTTTAATTATTTTAATAAATATTTTAAAATTATACATATATTATTTTTTATTTTAAATATATTTAATAGACTGCTGATCTACTTCTGCAAAACAAGGCATCTGTATGCACAGCTTAGCTGACCTATTAATATGGCTTTTCTGGCCATCTTCAGGGCGCAAGGCACTCATAGTTTATTATTTGATATAATTCTAAGACAGTGAGTTAAGAGGGAACGTCTATCTCCCTCTTTCTGTTTCTTATTTTCTAAATAGCAAAATAACTACCTATAGGCAGACGTGACTATATCCTCATGCCATACAATTAAATAAGTTTTTATTGTACTGAGATTGTATTTAGTATAAACAACAAATGTGAATAACTGAAGATCTTAGTGAGGTCTTCATAGTGATTGTATTGTCAGTGGATGGTTTGTGCTGAGCGTTTGGGATTCAGTAGAAATATGTTGTAAATATGTTCTGTTTTAATGCTGCTCACATTTAAACACGGTGCATTGTTAGGATGAAGCTTGAATTATTGAAGAATCAGAATAACTAATCCTTGATAAAATCGGAATGCTTTAAAAAGTTTAAGCGAATCCTTTGTCCTTCAGGTTATATGACCTGAAAATAAAAGTATGCAAAAGGATTTAATAAAACATAGGCTGCCCTGTGTGAGAGCTCTCTCAAGGCTTTTCAAGGAGTAAATGGTTACTATTACCAGAGGTAATGTACTTCATTTGCTTTCCTAAGAAACTACTTTGATATTAAGAGAAACTCCTGAGCTGGGATTGGAATTTAAACTCCTGTAGGGTATTTCATATTGAGCCCTAACAGACCAGCAGCTTCTTTGATTCTGAGGTCAACTGTATTACTGGGCATCGGACTGGCTTTAAGAATTTCAGCATTATTTCTCAATTTTTTAATTTTTTTTTTTTTTTTTAGTTTGTGCAGCTTCATTAACAATTTTAAGCTGTTATGTGCTGTGATTGCAGAGTAGCTGATGATGGCTCTCTTCAGTGTTGCCCATTTAAAAAAATCCTACATGTAGTATTAATAGTTTTCTCTCTCACCAGTTTTGCATTTTAAGTGCAAAAAAATTTTTTTTTTATTGTAAGTATGAAACCATGCATGGTTTCTTTATTGTAACACAGCTGTAGTTGGTTCCCTAGAGTATTTCTCGGAGCAGAGTTTCCCAAGGGGGTAGCAGTTCATAGGTGGCCCCCCCCCCCCCCCCCCCTTTCATAATAATGATTCAGTGGAAATCTCTCTGTAAAGTAGGTACTATATATATGTGTGCCTGTATGTTTAAAAATAATTTATGCTTGTGTGTTACTTTATGTATTTTGATGTGATTTTGATAAATGCTGTCTGTTTGCAAAGTAAAGCCATCATTTGAATGCACTAGGGCCTGATCTAGTGTTTGCTGGGGCCAGCGGAGAGCTTCCACTTCATTTTTGAGGGGATTTGGTTCTGGTGCACTAAGAGGGAAAGTTGATCCGCAAGACTCTTGAGCTGCGCTTGGGATAGAAAGAATAGAAACTGCACGCTGGAATGTGGTACTTGCCTTTAGGCACCTGGAGGAGATGATCACCCAGTGGACCTAGAAACAAATATATTCTTGCTGGTTTTGCCATTTCTATTTCCATGTTGTATGAGAAAATTGTAGCCCATTAAACTCATTGCTTCATCTGTGAGCCACTTTTCCCCTCCTTGCTTTAAAATGCTGCAATAGTTTCAGCACAAAAGATACCTATTCACCTTCTGGGTTTCTCAAGCACTTACATGTACAATTTTTACGTGATATGTTTCTTTTAAATTTCCCCCTCTGGTAGCCCAGGTGGTGGGAAGCGTAACCTGGGGGCATTTTAGAAACTGGTGCAGTGTAAACGCATCTACACATATATACCTGCTCTGAAATCTGGCTCAACAACCGAAAAACCACTCAGCAAAGTTGTCCTCTTTGACGTTCAACACTGGAGAATTGTGTTGACAAATGAAGGTATGAACACTAAATGTAAACATCACCTCTCCTCCTCGTGCTTTTGGCACTAAGAAATACCATCGTCTTAATGTATACAATTGTTTGGCATGGCAGATGAGTATCATTTTGAGGCGCGAATACGGCTGCTTTTTGTTATAGGCATACATTGATTTCAGTTATTTGTAAGTGTAAAAAAGAAATTGGAATTTCATCGGGTACCGTAACGTAAGGGCTGGCAGATAAATGCATTAAATACTCATATTAGAATGGATACAACTAGAAAACTTACTCCTAGTTGGTGAGTGAGGGATCATATTCTGACCTGCCTGTTGGTTGGTGTTTATCAGTTACTTAGCTGACAATAGGTATGGTCCAATATTTCACATTCTGTGCTACTGCACAAATAATAATAGTATTTGCAGTTCTCACAAATTATCATTATTACCCGACTGCTGATGACTGTTCTGTTTTCCTAGTCTTTTCCCTGGAAAGCTCTTTTTTGCTGCCATAGGTCTCTGCATGCTTTCCTACAATCCTGCTGCTCTCCAGTGGGGTTCTGTCAGAGTTTGCTGGATTAGCAGGATAATTTGCTTTCCTGGCATGTTTTGCTTGTCCATAGGGACAGGCTGCTCAAAAGAAGAGAGACCTAACCTGGTGCATCAAGATGCAGAAACTGGTAACTATCATTAGTTCTGAGTTTGAACCTCCCGGCGCTGAACTGCACGGTCTTCAAGAATAGTAAGATTGATGTGTCTGTTGCTAGTTTAACATGCCAGCCTAGCCTGCTTCCAAACTGAGTTGTGGCGTTATTATCCTTCAGTGACAGATACGTGCAGTGATGGTGATCTTTGACCTGCATAAAATAAGTCAAAGGAACAAAGCAAAACTTCAAAGCACACGAGTGTGCCCAGCACTTTCAAGCTTATGAGAACAATATACCGTTAGCGTGAGTATTGCAGAGATTTAATCGTTTCATCTGTACCTTAGCACGTTTTTGTAATTAGAAATCAGGCAATCTTTTAATTTTAGGGCTAGAATTTCTTTCTTTCCTTTTTCTTTGTTTTACTCAGAAATCAATCCTCTGCTTTGATTTTCTTTTAACATTTGGCATATCACATACTCTGATTTATCACAAAAACGTATGTTGCATATGCATCTAGTAAAGAGCACTTCTGGTCCTGTTTTTGACAGAACAAGTCATTTGAGCCAGCTGCAGTAAAATTTTCCCAGTTCAGACTAATGATCAGGAGAGTGATTACAAATTCCAGAATTTTCTGATGTAGGAAGCCAGCTAATAGCTATAAAACCTAGAACAAATGCATCCTATAATGTACTTTGTTCATTTATTTCATAGCATAAGGATAGGTTTGTTTTAATTATTTATGATAATAAACTTCGGAGTAAAGGCGTTCTGCTATATTTTGTAATGATAATGAAACTTGAGCGATGCAGGGCTTCTCCACAGCATCCTGATATTAAACGTGTCTTGCAAACAAAATAAGGAGTTGGTCATATGCTCTTTTAGGGTTTATTTGCTATTTAAGTAGGGGTTGAAAGCTTGTTTTCTCCTTCTCTCTTGTCTTTTCCTTCCCCTCAAGATAAAACAGGAGCCTAATGCTGTTTCATGTATCAGAAATTCACACTGTTAAAAAGAAGCTCTTAATTAAGCCTCAGTATCCTGCACTTTTTAATGTATGAGAGCTTGTGGAAAGCATCTTAAAGAACCTTTCCAAACATTCTCTGCAAGCTTATAGGGATTATCACAAATTTTGCCCACTGGCTGCCTTTATTACCATGCTATGGGGTAAAAAAAGGAGGAGTTGGAAATACAATTAAAAAGGTCTTTGCAAGTCACCTGTAAAGTCTTTATGTGGAAATTATGGCAGATACAAGTCAGGCTCTACAGTAGTTCATTTCTAGTGGCATGACTTTTTTTCTTTCGCTGGTGATCTATTTAAGCAAAAGGCATTTCCTGGGGAATTAATGATCGGATGGGAGGAGTTGATAACCTAAAGTACAAGTGAGGGCCATCTATCCCAGCCCATCATTAGACTCCAGAAGATGCCCTGTGCTGAGGTCACTGATTTACTGATTTTTTTTTTTTAATAGTTGTTCTGGTTTTGTTTTTTAAATAAAAAAGAATAAGGAGGGTACCAACTTTCTGTGTCTGCATTTTTAATGATGCTCAAATATTGTGCTTATATTTAATCTTTTTTAAGATGGTGGATTGATAGGATGACATACTATGCAGTGCTTAAGAACTTGATAAATAATATTGTATGGAGTATTTATCAAGAATTAATGCCTCTCTACTAGCCAGTTGTAGTACTTTAAAATTTGTTAGGATTTTATTAATTTGATAATTATTAGCCTCCCAAGTGCTAAAATTCAAGTCGTACTTTGCTGGTGATGGCTGTGGTGGTATTACAACTAGAAAGCGACAAACGCTAATAAATAGAGTATTAATGGTAACATTGAGTTTAGGTTTTAGCCCTTACAGTATGATATGTTGAGGGGTATATTTTCTGGTAGGTAGAGCAAATAGAGATGATGTAGTAGTAGCTCCTTACTATTAAAAAGGGAGGTTAATCGAGTTGTAGGTAACAGGACTAAGACCTGGGCAATGGGAAGTTGTTCTGGTCCCGCTGCTGCGACTGGTTCCTCCTGTGGCCATGAGCAGGTCCTTTAATCTGTCCATGCCTCAGTTTCTCAATTCGGAATGCATGTTGCTAATGGCAATTAACTGCTTAACTAGTGTTTGCACGTTGTTCTGAATTAGTAGCTGTAAGGAGAGCCTTTGCTCCCTGTTGTTACCAAATTTCTAAATATTAACAGTGGAAAAAAATGAGCAATTAATCTGATGAATTACAGGGTCTCGTCATTCGGTGTGTCAGGCACTCCTGTCTTCTCCCTTTGCCTGGTGATTTCTGTTAGCATTATTAGATGGAGGCCTGTAAAATGTTAAATCTTCTACATCAGATCTGGCTGCAAAATCCTGTTTAGATTAATGTTCTGATGTGATTGTGCTGTAATCCAGTGAATCAACAGGAAGATTTTTAAAAAGCGGGCAAACTATATTTTATTCCAAGAAATACTTAGCCAGCATCTGTGCAGGACTGAGGAATGTAGTTGGTACAGTTTCCTCATACAGTTTCAAGGTTCATCCTTGTCGAGTTGACCTGGCAGGAGCCCACGAGATCAGTAAATGCTGATAGACCTGCTCTCCATAAGGGCAAGATGTGAGGTATGGAGGGACCAAGACTATTTCTGTTCAGGTAGTGAAACACTGAACCAGAGGAGAAAAGAATCCAAGAAGTCATATAAGCAGATGCTTTTATATTTATAGCGTATGTTCCTCCTGATATTAATTTGGTACAATACCAGGTAAAAGAACATAAAGCTGTAGTTCTGTCTTCTGACTGCTGCTTAATGTGTTTAATACCTGGCCGCAATGGTGAAGAGATCTACACGGCCATGGCCAGATGACCTCCTTGAAGCTGAATTCATTAATTAAAATGTTTAAATCACCAAAATAAGTAAAGGTAGATGGGAAATGTGGCTATACATGTGCAGTCACGGGCCTCGTAGCTAATGATATGCAAATTGCTGTAGAGGCTGTTAGTGCAAGGCGCTGTGCTCTCCCGGCTGACGCGCTGAAAAGCTGCACTTGGCCACGGCCGACTGATCCCGGGGGCATTGGCTGGTGGCTCCCGGTGCGCAGGGAGCCAGCCTCGCTGGGACCGCCTTTTTGGAGGGTTTGGGCTCTGCTGGCCATAGAGATGAGCTACCTTAGAGTAAAGGTTGACCCTTCCTGTGGGAACTTCTTATTTGGCGTTTGATGTAATGTTAGGCTTGGTTCTTTTTGCCCCTTCCATCAGCTCTTTTAGGGCATGTGGTCTGATGAGGGCCTTTGTGGCTCCGGAGGCCAGGCTAGATCTGTCAAGGCCTTTGGGTTTGTCTCTCAGGCTTGTCTGAACCATAGGTGGGTGTTATGTGGCTATAAAATCCACTCTCTACGATTGTTTGCTTGAACAGATGTTATATTGGCTTTAGAGCTGTAATTATTCTTTATTTATGTCTGGTTGCTTGAAACTGGCATTTAAAGAATGACAGGTTCTGGGGTAATACAGAAATGGGGGGGGGTCGAATTACATACAGTATGTTAAGTTAATGTGAGGAGAATAATCCACATTGTAAAAATCAGAGAATCATTCCTAGACCGACAGTAATGTACACATATTTTTTTTTTTTTTTTAGGCTTTCAGTGTAGCAATGCAAGACTTTCAAGTGGAAAATTGTTAATTTACTATAATGAATTGAAATGTGAAAAAACAAATATTTAGTTAATTGCCTCATAAATCTGTCTGTTACTATCAGTGGAATTAAATTGATAAACAGTTCTTTAAAATTAATTTCCACATGGCAATGTGCAGATTTTATTTTATTTTATTCAAACCCCATTAGGTATTTGTATGAAAGAAAACATAAATTTGTATTTCTGTCACATTAAAGAGTGTGTGTGACAAAACACACATTTCCTACCGTGGGTACTGAGGCTTTGATACATTTGGCATAATGAGGAGAGCTCAACGTTCGTTCTTTTCAAAGGCAATACCAGCTGAAAAGTGGAAGTACATCATACTTCCATGATTGTATCATGTCGCTTTACTGTCAATACAGCTTAGCTCGGAGTCCTTTTGCTGTTGGGGTCAGAGGACCGTGGACATGACGCTTGAAGGTCACATGCGGTTTTGGGTTGTTGCCGGTGCTGAAAGTGCTTCAGGAGGCTGAGGGGAAGGCGGGCTCTCTCTGGGGGACTCTGAAACTTATTTCTGGTCACTGCCAGGATGGGAGATCCCAGTGAGAGGAGGTTGTTGGTGTTGTATGTTACTGGGTCTGTATTGCCTCCGCAGCTACAAATTTTCCCAGTTTCGAGCCTGCTGCAGTAGCGCGTGCAGGCCCTTGGTATGAAAGGAGGTGGGAAGCTGAGTGCTCTTGTACTTTAATCACCTAATGACATTATGCCCTGTGCAGTATCAGTTTGTCAAAGTAAGTGGGGCACTACACAAAATTAAATCATTTGATACACTCCATCCTTCCAGCAAATGTAATAAGAACATCCTTGCTGACCTCTCCCAGTGACATTCAGCAGGAGCAAACTTGTCTCGTGGTGTATGACCCAATGTTCTGGAAACGCACATAAAGATAATTCCTTCTTGCTGTATGGTATTGTTAGCTAGTTTTAAATTTCAACTTGATAGTTGTCATCTCAGTGTTTAGAGGTGGATGAATGGTTGCAAGTTACAGCTGGCCTTACGGTGGAGTTTAACATCTGAGGGTTGGGACTCCTCAGTTTTCTTCCCACAGCCATCTCTCTTGCTTCTTAAATGACTGTCATCGAATCGCTAAAACTTCCATTCCCTCAGTTGTTTTGCTTGACAGTAGTTGCTCCTTCCCAGAGGTGTAGTCGGGCATGACTTGCTCTGATTCATAAAGAGCTTTGAGATCCCCCAAAGAAGCCAGCTAGAGGGACAAAATATTAGTCATAACAGTGACCTATAAGACTTCACGGGAAGGAGGTTGCAAATACATTTTTGTTTAGCTTTAATAATACTTTAATAATCAAAAGAAGAAATGTGATGTTTAATATTTAAACAAAATTGCATTCACTTTCTTCTCATGTTGAGTATTAAAGCAGGATGGAAGCTAGTTTACATATTTTTACACTAGACTATTTTATTATTAAATACTGAAATGTGCTGGAGTTTGCCAGCCTCCAATGAATATGACTCAACTTACATTGCATTTTAATATTTGCATGTTACATAGTATTATATTTCTATTAGACAAGTGCTTGACGGTAGGGAATTTAAAAAGGATGCACTTTGATTAAATAACACATTGTGTTCGTGTTATGAAAATAAGTGATATTCATTTGCTGATTGACAGCAGAAGGGACCCAAATATAAAGGGTTTGGAGTGTAAATAACTATTATTTAGGATGCAGTAATCCATGTGTCTGGTCTTGAAAATACATGGTATAGTTAGTGCTGTGGGCTGCACGCCTGAGATTCTCCAGAGACTGAAGAGCACAGGAGCTTCCTGTCTGTTTGCCCATAACAAGGGCAGGTGCACACAAAAAACTCACATATTGAATAAAATACAAAGAATCTTGTTAAATCAATCAGGTTTGCAGACCTATATGAGTTTGAGATAAGGTGAGTTGTGAAACTCCTTGTCACGGTGTATTCTGTTTGAGAGCATTCTTTGAAGTAAAGTCTTCTAGAGATGTTAAATACAAAGATACCAGGTCCTTTGTACTTAACACATAAATTAATGAGCCAACAATTTCTCAGGGCAATGTCAGTATTTTGGGGAGCACTTTGCTCTGTTCCTAGGGGCTTTACTGGGGTTTTGCTGTTGGCAGTTGTCAGAGGCAGGATGGGTTAAACGGAGCTTTGGTCTTACATTCTTCTGGGAATTTGGCCTTAAATGGCCGCATTTTCCTCATTGT
Source organism: Vanellus vanellus (assembly GCF_965231255.1). Lineage (NCBI taxonomy): Eukaryota > Metazoa > Chordata > Aves > Charadriiformes > Charadriidae > Vanellus > Vanellus vanellus. The sequence goes on along the minus strand of NC_138915.1, from coordinate 9,975,845 downwards.
GGTATTTCTGTCATTCATGAAGTCATGAATACATGTGAGATTTCAAACACATTCAAAACATAATTGGGGAAACATGTAATTTCTGTTTGGCTCTGAAAATGGCAATGCTGGGAAAATCATTTGCATCACACCCACCTGAAAAATTCAAATAATTTCAGACATGAGGTTGTAGTTTTGGCCAGTCTGAATAAGATTGTGGTATGATTTTGCTCTGTCTAAAGAAGTGAAATTATTTTATAGGGTTTTTTAAGTGCTTATTTTTAGCTTTCAAATCCCAGGGCATGTTTCAGACTTGTGTCAGTAACACCTACATGCCATATCCCTAATAGCACAGCATTCCCATGTTGAGTTAAATTTAAGTGTTGTTTTTTCAGGGACCATGGTACATTTGCATTACTTTTTCTCAGTGACAAGGCCTGTGATCTTCTGGCGGGGGGGTAGGGGGTGTCAGTACTTACTGTGGGAAAAAGGCAAATTTAATTATTCCGCAGTCAGTTGGTTGGGATGTCATGTGTACGATCTATAACCTCACTGAAAAAAAAATGAAAATTGCGCTTTAGCTCAAAGTAATAATGGTCTGTAGGTAGATTGGGAAGCTTATTTGGTATCTCACTTGATTTTTTTATTTTTTATTTTTAAGAAATTCCTAAATTTCATTTAATTTGCATTTGTCAACCAGGAGATCTATGCAGTCAATATCTGTTGTGAACAATGACCACAGAAGCTCTGTAGCTCTGGCATGTGCTGGTTTGTACTTAGGGCTCTTTAAACTCTTGGCAGTGGATAAAAAATTTCTGTGAGCATGAGAAATATAACAGAAAAGCTACTTTATACCATAAGTTGCTGCTCCTTAGAGCTGGCTGTGTTATGAGACCTGGCTTTTTTGTCATTATTAAATGGCTAGGTCCCATCCAACCATCATTGAATTTACTGGGAAAATTGCCAGTAGCATCAGTTGAAGTTGAACTATGCCCTTAGAGAGGATGTAAACCTCAGCTATGCTGATGAACTTTGTGCTGCTTTGGTTACATTATTTTGTCATACTTTATACTCTGTTTATAAATGAGGAATAAGCATTATATGTTTGCTGAAGACATGAGCAGTATTTGTTATAGATTATCTTCTTCACTAAAGGCCAATGATGATGATAATCCATTGACCTGCTGACTGAATCTATTTAGGATAAATAAGTACAAAATATTCTTTTGAAAGCTGTGTGTAACAGGTACCTTGTTGCTGTGAGGCTTTTTAAAGTCTAGTGGAAGAATGCTTAAAAATTAGTTTGATATGTTCTAGGTTCTTTCCAAGCTGATGACCATTCAGTCTCATGAAGCTACAAAATTGTTGCATGTCCTGCAATTTGCTGCTGCCCAAGATGGGCAATATATTTCACAACAGCACTGAAAAGGGGGTGTATATTTACTTGAATTTGAAAGGTGAGCACCTTGCATTTATTTGATCACCTCTTTCCTTTCCCGTAGATATTACTACAGCAAAGGGAGGCAATTATGCAGGGTTTCAACTGAGAAAAGAATAATTTATATAGAAGATAATTTCTCTAGCCAGAAAGTATCCTAAATAACAATTAAATTATATTAGGCTTACAGTACTATTTTTCTGTGCATTGGGATCTCTGAATCAGTCTGTATGTGTGCGCTGCACACAGAGACCTGCGTGCACTTCTCCTTCAATCTAAAATTGATGAATGGAATAGTCATCCTATTGAATTTTTAATTTTCCTGTGGTGGTATTCTCCAGCACACGTTAAGTTTTTAAGAACATGTGGTTAAAGAGCTGCACAGCATGTGAAAATGCTCAAGGGAGTAGAGGTGCCTGTTAGTAAATGAATGCATTTATTACAGCTGTAGGAGTAACACGGAAGCACTTCTGCGATAAAATACTCGAGCAGTTGTGTCTGCTGATTCATCTGTCTCCAAAAGGCTGTATTAATTAATGATTGTTTTGTAACTTTTTTAAAAAGGCTAGAGATATTTCCGTTAGCTGTCTAGTGCATATCATTGCCAATATTTCAAGAAAATAGAAATGTTCGGATTCCATTTTTAAGGAAGCATCCTACAGGTGCCCAGGAAAGTTTTGAGTAACAGAATTAAGGAAATTTTTTAATTATAAACATGAAAAAGGTAAAGACAAAAGTAGAATTCCAAAATGGTTTTCAGCTCAGAGGTAAGAATGCAATCTGTACATATTAAGTGATAATAAATTAAAGATTTTGTGTTTCCATATATTAAATACATTTTCATCTTTAATAGTTGAAAATGGTACATGTACAAAAAGAAACTTGGACGTTTTCAAGAAGTTTTTCATAATTTGAGGTATCCGGATGGAGGAAAAACAGACTGTAACAAGCATTGTCAGGAGATCTTTAATTGCATCAAATTATTGCTATGCCTTGGGAGTAATATATGTACAAATTTACACTTTGTAGCAGTACTACACCATGTTTGCAGTTGGTGTGTATAAAAAATAATGCACAGCATGCAGCTAAACACAGCTATATTCCTGTGTAGTGCATTAATATATAGAATGCTGGTGCTGATGGGCATGTGAAGTGTGATGGCAGCTAAGAAGCCGTTAAGAGATATGCTGTGAAATACGTTTGAACTATAGTATATATTTTGGCAAAGACTTAAAGGCTTCATTCCCATCAGTAAATTTTAAAGAAACTTCAAATCCCAGGAGACATCAACAAAATAACTAACTAAATAAATGAAACAGGAGACAAAACTGTCATATCCTGTTAAACTCATAAGGGCAATGAAATTCAAAATTTAGGTTGAACCTCCTTCCCTATTCAACACCCTTGTAGTAATCAGAGTCCCCTTACAGTCACAGCACATTACCTATCTAATAAAGCTTCCTAATCCAGCTCCTGTGTCCTGAATATAATTCATTTGATGCCAAAAGTGCTCATAAATTTCACATTTATTTGTTTGCTACAGTCTATCAGTGGTTTAGTGTCGTAACTAGAATACTGGATTCCAGGTGTTTCTGGGAAGTTGATATCAATGCCTTAATGTGCATTCATTTATTAAAAGAAAAAAAGACAACAAAAATACCCCCATAATGTTACCTTAACTAGCTCTTTTATTTACGTATCTGATATTTACTCTTAGCTTTCCAACATGCAATATTTCTATTTTATTTGACTCATGTTCTAATTACTATTTGTCTTTTAACGTCCTTTTAGAGCTGTGGTTATAAGTGTTTTTCTCTTTAGTTTTCTCTCCCCCCCTTTCCTTCAGTTTTGCTTTTGTTTCTCGTACTGCAAATTTGAACTGACAAGACAACTGTAACAGGACTCCAAAACATACCTTGAACGCATTGTTAACCAAATTACAATCGCTGATGTCATTTACACGTGTTGCCTTTCAAAGGATGAACATGTTCATTTAATTTGCTTTTTAAATATCCATAACAGTGTCCCCAAGCATTTTAATAAAACAGAAACAGTTAATTATTGCCGAATATGGATATCCAAATGTAGTGGGCTGCAGCTTGCATTTAATATATCTGACAGCATTTCTCTCTTGAAAAGAAAATTGTGTAAATTGCCAGTTATTATAATTTTTAATAAATAAGTCTTATCTTGACTCTGTTTCTCTCTTTCCCACCCCTCTGCAACGCTGTACAACTACCGTACTTTCAGTGGGACCATTTCTATTACAGAGTGATTGAGCTCTGATTTACACATCAATTACCCAACTTCATGGAGATTTTCATGCTCCCCTAGCTGACATCAATGAAGCATAACTGCGTAAGCGCTTTATTTCATCCCAGTTTTTGATAACTCAGACTGATAACTAATCATATTGAAAGACAATGTGCTATGATACAGGAAACAATAAATGCTCCCCTTTGAAACCTCATCTATTCTTTATACGCTTACTATTCAGGAGCTTATCTCTGTCATCCATTCCCCCAGAATCGTTCTTTCCAAATTCACGTTAAGGAAAGGTTTGGGGCTGCATAATACCAAAAGGAGGAGAAAATTGAGTGTAAATAACATTTTCTAGCTACTTAGTGTGGGGGGAGAAATAACTAAAAAGAATGAAGAATATGACAAATATAAGCCAAACCCTTAGCCTCCTAGCTTAAATTTCCATAAATTGCCCAGGGGTCTCTTGGGTGTTATTTTGTTCGGAGGCTTTAATCTTCTGTGTTCTCTATCAAATGTGCTACAGGAATGGCATTGTTTTTAATGCAAATTGTTAAGAGATTTAGCTCATGTGGATAGATAACCAGTGACCATCTCAAGTGTTTCTCTACAGAACTGTTGAACATCAAAGATGGAATATTCTATATTTTAAAGTAAATCATTTATCTTGAAGTGCAGTGATAGATATTTTCTGTGCTAGATACTTTCAGTAACTATTCATGCTATGAAGAAGAACACAACATTAAAGTAAATGTTAAATATGAAAGATAGTGAGAAGTTGTAAAGCTATTGTGGCTTGATTGGTCTCTGTCAAGTGGTAAAATTACCAGGACAAAGATGCAAGTTCAGCGGTGATAAGCAGAGGAAGAGGAATTTTGCGATTTTAAATGTGGCATCCTTATGATGTTTATCACTAAGTGAAACAAAGACTTCAGATGAGCAGGGAACATACGTTAAGTTGGCCGTATTTCTGCTTAAAGATCAGGTTTTGAAATTCGGCTTGTTTGCTGAATACATTTTAAGACCTGCAATGATATTTAAGATCCGAGGCTGCTTTTTTTTTTTTTTTATTGTTTTCATTTGGAATAAATGTGTTGAGATACCAGAGCGTATATTTGGAGAATCTGAATATACCAAGGAAGAAGCCTGTTCTCCTTGCCTTGTACAATATTGTGGCACTCTGCTTTTACATGAAATCAATGGAGTTGTGGTGAGATAAATAGGGGGTTATGTGGAGGTGAATTCCCATTGTAATCTGTTTGCTAGAAGTGGTCTTTTACCTAGTTTGATTATCAGGTAAAATGCTTTTTGCCTTACATTTTCACTCGCGTTGAAAAAGAACTGCCCTGTTGTGGAAAAGCAAGCATGTATTTTAAGCATGGGAATATTCTTGTTGACCTGAGTTGGGTTTCTCATGTAGGGCAAATATGTTCATGAGTGGTTTTTGATTTGGGCTGTTTAATACTTTGTGCAGGCATATGCCTTATTTTTTGAGGAAGCCCAGTTTCTGAGTTTACTTTGCCAGCTTCCAGAGCCCTTGTGGCAGAGCAACAATTCTGTCCCAAAGTCAGAGGTATGAAGGAAGAACCTTAGGGAAGGACTTTCAGTTGTCAAATTTGTGTCATTTTCTATCCACTGTGTCTTAGCTTGGAAGCTTGTGTTTATTTCTTATTTCCACAAATGACAAACATTTCTGTTTGAGAACTACTTTCATCATCTAGGCATATCCGATATTTTAAGGGGGATATTTGATTTGATAATAGTGTGCATTTTTGTGAAGTTAGGCACATTATTGAGAACAGCAACTACTTCCCTAACTTGTGGATGAATGCTGGGTTTTTTTGAATGTTGTTCATTTATCCTTGTGGATGTAGTCTGTCACTACTATAAAGCCTCTCTTCTGCAGCTTTTTTATTGATTCTTTCACTATTGGGCTTTTGTTGTTTTGACTGAATCACCAGAGCAGTGTTCTGTTCTCATTCATGATTCTTCTGCAACATCAGGTGTTTGATCTCCCCCCCCCCCTTCTGCTTTTGCTTCATATCACAGTGACTACTCCTTCAAACTTGTCTGGTCTGACTTCTTTCTTCTACTCTCTCTTCTGTCTTTCAGGCTCTTGTCTGCCTTGCTTAGTCTTCCGTACTTTGGGAGACTACTTCAGTGGCTTTAGTTAGCACATCTTTGAAAATAAACCCCAGATGTTAGATCTCAGCCTTTAGCTGTTGGTCTTATTTCTTCGGTTTTCCTTTAACTCTTCCCTCTAACCTCTTGCTCTGTTGCAGTCTGTCCTAAAAGGTTTTTTCTTTTCCCTCCAGAGTTTTTGTACCACATCCTCTCACTTTCACCACAGATGACTTCACTGTTTTTCCAGTGCCTCAAATTTTATTCTTCTTCTAGTTCTCCTTTTTGTAGACAGTGCACGTCTGACTTCCATCTCTTAGTGCCAGATCTGCATTTTTTAGCTTCCATTCCAAAACCTATGTGCATGCCTGTTATGTTTTGCCTTGATATAACATCCTCCTGCTTTGGCCACCTTCTCCCCTTCTCCATTCTGTGCTTGATGCGGATTGTCCCCGCAGCCATCGTGGGTTGGTACGAAGGGTGCAGCTCCGTGGGCCTCGCTGACGCTCTGCAGGTTCATACAGGCTGAGCACCTGGCCTGTCACCCTGCATCAGCTCACCACTGTCCCTTAGGGTGTCCGTAGCTGAGAAGAATGACGATGTATGCTGGTCTGATTTTAATGCATTAAGTATCAAATGTTGTTACTCAAAATGCATTTTCAGCCTGCCTCAATGTTAAATATACCAAAACAGTAATGCAGTTACGGTTAGTATTCTTCCTGCCATATCCAGCACACTGGAAATTTGTAGATTGGTGGTCTCATGTGCTCTTGTAGCATTCCTACTGCTCACCATTCCTGATCTTCTCAGATTTATGTACAGACTTCCCCATTCAAATTCAATTATTAACCTAATACGTGGTAACAAAACAATAAAGCTCATGTATTTAAACTACATTGTCACGTAATAGCTGTGTCTAGGGAACTGGCCCTCTTGGATACAGTGAGTATCGTGGCCTGCAGCTGTTTTCTTCTAAATCTCTTTCTTAAAAATGTTTGCAAAAATCTGTATTTGTGATTTCCTACTCTCCTGGGTTTAGAGGAGTCACGAAGTATTTCTCATACTAATGAGACAGACTGAACTCTGGCGTTCCTCATGGTATCCGACTATAGTTTTCACTGACACCTTCACCACTAATCACATATCTGTATTTCACAGAACATTAGTTAAGCTAAATATTAAACATAAGTCTCAGAGATTGCATTGTGGCCGCATTAAGAGTTTCTGGAGAGCATCCCATTAGGTTCTCAGTGCGCTGCAGCCTTAAGATCTAATCAGCATCCCTCTTTGGATTACAAGGAACCCAAAGAAGTTTTTATCCTAATCTGTGTATGATCTTATAATATTTGACTCTCCGTAGCCACAATCGGCGCCCGTCCTGTCAAGCATTCCCATAGCAAAAGTACATTTGCAGAGAAATAAGCCAAGTAATTGACCTGACAGGATGAGCAACCGCTTCCTTTTGAATAGATACCTTGTACACTTAAGGCTGCCATGTGACTCTGTCAGTGGAAAGTTCAAAATGAACCTTTTTTTTTTTTTTTTGTTCTCACAGGAGAATATATGAGAGAGAGAGATTTGGATTGATGCAGAGTTTGCAGTTCACTTAGGGATTTGCTTGTGCTGTAAAATGGATGCTCACAGTTTGGTAGTCTAAATATCACGGTGGGCGCACGGAATAGATACCTTTCATAAACACACACACTAAAAGAGGAATACTTTAGTATGTTATATTAGAAAATACTGTTTTTTCAACCTTTTGCTGTTAACATTGTAAATACTGTCTTAGCTTAAGTTCATGTCTTTTCAAGTGATTATGCCATTTTGAATTACTGCTGTTTTCATCATTTTTGCATATGTGGTTTTGCAATATGTCACAAAACATATCCAAATAGTCGTAGAGCCTTTGCTGCTTTTTCTCAGATAGTATATGGCATAATGCCTCACTTGGTTCCCTAAATACTTTGCATGCTTGAGACCAGAGCCAGCTTTTAAGTAACAAAGTGCAGGAACATAACATGAATGGGGAGATCTATTCTGTGCTATCTGCGTGTTCAGTGGCGAGATTCAGTTTGATTTGAATGGGCTCAGGATTTCACCCTGAAACTCCAGGCCAAGGTTGCCATTAGGAAGATGTAAAACGCAGCCCTAACTTTCATGAATAATTCTTTCTGTAGCGAATGCTGGCAGTGCCTGGGATAGGATAGCTCCCATAAGCAAAGATTACTTAGGCAGGATGTAAGCCTTGCTTACATGAGATCTGCTCTGCTGGCATTGAGACTGGGCTTACAACTTCATAACGTTCTGATCTTGCTGCGAGTCGCACAATCTATGGGTCAAACTGCCAAAGAAATCCCTGAAAAGAGTTCCCATGAGAGGGGTGAATACGGTGTGTTCCTGCTGCTCCTGGGCTGGATTATTCCTGGGCTAAACCAGCCCCATACTCCAGAAGAGCTGTGGGGAGAGATGGAATCATCCAATTTGGGTACCAATTTGGGAAACAGTTTGTACTCGCTTATTCCTACTCATTTATTCCCATACCTATGGATTTTAATCTTGATTTAGGACATGAAAGGAGGGGAGGGTTATGCCCTCCTTCACCTTTTAATGAACAGGTTGCTTGTGCTTTGCAGTATTGTGTTAGCAATATGATCATGTATAGTATAGTGAAGTGATTGTTGCTTACGAGGATTTTTCTTCCGTCTCCCTCAGGAAACCAGCAAATAGTACTACAGCTTCTGCAAAATACCAAGAATGATTATAACAGTGTTCTGGAGCTTGGTGTTGGTGCCACAGATGTCACTACATCAGGAGATGTTATAAATAAATAAATAAAATGTGGCAGCTTTTCAGCCTTCTACCTTGTAAAAGAAAATGTGGATGGAAATCCTTCAGCTCAGCCTATGTAGGTGGCTTTGCATTCTCTTTACAAGCCATACTCAAGCTTTATTCAATTCAAGCCTGAGTGATCCTGAATTGCTTAAACCAATTATTAATTCATATTTTTTATTTAGGGATCTCACTGTGGCATTAGCCTTTCTTTTTTTTTCTTTCCTTCCCTATACAAAACCAAGTATATGAGTGTAAGGATACATGGAGTCATCAGGCAACAGACATATGCTTTCCTGTGCTCTCTGCAGGGCTTGCAGGTTCAAACGCAACCTGCCTGAATCATAAGAACTTTAATTGAGTAGATAAAGAGGTCCTCATAATTATAAACTGCAGTAGGTATAACAAGAGGCTAAATACATAGCTGTGGTTTTAATTAGCTGGTGCTTCAAATTAGTAATTGTGGTTTCACTCAGAAATCAGTGACTTTATACACTGTTAAAGCCTCATCACTGTGCAGTTCATTCCTCATTATATCTCTCGGTGTGAAGCTTTCAATACAACATCATGCTGAGCTAAAAAGGCAAAAGTTGTAGATATTTGGTTATCTTCCAAGTGCAGTGGAGCTCTGTGGAGATTTAATTCATTCTTGCCAGAGAAAGGAGAATTAACTGGTTTTTGTTACATATATAATATGTATGTTTGTACGTCTGCATTTGTACATAGAGGGTGTGCATGGGTGTGTGCATGCATGTCCAGGATCTGTCAGGGAAATGCTGCTTATAGCAGATAACATCGGTGCGTATACTGAATCTGCTATTCAAATTGTCGTCTGGAATTTGGTAGCTAATTAGCTGACACAAAGCAGAGCCAAAAGCCTTCTAACAAATCAAATATGGGTTGAAAGCACAGAAGTGTCCCTTAATGCTTGTCACACGAGAGGCTGTCAGTGCAAGTCGAAGCACGCATCTTTTCCTTTCCTCTTTCCTTTCCTATTTTGCCCCCTCCTTCAGGGTTTTAATTGTATCTTTTCCCTCAGAGGAGCAGGAGGTAGTTTGCAAAGCCAAGAGACCAAAGTACTTCAGTGCTATTCAGGGGAGAAGTGAATGTGGTCTCTCAGCTTGTCATCCGGATCTGGCAGGTGCACAAAGTGAGCCGACGTACAGATAAGTGCCACTCACCATTGCTACGCTGAGGCGCTACATCCTTTTCTGTTTGTTTGCGTGTGTGTGTAGAACTATCTGATGCTGGAATCAACTGTCGGAAAGTCTCTTCCAGGAGCGTGCTACAAAAACACTTTTTAAACCCCCCTTGACACCCACAATGAAGCCGTACACAAATTTTAACAAGTACACGGGACAGAATTAGGTGGTCTAAATCACGTGAGGCTGAACTGGGGCCTTGGGATGGATGGAGATGAGTGTTACACTGTTAAATGGATTTGAAGGTGTTGCTGTGCTTCCTGGACTTCACGTTTGCTTTCTCTGCCCAGACACTTTCTTTGTGGGCACGCATGTGTGCGTTTGTGTGTGTGTGTGCGCGTGCGCATGTATGTTACAGACCGTTCATACAAATGCATCAAAATATACTTTATTCTTCTGCATAATTCTCTGTTAATTTGAAGAGTACATTTTTGTCTGTTTTCATTGTAGAAGTGTGCTGACTGTCCTGCTGCCCAATTTCACATACCTAGTATTATGAGTCCAGATTTACATTTGGAAAAATTATTCAGTGGCTGCTTCTTTCTTTCAGAATTGTCCTCAGGAGTGGCATTGTTTCTGATGTTTTGCTGCTCTTACTCTATTACTCTGATAGTAATGAACATGTAACTAAATTCCGGGGAAAATAACATGCTGTCTTTTTTTGTCTTTCTCTTCTTCAGTCACTATGAGCAAGACCGGAGTGCACTTAAGCGGAAAGAATGGGAGAGAAGAAACCAGGAGGTCCAGCAAGATGAAGATCTCTTTGCTTCAGGTTTTAACCTCTTTGGGGAACCCTACAAGGTAATTTCATTGTTATGCTTTACATTTTCAGAATGTCTTTTATCTGAATGCATTTTACAAACGCAAAGTTTCTCATCGCCTGTAAGAAATGAAAGTATCGCATCTGCCTTGGCACTTATACTCATGAATACACACTGAATATCTAAATCAGCGTATGGCAGCAGAGCACACTGAATGCTCTGCCCAACATTGCAGACTAGCATTGACAGAATCAGGAATTTAGGTTACAGTCCAGTTCAAGATTTCTTCCTCTAAACACACAGCAAAGTCCTGCAATAGAAGTACGTGCAGCTGATATTTCTACAAGTGGGTTTGTATGTAAAAAGCTAGCACCTAGTCCTTTTATTTTTAAGAAGAAAGTATACCTGAGTTGTTAAAACCAATGTCCTCTCTATAGATAATGAGTCCATAAGCTTTCTTGTGCAATCATAACCATCCAAAGAATTCTTTTGGGAGACTGTCTGAATCTTTGGGGAGCATAACAAGGGTATGAAAGGGAATTATGACAAGTCTTATTCTCTCTAAGGAGCTTTGCTGCCTGAGATTTTCATCACCAAGGGATGTCCCCCTTTATGATTTCTGCTGCTTTGATTTTCAGTAAGGCATTCCCTGAAGAATTCATCAGAATGTAAATTTCCATATCTCTTTCTCCTCCCAATCAGTGGCATCCATTGAAAGGCCACCACTTCATCTTTCCATTTTACATTGTTAGCAGCTGTAGGGAGCATGAGGGCTCTTTGAAAATCGCCCAAAAAGGAGGAGGAAAGACCGGTATTGTTATCAAATGGTGTCTAATAATTATAGACTGGGAGACTGTGGTGGATACACTTGACTTCTAGCTGTACTTTGGTTCAGGCTGACTAAGGAGCAACAGGTCTCACGTCCTTGGGGTGAACTTATGAATTGGAAAGCTGCTGGGTCACATACAAGGTGTCATGAAAAATATTTCGAAAGGTGGTTTCAAAACCCAAAATGCAAGATAAACGAAGTACAGAACAAGATATCGGAGCTAAAACGAAGACATCTATCTTGTCTCTACTATTGACTAGCAGCCAACTATTTCACCCTATAAATACTACCATGAGCCCGATTTGAGCTCTCCCAGAACTGCAGCTGGCCTGCATGCCAGGTGACTCTCCCTTGAGCAGGGATGCTCTCAAAGGTAGAGATTCCTTACCTGAGACTGAGAGATCTTTCCTTAACCGAGGTAGGTAGGTCCCTTACCCATAACAGATGCTCAGTAAGTGACTGATAGCATGTTGAATTAATACTGTGAAACATCGCTAATCCATGTAGCTACTCAATATTATTGTAAATATTGTATGCATAATTCCATTAGACATAAACTGTTGACCAAGTTAGGGACTAAGATTGGATCTAGCCGCACCTAGGCTCCCAAAGGAGTTTAGAAAGCAAGGGGGTCCACTCTGTTCCTCATGACTCAACAGGAGGGTCCTCCTTACTCTTTGCGTCTCTGGTCTGTGTGAATCATTCTAACTTGATTCTAACTCAGCTTTCCTTTGTATGTTTCTTCCATGTAGTAATTAATAAAATAAACCTTGCCATCAAACTTACTGAACCTTGTCAAACCACTGTTAAAAGTGTGTTAAATGCCATCAAACTTATTGAACTCTGTCAAATTATTATTTTACCTCAATAAAACATATTACTGCTTTTCTCTTTTGAGTGAGATGAATTCCACTCATCTGTGACAGAGACTTATGCAGACAAATAAGGACTGTACACTAGGACAGTTTGTTTGTGGGGTCTTTTTGTTTTGTTTTTATAAAACTCTAATCAATGCACTATTTCTGCATTGGCCCACATTTTGGCACCTTTATTTATGGGAATAACAACTTACTATGAATTGATTTTGTTGAGACTTCCTGCAGGTCGTGCAAAAGTTTTTCTTCATGTAAGTGGTCATTTGGATTTCAGTAGGTACACCAATTTGCAAATCACTGCAAAATTTTGTGTCGGGACCTAAAAACATGCTTCCCTCCAATATCTGTTGTACCGTAAGAATGATAATATCTGATTTTACATCTGTTTAGTGTGCACGCATTTGTACCAAGTATACATAGACCATATATTTTGTCAAAAACTGAACAACTAAAAAGCAAAAAATTAGCCTGGTGATTTTCCTTAGCAATTTTTTTTTTTTTTAATTGATTTTCACCTACTTGGCAGAGAAGTTTTTCAGATTTGTGTGATTGAGCAAAACATAATGTATTACTACCCTAAAAAAGCATTATAATTATAAATTGCGAAAGATAAAACTTAAGAGGAAATTGCATGCAAAAATAGTTACATCTGTCTTAAACTTGCAAAACAAAGAGAACCAAGACTGAAAGCTAGGTCTTGCCTACATTTTACACCGTGGAGAAAAAAAAGGGGACAAAGTGATAGACTGACATTTCCATTGTAATTTCTGCATTGCTAAGAACCAGCCACGGGACAGTTTTCTAGGAACTAGTGAAAGCTTGATCTAACTCTTAGGGGATTATATAGTGACTTGTATTCTTAAGCAAGTGCAAAACTGAATTCAAAGTTTTGTTTGTTTACTCTAAAATAAAATGAAGAGGCCACGATGTCCTGGTTTGAGGTAAAACAGAACCGATTTTCTGTTCAGTAATTTTATTTTGCAGCTAAGCCTCTTCGAACTACTGAAATTAGCAGCATATTGTGCAGAAACTGTTTGCGCTGAGTGATAAGACCTAAGTTTATGGTTGATGAAAAGGAATGGTGTGTGGAGAGGCTCCTGCTTATACTCATTGCTCTAATGCCCAAGGCCAGCTAACTTTGTTATTTGCCCCATTGGAGGGTCTGAAGCGAAAAGCATAGAGGGGTCCCACCTACGGGGAGGAGCGGACAGGACAGGTGACCCAAAACTGACCAACGGGGTATTCCATCCCATCTGCCTCATGCTCAGTATAAAAGCTGAGGGATCAAACGGTCAAGCTCCTTATTCAATGCCCTGTGTCCGAGGAGGACTCTGTTCCTCTGCCTTTGATCCTGATCCGTGCATTCCTGAATCCAGATCTGGAATCCAGTTCCCCCCTGTCACTGAGTCCAGCCTGGGACTTTCCCCGTACCTGACAGTGACGTGATGATCATCCTGGGAGCTTCATACTGTTTTGTATATATTATATAATTCATTATTTCCTTTTTATTATTTTATTATTTATATTTCATTAAAGTAGTTTAGTTCCTTCGAAACTCTTAAGTCTCTTTCTCTCTCTCCCTCCTCTCCTTGGAGAGAGAGGTGGGGGAGAGCATCTGTCATTTCACCTCAGTGGCCAAACCATGACAACCGGTACACACAACAAACTGCACTCGTCTCTTCTGGTTGCTCTCAGTGGGAGCAGAATGAGATAAAACACTGCCCAGAAAAGTCAACTGTTGTGGCCTGTGATGGGCAAAAGGTACACCCTCACCTAAGCTAGCTCTAATGAGCATCAGCTCACGGGATGGCTGGTACGTTTCTGAAAGATCTGGGGGTTCAAGGTAGGATGGAAACTACAGTGACAAAGGGAAGATTGGGAATATCGGGTCTGAGGAAATAGAAAACATCTCTTTTCCTTTCTTTTGTTCCCAGACTTGGTGTCCTTACTTGTTTATCATTCCTTCCACTTTTCCTTCATCAGTAATCCAGAGAAGGAACTGTTGGGGTAGGGAATACTACCACTGCTGTTTTGATGTTTTAAAGACTGAACAACTGGCAGCTGTTTTAAGATCACTCTAAAGTTGAGGATATTAAAACTTGGTCAAAGGAAGGAGGCCAGATTTTCTCATGGAGCTTACTGCCGTTGTGTATCACAAGATGTGTGGGGTTTCTGCCTCCACCTGCCATCTCTTTGCTCTAGCTGTTGGAGCATCCTTCTTTCTATCCTGCTGTCAGATGAAATGTAGGTGATCATTATAGTTTTGGACAAGTGCATGTTGATGCATTGATTCTTTGTAGTACGTGTACGCGTACACATACATGAAAAGAGATATTTATTTCTGTGGGTGTATAAAATACATTTGTACATGCTTATTAAAAGATAAAAATGTTCTTTTGAAGCTCCACTGTCTCGTGTGGGGAGACAACACCTTTGACAATCTGATGACATCCAACATTATACTGGGACAGGCGGGCAGTGAGGGCTATGTCGCCCTTTAATGCGAGTGAGTTGCGGGTCTTGCCTTTGAACTCTGGTGCAACCTGCTAAAGCTTGATTTTGCAGAAGGGATCAGAGGAAAGCCTGCAGTGTTATGACAACGGACATTTGAAAAAGCCATGTCAGAGTTTTCCTGAGAGAAGTTGCAATTTTACTACTGAATTGTTGATACCTTTGAATGTTTTGAATTAGTAAAAAGTTTCAGAGATGAGTATTTGAGAGAAAGCAGTAGGAGTATTTTTGTTACTTTTCAAAGGAATCGCCTCAGAAGAGTTCAACTTGATAAAGAGAGCCCAATGGGCAGCATTTCCATTGGGGAGCCTTTGCTCAATGTTAAATGATTTATCTGTTTCAGGGAAAGCCCCTCCACGCTATTCAAGCTTAGCATAAAAAAGATCTCAGCTTCTAATCCATGGAGGTTAGTTTAACTATGAGGCATGAGAAAGTGAATGAATTATGAAACCACAAGTTTCATACAAATTTTCACAAAACCCTCGTAAATTGGGCCTATAAGTTTGAGTGCATTAGTTCTTTTCTTTGTAAAACTATAATGCAATAGCTAGCTAGCTAGCAAATTAGTCTTCCAATAGGATTCTATTACAGATCTTTTTTGAAAGTGATAGAAGCAAATGTAGGAAGGTGTACATTTCCTAAATTAACAAGAGCCTAGAATTGAGGGGGAAGGCTACTAGCCGTGAGTCACGAACCAGACGTATAATTTATGCCTTGGAATACTCAGAAAATGCTGTATTTCCTTGATAGTAGCAAAATTGTGATTCAACATCTGTTCAAAAAATAAGATGTACAGAGGTTTCCTTTAAGAAATCAGCCAATTATCCAGAATGTGAAGGTAGAAATTGTCCCCTGTCTGGAAGTAACAAAGAGCAACCAGAAATTATGACTGGATTTCGAGTTTGTCTTGCTGGTATCCAGGCTTGTCAAGAGCACTCTGCTTCTCACGAGAGCCTTGAATTTGTTGAGGAAATAGAATAAAAACATTAATGCTATGCTTTGTGTCTTAAATGCCGGTAGTACACTGCACTACACACTTGAGCTCATTCAGGTTGTGATGCACAAGTCTGGTCTTAGTTATGTACGCTCTAGTTTTATTTAAGTGTAAGCCAAATCACCACTCACATTCTATGTGGTTTTTGCTTTGCAATCTGGTCCAAAGGCTGTTGAAGAGAGTAATAATCCTTTCATTGACTTCCATAACTATTGGATATGAGCTTTAGTCCATTTAAAATATGGTAAGGATGTTTAAGTTAATTTAATCTCCATGCTATTCAGGAAGTACATTTTTTATTAAAGCTCCCAGTAAATGACTACAAATAATAATACCTAACATTTACACAGCGTCTTTTATCCCCAGGATGTGGACGTTCTGCATAAAACAGAGTTAATATCAAGCAAAATTATATTTATCATTATGTGACATGTAAAAAAAAAGTACGTTGAGAGAATCAGATAACTCCAACACAGAAATGATTGAAAAGCTCTACATTCAAATTAAAATATTGATTCCCTCTGTGAGGATCTAGACAAGAGCCATTTAGTGTGCTGTGATGTTGAAGTGTTACAGTGATGATATGTTGTCAGTAGTTTGGTTTTTGGGTTTTTTTTTTGTTTGTTTTTTTTTTTTTTTTAAAAAAAAAAGAAACCCAACTTTTGCTTTCTGGAAAGTAAGCTAAGTGCACCCTGGAAGTGCAGCTGAACCAGAGGAGAAGGTTGGCAGTCAGGCTTTTTTTGATACTCGGTTGTTTCCCATGTGCTATCCCATAAGGAGTTAAAGTGTTTGGGGAAGGAGGAAACAGAACAAGTATGTAAGTGTTTAGACTTCGCATCATAATTCCTGCTGGGCCCTTCAGCACAATGGAATCTCCTTGTTTTAAATTTGGGGGTTGAACAGAGAGAGCCTGGTTTTGGCTGCTGCCCAAACAGCTCATTGTGCAACTCAGTTGAAGGAGACTGCTCATATACAAAGAGCTTATTCTTGGCTTAGCTAGAATATAATTTTTGCCACTAAAATGACCAACCTAGGGACTTAGTGAATAAAAGTGATTCGTGATTCTTCACAACTGGGATTATTAACTGTGTCAGTTAGGAGCACTGGCAAAATGTATATAGATGGAAATCACATTGAACAGTTAATTTTTAAATCACTGTCTCAGTGCAGTGGTAATACACGTTCCAATCCCTGAGAATGAGCAAAAGGAAATTTGCATTTATTATCTTCTTTTTCAACGTTTTTTATGGCATGTGCAGTACTAAGGAGGGAAAAAAAAAAATCTTTTTGCAATATTCTTCTCATCTCCTGACTAGTTCAGCAGTGGGTAATATAAGTAGATATTTCAGGAGAAATCCATGCATGGATTTTTTTCATCACTCAAACTTCTGCTTAATATTTGAGGAAGATGGGATCAGTGGCATGGTAGGATCCCTTGCCAAAGAATGAACTGCTATACTCTCTAACCAAGCGTGAGCTCGTAGTATTGCCTTTCCCCATCTTTATGGCCTGATGTTAAGGCATCTTTGGACTGTGGCACTACTTGCTGTATTGAGTGGAAAAAAATAATCCCAAAGATAAGTAAAAATATAGTTGGCTGTATCCTGAAGTATCTTACATACACTGCAACTTTGTCATTTAATTCCAGTCTGGAGAAGTTAACCAACTGCTTGAACAGGAACTATAGTTTTGCTTTGTTTTTATCCTTTGAGTCTTGTAAAGTAATAAGCATGGGGAATAACGTGTTTTAGTTCTCTGCTGGTCATTTCAATGGAA
Source organism: Vanellus vanellus (assembly GCF_965231255.1). NCBI lineage: Eukaryota > Metazoa > Chordata > Aves > Charadriiformes > Charadriidae > Vanellus > Vanellus vanellus. The sequence continues at coordinate 9,958,271 of NC_138915.1, read as the reverse complement.
CATAAAGGTCTGTAAGAAGGCTGGTACTTTGGGTCTCTGTGGGGTGAGTTAGAACAGGGAGAGGAAATTAGCTGCGTATTAATTATAGCTTCCAGCTTATTTGTCCAGCTTTTTACAAGAGAAAGGAAAAAGGAAAAAAAAACAAAAAAACCCACTTCATGCTTCAAAAGAAAAAGTATAATAGCAGTGAAACACAGATGAGTCAGTATTTATTTAATAATTACTGGAATTCAAAGGAAAGCATGATTCACAAATACAACCAACCCGCAGACAATGGAAGAATCCCGATACTTAAGAATGTGGCAATCATGTCTATTTATGTTCTATAAGAAAATATTTTTGAATGATCTCTTATTTGAAGCTACTGTAGCATTTAGGTGGGTAGAAGCATTTTCTTTTCTCGATTCAGATGGTAGATACCTCAGGTCAAACTGAACCCTCTATAGAAAAGTAATTGGAGTTACACTGGAGTGAAGAGTTTGGCGCTATATGTTTATTAGAGACTACCCAGATTCTATTTATGGCAGGACTGTGGGTCAAGGGGCTGATGGAGCAATAACATACTTAAATAAACTGTGTGACTGCAATTCAAATGTTCAGTAGCCAGTAATTGCACGTTCATGTTTTGCACGATGTGAAATGAACAAGCTGAACATCTCTGACACAAAACCAGCTTATTTTGCTCCTAACATCCATAACTGATGCAATTTAAACACTTCTCTGAGAGCATATTTAAGAAAATGGGAAGCAGTATACAAGTGTTGCTCATGCAAGCCTGTTTCAAGAGATTCTTTGAACACAGTTATTGATAGGTTTTTCTTACATAACATATGCAAAATGTAATTGAAATTAAATTAAATATCAGCATGACACCATTAAACAGCTAACATTTGCCGTCTTCTAAGACAACTATTCTGAGCAGTAACTTCATAATCAGGAATTTACTCACTCTTTTCCTTTATTTATTTTTTGATATTTTAGACAAATAAAGGCGATGCCCTTGCAAACCGTGTCCAGAACACACTGGGAAATTATGATGAGATGAAGGACCTGTTAACCAACCATTCCAACCAGAGCCACCTTGTAGGAATCCCAAAGAATTCTGTCCCACAGACACCCATTGACAAAAATGATCAGAACTTTTTCCCAGAACCAAGAAACAGGATGATCCCATCTCATCAGATCAGTGGCCACTCATCGACATCAATGCCTCCACCTTCTTCATTGTCATCTAATTCTACTTTGCTACACAGTCACCAGAGCAGCAGGAAGTCGAGGACAGACTGGTCACGTGGTGGTCACAACTCTAGTGGGGCCCAGCCAAGCCAATCCAGTAGTCAACAGAGTCGGACAAAACATAGCTCTTCTCATGACCAGCCACAGGGCAGGTATGAAGACCTCTATAATTGTCAGAGTGAGCAGCATAAAAGTGGAGGGACTGAGGAAGCGAATTCTATGGCAGCATCTTCACATTCAAGGAGGCATACTCATTCAAAATCAGCAGCTGGAGAACATAATTATAAAGAAAACAGTCATTCAAAGTCACCCACAGAGCTTGAGTTTGTAGGTCATGGTCCTGGATCTCCACTTCCGTCCACATCTTTGCTATCTGCGAGCAATGGTCTTTCGACCCCGAATTTCCCACCAGGACTTCACTGTAAAAACAGTATGGTCCAGCAAAAGCCTACAGCATACGTCAGGCCTATGGACGGTCAGGACCAGGTACCCAATGACTCACCTGAACTGAAACCTCCGATAGAAATTGAGAGTGGATATGGAAATCAGTCCTTTGGAACGCTGCTGGAAGGAAAAGTGAACACACCTAGTTCGAAGAACAAAGTACCAAAGCTCAACATTCCTCCTGTTACTGAAGTAAGTAGTTTAAACTCTCTCTCATACTGCATGAGTATTTCATGCACTGAATATTTTCCTCTGGAAATATGCAGTTCCGTTCCCTGGGATTATGTTCCTGTTTTCTAGAATGTGCATGGCTACTTTTGGCAAAGTTTGTTGTGGTAGTCCCAGTAGCAATATTTAACGAAGCTTTAAAAGCACAGCTTGGAATACTAACGTTGCTTGTTTCTGAGGACTATGAAAAGGCTAGATCTCTGTGGGGTGTAATAGCTGTAATATATTTATACCAGCTAGAATTCTGGATGCAGAACTCCAGTATCTCAGTTCATCTGCAATTTTCACTCTTGCATTTTCAGTTAGGAGCGAGTTTGATAGAAAGATTGCTGTTCTAAACTAAGGAAAAATGGAAGTGTTCAAATTTCAGTGGTACTAAACAGTTCCACCAGTAAGGAGTTTATTTGCAGAGTTTGCTAAATTCATATTGCTTTTAATGGAATTAATGTGGCTTAAGTTCTGAGTAACGCTTATGAAAATGTGTCCCATTAAAGCTTTTCTGCCTTTTGAAGAGCTCTTAATATTGGGATTCAATCCCAGTCTCTGCTACCAAAAGTTTAAGCTGTTGAATTTTGTATTGCTGGTCAGTACAGTAGTCCTGTGAGGAACATTTTAGTTGGTTCATATTTGTGTCCATTCCAAGCCCAGATGTATAATAAGGATACCAATTGAACTATTTATACTCTGTATACTTTTTCTCTTATTCTGAGTTTCTCTAAAGCAGTAACCTTTGCAAGGTAGGTTTACGGTGTACGTCTGAGCAGAATTGCAATATGGGTTTTTCATAGCTTTCTGTTTTCCCCAAAATATTTCCCGGCTTGGTAATATTTTTATACTAGGAATGAGGAACGATGCATTCTTAAACCATTTTATTGCAAAAGGTCAGCTTTTTCTATTGGAATAATTGTTTCAAGCCAATAATTTGTTTGACTATTTAAAAACTTGATGTTATTTATTAACATTCCAGGCAGCAACAAAGACTGATGTGTTTTGCAGTAGAGCTTGGAATAATTTTCTGGGAACTGCATCTGAAAACAGTAAAAGGCCTATTTATATCAAGTGGAAGCTGAGGGTTGCTTGCAGATGGTGTTTTATTAGAAAATGTATTTGTTAATAAACGTAGCTTTGTACAAGATTACTTTACAGATGTTTCTGTTTATTTTTACCTTAGGTTAAAAATCTGCTGATGTAGATGGCTTCATAGTCTGTTGCGATTTGTCGCTAGCATTGTTTGGCAAGTAAATAATTGCATGCAAAGGAAATAATGATGTTGCAAAAGCAAATACGTTTTTTCACTTTTGCCATCTATTAGCACTATGAATCAATAGAGGTACTTTAAAGTGCAGCGTTAACGTGAAGTATTTTTGGAAACAGAATATACCTTTTGCAACTTTTGTATCAACTATTAAGAATGCATTTTTTTTCTTTAATTTTTGAGTGAAATTCTGGCACTGTTGAAATCAATTGAGTTGTTAGCAATGTTTTTTGGGTACAGGATTTCATCCACAGTCTTTTTGCGTAGCTCTAAGAACCTCTGATGTGAACTGTTGGTTTTGGAAAAATTCCTGGTCACACAGATGAAAAATTATATTGTGAATTTGTTGCTATAGCTGCTTTAGTTTATATCCAGTGTAGTGAAAAGTATAGGTGTATAATTAATTTCATTTATGATCAAATAAATGCTAAAACTCTAGGCACTTCAGAAATGAATGCAGATAATAATCTTAAAACAGTCTGTATTATAAGAGCGAACAATAATTTGAAGAGGAAAAGAAAACCCAGCGCTGTGTTCAAGTGATGAATAACTTTCCTTTCCGATACAGAACATATGACAATAGCCAGACTGGTGGATCTTTTACAGGCAAATCTCCTCCTGAGTCTGGAGGTTTGGGTTTTTTTTCGCCTGTGTCAGGACTGTGAACTTTGGCCCTCTGTGTTTTTCCACAGATGTGTATCCTGAATTTGATTTACCCTGCATTCAGCAATAAAACTCCTTCCAATCCAACGTTATAGATAACTGGTTTAGTTTAAGCTTAATCAGAACTGACAGTGCACACCTGTGAAACCCATAACCTTTCCAGAATGACTGCGGCGAGTGGCTCTGTTGTAATCTTTATACAATTGATGTGGAGGCTTATGATCCTTCGGTGGTGCTTATCAATTTACGAACCTTCCCTAGCCACCTCGAGCCATAGTGATCTGCTTGAAACGATTTTGCTCCTACTCCATGGGTTTCCATCCTAACACTGTTCCAGGTGGTGGCCGTGATCTTCTTCAAACTAGCAGTAGGAGATTTACTTTTGGGGAGCATTTCTCCATAATTTGTTCTGAGGCTCTTCTCTATCTTTGAGTCCATTTCTTTGGATTGCTGAGTGTACTCATAGAGGTTGCACACCAAAAGTTTTTCAGTGATTTCTCTCAAAATTTTGCATGCTCTTAAGATGAGGAATTCTGTGAAGAAATAAAATTCCTAGGTGATGGTTCTGCAATAATGGCATCTCTTAAGACGTGCAAAGTTGGAAAAGAAAAGGACAGTTTTACTATCTTAAGGAGTAAGTAACCAAATATTTGAACAAGCAGATTTAAAAGATGAGTTCAGACTGATGTGGAAATATGGTCTCATTTATCATGGCTTAATGGAATAGGATGTTGAGTACCCTGGAAGCATTCTGCCATGTGTAAGGAAGCGATCAATTTTATAACATAATTTGTGTCACTTGAGGTGTTGCTGTAAGAGTCTTTGCTCATTTGCTGGGCCCAATTCTGCCCTCAGAGGTGCCCATCCATCTTACAGCTCCTCTGGAGTGGACAATGTTGTTAATGCCTTGCTGCTGGCCTGTCTCCACTGGGCAACGGATTGTGGTTTAGTGATTTCTGAGCTTGCAGACAGTCATGGTAAGTTTACACAGACTTGCCAGGCTGGGTCAGGATGTAGTGTTAGCAGCACTTCTGCAGCCGTGGACTAATCCTTGCCCCTGAGTGGATGCTGTTGTGTGATCCCCAGACCTTGACTCACCCACACAGTAGGTTCAGAGCTGGCTGCACTGTGAGTGGCCATTTCTGGTACAGAAATAGGATCGGGAGAGCCTCTGTAGGCTTTTAGTTATGTCCTGTAAGGATTTCTTTACGATTTTGTGATCCTTTTGATTTCTTTTACCTTTCTCCTTCGTTTTACTTATCAGTATTGTTTTCTAAGGGTGAAGGTAAAAAAAACAATGTAGCGTTTTCTGCCTTGAGCAAAACCCAATGCAACCTGGCTTGCCAGCCTCTGTGATTCCGAAATCGTGAAGGAGACCTCTTGGAACTGGGAGGCCATAAGGCCATCGTGTGACTTTAGGGGGACATGCAGAAATGCACCAGATATCTTGACACAGAATTGATCACAGTGGCCCTGGAGCTAAAAGTGATAGAAAAATTTATAGAAAGCCTCAATCTGTAAACATTATTTCCTGGTCCTTTCTTACTATCATCTCTTTAGCCTGTATTTACATATATACTTACTTATATATATTAATTTGGAGCTTGCATTTAACGTTTGCTAAATTGTGGCAAGCCTGGGACACTGCAAGGATGGCAGATGATTGTTACCTCTCAAAGAGAACTGCATAGTTAAATTCTGTGCATCTCTTCAAAAAAGTAGAGGTTAGAGATCATGGTAACAGCTGATCTTCTCTCTGCTGTATTAAAATCCAGCATCTTGATACACGTATGTATATTTAAACCTCTAGGGATCAGATGCTTGCGAATTATTTCAAATCAACTAACTCAGCAGGAGATAGCTAAAAGAAAGCCTGTACTTTTCAGATTGGGCTCGAACACAAATTACTCAGAGTACTGAGTAAAGCAAAGGTTGTTAAGGTCTGTGGGAACGTAAGAAGATGCGTTCCTGGAAAATCTTATGTGCGGTTCTCCAGAACAATGCATGGATTTCCAATAAATGTTTAGGGATGGGAAATCAAGGGCAATTGAGATAATGCTTGATTCTCAAGGCAGAGTTTTTAAATCTCACTGCAAAATTGGCCTCACGTTCCTACAAAGTAGCAAATGCTCATATACCAAATTTTCCCCAAAATACAAAGCTAGGAACAAATCCAAAAGGCCTACAACATCTATGTCACCACCCACTTAAGTAATGAAAAATAGAGAACTTCTATTTTCACTTTACTTCTAGGAAAATATTTTGACGGGTTCAGTATACTGCAAAGTGATAAGCTTCTGTTACGTGTTTCAAATCATTCTGTTATCGCTGCACGTATTGATTAGCTTAGTACTTTCTGAGCTAGCTATAAAAAAGTCTGCTCTCTTTCTGCATTAAAGAGCAAGAAAAATTGACAGGTAGATAACCATATTGATTCAACCTAAATAGTAAATGCAAGAGGCTTATATATGACTTATAAAACACTTTATAAGAACCAAAGCCAGTTTAATATCGTGTTTTTTTTTTTTTTTTTAATTAAATGGAAAGTAGATGTCTTTAATTAACCACCCCCACACCCTTTTGATATACATGCTACTCTGGTTGCCAACTATAGTACATTACCATAGTTGTGGGCAAATCACTTTTTTCAGATGCAAGCTTTAGCTGTCCTCCAGACTTTGAGCTCTGAAGAAAAATGGACTGAATCACACATTAAGCTGAAATCCCTTTGCTTGGTTCATATTTCAAAAGTTTGAGGCCAAAAACAAACCCAAAGAGCAGTATTTCTTGCAGTATTACAGGTTACAGCCATATGTTTTTCATTTGTAAATACTGTGAGAAGTAATGTTCTTGTGATACTTCTAAATGAAGACCATATGACACCACTCGACTGAAGACCTCTTATTGTGGCCTTTCTAAGGCTACTGTCCGATTGCTTGGACAGTTGCTAGCAAAGCTATTTTATGGGGATAGCAAGAGGACAGCCTGCCTGTTTTAAATCAAACATAAATAAGCATATTTAGGGCCTGATTTTCTACTGCTGAGACCAATGGGCACTTTGCATTTCACATCAGACTGCAGTACAGGGCACTTCAAGTCAGTTGAATAGGTGTGGTTAAAAGAACTGACCATGTATATCATTTGGTTTGGGGAAGGAAGGGTTAAATAGCTTCTTTCCCATTGTGCATTTGTTAGTGTGTGGTGGGTTTGGGGTTTTTTTTTTAAAGTTACTCCTAATCTTTTCTTGCTGGGTGAAAGAAAAAAATCTCCGTGAAATTACAGTACCTCTATTTGTGAAGAGTCAGTCTCATGGTATCTTGAAAAGTGGGGGTTTTTTTCAACCTTTTTGAAAACCCCAGTGCCAAAGTAACTGCTCATGAGTGGCTTGTTACTGGTCCAAGTTAAGTGTAAGAAACACTATTATTCAAATGCTGTCATATGAAATGACACAAAGTGAAATGATCTCAAAGGCTTTGGGGAGAGCAGTAGTAGAATTTGTTTTGCTTGAGCAAAGATGTGGAGCCATCATTTAACAGCTGCAGGGGGACTGTAGGATGTATTCATAGCTCAGCCAACAGGTTTGGTGTGTGACTGTGGGACAATCACTTTAGTACTTCTCAAACTCATCATAGCCAGTTTAACTTGTAGAGGTTTTTTAAGCAAACAGAAGGCAGAAATCTTTGTCAATCCTGTTCTTCATTTTGATGAGTGGTCCTCAGTGCTTTGGTGCATCTGACTAGGACAGGGGGTTGTAATATTTACTCTTCACCCATAGAGGAATATTGTTTGGGTATCTCATGGAAAAACATTATTATGGCAGCTTTTCCATAACTAAAACTGCATCTTTCCTGCTTTCTTTCATTAATTTAAGGAAAACATCACAAGCCGTATAAGATAGTGTTAAGTGTTGTGGTATCTTCACATTGACTGGTAATGTACTTTTTGAATAATGACCAGGAGTTGGTAGAGCCAATTTTTCAGCATCCTGTTTCCATCCATCTGGCATGCCAATGCATAAGGAAGCATGCTCTTGGATCTTGATAGTCTGCTTATTTGTCAGCTAACGAGGGCGTTCTTCTAGGGCAAGTCCAGTAGGTGTAACCGAGTTGCAGCCTTTGCACTATTTCTTAATACTTTTGTGGAACATGACTTGCTTTTAATAAATATATTCTCTGTGAACTGTAATACAAAGAATGCTCACGTAAGGAAAGATGAGAAAATGCCATCTTCAGTTATTTGAATTTTTTATTATGTGTGTTTTCAGTCTGGGCTGCGATCAGCCCTCGAGTGAACAGCGTGCATGCTTCTTACTGAGAACAGGATTGGAAGGTATTTGGATATCAGCGTTTGGCCTTCTGTGCTAGAATGAACAGCCATTTGTAAACCTTACTGTCAGCTATGTTAAATATTATTTTATCTGATGCAAACCGTTAAAGTAACACACATCTAATTTCAAAGAACCTACCTACATATTCTCTGCTGTTTCCTGTCATAACTTTTTGGATGTTTTTTCCACAAATTCTTCTGTTCTTTTCTTCGTAGAGAGCACAGGAATTAGGGTTTTAAATAGTCTGAGAACACAGAAGTCACATGTTTTTTAAAGTACAGGCAAAATGGTACGCACACATTTTTGCATGGGCAATGACAGCTGTTGTGAGTCATCGCTGGGACTGAACCTGGGGCTTCTCAGGACAGCCTCTGCTTCTTGAACGAGAGAGGGGACTCTTGCTGGTAGCTACAATTGGCTTTCTCCCAGGGCCACTCATTTAGCGAATATGATGAAAACGTTACATCTAATACACACCTGTTAAATGTATAAAAAGAGGCATAAAGAAAATACAAGAAAATCAGTGGGCGTAAATGTAGGCTCGGCGAAGAAAGTTCTAATCCTGATGAAAATGATATTCAAGTAGAAAATTGGTCTTTGCTTTATCTGGTAGGCATAGATCAGTAAGGAGCAACTGGAATGCTCTCTTGCAAACGCCAAGAATCTGGGCAGCTGAATGGTGCAGAAAGTGCGATTACATATTATGGAAGTAATAAGAAACCAAACACAAACCACTGTTCCGATGCTATGTTAGCAGCTGAGAGTGAAATATAGCTAGGGGAAGGTAAAGGAGGAGGGATAGTATCATATATTGTCACGCTGAATGAAGATTTACAAAGAATGTTGCAAGAAGTAAAATAAGGCCTAGGGAAGGAATAAGGAGAGAAGGTTACTTATGCAACAGAGGTGTGGTAGACGTGAAGGAGACGTAGGTCTGATCTGAACGTACAGTGAACCTTTGCTTCAGCTTTGAGTAGCGACATGCTGACCCTGAAGCAGAGGATGGACAGTGGAAGTGAGGACAGGGAAACTACTCACCGTAGGGGAAAGAGGAACTACAGCACTTGAGTACGGTCGGCTTTCTGGTGGGAATCGCGAGAGCGGAAGTGCTTAACTGTTCTTGAGCTCATCAAACTCCATCTTGTGAAAAGCTGTATGTGATATGCAAGCAAGTAACCCATGATCCAGAAGGCAGCCTCCTCCTGCTCTGTGTTCTGGCATTTTTACATGCGTAAGATGCTTACTTGTGTGTATACCTCCGTCTTTTTTGTATGCGTAGTTCATTGACATGCAGAATTATACTCAGATTTTAAACCGTTAGAGCAATACCATATGAATCATATTTATAACATACCTTCAAAGTGTGAAAATCAGAGGAGGGTCTTAAATATGAGCATTTCTGGCTTTATGGCCAGAGCCACCCCACTATAAGCTAGTTGTCTCTGATCAAAGTATGGAAAAGCGTTTAGGAGCTGCAGGTGAAAACATCATATGGGAATACTTTAATAAAAAAAAAAACAGAGTGAAAGAAAGTTGAACATATAACTTGGCAACTCTCCATGAACTGCAGATATAGGTTAAAGTTATTTAGTTGGCAGGCGATTGCTAGTGTATTAGCAATGTTGGGGGGGGAGAATCTAATTTCTGTATTTTGGCTTGTGCAGTAAAGAAATTCCTCCCACATAAATATGTTCATTTCACCTTCTGGGAAGTAAAGAAAGGAAACTGTAGCTGCAGTCTGTTATTTAATCTTCCTGAAATTAGCATTTGGTGCTCAGGAAGATTGAAAGATTTAATGCCAATGCCTTCCTCAAAAGAAAGAAATGACACACCACATATGTTTTAGCACTGGTTAGACTGTTAAATGGAATTAATCAAAATCCATGTTAAAATATTTCCATGCGTTAATTAGCAACGGTTTGGAACATTAAAATACATATTGGCTTGGGAATAAATTAGTGAAGAATATCGGATTGAGTTTGTGGGCTTTTAATTGCAACATAATATACTGTGTGTTTTGGAAAGGTAAATGTAAATACACTCCCATGAAATGCTATGGCAATGTGCACTTAAAAATTGTGTAATAAAACAATCTAAAACAGGCTTTCGTTATGGCAGAGAGTGATACCATTTCCCATTTTAAAAGAAACATTAAATTGTTCCCTCATATAATAAAGCCAGAGAAAAACAGTTTTAAAATGCCAAGAGTTTCATCTCGGGCCAAAGGAAGTTTTAAAATTTCTCCTTTGAAAACCGTGATGATGTAGCAAGTACCAACACCAGGTCTCCTGTTGTGAGTAGAATAATTCACATTCGTGTTTCTGTTCCTGCTGGGTCACTGCAAAGTTTGTTTCCCATTCCCTCATGCTGCGTCTTGAGAGCGGCAGAATAGCATAAATTTAGTTCAGTGTGTAAATGAGACCGGACAAATCGGTATGTTCATACTCTTAAATTAACACACACAAGGGAGGTAGAGATACCTATGGTAGCATTGTAGATACCTAACTCCTAACTGAGGGCAGAGGCCATGGTTGGCCCACAGAGTGGCGACGACCCACCTCTCTTCCTAGGGAGGGAATGACCATTCTTTTTTGTGACAAAAGAATACGTAGGAACCGCCTCCAAGAGGTTTCCTGAAGTTGCATCCCAGGGTTGATCTCCCATGATCACATTGGTGGGGATGATTTTGTGTACATCCAGCGCGGGGAGCTTAAGAAGGAGGTATGTGTTGACTTTAATTTTTCTATGGTTGCTGTTCAAGTAGTCAATTGTAAAATAACACTGGGTGCAAAGAAAAGGTTTGGGGAGCAGAGGGAAGAAGAGGCAAGGTAAGTACAGATTCAGTCACTTTCCAGTCTAATGAGCCTATTTTTGCTTGGATTTGCAAAGATCTCTGAGAGGAGTCAGTGATCAGAGGTGTAAGCCTCAATCTCCATTAACACTGCCAATTAATACTGCCAGTCTAAACATATTTCACTTAATACACGCTGCTTTCTCTTGCACGCTTCCTCAGAATAATTTCCCATTGTTATATCCCCCAGATGTGTAAACTCTTTGGGTTATATTTCACTGAGCTGCAAGCTGTGACACTTAAATCCACAAGGCGAGCTGGCAATTACTTCTGCTGTTTGTAAATATCCAGGCACCCATTTACATTTGCCACTATTTTAAGTATAGGCATTGAGATAATTCTTTCTTAAATATGTTAAACCACTGAAACGTACCTTTGTAAACGTAGAAAACCTCAGGTCACTTGGAAGAGTCAGAATTTGGATTTTATTACTTATGGTTCACCCTGAACGAAGGCTTCACGTCCTGGTCAGTAACCTACATCTGTGGGGTTTAATCCTTTTTGATGCCGAGAAACCCCAACTTCCATGTCATGAGAAATGAAAAAAATCTCAAAAAATACATAATTTCTACTAGCACGTGCTGCTAGTGACACTTGAACATGCTCAGTTGTGAACCTCTCCTTACATCCAGGAGTAGGTTTCTTAGAGCAGCTTCCTTGTGGAGTAAAACTTCACAGTGTGTTTTGCATTGGGAAGAAAGAGAGATTGTAACATCTTCCCTTCCCGCCAACACATGCAGTTAGACATTGACATGAAATATGGCATAAATTTAGCTAGGGAAATATTAAAAAGAGTAATTTTTATTCAAAGCAATTATCCTAGCAACCACATCATTTGCTGCACAATCCCATGATCATAAAGGTCACCATTTAATGTGATTTCATGGCGAGGACCGTGCACTGTGGTGTCATGGACCACAAATGGTTTGCAGATCCAAGTTTGGAAATCGGGGGTTTATGGCTTCGTCAATATTTCTGAAGGCAAAACTTTACCATTAAAGTTTCCTAAGGTCTGTGGAGTCACAAAAAGCCAATGAGGAGATACGTACTGTCTGTGCCAACGGTTGACATTTTTTCATTGTCGTGAATTATTTCTTCCACCACCAGATAGAAAATGACTGTGCAGAGTGGGATGGAGGCGGGGCTGCATTCAGAAAGTTTCTGCATGTGAATGCAAAGAAATACACTTGAATCCCACTAAATTTGTACTTAAAACTGCTGTTGCTTTTTCCTCTCCACGTAGTGATAAACTAGTTCTTCCTTAAAATATAAAATACCCGATTCACTGTACAACATTGTGATAAACAAAATAAATCGGGCTGAGGAGCAGACCCTTCCGTACGCCGTGTAGAGGTGGTTGTAAAATACAGCCAGGTTAGACCCATCTTACCCTTTGATGTTGGCATTGCTCTGCAAGTAATCCAGCTAATTCTACATGAGGACTAAGGCTTTCCGATTTTGACTAGAAGCAGCAAAATTGGGCCATAAATGATCAGTCTGAATAAGACTTACTTAGGACTAGTAGAAAGAGTAGGATGTAGCAGGGATATAGGGAATTATTGCTCTTCAGAGGAGAAGAAAAATTAAAATTTGCAAATGCTGTTTTCGTAAACACATTTTATTAAGATGTTACTGCACCTGCGTTTCATCAAGAAAATTGTTTGCTACAATTTTTAATATACTTTGATATATTGAATATATTTGATTTATTTTGATAATAATGTTTTTTTCTGCTTTTATTAGTAATCTACATATTTTAAGTCCCTAGTCCCAAGTATCAGATCTTGTCAGAGATGGCCTATTTACTTATAATTCTCATCCCACTTTTTCAGAACCAGTGTTTTAGATGTAATGAAGATTTCAGATAGGCAACTAGATTTCAGATGTTTAGCTAAATCAGAAATATCATATTAGTATTGACTTTGGTTACAAGGGCTAGGTGCTAGAAAGAAAAAGGGTGCATTTCGGTTAGTATTTTAGTTTATCTTAGGAGCACGCTTTGGAAACAAATCTGATCTTCCCCAGTTGCTGCTCTTTGGTTCATTGGGGAGTGGTGTCAGGATATGTGAACTAAATTTCTTTATCTTGAAAGGAAAACAAGAGAAGCTCTGCAGGGATGCCCATAACATGCTGCAGATGCTCTCTGGTGCTCAGGAGAAGTCAAACTAGTGCCACGCAGCCCCTTCTCTCGCTTCCTCTCCCCCAAGACGAGCACACTGTGTTCACTGGCTTCTTTGCACCAACTCTTTCTTTCCGCAGATTGACTCCTGTCATTCTGTGCTTCTTACTAATGTAGATACAGCTTAATTCTCTGGCACTAGGACAGGTGGCGACCTGGGATAAAATTAACTGTCGTAGTGTTACAGAAAGGGTGGCTGACTTCTCTAGCTTGCCTAGAAGAACTGTAAACACCTATATGAGCAGGTGGCAAGAATGGAGGAGACTGCCGCCTTCTCACCATGGGCTGCACCTCTACAAGGACAGCCTAAGTCTATCTCTTTGAGGAGGGAAAATGTCTGTAATTGATGGAGGCAACTTCCATAACTAAGCATGTTAAAAGGGAGATGATTTTTACGGCCTGGCGTGGGAGATTTTCCATAACAAATCCTGCATGTGGTTTCAGAAGTGGAAGCCCAGAACAATTGTCCGTGTTCTTGGCTGCTCCAGACATTTTGGTTTCTAGGGTGAGGCACGTGTCAGTTCACTGAAGGACAGAAGGGAACAGAGGCATCAAGAGAGAGGGATTTCCCCTTTCATTAGCCACAATAAATATGTTTGTTCAAGAACAAATAGCTGGAATAAAAAGACGTGCAGCTCTGATGCTGAAGAAAAGGCTATTTGAGTCAAATACATAGGAAATACTGTTCACAGATAAACCATTGTAAGGATTGTCCTTTAACGAGGCCAAGTTTACTTGACCGCGTGTAGGTTCTGTATTTCATTCTTTTTCCCAATAGCTAATGTGGGGCACTGCATGGTGAGTAAAGATGTGGTTGCAGTGAGGTGGGCATTAAACTATTTCAATATAGTATAGTGCTTTTCTGCAAGCTGTCTTGGACTTTGGTGCTCTCAGAAATCCTTATTGAGTGGGATTTCCCGGTTTAAAGTCAACAGCCAGAGGCAGAAAGAAGAGATGCTATCTCAGTGGCATGCCTTTAATAAAAAGTTTGCTTGAACATAACTCCCTTATGATAGCAAACCCGTGTATAATGGAGAGAGTATTTACTAGGCACTCCCCAGGATTACCTGTGGTATTTTGTTGTAACGGTGGAGAGAGACAGAGAAGTCTGGGGAGAGACCAAGCCTCTGGCAGTGGAACGTAACAAGGGTACTTCCATGGCTGTCCCATGCAGAGAGGTGGCATGGGGGCATCTGGGCACAGAAAGAGAAATGGGTTTGCTTTCACCAGTGGACTTGGAGCCCAGGCTGAAGGCATCCCTGCAAGTAAAAATTTGGCAATTTGTGTTGGCAAAACAGGAGACTCGATCAAGAGCTGCTGGAACTGAAGGCATGAGCTCCCCTAGGAGGCTGTGGCAGAAGATATGGGGGAGCGCCTAGAATGTGCTGAGGGTGCATTACCTGACTTTCCCAACTGCTACTGCCTCTGTCTGGGCTTCTCCATTTCTTCTTTGAGGGGTTCTTGCAGATCTCACCTTACTTCCTGTTGTGTGGGTACCTGGTTCTTCAAAGTACTGGAAGTAAAGTTGACTTCTGTGTTTGTGAGCTTGAGCTTTTGCGGACATAGATGATTATTTTTCTGGCAGTGATATCATTGGTTTGTTTTCTCCGTGTGTGTGCATATGTACAAATCCAGATGTAAAATTATACATAAGCAGTACGTAGACAGTCATATGACCACTTAGATCTACATCCACACTTGGCACAGTGCTGTGGTTTCACAATAGATCACGCATGATGAAAGTGGAAAGGAATTACATATTTTGTTGCCTCCTCTCCTGTGACATAAAGCCACGTGGAGATCTTCACTGCATCTGGTTTCTGATTTTGGCCCTGAATACAGACAAATATCACAGACCCTAACAATTTTCATTTCTGGTCCTCCTTCCAAAAGTAAGACCCAAGGGAATTAGTTTTCAGCTGAATGCTCTCTGTTCTGTCCAGTGCTTAAATTTACTGGCACTGCTTGTTTGTCTCTTGCTGAGCGGGATCATACAGTTACTGCTCGAATTCCTCTTTGTTCCCACAGCTACTTTCACACTTAGTCCCTCTCAAAATGGAGCAAGAACAGCTTTGCCCACAGTGCTGGTGTCCCATGGCTGCCAGAACCTACTGTTTCCCCTGCCGCGGGGAAGGGTGCGGATCTGCGGTGTGGGAGCCGGAGGAAGGAAAGAGGAGAAAAGTTTGGCTTTTTGCCCATGGTGTAGGGAGCAGAGCGGTGAGCTTCAGTAGCTGGAGGAGAGGAAAGGGAGACACTGCAATCCCTAGGTAGAAGAGCACAAAAGCGAAGGCATCAGTGCATGCTTTAGTGGACGTGACAGAAAGATAAGGGCCTGAGAAGGGGAAGAGTGCAAGGGAAGAGCAAGACAGGTATTCATCCAGGAGCGGGGTGCTGGACTCTGGCTGCCCGAAGGAGGCAGCAGCAGGAGTGCCCTCCTGGACAGTGGAGGATATTCTCTTGGATGACTTCTCAACTGTCTTAGCCTCTTCCTGTGACCTGACTGCACCATTTGCAGGGAGTAACAGTGACCGCAGTAGTGTGGTTTTAGATCAGATCACTAATACATCCACTCTAAGGAGAAGTAAGCTGTGCGTGAGACTTCTGCCCAACTCCAGTTTCCTCTTACACACCGTCAGGTGCACGTTGCAAATAGCTGTGGCCGTGATAGCAGCACAACCTGTACTCTGTCGTCATAGAAAAGCCTGAACATTGTGAGCGCTTGGTACCTGAGAAACAATCCAATATATTCTGTTAGCAAGCTGCTCTTAAACCTTTAGGTGTTTATAGTATACGTGTACGAGGTGTAGAACCAAAGCTTCTGTATTTGTGTATGTGTATAAGAGAAGGTATTCAAGTATGTTCAAGTCCCACTGTTTTTTGTGTATTTTTACAGTGGTGATGGCTGGACTTTGCATATGGATTATTGTAATCCTACATCCTTGTAGCAATATCTCACCTTGGATTGAGTGTCACATTGGGCGAAGAACATAGCAGATATTTTGGAACAGAGTTTTCCTTCATGAATGATTGCTTTCTCTCTGCTCTGAGGAAGGGGAAAAAAAAGGCCACAGGACTGCATTTACCACAGCTCTGTGTCTGAGCTAATAAACTGTGCTGGGAGCTTCAGCTCAGGCTTACACTTTTTTTTTTTTTTCCCCAGCCTGAAACACAGGCTGCGATAAGTCTGGTCTCCCTACAACAGACAGCACAAATATGCCTTGAAAGGGTTCCAAAAGTGTCGAGGCCTGGATAGCTCCAGCAAGAGTTTGTATGTTGTATAAAAATATACACCATATAGGATGTGCGTAAAGTCATTTGAAAATCAAGGAAAATGTGCACACAGCTCTACTGAGATTGCTCTTGGGGAAAAAAATATTTGGAAAATTGCTCCTTTAAAAAAAAAAAAATCAACCCCACCCCCCCCCCCCCCCAACCCAACAACAACAAAAACCTCAAGCAAAAGCCAACACAGGCATTTTTTGCATGTGGCTGTTACACAAGTCTCCTTAGGGATTACCTTTGACACTGGGCTCTTAAAGTTGCAGCATCTTGCATAACACGCAGAACAAGCACTGCGCTTCACAGGCAGCAGGTTTAGACCCAAGGCAGTGAGCAGCGATCGCTGCCACTGCCATTGTCTGCAGCGTTTTGTGAGAATGTTCTGAACCCTTCCAAAACTGAAGGATAGAAAATGGAGTAAAGGAGACTGTTGGGGAAAAAGCAAAGAAGAAAAAAAATCCCCACAGCACATCAGTCTTGCACATTTGGCTTTAAGTAGAAGAGACATAAGGAATTATTTCAAAATCTGATGTCTAAGCTTTTGAGTTTATTTGCTGAAAAGGAAAAATGAATGCATTTTCTCCAGGAGGATCAAGTCAGTGTAATTTTTATTTTTGGCTTGGGTGGCAACAATTTTTGGCCCTTTATAATTAAGGTTAATAGATGAAACATGTTCTCTGTTTTTCCTTTTCTCTGTTTTTCCCCAGTTTCATACATCTATACCTACTCTGTAATATGCCAAACAGTGAGACCAAGATATGAACCTACTCTTCTGCAGAGATTTTGTTTTTCAGGACCGAATTCCAAACCCACTGTTGCTTATAGAAAACTTGTCATTGACTTCAGTAGTGTTTGGATCAAGACCTGTAAAAACAAATTCAGAAAGAACCACTCTGAAATTAGCACGTACAGATGATGACTGCATTATAGATTGGACTGGACTGAGTATTTGTGCTATCCTTTTATGTAGCACTGCGAAACACCACAACTTTCCTGAAACAAGCTCTTGGGAAAATAAATGGAGAAGTTTCCAAATACTATAGCTCCTTCAGTATTCATACATAATAAACGCAGCTTCTGTAAATAACTCATTTTATCTGTCAAACATTGTAGGCACATATGCCACATTAACTGTCACTGGGGTCGTAAATAAACAATGTATCTGTCTACACATTACTTATGTCAGGGAGGAAGTGAACAAGTACGCAAGAAAACCAGTAAGGAATGTATTTTAATTGTAAAATAAAATGCTGGTGTTACTATTGCTAATTATTTTAAATACAACTGAACTTAAAAAATACAGTTCATAACTCAATGCAAGATGCAAAAGGGGAATATTCAAACAAAATTGAGTTAATAATGCATCTATTATGTATTTCTTAAATGCATTTTTACTCCCAGTCATTCAAGTACAACTCTGGGCACATTTTGACTCTTTATTCTTAACAAGAGAAAACAGCACACCCCACACCCCCAAAACCGCACAAGCAGAGTTTAGAGCCACGGCAGTGTCTGTAACTGATGCTGTAATGACGCTGGGCTTTGTAGCCGGAATCTTCTCAAACTGGCATTTGCAGATTTGGCTCAATTCCATCAGAATCAATGGCGTTTTCTGTACATAACCATACAGAATTTATATTTGGGCTTAGAGTGTAGGTCCTGACTCTGGTTTACTGTATATCAATGAGCTGAACATACTTACATTTCTTTAACATTGTTGTAATGGACTCTCCTTTCTAATAGGTTGTTTGCATGATTTTTGCTTAGTAGTCTGTGCTGTACCGCTTGTTTGTAATTGCATTTAGGCACCAGAGGTAGTAGGGGACTTCTAAGGGGATGCCAAAATATCAGGAGTCTGCCTTTGACCGATGGAGAGTCTTGGTTGTTGAGATATGTTCTGTACACTTTTAATTTTGTTTTCTGTAGGCAGGGTTGTCACTTAAAAGACCAATTTCTGAGCCTTTCTTGGAATAATTTTTTTCTTGTTGTATGTTTGAAAACAAACAAGTTCAAACCCAACAAACCCACAGATTCCATTTGGCCCCTTCTAAATTTGTTGTACTTTTATTGGAAAAAAAAATAAAATTTCATCACCCAACTGGGTATGGATAGGGCTAACTGGCTTGATTTATGGTAGAGTAAAATTAAGTTAAGCTCTGTCTGAGCCAAAGTGATAGTAGGTCTTATATTGTTAGAAGATATTATCATTATTAATTAAAGAATTATTATGATTTAGTGTCTCTACTAACCACTAATACTGCAAGACAGACAATGTTTGAAAACAAAACAAAAGCCTGTATAAATTCTGTTGATGGGCTAAAATACACCTTTTATATTAATAGTCTTTTAGCTAAGCTATTGAGCCAGAATATTAAGATTTAAGACATTAGTGCTATTAATGTAATAGCTAATGATGATAAAATTCAGCCTTTAGATATTCCATGGATCTCTTGGTAGTTTATGAATGGGCAGAATTTGACCCTACATGCTCTGCTAAAGCACCAAAATGCCGCAATGGAGGACTAAGTTACATTTAATCCTGGGATGACTAAATCACAAGGTAGCTGTGTCTTCGAAAAGAAACGTATTCACCTCTGCTTGGCATGCATATAGCAAGAATCCATTGTGTGCTTCTGTATTATTTTCCTTTGGCATTGTTAAATACCTGATAAGTTGTTTTCTACCATGCACAACATTGCAAGTGGCATGCTAGAAAGCATATGCGATCTATAAGGAGCTCTCGTTGCTGGATTTAAACAGCACAGCTATGAGAAGAATTCCAGTGCAGACACCTCTTGTTAACAGCCCTTCCATAGGTGCTTAAGTTCAAATTAACTGTTCTAACATCCAAATTAGAGTCAAATCTGATGTGAGCCAATTTACTCTGCACAACAATCATGGGCAATGAAAAGTGTTCTGCTAGATTGCTGTTTAAATCGGATCACTATAGCTCCCTCGGTGGGAAAGTAGTACAGAATAACAATGGCCATGGGCTAAATGTAATTTAATTATTGGGTTTACATATTGGTTAGTTCTTGCATTGTTTAAAAAGAAACATTTTCCAGCCAGGTGTACAACGTCTGGCCAGTGTTAGAAATCATTACAGAAAGCTGGAGGAATAATAGACTGATGATCTAACACATTTAAATTAAGCAAGGTCTGATTGTTGAATGTTGAAGGGTGGTGAGTTCATTTCCATCGAGGGCTGACATTTTGTCCTTTTTGTATTTTGCATTGTTAGTGCTATAATGCATACAGAAATATGATGATGAAAAGCCTGAAGACCCGGAGTTTGAAAATAAAGCTTCCTTAGCCTTGAAGTATCTGTTGTTTCACACAGCAGTTTTTCTGGTTCAAATTGCATGGTAAATTTCAGACCCTCCATTTAATATTTACAAACCAAGGAAAAGAAAAAAAATAAGATGTCATTCCGTCCTTATCTTTCATCTGTCCGTTAGACTTTCTCCTAACTGGAAGATACTCCAGCTTGCTGAACGTAAGGTGGCGTAGGGCATCGCTGTTCTAGTACTGCACTTTTTTCTCCGAGTTCCTCCTTTTATATCGTAACAGCAAAATTCCGTATCACATCGTTGTTTGATATGAAATTGCTTGATAGGGTGTGATGACACATTCATATGATGGTAGCAGCATAATTTAACCGCTCCATTTTTTTAAACCATTTGCAAAAGTGCCTGAAATGTGTGCATTATAAAACAGGGTCATTACAGCTATGGTTGAATTGGCATTTCAGTAATAAACCCTTTGCAGAGGGCTAGATGTTAATGCAAATCGCTTATCATTATAAATATGAATCAGTCAGCAACAATATGGAGTGACTTCAATAAATGGACACTGGAAAACCTGATTTGCTGAACGCTGATGCTGCGGCTCTCAAAACGCTGACGTCATGCCACCAAAATGTTTGCCAGGGGTGGTACAGGTCCAGAATGTTGGTTGTTGGCTGTTGAGGGAGGAATATGGTACTGACGGATCAGGCGCACCGTAGGTCAGGAGTGGCTGGCATCCACTGTGTTTGGGGGGAAGGAGGTTGAAACGGGTTGCCGTCTTTGAAACATAGCCTCGGTTGTGCCTGTGTTTCGTACAGGCGCCAAAGCCCATCTCATTATGTGCCTCTGTGGCATCGTGGATCCAACCCTCTGTCTTTACTCAGGTGAAGCCTCTTGCAATAAATATGAGTGTCTCCAGATAAAACTGATACAGCCCTTTGTGCTCTGTTTCAGAAGTATGTTTTTCATACTGTGTTGCGAATAGAAGGTCTCTGTATTGCATATAGAGAAGCGAACAAAAAGATTTGTATGCCAGAGCTGCTCGTCTCATTCTTTTCCTGCCCTTTCTTTCCAAGAGAGTTACTTCAGCTGTGCTTCTCTGAGGGATAAAAGACATCCCCACGGGAAAGCGAGAGCATCTCCTGTTGCAAAGAGGAGGCGAAATGCTGATCTCAGATTTGGATTCAAAGTAGGTTAGTGGACACCTGAAGAATCCTTCCAGGTGTTACCCTGCAAGGGCAGAACCTCATGTATAGTCCCATATACATTTTCCTCTGCTTCTTCCTGAGGCAAGGGATGGAAGGAGCAGTTGCCTCAGCTTCAACACCAAAGCTTAAGGTCCTTACTTTAAGGAATTTAATTGGCTGCATTGACTTAGGTTTTATGAGGATTTAGACTTTTGGAGGTCCATCTTTGGCGTACCTGCTACAAGCTCAGGAGGGGTGCCAGCATGGCTGGAGATCTGAAGACAAGATCACAAAAGATGTGACTGGGCAGGTGGAGCAGAGAAAGGTGGTGGCTGTGGATCCTGCCTACAGAGGTTCATGAATGACAAAGATCAATAGACGTTGGTATGAGTGCTCCCTCTGTTAAGAAGTGGTACCGCATATATAGACCTGTCAGAAATCATACAGTTTATGTTGTCGGTTAGGATATGGGACTCCCTTTCCACTCAATTTCACTCATCCTGTTTTATACTCTGTCCGTGATACGGGCTGGTACGCTCAGAAAAGCATGTTTTTACTGCTGAACTTTTTCTGTGTACTTTGTCATTTAGTAGTGCCTTTTGTAATCCATGCCATATTCTTCTGTCTTCCGTAGTATGATGCCACGGCACTGGATGTGGCAAGACTCATGGGGCTAACTAGCAATTTCTTCAGTAGAGACCTTGTCTATTTGTAGG
This sequence comes from Vanellus vanellus, assembly GCF_965231255.1. Classification (NCBI taxonomy): domain Eukaryota; kingdom Metazoa; phylum Chordata; class Aves; order Charadriiformes; family Charadriidae; genus Vanellus; species Vanellus vanellus. The sequence goes on along the minus strand of NC_138915.1, from coordinate 9,936,619 downwards.
CTTAATGATTTTCTGCATCTTTGTCAAGCAATGGTGTTGTCTCCGGTTGAAAAACCACCAATAAACATGACTTTTTACTGTGTGATAAATTTAATGTCCCTTAGTGTGTTGGGTCTAAAGAGGACATTTATGAATGAACCATGAATAAGTGAGGTCCGTTCCCTGCTGTACGTCCATTACAAAATGAAATGGTAGAATTTGGTCTGTCTGTACACTCTTATGACTTACAGAAATTTTAACTTTAAAATATCTAGCTTTTGTTATTAGAAAGGCTCTTGTACTGGAAGCACATACCCTAAGTGGCAAGTGGCATTTCTCAATTTCAGTTTATTTTGTTTAAATTTAGAATAGCGTTGGATAGCTTTTTAATGGTTTTTCACTCAATAGGTACATAAGTCTTATCTGTCTGCATGGTCTATTTCCTTTTTAGGTCAGATTTGACACATATATGTGTTATTTCAGGAGTATAATCACTCAACTTGTTGCCGGTTTCAGGGCATTCTTTTACAGTCAGGTCCTTGTAAATTGAATTAAATGGCTAAAAGATTAATTTGTTGTGGAAAATAAATAAATAGATTGATGGATATTATGCATCTAATTAAACAGTGTGAACCAGAAAGATGGTGCTTTTTTGTATTTCTGTCTGGAAGGGCAAATGTTCCAAGTGTTTGAGCCAGCCCTCATGTCTTCAGATTTGAAGAAGCTGAAATTAGTAAGGTCCTTCTAATGCTGGTGGAGATATGCCTGACCTCTGAGGTATCTGCAGTTTGTGAATCAATATTATTGAAACCTGTAGTTTAAATGAAGTAATTTCCCATGTGGAAAAGGAACAGAGCGTTTCCGAAATTAAAATATTGTTGTATGGATATGCAAAATCTATAGGTATTCTTGATGAATAACAATGCACTCTGACAGCAAAGAATCAACACAGAAAAATTAGGTCACAGCAGCTTGCTTGCTCTTTACACTGTCATGGTTGATTGGTTATTCTCATCACCCTTTGTTTAAAATCATTTCAGAATTAATTGGTGTTCATTAACGCAAGTCTTTGTAGCAGAATTGCAGAAACAGTCATTAATGGAGCTAATAAACATAAAAAAGAAAAAAGGATCCTATTACCAGGTCCCTACAGGCTGTTAACTAACATTTTGAATAAGAATACATAAACATAAATTAAACATTTTTACAAACTGCGAAGGATGTGGGAATTTAGCATGGTGGTCTGTAGTAATTCTTTGAACCAATTTGTTATATTATGTCAATTTTTTAAGGTTTCTACTATAAAGATAGTGGTTCTGATTAGATTAAGTTTTCGCTACAGTCATGCAGGTTTCTTGAGAGGTCTGCCTGCCTCTGCCAGCTACTACAGATGAGGCTCTCAGCCTTCTCCCCTCAGTTCAGGGACTGTTCTTCTTGAGGAGTATAGAGGTTCAGGTTCCTTTTGTGATGTTTTGGGAAGAAGCGGAGGAAGCTTAGAAGCCAGAAGTTTTGGTTGAGGGCCCGACAGCAGATACTGACCGGTGCAAGTGTTACCCGCATCATTTGTGTGGGTGAAGGTTGGTCGCTGACTTTATCTGGGTGCTCTGCCATCGAATTTTCACGTCAGTTTGAGCTAGACCAACTCAGTAACGTGCGCACTCAAGTTTGCTGTGTGTTAATTACAGGATTTCTCTCGTTTGGGCTGTTGCCCTGATTTGGTGGAATATGCAATTTAGAAGGCACTGCTGTATCTCCTTAACAACCCTCCCCAGCCTTTTTTTCTGATGGGTCTCCCAAGGTTAAGCATCATTAGCAGTCGAGTACAAGACACATGGGAAAAGTCACCTCTGTGGTGTACCCTGGCACACGTGGGAAGGCTGGGGGATGCGATGGTGCGTCCGCAGCCCTGGGTCTTGGAGCGTGTGTCTGCCTGACCCCTTGCAGGTCTGTGGGGATGTAGCAGGTCCCGGTGCTCCCATGCAGGGTCCAGGGTTGAGCTGTTTGAGGAAGACAGGCGCGTTCCTGTGCTCGCAGGTACTTATTAGCCAAAGTAGAGCGAGGTGATGTTTTTACTGCCTAATTCTACATTGCAGAGAACCGCGGCTTTTCAAAGGGTGATGAAAGCAACCGCGGTGTTGGGCACGCAGCAGAAGCTCCCAGCGCAAGCTCTGGCTGGCTCTTCGGGAACTCCTTCCAGCCGCGCGATAGCTCCTCGTGCCGCCCCTCCGTGCGGCTGCAGTGGGCGGTGGAGCCGGGAGAGGCGGCCAGGCCATCCGCGCTCAGCCGGCCCTTCGGCACCTGCCCCGGGCTGGCACAGCTGCCTCCCGGGCACCGCTCGGCCCCCTGAGAGTCTGTAGGACACCTGAGTCCCCGATTTGCAGGCAGGATGAGGTACCTAAGCAGCCAAGTGAGCGTGGCCTGGGAACAAGTCGATGGGAATGCCAGATTATTTGTCCTGAAACGTTGTAGACATTGAAATGGAGCCCTGGTGAGGGGCAATGGGATAACGTGTCCCCTACTATTAAATTTTCTAATGTCTTTGTGACAGCTTACTGACTATAAAGAGGGTAATTTGCAGACGAACCACCTAATGTACTTAGTCGGTATATTTTGAAGGCGCTGTAATATCTGCACAGCATTGGCTGGTGCACTCTTAACTTTGGGTAAATGTGGAGTCTCTGTGCAAATGCAGCCTTGGCATACACGGTAAGTTACAAAACCATTTCAAATACAAAATCAACTAGACAAATATATTGCTTTGTATGTCTGAGTCTTGATACACGGTGTCTGTATACATTCTGACATACGCAGAGAAACATGAAGGCTTGCCGGTGATCCATATAGATTACTTTTTATAGCAGACAATTTCAAAGAATTCAAGCCTTAAGTAGAATACAATTGGTAAAGGGACAAAGAAATATATTTTCCCCTACAATTAAAATATAATAACAGAAAGACTAAAAATTGTTTCAGTCTAACTTTTGTTTATTGACTAGAACATATAAATGGCTTTAGGCACTACTAAACAATAAAAAAAATGCGGCTCACTATTGGGTCTTTTATCCATTTTAATTTATTTTGATGCTGCATGCAGTTTCTGAATATCTTTTGTGGGTTGTAATAAAATAGCCGCAGTGCAATTTTGCATGTATGTCAAGCGGTGCGTGACCTGATATGCAAATTTAATACCAAGGTGCCAAAACTGAATTCATAATGTTTCACATCTACAGAGCTGTTTAAGGCAGTTTAGAAATCAATGAATATGTAATATGAAGGTGATAAGACCTAAATAAAAACCCTATTTATCTACTATGAAAAGTATTTATACACAGAATATTTAGCACAAGCAGAAAATGGACAGAGTTTCCAATTATATGGTTTGCATAAACAAATGTTGAACCATGTGCTTAGAATAGATAATAACATAGCTAGTTCCTTTGCATTATACTTTAGAAATGTTTACAGATGTCTCTCTCTTAGTGTATATATAAAATGAAACACTAAACTGAAGCAGCTTTTGAAGAAAACCTCTTTGAGGTCTCTTATTTATTTTTAATTTACAGTATATGGGGTGCTTCATTATAGGTTTCTGTTACCGGCTTTCAGGTTATTAAAGATCAGTGAAATAAGATACGCTTTTGTGAAGTCTTGTAGTTTACGGTGAAATAAGGGACATAAATTTAACTGGTAATAAATAAGAATCAAATGTTTTCCATCTGCTTACCTTTAAAAGCAGAGAAGATCTAATTTTGGAAGCATTTCGACTTTTGAGATCTTGTCCTGAATTGATGAACTGATTATTTCCATTGTTTTGTCCAAAAAGTTAATCTAATAAAGTTTCAGGAGTTTACCAAATGATACTCGTGAATTAGATTGGCCTTTCACTCAGCATACTTATATGTGGAGATGGACCGGGAATCCAAGTCTTGATTGATGGCAATCAGTCCCAGCTATACCACTGAAAATACATACTGTCTGCCTGCGGAGGAATAGAAAGTATGTGTGTTTGATTGGCTGGCTGCGTTGTTTTACAGCACCCTGCCAGTCAGCACAGACAGACGTTTATATCTCTTGGCTTGAAATAAGTTGCTACGGTAATGACTACCAATGTGTTGAGCAATCAAGAAAAATGTAGGGGTGCAGCAGGTTTTGAAAAACGTCCATCATGCCATATGCGTACTGCTGATATTTGGAAGAGATTTTGCATCCACCTTGCTAGAGGCCGAGGTCCAGCATAGGAAAAGTCAGAGCATTAGACTGACAGATGAAATAATGATTTGGAATAGATGCTAATTAATCTTTGTTCTTGTGTAAGAAACACAAGAGAACACTCAAACCCCAGAAGTGTACCCTTTTTTTTTCACACTGGACCTTAAACCAGCTCAGGTGTAGTTTTCCACTGTTGGTCAACAGCCTGTTGACTTATGTCTTGAACCTCAACAAGGGTTTAAAGTTCACAATAAATTTGAACATCTTCTTTGTCTGATCGGATACAGATGAGCAGAACTGGGAGGTAGATAATAATGAAGATGATCTTGGGTTTTGTCCCTTGTGTGGCTACTACCCCGTGAAATTGCTGCCTCCCTCTGAGAAATGAATGATGGGGTCATTTTTTGTTTCTGCATGAGGGATTGTCTACGTTTCTTCAGCAAGTGCTAGAATCATTCTTTTTTTTTTTTTTTGAAGTTTTCTTTGGCTTGTGCCACTATTTATTAATAAGAGATTGTATAAAAAAAATAGTAGCGAACATACTGTGAGTGTTGTACTTTTCTGGGCCTCAGTTACGTGCAAAAGCCTCAGGTTAATTCTCTGCACCAAATATGCTGCATTAACTTTCCTCAACTGAGGGGATGGAACCACGTTCCTTGGAGGGGAGGTCATCTGAGTTTCCCTTGCTCAGAGGTGCCCTGTAAGAGGTTTGTTTTAAAAGGATCCATATGAGGTTTCCCTCACAAAATTCTCTTTGCATTGTCTTCATGGTCCTGAAGATTGCTGAGCTTTCATAGGAGACCATGTCCTTTCCAAGAAACTTGCAGTAAAGCACTGCATTTGGATGAACCCTGGAACTGTACTGTGGAGAGATTTACCTTCCTCCTCTGCTGGGACACGGTGTGCTTGTAGGAACTGTGCGGTTGTGTTCCCCTTTGGTTGTTCGGACATAGCCACTGAAGGGACTGAAAGGCCAAAACTTAAGTGTTGATATAGTAAATAAATGAACTGGAATATACGTGGTTTAGTAAATAAGTGAAATGGAATATATTGTTTTTTTCCAGATTGAAATGAAACATGGCATCCTCAGAAAGGAGTATTTCCAGTTCTTAAATCTTTTTCTGGAATATAATATCATATTGTTTTTGAATTTATCGTTAAAACTAATGGACGTTATTATGATTTGCACAGAATTTTTATTTTTATCTAGGCAATGTTTTTACCTTTCTGACTTTGGGACAATTTTTGTTTCTTTTGTAAAAAGCAGAATTTTCCATGGAATGCAAATTCTGGTTCCTAACCAGGTCACAGAGCACAGGATAATGTTATAGGAAGCACTTTGGGTTACTTTCTACAGAGTCATCATTTCTCTCTCCAGCCTCTTTCACAGAGCATGGAGCAGAATAGCAGGAGGAAATGGTGGTGCAGAGGGAACTAGATGGGGCAGGAGACCACCACTTTGTGCAAATCCTGGGTTCCCACCAGAGTCTCTGGGCTGTAATAGAGACTTGAGTTTTAACTGTTTGTTCCTGGGCTCAGCTTTGAGGTTAGATGAAAACTCCATCCTCACACCAAAACAGAGTGGTTTCGCATTGAGCTGAGCTACTTAACTTTTCTTTATGCAAACCCTAAAGCAGCTGTAATATGTGCGGCTTTGAATTTTTCATAGATTTTGGACAAGCAGTTGGACGTGGACCTACAGTGCAATGACTGATTAGTCAATGCCTCTAAAAAGAAATGGGAAGTCTTAGTCTATCGGTGAGAACTGGGACCTTATTATCTGACACTAGGCTTCCCGTGGGATTTCTTCTAGTGCAGAAAGGAGTAATGCGCCTTGATACTGATGTTGGCACGAAGACTTGAGCCACCAGTTCAGGGAAGCCTGTAACTCAGGAAATATATATGTCTGTGAAGTTCATTTTGTCATCCTGGATTGTTGTCTGCTTCATTATTTAATGGTTATCTAAACTAAGAATTAGGGAGACTGATGTCCTTTCGAAAACATTCCTAAAATTGGGAGTATTTTTGTGTTACCGATTTGTTTTAGTGACAGTTTTGCTGCTTTGGAGAATATCCATCCAGGAGAGCTATATTAATAAAGAAAGCATTCATACTTAAAAACCTAATTTTCTTGGCAGCTTAAATGTCTTTATTTGTGAGTTTTCTGTCCATGTCTTTTAATCAGTGTCATGCTGTGAAATCTGTCATTTTTGCCATGACCAACCCATGAAATTTGTCATTGCTGTTTCTGTGATTTGCATGGGGCTTGCTTTACGTTTAGCAAATGAAATTCACAAGCGTGTGTTTTATTTGCATGGATCTCTGCTCTCCAAAAAATGCACAGCCTCTCAGTCTGGCCCCCGAACTAGACTGTAACCCAAGACCTAATATTTCTAATAGTAGCAGATAGTTACTTCAAGTAATAGTTATGCTCCTTTCTGGAAGTGGTTATTAAGTTAGGCAGCGTGGTGCTGTCACTGGAGCTCACCTTAAACGCTTGCGTTCATCACCTTTGTTTTGCAGCTTGTTCATATTTACTCAGTTTGGCATATAGGGAAGCAACACACGCTTTCTGCAGAAAAGAATTCAGACACTTTAAGAGTGTGTCATGCAGCAAAGCAGATTACCGTAACAGGCTCAGCTAAGGGTTGAATCCCCAGTTTGGAGTGCAGAATCTGTAGGACAAAGTGAGGCTCTTACTATTTGATATACAGTAATTATATAGTGAATTATACTGATATATAGTGAATTATATTTTTAACACTGAAGCACTGTCTTATGAATCTGTTGGCCCAGCAAGAGATAGTATGTTTAGTTTAACAATGAGATGATATTTTGACATTTATTAAAAAAAAAAAAAAATTAGGTTTGGCTTTATTTTAAGTGTGTGGTCAGAAGGAATTCATTTGCTCTTACTGGAAGAATACTTATCATAATGGATTCATGTGGTATCCATGTGCTTGTCACGTGTTCTTTTTTATACACATCCCTCTAATTCCATTTCAATGCCACTTTAATTTAGCATTAGTTAATGGACTCCACATAAAGGTTGCTCATTTTTTATCTGGATTCTCCAACTAAATTTCTGGTATTTAAAACTGCTAAGCTAGAGAGAAGAGCACTAAATATTAATAGCAGCACTTTGAAAAATTAACAGAATTATCTTCCTTTTTGTCTGTTGATTCCCTTTTACTACTTTACAAATTAATAAGCAAAACAATAAGGGGCTGGAGATTAGTCAAGAAAATTAAATACGTTGTTGGAAGAGAATGGAAGAGCTTACCCACACATACTAGTCATCAGTGACTCTTGGGCAGCTTGGGCACATCATCCCTGGTGGGCATGGTACAACAAGAGTGAATAAAGTCACCAATTCAGTAGCAGAAAGGTGCTGATATTAGGAGCCCACCTCTATGTGCTTGATGTATCTGACAGAAGTAACCTCTTGCAGAGACTGAATTAGGAGCCAAACTGCCCAAATTATATGATCTCATTTCTGGAGACACCTGCTTACCTTGGACACCCACCTAAAGTGCCAAGGTGGGTGGTGGGAATATCTCCTAATATATAAAATCCACAGAGGTCTATGGGGGTTACGCAGTTTATCTCGGTTGTAATCTAGGTTTCACCCAGAGACTGAAGACCTGAAATTGTTGAGAAGTTTTTTCCATTGACTTTGCTAGCGCTCAGCTTAGGTTGGATGGGCCCACAGCATGGTGTGAGACAGCCCAAGGTAGAAAAGAGCCATTGTGATAGCCAGTCAGTAAAAGAAAATACTTCAATGACTAAATTGGCTCCAATTGTTTATTATCTATTATTTATTATCCCATAAAAAGTCTTTATCCAATAAGACTGGAGCTGAATTTTCATAGGACATTTTAAACAAAAGTGGCTTCATGTCAAATTTATGCTGGAAAGGTCAACATTAGTTTACATCAAAGGTTTGGGTTGTTGAGAAACAATAACATAAGGTCATAATTTCAGCTTGTTTGAAGAGCTGCAATGAGCTGTTTGCCAGAGATTCGATCTCTGGTAAACAGGCCCCTCTAGGCTCACTTGGAAAAGCTTGCAAATGCACTGATGCTCTTTGCCCATTAGGTTCAGGATGAAAAGCAAGCCTGAAAGCTGCCAGTGTTTATATACAGTTTGGATCTTGTTTCTTTTCTTTTCTTCTTCTTTTTTTTTTTTTAAAAAAAAAACCTTAAGAGTGAAATCACTTAGAGGGAAACTGAAAAATGATGGAAAGTGGAAAGAAGGGGAGTAGGTAAGAGGAAAGGGTCATGATGTTTAGACCCCAGCTTAATCTAGTTTTAAAAGTGCATGGTGCAACTGAAAGTTGCAATAAAAGTTGTTGATCCTAAGGGGCCTTTTAAAAAACATGTTATAAACTACAGGCTGGAGCCCCTTTACATCAGGTTGAGAATGGGTCAGAATTGCAAGCTTCCCTCTGCAAGGCAGGAGGAAGCCCTTGCTTAGCTGAGGGAGGGCTCTCTGAAGTGCCAGCACATCTTCCCAAAGCTGGAAAGAGCCAGCTTGGTCTTTTCTGAAGGCTGCCCGCAGCTGGCTGTTGCGGGCTGGCGTACCCTGGCCTGCGGTAGCCCTTTTTTTTTGGCGGGTGGAGCGCATGTGCTTTGCTGCAGATTTGCCTCTGTGCTGCCATTGCTCCCGGGCTGGTGGAACGGGTGGCCTGAGTGCTCAGGCAGGAGCAAGTGAAGGCACTGCCCTTTCTCTACATGGTCAAGGTCTCTTTCCATCCCCTCAAGAGTAACGTTTCCCTCCCCTCTGCTTGGAGACCGTTGAAATGTTAAAAGAACCTTGTCTAACACAAATACTGCAGCTGTTTGTTGGGCTTCAGGAATCCATGCGTCCTTGCACATTTGGTTATTGGAGTGATGTAATTTCCATGCTTTCACACACATGGAAGCTATAATATCTCATTACGTATGGAGGAGTCCAATGATTAACGTACAAAAGAAGCTTGTCTAATTCCATGCGGTTTAAGAACCACCTTTAAAAAAGGAAAGCAAGAACAATAGGTTTGTGATGCTGTCTTTAACTCTGGGTGAACTTTGTGAGCCTCATTTATTGGGATGGAATATTGGGCCTCTGGGGCTTGTTGAAGCCCTAGAGTCCCTCAGGATCAAGTGACAGACCTTATATTGGGAGTATCCAGTAATTACCCAAATCCTCTGAGTACTGTTACTCACAGTTCTGATTTTTACTCTAACGTTGCTATTGGTACTAATTTTTAAGTTTCTTCACAGACTTCTATTCATTACCCCTCAGTGATGTGCTAATTAGAGCAGCCAAATGCTACAAATGAGTCTGTGTTTGCGATTTTTCAAGGACTGGAGTCTAATCATTTTCTCCACCACTATAAAGATGTCATGAGGTAATGTGTAAAGTTATGCTGTGGGAAACCAAACAGAGAGAGAGGGAGATAAAGCATTCAAGGGTGTCTGATTTAACTCTTCTGAATACAGTCATGCTCGTGCGCTCTGGGTTGGAATAGCTGGTGTACACACGGTGCTCTGCAGCCTTGCGCTTTCAGTTGCATCAGTGTTTTTTCCCTCCTAAGAAAGAGACATACTTTAATACTCGTAAACATTCATTTAATCATTTGAGTCTGGAAAGGGGCACCTCCAGAAAGGCTCCACGCAAATGTCTGTTCTTCAGAATAGGCAATAAACAAAGTCTGCTGTTAGCCTGCCAAAACCCAAGATCCACCTAACTAGACAAAAATCTATGAAGAGGGAAATGCCCAAAGAAAATACATGGATTCAGTCTCTCTTCCTCTAAAATCCCTTCCACAGTTAAGCAAAAATAATCTGTTTTCTCTTACAAACGAACATGTGGCAATTCCATCAGACTTGGGAAAGCGTAGGATAAGGAAATTCTGCTATCTGAAGTTAGATTGAAATCCTCACAGTGTGCTTCATCCCACCGGATTTTAGTCACTTAATCTTGGACAAATCGCCTTACATTTTATGTTGTCTTCTGTAATCAGGTGAGAAGAGCAGGTGAGAGATCTCACCTGCCTTGCCCGTCTAGCTTGAAACTACATTTCAGTGTATATTGATCTAGTACCATACCTTCCAATAAGGTTTTAAAGTTTCAGGGGTGTTTACTCACGGCAAGTGGCATCTTCTTTCAACACCTGCAGTTACCTGTTCTGCATGAAGGGTGGCAGGATCTGGCCCCCCAAAGGCTCGCGCTAACACTTTGTTAGTGGGATTTATCTGTGGTTAAGCTAATGGCACAGACCAGCTTTATATACATATTAAATTTTGAATTTTTTAGCAGAGGAGTGCTCGAACACCTCAACCCAGCACGCAGACTTCACATTTAATGCATAAGAAGGCTTGCCTTAAATGCATTTACCCTGTACTAGAGTATCATACCTAACGCACAACAGACACAAAAGTAAAACTCTTTGCTCATCCACTCAAGGACCGAATAAAACCATTCGGAAAAAATTCAGCCTGCCTTTCTTGAACTTAGTGGCAAAGATTGCTCTCTTCAGCAGTTTAGGATTGAAAACTCTCCTCTCCACTGCCCTTTTTTGTGTTTGATGCTTTATAAAAGGGTTCAAAATCTGTTCTGTAACACTGTTTGACTAGATCTATGGTGATGTATGCCAGAACATGTCAAAATAATTGTGGTGACTATTCTGGGTTAAGGAGAATCATATTTAATGTTACTAATTTTCACATTATTTCACCCATAAAAATCTTTCTAGCAGCAAAAGTTTTATTGCACTGTATTTCAGAGTCTCTAATTTATTCATGGGATAAATGTTTCATGTAATGAATTTTCTAGTAAATGTATTCTGAAATTCATGCAGGAGCAGGACCACTGTAAAACTGCACACAGTTGTGCTAAAAGAGATGGATTTCCCCCATTGGAAAGTTTGGAGGGCAAATCCTGGAGCTTTCTGCCCTTACAACCTTAGTTTCTTCTTTTATTAAGGTTTTGTAGAGCTTTAACAGCTTTATTACAAAAATGCTACTGCCACATAATATACAAGTTAGATTTTGAGTTGGTTTATATGTGCGGTCCTTTGCACTAACAGACTATTATTAAGCCCAATGTTTTTCTTGATCGAGAGGCTTAACTGTACTTTCAGCATTTACACCGAATTGTCTTTGTTCCTCTTTCACATCTTGGCACTTGCGGGTAAGGAGCAAGAGGTCTTGAAAGCTTGTATTATTTTTACTAGAATAAGATACTCGTACGGAGTTGCATAGTGTTTGAAGAAGAGGCAGAGAAGGGCTCTGGGAGAGACTAATTCTACTGTCTTTTGCTGGTGTCTTGTTTTTCTTATGCTAAAAATGGCACCTGTATGAAGTAACATGTACAGAGCAGCACACAGATCGTAAGGGCATAACCACAAACAATCTATTAGTGACCGTAGGCTTCTCCCTGAGTCAGTGTAAAGTCATTTGGCCGTAAGCTCTCTCTTGCTGCATACACCAGGTACCAAACCCAGCGTTTCTAGCAATGTGAAAACCTCACACTCCTACAGCAGGGAAGTAAGCAACAGATGTTCCTCAAATGCCTCACCCTTTAACGCCAGTCAAAATTCCTTACCTTAGAGACTAAGCCTCCTTCGTGTTACTAAAAAGGCAGCTCTAACCATGCTGTGCTGCATTGATTAAAAATTTGTGGACATAACTGGTCTTGATTAATAAAATTATGTCACGGGGTACAATTATGTCACGGGGACAAATTCACTGCCAATCAATTGGTTATGAACAACTCGCAGCAAAGCAGATCTACCCTCATATAAAATACATGCAGTGATCAACAATGACATAGTCATTAGCTATAGTTACCTCTCTGTACAGAGGTATATGTATTTCTGACTCTAGGTATGAGAAACTAGCAAAGTGGCACTATTTTTTAAATGCTATTTAACAGGGATCAAAATAATAAAAAATGAGGGATCAGACCCTCAACTGGAGTTAATCGATGACAGTGGTACTAGTTCGGTTTATGCAAAAGCCTACAGCCCACTGTTCCTGCTTAATTACAGTGCTGCACCATAATCTTCAATATGGTCAAGGCAAACATTGAGCGGTAATCGGAAAAAAGAAGCATTACCACTCTGTGGCGCGTGGAGTGGTCGCGTGTAATGTGAATGGGTATAGTCTCCCGGTGTCATTTCTTTAAGGCTGCTTCTTAAATAAATGAGGTAACCTTAGCCCATTCCAGAGCTCTATTTTAATATTCTTTTTAGGGTATGGAAATCTTAGGATGTGAATCTCTGAGTGACCAGATGCATAGGAGCAGGTATTAAACTGCTACAATCTAATTGATATATGCTGCCATCAGTTCTGACCCAGGTAATAGCACAGCTAAAACAATTTCGAGTGGGTCGAAACATCCCTGGAGTACTTACTGCAGTGATATAAAAATCTTGAAGCAATGTGTCTTAAGTCCCGTAAATCATGTTAGACTTAATGAAACCTTCTGCAAGAGTATTCCGTATCTATGACGCATTCAGCCGCAGTCTGTTGACATTTTGTATCTGGTTTTAAGAATTATGTAAACTTTTGATGATGTGCTATAATTGATAGGATTGAAAAGTAAGGATTGTTTTTTAATGGTTCGTTTTTGTGGAGATCCTAGTAATTGCAAAGGAAATTCCTGAGATCCAATCTATTTCATCCTAATGTTTTGATTTCTTTTGCCCAGAAGAATTTTTGCCTTATGAAGACTTTGAAACCAGAGATGTATCTGTTGTGTACGCAATATCTGTTTCAGCTGGTTTGATACAGTTGAGTCAGACCAACTTCGTACTCATGTTGTTTCAGTACATAAAATTTATCTGCCTTATATTTACCAGTGAGCTATAAATGTTGTCCTTTGGAAGGGAAGTTGCTAGATAATGACAAGAGAAAGATAACAGGTGAAACTGCAAACACATAGGCATACATTCTTCCCTCCATATGCACACATAAATCCTTTTGACATTAATGAGGACAACATGCGTGTAGTGAAAAGCAGACAAGACTCCATAATAAAAGTTATGCAATGTGAAGCACTTAAAACACCATATCAGACTCTGTGTTTTCAAATATTTTCTTATCATTATTGCTGTACTTAACATATACAAAGGTCTTGCTCTCTTATAAATTAGGGTTGCGCTATGGATTTTCCTAATTTATCCTTCCATGGTGTTTTTTATTGGTGGAAGTTTACTGCTGGAAGAGAAACAAATTCTGCTATGTTATTCCAGAATATACCTGGAATAGATGAATTCAGCAATTCCAGGGAACTTTGTTTTGTTCAGAGTTTCAGAGCTGGGTGGCTGAGAGCTGTACTCCACTGTCCTGGTTTGCACATTTCTATCTAGCATATTCAGGTACACTGGGCAATTTCAAATGCTTATTTTAGGAAGGTGTGGAACCTAAGGGAGCCTTTAAAGAGCCTGAGTTTCACAGAAAGCATTCAGCAGTTTTGAAATTCAAGTTGGACTTCCTCTAATTAAGCCACACAGACCAATAATCGTCTTGGAAAATGTGATTTGTAATGCAAAAAGTCCTAGCCTGCATTTACAACCAACCATTTATCAAACTGGATGTTGTCACCGACAAGCACTTAAAAAAAATAAAAAAAAAGAGACAGACAAAGGTTCTTTCTCAAAAAAATCATGAGACTGGCATAGTTATCGTGACATTTTAAAAAGTAATAAGGTCTTATGTGCTTTTATTTGCTTTCTGGTTTCCGAATGAATAAGGGTAACATTCTGAAGCTTTTCTCTGGAACTGTGTAAGCTGGAAAGCTCTTAAATAAATTGAAACGAAGTTCTTCATGTGAATAAATGATGTAGTAGCTTAGGCTTTAGGAGAAGTACCAAATGTCTCAGAACTCTATGTAAATCTGGTGGGCTAGCACTGTTGTTTTTTCAAAGTTGGTAGATTTAGTCCAATGCTTGCTAGGTAAAGGTAAATACTTTTTAAGATATAATGTTATTGCTATCTTAAAAACATAAAATTCTTTACTCCTGTAGTCAATCTGATAGCAAACAGATTCCGCTTGATTCCATAAATAAGATGTTTTGTTTCGTAAAGGGTCTCAGAATGCATCTTTTCTTCTATAATTACCTTAATCTTAGTGAACGTAGTGTTGTTTTAGCATGTAACCCAAAAGCTGTTGTATGCTGGGCTGTTCTGAAAGGAGCTGGCATGCATGTGCAGAGTGTGCTTCAGAGGGCAAGGTATGGAAGGGAGCTGCCATTTAATGGAAACAAACATTTGAGTGTAAAGCTTTCCAGCCCTATAAATATTAAGCTTCATAAAAATAGAGCCCATACTTAGTTCTTCAGTGTCTCACTGAATGGTGTCTTTTAAAGCCCTTTAGAAATGTTAAACCAGTAGTCCACATAACTCTGATGACTTGTCAGGAGAAGTTTTTCTCTTGAGTTCTACTCATGGGCTTTAAAAACAGTGCCCTGGCTTTGCCTCGTTGGCTCTGGAAGGGTCAGAAGAGGGAAGCAGAAGCAGCAGAGCCCTCTGTGTTGTAATGCAAGAGGGAGCACGGCGCAGATACCTACGGACCTTGTTGATAAGACCATAAGAAATGCTGACGGCTCCCACCTCCACGGTGTCTGGAATTCCTCCTCTGTGTAGGCTTTATTGTCATACTACCTTCATTAATGTTGTTAATTGAGTTGGTAAATTATAACAAGTCTTGAGCTACCAGTACTGTACCAGCTAAGGCAGAGAGGTCAGTTTGGTTTTCCTGGGTCAGTGGAGAGCTGAGCTCTGCTGGTTTCTCTCTCTTGCACTGCTCTGTGGCCAGCGAGCCTGGCTCGGGCTCTGCATCTTCCCTCATCCCTGGGCAGGCCAAGGCCTGTCCTTCAGCTGGTGGCTCTCCTTAGGTGACATCCTGCAGCGCTCTGGCTCATGCAGTGAGTTCTGTGTGTAATGGTGCTTTGTTTGGCACTGTGGGGGAGTTCAGGCATCAGGTCTTCTGCCGTCGGTCCGTGCCCAGCTGCGACTCTCGTAATGAGACAACCTTTACTTGGAAACAAAGGTACAGTTTGTTTTAATAGTATGTGAAAATGCTCAGAAAGAGAGGGGTTTAGAACAATCCACATGCATTTCCATCTCACCACGGGGCTTATTATCCCCTTGGAGCAATCCAGGCTGGCCTAATTCTTTTAGTCACCTTCTGTATATGTAAAAGTCGATACAGAAATCTGATTCCCCTGAGCGGTTCCCACTCGGAAGAGAAAGCCTCCTTCTAAGCAGCAGTGGTTTTATGTTCCTGGCCGTCCTGGGTGAAACCTGTCAAGTGTGCTTACTGGAGATAAAACCGTTGGCTCTCAGCACATCAGCGCACTGTGCTGCCATGCCTGGCCTTGAGCGTTTTCCAGTCGTCTTTGCTTCTCCTGTGTGTTGACATCACCTTACGCAACTTGGATCGGCGTGATCACACCATAAAAATTGCGGTTGAACAATCTGGTCAACTTATAATATCCTTTACGTTTGCCTCAGGTTTAGGTACTCAATAGATGTTCTTGGGTGATCAGATCTTTTTTGAAAATCTGGCCAAACCTCCCCAGTGAAATGTGCTGATGCTGAATGCTTTTGGAAATCTGACCCTTAAGAGAAATGCACAGGCCCTAGAACAGAAGTACTCTTGTGATATGGTGTTGACGTAGTGAGTAGTTTCTTTTGCTCTCCAGACCACCAGGTCACACCGTGAGCATAGGTGTAACTAAATTCCTTAGCACTATCCTATGGGACACCTGGTTAGCCGCTGAGTTTTACAGTTTCTGGTTCAGGACAAATACAGCTAGATGTGAGAGGGGGCAGCAGCCCTGTACAATATGTATCAGAAAGCAGTGAGACTTTCTGGATAAATTCCACCTTTTTTAGATCTTTGTCAGTCACTGCTGTTGATAGCTAAGGTTGCTCTCCAGGCATTTCTTGCTGAAGGCAGCCGTACCCATTAATTAATAGCAGGAATTTACAAATCCTCCAGTCACTCCCTTCTCAACGCTGCTCCTTGTCCACAGAACATCCCTTCTGCCTCATCTGCCCCGAGTCCCTGCCAGGCTCACAGCGGGGTGACCTGATGGGCACTGCGCAGCACAGGTAGAGACAACCACAGTCTCACTCCCCATAGATGCAGAAAAATGGTTTGAACCTGTTGGTGTCAGGGGTAGTACCTGTCTCAACACAGAGTAGCGCTGTGCTCTCTTCCCTCACTTGGGACATCCTGTGGAATACAATCACCATCTGCAAAAGTAAATCCTCCCTAATGCCCGTTCCAAAGGAAGGCTGTCACACTCGGGCACTGTAAACACTAACCTCCATATCCCAACCCTCCCTATGTACCCCCCCCACATCTCCGTCCGCTTCTCCCCTTATGATATCCATTTTTATCTTTCCTGTTACATCACTCCCACCACACTGTATTAATCATCTGGCCACTATCGCATTACACTTAATAAACGAACAAGATCTAATACAAAAATCCCTCCAAACCAGATGACTTAATACTATTTTATGCTTAACTCTTTCTTTATTTTATTCCACAGATGTGTTGCAAACACTCATGAGTGTTCTGTAGTGGATGAAATGCTTTTAACAAAGATAGTTTAAAATATATATAATTTATTTAAGTTATTTTAATTACCGGTGTTCTTTTCTGTTTGATGGAGTATTGTACGTCCTGTCTTCATTGTAAAAAGAGAGAAAATTGCTATTTTTGTGTGCAAAAAAGGACAAACCCCACTAAGTTATGAGTCTAGTTTAACATGTGGCTCTAAGGTTAGGAGATGTTCTCAGGGCAGTCCATGTCAGAGCTGGGACAGGCACTGCTAATCGTAGCCACAATATTCCCTTCTAACTGAAATACCCTGTTTTCAGGGGCAGAATGCATCACCTTCAGGAGCACAAGTTCAGCTCTGCTGGGAGCCGCCGGCCCCTGACTGAGCCTCCGTTTTGTGCTTTCGTGCTCCCTGATGCAGCAACACCTTCTCGTGTGTGTTTCATACCTCATCCCTTGGTATTTTTTGGCCCTGCAGACTCCCATGCCCAGGTGAGGTTGCCACCCCAAAGCCGGACCTTGGGCTTTGATAGGTGGATGTGTTATCCCATTCCTCCCGCAGGACCTCACAGTCCCTTCCTGGCCCGTTTTCTTTCCATGGTGCCCCAGTTGTTCACGCACGCTCCCAACACTTGCTCTCTGTGAGCACTCTGCTATGTAATTTTTCTTTCCACGAGTGCCACCAGGTGAGCAGGACATCCTCAAGGCAGGCGTGGGCAGCCCAGCATGGTGTGTCAGCTAACTGTGCGGGATGCAGTGCGATACCTCCCTACCCCGGGAGCCGGCGGAGGTGCTGGGCGCCATGTGAGCACCGGATTTTGCCTGGGCTGATATACCCCTCTGCACCAATGGGCCGATTCACACAGGCGCCATTAGCGGGTATCTCTCCTTAGACTTTTATTGTGCTCTGTCGATACACCGCATCGATAGCACGGGTGCTTTTCAGCATTAATTCCAACTTGTCGCCCCTTGCCGTTTCATCCCAAAATGGGTGCAGAAAGAAGCCTGAGAAGACGGAGCTTTTGGTTTGAAGTAGATACACAGAGGAGGCCCCAAATACCTTAAAGTACCAACGAGCTTTATGTAGATGTGTTCTGTCAGCTGTGACACATCACCTGTGCTATGGGAAATAAGCTGTTAACCAGAGGGTGCCTAAGAGAGGGAGGTAATAGGGTTTTCTGAGCACGATTTTGATAGGGTTATAATAGGCGATTAAAAAACACTCCCAACAATCCCCTTTGTTTACTCACGGAAGAATATTTACTTTCATTTTCAAGAAAGAGGATGGTCATTTAAGTGAGACTCACAAATTTTCACTGTCTTAGGTTTGCCTGGGATGGCCTTATGTTTGGCTGCCGTTCGCTAAAATGGAGATGAATTTTTAACTTTCAGATTGCAATTTGTTCACCCCAAAACATTCTACAGAAGGCATTAGGTTGCTAAATTGAAATAGTAATGACCCTTGTATGACTGTGAAAGATTAAGCTCTGAGCTTTGAACACATCAGAGGTTTAAAAACACTGGTAAGTAGGTGCAGCGTTAGGTGATTAAGAGAAAGAGGTTGAACTTTGCATCTGGTGTAGCTACCGTAAAGCTTTCCTGGAAAATGTAAGCCAAATTACCCGAGTACTAGAAAATTGCATTTGAAAATAATAACTGTTTCATGTAGTTTCATCATGCAGACTGACAGCTGGAGGAGACTCGGTCCATTGCCGAACCCCCAAATCAACAAGTTTTGTCTCTTGATGCACACGGGGGTGGGAGAAGCTGCTCATTTAAGACCAGTAAACAGCCACCGCTGTGAATTTCTAATCCTTTCATTAAGTCTCGCTCTCTCTGATTGCTGTGTTCACTTTCCTTTCTTTTAATTCACTATCTCCTAAATTATAATAATTGAAAACACGTTAGGACCAAGAAGGGGAATGGAAAAAGCTACGTAGACAATCACCTTGTAAACATCTTGTGATGGTGATGGCTATTAAACAGGAACGTTCAGTACCAACTGAGGCACAGGCGAGCTTATCCAAGCAAATCAATGCAAGTTAATCTTTCAGTGTCAGCTGGCTGCGTTTTGGACTAGTGATGAATGCCTTGACTGGAAAGATGAAATGCTGGAATGCCAGGCACTGCTCTGACAGCTACAGATGGTGCCAATTACTGCCAGTAGAGCCTGTCCTGCTGTGAGCCCAAGATGTCTGATTTGTGGTCACAGAAAAATGAAAAAGAGGTTTCCCAGCTGGGCCTGTCACCTGTCCTATATTGCTCCACAGCAAAAATGGTATTCGTGTTCTAAAATCAAATTTCTTTGTATATTTATGCTAATGATCCCACCATGCTAATTACCAGACATATGCCTTGGAAAGACGCAGATCCTATTAGAAAATAGAATTTTCCTTTCCTGCGATTAAAATAAACTTCAGAAATTATACAAAAGTTAGAATAAAATGCAATGTTGAAATAAAGGGGAAGGAGGTGAAAGGAGGAGGAACAAGTAATTCAATAGAGCCAGGCAGACATTCTGTGCTTAATTTTTCTCCATGCAGTTGAAAGGGATTTGCAGGCTGTAGATCAGAACAGAATCTAGCCCATGGTCTTGCCATACCGCGCTTGAATGTTAATATAAGCCTTTATTTTTCCTTTGTACGTTTGAGCCTTTTTGTGTTTGTTTTTCATGTGCCGTCTTATTCCACCACTACCCGAGCTATACAAATTGTCATTTATTGCACTTTCACGTTATTTCCTGCCTCTGTGATATTTAAAAGGATTAGTCTAGACATCTGTGATCTGTAATTGGCTTTTTCCATGAAAGGGGATCAGCTGTAAGAACTTAAGCAACCCAGACTTATTTTACTTGTGATACTTGAAAGCCTTCTGGACAGAGAGCACCTTTGCTGCAATGATTTAACACCAGGTTACGCAGTGTGCGAATGCAGCTTCAGCCAGCCCTTTGCCATTGAATCCACTGTGATTTTATCCACCTGAAAATAGCCCATGTGTTTTAATTAAAATACGTTTTGAAGTAACTGGTTCCAGGTTTGGCTTGCTTCAGCGTTGCGCCGTGAAAGGGGCCCGGTAGGATACTCGAACTCTGCAATATATTTCCATCCGGCTTTTATTTATATATTAAATTAACAATAGCATAGTAATTATCCTTATTGGAGCATGAAATACAAATCTGCCTCTTTTTCCCCTGTCCTTGGAACTCATTTACCACAATTTGCCTAATTGTTAAGAGCTAGTAGATGGGGGTTGGGGGGCAGATGACTTATCTCCCTTTTATTAGACTCAACCTTTGCTAATGAAGCTATTTTTCCCTCAACTTCAAACACAAATGTTTAAGCAAATTTTAGAATTCATTTAACAATGGTAGTAAATCAGTAGACAAACTGTACTATAAAAATAACTCTTACAGCAGCTGTGGAGTGGAATGGGCCAAAGTACCTTTAGGACCTGGCTTGAATCACAGAGTATTTGGTGCTTTCAGATAACCGCTCAGTTGCCAGTTGTAATTCCAGCATGCAACTTGGGAGAACTGGCACTGTGAGTTCCCGATAGCTGTGAATGATAAATGATAAGCTTTCAAGTCATCTTTTTTTTTTTTTTTAAGTATTTGGGAATTCAGTGGTGATGATAAAATGAGAGATGGGAAGAAACCACAACTTCTCTTGATTTTTATCTTTTCACCTTTTGTCAAGCAATGAGGAAGGTTAAGACACCTGGGAAGTTTGGGAAGACTTTCAGTATGTCCATAAATTGCTGTAGCTTTCACGTGCCTGTTGTCTGAGAGTGCCATTAGGTTGCAATCTTTTCTTTGTTACTTTCCCCTGCCCCTAGTTATTTAACTGTTAAAACCAAATATAGAGGTTTTGCTGCCAAAGGTCTCAGCTTCTTGTAGAGCCTCTTGGTTTGGCACACACCACTGAAATCACTTGATTTTACTGGTTCCCTTATTTCGTGTAGGTTGCCTGTATTTAAAGACGTTATCATTAATATAAATGCAAAGAGAGTTTGCTGGACTAAAGTAAAAAAGTCTCCCGAGCTCCTGTTTGATCAGCAAAGCGAAGGTGGTAAAATAGAGAGATGCCACATTTGAGGCTTAATCCCGCAGCTACTCAGCGTGCGAAAGCTGTGCCGTTGGCGCCTCACAGGGCAGCGTGGCCACGGGAGGATGCCCGGAGCTGCGGCCGCGTTGCACCACGGGGTGAGCCCGGGGCAACTTTCGCCAGTCTGTTGTCGGAGAGTGTCATTAGGCTGCAACCTCCCATTTGTGACCGGGTTTTCTTTCCCCTGCCCCTAATTACGTAACAGTTAAGCCCAGATATATAGGCTTTGCTGCCAAGGGTGTCAGCTTCTCATAGAGAAATATTTCGGTTGTCTTCTGAACCACTTTTTCATTTCCTGGCTGCTGGGAGAAGAAGGATAAAACGAGTGAAAGCCACAGCAGTGGGCCCCCCGAGTACAGCGTTTTTGGGGGCAGATACGCTGTTTTGTGTAACATTAAACCTGGGGAGATACTTAACCACTTTGCCTCAGTTCAGCATGTCTAATACTTGGCACAAATCAGCGTATTCGTGTTTCATTCAGCCTGGCTAACAGCCAGCGTAGAGACTCTATTTTCATTTTTGAATTTCACTTGGCAGATCCTTAAAAGTCACTGGAGAACTTTGCCTGGGTAATAAAAAGCAACTTTTTTTATTGAAAACTAATTATTTTTTCAGCTCCATGTGCCAGCTGTTTAAAAATGTTGTGGTCACGTTAGCGCATACTTTAATTACAGAGTTCTAGAAAAATGCAGATCCCATTGTGAAATGTTCCTCACAGCAGTTAATAAGCCACTTATTTTCGGCCACATCCAAACTGTTAAAATACACAGATAGATTTTTTGGCTATAATTAAGTATCAATTAACACTAAATGCACAAATACCAGGGTAAAGCATCTGCCTGTTTGGGGGGTGAAATTGTGAGTTTAAGGCTAGAAGACCACGCGTGTGTGTCAGGATGTGGATAACGCTGAGTGAGGTTTTCAGAAACGCTCGGGACTTTCCCGGCCATCGGGAACCCCAGACTCAAGGTACTTTTGACATTTCTTCTATTGCTGAGGAAGATCCCTTTGGGCATCCCTATGCATCCTTAGGCACCTAAATGCTTTTGAAAATGAGGCGTGGAAAAGACCCCTTGGCCCCCAGAATGGGCTCTGCCAGCTCAGGACACAGCGCTGGGCTTGGGAGGAGCCCGGCCCTTGGGTGCAGTGACGCGGGCCACTGCGCAGAGACCCGGTTGCTTGGCAGTTGTGTCCCCGAGCTGGACGGGGTTTAGGTCTCAGGAGGAGAACAGGGGCGAGAACAAGAGGATCAGCAGGGCGGACAAGCGCTACATGAACCAAAGCAGAAGGTCGTCTCTCCTTTGCAGTGAGCACCCCTGGGATGGTGGGAGCCGGGTCCCTCCGTGCAGCTGCAACTTCCCCTTTTCCTGCGTTCACCCTTCCTGTGCGACCCGGCTTCCTCCGCAGAGGAAGTGTTTCTTCCAACACGCTGTGTCGCATGAGACTTCATCTTTCATAGTGCCAGCGTTTGCAGAGCATTTGGCCTGCCAGATGCTGCTTCAAATTAAGGATGGGTCTGAGCCAAAATCTTGGGTTCAAACACCTTCAAACTTTGGGAAAGTCTGCATCCCAATTTTATGGCTTTGCTCTATCCCTGCTTCATTTCAGTCTTACCTAGTTATAGTTTTTATATTCTCCTGCAATCAGAAGCTGCAAAGAAATGTAACGGGAACAGAGTGGGTGGATGTTCCATGCGAGAATAGTAAAACTTCGCCTGGCTGGAGGCATGCTCACTTTCCTCGGTCAATTTATTGAACGTATAAAAAGGATTATTCAATGGACAAGAACAGTCCTGCATCCCTACCTTTTTTACACTCTATTTTTGGTCATACCTTTCGTATAAAAATAAAGTACCTTTTGCCTATTATATTTGATTCGTTCCCATAAAAGCTAATGTGTTGCATATATATAAGCAGAATTTTTATATAAGTATATAAACACTAAGGGAAAATGGCAAAACAGATGGCAAGTAATAAAGCCGTTGAAAGGTATTGCTGGACATGCAATACCAGACATGTATATTTCTTCCCCATAACTTGTAGAAGTTGTGGAACCTCCATCCCTGGAGGTGTTCAAGGCCAGGCTGGATGGGGCTTTGAGCAACCTGGTCTGGTGGGAGATGTCCCTGCCCGTGGCAGGGGGCTGGAACTAGATGGTCTTCAAGGTGCCTTCCAGCCTAAACCACTCTATGATTCTTTAATTACTCTGTGAGTTGTTTAGATTGCATCTGACGTAATTTTTGCTCTCATTGTTTTGAAATAGATTGAAGATCCATTTCACCTAGAGTGTAAGCATGTAGTAGTAGAATATGTTACCACAGCAAACTGTGTAGGTACAATATTTGCTTATATTAAGTTATATCTAATTTGCGTCATTTGAGACAACTGTAACTGTTGTAAGTAGCCCGTCCTAGAAGTAAACAAAATAAAATGGAAATGTCAAATAATTCCGAACATGTGAATTTCAAAACCCTTTCTTTGACCACAGAAGGTGTCAGAACAATTCAGTGAAGAATGACTTAAAAAACTGAAAAACTCAAACTAGAGTGGCTGTTTTGATACTGTGCGATTTGACATTTTCTCCCAGGAAATGGTGAAAACCAAGGAGACGAGCCAGATTAAGGTGAAGGGGGAAGAAACAAAAAGTACATTTTAATGAGACATTTACAAATTGTTCAGCACAGAGAGAGGCACATTATGCTAGCACTTTGTCACTGTAAATATTGCAGATGTCATTCCTCTGAGTTTGTCCTGGAGCATTATTAGAACAAAATATACAAACATACGGCCAAATCTTTTTGTGTTTATATTAATGCCTTTGATTCAATCAGGCTTGAGCAGGGAATCCAGATCTGCCTCACAATCAAATAGTCATTAGGGCCCAAGACTAATTGCTGCGACAATTAATTCCGTGCAGACGCCAGCGCTGGTGCGGCAGGTATCGGTTGGCTGTTGGTGGGGTTTGCCTGCAACACAGGGAACGAAGCAACATCCTGGTGGAGCCATGGCTGGTGTTGGTGCTAGCTGTGGATCCCCCCGTGTGCCTGACCCGCCGCGGCACGCTGCGAGCGGCAGGGAGAGCCGGCGCTACGCCGAAGCTTTCCCTCGGGAGCGCTTCCAGGGGGGCGGGCTGGTCCTGCCTGCCTGGCTGAGCGGTGGCTTGGGGCCAGCCAGCCGGGAGCAGCCATACCTGCAACAGCCACGCTCCTTCCTGCGCGGCACCGGTGTCTCTCACGCCCCCGCCACTGGCTGCTTTTGCAGTTGGCTCTGTTGATCTCGTCCAAAAGGAAGTTTTCGTGTACTGCTTGTCAAATGTCACCTGGCCTGTCACCACGGGCAGGCAAACCCTACCGAGCATCGGGGCTGGGCAGGCAAGGTGCGTGGCTGGCGGTGGGCTCCAGCTGGCTGGCCCTAGCGAGGGGCTTCCCAGGCAGGGGGGTTACGGTGTGAGGTAAGAGACTTGCGTGGGACCTAGCAGAAAAGAGGACGAAAGAGGATTGGCTTAAGCAAGCCCTCACGTGAACAGGGGAAGGCCCCTTCTTGCTGGGGAACAGATCTTTACAAGCAAACGCCTCTGCGTCATTAGCATCCCGGCACTCAGCAAAACGACTCCCTGCCTTACGCCCCGCCCCACCTCCATGACTACTCATTTATTTCACCATCTTTCCACACCTTATTACCAGATCTTTTACCAGGCATTTTAGTTAAACAGCAGGAGCCTAACAGATTTTGTTGTTCCTGTCCCCCTGGGGGCATCAGTCCCCGTTGCCTGTTTGTTTCATGGCTCTACTGGTTCGACTGGATTCAAGCACTGTTGAAAAATGTGCAGGCGGAGGCATAAGCAAGCAACCGGGAGCGAGGACAGAGGATCTGCTGGTTTTGTCTCTGCTGGTTGCTTGGCTAGCTGCGTTTGGCATGACCTAGCGCTCTTTAATGTGGTGTAGGGAAACACGTTTGCTTTGGGGGTGAAGCTTCCACCTGAACTTTCTCAGGTGGTGCGTGCCCACGAGGTCCTGTGGCGGGAGTCCCGCAAGCAGCATCACTGGCTTCCCCCATGGTAGGTGGCAAAACTGCAGATGAGAGTTTTACAGGGGTGAGAAGGGCCCTTAAGAGACAAACATAATGGGTTTGTTGTCTTCTTTCTTACCAGACACCGATGGTTTCAGTGAGAGCTATCAACACCAGAGCATTCCGGGATGTTTCCAAAGCAGTATTTCCCTCCTCAGATTTTGCCAGGAAGCACGGTTGTTTTTCTTCATGCTATATTTAAAGAATGCAGTTGAGCAAAAAGTTCATATTTTCTTAAAACTCGATCATTCTTTATAAATTACTAATGTTTAATTTTTTTTGGCTGCTAGGCTTTTTTGGAAAGCTGCCATCTTCTTAATGTATCAGTGTGTATGTGCGCACTCCCTACCACCAGTGAATGTAATTAATGTTTGAAAATTGTGGCTTTCAGTCTCACAAGCATAAAGAAATGTTTTAATTTGGCAGTATGGCTGACAAAATACTAATTTGTTTTGGGACAGACCCTCACCTAGTTGCATGGAGACAAGCGCAAATAGTAAGCGAAGGCTTTCCAGAGTTTCCAGCGGGAGTAAATATCAGATCGGAACCTGTATTTAGAAAACATCCACATCCATTATAATTATGCATTTGTAATATTAGCAATTTCCAGTAGTATAATTTGATAAAACACTCACAGTACAATTAACTATTAGGAAAGAAAACTAAAATTAAGAACAGCCTTTGAGAAACATTAGCTGCTTTTATTTAAGACGGTTTGGCGTGCGTATGAAAAATAAATGTATATTCCATTTATAGTACAACGGACTGAAGTAGAAAGACTATGTAAGTGCAAACAGAGAAAAATACAAATTTTATGAATAAGATATGACGGACTACTTTCAGGAGTCAAGGTAATTGTAAAAGATCTATCTGGGCTAATGTGACTGCTTTATATTTTTGTCATGCCTTTGTAACATTGGAGATCATTAGGAACTGTCTCCAGGGAAAGGGACCTGTGTCTAAAATCAGTTTGGGCCCATTATCTTTGGTAAGAGACTATCTATACCCCAGGCATCCTGAATCCTCTATTTACTGGGGGAGGAAGCACATTATGTAATGGATATTAATACAGTGGGACCCCACATTTCTAGAGCTCATTAATCTGAATGACTCGGAGAGTGGAACGTCAGTCTGTTACTACCTCTGCTGCGCCTGCTGCTCCTGCTGCTCTGTGGGGTTTTTGTGTTTCCTGCCCTCGCTTGACTTATTGTTTCTTCTGTTTTTTCTTGTCCTGAAACACTCATTCGCCATGAAAAATCTTTAGTGCGCAGCGTAGAGGATGGGTACTGGCGCAAGTAGGTGCCACGGGATGAACTTTGCTGATGGCGTCCCCAGGTTTTGCTGTTAACGAGGTTCCTCTGCTGTTGTGTGCGTTACGCGGAGGAGAGGCTGATGCTGATAAAGGCGCACACCTTCTTGATACAGCCAGCCAACGAGCTGCTCTAGGTGTTGGATTTGAGGTTACCAGCAGCCTAATTTGTTATGTGTTCATGGGGCCGACGGTCTTCCTGTGCAGGAAGCTCTCCTTAAACACATTATTTTTAAGCTGTTCCTCTAAACACAGTGGTAATGTTGAAATAATGTAGCACATGGATATACTCTAAAGTAAAATATGGCTATGAGATGCTAGCGGAAATGTAAAATGAACATTTTTAAAGTATTATTTTGAAAATTCCTATAGCGTCTGAGGCTTTTTATCTCTCAAAATACAGGTTAGACGTGCAAACAAACAAAAGCTAGAGGTGACTGTTAAAGATCTGACTTTCTGACTATCTGTTAGAAACTTTGTGGTTTTCAAACAGTTGGGAATGTCTTCTGCTTTTCTTTAGAGGCTAAAAACACTATGAATTACCAAGTAAAATACTTACTAGTCCCCTGTTCGCTAATCAAAATCTGTAAGAATTGGCACAGTGTTACAGAATCAACATTTAAAAAGCATAAACTTTGAAAGACTTTTTTTAACAATCTAAATATATTTCTTTATGTGCCTCTAAACAGTTTTTAATAGCTGTGGAAATAGACCTTTAAATGTCATGATGTCTTTAAAAACTACAGGTTACATCATCTGGCACATTACATGAAGGTGTAGATAACATTAAACATACGAGCTTTATAATGACTATACAAATACGTACAAATGATACAACTTGAGATCACACAGAAATTATATGTATAAGCATTAGATAGATGTTATCTCTAGTCCAAAAATTACTCTAAATCTGGTTAAATAGTTATGCACCAGAAGTACAATAAATAACTCCTGGGTTTATCTGTTACAAAGATCTCTTCTGAGGTCATCTGTACAGATGTCTGTGCTTTCTCTTGTAATTTGATGACTGCATCTCCATAGGCAGAGTCCTGGGAAGTCTTCGGTGCCCTTCTGACAGGTGCTGAGGAATTGCAGGATTAGTGAAGCCTCAGTAAATTGAAATGTTGGCAGTGTTGCTAAATTCACTCGTCCCCTGAACAAAAAGAAATTATAAAGCTAAAAAGCATGCCCCCAGATCATTTTAATGATGGAATATGCCTGCATGTGATCTTATTTCTTTCTTTAATTCCTCATCCAAATGATGCTGGTAGTAGCAAAATGAAAATAAACAGATATAGGTGTCCCCATGCTAGGCAGACAGGCATATTCTTATCCTTGTGGGATTTTTAACGTTTTAATTAAACGGGTAAAAGAGATATATGAGTGCGTTTGACTAAGTCACGGGGCGCAGACCAGCAAGTATCTGGCTTGTGGTTTGTCAGCACCCAAGCTACTGTATTAAGTGCCACCCAGTTTTGGGGTTATTGATTTAGTCTGCTCTAGCAAATATGTTGTGAAAGAACAAGCAATCAGAAAGGACATTTTGCTTTCAGTAACAGCTTAGTGCTTGTAGCTCCTGCCCTGTACGTGCCTATCAGAAATGGGAATTCCAGTCTTTAAAATCCAGTGCTCCGAGCTGATTTCTTTTCTGCTCTAAGAAAGTGGGGCTCAGTAACTTCCATTTTTCTTTCTTAGCTTTCAGTTCAAGTCTAAATAAAACTCAAAACTGATCTCTCTGGACTTCTTCCATGCTACTGACCTCATGTCCATCTGCTCACATACCCTCTCCCAGCATGGCCACCTCCCTGTGACAGTTTTCCTTCTTGGTATATTAGCTGGTGCACTGAAGAGAGGTCATTTTTCCTCTTGAGCTACCCTGTAAGTATGGGACATGGTCTCCCCAGCCCCTTCAAGTACAGAACAAGACCTTTTCTCGAAACGCCATCCTCATTTGCTTTTTGTTTGTAGCTATTTCTACTTTCCCCTCTTTCCTTCTCTAGTGTAGCTGTGAGACTGTGTCTTCTGAATACTATATAAAATAAAGTGTGTTGTATTGTAATGTTGTAAAGAGAGCTGCTGCTTGAATGAGGTGCTTCCCAAGGAGTAACAATATTTGTTGAGCAGATGTTATTCCATTCTGAATAATGGAAACCATTTGGTGTCCTTCAAAATCATCATGAGGGCAGTAGAGGGGAATAAAAAAGATTCAGCGGAGACGTAACAGCTGGAGAATTTCTTCCCCCCTCCCTCCGTACCATGAATAGTAGCTATTGCAGATGTTTCAAAATGGCCGAGGTGCTGTTCAGGAGAAAAGCTCCACAGCTTTCTGCACCATGTGAAGCCATGCAACTGGCTCCTGCACCCTGCTGAGCTATTCAGTAGAAAGCTCAGCTGGGTCATGGAGTTCCTGCCAAGGGGCCAGAGGGCAATTCCTGTAGAGAGCATCAAAATCAGGGCAGGAAACTCTATTCCCTGCGCTCCTCTGAGTCTAATGCAGAATGTCCCACACTGGGCAGTTTTGGTTTTATTAGACAGAAATTCTTCTCTGTACCAGGAGATCATCAGTTAGGTAATTTAGCAGGTATGGTAACACTTCGTTTACCAAGCTTATTAAAAGCCAAAAAAAAAAAAAAAAAAGTTTTGTTCCCTGTCATGGATCAGAGGAAATGCAATTTGCATTATTTTTACTTTAAGAAGCTCTTAAAATATTTAAAACTGCAGAGCTGATTGGCAGCTTTCCGCCAGCCAGATACTTGCATGCTTTCCTGAACAGGTATTTGTGAAATCTGGAACTGTTGGACTGTTTTTCTAAGACATACTTTGCGGCTCTGCGGTTGTGTCTAGCTCTATCTGATGGAGAGGGATCAGAAAGTGCTGTAAAATAAACCGAGGCTGGTAGCTGGAGTGATTTATATCAGGAGTCCCATAAGAATGGTTGGATCTGGTTACCCTCAGTGTTCATACATCAGCTGAATTTGCAAAGATTAACTTGGTTGCGTGTAATAAGCAATATATTTGCAAACCAACTTCATACCTGCTGCCTTCTGTCCAGGAGTTTGACGTGTGTATATGTAAAGAAGCCGTAATACAAATTTGTGAAACCAGCTGTTGTACGGGGACCTTTTGGTCTCTTGCAACTCAGTTGTCTGAACAATCTCCAGGCTGGAATGAAGTGCATCAATTTTAGCGAAGTCTTTTATGTTACAGGATGGAACTGAAGTAACACGCATTTGCACACCCCTAACTACAGGATCACAAAATACCTCCTCAATTAAGAAGTGGTAGAGCGGCTATAATATAAGAAATATCAATCTTTAGGAGATAGTGTCAGAAGAAATGGCTGCTTTATTAGCAAAAGTTGGATGATACTACAGCCACTCAAGTAGAATATTCCTCTACTTTAGATCTAGTCTTAATTAATTCTTGAATACTTGACAGGCTTTTTCATTTAAAATTCTGTTTTCCCCCTTTGAATATCCGCTCTTGTTTGTGCATTGGTACTTAATTTTCTTACAGCTCAGCCTAACCTTTCTTTTCAAGCCTTTTTCTTTTTTGAATGAATATGTCATCAGACTCGCACACAAAAGTTGCAATGTGGTTTGAAAGTAAAATAAGAAACTGATGTTGCTTTACAGCAGAGAACAGCACTTCTGACACAGTGTGTTTCATTGCATCAGCCAGACTAGCGTCCAGGTCGTTTTCATATTACGAAAAAAACTTGAAGCCTGGGCAAGTGTGATTATTTTACAAAGTCAGCTTTAAGCTAGTCTTTGAGAATTCCATTTCCAAGTCACGGTGGAAGAACGAGTTTAGGTAAGATAAAAAAGGGACCTAACCCAGCTTTTCTTGATGGCTGAAGAAATTAAAGATATTTTTGCTTAATTTTTCCTATGGGAGAGATGAGATACTGTCAGACCCTCTGGAAAGCCTGACCGACGGGAGCAAGCATGTGATGTCTTTGGTAGCACACAGTTGGTATTAACCATCTGACCAACACGTATGTAGTTCCAGGGTAGTCCGTGCATGGTACTGTATGTGTCCTGTCTGGCCAGGATGAGTGTGGGGGTACTGGGTTATTCTGCAGTGCAAGCACCGTGGGCCGCAAACGCAGCCCTTGATATTTCCACAGCTTGTGGAACAACTTGTTCTGATTGAAAACAAAGTTTTGAACAAAGGAAGGACCTCCTTTCAAAAACAGTGGAAAAACTAGGCTGGACGTGTTTCCAAAACACCGTTTCTTTTATGTCCTGCGTCTCTGTTCACATGTATATATACATGGCTTCCTTGTGTTCCCAGGGCAATCTGGCCTTTGCTGTAAATTCAGAGATCCCAACCTAAAGTGGTGGGCAGCTGCGGGCGGGGGCTTTCACACTGCTGAGCCTCACCCCCCCTAATTTAGTGGCTAATTTAGGAAGAGAGTCTCCATGGCTCCTGGAGATCAGTATCAACAGAGATGGGCCTCTCTGCAGAGTGAATTGGAGCAGCTAATTCAGCTCCTGATCCAAATTCATCCCCAGAGGGGGCTCTCTCTTCCTACAACTCTCCAGGAAAGGTGGGGAGACCAGCTTCAAACCAAGGTACCAAAGTGTGCTCTTTAGGGACACTTGAGATGAACACTCCCGCACCATAATAGCACCTCGATGTTACGTTGCAGCCAAGCACGTGGCTCACTATGCTTTTAATAGAGCTACCCGTGCATGGAGTGGGCAAAATGGCCCTTTAGAGGGGAAATGATAAGTAATGCCTATTTGTAGGCGTATATGAGCTGTGTCACCAGGGCTTTTGAGAAGTCCCCCTTCTCTGTCGCATCCCGACTTCATCCCTAAACCAGTATGACTTCCTTAACATGGCCCCAGGTTAAGCTCCCCGTGTTTGTTCAGAATAAACACAGTTGACTCAGAATCCTAAAAGGTGACTCTTTGATTTTCTGATTTGTTCTTCCAAAGACAGGGAAATTTCCCTAATAATTCTTACCGAGTCTCCCAGCTTGTTGTTTATGGCTTTTGCTGTCATTTTCATTAACAGCAAATTGTTCAATATGATGCTAAACTGAGCTATATTAGATCAGCTAGAAATCTTTGTAGGCTCTCAAAGCATGGGCATTACATATTCAAAACAGGGCCTAATGTTTCAGAGATTCATATTCTACTATAATTATATGGTTCAATGCAAGTGATTATATCTCTTCTTCAGTATCGGACTGAAAAGTTTTGGTTTGCTGGCTTCCTCATAATTTACTGCCGAGGCATAATAGGCCAGTCTTGCGGAAAAAAAGATGATAAATGACGCTGGCAAGGATTCATAGATTTATTAAATTTCTATCAAACAGTGCAACAAAAAAAATCTGCTTAAGTTAGAAATGGGCTCAAATTTTTTAATCAAAATTCATGAGTCCTGATGCTTGGTTCAGTAGGTCCAAGGAAGGCTTGAATTGAGGACTGATTAAAGAAAATAAAAGGCTTATTTGAAGTAATTTTTCAATGACGGCTTTTAATTGGATGTTAAATCAAATTCTTATCTGCTTTTCTGCAGATAGCACATTATATAAAATACAGTTAGTGGCACTACCACTGTAACTGATACACTGAATAACAATTGACTTCTTACTTTACACCAAGAGGATAGAAGGACTGCAGTTGTCAACCTGTCAGAAATTAAGTATGTAAATTAATGCTTAAGTATATGAATATGAATATGATTTACAAGAGGCTGTGAGTGCTGTCGGTAAAAATACTGATTTCTTCCCCCTCCAAGGTTAACAATTACTCACTGACCTTTACAAATTTGGGCTATATTTTTTCCTTTTCCCTTTTTCTTTTTCTTTTTTTTTTAACTGGTATGACGTTCCAGAGGTCTCAGTAATGCTGAAATAATCTGAAGTAATCGGTCATGTACAAAGAGAAGTATCTCACTAATACCTATTATATTTCATGTGTATAAGGCAATACATTGCTAAAGATAATAGACTTATTATTTAGTTCAATGGTTACAGTATCTGTGAAATTTGTTGCTTGCTTTCTTTGTAGGCTGAGTTGTCAGGTAGCACTATTTATGATGGGGATGTATTTTTAATAGGCTATCCATTAATTTTGTAGTGTTTTACTGCTGAGAATAACATCTGATTTCTTGGGCTTAGGAAGAAACCCTCTTTCACCTAGACTAATCGGGACCTATAAAGAAAAGTAAAATATGCTGTGGAATTTATGCAGTCCAGAGTGTGGGAGAAAGAGGAAAACCAGCAAGGTTTAAACTTCAACATTACACTTACTTTTTCTTCAGTAGGAGAAATGCATGTGTGTGGGTTTTCTCTGCTGGAGTTTGCATCATGCACAGTATAATCACTGTGCTGAACATTATGATTATTTGTACCACTGGAATTTGCATCTAGTTCTTATGTATTCCCCTGCCTATTCCTCCACAGAAGTGTTCCCAGAGGAAATACAACTCCATATTAGGAGATCCTCCACGAGATTTTATTTTAAATTCAGAGAAACTATCCTCCAAAACCAGATCCTAAGCTTCTCTAAACAATTAAACTTTACAATGCGTAACAGCATTTTTCCACAAAGAGGCAGTATCGAACACAAGGTAGTGTATCTGACATGCAGGATTCCCAGGCCTGGGATGGAAAACTAGACTCTCCTCATGGTTTTCTTGTGGTTTCTCACGTTCCCCCCATCTGAGATACCCAGCACATTGGGATCCCTAACTTCTGTGGCTGGGACAAGAGCACTAGGAAGGAAGGGAAAGCACACTGTAAAATCATTGCATGCTAAAATGAGGTTAAGCAATTGCAACTTCTCCCAGCGCCTTGTAAAATGGACCCCCTGAGCGGAGACAAACCATCTTCAAAAGATTCTGAAATTTGGTTCGGGTAGTCGTCAAGAAATTCAGCTTTTTCAAAGCTTTGAAGTCCCTTATTAGTCATGCCCCAGAGCACGTAGAGCTTCAATGGCTTGTGGGCTTCTATAGGTACTTCACACATTGCGGCGTGTAACGGATCTTCCCGCCTGGGCTGGCGATAATCGGAGAGTGCCACCGTGCTCCGGGCAGCTCCGGGGTTGTTCTGCCAGTGTCAGCTGTGAAAGGCGACTCCAGCTCATTTCCATCGGAGGTGACCACGCATGGCTGCCGTCTGCCCTCTGTCAGCACCAGCCCCTCGTGTCAGCCCGCAGGAGCTCTCAGAGGCGCAGGTAGAAAGGTCCTCTCTGAGTGCTGACACTGCTCACACTGCTCGCAGTTTTGGAAGTCCCTTGATTTAGTTACTTGCTCGACCACCTGGTTAACTCTTAAATGCCGTGCTGAATCAGGGCTTCGCTGCTTCCCAAAGACAGAGGTTGGTCATGAAAGTGATTTGCGTTTGATTTTAAATGTCTTTTTACATGTCTTCCTGTGTCATGAAAATCCCCTGTTTAAAGCTTGCGTTCACTAATTGGGAA
Organism: Vanellus vanellus; assembly: GCF_965231255.1. Classification (NCBI taxonomy): domain Eukaryota; kingdom Metazoa; phylum Chordata; class Aves; order Charadriiformes; family Charadriidae; genus Vanellus; species Vanellus vanellus. Next base: position 9,902,949 of record NC_138915.1, on the reverse strand, counting down.
GTGTAAACTTTATTTTTGAGGCAAATTCTTCCCATGTTACTACTTTCGTGGTTTCTGCATCATAATGTATGATACGTAGGCCCTATTTCGTTTTCTGTAGATGAAATTTGGGCTCCCTGTAGCGCTTCTGGCAGGTTTCCCATGTTCTACTTTAAATTCTGGGTGGTTTCGCAACTGGTGCAAATTAAGCTGTGCCGGTTTAAACTGCACAGAACTCTGACACCTTAACGGGAGCGGGCCTGAGTTTGCATAATGGGAAGGGGACCTCGGTTGTTGTCCCTGCAAAATAACATAAATACATGGATATGTAAGTCAAGTTATTTGTGGGAGGTAAATGAATATCAGAGAAGAATCTTTCAAGGTGCAAAGGTGTATGCAGTTTTTCACCTAATCGTTATGGTAACAAAATTAATCTTCTTGCTAAATCGGTATTATTTGGTAAATACCCCAATAAACACTGGCAACAGTTCATGGGGAATTTTTCTTCTAACAGCCTGGAAGACAAATAGTATGTTGCTCAACCAGATATGGTTCTAATTATAGCGTTTGCATTATACTGTTTTAATTGTCCTCTTAAATGCAGTTTTTGACATCCTGCCAAGAACTTCTCAATGATTTCTTCATTGAATAGAGGACTTTTAGTCATCCACTACATTTCTTAAGGCCATAATTTTCAACAGCATTAAAATCCACTTCTTCTTCCTTGCCTTGTGCTGCAGTTAATATCATTCATCTCAAGAACAATTGTCTTGTCACCCATTTACCTGGGAAGCACAGTCTCCTTTTTTTTTATTAATCCACAGAAGGTAGAGATGAAGTAGTTCAGGGAATGACTAACTCTGCCATCTTGCTTGGGTTACATCAGGAAGGTGGTCGTGATGTAACTTTTTGCTCCCGGGGTAATAAGGATTTAATAAGTAGGAAATCGACAAATTTCATTCATTTCCACAGTTTTCATACTATGCATTTTTAATTATATTTTTGGTATGCGGAAGTCATTGAAGATACTCTTTACTTCTGGTTTTATAAAAAAAAGCTGCCTTAGGGTGACACTATTTTAAATTCTCCAGGAGAAACTGTGAGTAGAAACTATTTCGCTAGTTGTTTTAGCTCTGTGGCTCCTTTGTAGTTCATGTGTTTTGCACGGGAAAATTACACACTATGGGGTAAATTTTAAGTGTGGTTATAAATTGCCAGAGGAGACTGCTGCTGCAAATAATAAGAATGAATTTAAGAGGCAACTCAGTAGTTCAGAGCAGGGGGCAATGATGTAGAATTAGGAAGAGGCATTTAAGGTCATTCAGAAGCAATCAACCTTCGTCAGTCCTAGATACTTTTGTTGTGTTTTTGTTTTTTTTTTTCCCTCAAAATGTATTTAGGAAGTAGGGGCAACATGTCAATGTTATTCCCATTACATTCATATCAATCCGGAGGTACTCTCTTGAACAGAAGTGGCTGCTGTTGAATTACGGGTTTACAGAGGGTTCTATGGAAGACTGGATTTTATCTTCTCATACAAATTGACTAACACGTTTGCTGAAGTTTCAATTATTATTTATCTATTCATGTCCTCAAAAACCAAACATTTGCAAAATGAAAAAATGCATGTTAGACCCCTCTCCAATCAAACACTTGACATAAATGCTTAACTTGGAGTATTTAAGCTGTTGAATTGAACTCAAGTGAACTAGATTTTTCTTAAAAGTCTACAAGTACGTGCCAAATCAAGGTCCTAACATAGAAACCCCATCTATTTGGAAGAGCACTCGAGCCTGTGTTTAAATGCTTTCCTGAATCACGACCTCGTTTCCAAAGAATGTAGTTTCTAACAGATAAACCCCAACAAATTCTAATGGCCATTCTGATTAGGCAAGAGCTCAGGTAATCAGGTCTGCGGGAGAAGGTAGCAAGTATCCTGAAGTTGCTCCCACCGTTCATTTTTTAATGATGTCTATAATGGTTCAGAGATATTTTGGTTTAAAAATGTACATTACAAACTTATGGTAGACGTTTTTACTAATGTGTTTCTTTGAAGTACTGGTTCAATCATTTTATTGCATGCTCTCCAGGAAAGCACGTGCAGCCAATATTCATCTGCAGATCGATGTAGTCCAGCCCATTTCAATAAAAGTCATTCATTTATTAGCAATATTTGGGCTTGCAGGTAAAACCTTAGAATACATATCCTTTCTGTCCCCCCAGTCCGTGGAATGTTTTTCTGCTAGCAGTAAGCATCTGGCTGTTTTTAAAAGATTAACTAAAACAAAATTAATGGATAAATTTACCTATTACTCCTGAACTATTGCTGCAGTTCCTCTTACTGTCTGTTGCTGTTTGATAACTGAACTACAGCTGCAATGATATTATAAAGTGTTTGTCTGCACATACACATCTCCAGCTGCATTATTTCAGCAGTGCACAATTAATTGGAGTTTGATCACTGAAATTCATTAATTGTAGCCTAATTTGCCACTAGTGAAAGCTGGCGGAGATCTGCAAGATCAGCATAGTTCTGGCAGTTTATACCAACAGTGAATTTGACCCATTATCTTTTGTTGTTAAAGCTTTATTTCTTTTGAAGTAGTTGTATCCTTTGTCCATAGTTAATTATGATATTAAATTGCGGAGGAATGTTTCCATTTTCTCCAACTGCCTAATCTGAGCCTTTGGTCTGACACATCAGATTAGTTGAGATTTAAACCAATGACCTCCTGGCTCTGGATAATGTCATGTTGGTTCCTATACAAAATAACAGGGCTGTCCCTGTTCAGGTTACACTAAATCACAAGCTGATGAGAGGTGACGGGTTCTGCAGCAACTCTGAATCACGTGTCGTTTGATTTCTTCCTCTCTGGGCCAAATTCCTCCAGATAAAAGGTACAGAAGGTCAGCCCCTGTCCAGAAACACTGTGCTGAGATCACAGCACCATTCCAGCAGTGTATTTTGTTTTGGCAAGTAATACGGCAGTGTTCTTATAAGTTAAAAAAAAAAATAATGAAAAATTGTTTATAACAGCACTAACCCAAACAATGCTTTTGTGTGCATCTCATCTCTCATTTATAAATAAAGGAATGAAGTGATGAGATGGTGTGTAAAAATACTTTTAGGATTAGTTTTTCTCAACACCATAGAGTCGTCAGAAGGTGCTGTACATGTAGTCTGAAGACAGTGGCCAGTCAGAAGTACTTACATGCCAGCTTGCAGCCTTGACATGCTCAGAAGTCAGCATCTAAGCAGTCGGCACAGATCAAGTTGGAAGTTTAAAAGTCAGTGAGTGGTAAGTGTCTAAAACTTGATCTCTCAAGTCATTAGGTTGTTTATGTGAGTGGTTGCCCCCCGAGGTGGACAGAAATGTCAGGAGAAAACTGTTGAAAGAGATGTTGCACCACTGAGCTATTGGACAATAGTTAGCCTTGTTGAGTCTTGACTGTGACCATAAAGTTGCCATAAGCGTTTTATAATTTTATTTTTTAGTATTCAAATAAAAATGATATTTTCTGACTTCCTAATGAATGCTTAAGATTTTTTATTTTGAAAATTAGGTGTAATCATTTGTTCTTTGTTAGTCTTGCAGCAGATGGGGGTGTGTGGCTGTTCCTGTGGAGAGAGGGGTGGGAAAAGAGGTCTAGAAGGAGACAGCAGCTGAGGGGATGAGCTAGAAACAGACTCTGGATGGAAGGCCAGACTTCTGCAACTGCAGAAAAGGAGCTGCCACAACGCCTGCATGCTTCAGTGAAGCCTTCAAGGTTTCAAGTCTTATTAGTCAAACTTCTTTAAAAAAGGAGGGGTTCGTGTATGTGGTTGTGTCCATATGTGTCAAGGTTTTTGATTTTGTCGGGCAATTTCAACCAAATGTCAGTGAAGCTGTTGAATACTGTTAAAGTTTTGTGAAAGCAGTGGGATACAAGACTGTTTACCAGCCGTACTAGCAGTAGGCCTGGAATAGGAACTCCATTCATGTTAGACATACGAGAAACCCATCTGAGCTGTGCCTGGAGACCTGACTCCACAGCTAGCTAGCCCTCACTTTTCGTGGGTTTGGTGAAAAAACACGTTCCAGGATGCGAACGCCAGCAAGGTTAGACACAGTGGTCCTGGCAATATTTAAATCATGCCTCTGCCAAAGCGTATTCTCATGCTACTCCCAGAAGAGCTCTGTCAGAAGACATGGCTGGTACGTCACGTCCCATTTTGGTCAAAGCCTGGACTAGCCTATGGTCTTGAAGTTTTCCCTGCAGTGCAGGCCCTGCAAAACTCATAATTTAAATAGATTTGGATGCCTGTAAGTGTGAGACTCCCCTCAAAGCCCGGACAAAACACAGCAGAATTACCCACCTGCAATTCATACCTTACCTTCTTCCTGGGATGCCCACACAGTGTTGATGTGCTTGATGACAGAAATCTCTCTAGACTGTGCCCAAAACCTTGACTTCCAGGCAGGAAAATATCAGGGAGATATGTTCCCTGTTAGAGATAAAATTATCTTTCCGTGTTGAATCTCCTATTCCGCCTACGGGGTATCATTCTGTATTTTCAGTGTGCTCAGGTTCAAAGCCCATAAAGGTCATGTTTCCTTAGGAGTAAAGGGAGCAATTAGGCCAACAAGTTTTATTTCATTTGATAAAAGTTCACATACTTTAATATTCAAGTAATAATTACAGTAATTCGTAAATTAGTCAGCTAAAATATTAATTCATTTGGCACAGTCCTAGTGTATACTGTCATAACAGTGCCTGACAGGACTAGCTGAAATCCTGTAGTTACCTTTTAAATACCACAGAATTTCTTCATTGTTGTGATAAAATACAGATGTGGCTTCGAACAAAACTTGCATGGTGAGCAGAAATAGAATATATAATTAGAACAAAGAGGGCTTAAATCAAATTAATCTTTATCTGACAGGAACATTTACATTTACATCACTGAGTGCAAAGTCATAGCCAAAATTGAAATTAGAAACAGATAATTATGATAAGAGAGGACACTTATGCTGACTTTTCTCATGCATAATTGGAAAGCACACGAAATGCACTGCTTGTTATAATTAGAATTAGTGTTAAAAATACCCCACTTTTAATGAATGCTGGTTTGTTGCAATAAAAAGTTGCCTAAATACTTGTCTGGTAGAAGCACAAGTCGGTTCTGATTAGAAGATCATAAAGAGGGCAGATGGTTTAATAGCTTTTCAAAAACAGTAATAATAGAAGTGGACTCGGTAACATTTTGTCTAGTGTGTTCTAGATCTTTGAAAACGTAGATTTTTCGATGCAGGGCCTAAGTCCAGGCATCTAATTACTGTCATTTAAAACTTGTAAGTGTGCATTATGAATGGTTCACCTGTCACTGAGCAAAGCATTTGCCACTCCAGGATTTGATCTTGAGAAGCTTCACTTTCGTCAATCTGGAGCAGCAAATTAAAGGTGCCCGGCACCTGGGAGGATTGTGCCCGTAATACCCATGCCAAACTACTTGCAATTTACTTTTCAGTACATATACCTTGAAAGCATACGTATACAAACCTGTCCCCTTTGTGAGGAAGGTGCTGCTCATTTAGCTTACCGGGAGTTTTGCCCCTGGCTTTGCTGTGAACGCAGGGTTCACTGGTCCTCAAGTCCCAGAAAAGAAAATACGTTTTATGAGGTTGCTGGAAGAAAGAACTAGCTTGAAACCACGGAGAGTGACAGTATCTCAGAACAAAAATCAACACTGACTGTTTTAATTCACTGGTTCTCAACTATATCTTTGCTCCTATAGATCACTCCTCCTTTTACGTATGGTTGCAAATTGGAGGGATAGATTCTCAGTTGCTGTAAATCCAGTACGACTCACTTGACATCGTCAAATTTGACTGGTTTAGCAGGCAGCTGAGGATCGGAGCCTGTGTATATATAATGCTACAGATACACACACGTTTACGGTGTTTGGAAACAGCACTATAATTGCGCCCAGCTCTAAAAAAAAATCCAGATGATTAGATTTTTAGATTTCAGAAGAGGTAGAGCTGGAGGTCTAATGATGTTTGTCTGCTTAGTACCCCCTTGGCATAAGGGAAGCCGTTTCCATGATGTCAAGGATGATGGGAAGAGCTGGGATGTGAAGTTCAGCCTTTGGATGGATTCTCACAGGCTGTGAGCAGTTCCTCCTTTGGCTTTCACTTGCAACTTTTATTAATGAAACAGATCCAGAGGGTCTCTGGGAATTCACCACCACAATAGTTTAGCATGCTGTCAGAAAGTAGCTTGTCAGATGGCTCTATTGTACTGGGATGTGATTTTTAGTAACATGTAGGATTAGGGAAGTGATTCATGTATTGTGCACTGTTGAAAAGAAGGGTAATTTGAGGTAGCAGAAAGGATTTTCAATGCCAAAACAATAATGATAATTCATCCTGTGGTAAGGAATTGTTATGACACGTTTTCTATTATTAATCTGGTTAGAGGGTCTAGGTTAAATGACTGCAGTCGATTAAAAGATATATAGATAGAAAAGCTTTATGTATTTATTACCTGCTTAAAGAAAAGGAAATTTATCTGAGAAAATTACAACATGGAAGAGTGCACAACTGTGATTTAATGAGCTGCCTTTACATGAACATCTGGAATTATTATTATTGTTATTATCATGATTATTATTATTTTACATAAAACCAAAATACTGACAAATAAGAATGAGAAGTGAGTTTTTTATGTTGGCTGTAACAAAAATAACCATTGTGGTTAAAATAAATCTAAACTGTAGCATTTCTATTGGCCCTGTGCTGCCACAACTGCTGTAAATTAGTGCTTTTTCTCCTGGGGAGTGTCCCACTTAAATCAGGGAGTGCAAAGGCACTTGGTGCAGAGTTTGTACAGTGTATGTCCCTAAATGATAAACATGAACTGCAGTAATTTTGAAGAAAACATTGCTAAAGGAAAAAAATCTAGCAACTGTGATTTCATTCAGCGGATGCCATAGGATGGTTTGGTCAAGGAGGTCAGCTTGAAGTGTACACAGTGGTATTAGCTCACCTAAAGTCTGGCTTTTGTCAGGCACAGTGAAGCGCGGTCCTCGTGCTGATCTTCCACGTAAAACCAAAATTCACTCTTGGATACGTATTTACTTGCTCGAAGCCTAGAAATGGCCACGCATAAATATATACAGTTGCTTGAAGAAATGCTGTTCTTTCAATTCATGCCCATTTCCCGATGTTTTCCTCCCAAATATAGAACTTTATTATAGCTATAAAACCTTAGTTAAGTCTATATCTAGGTATACTTGTTTGTGATACTAATCAGTTAATTTTCACTGCCTTTTATTGTTACACTAAATGGAGGAGTTTAATCATAAGATTTAGAGTGATTCTGAAGTATTTAGTGTAGAACAGAACTGTAGAGACAGCAACATACTTCTGCTAAAACAGTCATCTTGCCATTTTCTAAAGCATAAGCCTAGTTACAAATGGTATCCGAAATGTATATATCCTTATGCCAGCAAAAGAGTTCTTTGGTCAGAGCGGTCTATTAAGTACCTACTTTTCTTTAAAGCAGAACTCTTTTAAGTTTGTTGGCTCTTTAAATTAACCTTGCCAGGAACCCATATTTTAAGATATTCTAGAAGAACCGAGGAAGGTAAGACAAATTTACAGGAAACATAGCTAGAATAAATATGAACGTGAAACCAAAGCACATTCTTTTTATACTCACTGACTTTGCCCTGTATGACAAGCTATTGTGAACACATGTCGGTTGGAAAACAGGACAAACATCCACTAGGTTAATTTAATATCCAATGAATTTCCCTTAAGGAAAAATTATATGAATCTTTGTTACAGTATTTCACAAATCAAATTAGCGACTCAACATTAATAGATTTTGATTGACACATCTGATATTAACCATTAGTGTCTCTATGGACTTTAGCTCTTCCTCATTAAGTGAATTATAAAATTCCACCTCTTGATCAGAAGAGTCTGTTTTGTCTTTTTTGAATGGAACCAAGGGCAGGTCTTCACGTGACATAAATCAGCCCACCTCCATTGAAGTCAGCTTAGGTACTCCAGTTTTCATCTGCCTCAACAATAAATTCTTTAATTCTGATGGAACTAATTTTTTGAGACAGGACTTCCCGATAGCGCAACTGAATTTCTGGGGACTAAAGTTTGTCATTTACAGGTAAAATTGTGGCAAACCAGAGGTGTTGTTACCCCCCTGCTCCCACTCTGGCTGATTCTGACCGTTCAGTTTCAGATTGGAGGCTCCAGCTACTGATGCTGCTGTGGTGTTCTGCATCAGCAAAGTGGCAGCGACCCGTTTGAAGGAATTAATTGAACAGAAGATTAGCATGCCCTCAGAAAGTACAAGGGATTTCTGCTGAAACACCTATCTCTGCCTGGACAGGAGAGGGCCACCATTTTGGTGGAGAACAGTGAGGAACCATTCCCCGTCCAGCAACCAGAGCAATCACTCACTTGTGATGTGGATGGCAAAGCTTCACACTCCCACTCTCTTCAGCTCAACTCGGAGGCTTGAACCATAGTCTGTCACGTACCTTGTCAGTATTGTAAACATCAGGGTGGTCGTGGTTATTCTGGTGCAAGTTTCTCTTTGCTGAGTGTGTTGGAACTGCTCATCTCTGTGCAGGATAATTAAATGTCAGCTGGGGCTGGAAATTTGAAATCGGTTGCCTGACTTGTAGGAGACTATTTTAGCATCATTGACCGGTCTGGTGTGAGTGCGAAGGAGCAGCTCTCTTGGCTTTGTCCTGTGAAACTTGAAAATGTTTCTTTCTAGCTTCTCCAGAAAGGCACTTCAAAAATACTTTGAGAAAAAAGAAAACCAGAAGAATTAATAGCAATCAGGCCTCCTTTCAGAAAAGTGAATCTTGTTTAGGTGCTACCTACTGGTTTGTGGAACTGAAGCCTGAAAGCCGTGAATCTTCTGAAGAGAAAAGATGACATAGGTAGGGAGAGAATCAATACCTAATTTCTTCTCTGGAATTGCTTAAGAAAAAGAAGGGACACAGACAATAGTGTTGCTATCATCATAACTATATTAAGTGCGTTTCTCTTAAAAAACATGTATGCAGATATAGATATGCATAGGAAAGCAAACAATAGATACTGGATTTGCTAAGCCTTCATTTGTTGAGCTTCTGTGTCACACAAATTGTGTTTCCTTGCAGAAAATGATTTTTTTTCTTTTGATTTAGTTAGTGTTTGCCCAACATTCTCACCTCTATGATGATTATGAAGGTGACTTACTCCCTTAGGAATAATGTCTTATATGACACCTGATGTGTCTTACAAATTAAGGTAGATAAGTGGGCAATTTATCTCCACAGATATCTCTGCAGAATCATTTTACTTTACTGACCAATACTTTAAACTTCTCCTGCACTGGGTGGGAGGCTTCTCAATTTCTTTTGCTGCGAGCAACGTACCGGTTAACCCAAAACAAATGTGTGTGATAGATGAGACTAATTCTCCAAGAAGGAGCTCAGCCTCACACCTGCTGCAGACAGGTTTGTGGCCAACCTTCCTTGACAGAGCTGGTGTGAATTCAGATTCAACAAAGAGACTGGAACATCTCTGTGCCTCCTTTAATGACTGTTATTTTTAGAACAGTTAAAAGCCAGCTATGCAGCGTGAAGGATATAAAGGAGTACGGAGTATGTTAGATAAGAATAAAAATACAATAACTCTGAAGGAGGCAAAGGTGGGGGTTTGTGTGTTACCTGCAAGGCTGCCTAGTCCGGGGTGAAAGCATCTGTATACACATGTTGTTCTCAGAGTATATGCCGTTCTCTGGTAGATAACTTGATCAGATCATATTTTTAATAATGTAAACACATTAACAATTAAATGCTTTGGCCTTGGTTCTTTACCTAAATGTCTGGATTTTGTACCATTAACTCTGGTGACTTAGCATGAGTTTCTCATGATTTATTCCTGTGTCGCGTAGATCGCAGTCCATTGCTGTGCCCCCTTCGAGAGTGAGACCCTTGACAGTGGTCGTCTGGCCTGGCTCTGTTGAAGTGACTGGAGTTAGGACCATTGACACAGCAGCTCCATAAATCAGAATACATCTGCTTTCCACACCAACGCTGTTAGTCTTCAGCACTGTGGTGAAACTGTTTACATGCCATCAGTGTTTCTGCCTCAGTTCTGTATACCTGTTTTAATGCAATACTTCTGTTAAAAATTTTCCAGTTTAATTACAGACTCGGTTCTACTGGGATTGCAGTGAAAGAACTCTGGTGACTTCCATTTAATTAATTCTGATTAGGCCTCTGGTGCAAGTGAAAGCAGAATCAAGCCCAGTATAACCCAAAAGGTTATTCTGAGTCAGCCCAAAGGAGAGGCGTTCAGAGAAGTTTCAATAATACCTATATATTTTAGCATGTGACATAAAGCAGATTTTTCAACCCATTTGTTGCAGTGAGTACAAATGAGGCAAAATATAATCCGAATTGGTTAAATTAGGTCCTTCAAATATTAGAGGTGCTTTCTGGAAATGAAGTGGTTTAAATCAATCAAAAGGAACATCACTCAGAAGTTAGTCACAGCCAATCAAAGTTGCATGGTAATTTCATTTTTTTTTGGTAACTTCAAGTCAATGTTAGAAAATTTCACAAAACAAGAATTTCAAGACGTTTACGAGATTTTTATCAGTCTTCATAGACAGCTGGGTCAGATCTTGAGTTGGATCATTGACTTCAATGCAGATTTACCCTACTAAGGATATGGTACTCGGTGTAAGGTGACAGGGAGACTAATAGCATTATGAAATGCCCAGTAAAACAGTGGGGTAATGGTGCTCTTTGTGGATTTTCTAGTGCTTATTTTCTGTGTCTTATTTGCTGTTTAAGTGCTCATACGTGGTGTGTTCTTCTGCACCATTTTGAAGAGACGTTTGTGTGCGTCATTTGTGTGTGTGTGTCGAGTAAACAGTGTGTATGGAAGGTAAGAAGACAGTAACATTGCAGGAATGAAAAGGATAGATTTCATGTTTGTTTGAAAAAGACACCTGCAGAATTCATGCTAGATTGGCCATTGCCATGAGCCTGTTGGCCCTACAAATGTGTTTTTTGACCCATAATAGGTTACAGCTTGATTTAATAGGTCACATTTCACTGCCTTTATGGACACCTTTACATCTTCTTTTCAGGGTAATTATCTTTACACACATCTGATGTGGCAACATAATTGACTCCTGCTTTTGTACGGCTATAGGTTAATGAACCCAACTGATATTTTTTTTAAAGAGAATAAATCACTTGTGTATTGTATTTGAAACGATAGTGAAGCTGTATGTTCAGAGGGCTGCTTTTGATTTAGCAAGAACACTTTGCAGAGAGGCAGCCACCATCTGGGGCTTTATGCCACTCGGTGCACGATGCACAGAAGCGTCCTGGAACGGTACTTCTGTCTCCGATGGGCTAGATCCTGCAGTGGCTGAGACCTTGAAAGCTAATCTGAAGTAAAGAAAATTATGGCAATTTGCGTCCACACGGGTGCTGACTTAAACACTGGATGGGAAAACTATTCTAAACATCAGAGATTCGTTTTTGTAAAACAAAACCACAGCACTCCTAAAGAACCCGATTATGTCCCTTTTATTCCAAAGCCAACATTTTTCCTCAAAATGTGCACCAATGTGAGTTCAGTCATTTTTCAGTTCCTCCTGTAGTTAAGTGTGCGTAGATGGCAGTTCACCATTTTTGATGCTGGTTTGTTTTCATACAATTTGAAAGGAGTCTTTGATTAACAGTGGTCATTTGGCATGGTTTCTTAGCTATTTTAAAAATCTATTTGAACGGTGGAAGCACTAGAGCTGGAAAAGCCAAGTTTGCAGGTGCCTTCAGCACTTTTCAGGATTTTAATGGGCCCTGCACAATGTCATTATGCCTTTTTTTATTATTTTTTTCTATGGCCTGAACAGAATCCAACAAATCCTGTTTGGTTTTTTTTTTTTTTTTTCATGAGAAGGAAAGACGTATTTGTGAAGGGGGGTAAGCATGCTCTGATATGAAGTCTTCCTGTTTTCTGAGAATGGGCAGCTGCCCCCAAAACATGGGCGATGTCCACATATGCTAATTTTTTAACTTGCAAAATTTTCCGATATAGTTTTACTTGCGTGTTACTGCTCTTCCTGTCTGGTTTGAGGCTCAATTGGCCTTCAAGCATTGGCCACAACCTGTGCACGGGGTGTCAGGAGGCTGTTTAAAACTGTCCAGATGGACTCTAATGCAGGTTTTCTGCAGAATTATTTGTGTTCATTAAAACAGTACCTCTGTTTCTGCCTCAAAGTATTTTGAGGGGTTTGATTTTCGCAGAAAACTGAAGACAGGGAATTTGGGGCTAGAACATGCTTTTTACAAATGTTACTCACATGGATGGGCCTATTAACTCTAGACTACCTGTGTGAGAAAAGACAACTCACGGGAGCAGGGACGCTGCTGAGGGCCCTAATTAGTTAATCTGTGAATGCAGAGAATGTGCTTCAGAAGCCCATTCTCGTTACTATTCAGGACATGTTGGTCTGTCTTAATAAAGATGTCACTTCCACTTTACTATCCCTGATTTACTTTATTACTGATTAATAAATAACTGATAGATGAATTGTACATCGAGTGCCAGAGCTTGTCTGCCCTTTTGATCATTTTGTGTCAGAAAGAAGATGCAAAAGGGTCGTAAACCTCTGGGTCTACCCAGCAGAGGACTTGTGCATTAGGTGAGGATGCAACCAGGTTGCCTGGCAGCATTTAGGACCTTAATAGCCCTTGAGAGCGAGGGGCATCCAAGAGTTTTGAGCTTCCCTGAAGATGAAAATGAATGGAGTCACAAATGGCTCATTTACACCTCTCCAAGCGGCTTATTGGGGCATAGCTGTAAACGTGGACACCAATGCATTCAGTCTGATAAACATCCCATTCTTAAACCATGCTTATAGCTAGGTCACCAAATTCCCACTACCTGCTGGTAGGAATGGGGCTTATGCAATTGCGGGGTCTCGGTGTGTCTTTCTGCCCACCCAGCACCTCTTGACCGATTTCCACCAAATTTGGAAGAGATGGTAGCACTCTCAAAGTTGAAAGTTTTATGAAAGCAAGCAGTCAACTAGGAAAGAGAGAGTCTAGCGAGGCTGTGCTTGGGAAAAGGGACATGGTATGAGCACAACTCTCATCAGACATCAGAGAATCCAGCCACAGAAGAGAGGACAGACAGATGCGCACGCAGCTGTAGGGAATCAGCCTTACTTGCACTGATCAAAGAACCGCTTACTTAAAGCTTTGAATGAGCTCTTTGACCATAGTTTTTGTACTTTACATACAGAACTTAGGAACAGTGTACTGTAAAGCTTTGGCACTTGGCATTTTGGAAAGTAAAACTTGGAAAATATTCTCCAGAAAAAGTGTCTGAATGGAAATCCAACCACTTTCTGCAGTCCTCCCTCACACCCTGGTCCACGTTACAATTCAGCAACCTGAGCAGACACGGCAGCAAGCCAACAACTTCGTGTACGAGAGCAGACTTGCCGAATTCAAAGGAGCTGGGCATATACGTGTAAATGTCTGCAGGTTCGGGATCCTAGATATTGTATGGAATTTAGCCTGGCTTTCTGCTTCCCCATAGCATTTGACCTATTGTTTTTAAACACCACCGTAATCGGTACATTTTAATATTGCTGTGATGTTATCCTGAAAGGCAGCTGGGAATTAGCATACTATATTTCATGATTTCATGACTTTTTATATATTCATATTTAGACCGAACAGTGTTAAAAAGAATATTTTATTTCATTATGCAATTTTTAGTGAGCTTATTATCAGTAATATGTTTAGCATAAAATTTATTAGTGACATGCCCTTTAATTTAGCCTGTCTAATTGGTGCTAATTTAGTTAGATTGCATTAAATTACACCCTTTAATGTAGCTATGTGTGGGTCAAGAAATCCATTCCAACAGGTTAGGTAATTTTTCATGCAGCTGAACAGTAAAAATGGTATTAAGGTAGCTGAAAAATGCAATCATGTTCCAAAATAATAGTTTTCCTGGATATGATTATCAGGGAAACAGGATTTCTGTTATAAGTGCTCTTCCTTTGAAGACTTACAGGGTTCATCTTCCATCTAAACTCATGTCCCCAATCTCCACAACAAAGACAAAGGGTGGGAATTAAGATCATTACTCTTACGTGAGAGGGAATTATTAAGAATGATCTTTATTTCAGCCTTCATTCCTTCTTTATCATGCTCAGCACAAAGATAACAGTGAAAAATATGTTGTCCCTTCTTTTATCTGAGCTTCTGCTTTCTGCTCCATTAGAATTACTTTGGTCAGATGGTTGGAGTGGAAAGTAATTGATTTGATCTCAGCGGTGTACAAAGAAGCAATCTAAGCCTGACAAAACAAAACAAAAAATCTGACCTGTAAGAGTCATCGATCTCTGGCAGTAAGAGCAGAGGGCGGCAAGGCAGGACTCCTGGGGGCAGGTCTTCAGCTGGTGTAAATTGTCGTAGCTGTTATGAGTCAGTGGTGTTTGAAGTCACTGGCAATTTTGCCAGCGGAGGTGTCAGACCCTGGATTCAGTTTCCATTTTCCCATATGACCTCCAGAAAACTCCTGGTCCTCTCTGGTCCCTGTGTGTGTCACTGTCTCCGCTCCATGGAGCAGCGATTGCCGCTCTCCCGTGCCCCCAAGCACTCCCTCTGTCCCGACTTGTCTGCTGGGAATCTAGTCCAAGCGCAAGGCAAACTTCTTCCATCTTTGGAGGGGTTTCAATACATAATTTCTGTGCATCAGGAAGCCCCTTTGTGTCTTTGGGCTGTCTGTAGCAATGGTTCCAACAAAAGGGGGGGGGGGAAGACAAGACAAGACATTAAGGTTTTCTCTCAACGAAGTGTGTCAGTCCTAGCATGTCGAGGGCGTGCTCTCAAAGCCATGGGAGATCAATAAATAATCTCCCCCCAACCCCCTTTTTTTTTTATTTTTTACCCTCAGAACTTGAATCTTGTATAAAAGGGTCTGACAGGTTTTGAGCATGCTTCTGGGGATGACCCTTGTAGCATAATGGTTCACCAACCTGTTTGTGTGGTTGTTTGTCTGAGGTTACGCTGTGGTGTTGTCATCATTGCTGAAAGAGTTGTGTTGCTAAACTGCTCTTTCCAGTTTTATTGTCATCATCATGTTCTTGTTGAGCTTAGTTTTACTATAGACTGCCTGAATAAATAGTAACACTTGCTCTGTTTTCCCATATAACCGACTCCTGATATAGCAGTATTTTTAAAGTTTTCAGGTTGTAATCTCAGATTACCCACATCTTCGGAGAGCATCTGCACAACCAAATGTGCGGGAGCTGGGTAAGGAGGAGCAGTCGGTAGGAGCTTAGATGCAGGGAACCACTAGGGAGGATGAACAGGGGTATTGGCTATTTTTTTTTAACCTTTACCAGCGTATATGGTATTGTTGGAGCTGAGTCGCATGTAATAATTTTGCAGGTAACCAGCAGCGTAGACTCAGAAATAAAGCCGTTGCTCATTCGACTCCTGGCCTGTCCCATATTTAAGCGGTTGTAGTTTTCCCCTGCAGCACCAATGAGAAAAATGACTTGGAGGAACAATACTCGTAGCAATTTTCTCTTCCTACTAAGTGCTAATCTGTAGGGTATCTCCTTGGCAAAAACCAGCCAGTCATACCAAAATATCAACCTGAGTTTCCTAACAAAGCCAACTGAGCACTGAGAACAAAGCTAAATGCCTGTTAAGTCTGATCTAGGCGTCTTTTTAATTCCTTGGACAATGCTCCCATTCAGAGGCTAGAGCTGTTGTAGGGGATGTAGCCCCTAGAAGGCATAGGAAGAGCCCCTTTTTGACAGCAGTTGTCTGGGCTAAACTGATACCTGTTTGATGTTTGGAAGGATGTGAGATCAACTTTGCCTAACAACCCAGCTGTAAAACTGGCAGAAAAAGAGAGAGCAGCAGCTCAATTGCAAACATCACGCTGAGTATTATGTTTTGGGTAAATAAATATAAAAAAGAATAAGTGGAAATCTTCCTCTAATAGGAAAATACATCAATGATACTGTAATTAGAACCAACATTATTCAACTGTAATAAAGTATTTATTTTACTGTGATTACAACAGTTGTTTATTCTTGGGAGCTGTATCCAGAAGCAGAATATCCGGACTGGAAAGGATAGAGCAGCTGCCTAAACCTAGTTTCTTGAATCTGTGCTTAGCGGCTCAGTTGATACTTGCCAGTAGAGCCTCAAGACAACAGACTGGGCAAGTGCGCCAATCCAGCTGGGTCACAACACATTTACAACCCTGTGCCTCCGAGTCTGTACCTGGATATTAATGCAACTGCAGCTCAAGCAGTGTGGAGGGAACAGGCAGAAGTGCCGTACAGCTGCACACGAAATCAGTCTGTTCAAGCACTGTTTTGGTCCTGCCATGCATGTAGCGATGATAGACAGATTTTATCCCAGAAACGAAACTTAATAGTCTGGGTGGGGTTTTAGGGCTTTAAGGAAGAGAGTGGATTTTTAAAAGATGTGTGTTTCTATATTGGCTTTCGATTTAGAACAATAAACACTCTATGCGCACGGGCACTGAGCATCCTTCCAGCTATTTAAATGTTCTCAAACTAAACACACAGTTCATCCATTCCTGTGCTCTGTCATTGGGAGAGAATGATCGGCTCCAACAGCAAAACCAAGTTTACAGCCCGACTGACGGGGCTGGACCCTGGCAGCTTGCTGCATCCTGCTCAGAAGCCCTTCCTAGAAGGCAGCAGCTGAGCAGAACGTAGAGGCTGGACAGACTGTGTGGCTCGGGGGATCTCTGCTGAGGGAGGGAGGGAGAGAGCAAGCATCTTGGTTGCATGGATTCCTACCTGCAGTCTGGATGCCCAGATAATCCCCAGTGATTCAGAAATATTCAGAAACATCACCAGGATGTTGTATGTAAACTAACTGTATAATCAAAGGTTGTAGATTGATTCTGAGGTTTCGTGTTGACGTAAGGGAAATTAGCTCTTCAGTTCTCCCTGTGTCCCCCCCCTCTGCCCTGCCGCGGGGCTGGTGAATGGGCTGGTCACTCCGGGCCTTGTTCTTTGTGTTCAAAGCGAGAGGAGAAGCGGTGCCAGCCCTGCCCGTTGCTCTGATAAATGCAGAGCGTGCTAGATCTGCTGCCAGCGCGGCGCTTGCCAGCACTTAACTGCATAAACGGGGACGCTGGGAGGTGATGCAGGGTTGCGCTGGGATACTTCTGCGACAGAGATCTAGGCCATCGGTAGTGTCCTTTGATCTCTTGTGTCGTATTAGACTTGTAGCTTTTGGTTTCTTGCTGTAAATCCAAAGCGCTCACAAGCTGATGCTCAGTGGCTGGCTGCGTGCCTGCAACTGAGGTGCTGGTGTAGGGAATCGTGAAATGCTTGGCGCATCCCCTGTCAGGTGCGATGGGGTCTTCCCAGAGTCCCTGTGCCATCGTCCCGGCCTTCGGGTAGAAGCGGAGGGTCAGACAGAGAGTACCGTCTCCTGGGCTGGCATGAGAAGCGTCTGGCAGAGCACTGAGCTGAACTGAGGTCTTCCAAGAAGTCCGTGGCACATGCCACAGCCATTTTGGCATTGGCTCAGGCTTTGGGAAAAGTTGTCCTGAATTGGTTCCCATTGCCTGCAAGTAGCAGGCACCGGCTCTGGCACTCGCTCGTTGTTTTGAGTGCTGTTAGGTGGGCCACTGCTGGGGGCATGCAAGCCAGTACTTTGTATGGTAATATTTAGAAAGAGATAAGAAGAACCTGCTTTTCATCTGGTCTCGTTCTTCCCTGCCAGCCTGTGCTTTCTTTCAGCTCAGGAGACTGAAATCTTCTGTTCTCTTGTAAAAAGAAGTCACTCTGTGAGCGAAGGAGCTAATGAAGCTTCGCTTGTAATGTCTCTCGCTCATGCGGATCCTCTGATATCCTACAAAGGGTGAGCTTTATTAGCTTTTCCTGTAATGGGACAGCAGTAGGATCCCTCTCCTCTCCCCCACTGCCTTCTTTTCAAACTCCGAAGAGTTTCCATATCTTTTGACCTTGATGCTGGACAGCAGGGGTGAGTTGAACACCCTTTTTGTATGACAGCACAAACACATGCATTATTTCAGACTCCCGTGACTGCAGTCTGTGGGTGTCTCATTTCTGTCAGGAATCAGGCTAAAAATAAAACAAACAAATCCCCTGAAATAAAAAAGAAGCATCAGTGTTCAAATGACTTTATTGTATAAACTGGGGAGTCATCTGAAAAAATTCAAAATAAGGGCTATACTGGCTAAGCTGAAATCCACCCACTCTTAGCAATAGCAGTTGGTACTTTATTAGAAGAGTGGGATATTGCTCCCAAAACTTATATTCTGCTTGTTAACATATACATAAGACAACCCCATCATGTGGCTTCTCATTTTAGCCTACGGGTCTACTTTCCGTGTTCTTATGGTTAGAATTGGTGAGGCAGGAAAAGAATGGTTCATGCCTGTCACTAACAGGCAGAGGGAGACAAGGGAAGCTGAATGGGTTAAAAATCAGTGCTGGATTCAAACATCAGATTTTCCTAATCAGTTTGTCACAAATGCAACCATATTTAAACTCAGCTGCTTGGGTAACACCCAAAAGCTATCATTGCACTAATGTAATTATGATAGCGCATCAATTGCTGTAAATCACAAAGCTATAGATAGGGTGTAGTTGTCATGTTCTTTGTGATTAAAAGATGTAGGATATCTAATCACTGCAACGAGAGAGGCTGTCATCGATAAAGGGAATCTGGAGCTGGAGAGCAGTATTGATTGTGCCAAGGAATTTGCAAACTCTATTTCTCAGTTTTTGCACACTTTGAACAGCCTTTCAAGATGCACCATCAGTTACACATACACCACCCCACTCCCCCCCAGGGCTGGGGTAATGAATGAATAGGTTAACATCTGCCTTTTCAGGTTCTCTAGCAAAAGGGTGTTCAGGAGATGCTAATTTTTTAGCAATTTCTGGTCCAAAAGGGCATGCTATTTGGTAGATCAAAATTAGAAATGGTACACTGTATTTCCGCCTTGGAGGGAGTAAAGGCCATTCCTGAGCATAGTCTCACATCATGCTGGTGATGGGGATCTCGGTCCAGTTGCTCTGGTGCCAAACCAGTGTGAGCTCTGTGCAGCTGGCAGAGGCTGACTGCGGAGCCAGCGGCACAGCCCCTGTGCTGAGCCCAGCTGAAGCACAAGCCAGCATTTTCTCCATCGTGGCTTTAAATACCTCCTTGAACTTTTTTTGTAAATGGCACAACTTTTCTACGTGTAGCTGAGAATCAGACTTTCCCTTGCTCTAAAATGTCAGTGCTTGTCATCCATTTTCTTCTTAAAAAAAAAAAAACAAAAAAAAAACAACAAACAACAAAAAAAGCCCAGCAACAAGCAGAAACACCAAACAAAAAAAAACCAACCCACAGTAAAACCCCCAAAATAATTTATGGCCAATATTCATAAATTATTTACATTCAAACTGTGGAATTGTAAGCAAAAATGACTGTTAAATGACCAACAATGATGAAAATGTAAGGATAGAGCTGGATCGTCAGGCTGCTCGGTTGCTTTTCATGCATTTGGCTGTTTGTTTGCTTTTCCCTCAAGAGTCTCCATGGATCACCATACAAAGAATTTATGTGATTTTTTTATTAATATGTAGCATATGGTTTGAAAGCTTTTATACATTTATAGCTTTCATCCACAATCACGTAGTTCCTTGTATTGGTGTGTTTGCATATAGATGTGTGTATGTACACAATATCTGGCTGTGCATGTGTTTAAACTAATATTCTTTGTATAGAAATACTATACCCTCATGTTCCAGTTTCTCTGGTTTTCACCACTCTCTTCTTTATGCTTGGGTGGTCATATTTTGAAATTTCCCCAGGACCAGTTTTTCATGCAGTCACGTTTCTCATCACATCTGAAGGATGTTGTGCTTCGCATGGTAATTAGGTCCTCTTTGTTTCATCTGCTGAACTGCTCTCTGTTACTTCCTGCAGCACACTCGCGACTGGAGGCTATTGCTGAAATGTTAGAGCAGTGGAGATTCTCTAGGAGTAAACAGCTTCATGTTAACTTGCCTTTTTTTTTTTTTTTTAATGCTGATTTACATCCTGTTTAAACCTTGTGCAATTATATTTATCCTTGTTGCTTTCCTAGAGTAATGCCATTTATTGGAATAATTTATTATTGCATTGTGTGGCTGGTGGGTGTGTATGGAAATCATCTGAGTATTTACAAATACATATGACTTTATATATAAAAACACACAAGTATCTGTTTATCTCCCTAAGGCTTGAAAATGCTGATGGCTTAGCTGGAAGTGCAAGTTGCTGTCAAGCTTTACAGAGTTTAAGCTTTCATGGCTTAAAAGAAAGCTCTGAGTGTTAGTTTTTCTGGCCCCAGGTGAAGGCAGGCTGAGGGTGGCTTCAGGCGGTGTTTGGTGTTTGCGGGGCCAGGCAGGGGCCGGGCTGGGGTGGCAGTTTGCTGTGGGACCCCATCTCTGCAGATGCTGGGACAGACCCAGGCATGGCACAGCGGGGGCCCGCAGCCGGCGCACCTGCAAGCCTGGCCAGGCCGCTCTCTAGGAAGGGGCTTCCTCCCAACACAATTTTATACTTCCTTTCTAGCTGTCAGGTTACAACGGGGAGTCGAGCCTACGTTTTTAGCCTTTGTTGTTCAGAAGGAAACTTTCCAAACCTGCGCCACCCCTTTTGCTGGCGCAGCGAGCTCCTGCCTCTTTGGGCTCGCAGGTCGCTCACGCTGGAGCCAAAGGGCAATCCGTTGGAGGCGGCTCAGGTTGTACTGCTGCGCTCGCGAACCCTGACGGCGCTGGGGAAGGCAACAGGAACCGGGAACCAGGTCAGGTTTGCCCCGAGGTTGCTGGGCAGCCCCTGGTGGGGTCCCTGCAGAGAGAGGTTCAGGGCAGGAGCACTGAAAATGCCTGCAGTCATCTCAAGAAATGGGAAGCGATCCAGTAACTCACCCTGACTTCCCTTTCAGTCGGTACGACGCTCTGGAATGACTTTTTGCAAAACATAAACCAATGTTGTTATAAAGGGGACCATCACGCTGTCCGAAAAGCCTGCCCGCTGGAGGCCAGCAGGAGAGGTGGATGGGCAGGAGGTGTCCAAGCAGCTGGTGGTGGCAGGGCAGGGGTGGCAGCAGGGACGTTCTTCACCCTGGTAGGTTGGGTAGTACCCTCGGGGTTCGCTGCTGGCCCAAGTGATGCACACGAATATACATGGGAGTGCGCATAGGCATCTGAGAGCGAGAGATGCGGACGCTGTGATAGACAGCAAATGCTTTTGTCAACGCGTGGAATTCCTACTGGTTGTTTATCTATTTTTTTTCCTCTTGTAATTAATAATGCCGTGATTACTCTGATTATAATGATTGCACATCCCTTTAAGTGGTATCTAGATTGAGGTTTACACAGCATTTTTTCCTGGTTTGTGTGTTCTGCAAACATATTAAGAAAGCCTCTGAAATAATATTACCAAACGTCAAGTAAAATCCTGTCTCCTGAAGGGCTGATGAGATCATATGCGTATGACTGTGTGTTATCTTGCCCTGACACATGGAATTAAGTCTTGGACTACCCTCACCTACGAAGACATCATTCTGCCAGCGTTTTCTCTCTTCTGGCCATTTCAGATATGACAGCTTTTTTCCCTTCAGCCAATTAAAGCGGGGCTATTCTCTGTAAAAGCCAATGAGAAAGATTTGGCAGTTTCATAATTTCTGAGAGTTTCTTCATTTCGTTTTGTTGAGCTTACTGGTAGCACGCAAACAGGGGCGTTTGTGTCAAAAGAACCCCATCTTAGTCCTGTAACAATTCTGTGATTTTAATGAACTTATTTGTATGTGGAAAGTAAACTGGATTTTCTGTTATCCCACTGGGAAGGAAGGCTGTGGGAGAGGGAAGCCTGAAATTCAGCCCCACAGCTCTGCAACCAGGGGGACACAGTTTCTACAGTGCAAGATCGAATTTAGCAGCACTGCCACTCACTCCTATTAATGTTTTTTTTTATTTTATTTTATTGGGTTTTACAAATTTTGGGAAATTATGAAATTCAGAAGCAGACATTTAGGCATTTCCATTTTTTACAACACGTTCTATGCTGTTTCTTTCTGGAGCTCCTGACATTGTTTTTGTTTTATTTTCTTAAGGAAAGCGTTTTACCAGATTGGAATCAGTAGGAGACACCTCCATTTTTGTCAGAGTGAAGTTTTTTTAAATCAACACAAAATGAACACTTTCAAATTTTCAGCTTTCTGAAAAGTTTTTAACATGTTGTTTTAGTCCAAATCAAAGCAATTTCCCTTCCTCTCTCCAATTCAAAATTATCATTAGACAACAAATCGCTCATTGTCTAGCTTGACAAGAGTGGTTGGCTCTCGGTCTTGCATTCAGATCCCCAAGCCACTGTCTGATGGGGAATTCATTCCCCATCTGTTTCCATTTCTGCACTGTGAGTTCAGCCTGGCACATGAGCTGCAGTACAATTGTGGGTTTTGTGATCCATATTTAATTCACCTAACTTTCAGTCTTTAACTGAGATGCCCCGATTAAGCAGAGTGCTGTCCCTGGCCTCTCTGTGTAGTCAGCGCAGAAGTAGGTTCATGCAGAAGGTGACTCTGCCCATGGAAGATCTCAGTTAAATGCCTAAAGAATAACTTCTCTAAGATCAAGCTGTTATATGCTTTAAGCAGTTCCACTAAAAGAAGCCTGCTTGGCTTATAGAGACATGCTGATAATGGGCTCATGGGCTTGTTAGGTCAGCCAGCAAACGGATGCTGGGAGGTCCTTGGGGCTTAAGTACCACGACAGCATTGTATTTCTGGGGAGATCATTGCATTTCAAGGGTGTGATGTGAGACATGAGACTGCAAAGTCATCCCCAAGCTGCATTTATTCGCCTGAAGTGCTCAGTGTGTCAGACCTGATTTCAGTTATAAAATGGAAATAATAGATAAAAAAGGTCAAACCATTTATTGAGGATTGACATTTACAGCAGTCAGGAAATCTCCAGTTGTATACAGCTTTGTGTATATATGTCACTCCTATATGACACTGTCCTGCTGAGGATCTCCAAACCACTACTTTCCTACTATAACTGGGTGGTGGGTAGCTATACATTGCTTATTTGATTTATGCAGATGCACAAACAAAGAAACCCAGAAGTTAATTAACTTGTCTGAAGTTGCGGTACACCTCTAGCAAAGTGAAAACATAAATTCCTAAATCCTCTCTGTCTATGCAGTTTCAAAATTATTTTATTTTGTCAGAATATTTATTGGTCAGAATAATTATTGTAAAGTTTGTTAAATAAAACTGTTTGCAATTGATACATTTTCTGTGAAAGCTGACTAGTAAAGGGCTTGTGTCCTTGATCCCATTGTAGGCAACAGCAGTTGTGCGTTGGATCATTGGCAGAGTATGTGGATTGAGTACAGTGCAGCAAACTAGATTGAAGGCAGTAGTCCAGACAGGGATGCAAAGAGCGATACCCTCCGGTGCTGCATCCGGACCTGGATACAAACGGATCTACCGTAGGAGAGGTCGCACTGTGTGTGTGAAATAACACCAGCAGCAGTCCATGGATCAGTAGATCATCTTTGCCATTAACATCTAAGTAGGAAGAAGGGGGAGGAGGAATACATATACACTCAGTTCCACGCACATACACACATGCAGAGTAGGAGACGGACATCTCGCATAGGGCTGGTAACAGCCAAGTAATTAAAGGAGCTGAAGCAGTAAGTGCCAAGACACCCTCTCCAAGGGTACAGAAGGTTTGCTAATGTCACTCTTGATGTCCCTAAGGTATAGTGCAATTCTGGTGTTTGTCTCGGATGCCCTTCTGTGAGATGTGCATTGCCTAGGAGCCAGTCTGTTTTCTCCTTGCCTTAATGGTCTGACTTTGAGAGCTGAGCTTTAAGATCGCTGCGCCTCAAGGAGACCCAACACATACCCAGTTAATGTGGTCTTCAGGGCTCTTTTCTTCCCATTGCTCATGCATTGCTGCAGCATTATTTCTCAGTGCTTTGAATTAAGGGGCTAATATCCTGGCACTAAGGATTTAAGGGACCTTGTGCAGATATAGACAGAATAATTTATAGAGCAAACAGTAGTCTTGAAAACATTGATAGAATGGCCCATCATTGCATAATAGATATTAGATCTCTAGTTCCCTGTTCCCCCTTCCTGCTCCCAAAAAGGAAACTTTTGGCCTTTGCATAAGATGCCAAGACTTACTAGTCAGCCCCAACTGTAAAAATGAAGAAAAAAGACATTTAGGTTTTAATGAAACACGTCTTCCAAGTTAACTCAAATGCTTGTTTAGATAGCTTTTGAGATTAGTCTAAGAATAATAAACTGTCATTTATAGGGAACTTCCTGGCCAAAGACCTCTGGGCAGCTCCAGAATACCAGAACAAAGGATTTACAGCCCACTGACTACTTAAAATGGTCATGTTATTTTCAGATTCAAAAGTCCTTTTTCCTTTATGACAACCTGTTGGTGAAGAGACAAAGCTGTCTGCCGATCCTTCAGATTCTGGAGTTACTCTTGACCATGTAATACGCGCGGGTCAGTTTATTTAGCTTGAGTTTGGAGCTTTTACGGATCCGTGCTGTCTGCCGTGCAGATTTGGTTTTCTGCTTATGGCATCAGTCAGAATAAATGGAGGGATGGGATCTGCCCCGGCTGCTGTAGGGGATTTCCCTGGAGTGTCCCCGGTCTCCTAATAAATCAGTGTCTTTCCTGGTCCGTTTCTGATGGGATCCGGCCAGCAGGTCAGCATCCTTAGGTAAAGAAAGGCTTCCTGAAGTGAGCAGCAGTCACAGAAAGTAAATTAATGGAAGCCGGCGTCTGCTGATCTCTTTGACAATAAGGAATTTCACTGCCAACATTTAGAAACCATTGGAAATGGTCTCCATTGGAAACCAGATTTCAACTTTCTGCCCTGGGCTGCCAGAAGTATTTCAGCATAAAATGCTAAAGTAAGTTGAACTTTCAATTATAATTTCAATGACTGTCTAGTGAAATGGATTAATGCTCTGGCACTGCACCTTTGAGGCTTTGGCTCGAATCTTGTAGGATAAAAATCTGTCTGCTTTGACAGTTGAAAAGGTCAGAAGTGAAATAATGTCAGGTGGTCTTAGCCCAATTCAATGTCTCGATTAAGAAATAGATGTAAAAGTTGTTGATGGGGGATATCGTATCAGATCCTTTGCGAAAATATAAATAATTTTTTATTTACATTTTATCAGCAAAATTAGACGCAGACAGCTGCATTTCGGTGAGGTGGAGCTTAGTTCAAGCCTCAGGAAGGCTGGATTGCCAAATGAGCAAAATACAGGTTACTCTGCGCAGTATCTTAAGCTCAAAAGCTTGTATCCATCATGAAATTGATTTCCTGATATTTGACTGTGTCAAGCATAGTTCTCACTTAAATATTTTTTAAAGTTTAATTTGGGAATTTTTATTAGCTGAGAGTGTGTAGAAAGAACGTGTTTTTCTCACTGTTCAGGCAAGACAAGGGGTCTCTTCAATTTACTTTTTGAAAATGCTGCAATTCAATTCCTAAGCTTATTAAATAGGATTGTAGTTAAGGAGCAAAATACAGTTATTTGCATAATGCATTTTTCTCTTATTTGGATACATACTTGTATAATTTTACATGATAATAATATATAAATATAAATTGCTTCTCCAGACATCCCTGCGGAAAGGTCACTACGGCAAAAATTTCTAGCAATAGGAACAGGAATTTCTGCTGGGGGAAAAAGGACCGAATAAGGGTTTGGGGCTGTGTGGCGCAGTGATGGGGACAGTGGCTAACAGAGCTGCAGAGCACTTTCACTGCCTTTGATTTGTCCCAGCCTCGCTTCTCACTGGTCCTCCGCAGGGGTCAGGCAGCCTTGGCACTGCTCTTCCCAGCGCGGTTGCAGGTTTTCTCAGCTTATTTCAAGAAGAAACACAAGTACAAGATAGTGCAAATTGGAAATCATGTATGTCATGGTATGCTCCGCAAATTATCCAGTTCTGGTTGGTAATCTATTGCAGATGATTAAATAAGTGAGCAGTTATGTCCTTTTCAGCGCTGGTAGACGTATTTGTTTTATTTCATTCCCTGTTCCTTCTCTGTGTGTGTGTATGTGGTGTGTCATGGGTTTTTTCCAAGTTGTGTTTCTGTCTTAAGGCAAAGAAACCACAGTCTCCATGTGATCATGATGCAATGCAAGAGCTGATGGAACCGTACATATGTTGTAAAGATTAATTGGCATTCAGTTAGGCCCCATAAAGCATGGCATGCCATGCATTATCCTCTGGTTTGCCTTCAATTTACAGTGCGATTCAGTTCACATAGTGGGCACAGACTGAGAAAAGAATGTTTCTTAAGTATAAAATGTGTACTTTTTAGTAGGCTGATCTCCCCGGCGACAAAACCTTAGAAGAGCTTCGGAGATTCAGATGCGCCTTAGTTGCGGGGCAGTCCTAACACAGTCTTGCTTTTCTCTGCTGAGATCTACTACGTGGGGCCCAGGGGACCACTGAAACCGCAGAATTACCTTTTATTTGTTCTGTAGATTTTTTCTGACCCAAAAAACCCCCGAAACGGTAGCGCATCGCCATCCTCACGCTTGAAGGACGTAGAGCTTGGCCATGGTGCGGAGCCGGCGGAGCGGGGCTGCGGCGCGCGGTGCCGCGTGGGGCTGGTGGGGCGGCACGGCCCTCGCCGGGCTGCCGGGGAAGGCAGAGAGGCCAAGCACCCTGATTGCGATCCGTTATTTATAACAGAACAAAGTGGTAATTTTGCAACTATCACGGCTCAAATATGGGACCATTTCCCTAGTAATAAAACTATTACTCTGTAACTGTTTACTTATCAGGAGACCATTATGTGATTGATGACCTGAAAATGGAGGTTATCTTTCAATTCATTTGAAATGCAAACTGACTAGAAAATCTATAGTTATTGCGGCATATTTTTAAGCAAAATCAGGCACCTACATTGACCTCCTATTTACATTTCTTTGAGGAGAAAAATCACATAAAAGCTATCAAGAAACACATTTCACAGCAGGCAAATTAATTGGTTTTACTGTATTTGAATGGAGGGTTTGTCAAATAAAACATGCCATGACAGTTAATAGTGTCATTTAGAGGCAGAAAATTATTGGCTTATTTGTTATTGGATAAAAGGAAGGCAAACACTTTGTATTAGGAAGTTTTAATGTGTTTAAAATCCTCATTAGGGATTTATGGACATTCTTGCTTAGCATAGCGCCTCATTAATTTGAGGCTAAACAGTTACTTCTGTGTTTCTATTCCAATTTTTTTTTCCCTTTTCTTTAATTAGATCTCGCATTAGAGTTTGGTCTCTACACCACTGGAGATGTAGAATTAATTAATGTGATTTATAAATCTAATGGAAGTGAGTTATTCTTAGATATCTTTTCATTTTAGCGAGCGGTTTAACTGCACGCAGCATAAGTGCACGCAGATCTAAGAGATTTGGGGAGCTCAGGAAAAGTATGCGACTTCTGCATTGAATACATTTAGCAGGGTCTCTTGGCATTAATAGATCAAAGCATTTTAATTAGAAATGTAACTAAAAGGGAGGCCATAAAGATCCCGTTCCAAATCAGATTTTCTTTGTTCTAGGTTCCGTACAGCCCCCCAAAAGTGTTCTTTTAGCTCCCCTTTTGCATGATAACCATGACATTCGCTGGCAGTTGGGGTAATCATGTGTTTTACTATTTAATGAGCATAAGATCTGGCTCTTAATATAGTCTGAATTTGGATCCACGCCCAATAAAGACATAATCATAAATTGTGCTATTTTGTTGTTATTAATAAAAGAAAAAAAGTGTTTTTATTTCAGATAGGAATTTCATTTATTTGGTAGATGTTTATGTAAAAGAATGTATTTGTGTGGACTAGTTATGCTGACAGTTACGCTTGGTATTTAAACCCTTAGATATTTCAAAATACATTTGTTTCGCTTCCCCCTGGGCAAGACCATGACCTTGCCCTTTGAATTCTGGCCCTCCGTTTCGAAGGCAGTCTGAGGACGCGATCTGCGAGTTGTGACTGCGGTGGAGGGGCGCATGAAAACAACTACTTCGCAAACAAGCTCCGAGCAATTAATTTGGGCCTCAGCATTGGCCTTGCAGCTGTGCAAACTACTGTACAAATTAAACCCCGGAGTACATTTTTCAGTGAGGACATTCATACCTGCTTTAAAAAAAGAAGTGGAACAGATAACGGGCGCAGTCACCCGCTGCGTTCTCGTGGCTACAGTAAAGGCACTGTCAGATGTAAACAGATGCTTAGAAAGGTTCTTCTTCAAAACCTCAAAAGAAATGTTGCAGTCTGAATTCATGAGGTCAAAATAATGCTTCAGGTTACAGTGATGCAACTTCGCTGACATCAGCGGAGTTTTAGTCGTGTCAAAAAGGCCGTGCTCTGACCTGGCGACGCTGCTACTATTTTAGCAGGACGTTACACAACTCCTGCCTGACGCTGCTCGCTCTCCTGCTGGCGCGTGCTGGGAACAGACACCAAATTCCGCTAACGTGAAATAGATTTAAAGGAGATCCAATTCCAAGTTGTATTAAATTTAGACAGCTATGTCTGAGCAGTACAGGGATGCTGAATGATTTCCAAGGGGTTCTACTCCACGGCTTACGCTGAGAATAAATATGGTGTCTAATTTACATCCCCCTAACTGAGGGCGAGTGGACTTGGACGCCAAACTCCCTCAGCGCTCCTTTTGTACTTACACTGCTTCATTGTCTTCCGAGGAGTTAGATTTCATTCACACTGGTAAAAGTAAGACAAGAAACAGACACTTGATCTTTATTTCTGCCGCACCGTCTATCTCACCGCACCAGAGGGTCGCATAGTCTGTTAGTCAGGCTTTGATGTTTCAAGTGGACAAGTGCACACAGTGGCATTTTAGGTCAGGGTGCCTTTTATCATCAATTTAATGGAAATGTATAACGTAACCTCTTCTAGAATAAGGTGGAAATACCAAGGCGCATAAGAAAATGCACTTATTTTATATAAGTAAATAAGTACTTGCAGTCATTGGAGGAGGAGGGACAGAGAGAGAGAAAGGAAAGAAGAAAGAAAAAAAAAGAAACGTGAAGTTCCAAATTTCCTTGCTCTTTGTCAGTATTAAAGGGTTGTAACAGCCTTTATGCAAGCCAGTGTTTTAGTCGGAAATTAAGTACTGCAAATGCCACTTTTGTTGGGGCCTGGCTGAATACTGACGTTACCAGTTACTCTGGTATTATCATCATGGCGAGCTTCTAAAATACTGCATTCAGAATATTCCATAAGTAAAATGTGCAGCCTTACCTACATTAAAAAACTCCCAGGAGACCTTGAAGTGAGAGATCACTTTATCAGGCTTCTCTCTCTAATAGAGTTTGGCAATTTGCTGCATGAAAATAATGGAGAACCATTGAGTTTAAATTGAACATCAGCATATTGTGCTTTCATGGAGACTGTTTCATGCTGATCAACATTGAAATGGTATTGTTAAAAGAAAACATCAAAGAAATAAAAAAGAAAAAATGGGCTAAATACAGCATGCGCTGGGAAGAACAAGAAAAATATAATTGTCACATTCAGGTCAGTCTGGTTTAAAAATTGCTGTAGCAGAACGAAATGCCAGTGAAAAAACGTTGTCCTTGCAGTTGGGGTTGCTCTGACTGGGAGGTCGATGTTAGCTGAATTCTTTGTAGGGAAATCAAACTATAATTCTTTCCGATTTGCGGGCGCCCCGACCCTGTGTAACTGCACTGTTCTGTCTAGCTCTTCGGTGACTGGAGCGGAGCGTATTCGAGTCATTGGCTTTTGAGTGAAGCTAAAGGTACCCACTGTGGGCAGTTTGGGCTTCTGAAGTAGAGACCTTTTGGGAAGTTCACTAAAGTCAGCGGGAGTCCGATTCAGTCACGGTTTGGACCACACGATAAGTTGTTTTTCCTAGATAATGTGCTTTACTCGAGGGAAGAGGCATAAACTTCTCCATCCACCACTGGAAGAGCAGCGCTGAGCGCAGGCCAGGCTGTCTCAGCTTAACAAATGAATTAACTCGGTCTGCTCCTAAAACTTTTTCATGTTTTCAGGTTTTCCGTTAAATGCCTATTTGACACAACTGCTTCTGCAGTATTTGTACAGGGGCAACAGAGGACCACCTCTCTGTATTTTGTTTTAGGCAACAGTTATTCTTTCTCTCTCAATTTTTTGTATATTTATCAAGTATGTATTTTCACAGACCTCTTAATAAGCCCCGGGAGATATTTTGGGGGTTTAAATAATGGGAAACGTAGTCTTCTCATGGTATTTTGGTTCCAGGATGGTGGAGGTACTAGAAGAAAACAGTGGATATACATTATTTGGGCCCCACAAATGGCTCCCTTGAGAATTAATAAGCCTGTGAAAAAACACATACATGTATTTGAATGCCAAGGGAGCGATTTTATTTGGTTTTTTTTGAATACCACCGTGTTTGACTTCATTCAGTTTCCTCCAGAGCCCAAATGTACGGTCCTAATATATGTTGGTGATAACCTCATGAATATCAAATACAGCGGAAAAAAAAATACCACTTAGGTTGCAATATTCATTCTTTGCTCTTTTGCTGCTCCCATTCTTGCGCATTTGCACTAAAGTTAGTAAGGAAGAGCCAAGATCCTCCCAGCTAGTGAGATTAGTTTGACGTCTATTTCAGGTGTCTTTAACATGAATGACCCTTTGGGGACAAAATATTAGCAAAATAGGAAATGGACAAAAGCATGAACTGTGAAACAACACAGGGAGGCTTAAACAGCGGGCTCTGAGCAGTGGTGTGAAGTTTACCTCAAGCAAATGTGAAGCCGTCTTCCTCAGCAGGAGAAACGTGTAGTGCGATGGCAGTCTGAAAAGGGGCAAGTCCAGAATAAACATAGGGAATGACTGAAGAAGGAAAATGAAGCCTGAGCACGCGAGGAAACACTGATGGCACTCAACGGAAAGCTGGTGCTGGTAAGGCGTGGGTGTATACTCCGTTTAAGTGCAGGTGAAGTATTGCATCTTCTCAAATTTGTAGTGAACGTATTGCAAAAAATTGAATCATAGGTTCGCATAGGTTGGAAGGATGTTCAGAGGTCATCTAGTCCAACGTCTTGTATCTGGAAACCCTGCTATTCTTAGTACTGCCCGATCTATTTCTCATTTGTATTAATAAAAAAAAAGCTCCCTCTGTTAATAAGAAGCCTGGAAGGAGCTGGGGGCATTCAGAGGATGAGGCTTCTGCTGCCAGTCCTGGTTTTGCTGCTTCTGGTTTGCTAAGTGTTTTCCTCTTATCACGGTGTAGTGCGCACTGGAAATGATCAATCAAGGCTCATGCATAGGATCTTTTCATGCTAGCAAGTGAAAAATCAATTTGTGTTCGAAGGAGTACCCAGCAGTATGAGCTTCATCTCCCCAGAGTCAAAATGGATTCCTTGATAAAGATGACAATGAAAGCTGAGCTCTTGATGTATAAGCACATAGGTGCTTATGTGCAAGAGCTGAGAGTGGGTTCCTACATTCGTTTAACATGCTACATTTATCTTTCCAATAAAACAAAGATAGGAAGAAGAGATTACTTGTTGAATGCCAATTGTGCATCAATAAAGCCAGAGGGATTGTTCACGAACAGTCCATCCAGATGAAAATGTAGTCGGTCAGTTCTGGCAAAGATGTTACTCATTGTGTATTTCTGCTTTCTGACACTACATTTGAATTTTCTGAACTATTCCGACAAGTCTGCTGGAAGATTTTTGTTGCCAACAATTTTGAGAAATACCTGCTGTTGGATGTAAATTACAGGGAAAAGAGACTTTATATGATTTTTCTGTGCTGCAAAACCAAAATCTGATCTCATGCAGGTTATAAATTGTCCGGGAGGTACGAGTGGTCAGGGAACTGTTGAATGAATAAATGGAAGGTTAGATCAACATGGCTCATCAGATATTGTAACCGTTCAGCCAATGTCATTTGATCTGCATAACATTAAAGGCGACTATTCCCTCACTCTTAGGTTTCTGCCCTCCTTCCCTCTCTTTAAAGTTTAGCACTGAGCCATCCGAGCCATACATTAAACCTTTGGTTCCACATCATTTAAGTTCCTTTCTCTGTCTTGTGAGACTGAAACGTGAAGAGCCTTATAACGCTGCCTCGTATTAGGGTAATATTTTGACCATCTGACCTTTCCTTTTTTCTTCTTCCCCCCCTTTTTTTTAAGCAAGCAATATTTAAACGTAAATATGAGGCGGTTTGATGCAGAAGAGCTTTGCCAGATTAAAATGAAATTGGAAAATTAGTTCAGTGTAGCATGTAGCTGTTGTGAAATCTTTTTGTTTTGATTGAAGTTTTATTACCTCAGGACGTCTGTCTGCAGCTTACGTAATATTCGCTGTTCTTTGGTCTGAGGTTCATGAACACACTGCCGGCCGGGAGAAGTGCTCATCATGTGAAATGCAACTGCACGGTCTAACGGAAGCCAAATTCCTGGAATCTGTCCTTTCGGCTGAGTTAGACTGTGTTGCTCACAAAGGAAGAAGAGCACCAAAAGTGTGCACAAATGCAAGCTGCGCCCTCCTTTTTAGAATCTGATTACTGATGAAAGCTGAAAAGGAGAGAGGGTGGAGAGTCACATCATGGGTCCTGAACTACTTGATTTTTATTAGGTTAGGAAAGTAGTAGTATGGGATGGATGTCCAATCACGACTAAACTGCAGGAGGAACGTGGCATTTTATTAATGGCAATTCTAATAACATTTGTTACAGCGCTAGTACTCAAGGAGGTGATGAATATTGTATCTGCTCTGTTTCGTTCTGTCCTGATGAATCTGTGCTTGGATGCCACGGTGTGCCATGTGGGCCTGCTTGCACTTGCTAGCTGAATGCAAGTGTTTATGGACAATTAAACTTGTAATTTTTGATTCACACTTCGAAAGGCTGAGAGGTTGAGAGGTTGCTTTTTCCTTTTTTTTTTTTTTTTCCAGGATAGACTGGATAGATCCGTGCCTTTCAAGTCTCTTAGAATGTGCAACTGTAGCATGAATTTAGAAAAATGGTCTCATTTCTTTAGAAATCCATTAATAGTAATGTACTAAAAGACTCTTACATTGATCTTCTCTCTGATAGCCATGTTGTAATAATTATTCTTTTAATGTTTGCATCAATCTAAATGTTTTCCTCTTTGTGCTAGCTCCTACTTGGATCTCCCTATATGACAGTCACAGCACTTTGACATCTTGCATTACTTTAATACCAGTGATTCAAAACAAAGCGATGCCAAAGGGAACAAAAGTTCTGTCAAGCCATTAAAATCGCTTCTTTGCCATTAACACAATTAAATTGATGCATGAGCATTTAAAGTTATTAGCAAGTGCTGCCAGCAGAAGCTGGTTGTGATTGCATAATATATAGCGGGCTTTATTAAAGTAAAATGGTATGTTTATTGTTATTATCATCATTAGTTCTGAAGTAACATAAACTTAAACAGGGCTGCGAATTGGGAGAGAACTGTGAAACAAGTAAGAACATGCTCTGCCCTGTGTTAATAGTCAGGGACACAATTATCACAATTACGGCATTTCCAAACAAAGAAATACACATGGTGTCGCAGCTAACCATAGAAAATGGCATGTGTAATGGTAGGGAGGGGTGTTAAATAAAGAGAGGACTTCTGTATCTCTGCTGCTCTCGGTCTTCCCAGTCTGACTCACTCGGCTGGATTTTGGGCTGCTCCTGTTACTGCTGTGAGAGATTTTGTGGTTGGTGTGTACACTGCAAGCGTATTTGGGGAGTATTTGTTTTGTTTTCTCGTATTCCAACATACTAATTTCTCAATGAAAAAAATCAGGAGTGTATTAGAGACATATGTACTCCCAGTATCCCACTGCACGTTGCAGTAATACCCATGCTTGCTAATCTTTTGGTTAAAGTTAACTATGTTCCTCTCTCAATGGGGAGTTGGTATGAGGTATCGAAAACACAGATTGGCAAATACAGGTATTGAGAGGATAAAAAGTGTTTTAAGTGAAAGGCGGGGGGTTGAAGGAAGGGCAGTGAAGTGCTGGAATATCCAGTCATGCAGCACGAGGGTGGACTGCCTGCCCAGTGCAGTTAATGCTGACCATCCGCTGGAGGTTCACAGCCTAGGTTTCTCAGGTAGAATTTGAGCTGAGTACTGGGAACAAAAGGAAAGGGTCTTTTTTGGTTGCTTGAATGTTTTTAAGTGATATTATGGAAAATTATGATCTACAGTTGCTGAAGTAGATTAAAATCTCTAATATCCCTGCAGTGTAGTCATATTCACTTGAGTAACTCTTTACCAAGATATTGATGAACTGCTGGAAATTCAGAGAACAGTGACGAAATAAGCCAAACGGGTGGAAAATCTTGTTTATCGGGAAAGAACGTAAAAGTTGAACATACAGCATTTGAAAAAAGTGGAGTGTAATTCCATGTGTCTATGCATGGTGTAAGTGCGAAGGGAAGTAATAAATTACTGAGAGTAGTGGGAAGAGCTCTACAAAATGGCTGAGGTGGCACCGAAAGCAAAATTTTAACAGTTATCACAAAAAAGGGCCAAATAGTTGACAATGCTGCTCCACATTTTATTAAGGGAAGGGATGGGAGACCCATTTCCCTGCAGTTTTTGGGTCAGACTAGCCACAGTACCAGAAGACACGGGGAAGATGTGCTACATTAGCGGAGCATGAACTTGGTGATCTAATAGGTCTTTCTGGTCTTTGACTTTTGCAGCTGTGTGGATTTATTCTTGAAGCTTAGTGCTGGCTGAAATACAGGAGGAAAGCCATGGTCCGTGCTTTCGGTCAAGCTCTATAGCAGATTAGGATGACAGGGATTAAGTTTAGTCATGAGTGTCTTTTACCAAACTGGTTACCAAGGGCAATAAGGTAGAAGCGTCGGGCAGAAAAGTCTCACTGAATATTTATGGTATGAAGCACTTACCTTTTTTCTGGTACCTTCCTGAATATTGTCTCTTCCCCTTCTGCTGTACCCCCATGATAAGAACCCCTCATAACTACTTGCAAGTGCTACAGAATTGTATGGGTCGTGTCTGCCTGTTGTTTATGTAATTGTTCACAGCATTTAGAGGTTTTGTGCTCTTTCATGTCCTTGGAATGAGGGATTGCGTCAAATGCTCTAAGTGCCTTTTAAACGACTATTTTCAATCGGAAGGCACCGCTGTGTGTGTGCATGGGCATGGTTAGTGCATAGATACATCACGTCTTTTGAAGGAGAGAAGGGATACCTGTCAAGCCTCTCGAGGCGAATCCTTGTGTGCTGTTCAGTCTTCAGAGGATACTTAACCTGCAACAGGCTGATGAAGTGAGGGACAACAAAATCAGCAGCCGCCCTTGTAGTCCAACCAGTATTTTACTACAGTATATGTTTAAGTTTTAAGAGCCGTCTTGGCTGTTAGCCTATTAAGCTGCAGGATAAGATAGGTGATGATAACAGCTTTCTCCAAACTTATCACCTCTGTCCTTCGCTGCAGCGTGCGGCAAGTTAAACCAAACCTCCCCTTCTCTCGGAAGGCTGCCGATAGGAGTAACAGTGGGATCCTCTTCAATTACAGAAGTTTCAGGCAATTCTAGTGTCAGTTCTCAACTGTGAGGAAATCAGAGTACTTTATTGCTTCAAAAGTGTCGTTAGTAGCACAAAGCAGTGCGGAAGAGAAAAAACAACTTTTGACAAAATGCGTCCTGCTGATGATTTACGTTGATCTGAACTGGAAAATTTGGTAGGCAGCAAGCGTGGGTACAGCAGCCCTCAAACAGAGGCAGTTGCTTGTTGGCTGTTCACCTGTGTGGTTGTAGTCGCTGAACTTTGCATCCAGCACCTGACTAAACGTTTCTTTTTTTCTTTAAACCTAGGTTACCCTTCCCAATGACTCCAGCTGCGTGGAAGAAATATTACGGGTGAGTAACACCCTTTGCTTTTGTATCTGTTGTATAATTGTACTGCTGTTAGTTCATCTTTCATGGAGAAGGGTTATATGGCTGCCTTTAACACTGTAGTTAATAACATATTAGTGGGTCTGTGATAAAGAGACACAGCCAAGTGGTAGGCCCAAGGTGCTCCTTGGTGAGTAAGGTCAGTTCACTTAATACTCTGCATCTGCCAGCTTGTCTCGGCCAGGATTTACACACATTCTGTTCTTTTTTAAGCTCTCAGTCTTCGGGAGTCTCTCCAGGACATGTCTCTCCTACACTGAGGTAGAGTTGCCTTGATTCTCCCACTCACAGACTGACCTACAGTTTTCCTCCTTCTTCCCCCAAAGTACAGTTGCTCACCATTCATGGTGTTGTTAAAGACCTACAGGTGTTTTTTTTTTTCTGGGAGCTCTGGTCAGTGGTTGAATACAGAAAATTAAAACCACCACTCCAAACTGAGCATGACTTAATTGCCACAAGATCATCTAGCAAGAAAAAGGGGAGTGTGCACAACAAGTTGTATGCATGCAAATCTGCCTTACTTTACGTGTACATTGGGCTTTTCCTCAGACACCCCAACTTTGGGGTCCCCTGTTGGCAGTGAGATTTTTCTGGGAGCAGGTTTGCAACCCACCAGTCCCTATCTCAGATTTAGGTTTTTATCCTCGTGGTTTGAGTTTCGCATCTGTCAGAGCTACCTCCCTGGGACTGCCAGCCAACCTGCTGGTTTTTGGTGTAGAGGGGATAAAATTTCAGTGGGAATTTTTGCCATCCATGTCCTTATCACTAGGAGCAACTGGTCCAAACTAACCCAGACCTGAAATCCTGTGTGGCAATAGTGCCAACTTGCTTGCAAAGGCATGGACGTATTCTTGCTTATAAAATAAAATAGGCTTCTCAGTAATCAGGAGTTAAATTGTTTGGGAAACTTGCTCCTGTTTTGTGTACGCGCAGTATTTTGAGATGCTATCGATGACCTTAGGGGTTGCCAGTGTTGCTGCAGAAGTATGTTGAAGCAGCAGGCGAGCCCGCAGGCGCAGACCTGCCCTGACGGAGGTGTATGCATCTGCGTGTGCACCCAGCAGCAATGAATGCAAGGAAATAAATAAAATTGAGTTTCAACCTTCAAAGTGAGCAGGGGTTTATTACCCCTCCTAAGGGAGCAAAAGCAAAGTAAACGTTGAAAGGCTGTGCGAAATACTTGGTGCGTTTTAGATGTCTTCTGCCCCTGTTTATTCAATTAGGTTCTTACTATGGTTGGGATGAATGACTTGTTAGCTGGGGAAAGCAGTGGTTTTCAGTAAACAGCATCAAAAGGAAATGTGATGTAGCAAATTTCAGGGATAGGTCATCCAGGTGACAGTTTTAATGTGGGAACAGTGCATATAAATCACAGGAAGCAGAAATGTATTTTTTCTAATCACGAGGAAGTGATCCTCTTCCCCACCCCATGACTGTAATTTGGGTCAAGAGAGGCAGAATGTCCTGGGTTTCCTTCAGAAACCTGCTGAGATAGGTGCAGGACTTTCTGTTCTCGTCAGAGGATGGGGGTGCACTGCAGAGTTCCTGCGGCCGCAGCAGCACCTTCTGCCACCAGTGGGCTGTTAAACTCGGGGGGACTCTTGGGGTGGGCAGAGCAGGGGTTTGGCAGGTTTCCACGTCTCTGGGGATCTGTCTCACAAGGGCACGTAATGGGCACCCAGAAAAGGGATACAAACCAGCAGATCTTTCTTGACTGCCGGGTGCAGATGCCTGGAGGTACCCTCAGTGCCCAGCCTTGCCATGCAGCCGCGGAGCAAACCTGTCAGCCGTAGCCTCAGGCGTAGCCCAAAGCCATCTTGAGGATATGAACCCCCCCATGCCAGGGAGCAGCTAGGGGCTTGGCGTGCTGCAGGTGAGCGTGGGACCTCGGCTGTGGTTCCTCTGGGGCGCACGATCCCTCGTCACATGTGCAACTGGGTAGGTTTGTGTGCTGTTACACAGTGCGGGTGGCTTAGTATGCCCTTGGCATGGCATTAGGCAGCTCTGGGCACTGCCAGGCTGTCAGCAGCCTCCTTGTAACCTGTCTGCAAGCTGGCTGCAGGCTGCCAGCAAGACCCTGAGTGTATGAAAGCAACAGATCACAGAGCCGCTTCTGGGGCTGCCCGTCAAAGGCTCGGCAAACCCCAGTGCCAACTGGTTGCCTTCAGTGGCAGCGTTTTAGGCTTTCAACTTCGTATGGTGCTGAAGCACGTGTGGAGGTAGAAGTACCCGAGTTTGTCAGTGACTTTGTTCTTCTCAAATTTATAATGCAGAATAAGCTAGCAGGAAATGTGTTTTGGCTGCATGCAGGGTATCGTATTCTACATGATGGGCAACGGAGAGAAAAAAAGTAAGAGAATGTGATGCCCGGCCAGCAGTAGTCAAAATGCAGTATTCGGGCTCCCCGTGGAAGCCCTGTGTCAGGAGATTCAGCCTGTCTGCTCCAGATGAAAGAACGACCCTTGGTTTCGGCAGCGATTTGTGCTTTGAGAACCTGGATTAAGTTCCTAGCCCTGACAGATACTTTCTGTCCTTTGGGGGCCATTTATGTAGGCTCTGAAGAGCCTTTGGGAGCGTGGACCTCAGCTCCCTGATGGCAGCTTCCCCAGGTCAAAAAATAGGCTATGAACGTTCCTGTCCTGTCAGGGATGTCGCAGAGGTAAACATGAAGGATTACAAGACAGTCAAGTCCCGAAGGTAGACAGATGGGCATGTAATAGCGTGCGTTTTGACCAACCAAACCCTTGGTGACAACTGGCAATTTCAGTTTCTCATCTGGGCCATGTCCGCCGCTGCGCTGTGTGCCCCAAAGTGCCAGAGAAAGGGTGCTGCCGCCTGCCTTGCCCCAGCCCTGCCAGTCTCCCTTGAGAGCATTTCATGCTTTGAAGTTTTCTCTTTTTCTTTCTTTTTAAAGTTGGGTGATTAAGTGACTTAATTCAATTTCACCCCTAGAAAGGCACAGTAAGTCTTGTAGGGTTTTTTTGCTAGACTTTACAGGGAAGAGGGACCCAAGCTAAGAGCTGTGACCTCTGGTTTTCCAGAGCTCTTTTTTTCAAGCTGAACTTGATTAATGGTTTTTGTAATTGTAGAGGTTTGCAATTCCTAATCTCTGTCATGTTGTGTTGTTTTTTTTTTCCCCTAGAAAAAAAAAGGTTTAATTGAGTTTATGGTCAAAAATTTCCAACCGAGCGAGGGGAAAGGTCTTGAGTCCATTCAGACCCCTGAGTCTTCGGAGACAAAATTTCACAGTCCTTCAGATTTCCTGAAACACTTAGCCACTTATGTCATCTTGTGGAAATGCTTTAAGGACTGTTCCCGGTACTGCAACCAAAGGTTAATGGCAGACCAGTCTCCTGTTGCTTTTGCTTATCTAACCAGGATGGCTGAGAAGGTCGTTAAAAATAATAATAATTAAAGAAAACCCTCTTGAACAGCTAAGGCAAAGCTGTAAAGTTAGTACCGGAGATTTGCATTTAATACAGGTTGCTAATACCAAATTGAAAGGTGAATACACTGATGTGGCTTATTTCTTTAAACCAACATAACAGCTTTGAAAGTGCGGATAACGCGGAAGACAGGCAATCAGCAGCGTGTGTGTGTGTAATTCACGTTTTATTAATATGGATTTAAATTAAGTTGTCACTTGTTATATGCAGCCATTGAAAAATGAATTCATTGAAATGTTGTGATCCAAAGTGCAGATGGGGCGGGAGAACTGACATTTAAAACCAACGTTCTGAAGCTGTTACTCGTGCCACTCGTGCCAGCGCTTTACATCAGTGTGCCTTGCTGTCATTGCGCGTGACGTGAACCGTCGTGCTGGTGCAGGCACAGGGGGGTGTGCAGGTGTGACACCGAGTGCGAACCAGCAGCGATCCTTTTTCTGCCTATAGGCGGCACCGAAGGGACCTCCCTTTGCATCGGTTTACCTCTGGGTGAGGAGGTGATAAGCATACAGCATTACATGGGAAAGGAAATTTTATTTAACTACATTTTCTTGAGGACTTGTAGTGTAAATTGAAACTTTGGGCTAGGTGCTTAGGCAATCGATTACATGTAATCCCGCAGAAGTGAGGCTCTGCTCTGTACACACAACGCTTTCGTGTCTGTGTTGCTAACCATCTGGGCAGGCACTTCTGTCTAAAAATCTGTCCCTGCTTAGAGGAACAAAAGAATTCTTGTAGGTGCATATTCGCCGTAGTAAGGCATCGAGTTACTAGATGGACTTCTGATGTTATGTGGACAGCTGTGATATTAATTAAAAGCTTTCTAGTCCGGAAGCAAAACAAATCCTAAATATAACTCAGATTATAATTAGTATAAAAATGACTGGAGTTAAATGAGCAAAGTCTCTAATTTGTATGGTCTTCTATTCTTCTGATGACTAGCTCATGTCTAATGACATTAGAGAATATGTAAATTGATCAGCAGGTGAAGATGCCCTTGACTGGGCAAATTATGTGTAGTATTACCTTCCTCATGCCAATTGAAGGCACTAATGGATTTAATACGTATCATCCATAGTTGAGGCGAGCTGTTCACAGAGCAAAATTAGACTGTAACAGATACAGCCCATTATTTGCCCCTCAGTAATTGTTTTCTCTTCTAGAATACAAACCAACATTGAAGAACGATGCTAAACCTAATTGTAATAATTGTAATTTGAAAAATACAGGTATGCTGTCCAGTGTGGTTACAAATGCACTTAGTAGCTGACAGGCGGTTTAAATATTTTCATGTGGAATCTGGGGGCTCGCTGGGGAGGACATGATGTGAATTTAAAATGATTATCCAGATGTCATTGGACAAGTGAATAACGAGCTGACTGGCCTAGTAAATCATGTGAACCTGTCAAATGTGGGAACACGTTGGGGAGGAGATGATGTCAAGTAACAGTAACTTAGCAACCTGGCATTTAGCTGTCCAAAGAATGAGTAAGAGTAGCCACTTTTAAATAGCTGAGTAAATAAATGAATCCCTATATGTCTTAGGTGTGCTATAAAAATAGCCCAGCACCGTATGTTTTGTGTCAAGCTGCTTCTTTCTCCAGGATAAGGTGATTTATTATTTCTATTGAAATGAAAAAATGGATTGAAAAGTTAACCCACGTGTAAATGTGTATCTGCGGCCTTTGTCCCTCGTCTGGCGTGCAGCCTTTGGAAGCGTGTGAGGAACGGGTAATAGCCTGCTTTGAAAAAGGCAACGTGTTACAACTGTAGGTTGGGTGGGTTTTTTTCCTTTAGACTTTGCTTATTTACATGAAGATTTGGACGGATAAAACCAATTAATTTCTTAGCAGTTTCCGAGCCATTGCATTTTCAGCTTTTTATCAGCATTTTCTCAATGGAGGCAGAACCAGTTTCTGCTCTCACATCAAAATAAATCAAGGGGTAATTCCACTGACCTCTGATCTCATTTGAGTTCATTGAATTCTTCTTCCTCCCACACTGGTATAAATTGGCAGCAGCCCCACTTATGTTGCTGCTGCTGTTATTAAAGAAAAAGGAGTTACCCCTGCATTACTTTAGGTATACATAAAAGCAGCAACTAGTCCTTTGTTCTCATGACTCTCCAGATGTAGTCTTACTCCAGAAAATGGAAATGCCGAGTAGTTCTTTGGGAACAGCTCGTTCCTGGTTTGGTAGGTGATCAGCTCAGTTCTCATCTCAGTACCACCACGAGCGTTCAGCAACAATTCCAGGAAGGTCAGAAGAAAGGCACAAATGGTTTTCCCAGCGTTTTGTGCATCGTCCAGCCGTATACACACAGGCAGAGCGAGATCAGTCGTTGGAGTCATTTGAGGATGACCTGGTGTGGGCTTGAAGTGCAAAAGGCTCTTTGGGAGTGGGAGAATGCAGTCTTAGGTCTTCCCAGTCTAGAGCAGATCCTTAACACTGAGGCTCGCCTTGTCCACCGTGAGTTACACCTGAACGCAGCAGAACAGGGTTGTTCAAATTTTTGGCCATTCACCTTTACAGTGACAACATTATGGTGCCACCCATGGGAAAGGCACCTCAGGAGCATTATCCCAAAGCTGTCTATATTAACTTGAAGGTAGATAATGTGGAAAACTCAGAGCTAGCTTTATGCTAGCTGAGTAGGAGGTTGGCATGAGTCAACGCTCAAGTACTTAGTTTATGCGGTTGGTTTTGTGGGCCACCGTTGCACTGGTGGCATGGCACAGGTTAGGTATGAGAGGAGTTCACTTGTGATGTAGATATATACTATAAATCTGCTTTGAACTGCCAGATCAGCGCAAAGCAGGCTTCACGCTGTTGGGGAGGTGACAGGGAGAAAAGGTTGACTGTCTGATCTGACAAATGTACGTGGGTGTGCAGTGTTTCCTGTGTTCGAAAGGTGGTGTTTTGCACCTGCCTGTTACGGGGATAAATGCCTCTTCAAGACATAAGGCAGCAAAAGATTAGACCTTTGTCAGGACAGACAAGCAAGGTCTGATTCCAGCCTGCAGGCCCATTGATCAAATAAAGGTTTTATTTTTGTAGCAGTATCAAAGAAATTATTTAGCAAAGAACTTTGAAATGTAAAATCTGATCGTTACGTGGGTCTATTGCAGCCTGCCTACACTGTGACAGTAAAAAAAGATTACAAAAGGTATTCAGGAAGAGACAGAGATTGCAGTGTACCCGTTTCGAACTCCCTATTCAATTCTGTTTTCTTATCTCCTTAACCATAATATTTTAACATATATTTTTCTACCACCAAATTGAAATGTTGCTGATTTCAGTCGTATTATATGATTCTGCTATCATTGCCAGATTTACCATTGCAACTAAAATTACTGTAAAGTGAGCTGACTTCACAAGAGTTTGGGCACATATTATTATGTATCCGCTATGTATTGCGACATGTTACATGCTCAGTGTGCTCACTCTGATTCAGTACTCTCATATGTTAATGAGAATATACAAAATAATTTTTTTAGAGCCAGTTCAAACAAGAAAGTAATTCAAGCAAAGTCGCTGTCTTGGAGGAAAAAATAATGTTTTGCAACTTCTGCAGAATATCAGGTGCACCCTCCACGGCACTTAAAAGTTTTGGTCACTTCATATACTAGTTTTTCGAACACCTAAGTTTTGTAGTTCTAGAAATAACTGGAAGTGAAAGAGACAAAAAATGTGGGAAAACAAATTGATGGGGTCTTGTGGTTAAATGGAGAGCATCATAAAACTAAGATTTCTGCTCCAGATTCGCAGACCCATGGGACCTGACTTCCCGTCTCTTTTCATCATTGTAAATAAAGAGTAACTCCCTTATCTTTGAGTGAAAGTGTGAGAGAAAACAGACCCGAGGAATCTGGGATGTCAGATCAACTTTGACCTTTTGTATGCTCCCATGAACACAAAAGGCCCCAAGTGCTGGACTCGATGGAAAATTTTAAACATTTCTAGACTGTTACAGTGTTTGGCTCTAGCTGTACCAGGTATCCTCCCTTAAGGACCTTGGGGGCTGCATGAATTTATGTTGTAAAAAAACATGATTAGGAACTTCAGAGCCTGTTGTGTGCCTGTCCTGAAGTACTGCTGCCGATTCCAAAAGGACTGGTAACAGCAGCTTCTGGCACAGTATGCAGTGTGGTCAAGCAGGAAAGCCATCTGCAGCTTTTATATTCCACTTACACATCTTACTGCCAAAGTATTAAACAAAAAAATCTAGTCCTATTTTGAAATATAGGTAGTAGAATATTCCTCTGGTCTCAGATTAATCATTTCTGTTATTTCATCTTGTCCTGTCAAAATGAAACATGGTTAAATATGGTCATTGAATGTTTAAACTGCTAGCAATGTTACCTTTCATTTAAGTAGATTAATAATGTGTACTCTACATAACAAATTGCTTTAGGCACAGAATGAAGACATTGAAAACATATTAAAATCGAGTTAGGCTTTCTGAAATGAATGCATGCTTTAGAAACAATTCTGGTTTGAAATGACAAAGTCTATAGCATCTTCTGTGGCTCTATTTCACAAAAGGGAAGGGCTCCATTTTTGCAGTCCTCAGGGCAAGTGTTGCAGGTTTTAAGTCCTGGTGGGAAGTCTCCCCATAAGTCGGCACTGCTGAAGATGCTGGTGAACCCATGAAGGATAAGTTGGCCATATGTGGTTAGTTAAGGGAGATGGAGCCAGGAAAAGGCTAAAGAGACTTGCAGTGTCCAAGGGAAGACAGGGTTGGAAGATGTCACTAAATGAATCTTCAAAGAGTTTCAAGAACTCTCCTCTTTGAAATTGTCCTCTGAAGTTTCAGCTGGCCATGACAATCGCAACCTAAAAAAATTGGTTGATGGTTAAAGAAATATATTTAAGGAAAGAACTAGATAAATGAAAAAAAATTGGACCAAAAAGAGGCCAGATACTTGAGGCGTTCTCAGTTTCTCTGCTTTAATTGTACCCGCCACGTTGCAACCTTTGATACTTCACTGTTCTTGTGCTCTTAGAAGGAAAGTAAAGAAAACAGGACAAAGATGACACC
Organism: Vanellus vanellus; assembly: GCF_965231255.1. Classification (NCBI taxonomy): domain Eukaryota; kingdom Metazoa; phylum Chordata; class Aves; order Charadriiformes; family Charadriidae; genus Vanellus; species Vanellus vanellus. Next base: position 9,858,388 of record NC_138915.1, on the reverse strand, counting down.
TGGAGTAAACCTGGAGTTCCAACTTTGAATCTCATTGTTACTCTCAGAGGAAATGAGTGGAAGTGTTCTGTTACAGTAGATACCAGGAATATTTGTTGCCATTGTCTTCACGTACTGCAGTCTAAATTTAACCCAAGTTACTCCTAATCTTGTCTGCTTAAGGCAAGAATACAGAACCAACTGAGTTATGAGTCAAGAAGTATTTCTTCCCGAGAGACCCCCTGGATGAGCAGGTGGACATTTCCTTTGGAGGAGCCATGTGATGACACGCTCCTAGCCTTGCCAGCCTCCATGGGGTTTGTGGAAGCAGCCCAACTTGGGAAGGCAGTCTTCCAGTCATCATCTGTCCTAAGTTCATGTTATTCCATATTCTGTAGGGAGAATAGTTCTGGAAACCACCATTTTGGGGGGCAATTTATGTCTTTGCTACTTGCCGTTGATCTGTCATGCAGGATAGTTAGTGGAGCTCTTTCTGAAGGTGTCTTCCTTCTTACCTGTGGAGATTGTTTCAGCTGTCAAAGGCTTCAGAGTACACCACTTAACAGCAGCCAGTAAAAGACTGGTGTGGCCCATCTTCTCATCTCTTTGAACATTCTCTCAGTAAACGCTTCAATACATAGACTCAGATAAACCATCCTGCTTTTAATCCTCCTGTATAACCTTGAGATCCCCCTTCATTCCACAGCATCTCCTTCTATGAAATGGGGAAATAGAACCTCACCCACACTGCTGTCACCCTGCAAAGTTAAATTAGTTGCTAGCAAAACGCATTGAGGTCCTCAGCTGGAATTATTGGTGTTATAATTGTGCCAAAGCAAGGCTCAATCAGATATTTAAAATTATACTACATACTGTGACTTGTCCATTTCTATAGAGAATTTCTAGCATTTCTTTAAAGAAAGCGTGTCATTGAATTTAATGTTCTGAGAAACCTTATGAACTTCCAATCTATTTTAGCCATATATTTCAAATTGTGCTTATAATAGTGTTTTTTATTGAATATGTAAGTTCCTTTCAATTTCTTAATACAGTACATGGGTTTTAATGCACATTTGAGAAGAATGCACACTGTGGATGGGAGGAACTTTTGAGCATTTCCAAATTCTCATAGTAAAATTGTCACATTTGTTTAATTAGCCTGTAGATCCTGCCACATTGATTTATGTCAGCTGTGTAACAATTTCTTTGGATAGCTAGAAAATCTGACCAGAATGCTTTTCTTTTTTTTTTTCCCCTTTTTTCTTTTTTTTTCCTTTTTTTTTTTTTTTTTTTCTCCAAGGAATTTCTTTTTGATTTAAAAGCAGTCCTACAGGCACCCAGCCTTGCAGAAGTCAGCTGAAGAAAATGTCAGGCTGTAGCATTAGAAAGGAAGATGGTTTTATTAGATCAAGGTGTTGAGGTGTTTGTTGACCATTGTTCAGAGGCAAGAGATAACAACTGACTACAAACATGAATCTGAACTTCAGACCTAAGTGCCCAGATTTATTTTTGTTCAACATTCTGCATGTTCCGTTTATTCTACCTGCTGCAAGTGTTACTGTATCGCCTTCCAGGGCCCCTAGGGCAAGGGCTCTGGTGTGGGTCTCACAAGAAACCCTGTTCTCAATGGTTTACAGCTCTTCTTTAAATATTTCCTCTATTCCAAAAATTTCTGTGCAACGTCTAAGCAAATATTTGGGGGGGGGGGGGGGGGGAGGTGGACGTAATACTTCCTGGTACTTTGCAGGGTGAAACAGGAATAGCATGGACACGTGCGGACTTAGGCGACTTGCATGGGTTGTTAATGGGAAAAAAAAAAAGGCAGGGTAGTGGTTGTTGCATTTGCTGCTGGTTGAATGGGTGATTTAAGGCATGGACAAAATTTCACCTTTGGAGCCAAGCTGGAAAATGGTGGGCACTGATCTCTTGTGAGGAATGCTTTGAGATCTTCTGATGGGATTTATTGCACAAGCACTGAGTGTTAAAGGCCCTTTGTGCTTTGTAGTCCATTAATTTCTTTGCCTTGAGTGTATCCTGCTAAAGAGCATGGGTTTTGGTGTACCCCAAGATACAGTAACCTTTAAAAATATTCTTCTGAGCCTCGGGAAAAAGACTCGGTGTTTGGTTTGTAGAAGAACATTCCCAGGAGTGAGTTTTTATTTCTTTTTAAAGTCAAGCCAATTAATCCCTTCCCGCTTATTCCACTATTTTATCATTTCTAACCTCTTGAGTCCCTAATCTTTTCAATAAGAGGTCTGAGCTGCCAGTTTATCTGAAAAAGGAGTGTTGTACCAATCGAATGAAAACCGGTGCTCAGATTTTTTTGAAGAGCAGCCCCTTGTCGTTCCTGAGTTCAGACAAAAACAAAGAAAACGGTTTCGACAGTGAGGCGTTCACTGGAGGCTTCTTTCCATGAAAATAGTTATCACTCCTTTTTTCGTTGGCAATTGAGTCATTGTTGCTTTTAAAAAAAAGAAGTTGTCATGATCTCCTCATTACCATTTTTCTTAATATGATAAGTGTAAACTGCAAGAAAGCTATCAAGTTTGAAAGGATACAGGAACCCTAAGGAATGTTACACTAACTGCTCCAGCTCTTTGAAAAGGCTTAGAGTGGGAATTTGACTAAATGTATCGTTCTGTCTCCTTTTGCAGCAGCATTGTCATTCTGTAGTGTCTTTCACTTACAACACAAGTTACCCTTCGAAAAGAATGCGGTGTTACTGCATCTAGCCTTTCTGTCTCTCCAGCAAAGTGAGATCAACAACTCCTTTTGCTAATTGCTTGAACATGATAATACATTGCACTTTGTGCGGGGGGGAGGGGAGGGGGTATTCTTTGGCAGGTTTATTCCAGTTCGTCTTTGTATGATAACTGGTAACTGTCAGTGTTTGCCACCAGCTGGAGTTGCAAATAGCACTAACTGCTCAGAGCTAACTAGCAACCGGGTCTACTGGGTGGTCTTTTCTTGGGTTTGCTCCAAGTTTGTTCCAGATTGCTCATATGACCCCTGATAAACTATTAGTAATGAACCGTTTGCTATTCCTTTTTGTCCATCTAGAAGCAACAGAGACAGTACATGTCATCGTCTAGTAATGCAGATATATAATTTTTAAATGGTGGAGCAACAAACTCACTGCATTTTTAGTACTGTGGCTTTTGTGTCCTATTCGCTGGTTTTCCTGTGGGAAAAAAAAACGTAGTGTAGTGTTTGGAGACAGGAAGGTTATGGACTTTGCCCTTTTTCAGCCCTGTTTTTAGGAGTTAGTTTGTTTCAATGTAGTTTATTGTCAAAAGGTTTTAAAACGTGCAGGCATGGGAGGAGGAGGATATATTAATCTGGTGCGTGGTCTGAACATGCCGATTTCAGACATTAGGACTGCTCTGTGTGGGACCAAGCATCCTCAGCTGTCATACGTCTTAGTGGCAGTTCTGAGTATTTAATGCTTCCAACCTCAGACTTATTAGCTTTGTAAGAGAGAACGAGCTGGGAAATGAGGAATCAAGTGCATGCGTGTGACAGTGGGAATCTGTCTACCAGAAATACTCTGAAGCCTCCATACCTTAAGGGAGATCAAAAAAGACCTCAGCGTGTTTTGGCTTTGGTTTTCTTTACTCTTTAAGCCGGCTTGTGTGGGTAAGGCTGACATGCCAAAAAAAGTATATGTTGTATCAAAACATCTTCTATAACATACATCCATTTTTTCTACACCTGGTAGCTTAGCAGGAGTGGATCAAAGGGGAGTGCTGGCATGATTTACAGGACACACAGATGCAGGAACAGACCTGCTTCAATGCGCAAGTGAGGAAAAGGAAATCCAGACTGAAAGGTTTGTTCTTTTCCAAAGGCTAAAATTACTATATTAAATGCCAGGTCGCATGATAGGGTTTCAGGTGGCTGCTTAGGTCTTTCTGTAAGAGAAGAGAATTAAAGGGTCGAGCGTGAGAGGCAGCAAGGACTCTCCCTCTCCGTTACAGGCCAGAACCCGTGGCATATTTTTCGCCAAACTTGCTAAGCTTTTAACCTTACAAAAAAACGCAGGGTGCCAAATTAGAGGATCCAATAATCAGGCTCCAGTTTGAAGGGCTCGCTGAATGTTGATCAAGCTGGCTGCGTTGTCCACCCAGGATTTTCCAGCCAATGTTCACTGTTCAGTTCACAGCCAGTATTCAGAAGTTCCTCCACTGCCCTAGGCATTGCATAAGACAAAAATTGAGACAGTCTTTGCCCTCAAAACATTCATAGTCTCTGATGTAGGCACTGGGAAGATAATCGTACTCCGTAGGGGAGAGTGCATTTTTCATACGCTAAGGGAGAAGCAAGTTTTCAACTGGGACACGTAGCAGGGAGACCATCACGTAGATGAAGAAAAGGAAATGGTGAAAAAGGAGAGCTTCTGTAAGGGCAAGTTAGAGCTTTTCTAGGTGTTCACTGTGTCTTCGCTTCAGCCTCAGACCAGTTTTAATGGCATTACAGTTGCGGTGTTGATGAGACCATGTAAGAGGGAAACACTCAACATTAAAAAGAAATGCTACCCTGGCACACCCACTCAGGAAAACCCATGCTGCAATACTGCTTGTGTGGTAAGCAGAATAAAAGAGATCTGGCAGAGTCTTGGTTTTGAAGGCAAAAAAACAGCTTTTGTAAAATATTTCAATGTGTATTGTACAGCAGTGTGTGGTAGCTTCATTTCTTTGTATTTGATGAGTAACAACTCGGAGTCCAATTTTAATGAAAGCAAATCATGGCTTATGCAAAAGAATTCAGCTTTAAACTCCAATAAGTTGCCTAACCTGGTTTCTTGATTTCCCCCTATACGCTATTTCAGATAGTCGATGCTCCTGTTTTGAGACTAAAGCTAGTGTATTTTGGTACAAGTTGCTGCTTTCAAATTCCTGATGATTTTTAGACTCTCTTTCATCACACTGTCAGGATGTGGGTTATAAGCTGGTTACATGGGTCTCAAACTTAGAGCTCAATGTAAAATTTAAACAGTTTCTGTGCTAAGCCTGCGGAATGAGAAGTTTTTTAGTTTAGTAATTTAATTTTGCCTGATGCTGAATTTGGAGATTTTTTTTTTTCATGACGGCGTAAGTGGCTCCAGAAATTAAATGCATTTTGTAATAAATTATATGGATAAGGTCTTGTCATGTGACTGCATAATTCACTGTTGTATTTTGTATGGAAAAAAACCCCATGAATTGATTACATCTGGCAATGTAAAGGAGATGGTGTAATGTATTGTATAAATGTGCACAGTGGAGTGCCTCAGGGTAGGTGCAGTCTTGTTTTGTAACTGTAAATTATAGTTCTGCTCTCCTCTTGGTGTGAACCCTAAGTTTCAGAGAAGAAAACAGGCGATTCAAGACATGCTTTTTTTGCTTGTGAAGCTCAGGATGGATGGAACAAATTACCAGATTCCCTTAAACAAGTGCCAGCAGTGAATAGTTTCAAAACACAGTTGCTTATTTACTTGGAGAAATGTTGCCAATGTTTTTTAAATTGCAGAGATGAAATTATATGTTGGTATTAGAAACTTTTGAAAGAATTAGCTTTTTATTACTTATTGTGCCTTTGTTTATATTATACTGTTGTACTGCCAGGATGTTATGTTGTATTTAACAGTTCAGTGCATACTTCCTATCTCTTGGGGCCCTCATGAAAATTAGATGTGCCATCCCTGGAGATGGTTACCAACAAGTATCATTTTGAATAAATAAAATCAATGGGATATGGCTGTGCATCTCAGTGGGGATGAGAAGCTGCCAAGAACAGGAGGTATTGCATTGGCCATACTGTCCACAGCAAGACTCTGGTACTGTGTATTGGGCAGCGAAGTCATTAATTCAGTTACCGAGAGTGACAGAGGAAGGATACGTAGCTTCCTGGAAGCGGGTTTAGTACACCTGACTACAAGTACCTGAGTATTTGAGGGCATATCACTAACTTTTAGGACTCTAAAACTGGTGTTAGCTGGTGTTAAATAACTATCCAGTTCTGGATGCAGATGGGATCGCAGCACAGCTGAGCATTAGTAAGTATGGAGGTTCGGGATTTTACCCTCGTGATTGCTGTGGTGTTTTTGAAGTGCTCTGTGAAAGACATAGAACCGACCACTGTCCACCAGCATCTGGCAGTTCCACGTTCCTGACCCATCAGTAGGTCTGTCCAGAAGAACAGTAATACGGAAATACAAATGCCTCACACGGCCCAGCATCTCACATGTGCTTGGCAAAATTTCAGAGCTTTGATCATCCTTTCCTTGTGTGCAGCCCTTACGGCCTATCCTTAACAACCCCCACATATTCTGCAAGTAGAGAAGATGCCTCCTGCCTCTCTTGGTTGGGGAGTGGAGTTACCTCCGTGGTGTTATTGCTGGTCGATACATGCCTGTCTTTGGCCTCTCTGAAGGCTCATGGCTTGCCACGAAGAGAACACTGGCTCCTCCTCACCTCCTGAACTTTCACTAGAAAGCTTAGGGAATGGTCTAAGACAAGGCAGCATGGATCAGGCAGGCAATCATATATGCGGGATGCATCTGCCTTTCACTTCACAATTTTTCAGGCATCCCCACAGAACTCTTAATTCTGTCTCATAATATAAAACTTGTTAAGAGCTCTCCCATGTGCTTCCTGTAAGGTCCCGTTTCATTTTTTACACTGTGTGATTCTATTGCCCTTATTATGTTCTGTGAACCCCCCATGTCCTTCCTGCACTTCACTCATACAGATAACCTAAGCCCGACAAGAGCAGGGATACAGCTGCTACAGACCTCTTCTTTTGTTGCAGTTCACCATAATGATGTTTCGGTGGTAGGACCTTTAAGGGAGTTGTGCTGCATGTTCCTGAAAATGCCAAGAACATGTGAGAAGGTGCTTGATGGCACAAAACTTGATTGGGATCGAACTGAAGGACTGTTCTGGGCAGTGTGAGCCACATTCCGGACAGTTTTTGGCCATATAATCTTGCTGAGATGGACGCTGAAGAAAATTATCCAGATCTAGATTGGAGAGAAGTACCCAAAATGCTTCGCAGAGGAGCCTTGGGAATGAACTATTATATGCACAACGTGGACCATTCGGGGCCCAGGACCTAAGAGAGAGCTGAGTCATTTGGTGGTGTAGACACTATTATATAGGCTGCGGTTACTTTTAGGATTATGTTTGGCTTGTTAAATTGGAAATCCAGTGGTGGGTTCTTGTGGTGTAGCTTCGTTACTCTCCCCCTAGAACAGCCTCTTGAACTGAGATACCTTCTCACTGTAATGGAGTATTGTTTTTCTTCACATACACAAGATTGGTTAGAGCAATAAGTACATCAATCACGATTTGCTATTTTTTTATTGTCTTCTAAATGCTCTAAGCAAAGAATATGTGTTATTAGTTATAAAAGCTACAGTATGAGGAAAATGTATTGAAAAGTGCGAGGTAAATGGGAGTCAGAATATTGAGAAGCTCAACAGAAAATGTCCATATTGCTATCACTTTCTTTGTGGATTTCCAAATGTTAACGAAGTAGGAGAGGAAAACATATGTTGTAAGGTTTATAGTTAACTGCTGTGGGCTTCTAAAGCACTTTCTATACTAATTTTCACTGACTATCATTTTTTGTCTGTCCTTCCCCTTCTTGTTACTATGGAGAGGAATATTAATTTACCATGGGACGATACAGAATGCATCCCATTCCCCAGCTGGGCAAAGGGAACTTTTTTGTTGTCATTGATAAAACCCACAAGGTGAACACTGGTTTTAGACTATGATCGGGGAAATGGTTGCTTTTCGTAGAATAAACTCTGGCTTTTCAGTAGTAAAGTCATGTGTGCATGCACTGTATTTCCAAATGGTTTTCTAGTAGTTTTTGGTACTTTAGCAAGATAAATTCTAGTATGACAAAGGCATCATTGCAGATGCCGTCACATTGTTCCTCCAAAACCATGTACTGGGCCCTAGCCCCTGGTAATAAATTTGCTAAAACATTTTCATGAGTCGAAAGTTTCCTGCCTTAACATTCATACCGGGAAAACTGACTTGCTCTTGGAGGCCATCAGGCCATCACTGAAGTCTTCCCCCCCCCAGGAAAAAAGATGTGGTATCCCTTTGATGCTGAGAATTTTTTTAAGCGCTGAAACACAATAATCAAATGCACATCATATCCATCTATCATGTCCCTGTCAATACTGACAATGTATCAAAATCCCTTCCTCAGGAAGCCTTTGGCCCACTATAAAGCAGGCCCGATTACTGGTCAGGATATTCCCAAATGCTCATACAAATTCTCCATCCCTTCATAAGGAATATGAATGAGAAACAACCCGTAGTTTTATTGCCTTTGTGTTCCTTGAGGCTTTGGTGTCATTTGCTTGTACGTGTATAAATATATATCTATATATTCATTCTTTCCTTTGCCTTTTCCCCAAAGATGAAACGTGTTGAGTCGTTTTTTAATTCAGTATGCATCACACACATAAAGTGTGTCTGCCCCTCATGCATTACTGGCTTCCTAGTAGAGAGAGTTTGATCAGGTTTATATGAATGTAGAAACCAGAAAGATGCTGTGAAAAAAGACATGCTTTTTATTAAGGTTGAATTGATAAATAGTTAATAAAACATTAATAAATCATTAATAGAGGCTTTAATAAATGGTAAATCACTTGGTTATCTTTATTCCATCAAGGCAGTAGGTTGCTTAGCACCAGCTATAACATCAAGTTGGTAGTAACCTTAGAACATGTATTCATCACATATTAATTTTTGCTGAATGCAACTTTAACATACTGTGTAACCAAAAATTGGAGAAAGTTTAAGGCAACAGATTTATCTAAGAGTTAAAAGGACTGAGAAGGGCAGTTGACAGAGAGAATACCACAGATAAGGTCTCCTTAGCAGCAGTGGCCTCAGATTGCATTTATTGCTAATGTGTGCCGAGCTGCTCCTCCTCCTGCTCCTCTGGCTGCCCTCTCATGATGTGGGCAAAGCGGCGGTCCTAAAACCGCCTTTGTGGACTCTAATGCCACAGAAGAAAAACACCAGGATTGTTGCTTTCTTCTTCTGCCTTTTTGTGGATCTGCTGTCCACGAGAGAGGCAGTAAGGGTAGTATTTGGCCAACAGAGACCTATCAAATACAGAACAAGAAAAAGGGCTGGGAAGGGCTTAGAAACCTCATCGTCTGCTACACATCCCTGTCCCAATGCAGGAATCAATTCTGCCTAAGCCATTGCTGACTGATGTGCGCTAATCTGTTCTTAAGTGTGTTCCTCCAAAGATGGAGTCGGTGTAGCGCTCTGAGCAATCTGTTTCAGTGCTGCACGGTCCTTTCCATCAGAGAGCTTTTTCTTCTAACTGGAATCTTTCTGGCTGCGGTTTAAGTTCATATCCACCATAAAACTGGAGAACAGATTATTCTCTCCTTTAGCAACAGCTCTTTCTGTAATTGAAGACTCCTCTCATGTCCCCCCTCAATTCTCCCAAGGGAAGTAGCATGAGCCCTGTATCTTGGGAGACTTCAAATTAGATCAGGCTAAGCAGTTTAGAGTGCACTGTGGGAAGGGAAGCTGCCTCAGTGGGGACACAGAGTACACAGTCTAGCTGCTTTTTTCCGTAATGACCTCTTAGAGCCTGGCTCAGTGCTTTTATCTGTATTTAAAAACACTGCACACTTTCTTTTGAACAAGAAGGAAATGATGGAAAAATGAAATGCAGAGAAGGGAAATAAATCTTGAAGGCGGCTATTAATTTTAGGGGCTGGTTTTGTAAAGCTATTTACCATCTGCCCCATATCCCCTGTACTCAGTTCTCTCGCTCTGACCTTTTTCTTAGAAACTTCCAAGTAAATCCTTCCCCAGTCCTCTCCTTCCATTTAAATCGTGATTTGGCCTTGTACCTTTGCAGCCCTTAAAAAGTTTGCTTGGAGTAGTTGTATTTTTGGTGATTCATTAGATCGCATCTGCATGTGTCCTTCTTAGTTACTTACCTGAGGGCTTTTATAGCTGAAAAAACCAGACTTAGCTGAAGAGACGAGCGTGCCTAGCTCTAATAAATAAAGCACATGGAGTCAATTAAAACAATGTTTAAATAATTTTCAGAAAGGAGGATGCTTGATGTTACTACATCAGAGGACCACAGTGACTTTTAAGCCAACAAACTGCAGGTTTGCTTTCTCGTTTAATCTCCAGGTCTATAAAAAAATGCATGCTTCCATAGCAGTCATCTGCCCACTCCAACAGTTAACATGATTTTGGAATTATTTTAAGTCCAAACCATGTGAAAATAAATCCTAACTCAATTTTGTGGGATTACTTTGTTTCCATTAAATTCTTCTTTAAAGGATTTCATATGCTCGGTTTTATTATTGTTACTTCCAGGAATTTCTAAATGCTTCCAAATTTGGATTGATTAAAGTTTTCTAACTTTTCCTGGGGAAAAAAGAAAAAAAAAAAATAGTATGCAATTCCCTGCCTAGTTTCCCAGGTATTTACAAACCAAGATGTTTATATATATACATCTTAATGGATGCGTATACAACATACACAATGTCTGTGTGGTGGTTCTTCATCGTCATAACATGTTAGAAAGTAAATATATCAGATTTCACAAATTAAACAAAATAGAGCTTAGCAAGTACTTAAAGATGAGGGACCTCCCAAAGAAATTGGGGCACAGCAAAGAATGGTGAAGTCATGTGGATGATTAAACAAATGGCATCCTTTCTTCTGATTCTCCAAACTAATGTGCATGTGCTTAAGGAACAGAGTAGGAGAGAGTTAAGCAGACGGTCACATCTCTGCAGGGTGTGGGGTTGGGGTTTTGACCCTTCACGGAAAACAGTGCAGTGCCATTTTTGCTTGTCATTCTGCGGCTCAGCAGCGCTCTGTGGGAGTATGGTACGCAGCTGTGTGGTGGTCGGTGTGGGGCTGCTGCCCAGACGTTTTGAAGGGACATTTTTCAGATGAGCGAACTCAAAATTTTCTCTATGATCATTCAAGGTTCTTCGGTCAACAGTGCTGTGGCACCTATCTGTAGGTAGATCTAGGTATGTTTCTTTAAGTAACTATATACCTCGTCACCACTTCCACACATAGTGTTTGTTTATACGCTGAGCTTTAAATACTTGTGATGTTTTGCATGTGTGATCCTATCTGGAATTTTCTATCCAATAATTTTTATTACAGTGATAACTGAAGTGAAATGCTTCAGTGTAGCTAGCTTGTACCTTTGTAATAGACTTTGATGCTCACAAGGTCACTCTGTAAACACGTAGATTGGATAGTCCTAACCTCACTGAAGTTGACTTTTGCCACTGACCTTAGTGGAGTCAGGATCTTACCTTGTAATTGAATTTCCTCAAATTGTAGCAGACACGTTTTTCCTTTTCCCACTGCTTTGTGTTCAGGTGTCCCCTAACAGGGAGATGACTAGACTTGCTTACACTTCAGTTCTCCGCCTTGGTACGCGGTGGACGCTAGATGCATTTTGACAGTGAATTTTCTGAAATGTTTGCTGGCATCACGTTCCCTTGAATCCTAGGCGCTCTGTCCAGCCTTTTGTGCCTGGGCAGGAAGAGACTGAGGTCAAGCCTGTAATTGCAGTTCTAGAATATGCTTTGTTTCTGCCTTCAGTCAGGCTGCCTGTCCCTCTTTTAATTATGCCATATAGTCTCTGTTTCATCATTTTGCTATGAAGAGATTTGTCACAAAGCAACCTCTGTGGCATAGGATTTGGCAGAGGCGCGCAGGATTTGGATTGTATTATCTCACAGAAAAGTTCACCGGATGCTTAATTCTTTTTCTGCCGCCTTCTGTGCAGAGGTCCCGCAATCAGTGCGGTGTAACGGTGCCCTTCTCGTCATTGCACTGTGCTGCCGCAGCCTCACGCGCTGGCAGGGATGAGCTGTTCACGAGCTGCCTCTTTCCTCCTCCTTGCCGCCGCTGGGGCTTTGTGCAGTGAAAACAGGCCCTGAGGTCCACAGGCAGAAACCCAAAAACTCTTTCAGGAGTGCAGAGACATCTGCACCCTCACCAGTCCCTGGGTCATCTGCACAAGGAACTGGCGAAGCTCGGCCCCAGGCTGCGCTGTTGGTAGCTGTGTGGCCCTTTAGATAAGCCTCAAGCGTGTCCATGGTGTGCTGCGCTGGTGGAAGCAGAACAAAAAAAGCCCGGCGAGGCCGAGCTGCCGGACCAGCCCTGCCCTCCTGCCTCTCCCAGGACCGGGTGAGGGCTTCTCTCTGTAGTGGTCGTTCCTGGGCTCTGTCCCCTGTGGGGCTCAGCCAGACCTTGCTGCACTAGCAGCGTTGCTAAGGGTGGAAATCTGATGAGCTTCAATAAAATACCAGTGCCTGGCAGGAGCTTGGGGAAGTTTACATGTCCGCCTGTCCCATTGACCGAGAATCATGGTGCATAGTTTTCCTTTCTCTCTCCTAACCTCCTGCATGATACGTGATTTGTGAGGGACAGCTGAGTCCTGAAACTTGCTGCCTGTATCTTCAGTGAATTGTACATTAGCATCCAGCTGTAGCCACTCAGGCCATGTCTTTAGCCCAGATGCACCCACCACACTGCACTTTTGACAACAGTTATATGTTTTTAATTAGCTGTATTATGGTATATTTTTATTTGTGGAGCATTTGCAGTGGTTGTCATGTTACCTACAGAAACTTGTGTGTTCATGAGCTTTGTTGTGACTGGCCCTGGGCTTGACCAGTATGAAACAGCAGCTGGGAAGTTTAGCTTACTGTAGTCAGGATTACGGCCATTGCATGCAAAATTTCCTAGATCGGACCCTCTTTTGCTCTTTGTCTCCCTTGTCTTAAGAAAGAATCTGTTCTGAGCTTTGTCGGCAAAGAAAAACAACCAACCCAAAGACATAACAGATTGCCGGAGACAAGTATTACTGCTCTCTGAATATTTATTAAATTAAAAATAAAGATAAGAGAGAACGGAGCAGCATCCACCATAAAACACGCTCATTAGAAGGGCATTTACAAACTCTGCCTAAAAAAACACTTTTGCAGTTTCTCTGCTTTACTGATTTTTTTCCCCCTCCTCTAAATATAAACCGCAGTCTGCTCCCACCGAGCTTGGCGGGGTGGCAGTTCTTGGGCTCAGTATGAAAAAGCGAGGCACGCACTGCCTCTTCTGCTTGTATTTCATAGCCATGGGCACCCAGCTGATTTCTTTGAAGATAGTTGGAATGTGTATGTACAAATGATGAATGGACACGCTGGTACAGAAAATGGGCATGTTGCTTAGATGATGTGGTAGGCAGGTCTTCACCAGAGACTTGGAATTTCTAGTTAAGTATGGGCTTTCTGTGTAACCCTGTGCAAATCGCCTGATCCCTCAGTCCCTTATTCTAAAATGGAGTCGATACTGCTCTGGTGCTGTGACACTGCATACCACAGTAAGTCCCTATGGCAGTGCTATGAGAAGATGCTTTGGTGCACAGGACACGGTCCGCTCTCTCTTCTATGCCATGCATTCATGCTGCAAGCCTAATCCAGCTTTTTCTAGACCTGCTTCTGGTATATTTTGGCATTATGCACTCTTGAATAGGATTGCATTTTGCCACCGTGCAGTCCTCTGTAGGGTTGCATCCAGTGTGATACAGGAGGGATCCCCTTCCTGCTTGGGCTTTGCAGGTAAAACCCTGTTACGTACGTATGATGGCTTTATTCATACAGCTTGACAGGCTGAGCACAGAGGTGGAGTCAGCTGCCACATGATGAAGACACAGATGGTTAAAATTTTCAAGAGTAAAACCTGTCCTCACCTTTGTTCCCAGCAAGTGCTGCCTGTTGGGTAGTTAAGGTGTTCCTCTACCCCGTAAGGATGGGTGGTGATGCTTCCTTAAGCAATTGCATCTCCAGACTCAGTGGAGAATACACAAGCATTTTTTCCCTCTTTCTTCTGTATGTACATGAAATTGTTTTCAAAAGCATTTTATTTTCTTCCCTAGGAGATGACCCATTCCTGGCCTCCTCCTCTCACTGCTATTCACACTCCTGGCAAGGCTGAGCAGACCAAGTTTTCTATCCCAAGCAAGGTACAAGTAGGCTATTACCAGTGACCTGATTAACATCCTGTTCTGTTGAGTGTTCTTCGCTGGAGAGTTTATTTTTGTAATTGGTTCCATTTTCAAAAACTTTCTAAGGCTATTTTTAGTTGGAAATTCCCAATCAGACTGTTGATACTATTAGGACTACTTATTTAAAGCTGCAGAAGTTACAATGGAGGCTAAGTGAACTTTATCTCTGTTGTTCTACGTCTCTTTCTACATCAAGTACAATGAATTTTGTTTGTTTGTTTTTCTTCCATTATTATTTGTGCAGTGCAATGGCTGAAATGGTCGTTTGTTCCTACTTAGTGACTGATTGCAAGATGACATTTAGGTTGCATGGTCAAATTACGGTGACTTAAAATGTTCCTTCATGTAAACAGTGCTCTGGCATCTGTCTGTGTGCGCACTCCAAGGGCACACAAAGTTGTGCAATGTGATCCTCAGTATTGGCCTTGTTAAAAGCACGTGCCTGGAGAGTACCTGCAGTTCACCTAACGTGCAGTGAATTGTTAAGCTGTAGGTTTTGAGCATGCCTTTTGCCCAAATTCTGTTGTTGCCTTCTGGCTATGATTCTGGTAGCACTGCTAGAGATCGAGCTCATAACCAGGGCAGTTGTTGCCGGAGGTATCTTTTGCTGGGACCTCAACAACTCTGAGCTGATGGTGGTTGGGGAAGGGGAGAACTTCCCCAGGGTGGGAAATCTACACCACTTTGACATGGAGCTACATAAAAGTTTCTTTCTAAAGGCGGGACCTTGGAAAATAGCTTATAAAACTGGTACTGCTTGACATTATGGTTCAAGCAATCATATCCTGGTTTAGAAGCTGGAATGTGATTTTCCTCTTGCTGATTTTATCTGTCTGGCAGATACTCCCCTGTCTGAAATGCAGCCGCCATACTTAATTAGAAATCATATGAGATTAGCAGTATCTGTGGCTCCTTAAAAAAACAAAGTCAGTGCCCAGAATGCCTTATTTTAATGGAATGTGGTTATTACTGCTCCAGCACTGCTGATGTCGCTACAGTTAACTGCTACAGCGTTAAGCATCAGAAGTCATAATATACAAGAGTATAATCCTCATTGCAAATTGGGTTAAAGTCAGTTGAAACCATTTAGGTGACAGTGGAGTCTGACTTGTGGGAATACAGTAAGTGAGAGTAGAAGTTTTTGCCTGCTGGAAGCTGTATTTTTTTAATGTATACCCTCTCTTAATTTAGTGCTCTGGTTTTGATGGGGCCTACAGAAATTGGTCTAAGTCCTGCAGACATCCGCTATCTCCGTTGGCAGCAGTTTAAGCATAGGTTCAGAGAAGCTAAAATTTTGGTTTGCTTTTCTGTTTCTGTTAAGTTTGCTTTGAACTTTTAATATCCACATCAAAGTTAATTTCTGGGCACGTTGAATGGTGACCCTAGAAATCTTGACTATGTACAAAATATAAATTCGATATTATTTTTTTTTAAGCTAGCATTTCAGGAAGTAGGCAAGCACGTAAATATTCCCGAGTTTGCTAGTTTTACTTGAAAAAATCAAACATAAATGTCTCTTCAGAACATCACCTTAAGTCAATTATAGCTAGCCAAATTATAGATCCTAGACATAATGTGGCTAGATTGTGCAGCCATATAAACCAGAGACGGGCACTATTAGAAGTTCTCAGATTAACTATTTAAAAAAAAAAGTATCCTCATGAGAAATGTATATAAAAAAGTGTGATTAAAAAGGCGGAACTTATCAGAACAATTTATCCCTTTGACATTCAAATTTAAAGTGCCATGTTTACTCTTAGGGCATGATTTACTTCACAAGGGACTGACTGACAGCACAGTGTAATATTAGGAACTAATAATGCCCTAAGAGGAAGTGCAGTGAGGGCTTTAATGACTTTAACATCCTACAGAACTACACACTTCCAGCAAAGTAGTGCCTGGCTGTAAGATGAGGTTGTAAATAACACCTTAATTTCAAATGATCAGACTCTGCTTGGAAAGAAAGCTGATTACAATCGCTGTGGACTGTAAAGCCTAGAGAAAAACTAAGCAAGAAAACTCTGTGACATGAAGGAAGCAGCTTAGTTATTGCGCGCCAACAAGAATCCCGGCGTCAGCATGCCCAGTGTTACAAGCCAGATTCTTTGCTGGTGTACCGGTTGTTGTACTTCCATCGATTTCATTGCATTTGAACCAATTTCCATCGGGTCAAGATCAGCTTCCCATGTCTTTATCAAATCCTGTGTGTCACAGTCCAAATAAAAGCAGTGACTATCAATAAAAGCTTACCGTATTTGCAAGCAGCGAGATCAAAGAAGAAAGGTGGTGGTGCTGAATTTAACGCATAGTTGCATTCATGCTGTGGTCTAAATTGTACATCGTGGGTGGCTCATACGCACATCCATGGCCAAGGCTGGAAAAGGCTAGGGCCACTCACTGCAGGTATAAATCTGTGCAGTGTCTCCATAAAGGGGGTATGTAGATTTACAGCAGCTGAGGACAAGCTCTTGTCTGAACTGTGAAAGGGTCCCTCAGTGGTGCTCTGTCTCCACAGTTAATGTTTTTTTAAACTAATGTCACTGGTGCTGCCTGAAAAATCACATGATCCCTTCCCTGTACCATCTCCTTCCTTGTTTGTGTAATGCCAGTGCCCTTAATCTGGCAAGCTGAGATATATCTTACCTTCTTCATCTTATTTAACTAATGCTGACATTTCATGTGTTCTTCTTTGTAGGACTCCCAACATCTGACCTCAGGATACAATGTACAAAGTAGGTCTTTATCATCCTAACAGTCAGGGCTGGGCATTTTTTTTTTTTTTTTCCTGCTTAACATCATTAAAACAAAGGCTAAAAAATTAATTTCTCTGGTGCTAAAGCAGATCGGTTCCATTTTTTTATTACATGTTATGCATTGTGGCATGTTGTGAAACCAAGTATAATTAGATGGGCTGACAGCTTTGGGTGCGTTTTAATTCTACAGTAATCTTTTGACATTTGAAAATGCGTTTCCTTTGTTTGCAGAGTGGAGTGATCCAGCAGGGAAAGTTGCAACTAAGTCAGTGCCACAAAAGTCGTAAGTATTATTATTTCCAGCTTTAAATCTCATTTTAAATTTATCATAAAGAATGAGTTTATTTCTCCAAAGGTAACTAAAACCTAGCTCTGCTCATAATCTTGTCCTGGTGTTCAGGTGTTCTCAGTAGTCCTTAAAAATTAGCCATAAACCGGTTTTATGTTTTCAGGGCTTATTACTGTTACTTCTTTTTAAGCATTAGCTAACAGAGGTATGTGTGAAAGATGAGTTTATTAAGCAGAAATAATGCTGATTTTAGTTGTACAGCTTGCCAAAATTAAATCACTTTTATGCTTCTCTCATCAGATACTAAGCCTCTTACAATAGAAAATGCAACCCAATGAACAGATGATGCAGGACTTTTAACATTCATACAGTGAGAGAGAGTAAAACACATCATACGGAGTGATTGCACTAGCTGGTGTTGAAAAGCTGGTCTTGAGTTTCATACACTTTGAAACAGCTGAAAATCACAGACGATCTATAAATATGACAGTTGAAAATTGTGGGAGAGCTAATTCTCCATTGTGCTAAACCATTTTTCTTTGGTGCTTTTCTGGTGTAAGGCTGCAGTCGTGTAGCAGTGAGTTAGGACTGAACTGTTCTTTTACTTTTACCCCAGGATCCCAAAGTAATTTACAGACAGGAATTAAGTAATAACTTTGAAAAGCAGGTTGTTGTTTTCATACCTATGAAAACATGTGGGTCTGATTTCAGTTCAGATCTGCTTTTTTTTAGTGTTCAGGTGTTTAAAACTACTGAATGCAGAACTGCATTAGCTTAACTGATGTTTGTGTGGATACAATGTGTTCATTTAAAATGACTTCAAAATTCTGGTGTTCCCCTTAGTCTGCTAAAGACACAATTTTAAGGAAATCTGTATAGGGGAATAAAATCAATGTGGAGATACCTACATAGTTTTTTTAAAAGAATTTAAATATATTGATTCTTAGTGCAAGTTTGTGTATGGGAAAGGACTTGTTGGAGTTCGGTGATTTGTCTGTGACCATGTAAGAGATACGGGACTAGACTAGATGGGGGCGCTGAATCCACTGATGTACTCACCAGGCTCTGAAGGTCCAGTTCTTTACTCATTAATTCAAGTCATGGAAGTACTCATTCCAATACAGTTTGTTGAGTAAGGCTTTACAAAATTATGGTTAAACGACTAATTCAGTTTTTAAAAGAAATGGTTTTTTCGCCAGATTGAATGAGAATTAGATAGGGATGCTAATGATAAATAGATTAATTTGCATGAATAGCATTTATTTGTGAGATTTAGTAGCAAATTAGTTTTTGCCCTCTGCTATTTGCTTTCCAGTAATGGCTTGGCTTTTTTTAAAGAATCTAGCCAACTATACCCACTGTTCTTAGTAACAGAATGGGTGCAGTCGTGTTTCAGAACACCGAAGTGATCCAAATGTAACATCAAGCACATTCTGTAGTAAAAAAAAAAAAAAAAAAAGGCAAAAAAATATTATTACATCTTAAAATGATTTTTTCTCCTAAAGCAAGTGTATTTGGATTCCACTGTGAAAAATATTTTAGTGAGTATACCATAAAATACAATATTTCAATAGTTTGTAACCAACAGTAATAGACTTGTCAATCATGGTTTATAGTTATAAGCTGAATTTCAAAAGAACAGTACTTCAGAGCTCAGTGGTATATAGTGCATTTAATGGGACCAAAGCTCTCTATAGGAAGCCTGATATAAAACCCGAAGACACTGAGTACATTTTATGAACCAGTTGCTCTCTGTTCTGCTGCTTGATCTAAAGTTCCAGTACTATCAATCAGATTTCTGCTGCAATGAACTGTCTTCTTATGGTAGGTGATAGATTTTACACATGAGAGATCAGAGCTGCAATAAAGCTACTTTTATTTTTAGCTTCCAAATGAAGATCAGCTAACCCATTACTATCACTTTTTCTCTTTTACTGCAGAAAAATTGTTAAGGCAGCTTCTAAGAATTTCCATAGGGCTTTGGGAGGTTAGAAGGCAGTCCACTGTGAGACTTGGTATTACGAGGCCAATTTGTTTCTTTAGATCTGCGTGTGCAGTTACTGCTGCTTGCACTGGGAATTGCAGTACTCGAGGACATAATGAAATTAAAGCAGAGAGTGGGGCAGAAAGATGTAATGGTATCAAGTAGAGCTGGATAGAGTGATCCAAATAAACCCTGGTAGATTGACAGCTTCTGCAGTCATTGTGTATTTTAATAATATAGTGTTGATCGGATTGCCCTTGTATTAAGAAGGATTTAATCTTTCCAACATTGGTCAGTTTCAGGGATATGGGAGCATATGCGTGAAATTACAGTCCAGCTTGTCCCCAGTAACATTCGTTGCTACACCGTCAACCACATAGGATGATCTTACTGACTTCAAAACTGCATCCCCCACCAATTCCTTCTATGTTTTGTCAATGGGATCTGTTAGCTGTATTTCAATTTGATCAAATCTGACTGAATTTGGGGTTGTTCATCTGTATGCTTTGTTAGAGACCTTTTAAGTTGGACGTGTTTCTAGATATTCCCTGGCTTTTTTAAGTTTATGTGCAATTCAAGTGCAACTTAAGTTGTCTTTTCCATTTACATTAGTCCTAGTGACAGTCTTAGAGATTCCATTGACTTTGATAGAAATCCGTAGGAACTGGTAGTAATGTGCTTGCATTCACCATGTCGCTGAGTTATACCATGACTTGTTGAGCGATGCATGCAGAACGAAGATACTTTACCTTCATGATGCTGTGTGCTGCTCCAGTAGCCAAGCTGCCTGTATGTAGGCACCTTCAGGTGTAGAAACATTGGCATCATAGAAGATGAGACCAAAGGGATGTATGGTCTTTGCAAGATAACCTTTCAGGTGCTTGCTTCTAGGGGGAAGAATGGAGGCAACATACTGCAGGGTAGATTAACTGGCCCACGTCTTGCTTTTGTAGGGGCATGCAAGATGCATGACTTCTTGTCAAAGTAAAGCTTTCTCAAATATGAATTCCCTCCTATTTATGCTATTGCAGTGTACTTTATTACAGTCAGGTGCTGGAAAACGCAATCCTCAATGCTTTGCAGCAGGTAAAATAGCAGGTAGAGTAGTTGGGATTGTGTCTAAATTCTGCACCTATGTTGTACGTGTACAAGTAACTAACCTCAGATCCTAGCTTCTACTCAAAAGTCTTGAAAATGAGATTTTGAACGCTGGTGTGCGTGCATGTGTGTATACCGTGGTCAATTTTCATAGCTGAAATCAGGCTATGTTAAACAGTGGCACTCGGCTTCCCTTTTTTTTTAGTTTTAAATTCACTGTAAGTCTCCATTGGGTATGGTGCAGCCAGTTTTCAGCCAGTCTACTCTGATTAGTTTATTATGAAGCATAGTAAGCAGGAACAGATAAGGTGCAACCAATTGCACTGAGAAGGATTTTCTGTCAACTTCCATGAATTTGAGGGTACGAACTCAGCTCGCGACTTAGGTTTCTGTTATATAATTACTGCTGCAAGTGTGTCATCCTCAAACATCCAGTCCTTTTGTTCTGTTTTGGTTGTTAGCATTTGGCCTCCGTCCAGTTGGAAACTACCCAGAACCTTTTTAATCAAGCACATCCTGTGTTTCGAAATCATACTGCAGAGTAGTCTTGGGTAGTTTCCATAAAAGCCTAGCTAAAAAGAAGAATGTAATCATAATGGTATTCTTCCCCTGTCACAAAATTACTTCCTATACTTACTGTATTAATATAGTATTAAAAGGCCTTTCTCGCGCGCTCAGTGAACTACCGGAAACCATTAAAAACTTAGAGCACCAAATTTTTATGGATCAGACAAAACCAACTTATTTTATCTTTACAGAGTTTTTGTTATCCATCATACTTAATGATACGCAACCTGTGTGGGGGCTAGAGAACAACTAAATACAGTGGGCTCAAAACCAAAACAAAACAAGCAGCTGAAACTCATTATGTGATATTTCAGCAAGAGTTTTTCAAAGGGGGCTCACCACTGGTTTCAGTGGGACCAGGATTTCACTTCACTGTTCTAAAAAAATGTCAGTAAATACCAGTACTTTTCTAATCCCAAAGATTATCATAATACTTGATGGAAGCCTGTTTGAAAATGGAAATGTGCTTCTTGACATCTAACTACTTTTCATAAGTATCTAATGGCTTTTTGGAAGTTCTCCACTGTGTCAGGGACAGCCACCTGGGAGCATGGAAAACAAAATTTGGCAGCATGTTCAAGCTATGAATTAAAGGTAATTCACAGTTTGAAATGAATCAGCATGAGGTCCTTATGAAGAGTAATCAGACATCAAGAGGATTTTACATCAAGGATTGTATATTGGATAATGCGACAACAAGTAATGTTGTTAGTCAGAATGTTCAAATCGAGAAGCACTGATGAATTCTTAACCTTGGAAGGAATCAGCTTTTAAGAACTGGGATTCATTCAATGTTGATGCATCATTTCCAGTTCAATCACATGAACCAAAAATGTAAAATTCATCTCCAACTGGAATAGGAAGAATGTTTCCATTTATGTATCCAACTCTATATCTGAGTTCCAGTCACAATCCAGCCCAGGTGTAATACACTGAAGAAGGTGAAATTTTAGTATTTCTAGTTACAGTTTTTAATCCACCCTGTTAAAGAGTAAGAGCGTCGATTGATCCCACAGTGTTGATAGCCTGCTTTCTTTTATAGCATGCGTTCGTTTTCACTTAGCAAGTGTGGCAAGCTTTAATCATTAGACTAAGTACTGCGTGTTTGTTAGAAGTAGGAAGTTCCAAAGATATTCCCTCTGGGTAAACTGGGAAAGTCATGAATAGAAGGGACTTACGCTGCCATGTACAAATTATGATAAGTGAAACAACAGTGGCATGTAATTGGAACTCCATTAATCTTTAGAGAGCTCCAGTGCACCATACTAAAGGGACAAATAGCAAATTAAAATAGAAGGGTCTGTTTTGATAAGATATCATTCATCTTCCATATTTACTGGTTTGTTTTGTTAGTTAGGAGTTTGCTTTGCATCCTTTTGCCTCATAAATTCTTGGGTTTGGAGCAATGATAGTCAAGATTGTAGTTTTGTTCCTCACTGCCACAGGCTTTTACTTTTGAGCAAAGTACTAAGTAATTGCGAATGAAACACATGAGCATTTCCAATGGACAGTTGCCTATAGAAGCAAACTTGCAGAATGTTTCAGCTGCTGTGAAATACGTTAAAATTCAGTGTTGTGATTAGAAGCCCTGTACCCTTGAAGATAAGCCCATTATTCAAAATAATTTCTAAATTAGACTTTTAATTTGTTTTCATTATTCAGCTGGCTCACATACAGTTTAACCTCCCTGTCAAAATAAAGTTATTTCCTAATACGTTCTTTTCCATGATCTCTTTCTCCTGACATGTTTATAAATCAGTTTAAAAGATTGTGGGAACAGAACTAAATTAATTCTCTTATATTTGGCTGATCAATGTTGAATAATTTTTCTTGACTATCAGAGACGTGCATAATTACTGCCCTTAAGAATGCCTGAAACAAGCTAACTAACTGCATTCTTGCCAGCGTTGCTGATTGCGACTTAAGCGAGCACTGAACCATTTGAATTTCCTCTGATACTGTATAACCCCCCCATTAAAAAGTCAACATTTATTTGCCCTAACTAACAAGTAGCAGTTGAAATACTTTGTTCTCAAATAGGATGC
Source organism: Vanellus vanellus (assembly GCF_965231255.1). Classification (NCBI taxonomy): domain Eukaryota; kingdom Metazoa; phylum Chordata; class Aves; order Charadriiformes; family Charadriidae; genus Vanellus; species Vanellus vanellus. The sequence goes on along the minus strand of NC_138915.1, from coordinate 9,835,594 downwards.
GCTACTGCGTCACAGCAAAACGTATGCAACCACTGAACTGCGACCACTGAGCGTCAGTATTAATAGAGACAGGTAAATGACACACATTAACATGTTTGGATTCGGGATGTATTTCCCTGTCTGCTACGTATCAGTTCCCATTTTGGAAACTGGTTAGACTGCAAATCTGCCACAAGTTTCCTTGTATTTGAAGAGCTTTTCCACAGGCAGCAGCATATGTTGTGCCTTCATGGCTTAAGGCCAGTCTCAAACCGACCTCCCAATTTACATTTCTGTGGGATGGAACCGCTTCCAAACTTCAGTGCAACTTCAAACATTCATTTTGAAAAACTAATTACTCGGTAAATCTGAAAATGTAAATCAGGGTAGAGCTGAGGAATCCACCACACTCACAGTACCTCTCCCACCCATTTGTGTTGTGAGCTGCGGGCTTGCTGATGAAATGCATATAAACTAACTTCTTGCTTGGCTTACTGGCCAGCATAATTTGGACCTCACCCTGCTCCCTTTCGTCTTAATTCTGACCTGTCAGTAAATTTCAGGTTCAGAGCCAAGCCGTTTCTCTCTCTGGCTTTTTTCTTCCTGATGCGCTTTGCTCTAGTCCCTTTCATTCTTACTGTCATGTCTTGCTGGCTTTGAAGACTTCGGTAGCCTGAGACAAATAGAAGATTGTCACCCAGATTCATCTGCGCTGTGCTGCAAAATAGTCATAATCGGAAATGGGTGATAAGCTTGAAAGAAGAATGGATTTTGCCAGGGAGCTTGGCATTCATAATACCAGAGTGGGCTTGAAACTCCCAATTTGTGTCCTAAATATCCTAGGTAAGACTAACGGCCACTTTTCCTAATATCACAACTTAATCCTTTGCATCTTTCCTCTGAATCCCTCTGACAACCTCAATAATCCACCACATTTTTCTCAGCTTTACACTCTCCGTCCAGAGGAACTTATATTGCTACCATTATCCTTTGGGCTGAGGGCTCAGCAGGGCTCCAAAGCCTATCAATTTTCCGGCCAGAGGGCTTATTTTTTATGAAGTGAAGTTCTCACAACACCCCATGGGGCTAGGCCACGCTCACTGCATTATCCTCCGTCTTGGCTGGCCCTCGGAGCCACAGATTCAGAACAGCTTTACCTTACAAATAGATCCTCCCGAACGGTGAAGAAGGAAAATATTCCCCACTGCTGGGCTAATTACTGTTCTGAATTCCTGGAGGAAGAGCTGCTTCCCTCGCTTGTGTCCATGCATGTCGGAAAAATGCATTTGGAGACTTTCCTAATGCTGCAGCCGCAGCTTCCTGGGAAAATGATGTAGCCCTGGAGGAGGAGGGAGATGTCTGTAGCCCTACACCAGTAGCTGCAAACCAATTGTTTAATTAAAATCCATGTTATGGAAAACACAGGAGGGGGCCTAGAAAATTGGCAAATAAAAAGTTGTTTCCTAATTTCCACAGGAGCTTTTTATCCTTCAAGATAAAAATAGTAAACCAAATCTGAAGGTAGTTTAGGTTTCAGGAAATTATCCCTTACTGGAAAGCCTTGTTTAGTCAAAACGCTTCACAAAACGATCTTTGCAGGTTTTGAAAGAAAGATGTTGACTCGTCTACCTCATATTGACAAGAAAGACTTAAATGCAGCTGTCAGGCTCATCTGAGTCTGCAAAAGTAATAAATACCTCCAGTAATGAGGGGATTGCTTTCACAGTTATTACCTGTTAGCCTCTACTGAAGTATTTGCTTTTTGGGTATCCCTGATAAGTTGCATGCACGTAACCGTGTCTTAAGGACATATACGTGCTTTTCTGTGGAGAGAGAGGAATGCGAATCAGTGCTGCCCATATTTGATTTAGCAGGAATTTCAATAGTTCCAGACAAATTTGAAAGCCTATACAAATCATATAGCTTCAAGTCTGGCTGTGTGCTAGACTGGAATTTTTTGTTAGGTCAGACCTTTATCTCAGCTTCTTTTTGTGACTCTTTATGGGGAGATTGAAGAGGAACTGAAACTGGTGACCTGTCTTGACCTTTAGTACTGGATTAAAATTCCAACTTGCTGCCATGGCAACGGGGCCTTGAAAATTAGATCCTGACAGAAGCAGGGAGAAACTTAAAACTGCAACTGCTGCACTGAACTGAAGAAAGGTTGCTTACAATTGTCAGTGACAGGCGCTTAATTGAAATAATCTGCCTTTCCCTGTACTCAAAAAAAAAATAAGGAAGAGAGAAATGAAAAAAAAAAAAAAAAGCAAACCCAGAAAACTGTGTCTTGATTATTTTTTTTGGGGCGGAGGCAAAAATCTGTAGCAATTCAAACTAAAACACACACTGCAGAATCCAGCACAGAAGCTGGTATTAAAGGTGGCAGCAAGCGAACCTGCGTGGTGAGAAGGGAGCCAGCCATGCACTCACAGAGGTCTGAACTACCCAGACCAGACTACTATCAGGAGCCAGACAGTGGCCAGTGTTAAATCACAGGTTAACTTTCTGGTTTTCTCTCCTTTAACCTGACACCAGGGATCAAAAGAGACATCACAGTGTCGAGTTCTGACTCTCAGGATCCATGCAATTATCTGTTCTGTACATGTAAAGGGATAAACATAAGCTAGATAGTGCTATTTCAGATCAAGTATGATAAAAGTTACTCATTTTCCAATCTAATCAATGCAACAGACAGAGGGAGATAATAGTGCGAGTCCTTCACAGCTAAAGGAGGTTAAGTTGTTTTTTTCCCCATGGAGAGTAGAATGCAGTTGTAACCTGAAGGGAGAAGGTGCTGCAGGTCACATAAAGGATTTCCTGCTCTTTTCCACCTCATCCAGGAATCCCCATCATCCCAAAATCAAATAACCTTGAAGATCAGGTTGCAACACCGTCTCGTGTTAACCCGTGGCTTCCCCCAAACACCCGAGGGTCCTGGGGGTGCTCTGGGGACCCTGCTCCCCTTCCCAAGGGAAGGAAGGACCAGAATGACCCCCCCATCACACAGAGGGATGCTGCCTCCTAGCAGCCACTAGCCCCACTTTCTAAAGTCCCTGTAGGGATTGCCGTCTTCTTCACAGTAAAAGAAAAAAGATTTTACATATCAGATAAAGCAGATTTCTTAATGGATAAATAGATACTGTTGAATTGGATTAGATGCTCTGTACAGCTAGATAACTGCTGCAGAATCAGATTGGATTGTAGGTACTATATATAGCTAGATGAAAGTTTAACAACTGTAGGTAGATGGCATTAAATTTTTTTAAGTGATATTTTTGTCAAAGCTTAGTGTCCACATTTACTGCAAAATCCTAAGACCATGTTTGGAGTCTGAGTTCAAGTAGAAGGCGTGCACAGAAAAATACTTAAGTTTTCTTTAGACTGTACTACCAAAGTATTGGATTTGTTATGTATTGGTGTATTGCATAATTATAGGATCAGAGGAAATATTACAGATGTTCACAAACACAAAAAAATGCATGGTTTAAAGATAATGTTTATCACTAATGCTGTCCGTTATCAAGGGCCAGTAAGCGCTAAGAAAGTGCAGGTTGCGCTGAAATAATGCGTTGTATCATCTTAACAAAACACTGATTTCTGCAGTAGACTGTTGACTTGATACACAGCAGAAAGTGGGTGAGTAGATGAGCAGTTTTCCAACAAAGGAAAACAAAATCCACTTAAGATTTCTCAGGCTCTGAGTTACGTGCTTCAGTAATGTCAGACAGTTAAAAATAGAGGCCATTATTTGAAATTTCAAGCGTCAAATTCCTAGGGTAAGTTAGTTATTTCAGAGAAGTTGCTTTCAGAGATTAATTTGGCCCATCCTGTTGTACACTTGCCACTGTTACCATTTCCTGCAAAGCACCACTAATTCGGCCTTAATGACTGCCGGAATGGACTATGGAGCCCTCGAGTATCTGGCAATAAACTTGTGTTTTGTTGGGAGGGAAGGTAAAGAAACATTTAAATAGGTTTTTAAAATAAGCATGAAGTCTCTGAAGATGTACTGTTGTAGTGCATGCTGTATATCAAAATATATAAGCATCTAGTTGTAACAATGGCTTTGTAAACACATTACTGAGCAAACTATGAAAAGTAATCCACCAAGGGGCTGTTTCCCTAACTCATAAGCACTAAGTTGAGAGACCAGTGCCATAAAGTAGATATGTGCCGTTAAAAAATACTTCCTTTTATGTGATATTATTTTGTGTTAAGCCAGATAGGTGATTCCTTTTTTATTTTTAGATGTATACCTTTTAATGCCTGGAAATAGTTGTGTTTAAGGCAAAAGCCAGCTGTCTTTGTAAAATCCAGGAATAATTTGTTGATACGTGAACATGGGGCAAACAATGCTTCAGGGTGGCTTGAAAGTGCCTACGTGCACCTCACGTGGGCAGTGGCAGCAGTGTCATGCAGTCCTACTACAGCTATCCGCTACCTTTTTGTGGAATTACAATATTGCCACGTATAATGAGAAAAGCCTTCAGCACTGTCATTCCTTTTAGCAGCCCGCAGGCATGGCCTGAGGGGTGGTTGGAGCCCACCTCCCGGGGCACACAGAGCCTCCTCGCTCCCGAGCTCTGTGGTGGCTTGGTGAGCTTTCAGCTGTAGGTTGCTTACCCAGGAGGCACACAATGTCTCATAGCCACAGTTTCCAGCTAATCTTGGCACAGCTGTCAGTCCCATGAGCATATCACTTGCCTCCGTGTCCCCACCCCAAACCAGTTCAGAGCAGCCTGCTGCAGACTAGAAAAGGCGTGAGGGGAACCGTGCTATGGTATGAATAGTTCTGACCTCTTGTTGGCATCTGGCGGCGTGCTTGGCTGAGGAGCCTTCCCACCGTACACTGTTCATGGATAACGTCAAGAAGGGAAGGGAGATCACAACCAGTGGTTGATAAGCTTTTCTGCATTTACCCATCATGTCTTCTTTCAAAGCAATCGGGATTGTCCCCTACAAGGGGAGTTTGCTCAGATAGTGTGCAGCTCGCTCTCAGAGGGATTTTATTCAGGAAATTGCAAAACTTGAGTAAGAAAAGGTGTTAAGTGAGTTACGTACGAACTGGAGGTGGAATTGATCTGCCATAGCCAAAACCCAGTAAAAGCTCATGTATTGCCAGTTGCGGACATTTCTTGCAGTTTTGTAAATTGTGCAGCTATGCAAACACTGAGCTAAAAATCCGGTATCACCTTCCTTCTCCAAAATAAAGAACATTCTATGCTATTTTGCATTAGCCAAAGTGTTACAAACTATTCTTCTTATAATTAATTGACCTTTGTGAATTAAAAAAACTACACAAGGATTGATATTGGTTGGATCCTTGGCAGTATATGGTACGCAGCTCAGACTGATTAATACCAGTGAGAGAGCATTCATTGATTTTGTTTGCTTTGTCTCAACCAGTAGAAAAAGTACCTATTTAGGGGGTTGGAGAAAATGTATGTAGTTGAAATCTCAGATATGACTGATCATGGTGCTGTTCTTAGAAGTAGTGGGAGATTGAGACTTTTCAGAAGAAAGAGCAATATACCTGGTTATGAAGATTTTGCAGGATTTATTAGTGTAACGGTATGGTGTTGCAGCATTCTTGTTTTTAAAAAGGCTGAAGGCCTTAATAAACAGCTGTTGTTCGTCTGTAGTCAGTTTTTTAAAGGTCCATTCTGATAGGTAAAATTACATGTAGTCTACAGAACAAGCAGCATGCATCGTATTAAAAAAAGAATAAAGCAAACACAATGAATCTGTTAAATCGTAATGGCTCCCAATCGTGACAAATTTGCAGATTAAAGCTCATTGAATACACATTTAAATGATAAATGATAATGGCTTGGAAAGAGCCATTATGATCTATTTCATCAATAATCCACATTTTTTGCCTTGTAACTACACCAAGGATGAACATAATGGATACTGCCTGATGAAAAAAATATTTTGTTTATGAAAGAGAATCGGAGAAAAGAAATTCTCAGATTAACAAATTTAAGTGGTTGTTATTGTTTGTTTATATTGTTTATACATGACAGATTTTTCCCATTATTAATATTAATCACTTACGGCTCCAGAGCTTGTGCTCAGAAAAAAGCAGGTTTAGTCTTAGTATCCCTTAAACTGCAGTTGATTTCACTGAGTTTTGGAAAGCGTAAGTAAGCAGAATGAAGCAGGGATGCAGAATTAAACATTCGAGGTTTTCGACTGCAGACTGTTCAGCACTCACGAGCACCCAGTCCCACAAAATTTGTGGGCAGCGTTCAGCGGGTTTGTCACAAACCTGTCGTGTTTCCCATGCAGATACATGTGCACATTTTCTTAATTTACTCTGTGCTGGGATTTGCTGTGCCTGCCCAGGACAGCGTTCAGGGTACTCCAGCAGTTCCCGAGTGCATTCGGTTCAGTCCAGATGGTGCTGATGTGTTTTGGCGCTCGTGGGTATGCACCTGTAAGAGACCTGGTGGGGTTTTGTCGACAAAGTCCTTAAATTGTGCTGAAACAAAATTTCCTGCTGAAGAAAGAGGAGGGGCGAGGGTAGGCCCAAGCGTGCTGTGTTGCCAGCTCTTGGTCGTAATCTCACGTGCAGCTGCATGCCTCGCTGGGTTAGGGCTTCAGCAGCGGGTGCCTTTAGGACTGAGTTCCTGGAGGACATTTATAAAGCAGCAGCAAAACTCTGGTATGAGGGGTGACAAAGTGCATCTTTGTGGGCTATTCTGACTGGAAATTAGCAGTTAACTTAAAGCTGAAATTTTTGGAATTGAATGTGTATTTTAATATGCGACACCCAAAAGCTAAATTTGCTACAGGCCTGAACTGTGGTGGATTCATTTACCTTACTGTGTTGCTGGATAAATTGCATGAGTTAACAGTGGAGCAGGATCCCAGTACGCTTAGTCATAGAAGTCATCTCAGTGAAGTTACTAGAGTCATTCCTCTGAAGGACATGGAGGTCCTTTTTAAGAGCCACGTTTACCGAGTACTTCTGGGCATTTTCTGTTTTCTGGTAACATACCATTGCAGATTAGCACCACGGAGCCATTTAACAATAAACAAGGCTGTTGGAATGTCATCTGAGAAAAAAGAGCAAGATCCAGTTCTAGGGCTTAGATAGCCCTCTTAAAAACATCCACGATTTAGGTAGTTCTCTTAAAAAAAAATTCCTTGTTATTTTTCTCTTTGATATCGCGTAGCACACGACTCCCACCCTTCACCTCAGATATTTTCGAGTGGCTGTTGTCTCAGGCAGTCAGTATCTGTAGCAATTCAGCATTAACAGCACCCCGGACTACCGCAATGTTTTGAATTACAGAAGAGAGTGTCGAGGGCTTTTTAACTTTGAACACATGCTTTATGTAAATACTCAAGTAAAATGTACGCTTGCAATGAATTTGTGTAGCCCTTCTCCTCCTGAAGGCCATGTGCCAAGATATCCCTGTGATGCTGGTGGCTGACCCTCTCAGGATGTGGTGATGTTCAGAAGTACTCGTGAGGATGAGTGCCCTAGGGACAACTGTGATGTCACCCGGCTGTGGTGTCACCCTGTCAGAGCTTCTGGGGCTGGTACTGAGGAGCTGGCATGTCCCCACAGCCCTCGATGGCCGCAGGCGGAGCAGCAGCAGCGCTGTGGCTTTGCCATGACCGCGTGGGGCTGAGCGCTGTGCCGCCTCTGCACTGGCACCAGTTTGCTCAGCATGAGGTAAAAATGCCCTTACAGCACACCATGACACACTGGAGACACAGCCTTAATTCTTCAGAGGTGGGAAGGTGACCAGGTATGGGAGAGGCCGGTTGCTCCTCCTGCCCTGGCCATGGCGTGGGTCCTGGCCTCAGCAGCCTCCGGTGAGGAGAGTGTGGAGTTGGGCCCCGTATTTTGATAACCTGGTCACTCCGTGTGTGGCCTGCTCCGGCCACCCAAATCCCTCCCCTCACATGAGGTGCTGTTATGGCCGGGCTAATGACTTTCAAACTTCTCATTAAATATTCCTCTTGGCAAAGTGTGGTTCATAGATGCTTGGGGCAGAGGGGAAGGATGTGTCAGTCCTGAGTGTTAAAAAAACAGCACTATTTTTAGGCCTTTTTCCTATAATAAGACTTTCTCAAATGACTTGCTGCAATAAATGGGCCTTTTTAAATTTGAAAAGTTCAGTTCTAAGTTCAGGGGTAGCCCTCAGGCACTGTGGTGGAAGATCCTTGTACATATTACAGAGTGATTATTGACAGAGTTTAACTTGATTGACCCTGCTCTCCTAATTCCTAACAAATTTTCTAAATGTGCTCTTTAGAATCCCTACAGAGCACTGCAGACTTTGGGTAATTCCAGAGCTGCGTCTGAGATTATTGCTTTATTACCTTTCTTCTTTCCATCCCCTTCCCCAGACTGACTGGTTCTCTGACATTACTTTTTTAATATATTCTAAGCAGAATATGTGTGTTTGTCCTTCCTATAGCTTTCCACTTAGCGTTTATCCAGTACATCTGATCTATTCTGTTGATTCAGGCACTTTCCACTCCTGCTCTAACCCATTTCAGCAATGTACGTGCCCTGTGCTAAAAAAAAAAAAAAAAAGTTTTTTTCAGCAATTTGATGGCTTTGCCAATGGGTTCAGTGGAAAGAGATTACATGTTTATTTTTGTATTGACAACCGAGAATATTCTGAAAGTCTGTAAGGTTTCTACCTGCCCGACTTCGCCGAGCAGACTTACGTCTCTCCTCTTCCCAGCACTCGCCATAATACGAAGTCCCTTGCTGGAGGAGTTGACTCGTTTTCCTCTGCTGTCAAGCTCGCGCAATTGAGGGATAAAAATCCTACTTGAATCAGTAAAGAAAAACTGAATATTTAATTCCTGCACAGGATTCTGGGGTTGATAACTTACAGCTACACGTTGTATAAATTAAGTACAGTTTGTGCTTAAGTGCTTTTTTATTAGACGCTACCGAGATTGTTAATAGCAGGTACGTTCCTTGGCTTTTAGAGAAAGTTACCTGCTCTGAAGTGATTGAAAATCAAGCGATATGTCTATCTTTAGGTAGGAGATCATTCTGAAAATCAGAAGGACAATGTCTTCTTCCTTATTTAAGGGAATTATTTCCATCTTCCTTGGAAATAACTATATTGCATTAATGCTCAATATGCCTAGCAATTCACCAAAGCATTTTCTTAATCTCACTTTTTTGCTATGATGGCAAATTAGGTTCTTCTTTTAAGGGTTAACCATAATTCATACCAAGTTTTAGAGTTCTTTCATATGTGAGTTAAAAGAAAAATACTGTCTGTAAAACATTACCTAAAATTTTAATTTTTGTCATAAATTTTTATGGAATGTTCACCTGAAAATTGAGAGGAACTATTTATTTAGAGGAAAAAAAAAATAGGTACTTCGGGTATCTTCATGACCCCTTTCCGTTTTTTTTTTTTCGGAAAAAAAGAAGAAATTTTAGGTTAGTTACACAAATTCTCCCTAATTCTGTCCAAGCAGGATGTGTGGTTGGAGGCTGAGAAGTGTCCAGAGGAGCTCCTCTGGACAGTGGTCTTATTTCAGGTTGAATGTGGCAATGCAGGAGGTACGACTGTTGCCTGTATAATCCTCACATACATCATCATGTGTCAGAAGATGTTTAGAGAAGAAAGCAGGGGAAAGTAGGAAAGAAGAGTGTGGAAAATGAGCTTAACTCTGCCCAGTCAGCATCAGCTCCGTTCCTGTTTCTGTTGCAGCTTTCTCTGTGGGACGAAGGAATTGCCTCAGACTAAGTGTAGGCGGTTGGTTGGTAACAGGTTTTGTGCAACACCTAACTGTCACCTCCTGCCTCAACGAGTGCACGGCCTGATAACCTTATTCATGCTCCTCATGAGCTGGCTTGTCCAGGTGTGCACTTTGTGTGTGTGGTGCTTTGAGGCCAGACAGGTACTAATCATGTCGCTTACAGTACTGAAGAGAGATGTTTAAATGGTACAGGGATGAGCGTGGAATACAGCTGATGAAGAAAAACACAGATGTTGGGGGAAGATTAATTTGTTGTTAATGCACTGGATTGGTGCTCAGGAGAATTTGATTTTAATTCCAGCTCTAACGGGGACTTCCTGTGTGACCTTTCGGAAATTATGTCTCAGTTCTCAGTCTGTATATAGGAGTAACGTTTTTACCCATTCCCTGTCTTTTTAGTACAGTACCAACAGTGCAGCTGGTAGGGACTCTTTTATACTGTGTCTTTGCACTGATCTAGTACAAGGGACCATGCTCTTTCTGGGTGTAGCCACATGTGTCCTACATGACACCAAGGTGTGGTTAGAGATAGGGAGGGGAAAAAATGTAAAATTGCGGAGTCATGTCACTGGTTAAGAATTTACGGAATTTAATATGGGATGTTTGGGATAAACCTAATGAAAGCATTGCCTATTATAGACTAAGATTTTTATAATTTCTGTGAACCTCTGTACTATAAGGGGCTTCTGTAAAAATCTGTTAGTTTAATCTCTGTTAAATTCTAAGAGGACTTTTTACATAAGCTGGTTTTTAGCATGCATTTGGGATGAGTGCATTACCCGTAAGTAGTGAACTCACAAACAAGTTATGCGGGTAATCCAAACGAGTGCCAATAAAACTTTTATAACACATAGCATCATTATGGAATTTGTTTATGCCACATATTTTACGAGGCCGGGGGGAGGGGACCATTTTGGTCATGTATTAGAGAGTTTATAATTTTTTTTACTGGTGCTGTTTTTCACATCACTCTGCCTCTAAAGCCAGGCCAAGTGAATACCAACAATCCTAGGACGGGAAAATTAGAACAAACACATGTTTGAAATCTCTGAAAATAAAACAAGGGCCAGATTCTAATATCTTTACTCATACCAAACACCACCTTATTCCCTGAATAGCCCCATAGATTTCTTTAGGACCATTTGTCAAGTGAAGTGCTATTCAACACATGCGGCAATACCCAGAATTGGCTCAATCTAAACTAGCTTTTTGCATTTAAGCCCTCCCAAGCTTGCTGTCTTCAGTGGTCAGAAACACGTATTTATGATTATTTCTTTTTATCGCATCAAAAAGTATAATTCTCACGCTGCTTAGAGGGCTTGTTTCAGCCCCTTTTTAACAGACTCAAGTGATGCGAAGCAGAATCCCAGCACTTTTATCAAGGCAAGACAAAGAAAAGCCCTCCTGGCTGGCCCAGTAAGCATGCTGGTCATGTTCGGGCAGCAGAGATCCGAGGAATTTGGGCCTTCCCCTTCCACCAGCTGGAATCATTAGCTTTACAAACCCTGCCTCATACCACTGATAAAACAGATGTAAACCTGTTGCACTGATGTAATAGCCTTCTCCCCATCACTTTGGCATACCAGCTGCCGTGTCCCATATTTGGTTCTCCTCCTCTTGGGAGCAGTTATTTCACCTTAGAGACTTGAATCCTTTATCTTTCTTACTGTAAACACAGTGCATTGTAAGAGAGAGTTATTATATCTCTTTCTTTTGTTTTTTTTTTTTTTTTTTCCTGCCGCTGTGTTAATTTTATGGTCAAGATCATAGATCCTGAACTAGTAGGCGTAAATCAATGGAAGAATTCAACTCGACTTTATTGAGAGCAGGATTAGGCCATAAGTGTCCTGGTTTTGTTCTTTTGTCTCGCACAAAATAACTGCACCGATAAAATGCCCTGTCTGATGATGGCTGATCAAGGACTGCTGCTTAAAGCTCTGCGCGTAACCCAGCTATCTCCACATTAACCTCCTCCTTTCATTTCCTTGGTTATGTTGAATAGGAAACAGTTATTGAACCACAGTTACGTTCATAGAAACCATTTGATTAACTGACTATGTTTTGAACTCTCGTGACCCGAGGCTGAAATATAGCTCAGGCAAAAGTGACAGAAGCCCAGCAATGGGATGGGGCTATAAAAGAGCACCAGTAAACTGTCCGTGGGCAGCCCGCATTCACATTCATGTTTATCCTTGTGGAACTTGCTAAAAGTAAAGACAGATGTCCAGCTTATCTCGTGGAGTCAATAGCAATAATATGTACGGATGCTGCTCACTGCGAGTTGAGCCTGCTCCTGCTGTCGCTATGTCTTTATGCGTCCGCAGGGAGAAAACCTGGAAGGCAGGGAAAAAAAAATATAAGTATTGCCAGAAATCCCTGTAGGCTATCTGAGAAGGAGCGGATGTGTAAAGCATTTCTTTCTGCATAAACATTTAGAAATCAAGCTCGCATAAGTCAGGGATCCACCAAATGTGGTGTGAAGAGGCAGATGAAGCCTGCCTTCTGGCATGCCAGCATTTGCTGATTGATTTGGAATGCAGAAGGGCCCTTTTTATTTTTATTTTAAAATTTGAACCACATCTTAATACAAATCAGGTGAAAAATAAATTGAAAAATAGCAAGCCTGAGATTACAGATGTGCCAGCTTCATATTGTTCAGTTTAGCTGAGGTCATAGTCAAACCCATCAAGTTCACATCGTTTAGTGTACAGCCACTGAGGTAATATTCAAACAAAAGAAAAGCAGTCAGAATACTGATACGCTCCTACTTTGCCAGCTGGCCTCATTCAGCTGTACAAAGCACACTGGCTTCGACTATGTAAGGAACTCTAAATCAGTAAGGAATACAGGTTTTTAAAAGGATATTCTGTTCCAAACAGCCCATTCGTGCTCCAGCTCTCTGACTTTAGATCAGTCATAAAGAGGAAATACCTCTCCTAATAGGCAGTTTCATATTCTGAAATTTAAAATGTAAGAGCTATGCTAATGATGATACAGTTAATTTAGACAGAGGAATTTTTCAACGGGGGACATTTGTATTCTGCTCAGTGGTTTAGAAAAAGCTTGAGTTTCCTAGAAAGCCTACAAGTAGAATTACTGGCATCCGTTCCTCCTCCATACTGGTGATGTTACCATGCTGGTTCCCTGCACACAGGTATAGATTTATGTAGATTAATTTGGTATAGTACAGTGAATTGCCACTATGATATATATTTTAGAATTACTTCCTAGCACAGCCTAATGGCTAGAATCAAATAAAACATAAAAGTAGATTTATATAGATTGCTGTATAAATCAGATAAAGCTTTATGTTACCTAGCATTGGTAATGGAAGATTTTCCTGCAAATAATATAGAAGTTGTTCGTGTAATATTTTCATTATTTCAGTGAGAGTAAAGCAACAAAAAAGAAGAAAAGAAATAAACAAGTCTGTCGGGCTTAGCCACCATTAAATATCATTAACTACAATTTTGCCTGACAAGTTCTCTCATCTGGTGATGGGTGAAATGGTAGAAAAGTAGACTGAACAATTGCATAAACCCAAATGAAATATGCCCTTGTATTCTAAGTGTGCATAGTTCAGTCGGTTAAAATAGAGCAATTTATTATACTTTAGCAGTTTGAGCTTAATCTGGTTTTAAATAGGTCTTTTTTTCTTTTAACTTCTTGCTGAGGTTTAACTGGTTTGAGAAGACACGTGACGTAGTGCTAGACAGTCTCTTGCTCTTGCTCACCAGTTTACTTGGAAATAACTTTATAATAGAGTACTGATGACGAAAATAATTCACGGGAAATGTAGCGGAGCCTTTAAACAACAGTTAATGTATTTGTTTTGATTGAAACGGGTGGATAAAGGCTTAATGAAAGAGACAAGAATACAGAGAGGAGAGAAAGGAGGTGGGTGTAGCAGGCGGGCCGAGTGGTCAGCAGCACCCTCCTGGGGGTCTGGGGACTCACCCAGGCAATGCTGAGCGCCACAGGGCGTCCCCTTTTCCTGAGCTTCTCAAGATTAATAGCTCTCAGCGTTTTAGGGCCAGACTATCAAATTCCTTACTGATCAGTTTTTAATTATCAAACTGCTACTGTGAACCAGTCTGAAACACGTGGCCATATTGGCCACTCGTCAAAACGAGTTGAGAATGTTTATCAAAATATCCTCACATAATACAGGCCGAGCTCTCACCTGCCTGCATTCAAAGGGTGCTGTGCTATTCCTCGAGGCAGGGAGTATATGACCTTTACCTAGTGGAATATTTTGACTGTAGACATTTTGTTTGATACTATGCTGCGGTTTTCCACTTATTCATTAGATGCCTCAGCCTTTGTGGTATTTCACAGGTAATTCTGTAATTACACCAGCTGTGATAAATACTTTCTTGAAATCTCACTTGAAAAAATTCAGCCCTTTGTATATGGAAGGAAATAAGCATCTAACTTGGTGTTTGCACTGTTGATTGATACAAGCAGCCGTGCCAGATGCGTGGGTAATTACTTGTGCGTTTATATTAGATCCCCCAGAGGTGGAAGAGTGAAGTTTTTTCCAGGAAATCGCGCGTGTGTGTATGTGTGTAGGAAGTTCAGCAATCAAGTGACGTCAAAATCATCTTATAACTGGGAAGGGGACTCTGGCTGGCACAGGCTGCACTAACAATAGGATGATGGACCCTTTCACCTTCAGGTTACCAGTTCAAATTCAAGGCAGATTTGTAGTGAACAAAAGTCATTACACTCTCAGAGCTATTCAGTGGCCTGTGTGAAATGAATTGAAGGTCTTAATCAGAGTGTAATGGACATGTGTCCAAATCCAGAAGCTGTAATCCTAATTGGCACTCTTGTTGATATTGGCGACGTAGAGGCCAAGAACTGAATGGGCATACAGATGGAATTTACTCTCCTTGTCCAGAGCTGGGTTAAAACCCCATAGAGTAGATCATAGGATGTTTGTGTTACAGCTGCACACATATGAATGTTTTCTGGATTGACTGCAAACTTCAAAAACATTCATGGAGTCTTAAGTCTCATAAAAAGCCCTAAATTAACTTTTTTTTTTTTTTTTTCATTTAGAGAAAAAATGCCTAGCAATGTTTGAGCTGGCTGAAGCTTTGAGGTGTCTTAACTAACAAAGTAGGGAAAAAATGTTTTAATTAAAAGTCAGAGAATATCAGGAAAATCAGTAGAGAGACTGTATGTACTGTTCCTTCTTATGAATGATTCTTTAAACAGAACCAGATTCTCTGGTCTTTAAAATGTATTTTCCTAGAAGAAATTTGCTGTTTCCTAATAAAAAGGAAAAAGAATAGCCCTAAAAAAAAGAATACGCCCCCAACTGACTGCCTGAAGCAGCTTTATGACCATGAGTATGTATTGTGATCAGAGACCATATATTGCTAAAACTCCTTGATGGAATGAGTTTTAATTTGGTTTACAGAAAGCTTTAGGGGATATGGCTCTCTACAAATTAGACCACAGGAGCTATAAAATGAAGGATGTCCTCCCTAATTAGAAACAGTGGAGCAGCCTGGTGTTCTTCCTAGTTAAAGCCTCGTGGGTACTCTCTCACAAGTGAACTCTGGGCAATAGATGCTTCTCTAGTAACTGTTATCTGTCTTTTTACTGGAGTTATCTGTTGTCCAATTTTCTGCCTCCAGTTCTGAACGCGCCTTTCCTCATAGCTGTGGTAAACTCTTAACTGAAATTTTAAATGGATGCTGCAAAACAAAAATGCGTATGTTGCTCAGTGATTAGCCACCACTGCCAGAGTAGCTCATTTATTTTAAATACTAGGAAATGGTTTTCAACCTCAGGTGAACATGGCAGTCAGTTTTGGGGGGTTCCTTTTGCAGTGTATGGCTGTACCAACTCTGTTTCCTCATTCCTCTTCTCTTGAAGTTAAGGAGAGCTCTAAGGAGCAGAATACAGATGGACTGAAATAAATTATGCTTTATGGTAATCAAATCAATTTTCTAGACACATTTTTAACAAGAAAGCGTTCATCAAACTGGAATCCAGGATTTTGGACAAGAGAACAATACAGTTATTTAACTATGGCTAGAAAAAAAATGGTGCCTGCAAATCTAATAGTGAGATGTCTACAGCTTGTCATCTCTGCCAAATGATAAAACCAAATTTAAGCATAACTGCAAAAGAGCATTAGGCATAAATGCACAAGAATAAAAAAGTCAGCTACAAATGTATTTCCAAACTACATGTGACTGGTAAGCTGAGCTGGGAAGTATTCTGAGGCTGTGCTTAGGCAGCTCTAATTTGACTTTTTTAATTGTCGGTAAGGGAGGACATCCAGGCTCTTAATTCATCAACATCTTTTCATGTAGACTTATACAGAGTAGGACCAATGACTAGCTCAATGAAAGCTTTAATTTACTTGTGACGTGTTGTTTCCACTAGGAGTTGTTGGAGATCAATCCGAGAACAATTACTAGGTGAATAAAGGGGAGAAAAAAAAAGTCAAGCATTGCTCTGTAATATAAGTAAAAATCCAAAATTTAAAATCAATCGAAATATTTATTTTGCTGCCCAGCGTAAGGTATTACTGACAGGAAAGGGCTGTATTTTAAGTGTGATCGCTGTTTAGGTTTTACCAGAATATATAACTGAACATGTCTCATGACCGTCTTATTTTCATGTAGTATTTCATCCTCTGGCTTCGTGGGGGAACTTTATGCCAAGAGAACTCACTGGAGACTGAGTGACAGATCAGGCTGTTGTCCCACATTCCCTTTCTACTAAATCACAGTTTTCTTTAGATGGAAGGTGGCTATTGTGAAGCTGTCAAACTGAGGAAAGTTAAATGGGCTGAAGTGAAGGCTCGTGTTAACAATAGCAGCTATCTCTGTCAAATGAAAGCTCAGCAGACAGTTACAAGGCAATTCGGCACTGATGGGTGGTCGATTAAAAACAACAAAAGGCAAGATGAATGAAAGGGGAAAATCCCTATTACTTTGTGGTAGGAGCAAGGGGAAAACCAAAAATAAAATAAAAAGCCCACCTCACCCAACCCCGTAGCAATTGGAACAGACTTGTAGTTAGCATGACCTTCATCTTCTCAGATACGGCACAATAAAACTGACAAGATTATTTTCTCTTCAAGCAGTGCTGAGGTATTTTCATTGGCAAAAATCTGGAAAAGTAAAATAAATGCAGAGTTTGAGGCAATTGAAGAATTCTTGAATCTGATAACAGCTGGAACATAATGCCACCAGGAAAAATAGCTAGGTTTTGTGCTAAAAAAATTATGACTTGATCATTTTTTTACAGTGTCATATCTGAGATTTTGAAGGTTACACTATAGACAACCAGAAGAGGATTAGAGAGAAATTATTTTTGAGCTCAAGGGAGCACCAATTTAAATTGGATTTGAGATATGACTTTTGCATTACCTTAGGAGATGAAAGGTAGTGTTGCGCCCTGATAGTTACCCGACTACCTAACCGTATGTATCAACTGGATTAGTGCGTAGATTAACAGCTCGCGCACCAAATGCAAGGTGTATCGTGCAATTTCCTCTTCGTGGGACTCATCCTGTTTCCACTGAACTATCAAAACTCAGCAGAAGCGGGCAGGGCTTTGCAGCTTGAGTGTCAGGCATAAGCTGAATGTACACTCTTGTTCCTCAGACGATAATTGTCACTAAGACTTAGACTTGCTACAGCAGGTGTATAAAGTAAGATGAGAAAGTACAAAAGTAAAGGAAAAAAGATACATTATGTCCTTGTAACTATCCAGATAGAAAATCAAGTTTTGAAACCCTAGGGAAATGTAATGGGAGGCGAGCACCTGGACCGACTTAGATCCTATGAAATTGCCATGCCTTTTCTCACAATTTAAATGCTGGGAGGCATTCAGTGAGATTCAGAAATCCAAGAAAAACAAATAGGTTCTCACACAGCATACAGTTAGGACTCAGGTTGCTGGCAACAGTGGAGCCAGGGTTCAAAGAGATTCTGAAAAAAAATCAGAATAAAGAACTTGGAAGACATATGCGCTCCATAAGCATAATGAGCGAACCTCTCCTTCCAGTTATAGTAGGAAAAACAATTCAGTACTGACAATTTGTTCCACTGAACAGTCTCCTGTGATAAGATGCAGAACTAGATGTACCACAGGCCTGATCCATCCTGACAATTCTGACATATTATTATACTATTATTTGTCTTTGTAAAGTCATGAAGTCCTTAGACTTTATCAATGGTATTGTTTAGTCTGCATCACCCCGAGGTTTTGCCCTTTGAAGAAAAGATTTAGTGTCCATTTATCAATTTTACGTACTAATATTCTTTTTTATGTGTCTTATAATAACATTGAGGTACTCTAGTCATGGACAAAGAAACCAGGTGCCAGGCCTGGTATAAATGTACAAAAAGAGAGGCAAAATTTGGTATTCTAGGATTTTCTTTTCTGGAATATTTTTAGCACTGAGGACCATTTTATGAGTTTCAAGGTTTTTTTCAGTGGTAACATGCATTTCATCTCATAACTAGATGATTTTGGTATCAAAATAAGATTAACCTACCTCTCAGAGAATCAGCCACAAAGTTCCTAAAAGGCTTTGCAGTAAAGGAGGACCACTGTGGTCTCAGGATGACTTTGGGAGAGAGATGTTAAGAGATGTTAAAGCAGGGAGCTGCTAAAGGAGGTCATCTTTCTCCTGATCTTGGAAATGTCCATGTGTGTCATGTTCTCACTAGGATCAGAACCATGACAGTAACTTGCAGGGTTTGCTGTCAGTAATTGGGCATAAGCAGTGTCTGTGGGTATCTCTGCTGTCACCTTGTAAACCAATAACTGAATATTCCTTCCCTGGTTCCTCCCAGCTTCATTCTTCTAACATTGGAGAAGGCTCTGCAGGCACAAATGAGCGGATAGCTCCAAAGTGACCAGGGCTTCCTA
This sequence comes from Vanellus vanellus, assembly GCF_965231255.1. Lineage (NCBI taxonomy): Eukaryota > Metazoa > Chordata > Aves > Charadriiformes > Charadriidae > Vanellus > Vanellus vanellus. Next base: position 9,816,955 of record NC_138915.1, on the reverse strand, counting down.
GGGAATATAAAGAGTGGGGGGTGTTTGTACGTGGGGTGTGCATGAATGCGGGGAAATCCTTGCTTTTCCGGGATTATACCATTTGCAGTGATACTGAAAAAACTAATCTCTGCAGATTTCAGGCCAAAGTGTGGTTTAACCATGTGGCATAATTTATAGGGTAAACAAGCTTTCAGTAAGAGCTAACGGTATCAGAAAACTTGTTTAACATGCACAGAAGGCACTGTTAAATTATTTCAGTGCCATAATTCAAAATGCTGAGGAAAATTCTCCTGTATTACAGCCAGTGCAAGATTGGATCTGTAGCCAAGTACATCAACATAAATGTTCAGCTGTCTGGGGAAATACAAGTCTTACACTGTTACTTAGGGGAAAATGTGCACAGACATGGTGGAGCCCTTTATGAAACAATCCTCATTTTGTTAAACAATAGGATCAAATTTTCAATCAGGTTATCAAGCATATTGCATTCTTCAAGCTTGCCAAGCAAAGAGGAGTATCAGCATGAAGACGGATATATTTTTACAGAATTAATGATGTATGAAATCTGGAAGTGGAAACATACATTTTCATTTTATCCTCTGATTTTTCTTTTTACATTATAAGTGAAAGGAAATGCTTGGAAGTATTTGCAGTTATTCATATCTGTTTATCTTAGAGTGATTATCAGAGCAAACGGTGTCAGGCATTGTGTTTGGATTTGAGCCTGAAAAATAGTGCTTGCAGGAGCAAGGATTACTCGCATGAGTCAGTGTTTTCAGGACTGTGCTTGGTACTTGATTCCTGTCATACATATTCAGTGCCTTATAAATCATCCAGGTTCACGAATCATTTAAGTATTTTATTCATTTATCCCCTCTATTTATATTAGTTTTAGTCTTGCTTGGTTTTATCCCTTCTATTTATGTTAGTTTTGGATTAATCTGTTTTTACATTTTTAGATTGATCCACAGAATGTTCATTTAAGGATAGAAGTGAACTGTCTTACTGAAGATTCATTTCTCTTTGCAAAATTTATATCAGTGTAGGATTTTGCAGCTACAGAAGTGGCTTTAAAAACTGATCAGAAATTTAGTGCCGTGAAAATGAAGCTCACCTTCCCCAGGATCGCCTCATCTTTCCTTTCTCCGGGGATTTTTGCTGATTGATCAGCCCTGAACTGCCTTGTGTACCAGGCACGGTCCAGCAGTGTATTTCGTGAAGGTGTAATGCCTTTGCGGCGTGGAAAACCCCGGTCAGTTCTCTCACACGCGCATAAGCCCCTGGTACTTGCTCATCTGCTCTATGGCCCAACCCCTGCTCTTTATTCACCATGCACCATCAGCGGGCGACTACACAGGACTTGCATCCCCTCTTGGAATCCTGCTTAGGTAATGCACACCCCTGAAAATCTCTCTTTAAGTCAAGCGCTAAGCTTAAAGCATTCTTTAAAAATCTGACGTGACAAATTTCACTTCTCTCCATACGAGCAAACCCTGTTTCTGAAGCTAAAGCCCCCATTCTCCATGGCCTAACACATCACTGGAAACCAAGGCACGGCTGCATTGCGTAGCCTTTTCACTATCTACCACGGGAAAACCTCCCCCTACCAGCCTTTGTTAAAAATCTTGAGCCTTCCTTTTGAACAAGTAAATAAATACTTCACAGTTTTATGACATTACCGTTCATTTGCACTGAAATGAAGCAGCCAGATCCCTTTAAAATGGGTTACAGGACACTCATCCCCGACAAGTCATTCTTGAGGACAGATTGACCCCAGGGACTCAAAAACCTCTCAACCTGAGATCACTGCCAGAGAGTCTTTGTTGTCATTCCTCCACTCATCTGATTAGTTAGGCTCCACTCACACTGAACTATTTAAAATACAAGGACATTGGTCACACTACAGCTTTTTTAGACACTGGTGTTGTGAAAGAAATTGGCTTTGCCTTCAGCTAGCTTCTTGCCAAATATTCTTTATCCTTTCTGTGAAGAGATGAGCAGATCCCAGGAGTGTCTGACCTTTTGAGGATCTCTTGAGTTCATTTTAGGAGTTTGCAAATTTCCTCACATTAGCAAATACTCTAATTTGGGTAACTTTCTTCTATTGGTCAGTTAAAAAATGATGTTTCTACTAAAGGAAAATCTCCTTTCTGTCAGGAAGAAGAGACCATGTATCTGTTCCTTTCCTATCCCTTCCATTCTTTCTCCAAAGCAAGGCTGGCATAAGTGCACATTCTACAAAAGCACAGTGAGATCCTTGGGTTTAGTTTGCCTTTGGCGTTTTCTTTCTCCTTTTCTTCCACCTCTGCCTTCTCTTTTCCACTTCCTTTTACAGGATTTTCTTTCTTTGTCTTCCTCTGTTCTTTTTGTCCCTGTCTCCTTAACCAAGATGTGACCCTAATGGCATCTGTGTTTGAGCTGGAAAGCTCTGATGGGCCTAATACTGGACAGAAATAGTTTTCACTAGGTAAAATAGTTTTTCCCTTCTATATGTGTATAAGCTATGAAAACGGAGTGAAAAGCTCCCACCTCATATTAGAGTGCTGTGGACCCATAGGAGGTGATGTGTCTGCACTGGAGAAACATTTACTGAGCAGTACCCTTTTGCACACCGGTGTTTGGTTTCAGGGCATAAACATTATTGGCTCTGAATACTGTTCAAAGGCCTTGTCAAGGAATGGAGGCTGTGGAGGGAAATAGTTCTCATGTTAGTAGTAGTCAAGAGGTTTTTTGGCCTTGTTGTGACTAAAAGAGTTTAAGGTAGGGAAACGATTTGTGAACTGGGGATAAATTGTCCTCTGTTGAACTTTTTATTTATTTGACACCCTGTTCTCAGCATCGAAGGCCCAGGCAGCTACTTTGATTTGTTCACTCAGAGCTTTCTCTGAGACTCTTTTGGTTTTTCAGATCCACCCTTATTTGTGAAGGGTGAATAGAGTTGACTCACCTTGTGGAGGAAGACTGCAAAAGCATCCCTGTCCTCCTGAGGTCCTGCCACAGGACTGTGCCAGGGCAGTGAGAAGCAGGAGGCAGAGGTGCCCCTGTGTGCATGAAACTGCATATTGGAGGTGTAGGACACCCATTGCCTTCATTGGGTACTGCAGAAGGGCTGTGGCTGGGGGAGGACGGGCAGATACTAGCCCCAGGATCACGCACAGCTCGCAGACTTGAACAGACTGGTGCTACAGGTGAGCTGCCACGCAGCCTTACCCCTTAGCAGGCACTGGATGAGCTGCTTCATCATCACCCCGGTGCCCGGCTCCGCACAGTCCTAATACCCGTGCCGCAGAGGGGCAGAGTTCACCGCGGTCTGTACTGCCTCTGTAAAGCACCTTGAGGACTCGGTGTCATTCTCATTGCTGACACTGAAGTGCAGTCTCTCTCCATGACACTGAACTTTGCAGACAGCAGTTCGGAATTAGGAGCAAATAGTTCAAATGGCAGAAAGAGCTGCAAAAATGCATCGGTATAAAGGTTTTAATGAAGAAAAAAGCTGCTTCCGCTCCAGATCAGGTTACTGAAGCTTAAGATTTACCAGACACAACTCATTTCCAATCTTCAGAAACAAAAGAATTCAGCTCTTCCGATACAAGATTAGTCTATGTAAGGGGAGAAGAGTGCACAGAGAAAGATTTGTGAATGTCATGTTGGTACTGACAGCTCTTCAAACAGCTCCTTGAAGGACTCACTTTGCTACCAGATTAAAAAAGGAATAAAATAGAAGATAAAATAATATTATCAATGAACAGAGTTAACGTCCTTCCATATGCACTGTAGAACATTGGATAGATGAGCCAGTCCTATGTTATTTGTTCCCTGTTGAACAGCTCTTTTTAATATATTTCCTGGTATGATTTTTTAAAGTCACCTTTGCAAGTTGCTCTAGAATTATCAATCATTGTTTAACTGTGTGCTAAGTTCCCAAAGCCTTTGTGTGTAAATATGCCGACTGAAGGCTTGTTTACCAGAGAAAATACTGGTGCCCTGGCTAGGAGACAGTTTTAATCAAATATGGTTGCAGTAAGCAGGTGTTTTTCATGTGGAATGTATTGGAAATGAGTATGTATCACAGAAATGGCTCTTGGACTATATATTGCTCTTGATAAATAGCAGAACCCAAAATTATATCAGCGTTGTAGTTAATCAAAGGGAAAATAGTAAAAGCTTTGTGCACACTGGCAGAATTTGGCACACTAAAAAAAGTGGGGTTCTCATTTTTATTCTTCAAAAACTTGAAGAATACAAGTTTTACACTGGCATTCTTAGAAACTGGTATTAGACCCTGTATTTTTCCTGGATGCATACTTTTCTTTATTCTTGTCTCTTTTCTCTCTCTTTCCTCCCTCCCTCCCCCCTCTCCTTTTTGCTTCAATGATACATCATTCTCAGGCTTTGCCCAACAGGGAGGATTGTACTAAGGAGACATTGAGCAGTGATGGAGACACAATGTAATAGAGACTTTTCTAGACAGAAGGCATAAACAGTGGTATTAGTGTTATTAAGTCGAAAATGTCAGCTCACCAGCTTGAAACAAAAAGATGCTCTTTTGACTTTTTAAACTGCTCTTAAAATATTTTGACCCAATTCTGCTCCCATTCTATTGGAAGTGTTTTTGGGAGCAGGATTGGACCTCAAAGTGGATGTGAAGTTATTGGATATGCTACAGCATTATTCTTGCTAAACATACAGATTTCCATCTATGCGTATTATATACAGATAAAAGTTGGCGGTAGGTTTCTCTCTCCTCCCAAAGTTCTTGTCTCAGCTTTAATGAAAAGCAAAATGCCTGTCAACAGAGCAGTAGTTATAATGCACTTAGTAGCAACTTAATATTTTAGTTGCCTTGAAGAGCTTTTTATACATAGAGATTAATGGATGGCTAGATAAAGAAATTCTTCTACTGAAAGAATTAATTTTGCTTAATCCTTTTGAAATTAAGAGATGATACGGAGAGATGAGTAATGAAGTGCACTCTCTGATTGTAAGGTACCTAATAGATAACCACAGGGGTTACTTCTCTCTCACCAGCTGTAATTACACTAATTGCTGATATGGTGCCAGGAACACTAAGGCAGGCTGAGTGTGACAACACAAAATGGAGTGTTTCTTAGCAAGCCGTGTTCCTCCATCAGCTGGGCCAGAGGGAGACTGACCGTGTTATGAAGCTAATGCGTGCCGCCTTCTGCGGGAGGGAAGAGACCAGGTACCTCTCTAGCTCACAGGCGCTTTTTGCAGTGAAGACACAAAACTTGACTTCAGTTCTTTCTAAGGGGAGGCAATTTCAGTCCAGAGGCTGAGGACTTGGTCTGTCCTTAAGCAACTTAGTCCTATTCGGGCCATGAAAACTACTCGAATGAGTAGAAGTTACCCCTGTAGAGTTTGCCAGACTGACCTCATCATTGACAAGAATGTAATGAAAGAAAATGGTGGATGAGGAGAGGGAAAAATTAATAAACTATATTTAAGTATGTATAAAATTCCTGGACAAATGGCCCTGACTATTAAGGTAAATGGTGCTTGTAAATTCCATTTAATCTTCTGAGATTTTCTTTTACCGTAACTCTTATAATATCTTAGAGGAAATATTTCAAAGATGACTTGCACATTTCAGCAAAAGAATGAATATCAGGTTTCAAGATTTATCGATGGGATGTTTTAAAACAAAGACCTTCTTTTTTCCTTTGGAATTACTCTACCATTTATTTTCATTTCCCCAGGTTTTTTGTCCACTGTATTATAAACTTCTCTGGGGAAATCTATTGTTAGATGTTTTCGCACACGTAGGCCCCCTTCCCCCTTGATAAATGATAAAATTGCGCTCCAGTGTGCGCAACACATTCTCGAAATACATCTGAATTCCATTATACAGTTTGTCATTTGCATGATACCTTTTGAGTTACCGTTCTCAGAGAAGTCTTATATACTACAGATAAATGCACTAGGAAAATGAAAAACAAGTTCGGTATAAAGTCCATAGGGTAAACTGGCATAGATTGTGTTGAACTGACAGTCTTATTTCCCTGGAAGTTCAGGGGTAGAAAAGGTTGCGTCTCAGTGCTAGTCACTGTTTGCATGGACAGTGTTCCCTCCACATAGGTATTGCTGCAAATGAGAGCGTGACAAGGGCTTCGTAGCTCAGGATGGTAATGTACTATTTTTTTCACCTCAAAGACATTTATTTGATTCCTGCCTGTTCTGGGTTTAAGTCTTACTAAGTATCTCAAGTGAAATGTGCTTTAACAGTCTAAGCTCTCTCTTTAATATTGAACAGAATAACTAGTTGTAGCACATGCTACTCCAGTCTAAATCACACAAACCTCCATTTAATGTTGTCCTTTTTTGTCAGTGGAAGGTTGAAGCAGGAGGGAACTCTTTCCTTAGAGAGCACCCACATCCTCTATGTGCCTCCTGTACCAGCCCCTGCTTCTCCTTATCAGCGCTTTGCTGTGTCTTTTTTGTCACTAGGCTCAGTTTCATCCTTACCTTTTCGGCCAGATTTAAGCAATACGTCTTACCCTGCTAATGGGAGAGAAGCATGGTTTGTCCACTGAGGTTGTGAGGACGCTGTGACAGATTTACAAAAACAAATGGACTAAATATTTTGAAAAGCATGAATCTTATAAATATATTCCCATTTTACCAAAGACAAATCTGACAAGGAACGAATGGCCTGTCTGTATGTCTGGTTAATGCCATTGCCTGTCCTCCCTCCTGCAGAAGCAACGCTTGTGTTTGTTGTGGTATGGCCCAGATGGGATATGCATTTTGTAGAAATGTGGTTTGACATGAGCAAGTTAATTTTCTGGGCAGCTCAGGACTAGGGAATTGCCCAGTATTCCCTTCACTGTCTGCTTGCAACCCCCTCTTCCCTTTTCTCCGTCCTTTTCATTCCCACAAGGCTTTTTTTACATCTGAGTGGAGCTCCAGTGCAGTGGTGAACTGATCCCAGAGCAAATTAGAAGCACAGAACCTGGATCCTATTTAGGCTGCCTTTTAAGTGCCTCCTCCTAGATGAAGCTGTCTCGCCAACCTCTAACATCTTATTATAAACACAGTGTACTCCCGTCATGGCCCTACACAACCAGAGCAGGAAGAAATGCATAGCATTCTCAGAAGTTTGCTGACAATCCGGACCTTATTCACTTGTAAAAAGCATTTAAATATGCTATACATTAAAACAAAAAAGGATGTTGAGCTGTGAAAATACTCCTTTAAGAAATTCGGTGTCTCCTATAAAAATATCTGAAATTGAGTTGTATCATGATAGTGCTTTTTCAGGGAGGAGCTTATCTCACCTCTCCTAATCAAATCCTCACTTGCTCATTCACAGGATCCCAAACCAGCAGGTCTGCTGTCCACAAAACACCTGCTGAACTCAACAGTAGGGATGGGCTACAAGTCCCATTTCAGTGTGCGTGCAAGCTGAGCTTGGTTACACCCCAGTAAGTTTCAGCCCAGAACCCAGAGCTGAGTTGAGGTTCTGCTGCCTTTGCTTCTCCCAGCACTGATGGGTGAGAAAACCTATTTCAGTGGCCCCAAAAGTCTCATCGAGTCCTAGATCATCTTGCTCTGCAGCTTTGGCCTCTCACTATTCGTGACTTCTCTGAAGCAGTTAAAAAATTATGCCTAGACTTATATTTTAACAGAGTAACTCATGCTGTACCAACTGGAGTGGCGAGAGGGACTCTGCGACTCATTCATGCTGAACATGAAGAGGAAAAGGGAGCAAAACAAGAGCCTGTCCCACTGAGAAACAGAAGCCACCATGGGTCTTGCATAATCTTTTGACATTGTCTGTTACGAGAACAGATACAGAGGGGATTCAGATTATGTTTAAACCGGTTTATTATCATAGCATATTTTTTTAATTATATTTTTGGAAAATGGGTGGAGAGTCAAAGAGAGAAGACAAAAATTTAGCTTGTTATGCCGAAATCATAATAAACTGTTATAAAAATAGCTCATTTTGATTTTGGTCCATCTCATCATCTTCTGAGGCATGGTAAAAGTTGAAGGCTTCTGAAGATAATATTTTGTTGTTACCATTTCTAGTGAGACTTCTACAGAACTCATCCTAATAAAGCCCTCATTCAGCCATTTGTCTAGTTAATTTTGTAGTGTAGGAACAATCTGCTTTGGGAGCCGATTCATCCCTGGAGGAAGTGGGTATTGTAGTCAGTCAATGAGATTGCCCCTACTTACACCACAGATAAATGTATTGCTTTGTCCCAACGTTTCTCCTTTGCAATAATTTCACATTCCAAATTATAAGCCTCTGAAAATTGTAGATTATAATAAATGTGCTGACACAACTTCAACTGTTACAGTAAATGGCATTGCTCTAATAATGAAGTAAAAAATCCTACTTAATCCCACTCTTTCCCTAAAGTGGTGTTTTGCATTAGCTATGCGAAAGACAAACAAGTACGTGTACATTCAATAATAATGTCAGCCGGGTCAGAGAAGAATAGGAAATAAAATGAATTCATAACACCTCTGGAGATAGCTTTCTGATACAGGCGGTTTTCTCTTTGATTTGCCCTCATTGACAGTATTCATTGTAAGTTTAACATATCTGCCAAATTGGCCTTTGTTAATAGCTGGCCTGATTTTCGTAACAAATATACGCTGTAATCTCCAGTCTGGGTGTTTCTGAGGTTAACAGTGACATAGAGCAGAATAGATCATATGTGTATCTACAGGGATCTCTCATTCGAGAGGGCCTAATTCCACGTTCAAACCATCCAGGCAGTGTTTGTGAGAGCTGTAGATACAGAGCCCTTCTGTCTGAGGGCTTTGAAGCTGAAATGGGTTACCTCTCTAGATGTGATAGTGAAATAGTCACCTTGGATTAAGGTTGCTGGCAATCTTAAAAAGCCCTTATTGGGCTTTGAGTGTGATCAGATGCTACTTGCTTATAAATGAGAGTTAATAGAAACATTAAACAGTACAAGCTACTGTGACCCATGTCTTCAGAATATTAAGCACATTTTAAAATTGTGGAAGACTATCTAGTCCTTTGCTTTCTGTAAAATATTACCTCTTCCAACCAATATCCTCTGGGAGTAGGTTATTTGAACTCTTCAGCATTCTACTTTCATTTGCACACACTGTGTATTTTTAATTTATTTCCTCACTTCTCTGGCTACCATATATTTATTGTTGGTACCGTACTCAGTTTCTCATTAATTATTCCATCTGCCAGGAGAGTGTGATGCATTTTAGCAGCTGTGTGGTTTAGTTGTTTAACCTTTGAGTTTTGTAACTGAACGGGATGAAATATTCTTCATTTAGCAGAAAAGGCTAAGAAGAATTATATACTCCAAGTGATAAGCTTGGAACTGTTAAAGAAATACCAAAATCCATTTTTTTTCTCTCTCTAGTCGTCTAAACATCCATTAGTCTCTTGAAGGGAACTCATAAATCCCGCAAATTTAGTTTATCTGAAACCAACTCTAACAGTTGTCCTTCCTACTAATCATGTTTTATATCCATTTTATATTTTTCAATATTCAATAAATGTGTCTTGTGCTTACTGTACTTGTTAGAAAGTGTCTGCAGTATAGGCTGTATGAGGACAGTTATTAATCAGCCATTTCAGATGGCTGTTTGGTTAGTTTAGTAAGTGTATTCATTTATCTTTTTTATGTTTTCTTCTTTGTTCTTTCCATTTATCCAATATGGAATTTCCTTTGTCCTTTTTGGTTTATTTCTGCCAGGATATGTCAAAAAGGAATTTAACATGTAACAAATGAAAAAAAAGGGATAGCTAGAAAGAAAAAAATGCACCACCCTTTGGGCTTCATTCGTGAAAAGATCCTTTGCATTATGATCTCTTAGATCTGCGTTAAAAATAATAATAGAGCGCATTATCTGGCAGTGCTTCTTTAAAGCAGTAGATAATTTACACATTAAAGTGAGATGTAGGTGTAAAAGTAGGAGTGTACGATTGAATTAGAGTTAAGAGTCAGAATGATATAGTCCTGTATGAAGATGGTCTTGGTTTCCTGGGGGTATTGTCCTTCTGGTGTGTAATGAGACTTGCAGATAACAATCTGGGGCTGTGCATAGATTGAGGTACAGCGATACGTTGAAAATAGCACAGCAAGTAGTGACACTAGGAAAACAAATGAATGTGTCTGCTAGATAAACAGCATTAAAAGTTCCTGTTCCTCACCGAAGTCCAGGCCTCTAAAGATTAATATTTCCTGAAAAATTCTGTAGTGGGTTTGAATGGCAAGGCAGGCTGTGCCCCTGCAGCCCATGGAGGTCCGTGGTGGAGCAGATATCCGCCTGCAGCCCGTGGAGGACCCCACACCGGAGCAGGTGGATGCCCAAAGGAGGCTGTGACCCTGTGGGAAGCCCATGCTGGAGCAGCCTCCTAGAAGTACTTATGGCCCCACAGAGAGAGAAGCCCACGCTGGAGCAGGTTTGCTGACAGGACCCACGCTGGAGCAGTCTGATCCTGAAGGACTGCACTCCGTGGAAGGGACCCACGCTGGAGCAGTTCATGAAGAACTGCAGCCCGTGGCAAGGACTCATGGTGGAGAAGTTCATGGAGGACTGTCTCTCACTGGAGGGACCCCACGCTGGAGCAGGGGAAGAGTGTGAGGAATCCTTCCACTGAGGAGGAAGGAGCAGCAGAGACAATGTGTGATGAACTGACCACAATCCCTATTCCCTGTCACCCTGCGCCTCTGTGGGGAGGAGGTGGAGAATTGGGAGTGAAGTTGACCCCAGGAAGAAGGGAGGGGTGGGGGGAAGGTGTTTTTAAGATTTCATTTTTATTTCTCATTACCCTACTCTGATTGGGTTGGTAATAAATTAAATTATTTTCCCCAAGTTGAGTCTGTTTTTCCCATGACGGTAATTGGTGGGTGATGTCTCCCTGTCCTTATCTCGACCCATAAGCCTTTCGTTGTATTTTCTCTTCCCGGTCCAGCTGAGAAGGGGAGTGATAGAGCGGCTTGGTGGGCACCTGGCGTCCAGCCAGGGTCAACCCACTACAAATTCTTACTTTTAGAAGATTCTTTATCCATGCTATCCATGTCTTACTTTTATGGGTTCACATATTACAGGGAGGCATCTGCCATTTATCAAGACATTAATGACTAGTAGTTACATGTCCAGATACTTTGTAACCACTGAGCTGCCCGACAACAGAGGTCACCGAAAGACAGATGACTCTACAAACCTTTTTAAAGATCTTCTTGCACTTTTTCTTTTTAAGAGCACCAGCAGGGCTTCATACCTTCTGATATTTCCACATTGGGATTATTGTCCCCTCTTTAAAATTCCTTATACCACAAGGCTTCCATGATTTACAGGTAGTCTTCAAACAAAAAAAAACTTCCTAACAGAACATCCATTGATTGCTACAGTTATTTAAAGGCTAACAATAAAAAATCATAGACTTCAGTCTCCATCAAGGCAGAAAGGAAACAGTAATTGCAATTTGCGAGCCTCCTGCCGTGGATAAAGGAGCTCAGGCTGGGAGAAAGGAAGCTCAGCAATTTTAGTGGCTGTCACAGTGGATCTGGGTGAGATGTGCTGATTCATTCGTACGTCATCCTGTGATAAGAGAATTTGTCAAGGTGAAAAGATGGGTGTGAGGTAGAAGTGTGCCCAAAGGAATATCAGCCCTAAGGAGGACCACCAGATAAAAGTGTGAATATAAGGGAAACTGTACGGGAGCGTATTTGGTGGGTGCTAGTCCTGTCTCTCTAGGTAGACAGACCTCAAAAGAAGAGACCTTTTCTGCAAAGATGTAACAGCAAATAATGTGGTATCTTACCCCATAAGTTTTGCCATACCTAAGTCTTGGATTAAAAAAAAAAGAAGCGATACAAGATGAGTGTTAACATTGTAATATGCATTACTCAACTCTTTCTTCTGCCAAAGGAAAGGAAGGAGGCATTAGGACAGCCGCATCTTCTAGGATTTTCCTTCCCCTTTAACCAAGGGCAGGGAGCAGTGATGTGAGATTTCCCTGTATTTAAAAAAAGAATTAAAAAATAGGCATATGAATTAGTAGATTCCTACTTTGGAAAACGTTTGCTCTGCCTTTAGATACTAACAACTCTGAGGTCCCATCAAACCTCAAGCAAGCTCCTCCTCTTCTTCCTATTTTCCACTCCGCATTCTCAGTTTGATAAGGTGGGGGATTGGTACCAGCCTGAAAGAAGATCAGTGGTGCCCTCGATCAAGAATGAAATGTGGAGGACTTTTTCTCCGTTCAGTCTCAGAGCGGAATTTCCCTTCCACCTTCTGATTTAGAAATACACATAGGTGTATATGGACTAATCACTGTGAGAAAATGTGCAAATAAAAGAGGAACTGACTGCCAAACTTTACGATGGATGAGTCTGAAAGACATTAGTTGTTACCTAGCATCACATAGAGGACTAAAACATGCATACATGCATGGAGTATTCATCAGTTTACTGATCACAGATCTGATTTTGCTGTTGTTGAATTGAAAGGGAGTTTTTCCTCTGACTGCTGAAAAGTAGATTCAGCCCATTGTATATAAAGTTAATCCATTAAATGTAATTCTGTACGGTCTCTCTTTTTTTCAGAATGCTTGAGGATGATCTGAAACTCAGCAGTGATGAAGATGACAATGAACAGGTAAATACATCTGATATGAGTGCATAGACCATATAATCTGACAAAGTTGTTTCATCGCTTGAATGTGATTGCATGTTGGTTTACTATATTTGCATCAAAAGCATTTTGAGGTGCTGCAGAATCCATTAACTTAAATCTTCCTCATGCTTAGAACCTCCGTGAGAGGAAACTTATTCTTAAATAGGAATGCATTTTGTCAGTTCTGCTGAATTAACTTTGTAAAGTGGATTAAACTAAATCAAAACATGACTTACTAGCCTTGGAATAAGAGACCACACGTGGCATTGCCCAGGAATAGCTAATGTTCTCTGAGTTTCTATCCTCCATTGTACCAAACTAACTGTGGATTGTTTCGCAATCGATTTCTGAAATTTATGACCTTTTTGGAAGTGGATGTAAAATGACCACATCAGACCACTATCACAACTGCAGAGTTGGTTTCCACTTTGCAATTCATTTGTGCAATTGCACCCGAGAGGATTTGGTCCGTAAGTTTTGTTCCAGTCATTGAATAAAGGGCTGGGAGTCCATAGTTAGGAATTCAGTGATTCCCATTTGTGAGAGGGAAAATCTTCAGTGTGTATCTGTAAATCAATACTGAAAGTCTCTCAGCCTACTTGGGACGTTAATGAAGAATCATTTTCAGAAAACTGGCTCATGTCATTCTCTATCCTTTCTTCTTTATAAATATTTATAGATAATGCTGGGAAATAAAGCTGTTGAAATTCATATTCTCAACATTTGTATCAAAAAAAAAAAGAGACTTTGGGTTAAATTCATCCTTCTTGTTACTTTATATATGCAATAGATTCAAATGTGTCAATGTTTGGAATAGAGAGGAAGGTAATGCTATAATTCAGCATAAGATCATCTGTTCTGCCTGGGATATGTTAATTTTAAGTCGATACTTTTTTCTTATTTATTTTTAAACCACCTAAATGTTCTCCTTCAACCTACCTAATCCGTCCCTTAGGGTCATGCCAGGAAAGATTTACCTTCTGGTGTCAGTTGACCCCTTAGTCATACAAGTAATTATTTTCTGGCACAGAGATAGACTTGTGCTCTCATCTGAAGCCAAAGGATCCAAAGCCTGTACTTGTGCAATGCGCTCCTGTACAAACATGGTGGCTTATGAAACCAGCAGGTTTCCGGATCTATTGGAAACTTCCCCAAATAGTTCTGAAAAATGACATTGTGATACTGAGGTGCCCAAAATATAGAAATGGAAGTATATTATCAGGTAGGAGTTACTTTTGTTTTCCTACAGTAGTCGTTTTCTAGTGACTTAAGTAGAATGATTCCAAATTTACACAAATTACACTGCTAAGATGAAATCATGTAACATAGGTGAATGAAGAAGTGAACGCCTGGGCCAGTGTTTGCTGACATCAAACAAAAAGCCCTCACTGACTCGAATAGGTGTCATCTCCCACGTTAATCCCAAGCGGGAAAGACATGGTTATGTCTACACTGCACAGTGGAGTATTGGTAGCTCTCAAAACATCATTGCTGTCGTGTGGTACATGGGTGCCTCTTACCCAAAGGCAGCATCCTGCTCACGAACAGTGTCCCATTGCTCCCAGTTCAGGAGAGGCAGCCTGAATCCTTGTGTGGTGGTAATGTGCCCGAGCTGTAGGAAGCCTCAGACTGCACCAAAACTCCATGTGACTTTCCAGTAACACCATTCACAGCATAAGCTGCAGACAGGCAAGAGAGCCCAATAAGGACTGTTCATGTAGTTTCTCAAAATTTTATAGTACATAGAAAATGTTTTCCTTTTAGCAGTGTGAGCTTCATCTCACTGATGAGTGATTAGGATCGATTCAAATCTCCTAAGATCTCTCAAATATCTTCTTAAGAAACAGATTATGGTCTGAATATTTAGGGATTCCAAACATGAACACTTCCAATCACATAAAAAATAAATGAACTGTCTGGACAGGAAGCATGCTGAGCATACTTCTTAAATGCTCTGCGCTTCAAGGGAAACCTTCACCTTTCCTCGGTACCCCCCATATGCATGGCTGCATCTCTTTTATTTGTGTTTCAAATAGAGGGCATAGACAAAGTTATACATATTACAGGAGAGAATCCCGCAGCTTTTTAGGTTTCCTGAATGAATGACTGTATGTGTCTGTCCTTTAGATTTTTGTCACATACTGCATCCCAGACTAAGGCCTCGCAAAGCTGAGCGGCATGGTTCTGCTGCATCACTCACGCGTTACACTGGCGGTGCCTTTACACTTTAGCAGCTTCTGCCATAGCTCTTTAAAGAGAGGGGATTGGAAACGGAAAGAAAGGTTGGTCTGGCTCACTGGTCAGGCACATAAACATCAACGAAGTAACTACAATGGTTTTTGTCTGCAAAATATTTTTTCCAAAAGGTATATAAACTATTCATTCATGAGGAGTAGCTCAAGGCAATTATAATATGTGAATTTACAATGTTGAACGTTCAGCTGTGGAGCTTTTTTTTAACATAAAGATTTTGCAGTCAAATGACCATTGTAATTCAGCTGTATACACATGTACATTCTGACGGGGAGAGAAAAGATGAAAACTCTCAGGTCAAAACCATTCTAACACTTTATGGAACATTTCTATAAGGAAATGGAATCATTGTCTGTACAATCTTTCTGATTATTTTTTTTGCTATATGCTTGCAGCCAATGTGAAGCATGAGCTGGCATTTACTTATTTCTATTAACAAAACACAGTATGTAAAAATCAAGTTTGTTATCTTTATCTTTCCTCGTATTTCAAGGAAATTAAAATTCTTTGAGAAGAGTAGTCAATAGGGAGCCCTAGGATTTGTTCTTTGAGCATTGCTAGGGATCCTTCAATCTTTACACAGTGGGGGTGGTAGTGACACTGATCCATAAATGCACCTTGATCTCAACTTTTAGTGAATGTCTATAGTATGTGGAGAGAGTTTGATCTATCAGCCTGTCTTCTGAGACTACCGGTACTCCATTTGTCATGGTGGAAGATTGTTAGAAGCTTGTCTGCGAGAAACAAAGACCTTCTGTCTTATTTTCTCAGTACTATGAACGAGCACAATTATTTCTTACCTGTATTGCATTTATTTAGTGGTCTATGGACCGCCTGCTCTTTCAGGTGTTAAACATCTCCTTCCTTTTCTTCCCACTGCTGAGAAGAAACCCAACACACATTATAGCTCCAGTCAGTCGTGTAATTAAGAAGCTGAGCCTGATTTCTGGATAAAACGAGAACTACCAGGTCAAAGTCAGTGGAAGGTGTTTATTCTGCGGATAGTATTAGCAAGGCCGTTATTGAACATGCTGCCCGCTTTTAGCATCCGCTTTTCAAATAGCATTTTGAATAACTGGAACTTATTCCTAAGAGTTATAAACATGATCTGGAGAACCCTCCTTAATGTAAGTGTTAGGACTTTTTTGGTTCAGCCAAAAAGAATTAAGGCGTGCATGATGAATGGCCTAGCAACATATCACCAAGAAAAAGATTCCTGAAAGGAGGCTGTACACTTTAATTTCACCCAGAGGTCTTTAGAGGCTTCAGCAAGTGAGAGCTGACTGCAAATCCAAACTACTGGTGCCAAACCACTGCAAATTGCACGGACACCTTGTGGTTTCCCTCTCCTATTAGACTTCTGGCAGCTGTGGTCTTGATGTAGAAGTTGTCAAGCGAATTTCTTGCAGGAGGTCCATTGAGTTGTTCATTGCAGGTCCCTTCAGACTTCAGATCTGTAAAGTTTTGGGCCATGTTGATCTTTGCAGTAGTGCGAGAGACAAGTTACAAGTCACTCCGCTCCAGCTGCAAACTCGTATCATCACTTTTTGGGCATCGCTTGGAGACACCGCAGTTATCGCCTGCATCTAACACGTGTAAACACACCCCACAGTATCTTCAGTGTAGAGACTTTGGAGCTGGCCATATGACACGTGCTTTGTTCCATAGACAAAATGCTGATTCTTATGTCTCATTGCGGGTGATTTGGGATTAAAGACACACAGAAAACGACAGGTTAGATCTGGAATCAATTTTCATTTACAGCTGAGAAGCAGTTATTGATGCTGTGCTCACAGTTCAATAAAAGATCTAAAGATATAGACCTTGTGTTTCTTTTTCAATATAAGCAGCATAATCAGTCTCAAATGTTTTTACAAAGAAAATTGTATTGACAGTTTTATTAAAATTGCTGTCTTTAAAGTTTTAAGTTATCCACGATTTGACCTACTTGAATGGTTTTTAATATGCACAATGACCAACCCAATAGATTTTTATGTCACATATTTATAATACCAGGTACACATCTGTTTAATGTATTATTTTGGAGATATTGTTATATTTAAGCATTGCCTGGGTTGTAACTCTTGTAGTATCGCCACTGAAAGGAACGTTGGCATATGCATCAGTATTGCATTCAGAAGTCCGACTACACAGTATTTTTAGATTGGCTACGAGATACATTCAAAGCAGATGACAGACATGTTCTTAGTAAAACCATTACTAGAACCGCATTTCAGAGATGTTAATGTTATTAACACTCTTCTGTGAGGAAGGACAGAGCTTTTAGACGGCTTTATTACTCTGTTAAAAAAATACATCAGAAATTAGGAAGAGTAGTGAAGATTTTTAATTAGTAGCTCGGTTCAGCTAAAAGTGCTTAGATAAAACACAGGTTAGTATTTTTATTCTTTAAAGTACCTCTGTATAATTCAAATTAGCTTTGAGCTCAAAGGCATCCAAATGAGTTGTGCCTGGATACAGTATTTTAAGTAGCTGTAGTGTACCCAATTTTCTTTAACCAGCTCCTCTTTGTTCTTCTGCCTAAGGAATAGTCCTGTTAACCTTTGAAACGCGTACTTAATTTAAAGCACATTGCTAACATTCTGTGTGTTTTTGAACCAAAGAAACTTTGATACTAGTTACAGACCTGCTCCATTTTCAGTATTTTATGTATATAGTGGTTTTGGCAGAACAAATCAATAAGATATTTTTCTTTTCTATTTGATTTTTTTCCCTCCTTCCCTTAATGATTGCCACTTTGCTGCCGTTTCTCCGATAACCATACAAACACAAGACATGCATATAATCCACGGCCCTGCTCTATCACTTGTATTTTACACAACCATAATTCTTTTTCACTACATTAGTATTAGGTAATTACATACAAAACGTTTGACTTTGTAGCTGAGTCTAAAAAGGTGATCTGCCATAGGCCGAGCTTTGAATTCTTATAATACTCACTAAGCTTTCAAACCCTTTACTCAAGTTACATTTTTTAAAAGTTTATGACATTCTAAGATACGGTATGCCTTCATTGTATCATGTAAACACTTTTTAAAGTGGAACAGTGACCACTTTCTTTTTAACAATAGATACCCTTTCCTGTTGTAATTTTTCCTGGTTTTTAGCTGGATCCTGAACAAGCTGTTTACCTCCCCAAGGTTTCTCTACATTTCCATTTACTTTGTTATCAGCAGAAAGGCTGAAGAACAGCTCTTCGGTAATGACATCAATACTGCACACACAGTGAGAGAGGTCATCTTGTCAAAGCTATAGAAAAATCAGACGGATTAGGATGAAACTAGGTGCAAAATAACTTTGATAGAGTCTTTTAATGTAAACAGTTTATCTGTCATTGTGTTCCATTGAAATCCCAGAGTGATGCAGCATCAGTTGTAGCCACAGCAGAGTGTGTTTTGATAAAGACAGTGTTTCAGATCTACAGTCGTGTTTTATAATTGTAAGGAAATGTTTTCATTAAGCCATTAATGAAAACAGAAGCAATTAGGAATACAGTCATTCTCCAACCTTGTCAGTCTATAACCATGAAAAATCCTTTTGTGAAGATGTCTCTTCTTGCTACCTCAGTCCATTTTAATTGATATTCAAATTATGTTATTCTGCACAGCATTAGTTGCAAAAAACATATATCATCAACTATGTAAAATGAATACTCCGGTTTCCGTTAGACAAATCTTTGGTAGTAAGAGATTTGATGGCTGACATGTCTAAGGTCATAATTCACATGGTAATGACGTAGGCCCATAGCATATATTTATTTATTATCAGAAACAGCTTTCAATAACCACTCAGATCTGGGCTGAGCTCGCTGCAGTTACGAGCAAAAAACATGGCACACCACTAAAATACACAGTGTTATCAAAAGCTTTTAACTTGTTCAAATTCACAGAATCTCATGTAATTGTTTCTGCACATGTTGTTATTGTGGAGGTCATCCATCAGTGAGGAAGGGAATTAATACAGCCCTCAGGACAAACGGTTGCTGTAGAGTGCACAGTGGTACAGATCGACAACAATAAGTTTGCCCCTGCAGGTTGCAGCCGTGCTCCCTTACCTGGGCTCTGGGGCAGCAGCTGCCTGCCCCAGCACAGGAGCTGGAGGAGCCCCATCCCACCAGTTGACTTGCCTTTTCCCTGGGTTGTCTAGTATGTACTGTCAGCTCGGTGCCTCAAAAACCCTCCGCCGCAGTAGAGAAGATAATACAGGAAAAGAAAATACTGGCAGGCAGGGAGCCCTAACAAAGGAGGAATGAAATGCCTTAGTTGAAAAGATGGATAAATACAGCTGCAAGATTTCCTCTCCTCACTTCCCCACAAGTAAGAAGACACTTCACAGCCCCTCAGTGCTCTCTTAAACATGTGCTTCTCTTGGGTTTAGTTTTTCGTGCCACCAGCCTGAAGCAGCCAGGCTCTGTCAGCCACACCGTAAGACATCGTTCACCTGAAGGAGAAGCTTTAAAAAGACCTGATGCTACAGACTAATTAAATAGACGTGCAAAGGCTAGTTTTTCCTCAGTACAGCTGTAAGGACCAGATGCTGGAGATCTGCCAGCCTTTTTGGGGTGTGAGGGAGGAGGGAGATGCAGCTTTCAGTCCGCAGGACAGGTCAGGTACTCACTGTGTGTACATGCTTGTGCACACGTCTTTTTCATGAAGGAGTCTTTATTATAAGCATGGAGGAAAAATATATTTCCCTTGGGCCTCTCGCTGTGTATGCCACTTATGCAAAAGCCCTCTATTGTTTTGGCAGCAAGCAGAGGCAGCAGCAGGTGAGATAATTGATTGACACCAGCATCGTTGTCCTTAAGAGACAAGCCAGGCTTGACCATACTGTCTTAAAAAAATCAGTCTGAAGTCCGTGGTATCTGTGGGCCATCTCAGTGCTCAACATTCACCAATCCGACCACATAGGAAACATTTATCTCCCTTTTCTCCGCAAAAGGAGAGTGCGATTTTTATCCTGTACGCCTTGTGAAGCATTTTGGTAAAGAAAGCGTTTGGCTTTCTTATGCTGACCATCTGCAGTGTCGCTCTTTTGTAAAAGCCCAAGCAACTGTCTGTGAACTTCAAAATCTCAATTCTTGGGAGTTTTTTACACCAGTAAAGGATAGTGCGAGTGCTGGGTTTGAGACTCTGGGGGGTGGGGGTGGAGGGTGCAAAAGTCTGAAGGAGGGACTCATACGTGGCCAGAACAAGCGTAAAGTAGGTGATGAAAAGGGCATGATAAATCCAGTAATTAGCTTCTGTCAGCCAGAATAAGGGGAGAATAAGTGAAAGTTGCTCTCCCCTGGAGGTATTCCAAAAGGAGAACAGTAATGAGAACTAAACACCTTAATTTTTCTTACGATGAATTCTTCTGCCACTGCAAGGTTTACTGGGGGTTGGAGGTCCTCCATTCTGTGCCGACAGGATGCATCTTCCCAGAAAAGACTTTCTGCCTGCCCACAGGGACCGGTCAGGACCACAGTGTGACAGTGTAATTGATTTGGCCAGGGTACTCTCACGGAGAGCGTACCTGCTTTACAAAATTACCAATTTCATGGCAGTACTATTAAGTATAATTTTTGGAGATGTGCAATTCAGTAATTGGCTAATCGGCTAAGTCATCTGCGCAATGTACTAAACAAGACAAAGGTAAGCAAAGAGTTATTTCACGTGTGTTTACCTCTGTTACCTCTGCTGCCTGTTTGTACTAGATTTAACATTCAGTATGTAATGTTCAATATAAATTACAATCCTCAGTCTTTGGTCCTGCACAGGAAATAAATGTGTGGCATGAACAATAGCGACGTCAGTTCACATCCTCCCAGCACTGCCACTGCTGGTACTCTCTGACTCTGCCCCTTTGCCTCTCGAGTCTAGGGAACTGTTCATTGATTGAGAGCCGGGAAGGGACTGAGGATAGGTTGGGCTCCCAAAGGAATGAGATAAAGGCCTTTGGCACAAAGGAAAAACTAAGGGCATAAACTGCAAATGAGCGGGAGTACACGGGGCTGTTTCCGGGATGTCTGCCTGGCCTCCTTTCCATTTTGACGCAGCAAGTTATAACTCGTGTGAGCATTGCAAAAGTAACAATCACACACTGCACACTAAAAGTACTCCTCATTATAAGACCTCAAGACAGCAGCACTGTTCGGATAAGGTTCAGGGAGTAAGAGCTACTCCCCTTCTGTTAGAACTGGGAAACTGAGGAACACACTGGTTGTGGAGACTGTCTGCAGCTGCACAGTGAGGGCACAGGGTATTCTTTGAATCTAGCCTTTTGCTGCTTATTTCTTGAGGGAAGTTTAGAGAAGACTTTTTGTTTCTCTTATAAATGTTGACCTTTTCTCTGTTTCTTTTGCCTCCTCAAGATTTTTATCATGTGATTAGCATGTTGAAATGCAGCTAGGGAGTAAACCCAACAAATAATGGATTTCTTTGATTTATTAGCCATCTGGAGGGTTGAACCAAACACACATTTTCAAAAAATAATCAGCAAATAAGATGACGACAAATATGGACTTTTGTTCTTAGCAAGATGTTTTATGTTTTCACAATCAGGATTATCATCCAATAAGCCTAGCTGGTTTGTAATGAGCTTGTAACGAATTAATTGCTAGGAAATTATGTTTCAAAACAGAATTTCAATTTAGAATTTTTTTCTTAAGCATGGACCATTCAGGACAATTTTTCCAACGTTTTCCATCACCAGGACTGTATATTTGTTTTCCAAATAAAACAATTCTTATGAAAAATCAGGCCTAGCTCTAGCCAGGAGTTCTGCTCTCTGCTGTACAACTCTGCAACGAGCAAGTCAATTGGTATTGCCAGAACATTTAAATCTACTAGGCTTCATGAGACATTGATTAGCATTTGTAAAGCAACTTGACAATGTTTTGTAGGACTACAAAAGTAGAATCAGTAGAATTTGTAATGTCATATTACAATTTATCCTTTGTTGGATGGAGGAGTCAAAATTAGTACAATTAGCAACTTCCCATCAAAAGCATTTTTGAAAGAATCCAGCATATATCAAAATAATTCGGGAAGGCACTGTTTCAAGCCTTTTCTGTCGAAGTACATTGGTACTAAAGTCCTAGAATAAGCATAAATGTTATATGAGTTGTCTTTGAAATAAGTCTTTTCACTGAGACATAGCCATAACAGTTTGTATTGTAAGGTTCACCAATAACACTGAGTAAGCTGAAGCCTGTGCGACAAAAGCAACATTGTTCATAGTGCCCACACTAGCTAATTTAAAACCAGCTCAGGTATGTTGTCTACACAAGCAACAAGCACTCCTCAGACCTTAGTATGTCCTCAGTGTGTGTAGCTCTTTTCTCTGTTGGTTTTTGGTTTTTGGTTTTTTTTTTTCAAATATGGAATAGTCCTTCAAGAATGGGAAGTGGCCATGTTTTTCATTGCACACTTCCTTAGTTTGATTTCCACCATTGGCCTGATGGAAGCGTAGGGATTTGGGAAAAAATGCTGACAGACACCCACTTGTATCTGTGGTGTTGCTCAATTAAAAGCAGTTCACTTACATCGAGGATGAGGGTGACTCCTAACCCACAGACAGACTCTTTGGTCAATTAAACTCTGGTTTTCATTTTACTTAGTCTCCACTGCACCAAATGAAATTAAATTTCCAGTATTTCAAGTATTCTTGAGCATCTCTCTGTGAAGCCACGAAGGTTACTGCATTGCTCAAAGCAATAATGAGAAGCTCTCTGTGGTTCATACACAGTGAGTTCAATGACCCATTCTGATTCGTACATATCACATGCTTGGTGACTTATATTTCAAAAAATGGATCTTGGCTGATCCATCCTACGTGTTTGGCTTCTGAAGGGAAAATACTAATTTTTTAAAAACACAACATGATGAGGAGGGCATCTTCTCCTTTGTTTTTGGTCCTAGATACAGTAACATTGGGCTTTTTGTCCTCGAGGTGAGACTGACCCAGAACATCACACACAGAATCTCAAATACAAGATTGCCAACTTCACGTCAAAGGCAATTAGCAAGAAAGAAATACAATCTCCTCTGTTGACATTAGGGGACAGGTAGAGGAGAGTGTAACCAATGAAGTAAAGAAAAAAAAAAAGGGAACACAACACACATATTTATGCATGTATCGTCACATACTAATCCTTCAGCCTTGACTTGGGCTTGGTCTTTCTGATTCCCAGCACAATTCTGGATAGTTTGTTTGCTGCACACTACGTTCTCATCCTCCACAGGTAGTCACAGTTAGCACCAACTGTATCACTGCAGAACCAGAGCACGATATAATGCAGTCAATAAGTAGTGGTGTTTGGTTCATTACTTAGGCTCATAGGTAAGGCATTCTATATAAGAGCATGGTATAACTTCCAGGACAAATTATAATTTACTAAGATACATATATATATAAAAACTATATATATATAACTCAACTAATGTGGAAAGGGTCTTTGTTTGTATTGGATTGTTGAATTGGGTCTCTAAGGAGTCTCTTCTATAACTAGAGGAGAGGAGAACAGCATGGTGGGTTGTAAACTTGTGTTGAGTCACTTAGCTATTCACCCAAGCATACAGAGCTGGTTAGAAACTGGGAGGTTAACTTAAGTTATATTTGCAGCAGTTCATGGAAAAAGTTGAAGCATGAAGGCCTTCCTTCTTCTGCCAAGATGCTCAATAGTATGAAGTGCCATCTGTCTCACCCTAAGAGACTCTTTGAGGCTCAGCAACTGCCTTCTTAGGTGGCTGATCAGTGCTTCTGAATCAAGAGGCTGAGGAGGCATTCTTAAAAAATACTTTTGTCTAATCTCATTTTCTCAAAATCAAATACTTTTCCCTGAAAATCTCAGATTTTCAGTTATGCAATGGAAAATATATAGTTTCTTTGAATAGCAGACACTTCCCCTGTAACACTTGACTAAAATGTAATTTGCCTTCTACAGGTGCCATTATTTTACTTGATATTTTTGAGCCAGCCTCTTGTCGGTTCATTCTCCTCAGGTATTTGTGATGTAGGAAAGTTGTACTGACTGGAGTACTCTTTCTGGTTCTTTCTATCCGAAACCCACTCCAGTAATTGACAGTGACAAAGAAAAGCATCGTTTTACATATTTTTGGTCCTTGTGCACAATCTAGAAGCAGTTTGTGCTTATTACCACGTTTAATCTTTTGTGTAATAGTTACCTGCTAACAAAATAAGTTTATGTATATATCCAGACTGCAGATCAAGAAAAGCACAATGCAGTCAGTGCAGGTGGTTCTTGAACTAATGCTAAAAAAAATTAGTGCCAAAATCAGGTGTAATGCAACATCAGAGGTAGGAGTCATTCACAGTTATAAAAGTCATGGGAAATCATCCCTGGGCAAATACTCTCTGATGGATGATCCTCTGCATCTTACTGCTTTTCATGTATTCTTCGTCTTCTTCTTTCTTATTCAACACTAGAGTCGGCTGTTGAAATAAGGTCTTAGAGAGCAGAGGCACAATTATGGAAAGGCCATAATTGTAAAAAAAGAATCAGAAGGAAATTACAAATTAAAGTGGAATGATTGTCTAGTTCACTCTGGCTTCCATTTTCTAATCATCCTAAATTATTTTAATGCATGTTTTCAAGCTCAAAATTAGCAAAGGTCCCATGATGTAATTCTCCTAACACCCATTGGATATTACATTATACCAGTTCAATTTCATTCCAGTCTTTTGCAGCATCGTCTCCCGCTCAGGGCTTATGTATCATGGTTTAGGGACCTCCTACCTGCTCTGTTTCTGGATAGTACTTTTAATACATGAAGTTTAGGAATAGTTGTGGAGTTAAAGCCAGTTTCTTATTTGTAGAGGCCTAGGAATATAAGATTACACAAAAACTCTTAAAACGTGTTTGTCTTTGAAATATCTTAAATTAATAATCAAAAGCTCGCATCAAGTCTAAAACAAATCAAACTCAGTCATGAAGATGAGAAACAGGAATTATTAACTGAGTAGCGAGGCTGATGGAGGCTCAATGAGATCATTTTGTTCAAAGATTAAAGGCGATGAACACTGAAATAGTTGAGGAGGATGGCTATGAACACATCTGACTGCAGCTGCTAAATTCAGTAATGATCAAAAGTTAATTATCAAAGCAGAGAACTACTCAACACAGACAATTTGAGTCAATAGCTAAGCAGCCCAGAAAAAAAGTAATTTGGAAGAAGTATTTTCCTATAATGAAGTTTATATAAAAGACGTACATTTCAAAGAAACCTGCCTAAAACAAGATTGCATTCTTCCTGATCAGAGAAAAATAATTAGCTCTAATTGACAGACCTGCTGCACACCAAATATTTTCAAACAATATGTTTCTGCATCAAAGCTTAATGTGTAGAGTTACTCAATGTCACTTTGATTTTGCCTTCCTTTATCTTATGCCACTGAGCATGCTCGTGATATCGCAACAAATATGCTTTGAAAAATGAATGAGCAACACCTACAAGACAAATAAAAGCAGAAGGCTAGATCCTGCATTTCTTTCGTAGACGGAATCCCTGACATGTATTCTGTGCTGTGTTTAACATCACCACGGTCCCCCTCAGAGGCAAACTGAATCATTTGTAATAGGAAATGACCAGTTGCGTGATCATCCAACGTTAAACTGCACTGGCATGTAGATTAGGCTGAGCATTTGCAATGTTTGTTTAAAACTCTACATGAGTTAGCATGTGTGTGAAGGACACGGTCCCTCCAGCGCGTGCCTTTTCTTGACAGTTAGGAAAGTGCCTTCTCCCAGTAACAAAGGGAAAGAAATGTGGAAATTCTCCATGTAAAAAACTAAGGAAAGATATGTGCTAGAATGTTCATGGTCCAAGAAAGTAAAATATATCGATAATTCTTCCTAAAGCTACCCCTTTTCTTTCAGGGTAAGCAGTTGCCATCAACGTAGCTAAGTAGCCAAAAATCAAACATCCAGTTTAGCCTCTGCTCTTTAATATTCTATGATTTTGACATTGCTAGCTCTCACGCCCTGAAATATCTTCATCTTCTTTAATCTTTCATGTAAACGGTTTAGCTTACACTATCACGCACATGCTCTCCAGAATATCTTCTGCTTTACTTTGTATTAGAATCGACTGCATTATTATTATTTATTTGCAAGCCTAGACACTCTCCACTCTTCTGTTTTCTTTATCTTTTGATACCAATTTTTGCGTAGTGATTTTTTAATAATTCAGGGGAAAAAAACTGATTTAGATGCAAGTTTCACACGCTTGAACTCAGAATTGCTTTAGTCCGGCTATTTGGTATATGGAAGGATCAAGCCAAATATCACTGTACAGTCAAAAAAACTTCTACCATTGTGGAAGGCTGTTTATGAGCTTTAAAAATAATTTTAGTTCCCTGCAGGATGGGAGTGAAACTTGGCGTTTAGTGGGAGGCTTGGGAAACTGAAATGCCATTTTTGATGGTGTTTTAATTCATTTTAAATGAAGCATTTGTGTGTTGTTACGTGTAGTTTATTACTCAGAAAGATTTCTTAATAACATGCTTCTGACTCTGCATTTGCACGTGGCAGCGGAAAAAGGGAGATTTGGGAGAGTATCATTGGAAAGAGGCACAACTTGCATTATCTCACTAATGAGGCAGGGACCCCATTTCATCATAGGCTTGTTTGAGAGGACATAATTAGGGTTGGGTCTGTAACACTTACTTGTGCAATCTTAAGTTGAGCATTTCCTGAGCTTTAAGTGTTTTATTTAGCAACCCTACTGTACAATTAATATAATTGTTTCCTATCACGCATTCATTGATTTATACTTTAGATGGAAAAAATAGTCCAAATGGAACAAACACATTTTTCTTTGCACACTGGGAGCCAGCCCAGAGGATTGGTGTTTCCCCATCTCAGCTCTCACAAGCTCTAATTCTTCCTCCCAAATTTTAAACTCATCATTAGGGATTTCCATGGATTTAAACACAGATTTTATCTTTGCTATGATTGGAGGCAAAAGTGCCAAAACAACAGGTATTTTGAAAAAAACTAGCCCCATGGTAGAGCCCAAAGGAAAGCTCATTCTGGCAAAATTTGGAACCCAGTTGTGCAGTTCCCAGAGGTTTCAAAAGTTAGTCAGTTTTCGTAAAGGATTTAATTGCTCAAGGGTTCATGTGAGCACTTTTCAGGACCACTACTATTAGCAGTTCCTATGCGGGAACCATTTTATTCCCATCCCGAAGGACAGCAGAGGTTGAAGTTCCTCACCAAAACCCTTCTCTTCAATTTTGGTAGGCTTTATAAAAACGTCTCTGAAGGTAATTAAGCACTAAAACTTTCCTTACTATAATAGGTTTATGGATCAGTTGTCTTAATTCTGCCTTTCACCGCTATCCGTGCTTGTAATCTCACTAACCATCTGACCGCTTTCCACATTTAAATCTATTACAGTCTCATTCTGCAAACGCTAGGAGGAATTCTCTGAAATGATACGACAGCAGTAGTTTATCTGAAGGCGATATTTCAAGCCCTCTTGCATTAAAACGTTATTTACCTATGCTGAAAAAAATCAGAGGGAGGATGCAAGGTTGGTTCAGATTACATAATTATGCCACAGACGCATTAAAAAAAAAGATCTCCACTAAAATCTCGAGCAGCTTAACCAGTGTGATAGACTCGCGCGGCTCTGCCATCGGTGCCCCCAGCTGTGTTGCTTAGCAACATTTTAATTCAAGAAGAATCGAAGGAGATGAAATCCCTGTGGAGAGGGAAACAGAAATAAGAGGGCCGTTGACAGATGATCTGAGTTGTTTCTTCTAATATACTGTGAAGATCACTGGCTCTTTTCATGAATGATAAATGGACTGTACACAGATCAATGGGTTCAGCAATAAACTGGAACCAGGCTCCATGTCTGAGGTGGTGCAGGCCGAGAGGCCCAAAGATTTACTCATTTAGATGATTTGGAGTGTGTTTTCTCAAAGGTTTCACAAGAGGAAATTGATCTGAACATTTGGTCATCCCTTGCCCTTTTCTGTTGTTGGCAAATAAAAACTGTTTTGGAAACGGAGTCCGTTCTTCCCTTTATTTTTTCCTGTTGTTGTTCTTGTTCCAGATACGGACAGATAGCTTGTGGCAAAGGGGCCAGACCTCAGAGCGGGAAGTGAAGTAATCGCCCTCAATGAGCGGTTCCTAAACACTCGTGGCCATTAAAAATAAACAAACCACACTGATATCAGGAACTGGAGCAGGAGTATTTAAAACCTGTAGCGCCGTCTCTCTGAAAGGGTCGGGCTCCTGCAGCCCTCTGCCCCGGCCGTGGCGGGCTGCCTGGCTGGGCGCTTCTCGAGAGCATCCGCGGGGCAACGTTTGCTGGCGGCTTGGTTGTGCCTTCCTGTGTTGCTTAATTGTTTGTTTCCCCCACCCCTCTTCTGTTTACAGGCTGCTGAAAAGACAAAATTGAGAAACATTCCTGTAAAGTAAGTTATTTTTACATCCATTTGAAAACGCAAGTTTAATGAAGTTGTATACAATCACTAAAAAGACTAGGACAGTACAAAGCGCGATGAAAGAGATAATAGAATTCAAATTGCCCCTAATCATAGCTATAAAAAGGTCAGTATCGTTGAGGAAAGCTTTCGATTTCTCATGTGTCCCTAATGATTGCACTCCCCAAGTTTCATCCAGTTTCCATAAATTAATGTGTTGTCTATGAATAGCTGCCAAATAATATCACAATCATACTCAATGCATAGTGCTTCTAGCCTTGGGGAGGTTTGTACATGCTAAAAAGATTATGATTTTTAATTGCAATCCTTGAGAAGGTCTGACAGGGGGGAAATAACTAGGAATGTGCCAAATGATTTCTAGACACATGGGAATATTTTGCACCTATGTATCAAGGCTTTGCCATCCTGTTGATTAAGAGCTCTTTCTCACTCCATGTGTGCATCTCTCTCACACCATACACACACACGTATGTTTCTGCTCTTTACGGTAGGGCTTTGTGAAGGATGAGCAAGCTACCAGGGAGCAATTTCCAGGGCATTTTATGAGAAGTTCTTAAATCTTAGGGCACTAGCAGCAACACTCAACCATATATCATTGAATTAAGAAAGTTGCTATATAGATGTCCTGGCTCTTTGAGAAAAGGCATTTTCAGTTAAAGCTACCAGCAATCAGTGATTCTGTTTAAATAATGAATACTCTGGTCTTAACGGCCTCTTATGTACCAATAAAACACATACTTTTAGCTTCAGTAGGTGATCGTTGCAGTTTGACTAAGTCCCAGTAACTGTATATTCCTGTTACAGACAGAGGAAATGTTCTTATTTTTATTGTAGTTTGCTGATCATGCTGGCTTTTGGACTGGAGTGGTTTTGTATTTGTAAGAACATGCACTGACAGGACTCACAAATCATTGTGTTTTAGCACACATAACAAAAGAATACAGTTCTACTTCTCGCTTGGCTTCCATCATGTATAGTCATTTACACCTTATAAAGCGAATGCAAAATGTGTATGAACACTCCTTGGAGTGATTAGGCAAGATGCAAGATAGTCATCAATCACTCTCTTTTTATGTTTCATTCAATCTGATAAAAATTAGAAATAGGATCCAGCCGGGACCTGATAGCACATGAAACTTCTAATAAGACAAGGGACCCGTCTTGCCTATAGGGCTAGTTCAAATTCAGTGCAAGCTGGATTAAAGTCATTGTTAGCTGGTCGTTGTTTAACAGAGAGAGTGAAATGAGCCGTGTTTTCACCTCGCATTCTAGAAGATCCAGGAGTTTCAAGGTGATGAGAGTGCTGGAGAACAACTCCAAAATAATCATTTATCATTCATTCACTTTTTTTTTTTTTTTTTTTTAATATTTTGAGTCAGGTTCTCAGCAATGGCTCAGCTGAATTGAGTTTTCCCACATATAATAGAGAGATTGAGCCTTGCAGTCATTAAACAGCGTGTGTGTGACACTGATGCCCAGTTCATACACCAGAAAGGTTTGGGAGTGGCGGGGAAGGGGTGATTTAGGTTAAATCATTCCTTTATGGGACTTGAGTAAATGTAGTATTTTGGAATGGAAGAAGGCCAGATGGACAGTCTCGCTCTTTCCACCTACATGTGCATATTTCACCCTGTCATGTTTCCACCAACTGGTTGTTTAACTTCTCTTTGACTATGTTCATGGTGGCAGCTTCAATTAGTACCCTAGGGAATTCATTATACATATTAATTACACTCTGCATAACAAAACAGCTGAAAAATCTGCCTACTATTTTTCAGAGACATGTAACTATTTAAGGTACCCGTATACAATTACGATTCTATGCTAAAATATTACCTCTCAGGGCGAAATTAAGAATAGTGTCTTTAAGATAGCAGTACTAGATATGGATTGCATTTATATAAACATCACAGCCACACTTAGTACAGCTCAGGCTTGTCTATAGCTTTTGGTCGTTGCTTTTGTAGCTCTCAAATGTCAAAGAGAATTTCACTTGAATTTTAATGTTTTCAGCTATGCAAACTAAAGTTAGTAGCTTCCATTGTCATAAGGGCTGAAAGCTGTACAGATTCCTTCTACCATATGTGTCTTATCACATACATTTTTAAAAACACATTTCTGTTATTAAGACATATGTGATAGTACACTTCTGCAAATGTGAATTGCTTTTGGCTAAAAGCCATGCACTAATAAGTTGAGCTGAATCTAACTGCATTTGACATCTGTTACAATATATTTTATTTTTTTTACATATATAAATATATATATATAATATTCGCAGTTTTCATTAGCATAAAAAAATTCCTGCTTTTTACGTTGTGCTGATGTAGTTCTTGTGTCCCAAAACTGGAATCAGAAATCACTCCCTTTTAAAGCCTATGGTTTATATTGAGTCCTTGGACAGGGCCTCCTAGTGCCGCTATTTAACATATTCGTTTAGGAAAGTGATGAAGATTTCTGTAGAAATGATCTGTTTACTTTTCGTTGCTCAGTTTATGAAGGTCTCTGGTTTAATGTTTGGGAGGAAGTTTACTGTTCTTTTTGTTCTGTTGAATCCCTCCAGCACTTAACACTTAAGGAGGGAAAAAACCAAAGAAGTTTCCTTACCACAGTTCAGTAAGGCAACCAAGCAGCTGGTATCTTCATGTCCAAGTGTCTATAGCTGCTTAGACTAACTGATATGAACTTCCTGACGGCCGAGGTAGATGCAGGTAGCATTTGGCTCCTTCAGAAGGCTTGGTCTCAATTCTGTGTCTCGCTTGTAGCACTTCAAGACACATCCATAGGAACTCATCTTTATGTACTGGTAACATCATCTGACATAATATTACTATAAATAAACACACAGGAAAGAGCTGAGAAGTCTCTGTGTCTGCAGAACTGTTTGGGGTTTTTTTTGTGGGGTTGTTTGGGGGTTTTTTTGGGGGGTGGAAATAGTGCAGTTACTTTTCCAAAAACATAATACTCTTTTCTATCTGTATGGGGCTCCGAGTTGGCCCCATTAACTGCAGAATCCATTACATTTAACTTGCTCTCCTGTCCTTGTCATATAAGGACCTCTTGCTTTCCCCCTTGGTTTTATCCATATTTTCATGAGAGTCTATAGTAGAAAATGGATTTCTTGGATGCAAAGTCCTAGATACTTTCTTACTTGCTGTTCCTTATCGTGCTGTTCCTGTCCCTGAGTCTGAAAGAGGTAACATGACTTAAACAAGTTTACTCTGTGGAGTGGTTATGATTTCTCAAGAGCTGTTACATGAGAAATGGTTTTGAATTAGGACACATCCAGAGGAAATAATCTTCTATATACCCTGTGCTTTTATGAAAGGGGGACAACATTGATATAATTAAAATTCAATAGCAGTTTTGTTCTGAAACCAAACCGATGATCACTTTTCCCAGATTTTTTTCCAGACTTGGGGAGGCAATGGAGCCCACATCAGCATAGAGCCTAGAGCAATCATGGTCATGTTGACTTGGACCACATTGTTTGTCTTTTATCAGTGGGTTGAGCTGCAGGATCCCCTCAGATCCAGGCACAAGCAGGGTTAGGCCTCACTCAAGCACAAATACACTTGGCTTGGCAGACTGTACATTGACATAGACTGAAGGTCAAGCAACTCACTGCTTTATCTCTGCCAGTGGCGGAAGGTGGGGGAAGAAGAACAGCAATTGCGGAGCCATCCTCCACAGGGAGTATCCTCCCACCTGCCTGCACACAGCATTTTACACTTCCATAACCACACGTCCTGTGTTTAGGAGGTACCAATGGACTTATGTTCCATGCAAAATCTCTTTTAAAATCTGTTTATACTTCTTCCCACAACATCCTGTGGCATTGAGCACCATAGTGTGTGAAAAAATGCCGTCTTTTGTTTATTTTAAACCCTTTTCCTCATATATTCATTGGAATCCACGCAAGTAGTTATTCTTACACAGAAGAGCAAATGATTACTCACTGTTCTTCATTCCTGATATTACATCTCTCTGTCGTATAGACCAGGGGGTCTTCATACTCAAAAGCCACTAATAATGCTGTTTTCCCAGGAAATCTGTGAGCCCACTGGTGAGCTAATACAGACACAAGGCAAGTCTCTCTGCAATTGGGAAAGGAGGGCTGTGTATCTACTAGTCAGGCAGAGACAGTGGTTAAGAAGATAACTACTTTCTTTTCACTGTTTTCCATATTAAAGAGATGAGTTCTTTGCATGGCAGTGCCCTTCTGACTAAGGACTCGATATAACATCACTCTAAAGAAATGCCTCAGATTACAGTTCTTTATGAAAATGCCCAAGCAGATTCCTTGGGAAAATGTGGGTAGGTGGAAGAATGATTTGGCTCAAACCTGATGTCGTCCAACGCTAAGAAATACAACGGTTTTGTGAGAGAAATATTTTTTAAATGGAAAATGAATGCTTTTAAGAGTGGTCCATGTAGTCCATGAACTGCTGTAGAACTGTGAGAATATTGGAATTGACTTCTTGCTTCAGGGAAGGAAACACTGCCTTCCTTGAGTGTCCATTATACTCTCTGCTTTTATAATCCCTTTAAAAATCTTCAACAGAAAGCAATGGCATTTTCCCCAAACACCTGCATATGCTTAAATTTGCTGTAGATTTCATGACTTCCAGATACATATTTCGGGATTATAGCTCTGTTAAAATCCTGCTGCTTTTTTAATATTTTTAAAATATATTTGTTTTCCATCAGCCACAGGTTTGTTAACCAGAGACTTCTGGTGTTTATTGTCTTTTCCTGCCCTAAAACTCATCTTCTCCTCAGAAGGGCATCTGACTTGACTTGGTATGGTTTTCTGTCCCAACCATCGTTGGAAATGCAATCCATTAACATTTGATATCTTGACATTTCAATTGACCTCTCATTTGCAAAGCGCAGTGGTATTTTTCGTGGCCTTTTCATCCTTGATTATACATGGAATAGGAGTGACTGTTTCTACTGACTGCACTTTAAAAATATCTTTGTTTTACCAGCTGGAGTGGCACCTTGTTTTTCCCTCCCTGGATAGATCTTATTCTGCATGGAAGGTCTGAGGTCTAAGCAAGTCGTGCAGAGCCAGAGGATTTTCTTATTGACTCGCTAAGCGGGAGGGCAAGCAGGTCAGGCTCCGAGGGTCAGCTAATGTATGCTGTAATAGCAGTAACCATAAACAGATCTTTTGCTCCCGTTGGCGAAAGTGCAGGCCAGTGGGCTAAGTCTGAAGGGTGGTTTGTTTTTAACCAGTCAAATCAAGCACTTGTAACCAATAGAGGAGCGAAAGGGGCAGTGTACCGTTGGTACACATGCTCAGCTCTTCCACTGCAGGCTATCTCCTGTCCTGTATTTAAAAAAAGAAGAAAAAAAACCCTGTCATGTCTAGGTTGAAAAAGCCTCCCATTCGTGGATAATTGCATGGGAGGATGGCCATATATACGTATATACATAGGCACCTATGGACCATAGGTACCTACGGACATTTGTGTATGTCTACCTAAAGGACATTTGCTGAAGGACTAACACCACTTTTAAAGGAACAAAAAGGCCAAACCTGCTATAACTCATTCTCGGTAAAAGTCCCACGCAGTTTCCACACTGCCACTTCTTAGTCTCTGCTTCTAAGCCTTCCTTCCCGTTGTTTCTCCTCGGACTATTTCTGGCGAACTACTAAATCAGCCAGCACCAATTCAATTAGTTCTAAAAATCTATTACAACATAGTGCCTAAACTGCCTGCCCATATTCATTTCTCAAAGAAATCCATTCATATTTATGTTTTAATACTTTAAGTCTAGCATGCAAAAGCACTCAAATCCCCCGTAGAAATCCAGGAAAAAGCCTGCTTACGGGCAATTATAGACGGCGTTCTTCAGTCCCTGATCCTCCTAGTCTGTCCACTTTGGCATCTACACAGGTGCAGAGTTCAGCCAATGGGATCAGTTTATTGCACCAGCAGTAAGGTCCTTCCGAAAATTCACAAACCCCCCAAATGCCACTGATTCTGCACGTTGGGCCACATGGTAGAGCCTGTACAGATGTGCAATACTCACGGCAGGGTCGGCACCTGGAGCACCGCTATGAAAACCCATACGCGTATGCTGCTGTTGGTTTCCAGTGAGTTTTATATAGGGGGGCTGCGTTTCCTCATCAGAGTGTGAACTCTAGAAATGTTGCGAAGGATTATTTTACTCTTACAAGTTAAAGGTTAGTGTTGGAAATGGATTATAGAACCGCCACTTTTAAACTGTTTGCAAAGAAACGCACATATTAAATCCTTTTTGATGATATCACATTAATCCCTAAATACTGATTTTTATGTAAATTTTGACTCTTGCAAAGCTCTGACAATTCAGCTATCCCCATGTGGTTTTATCAGAGCTCAATTGCTCCTTTAGATCTTTTTTCCTTTTTGCAGTACCTTTTGCTTTATTCCAAAGTCATCACGGCAGCTGGAAGATGTAGTACTTTAGACATAAAATAATAAGTCTATTTAATATTTTACCTTTATTTTCTGAATTTGTTCCTCTGACACATCTTGTTAGATATATTTTTATCAGTCCAAAGGATAACCACAGTAGGGCTATTTTTATTTCTAGGGAAATGATGCATGATAACTACTGGCAGGGCCCAAAACAGTAAATCAGTCCTGTTCCAACCACAGAATGTATTAAAAGTCTGTAGCCTGTGGTAATAAGTTATAATTTAGTTGACTAGCAGTTTGTTTGGACTTAAAACTGTACAAATGAGTCACATTGGCTAAGTCCTGAAATATAAAATCGTTTGTGCTTTATTAAGGTTTTCAGCTACCACCACAACAGGTACCTAGAGAGAACGCACATTTTTCAAATGGGCGCAATACATTTTTGTAGTGAAATGCTTCCGACTTGATTGTGTAATTTATAGTAGATGGTTAAATTACCGCACGTCCTGTGTAGTGCGCAATGTTTGCTTACAAGACAATGAGATGAACAGACTCTGAGAGCTCATTCATCTCATCTCTTACAAATCTGAGCACGCACCACCAATACGGAGCGCCACTGGCTGTATCTAGCCACAAGGCGCCCCTCAGCTGCCAAGCCCGGCATGTTGCTCAGTAGCCATAACAGAATTTCAGACAGCTAGAGAAACCTTCCCTTGTGCGTCTTTTTATTTACAGAGACATCTATATGCTAGTTGACCAAAGCTACTCATGCATTTGTATAAAATTTGCCAGCAGTCTTGCAGCTGGACAAGAAAAGAAGTATTTTCACTTTAACTGGGTCACTTTTGTTATTTTTCAAAGCAATATTTTTACACCTTCATTGGGATACAGCTTGGCGAGATTAAATTTAGGTCAATTTTTAAAAGTTGCGGAAAAGTGGAAGCTTGAGCCAAACAAAACCTTTTTTTGCCCGATTCCTTCTTTTGACAGAAAAAAGTTAGTTAAGGTCAATATTTTTTTTCCAGTCTTAGCCTGTATCTGCTGTTGATCAAAGGAGTACCCGTTCTCTACTCACTCATGCTGTGGTTTTGATCATTTTAGATTTTATATTTGTCTTTCTGGTTATTATTTTTAATTTTAAGTTACTTAGCATTTATTCAGACAATTATTCTAAGTGTTTGCTTTGGGCATTGTATTAAGTAACAGCTGTTTTCTAACTACCTGTGATCTTTTTTAAATTAATGCTTTAAAAATGTGCTTCTGAGCAATTAAGGCATTGCAGGCAAGCAAGCGACAAATGCTAGCAAAATCGAAGAAAAGGCCCAACCCTGGGATAAACGGGAGTACCTGTTCTGCTGGTGTCAGTACGGGGAACCAGCCTTCGGATCTCCTGCACCTGAATTTCACTGTTAGGCAATTTTTGGGCTGCCGGAAGATAAATAAGCAGAGCAAAACTGTAAGTGGGGTTAGTGCATATATATGATTATATGGCTTATTTAGGTTCTAGCACGTGCTAGACACTCTCCAGATGAAGATCCCTGCCTTGGAGGGCCTGGTAAGGGACAGTGGATAAAGCTACCAGGCAGTGGGATTTAAGTGAGGCTGTCAACAGTACCTTTGAAATCTGTCGGCCTGTGTCTGCTCTCTTTTGGACTGCAAACCTCCACTAGTTTCACTGGCATTTCTCCGAATTTTACCTTGGTGTGAGAGGGGAGAATGAAGTTTCCTTACTCTTTCTGGCTTGTGGCCTCATGGTAATATACCTAAGTAGGTTTCCTCCGCCTTGCGGAGTCGTGAAAATAGCGCATAAGTAAAGGTGGTCCTCCTTGTTATTGCCTTTTATATATCCAAAAAAAAAGTGCCCACCATACAGAAAACAGTCCTTTACTTTGGCAGTGCATAAGTGAAATAAAAGAAAAACAGGTGTCTTTCAAGCATTTAATTTTCTTTGTAAATACAAGTACAAAAAAAAAATGATCTTCTGCTAAGTGGGAGAAGTAGAAAAAAAATCTAGTCATTTAGGATCGATGAATACGAAAGAAAGGCAAAAGCTAGATAATGTTTCAGGAAATAACACTGCTACAAGGTTAATTTTGCCTAGTACAACATTTCCTAGTATTGAATTGCCTGATATACTCCCTCAGGGATTGCTCCTGCGCTTGCAATAATCGAGGCTGATTTTATTGGAAAATCACCTCTGGATGAGAGACATACTCTAGAGAGAACTTTGCATGGGTACAAATAGGTTTTTGGTGCCAGTGCCATGTTGCCCAGGCCAGCACAGTTATAGTTCCCAATCTGTCTGTGCATTCAAGCAGCAAATTCATTAGCAAGCCTTCTGGCAGGATAGAAGAATAGACATATTAGGGAAATTTACTTTGAATTGTTTTCAGGATTTGTTGGATAACAGTTCAGTAATCAAATTGCGCCTCCTAACAAGAGCATTAAATATTTTTATTAATAGTGGCAGGGAAAAGTGCAGAACACTTTACTGTAACACTATGTGACTTGCAAAGATCATGGATGAAAGAAGAGATTAGCATAGATGGAGCGGGGGTGCTTGTAATGTCAGAGCTGATTTTTGTTTGGTGTTGTATGTCGAGGCTGCGTTGAGTCACGTAACTCTCACGGTACAGATGTAATGTATATTCAAGTATCGGCTCATCCATCAGACCCTGCCGGTTTGCTGGCTCTTTAATTGCAGAAGTGGGCCATATCTTGACAGCGCTGTGCTCTCTCTGACTTTGGGACCTAAGTTCACATATATGTGGCGGCTTCCAGGCCTTGTCAAGTGGAAACTGAGCATATTGTAAACGGAGCGCGTTTTGCCTCCAGCTGGGGGGAGGGACACGTGGAGCGCCCGCGTACGAGGGCCCTGCGCTGACCTTGGAGCGACTTTGAGTGTGGGGAGTCTGGAGGAGCGCTGGGAAAAGGCTGATTCAGACAGACAGATGAGCGAGGGAGAAAAATCAAGGAGATTGGCGCGAGGACGGTGGAAAAAATCTTTCTAAAGAAAGCAGGAAAAATTTTTACACTCAAGGCCGGCACCGAGCACTTACAGTCGGGCTCGTCTGGCCACACACCAACAGTAGCGAGAGAAAAAAAATACTGAATGCAGCTTGCAAGCTGAGGTCTGGGCAAAAGCTAGCGTTCTGCCGGGGAAAAAAAGAAGAGCGTAGGCCGAATTTCTTAAAGAATGAATTGCATTAAGCTCGAGGAACTGGCAGGGTTAAAAATTAGGATTGTAAAACATGATCTGTATACTCTGTTTTCTAATTCCTGTTGTCTTCATGATTGTTCCGCCGTGAAGAGGAGAGCCACCCTCGGTATCAATCATAGTAAGCTATTTAGACACAGAAATAAGTGGCATATGGCTTAGCACTTTTGGGTCTAGCAATCAAGTAGCAACCTTCTGCAATACAACTGTAGTTCAGTTCCCAATGGGCTTCACTTTGATGATTAGATATATTGAGTTCCCTGTGTCATTCAGAGACGGCAGAATTTCATACAAGTTGGTGGTAGCTTCCTCTCACTTCATTTCAATTTTCAATAACCAGTGTCATCACATGTAACAGTTTCTTTGTAATGGAACTTCATGTCGAATCAGATTTGTCTTTCAGGTGAAAGAACATGGCGAAAAGTCTTCTGAAATACTGATCTCTGGAAAAATTCTTACCACAGTGAAAATGGGGAGAGATTATTTATTTATTTCTCTGAAAGACCCTTAGGTGCCCAGCCCCCAGATCATTCAGGAATACTCAGAAAAAGAGCTTTAGTATTGCATTTGAGGATGGTATTTGCATCCTTTACAGGACTTACCCCAGGTGCTTGCTGAAGTCATTGTGCTAAGTAAATAGAAAATGTTTGTTCAGCCGTATTTGAAACCAAAACTGCTCCTTTGGCTCAGCCCCTGTACCTGGGCAGTGGAGAGGCGTCTGTGCAGGCAGATGGAGGGAGCCAAGTGCTTTGCCCACTGGAGGACGAAGGCGTGGGCCCTCCCAGAGGTCAGGGTATCGGGGAGAGGAGAAACTCAGCATAAACAGCCCATCATGGTGAGCATAAGCCTGCAAGTCAAGTGTCTGCCACTTCTGTCAGGGATACTTGTGGAGAAATCTGGTGTCGCGGAGAATCTGACCCATGCCAGTGCTTGAAGCTATATCCTCCCCAGTGGGCTGTGATCTCAGTTCTCTCTTTGGTGCCCCTTCTCCATAAGATTTCCAAAATGGAGGAACTCTTTGAAGGTCCGTCTGTGTCACACAACCTGTACATTCGGATTCACCTGGCAGCTTGCCATATAGCACCTCCCACACATATTGCGCCAGATAGCGTGACAGCGCAGGCAGTGTTTTTAAAAAGTAAATTCTAGGTCATACATTCACGACGAAGCACTTGATGTGATTCACAATTAGTCTTAATATGCTATAAGAAGAGCGACTGCAGACGAATGTCTCACAGCTTTATAAGCCCGACATTTACCAAGCAGCAAAGATGATATGTCTGTATCACATACCCAAGACTGCCCATCCCGTAGTTTTATTTCTTGGCAGTTTCCTACAATTTTGTGAAATATTTTTTTAATGTGACAAAGTCACTTCAATTACACAGTCGTTATAAGTTTTGCCAAGGTTGACTATGGATCGTTTTGTGTTCATTAGAGCACAAAATTAGAATTTTCATTGCAGCAACTGTAAACAGTATTGGCTCAAAGGAGTCAAGCTTTTTTCCCTCCATAAAATCTTGGATAAGCTATAACTGAGGACTTCCATGGTTTTTGACAGATTTTAATTTTTTTTTAAACTGCCTTCTGGGTTGTTGGATTTTTTTCTTCTTCGTCCTAGCTTTTGATGTTTTTGTTTAACTGAATAACCAGTTCCCTTCAAAATGATGACATTGCCACTATATGCATGAACAAGCAGGTGCAGTCAGTGTGTTTCTAAAGCTGTGAATATATTATTTCTTCAACTTCTTAAATGTTACAGCTTGGTGCTTGTCACTTTATACCTAGTCAGGGTTGTAAAAGCCATAAATGGTCTTCAGGAAATAACCCCGTTTCAGAAAATACTTCATCATCTCCTTAAGTCCCACTAAGCCCCATTAAGCTTTCACTTAAGTAATCTCAGGGTTTATTACTTAAGTAATAATTACAGTTTCTATTTAATAATCTCATGAATTTATAGATATATATATGATTGAGTTTGCTCATCATGCTGATGTAAATATAAAAAAATTGCATCCAAACCAATCCTTTTATACATGCAAAAAATAGACAAATAGGAAATAAATCCAGCACAGAGGGCTTCAGGCGATGGATCAAAACCAGAAGGGTTTCCAGTAAAGTCCAGGCTTTCAAAAGCTGCCTGGAACAGTTAAAGAATAGGACTACCTCTTCTTGTCTGTATTTAGAAAAATAAGTAAGATCCAGAAAAGTATCTTGGAGAGAAGGAGATTACATTTTTTTGCTTGATTTTTATAGTAATTCCTTTTAGGTTAACCTTCTTATTGCTGATTTAGCTAACTAGAAACAATAGTGAATTAAGTAGCGGGAGACTGCTTAGTAGAAAATACAACCAAAATGTCTCCTCTGCTAGTTTTTTTGGGCTGAAGGTGAACCTACGCTGCTCTACCTTCCTTCTGTCTCTTAGAATTAGAGAGTTTGTGCTGCTCCTCACTTGTGCTTTACTTGGAGGAATTTCCAGGCTTTGTTTTTAACCTGATGTGTATTTACAAGGAAGGAGAGACGACAGAGACTATTAAGAAAGTAGGAAAGAACTACAACAGACATCCCTGTCAGAGCTTCTTGCACAGCAGCAATCCTCTGCCTTGCTCCTACAAATCCATGGAGTGTGTGCTTCTCTTGGCATGTGGCATGCTCGTGTCTTGCCAATGGGATGCCCCATGCCTAGCAATTTTTTTAAATTTTTTTTTTAGATATAATATGCCACGATAATGTCATTCAGGATAAGATATGTCAGCAAATGCACCAACTGGCTTTATCAGCTTATACCTCTTAGCAGGACCAGGAGCTACAGTGAATGGGGACGGCAGACATACAGCAAAGGCGTATCTCTCTTCCTCTTAAAGAAATGTGTTTAACAAGATTATGTACTATTTGCATTCCAAATTTGCAATTAGCACCCCATGAACACACAATGAAATTATCCAAGTGGCAGATAATGTCTTAGATATATGTACTTAGACTTTTGTGGATTAAACACGCTATTAGATATGTGGTAGCACAGCTACAGTCATACATTTTATAGAAATCAATGTAACGTGAATAGTGTGAGAGCTCATTGAAATATGGTTCTTTTATTAAACCTGTGAAGTATGTATGTTTGTGAATGCATGTGTGTGCATGCAGGAATGCAAATTACTAAGTGGAAAGATTAGCAAATTGTGGATTGTGGAAGTCTCACTGTATATAGCAGAAAAATTTTCTTCAAAGCACATATAAAGGTTTGATTCTGCAACTTTATTCTCAACCCTATAATTTTACACTAGCTGGCATAAATTAGCTAGCTAGAAGTCTAAATATATGTGTCTGACATGCTTCTCAAAAGAAATAACAAGACGAATGCACATGGTGAAACAGGAGCAGTATGTGTAAAATATCTTTGCTTTTCTGCACATAGGTTACATTTAAGTCCGGGAAAGGAAAGAAAAATCCTTCAACTGCAGTTTATCTGTGTTGTTTGTAGTCTGGAGTTCTCTGAATATATTTCTTTTTAACTTCAAGGACTTTCAGTCTGTAAAGAAACTGGCAATGCCAAGCATTCCTTTTCTACCAAATGTGATAATTTCTGAATCCAGACAGTGGCTTACTTGCATTAATGTGTTCAGTGGTCTGGTGGAAATCAGAAAAATGATGAGGCACACTGAAGGGGGAAGGCGGGCCTTCCACATTTATTTATTCTGGATAAATGGTGCCCATTAATCTATCAGGAAAATATGGAATTAGCAGGGAAGAAACCGCAGTTGCAAATTTGGCAGTTGCTAGCATGCACAGATGGTCTTTCAGTGTTTTAAGATTTTCCAGTCTTTTGATATTGATACCAACATTGAAAGTAGCCCGTGTATTGCTCATGTTTATCCAGAATAGCCATAGAAAAATAACATTGTGTATTTTGGATTGTTCAATCTCCTGTCGGTGTATTTGCATAAAGTTGTTTAATCTTAAAGGTAAACTTTTTATGCTCTGTCTGTCTTTGGTTATTTTAAGAAGCATAATTGGAGTATGATTTCCTAAAATAAGACAGGCAGCCAATATATCCAGACAAAGGCATTAGGGAGAAAGAGACTCTCGCATGTGAATTATGTTAAACAAAGCTTGCAGGTTGGTAGTCCAAAGTGCTTTCCTACTGTTACAGATAGTATGCTTCTTTGTAAAGTGGT
Source organism: Vanellus vanellus (assembly GCF_965231255.1). NCBI lineage: Eukaryota > Metazoa > Chordata > Aves > Charadriiformes > Charadriidae > Vanellus > Vanellus vanellus. Next base: position 9,774,788 of record NC_138915.1, on the reverse strand, counting down.
GTGCTCAAAACCAGGATGTTGAGTCCCTCCTTGATAGAGTGTTGTTTATTCTTATTCTGCTGACAAGCACTGATTTTCAGTCACTGTAGCTTCACTGAAGCTGGGAATCTGACCCTGGCAATGTCTCCATTCGATGTTTCGGGGCATGAAGTCAAGAGGGATGGATAATGTCATCTGCTTAATTTGCTTTGGGAATGTTTGGTTGAGTCTTTAAAGACCTTGTTGAAATATTTCACAGAGGAAATCACAGAATAATTCTTGCCAGCTTTACTTTGAGTTTATTCTCAGCTGACCCAGAGGATACAGTACCTTAATGTCTGTTGAGAAATGTGCCTTCTGCAGCACTGTGGTTGTGTTCACAACCCACATGTGCACAGGACAAAGACATGTTTGACTACAAACACCCCAAGGTGCTTTGTATTAAAGATCAGTAAAAACTGTTGGGGAATAAATAAATAAATAAATTTATCTCAGTGCACCACAAATGTTAATCTGGTGAAAAAAGATCTGAAATCCAAAAATAAGGTCAAGGTTTTAGATGGGTGACTGTGCGCTGCTATCTCCAGTGTGTCCAAGTGTATAGGTCTCATTTGTACAGATCCATATGAAGATAGGTGAAGAGACAGACAGACAGATGGACAGTCAGGCAGACAGACAGGTAGATATGGATATCTAGATACAGGTATGCCAAACCTGTAGGACGTTAGGGCATATAGGTCTGCTTCTAAGGCTTTTTTGTTTTTAAATGAAACAAGGCAAATGAACACTGTCTTGCCAGTATCTACCAATAAGAGAAACATTTCTGAAGAATTACATATTAGGTGCTAATGAGAAAATTTTCTAATTCAGCAGAAATCTTCCTCAGCATCTGTGTGGGTACCACAGAACAGACCTAGAAGCCCCTTGCTGCTTCAGACAGGGGTTACCATTTTGATGCACGTAGCCAGATTTTGTGTACTGCCTCAGAAACAGAACTTGGTTTTGTTTTACACGCAGGAATGCGAAGTGTAGAATTTGATTTCCCAGCTTGCCGACAGCCATCTTGGGTCAACAGCTACTTTAGCTTAAGGCCATACCTGTCATATAGGGCAGAAGAATTATGCTATATATTTTGCAAGCTACACTTCCATTTATTCATCCCAAGAGAATGGTTGCCTTTTCTGCAACCACCTGATACTATTGACTGACGGTCAGTGTGTAATCCATTAAAAACATCTGATCTTTTTCTAGAAAACTACCTCACTGGTCATTCTTTACCTTGTATTTTTGCTATTGAATTTTCCTCATATACTGTATTACCTTGCACGTCCCCACTGAATTTTGTCCTGTTTCTTCACCTCTTATCTGCACTTCATCAAGATCATTTTGTATCCTGACCCACCCTCCAAAATACTCGCACACCTTCTCACATGGGTGTTATTTGCTAATTTAACAAGCATACTCCCTATTCTCTCATCCAGAGTGTTAATGGCATTCTGAAGTGTCCACGTCTATTGTATAGCTATTGTGACAGCAGTTAGGCTTTAGTCCTGACAGATGTTTCTTGCCAGATCTGTAATAAAAATGAGATATAATACTGATGACGATTTGGGCGATTTATGTGATCTATAATGGATAGTTTACCAGAATGGATCAACCCTTTAGAATCTTGAAATGGCTGCACATCTTGCAGGACTTCTTATGGAAGTCTGAAGATCCTGGAGGGTATGAACTTTTCAGCTTTTTTGCACATATGTGAAACTTTCATTTAGCAAAAAGGTATAAAAAAACTCACTGCAACACATTTCAAAGTCCCTCAGCAGCAATTAAAGGCTCTGCAGCTCTGATTGTCTGTTTGCTAACCCGCTGCATATGAATTTCATGAAATACTGCCCACTGTCAATGTTCTTGCAGCACTGGCAGTTCTTTAGTTTTATATCTTCATATTTTGTCATGAAAATTGTATTGAGGAAAATCCCAAATTTCTGTCTAGTCTACGTGACATTTAAGAGAGCAGTGCAGATCCTATACCATGGAGGGACAGAGATGCAAAAACAAAGCAAAAAACTAGAAGTGGCTAGAAGCAGAGAGAAAGAAGTCGGTCATCAGGCTAGACTTAGAAATGAGCATGCAAGATTGTTGTTGGGTAAGCAAAAGCTGACCCTGGTCAGCTCTAACTAGTGTTATCTTCACTTATTCCAGATATTGCTGGAGGAATTTCTTCATTTGTTTAATATCAACAAGCAATTCATCTAGACTTCACTCAGCAGTCATATACAATCATGTCATCACTCATGCACATACTCCAAAATTCATCCACACGTTTCAGGAACAAAGCCATGCATCTAATAATATATGTAGAGGATTGTTCCTGACTTATGCTCTAGCATATGTAATTCAGTTTCTCTTTTAAAAAGAGCCATTTCATTTTTTTGGAAAAAAAAAAAAAACAAAACCCAACCATATAATTGTGCTACAGTCAAACGATCTTTTAATCACTGCTCTGAAAGTCTTGCTTGCAGGGTAAAGGATTCCCCACTCCTTTTGTCCTGTGTCTTCCACTGCAGTGAATTTCTCGGTTCCTCTCCCTAATTTGCCCACATACAGCTGTGTAGAGACCTAAATACTGCCTCCACTCCAGCAGCGGTCTCAGACCCTCACTCTCCTGCTTTTGCACCATCCTACCTAGGAGTTCACTAGCATTTGGGGAACGCTAGCACAGTCGTGTTCGCTTGGCTATGTGTACAATACTGTTCATATTTATAGCCGTTGTTTTACTCTGTCTTCTAAACAAAATGTCCTGGAACTCAGCTCCTGAGCTCTGTCAGGTCATTCCCCTGCTCTTTGGGTGTAACTCACTGCATTTGTGCATACCTGATTGTTTTCTTTTGCTTCGACTGAGTTACCTTAGTTTCTTAATTTCATAACATTTGCCAGAGTAAAGGCAGAGCCATGGGCTTGTGGTTTGGCCCAGTAGAATATTAAGTGTCATTCTCTGCATAAAAGCAGTTCTGACTCATTTTTATGCTATAACTCCATCAAAGATTATTTTTTCTTGGCCCATAACCATTGTACAATGATCAGTCTTTTAAAGAAAAGTGCGTATCTCCAACACTGAAGCCCAAAGAAGTTAGTTTTGTTGTCAGCTTTCTAGTGTACCCAGGAGAAAATCTATCCTCTGCCATCCTCGCAAGTGAGAACTCAGGGAACAATCTCACATCCATTTTTCCATTTAGGTTCCCAAGTGCCTTTGTGTATTTGCTCTGACCTTATGTTGGGAAGAGTTACAAGTTACTAGCAGTCATCTCCTCCATACTTTTTCTGTGACCATAATTCAGTGTAATGGAAACATTCCAGGACAATTAGAAACGCAGTCCATATAGCAACCTGCACTCAAAAATTCAGTGTAAAAGGCTAACCTTCTTTAAAGAGGCAGACCCCATCAAGAAGATGGGGTTATTGAAAGTCCTGAATCTGTTCTTCATAAGCTTTACACTTTGTTCATATACTAGACTGCATCTTAAATATAAACCTATCATCAGGTTTAGCAAATCAATACCGTAAGAGTGTGAAATGGTCCCCAGAAATCTCCAGAATGCCATTTCACAGTAAAAGCAATTGAAAAAGAAGCTGCAGTGGAATATCTTATGAGATAGCCATTTAGATCACAAAAGGATCATAAAAGTCAGAAGCAGTTTGTTTGAAGCAAGGTTCATAATATAACCATACAGAGCTTGCTGGGAAGAAAGAGGAAAATTGCAAACCAATTTGTGGTTATGGCTTTTTCTGTCAATTCTACAGGGATTTAAAACTTGTAAAAGGTGGAACTTCTGCCATCTTACATTGCTCAACTAGAAAGAGGTAGCTATAATCAGGGTAGCTAAACAAACACCAATTATTGAAAGGCAATATAGTCTTTATTAACTTCAGCACAATTAGCACTTCTTTAGTTCATTTACTACTGAGCAAGGTGGTATCAGACAGTGGCATTTGTCAGTAATAATCTGAGTGTCTTTTGAGGCTTGCCTTTCTATATTCTCGTAATATTTTGTCAGTGAAGTTTTGATACTTTGTCTTTATGTGCAATAAAGGCACTAATGAAAGCATTAAAAGGAATGTTTCTGTGAGCAAATGCCACCTGAGCATGCCACCCTGTCTCAAACATTTTGTATCACATAACCACGTATTTCTGAAAAGACGATTGTGTCCCAGTGCAGGATAATAGAAGCAGAGCATTCCAGAGGGAGCTGTACGTCACAAAAAAAAAAAAAAAAAAAAAACAAACAAACAAACAAAAAAAACCCAAACAAAAAAAAAAAACACCGTAAAGAAATAAATCAAGTCATTTTGTCACGCTGTCCTGGTTCCGGCAAGGATGGGGTTAATTTCCCCAAGGAGCCGGCGGGGGAGGCAGGTAGTCCATCCCACGTGACCCATGCCCGGCTATAAGAGGCGCTCGCCGGGGCGAGGGCGGCAGTCGCCACTCGGGGGCGGGCTGCGGCGCTGCGGGTCCGGTCGGTGCGGGTCCGGTCGGTGCGGGTCCGGTCGGTGCGGGTCCGGTCGGTGCGGGTCCGGTCGGTGCGGGTCCGGTCGGTGCGGGTCCGGTCGGTGCGGGTCCGGTCGGTGCGGGTCCGGTCGGTGCGCTGCGCGGCGGTACTGTAATCGCGTTCTTGTATTCCTTTACCGGTGTTATTGTTTTTCTTTCTTCTTCCCTTTGTCTGTTCTGTTAAATTATAATATTTCAAGCCACGAGTTTTGCCCTTTTCTGCTGATTTTTTTCCCACGGCTGTGGGAGTCGAGCGAGCGGCTGCGTGGCTCTTTGTTGCTGGCTGAGGGCAAACCAGGACACACGCCCATGCAATTCTACAAGTGTCTTATACGCACCCTTTGAATTGATATGTAATCTTTGTTCTTCAGTAAAAGCTAACAGATGCCCTGGCTAACTAGAATGGCTCAGGTCACATTTAAATGAATCCCTCCAATGGCTGGAAACTTAATTAGGTTGCAGTTACAAGACCTTTAATTTTTTTTAAGAAATCTTTATGATTCATGGTTGATTAGAAGCTAATATGGAGCCAGTCTACCTTCTTCTTTGCTTCCTTTAAAAAAAATAATCTAGACAATAAAAATAGTTTCTGTTTATTCTTCTGCTAACATTTCTCTTTAAAGAGTGGCACTGCTTTAATAAAGATATAGGAAATGAAATTTCAGCTATGTTACACTCAATCAGATTACTTTGGACAAATGAAAAGTAATACTGCCTCCTTTAATACCATTAGAAGAATTGATATAGCAGAACTCTTTTCAGATCGCAGTGCGCTGATGATTAGAGGCCTGATGCCATTTACCCTTTGGTGACACCCGTGTGCTGTGTGACTGGGAAAGGTCTCAGTGGTGAGTTGTGGGCACAGGAGGTGAAGGGCTAACTGGGAGCCTTCCCATTTTCCTCCCTGCTGCCACCATTGGTGAGGCTGAAGCCCAGGTCAGGGAGTGCAGCCAGGGCTGGAGGAGAGCGTGGGGACTGTGCAGCTGTGTGACTCTCATGCCCAGGGATGTTTTCTGCGGTCCTGCTTATGGACTGGGACACAGCCTTGACTCTCCTGCACTTCTCCAAGATCCAGGAGATTATGCAGGATTATTCAGTTATGCAGGATCAGGTTCTAATTCCAGTATTTTTAAGTAATGGTCGTCCTAAAGAGTTCACATCTGTATAATGGAGTGAAAACACGTAGGCTGCATTTTTTCTGCTACCTTCCAGATGGCTGACCCTGGCCCATTGCGAGGAAGCCTAGCTAGCCAGCTCTGGGAGGACTGCGTGGCTGTCCGGTAGTGGCAGCACAACAGGTTTTTGCTGCCTGCCTCTGTGTAGTATTGCCAAAGAGGCCCTTCTTCATGCAGATTCACAGTCACTGCCGCACCGGGGCTCCTCGGGCACCAGACATGAAGCAGAACAGTTCTCCGACAGCTCTACAGTGGGACATGCCATTGCCCCAGGATCAGGCTAACATCGAGTTGTTCTCTTGATTTGCTAAGCTGCTGCTGTTCACTGCTCAGCAGCTCAAGTCCTGGGCTGTAGAGCACTAAATGAGTACTTGAAGTGATTAGGTGTTATTTATCTACATTTATGAACAATGCATTTCATTCATGTCATCATTTACTGCACATATTGGGAAAGTTATTGGGCTCTTTGGGCGATTTCTGTTCCAGGAAGTGTGGGGCGTTTTTTTTTGTCTTGCATAACCCCCCATTTGTCTCCCAGACCCTGCTTTCTGGATCACCACAATTTTTTCTGTTTTGCACATACTCTTGTGTCTGAAACAATGAGAAAAAATGCACATTAAAACATCTGTTCTAATCCATTTATCAGAGAGGGACAATTACAAATAGCACTTTACCAATTAATTAGTAACCTTATTCATCGTATAAACTCAAATCGTGCTAAGGCCGCTTCTTTTCCTTTGCATGATTTGCACCATTTTTATCATCTTATGTGACTGACGCTGCTGAAATAAATTTCTCAACATGGCTCAGAAAGACAAAGGCAAATTATCTCTTTCCCCAAGTGAGTGTTAATGAGCAGGAGGCTGGTGTGCATCATCTCTACCACTTCTTGCGATGTCCCTTGTTGCAGGCTGGAAAAAAAAAAAGGAATCTTAATTATTAAATGCCACTAGAAACTCCTTTGTCCCTGTTTGTGGGCAGCCAGAGCAGTCTCCTAGTGCAGGGCCATTGGTCTCTGCAGCCACATCAGGAACAAGGTCAGTGCAGTGCTGCAGCTGGCGGGCTGGCTGGGCTAACCAGCGCGTGAGAGAGGTTCACAGTGTTTAGTGAGAGCGGCAGATACTCCTGGCAACTTAAAGTCATCTGCAAGCTGGAAGCAAAGAGACACAGATGCCACTGATAGCCAGTCTGTCATTACAGACGGAATTCACAGCCCTCAACTACTGTAAAGCAGTGTATCTCCATTTACTTCACTAGATCAGCATCATTTTATACCAGCGAAGGGTTTGTCCCGTGAATCAAAACCTGTTCTGGTGTATCTCTGTTGACATCTTTGGAGTTACCTCAGCAGAGAGTTTTGCTCCAAAGCATTGCAGAAATAGAGCAAGCTGACGAGATGAGGAGAGGGGCTAACAGCTGAAACCGTGAGGTACGAGACAGAGAGAGAAGACAGACAGTTTGTTGCTCTGGGGTAAGCAAGCTCGTTCTCACGATGAAAGATTTTTCTTCTTTTTTAATCCTACGTATTTAATAGAATGTAAAGAAAGGCTTGTCTTACATAGCTAAGCTTATCATAGCATTAGACTCTCCAGGTAGGGCCAGGAATCGCACTGGTGTAAATCCAAAACAACTCAACTTCAGTGAAGGAAATATCTATTACCTTTTTTAGAAAATGGTTTCTTTCTAGCTCAGTGTTAGGACTTCCAGCCAAAATAGACTTCTTATTACTAAAATTTGCTTTAAAAACCAGTATCAGCAATGAGAAATGGGACTAAGGGACTATGTCAGTGACCTGCAGCTCTTGCTCACATTTAGAAGTAAAGTTCAGCCACTTTACAGCCACCATAAGGTGTGAATAGTTTCAGTAAAACTGAACCGAAGGAAGAAGAGTATGATGCTTTCCTATGAAGTTGTGGAAGTTCGGGGGTTTTTCATTACTTTTTTGTACTTCAGAGCAGTAGCAGTTTGGGGGTAAGGTTTAGGATCAGCTCCAGCTCTCAGTCAAGTTAATGTGAGCTGGATCGGTTCCACCACGACATGCAGTTGTAGTCGAGCTCTATGTGGAAACAAGCAAATGTGATTGAACACATGCCTACACGCGTCACGTGTCCGGGACCTTCACACTTCTCATTTTGCAAAATGCAACTCTTCAACCAGCATTTAAAAAAAGCCCTTAAAATGTGAAGCAAGCATAACTGATACAGAAGCGTCTGGCTGGCTTGTGAACTGCTTTTCTGTGAGATGCAAACGATACTGTTGGGTGCAGCGGGGGCTGTTACGGATGATGACAGGGAGGCTTCAAGGATCAACATCTGTTAGCCAAACAGTCAGCCCGGCCAGAAAGGAGGGAACATCTCTCAAGGAGATACAGTGTGGGCGTTTATAGGGTGAATTTCCCCTATGCTGTGGGAAGTGAATCTGTGACAAACTACCGGTGTGGAAGATGTGTGCAGGAGAGTTAGACACGAACATGTGCAGGCATTTAACAAGATATAAATGCTATCCTGGATGCCCCTGGTTGTATTTTACTGCAGCAGCATTCTGCGTTTAGAGAGCAGGAAAAAGTGCTCTGGTAAAGTCTAGTCCAGTGGCCTAAAAACATGACTTGAAATAGGAAACCTAATATTCCACACCGGCCTTTTTTCCCCAAAGTCTCTGTGGTATTGGTCAGACAATTCAGAACTTTCCAGCCTGTGTGCCCAGATTTAGACATCTTCAAAATCCTTACAGAAACAAGAAATACTAAAAGTTTTGCTCGGGATTTGGTTAATTGTTGTGGGAAATGCACAGGAATTTGGGATAGGACATTTTGTTGAAGAATTCATGTATTGAATAAATGTATTAGGTGTTCTCATATATGTATGTGTAATATGTACATCCTAGGTGGCACACCAGTGTGCAGAAGAGAAGAGATTCACTCTAATAATCACTGAAAAACCTAGATGTAGAGAAGAGCCTGGAAACTCTTAGCAGGTTCTTCTTGGTCTTTTTGTGAAAGTCTGTGAAAAAACAGCTCTTGGTCGTACATAAAAATGAGGAAATTTCTAGTGTAGTCTGAAAAATTGACAATTTTTTTACAGAAAAGAAACAGAAACATACAAATTCAGCTATATTAAGTGCTTTTTCATCAATATCTCCAATCAAATAAAATATTTTGGCAGTCTTGAAAACAACATACTTTTATTAAATTGATTGAAAGGTTCCATTGGCTTTGCATTGCACCGCATAAGACATCCCTCATAGACAGGATGCAGCCAACTTAAAGCTCTCAGCAGGGACTGCGCTCTGGGCTTAACTGATTACATAAAGCATTTTAAGTCAATTTAATGAAACAAAATATTTCATTGTGGATGAAATGAACTCAAAATATTTTATTTGATTTTTCCCAATAGAAATGTGTTACTTTGGAGGGGAGTTTGACATCTTCTTGCAGGTAGTAATGCCAATTTTAATGAGTGTTTCTGTTAGGTTATCCTGGGGAAGAATTTCTGAAAGCTCCGCTATGTTTTCCGTAGAAGAGCTAATTAGGATTGCACTTCTCGAGTCCTGTTGGGGGGAAGATCTGTGGTACAAACTTCTGCATCACCAGTGGAGCACCAGACCCTGCAAATAAGTTATAATAGATTGCAGTACCGCTACCTGACTGAGAGACAGGATCAGGCCATGGGCCTCTGCAGGGTTGTACTTGGGGCAGTGCCTTCAGGTGATTTAGCTTTGCCAGCAGTGGAGGGGTGAAGAGTACTGCAGATGCTCAGCTGCTGTTCAGCAAAGGCAGCTGGAGCTGGTATGACTGAATAAAGAGGATTTCTTTCAAGCCCATTGGGCCCAGGGTGATTACTGAACACTACAATCAGGGTCTTTTACTTTTTCTTTTTTTTTTTTTTTAAGTTTGATTGCCCTTGCATGAGACTGGAAGGCAGAGAAAGGGCTGTGGCAGTACAGATTCCTATGATCTCCCCTTGCCATGTAATCAGAAGAGCTCTGCAATTGAATATTTCACAATAATCACTGCATTTTCAATGGGGATGATATAAAAGCCAATATCAAGGCCTCTGGCTGACAAAAGCAGAATACAGAGGGAAAATATGAAAATAGCAACTTACTTCAGCAATAAAGAGAGTATATTTTATACTGCAGTTTTTCTTTTTGTTAAATCATGACTTTCTAGTAAATGACATCCCAGAAGATATTTATCAAAGCAGGAAAGCACTAGAAAGGAGCACCCTGCATTCACTTTAATATTTCTCTTTTTCTTCTGACATTTTCTTGCCTAGAGATCTAATTCCATTAAATATGTACATTTTTGACTGGAAGACTTCTTCATGTATCTTTCAGATGAATCTTAAAAGTACATAAGGTCTGTAGGGCAGGTTTTTTTAAGTGCAAATGAGGTGCACAGTAGAATATTGTCTATGAGGCTTTTCAAATTATTTATATTCCTGCAGTGCTTTACCTTTCTCTTTCTGTGATAATGATAAGGAAGAAGTGAGACTCCAATGCACCTTCTGTGGAAGACTGTCAAACAACATTAGTCATATTTAATATCTGACATGCAGGAACTTACTTTGGCTGATCTCCATTTTTATAGGATTTATTAGACGTTATCACGTCTGTTACTTTCTCTGATCCCATAGCGCGTCGAAGTGTTAAAACCCGTTAGGCCCATGATTGGTCAATGCTAGAGCCCTGTTACGCTCTTGTGAATGGCTATAAATTAACATTCCCTCATTAAGCCTACTCTGCAGTACAGGCGAATCTGCTGCAGCAATAATGACAGCTAAATGCTCTGTTGGCCCCCAGCCATGCCCACTTGTGCTATTCTTCTCCAGCCTTCTTCTGAAGCTATGTAGATGCTGGGCCATGACACTGCTTGGAAAGACGTACTCTCCCCATCGCTCGGGCGCTATAGAAGGTGATGTGGGGGCTGACTAGGTGGCTGTTTGCCCCGCACCGCCTCGGAAGCAATGACTTTACGTTGTGTTAGAGGCTGCTGTGCTGTAAGAGCTGTGAGAGCTGTGTAAGAGCTGTGTAAGAGCTGTGCTGCTGACACCCCAGAGGGCTGTGCTGCCATCCAGCGTGACCTGGACAGGCTGGAGAGCTGGGCAGAGAAGAACCTAATGAGGTTCAACAAAACCAAGTGCAAGGTCCTGCACCTGGGGAGGAAGAATGCTAGGCACCAGTACAGGTTAGGGGCTGACCTGCTGGGAGATAGCTTGGAGGAGAAGGATCTGGGGGTTGTGGTAGACAGTAAATTATCCATGGCCCAGCAATGTGCCCTTGTCGCCAAAAAGGCCAATGGAATCCTGGGCTGCATAGGGAAGAGTGTGGCCAGTAGGTCGAGGGAGGTCATTCTCCCCCTCTACTCGGCACTGGTGAGGCCACAACTGGAATACTGTGTCCAGTTTTGGGCTCCCCAGTTCAAGAGGGACAGGGAACTGCTGGAGCGAGTCCAGCGAAGGGCAACTAAGATGATTAAGGGCTTGGAGCACCTCCCTTATGAGGAAAGGCTGAGAGAGCTGGGACTCTTTAGCCTGGAGAAGAGAAGGCTGAGGGGAGACCTTATTATGGCATACAAGTATCTAAAGGGTGGGTTGAAGAAGGATGGAGCCAGGCTCTTTTCATTGGTTCCAAGTGACAGGACGAGGGGCAATGGGCACAAGTTAGAACACAGGAAGTTCCGTTCAAATACACGGAAACAGTTCTTTACGGTGAGGGTGACAGAGCACTGGCACAGGCTGCCCAGGGAGGCTGTGGAGTCCCCTTCCCTGGAGATTTTCAAGACCCGCCTGGATGCAGTCCTGAGTAATGTGCTCTGGGCACTCCTGCTTTGGCAGGGGAGTTGGGCTGGATGATCTCTAGAGGTCCCTTCCAACTCTGATAATTCTGTGATTCTGTGATTCTGTGAAGAGTTGCTGCTTCAGATGTGGTATAAAGCAAAGGTCCCGGCCATTTGCAGTTATTAAAGATTTCATTGCTTTCTTGTAAGAATTTGAGTTGAGGGCGTTAATCCCAGTGTCCCAGCCAAATTGCTACTTAAGTAATTGTAATCTGCCTAAATACCTGCCTGTACGGCTGCTAGTGTCGCCCTCCTCCCGTTATCTCTGAGCATCTCGAGCCTTATTTCAGATCCCACATTTGAATAACTTATCCTTACCCATGTGCAGTCTTACCAAGAAATACACGGAGCTGTGCTGACATAAAGATGGGGATGGTAAGACTTTGCTTTCTCTGGTTGTGTTTAGAAGACGTTCAGTGAATTAAACTTCTGCAGAGGAGGGAGGGTCTTCAGCAGGAGTAAGGAGTGACAGAGTGACCTGTTAAGTCTCTCTAGCAGGAATCGGAGAGCTGAGTAAGTCTTTCAAAAGCTCTTGCTGGGCCAAATGTTTATACCTTCCATACTGTTACCTAGCTATGGTAACTCCAAAAAATCGTGTGATCAAGGGCTCTATGAAATATGAGGCCAACTTCAGTCTACAAACTCTGGGTTCCTCGTTCCTACCTTAACAAAAATGGCAAATTGTTCAACAGAGCCTCTCTTTCTCCTGCCCTGGCTGTGGCTACTCGTGTGTTCTTGTATCTCCTCAGCTCTCCTCTGAAGACCTCCTAGTTCTTCTGTCCTGTTGCGGGCTTTGCCTTGCTGCCCCTTTCATCAGTTACTTCTTTAAACTCTTGTTTTCTCTTTTCTCTCTTGGACTCTTCCTTAAAGCCACACTCGCAAATAATCTCTTTTTGTGTTTAAAGCCTCCCACATCTGCCATTGTGGGTCTTGCCTCGTCCAGCACTGTGGCAGTGTCGCAAGTTTGAGGTGTGGTGTGGAGGCCTGCGAAGGTATTCCCTACACAAAGCAAGTGCTCGCACTTACCTTCTTTTAAAGGGTAGAGTCTATTTCCCCTCCTCTGTTGGCCAGCTTTACTGAGCAGAAAGAAGTAGCTGTGGCAAATTATCTTGCCTATCCCACTTAAATATCTGTTCTCCTTCAGCTGATGAGCAGCTCCCCCGACACGTGAGCAGCAGCTACTAAGCTGAGCAAGGTCCGTAGAACGTGTCTTTCTCCTGAGTCTCTCTTACTGTTGTATAGACATCCAAGTGCCTTTGGGGATGGTTGCAGTGAGCGCATATATATACGAGTTGAACAAAATACAGCAAAAATCAGGACTGTACCTAGTCCCAGAGACTTGAAGTATTTCTCTCAGAGCTAATACTTAGCCTTTTCCAGGAATTTAGTTTACTGTTTGCTTACAAGTTGCAGAATATAAATAAGCCTCATTTATGGTTACCACTGAGAAAGCCTAAACCCCAAATAATTGACACCAGTGTATTAAAACATGGCACACTCCCAGTGAAAAACAGTATCTGTGTATAAACTGTAGCTTTGTGGTTGCTCTTGGAGTTCAGCTCCGTGTTAGACTTGGAGCTTAAAACTGTCAGAGTAATTTTCATCTCCACCTTCCCCAACAAAGCTGCTTTTGTTTCTCATACTTGCAAATGTTGTTTTGCCATTGAATTTCATTCAGCGTGTAACCTGCCATGATAATATTGCGTTCACCTGACGTTCCTGAATTATTTTTAGACTAGATGAGGGCTCTCGGCTTCCTTCACCTTCTCCTTCACTTCTTTTCCTCTTCCTTTTCCTTTTTCCCTTTTCCTTGTCCTTTTACTTCTCCTTTTCCTTTTCCAATGTGTGGCTAATTGGTCCCACATCTGGAAGGAAATAACCCCTTCTGCTCAGATTCCTTCTGGTTCCCTGGCTGAAGGAGGATACTGTCATTCATCACTGAAGTCAGACACTGAATAGGATGCCACTTAGTCCCTTACTGCCAGCTCAACCCCCTTTAGAAGTCTGTAGGCTTAGCCTATGTAAATATGGTCCTTTCCAGCGTCTAATGTAGTAAAACCCTCAGCTCTGCAGCCCACTGATATCCCAAGCCTTCTTTCTTGTAGGCCTGTTTTTCCTGAAGTTCAGGAAAGGGGTTGCCTTTCTTTAATTGTTGGTTTGTTGTATGGGATTATTTCCTCTTCCCGAGTCTTAACTTGATTTTCAGGTGGCACTAAGGTCACTGTTATAATTGCACATGGCTTTTGGCAGGGGTTAATTCAGAGAATAAGTCATCTAACTTTGGTTGCTGCAAAATTATATTGCAGATGTTGAATTATATCTGAATCTTTTACCTGCTCAAGGACTGCTTGTGCCTGCTGACTTCTGCAAACTTTTGTCTGATAGCATCTCCCGTGGCAGTGTTAGTTGCACTGCAATCGGTTAGTTTTGTTTGGTTTTTTTTAAAAAAAAAAGGGAAGTACCTTTCAGTTTAACACTGAGACTGCAACAGCTTCCTCTCCATGTTTGCATCCTTTGGGCTGCCTGGCTGCTGCTCTCCACGTGCACACTCCATCCCCGGATTCCCCAGATGTTTTGATAACATCTCTGCTGATAAGTACTAGCAATACATCGACAAATAAAAGGGCAAAGTAAATAATTACTGTCAGCAGAAATATATAGTCAAGACGGCACATTTTGAAATATGCTGAGGTGAGAGTCTGCGATCCCGTGAAGAGCCAGGACCCACGTGCACACTGCCATATGGATGCAGGCACCTATGGGATCCAGTAAGAAGACTGTCGGCAATTTTTCATTTGCACTCACATAGCAGGATGCAAGGTGCGTGCATCTCTTCATGTCTTCTATGTAAAACATCCGAAGACAATGGGTGAGGCATTAGCAAGATAAATACATGGCCAAGCCCCAAAAAGAGAAGATAGATTGGTGCTGGGAGAAAAAATTAAATTCTGGTTTATGCTTACCGGCCAACCCCAGGAAACTGGTTGAGGGGGGAATGGTGGTAGGTATGAGAAGCAGTTCCTACTTTTCTCACAAGGTTTTCCTTGCCTGAATCTCATCAAGCCAGAAAGAGCTTCTCTAAGGCTTCTTGTCCCCGCTAGATAATTGTTTTATCCTTGTTTTCTTTTGTTCCTACTTCCGCCATTGATAGCAGCCTGAGGCAAGAGGGGTGGGGAAATATGTTGCTTCTGCAAAAATCATTGTAGGAAGAATAGCCAGAACATAAATGATACTGTTTTGGCTTCAAAAGGGTAAGCAGGTGTCTTAGGAGTCCCAGAAGAGCGATGTGCAAGCTTGTACAAACAACCTTCGAATCACGCCTGTTTGTTATTCACACAAACAGAGTTGAAACCGTCTGAATTCCTCAGTTCCCAGAATTCAGATGGTGCACAATGGCCCATAATGAACAGCACCTGTGCTTACCTCAATTACTACACAGAGCCGAACAACAGCAAGAAGGGCTTTCAAGAATATTTTTTCAATAATAGATTTAGTTATGTCTTTCATAATTGGATTCAAAAGCTCAAAATTTCATTTTGCAACTTGTTCATGAAATTTGTATGAAAAGTCTGGCGTTTATTCAAAAGAAATACTCTATGAACAAGAAATTGCAAAACAGCCAACTGCTGGTAACTAAGCAGCCAAATTATAGTCCAAGCACTTGGCAAATACACCGTCTTTTTTATTATTTCAGTAATTGAATTTCTGTTAAAGCGTGGAGCATAATTTAACATCAGGAATTTATTTATAATACAATAGTGTTTCAGTAATAAATGCATTATTATTGTCACTTTTAATGGAGTCTTATGTATTCCCTCAGAGACTATGTGGCAGACTCTGAGACAACCACTGCATCAGTGTTGTTTGTAGACAATTGAATTAATTGGAGACAGGGTCATTAACTCGACCTGAATACCTCTGATTGCTTCTGTAAATAAGGTTAGAGAGCAAATGGCTAATCTTTGTTGTCATTATAGATTCTTTTTACATTTTCACACTGCCTTGTATATTAAGATCATTTTGCTAAGCAGCTTTTCAGACTGTCGTCATGTTTACAGTATTGTCTTGCTTGGCATACAACCGTAATTGTATCAGGCTTACATTTCATTTCCCATATCTATATAAAACACGATACTAGAGAGAGACCTATTCTGAATTGCAGCACATAAAAACCATTGGACCAACAAATTAATAAACCAAAATGAATAAGCTGTAGCATTAAAAAATAATCAAATCACAAAACAAAAGTTGATTTTGTTTGCTTTTTTTTTTGAAAATTCCAACCTGTGAGACTTGCCAGGGATAATAGAGCCACTCCATTACTCAGTTGGGAACATGACCTGCAAGGCCAGCTCTGTGTATACCAGGCTGTGAGTTAAATGTTATCCGGACTTTTGGCATGGATTTTCTTGGAAAATGAGCAGCAGGCTGTCATTTAAGCACAGATAGAACACAGATATTTTTCAAGGAGAGATCCAAAAAAAGGTCGTGAGCACACTGTTCCATTTCTCAACAAACTTAATAAAGAATGTAGCCTGAGAGGCCTAGGAAGGCGTGCGTCAGGAACAAGAGACACCCTAAACTTGAGAATGAGGTCAGGTTCACATTGAACTCAGGGATACCAACTTGTCATCACTCCAATATTCCACCACATACTTAAAAAAAACACGTTGCATTCTCAGAAACGGTCTTGTCAGTGGAAGAAAACAGCTGGCAGTGTCTTATAATATGCCTGGTATTTGCATGTATTTCTTTCATTCTAAATTTATATTCAAGATGGGCTTGAACCCAAACCCCAGATATGCAGTGTGAGTTATCCAAACTCTGGAGCCAAGTGTGGGATCCTGAGTCCATCTGTAACCTAGATGATAAGTGATGTTTTATGAATTCAGATTCAAAAATAACAGCCTCTCCACTTCAAAACTAGCAAGTACAGCTTTCAGCTTCAAAACTCTGCCCATGTCAAACTCCCATTGACAGTCTGTTGGTGCAGGAATCCAGCCTGACTTGAGTGTGGTGGGAGGAATATGCTGCCACACTATGTTTTCTCTCAGCAGCCTCTGCACAACTCACTTATAAGAACATTTAAGGATGTTGTTTCATTTAAAAAGCAATGGAGGAAACAAAGCATTGAATAGATACCAAATTGTTCCAGGGTTTTGAAGGCATCATCTGAACTTACGGACTGGCCTTGCAGGTTTTGCCCTGCAAAAATGAGAGAGAGATCAGCCAACCAGTGTTATTACTGAGCGGGATCCTTCTTAGTACGGATCTGAAATTCAGAGTGAGCCTTTTAGGTCTGAGCCACGGTGCCTCTGTCTCTCCCTGCACATTTGCAGGGGATGCAGCACTGGCGGTGGTCACCTTGGAGCCCTGCTGCAGAAGCAATCAGTCCTGCTCAGCCTCTTAGAGCATTTGTGCTGCTTTCTACTGTAAGGGCTGGCTTTTGAGCCCTGTCCTTGGTTAATTTAGCTTCATTATCCACGGTGTCCCAAAATTAGGGAGGCAGGCAAAATAGGGGGGGGGGCGTTAATTCTAATGCAGAAAATAAGTAAATATTTCTCTACTTCCCTGCTAGTAGAGTGATATCTTGCTATAGATCTTTGTCATTAACAGGCAAGAGAACTTCAAGTCTCAAGTAATGGGCAACCACTGTGCCACACTAGAGGATTAGGAGATTGAGGCTGTCTGGGCAGATGAGTGAAGAATGCATTTGCATCTTACTAAAGGGATGATTATTGATTATTGCATCTTACTAAAGGGAGATTATTGAACAACAAAAAGTTCAAGGGAGAGCAAACTTTGCCTATTTACCTCTGTATCCATGAGGGGTGTGGGTCTTCCTGACCTTTCCTTGTTGGCAGACCTTCAGCAAACCATTGCTGGTATAGTAACCCTTCATCAGTCAGAGGAAAAATGGATGGTGGTGATGTTGAAAAATCCATTTCTTGTCACTCAGGAACATAAGTGTCTCTAGAATGAAAGCTCCTTAGTTGGAAGGTTTTTAAGAAGAAATAATAATTTAGCTAATCCTAAAGATCTACATTGAAAAAATAGACAAAATGTCGCTTTTTTTCAGCACCCCATTGACAAAACACACTTTATACCCAGGATTACGGTCACTTCACTTGTCTTTTCCTGAGCCCCTCTTGGGGAATACAGTGTTTGTCCACAGTCCTTTCCCGGTCAGATTTTAACTGCCGCTGCCAGGCATCCCAGTTTTCTCAGCCTAGGTTAAGAAAGCAGGCGGTGTGACAGAGGGGGATAAAATACTGAAGTAACACTTCAGGAAGTCATCCAGTGCAGCAACTGTGCGTCCAGTGCGGCAACTGTTACTTCTGGCGATCCCAGTTAGCCTTTCCCGTTCAAATCAAAGCTGGCTCCAAACTTGTCCTCAGCGCGCACAGGCGGTGCAGTCCTTCTGTTTGCGGTGTTTTGACTTGACTCCCACAGAGCTCCATCCTGAAGGTGCTGAGCACCCACCCTCTGGAAGACACAGCAACTCTGTTTGCCCACAAGATCCCAGCAAGTATGTGCAGAAGCTAATAAGATCTTCCCTTTATTTTGGTGTTGATGAAAACGGCTGAAAAGTGAGATTTTCAGCCAGATAAGGTTAAAGAATTAAAGATTCTCTGTTTCCTTTTGCTGTCATTCAAAATAACAAGCTTAGAAAATTCTGTTTAAAATAGCTGAGCCTTTTGACTTAAAGGGATTTCATGTTGAAGATTTAAGATGTCAGGTTTAAACATGACACTGATAGTATTAGGCAAACTATGAGAGCAGATACTTGTAGTAACTGTCATTTTTTCTGACTGTTTATTAATGGCCTTTTGTGATTTATAGTGAATGTTGTGAAGGATCTTCAGGTCCATTTATCACTTGAAGAAGCACCTTTTTTTCCTTAATACCTACGTATGTCATAATTAAGGGTGGATGCTGCTTAAAGATTTAGCTCTGTTCTTAACATAAGATCCTTCAAGATGATATTTAATCCTAAATAGATTTAATACCTTTTTTTTTTAATCTAAAAAGCAGCATATTATGTAACTGGCTAAAATCAACAGTATTAAAAGGAGCTCATTTTAGGCAGAAATACAGAGAAGGTTTAGATCTTCACTCCAAATGGAGTTTTTCAACCCATTTTAAAATATATTGTAAGGAAGACACCTATGTTTCAGCATTCAGCTTTATTAATATTTTGCTAGACAGGTTTCTCCTTGTTCAAGAAACAAGTCATGTGTGCTGAAGTACATTTTTATACCCAGGAAAGGCTCTGGTGGTGTGCCGTAAATTCATCATGTGCCTTTAGGAATACTTTTTAACAACTATTTCAGAGTAATTGCCCATTATTAATAATGATGATTCCTCTTTACTATTATGGCAGTAGCAGTGAAACTAAGTGTCTGCTTTTGTTTTTCATTAGTGTCTGTGTACTTCTGTGGCCTCTGTTATTCTACAACTTAAATCTGATGAGTGTAAATATACTTGGAGTGTCACAATACTATCTGTATTAAAAACTGGGAAGAAGTGCCAGGAATTGAATTATTTTGCCCATTAAATCCCGGAAACACACAGGAATCAAACCAGTTTTCTGAAGTCTCACATTGGTAGTGGTCATCTCCATAGAGGTGGATTATTTGTGCCTTAATCGTTTGAGTACATGCCCACGAGCCACGCCATGCCTCTAGCACTGATCCTGCTGTACAGTGTATAATCCATGGAGATTGCTACCAGTCTGTGAGCAGCTGAAGCTCATTGAGTAAAATATTACCCAATTTGTTCTGATTGTACTCAGTTTTTATCTCTGCCCTTTTCTGTATTGCTTGTTTTACTCGTCACGCTCCTGACAACAGCCACCGTTGGAGCAATCTTGGGGCTTTTCTAAACAGGGGTGGCTTTAACAGACTGCAACAGGCTGTCTTCCCTTCTCTGGATTGCAGAGACTCATGTTCCCGGTTCATCCTCTTTGCTCTGGTCTGGAAATGGTTACACTGCTGATCTGCTCCCAAGGGATTCCCCTGGAGAGTAAATCCTCAGAGGGTTTCCTGAGCTGATGTTGTGACACTTGTACATAGCGCACAGGTGTGAATGACTGCGTGTGTGCTGTAAAGCTCTGGAAAATCGGGATATGCCTTTTGGCACCTTTTCAAGCTCAGAGGTGTGTTGTCTTATATGGGGAAAGAAAAAAAATCCTCCTTTCTCATGTTTCCTACTGCTTGGTTGCTCAGAACAGTAAAATTAGCTTTCCTCAGATAGCAGATGAGACTGGAAATGTTGAGGATTTGGAGGTATCAGGTGGATCCATCTGCACCAGTGTTTTGGTCCCATAGGCCCCAGTTCTCTTCCCACAGGGGTTTGTAAGATGGATTCTGTTTTCAGTTAAAACTGAAGTAGAATTGGGTTCGAACAAGCAGGATAGTTCATTTACAATGTTACGTGTCCAAGTTTCTGCCATACGTGAATGAGAAAAAAGCCAACACTTTGCTTTTAGAGGTTCACTTTGGACATTTATTATCATCACCACACTTGGACTTTCTGAAGAAATAAGTTAAATCAAAGTGCAAATAAGTGACTCATTAAAAACATTTTATGTTAACTTAAAATTATAAATCAGTAGAGGGGTGAATATGTACTTCTAAACTTTCACAGAAGATTCACAAAGTGTACTGGAAGATGCAGTATTCCACATTTCCTTTGTGGAAAATAAATTACTTTCTGTGTATCAATACTCATATCTAGCTTGATTTAGTGAGGTAATATTGATACAATAAAATGGTTCCATTTACATCAAATGAGGCCCTTTGGAGTCTCACAGTAAGAGATAGTATTCTGGTTCTTCCAGATGCCAGACAAACAGTAGCACATCGGGGCATCGTACAAATAATGCTCTCTGACACTTGAATTCATTCACTAAAATATTGTACATCAAAAAGTCTACATACATTGCATTCCCTGAATAATATCACACTCACAAAATTGTTTCCAAACTCTGAGGTGAGCAGGGTGATGCACGCACAAATCACAGATACAATATTGCTTTTAATATGCAAAATCCCCTTCTCTTCCATGTCAAGAGTGCTGTGAAATTGGAAGGAGAGCGATTACCATACCAATAGTTCAGAAAGTTTTTTATATGCACCGTTAGGGATGTGCCATTAAAATGCTTGCTCTTCTGTTTGTTTTTTATAATTTCACAGACAGTTTGATATGTTACACCTGTTCTTTATCGCAGAGTCAGAACTTACTGTAGCCCAAGAATAAAGCCCCAAAAAGGATCAGAATAGGACAGTAGAAAACAGTACCATGGTTAAAGTCACATTGCAGATGTATATACACAGTTCCACCTAGGATTTGTGGCTAATGTATTTCTTTATTGGGAGGCTTTGACCTTGTTACGGATTCTTGGCAGCTTTTCCCCACTCTATTCATTACTAATGCAAGCTGTCAATCACTTTAGTTCTGCTTTGACATAGATTGTGGCTCATAGGAGTTAGCTCTGTCATTCTTTTTATTTCTTTCATCTTTACTATCCTTTTTTATGGTCTTTAAAGCTGGAAGTATAAAAGGGTTATATGTATATGAAAAAAAATCTGGTTCAGTAACTCTATCAACCTTGTTATAAACAGTCTTTGATTAAAACAGTTACTTTTGAACACAGTAAACTGAGAATGTGGCTTTTTACGTACAACATCTTGTAAATTACCCTCCCCCTCAAAACAAATCAGAACTCCTATTTGCATGACAGTGTTCAGGACCCGATACAGGCAGATCAGCTGCCACATCCTGAATAACGTATTTGAGAGGTTTTCCCTTTCCATGTGTTTTGACATGAGAGCGCCGTCATAAATGATGTCTTACTATACGTGCTAATGTTAGCTGAAGTAACAATTTCCACACCTTATTTCATTTCATTGACCTGGGTGCTGATTAATATTTCAAACGGGCTTGATACAGGTTTTCCGTTCCTGTGCCAACGCAATCTTTGAAAGTTTAGATTTGAATCCTGATGATAAATAATTTAATACTAACCAATGGAAAGGCAGGGGACAAATCATTCAGAGCAATCCTTTTCTTTAAAAAGCAATCTAATGGCACTCATATATAAGTTGGAAGATATAGATATGAACAATTCATTATAAAAGAATGGCAGCTCCCTTTCAAATTAGAAGAGAATATTACTTCCTGATAATGGTGTAAGAATAGAAGAGAAATAAAACTTCGTTATTGAACAGTTATGGTATTAAATTCTGACACTAAATATTAATCTGCTAGGTGCTGCTCTATTATTATCTGCTAGAATAATGAAGCAGCCTTTTTTTAACATTTACGCAGAATTCAGTGAGCCCACCAACTCCTACTAATGCCCCTCAGGCTCACAGTTTTTCTGTAGAAATAGACTGTGGAGGAGAGATTGGGCTGGCTTCTGAAAAGCTGAAGCTGGTTTGTTCCTCTATCTCTTCTCTCAGAATAAAGCGTAGTGAGTGGGAGAACAGCAGTGTCCTCCCAAGAGTGAGTGTTACCGTCTACGCTGGTAGGTGCTGTAGTGTGGTCGTAGTGCACAGAAGTCTTACTCAGAGCTGGGTGCCCACTTTTCAGTGCCCTGTGCAATCAGCGTCTTTGTTCTGAGGAATTTGCATTTCAAATAGATCAAGGATAGGACACGTAGTCTCTCTTTTACTCAGCAGGAACTGATGCACAGACTTATTTTCTTCTCGGACGCAAAGCAAAATTCATCCAAGTCCCAATCCAGTGCCTCAACAGGAAGATCAACCACTCTGTCAAGGCTGTACTCGCTTTTCCAGCATAGGCCTTCCCCTCTCCAAATTTCATTGGTTGAGGTTTCCCTAAAAATGGGCCTGTGCAGTAAAGTAACCTTTGTAGAGTGCTGCTTCTTGTGGAAGTACGTTGCCAGCATTGATGTACTGTTGACTCACTGGTCAGTTCCCATCTACAATTTCCCACTGCCCAGCAGTGCTCTGCTTTCTCAAAGTTTGCGTTTTAATTTCTGGGTAGAGCAATGGAACAAGTGGCCAATTCATCGCTACCCTAAAAAGGAAGGGTTGGAATGAATAAACCTATTGTTTGAGGGCACCATCTATTTGCCAAATTCTCTTCGCAGTAATTAACATGACTACATCTAATTGGTGAAAAGTTCAGGGAGATAACTAAGGACTTGTTAGGAATTTTGGTTCCTTGATGAGTTTTACTGCAGTAGTCTGAATTATATGACTTTTTTCTACATGTGTATTTACAGGGTAAAAAGTTTATTATTTTTCTCATTAGAGGCTAATGAGTTTTAGTATTTCACATTATCTTTGTTGTAACTACCAGGTTTAATCTTGAAAATCATTTATTAAAACAGTAGAGTAAATGATGTGTTGAAAATAAAGTAATAGTCTAGATGACAACAACAACACAAAAGGTGTAAGCTGCATGTTGGGCCTTCAGTTCTGTAGGCAGCAAAACAACCCAGGCATATAATAATGCCGTGTCTGCTTTAATTGGCTTTGGAAAAATAACCCATGAGTTAAAAAACAGACAAGGTGCGGGAAGACATTTAAATTTAGGCAGATCCCCCATACCAGTGAACAGCAGTGAAAGAAAGATGGTTGGTGTGTGATGAGCTTGATGCAGTTCCTCAGCAGGTGCCATCAGCCGCCACACACCTGCAAGGCTCAGCTGCTCCGTAGTTAAGCTTGAGCTCAACACGTGCTGAAAACTACTGGCAGGTACTGGTGATACTGGTGTTTGTCCCCTCCTTCAAGACATTTCTTATCTCATACTTTGTGCCCACACTGCACAACCGTGCTGGCAAGCAGCAAGGGACAGGGGAAGTGCCGTGTGCTGCAAAAGCAGAAGAAGGGAGATAGGTGAAAGTGCTGCGGAAGAGCTGCCTTCCAAATTGCTTCCAGATGTGCAGGTCTCTTCTGTCTGCTTCATTGTTTGATAGCAGGGAGGAGACCAGCTTACCCATCTGCAGGCAACTAGAGACATCATCATGATGGCCTTTGTAAAAGACGGAGGTCTGGTTTTCCTCCCCCCTACAGTATGGGTGTCACTCCAGTGTCTCTCATCTCCATGGCACAGGAGAAGCTACTCTGGAGAGGGGTAAGCAGAGGCTGATCCATCTGGCCTGCGGAATGGGGATTCGTACTGCTGCGTCACTTGTGTATTTTTCCTCCCAGAGAGCACACCCGTGGTCAGGGCTCTGGGTCAGGGCAGGGCATGTCTGACTGCCCTGCAGGATTCAGCTCGAGTGCTGAGCGTGGGGCTTGGAAGATGGGGAGAACAAAGTTAAAAGGGGGGCGAAACTGATGTTTCCATTAACCGCAGAGAGGCCTCGCGCTTCGAGAATGTGACAGGCCTGCACGGCGTCTGAGGATGATTGTAATACCTCTGATGTTTGCTTTGTGTGTTTGGATTGCGAGCTCTTTGGCCCAAAGTCTGTGTCTCATCGTGTATTTACACAGATCCCAGCACAGTGGGTCACTGGTCTCAGTAGGGGCCTCCAATCTCAAGTGATAATAATGAACTGACTTTCTTCTAAGTGTTATTTACCCAAACAATACTGTGTTCCATTGTGCAGCATTGTTTTTATTAATTTTTTTTTTCAGTTCAAACGGAATAAAAACATTGTCCACCCAAACACTGAGGAACAATATGAGTTCTCATCTCCTACTGGGAAATAAAAATTCAAGAGTTTCAAATACCAGTGCTTCCTGCCCGCTTTACCCACTTTGAGGACGTGTGTCTGATGATAAAATGCTTTAAATCCATTTCAAACCTTGTCTGGGCTGGCATTCCTTGTCTGGATCTTAGCAACACAACAAAGCTTGCTATGAAAGTCTGTTAGAGAGGCAACCCCCAGTTCATGTAGTTGATACTTATGTGAAGAAGCCCAATTTATTTGTATAACAGCTACTTGAACACACATTTGCAGAATCTATCCCAGCATCTTTTAAAACATGTGATTTAACTTTAAAGCTGAAGAAGTCTTTGGGAAGAGTGCAAACCAACCTGTTCTTTTGAACTGAAAGATACGTTTTATTTGAGGAAAAAAAAAAAACAGAAGACAACTCAGAATCTCTCCACTAAACTCATTTTATTGGAAGCAGAGATTTTGGTTTTCCATGCACTTGTATGTGAAAGGTCTGTATATTTTTTTTTCTGTTCTGCTGAACAGCATTATTAGAAGTTGATTGCGCGGGTAGCGATGTGCAAGATCGCTCTGTCTTTAGTACGGTGAGATGCTAGGAAAGGCATTTTGGGTCTTATCTGATTGTTTTGCAAAGCATACAGAGTTATTCCCAACCCAAACTACATGATGAAAAGTGAATGTTTCTACTTTAAAAATGTAGATCAGCAATGATGTCTTCAGCATGAAACCGCCCAGTGTAGCCAAGGCATAATTTTATTATCCCAGATGAAAGACAAATATGACCTCATTGTGTTTTGTATGAAAACCATTATTTTGAGTCTGTCTGGTTCCTGCAAGCTTGCTGAGCTGTGTTATTCGGTAATGTTTGGCATATGATGACTTTTTTCTGAGGCTGGTGTGCAGAAAGAAGGAAAATAAGCTGCCATCTATTTCCATGGTTTTATTCTTGCCCTTTGAGTTCTTTGTCAGACAGTTGCAGTCTGCTGCAGTACAACTCGAGTTGTTTTGTGTAAGTGCATCCCAGCTACAGTGTCAGTTCTCTTCCAGAGTGCTAAAAGACGTAGGTTGTCTTTAAAGGCTAGAAAGGTCTGGCCTTAGCTGCTGGGACACTGGCTTTTCCTTCTTTGATCTATTATAAGAGGTGATATTCTTTAAATCAGTTATCTTAATGAGAGCAAACTAGCCAGCACTGACAACACAGCGTTTTCTTAGGCAGATCTGCACAGACGTGTGAGCAGCCCCCAACACATCCCTCTGGGGGGGTTGACTGGGCATAAACCAGCCCAGGCAAGGAGCTTTGTCGCTGCAAGAGTCTGGTGCAGGTTTATACGCCTCGCTACAAAGGCGCATTAATTCCCTGGGGGAACTGGGCCGCAGGGGACATGGCTGATGCCCCACCAGCTCGGTGCAGCCATGGGCCCTGCTGGTCTCTGCAGGATGGGCATGTGCCAGGCAGCCGTGTGCCCGGCCCTGAGCTCTCGGAGGGGCTGCTAAGGATTGAACGTCTCTTCGTCTTCACAGCCAGCGCCCTGCTAGGGTTGTGGGAACTGGAGTTTTTAGCAAGGATGAAACATTAATAATGCCATGTTCACTTCCATTTTTGGGGTGAAAACAGAAAATAGAAGTGAAACAGATGAAGCCCACAGATTTAGGGGAAAAAATAATTTCTAAATTGCAACTTCATTGTTGTGATAATTCCATAAATAACATCTTTTTCAAGGGTGATGTTTACTTTTGGTGTTTTAGAATGGAATTGTCGTGTTTGCCTCCTTAGTTTGGAAATCCTTGGAGTTTTTTTCGTGTTTTTTTCTTATTCTTTCTTATTGGAAACAGTAGTAATAAAGTAGGAAAACTCTGTTTTTATCTACTTTTAGTGTTTTCCAAATAGAAAATATAAGATCAGAATTGGGGTCAATACTTGGTCCAATTTTGTTTAATATATTCATTAATGATCTGGATGAGGGGACAGAGTGTATCCTCAGCAAGTTTGCTGATGATACCAAACTGGGTGGGTGGCTGACACCCCAGAGGGCCGTGCTGCCATCCAGCGTGACCTGGACAGGCTGGAGAGCTGGGCAGAGAAGAACCTAATGAGGTTCAACAAAACCAAGTGCAAGGTCCTGCACCTGGGGAGGAAGAATGCTAGGCACCAGTATAGGTTAGGGGCGGACCTGCTGGGAAGTAGCTCGGAGGAGAAGGATCTGGGGGTTGTGGTAGACAGTAAATTACCCATGGCCCAGCAATGTGCCCATGTTGCCAAAAAGGCCAATGGAATCCTGGGCTGCATAGGGAAGAGTGTGGCCAGTAGGTCGAGGGAGGTCATTCTCCCCCTCTACTCTGCACTGGTGAGGCCACAACTGGAATACTGTGTCCAATTTTGGGCTCCCCAGTTCAAGAGGGACAGGGAACTGCTGGAGTGAGTCCAGCGAAGGGCAAGTAAGACGATTAAGGGCTTGGAGCATCTCCCTTATGAGGAAAGGCTGAGAGAGCTGGGACTCTTTAGCCTGGAGAAGAGAAGGCTGAGGGGAGACCTTATTATGGCATACAAGTATCTAAAGGGTGGGTTGAAGGAGGATGGAGCCAGGCTCTTTTCAATGGTTCCCAGTGACAGGACGAGGGGCAATGGGCACAAGTTAGAACACAGGAAGTTCCGTTCAAATACACGGAAACAGTTCTTTACGGTGAGGGTGACAGAGCACTGGCACAGGCTGCCCAGGGAGGTTGTGGAGTCCCCTTCCCTGGAGATTTTCAAGACCCGCCTGGATGCAGTCCTGAGTAATGTGCTCTGGGCACTCCTGCTTTGGCAGGGGAGTTGGACTAGATGATCTCTAGAGGTCCCTTCCAACTCTGAAAATTCTGTGATTCCGTGAATTACAAGATAGTGACTTGAAAGGCAAACTCCCCTGCAAACACATTCCCTTTTTCTTCACTGTTCTGTTTCCTTGTTTACTGTAAAAAAGAAGTGAAAAATTTCCCTACACTTTCTTGAGCTTCACTGAAAAGGAGGGATAAAGAAAGAAAAACAAGTGCACAAATGGTTTCCAAAAATAATGACATTAAATACAAAGTGTAAGATCCATTTTTAATTCATTTAATTCTTTTGGAAACGCCCATATTTTTAAAAGCATCTGTTCTTTTGATTTACCTGTTACTTCCAGTTGAAATTTTTTAAGTAGTTCTACTTGAGTCAGTTGAGTAAAGAGCCTCCAGAAGAAGCAAAAAAAAAAAAAAAAAAGTATATGCACTTAATGAGCAACAAAGTTAGTGATCTGTAGCAATTACCCAAGTGAGTAATTTTGTTTTATTAATGCACCCTAAAGCACCAAGCTGTTCTGTCAATGGGCACTGCAGGGCCATTGCAGCGCTCAGGCAGTTATGTTACCAACCATGGTGTAAGGGATAGGTTTACCAAAAAGGAGGGAGAGAGAGAGCAGCTTAGTGTAAGAAGAAAATTAAAGACCATCTATTATTGTCATGGAAGCCAATGGCAATACTTGTAAACACTCTAGCGGAGCAGGGTCACACATCAGGTTTTTCTGGCTTTTCCAACTTCCAGTTTCTTGGTGACTGTGGTGTTTTAAAGGGGCGTCTTGATGCACGTAGCATCTCAATTTGAAAGGGGAAGGAGGGCATGTAGCTGGCTTACTTGAATCCTTCTCGGAGGAAAGTAGAAAAGCAGACCGCAGAAATGAAGGCAAAGCTGCACTATAACTTTTAGGTATCTCTGGATCACTCGATATGGGGGACACACACAGCATATGATATATTAAGGTGAAGTATTGAATATCCATAAAGGAGTACTAGCAAATGGTGTCAATTTTCAAACACTTTGCTTTGTCAGCTTCACAAATTTAAAATCAATCATCAAAAAGTGTCTGTATAAATCAGCTGAAAAGATGTAAAACCTTATGGTTATCTCCCTGACAAAAAAGTTGAAAATAAAGATGAGTTTATAAAGACTCAAACTGGCAGAATTCTGCAGTGGTAAAAACCGGGGTCATCCAACCTCTCGGTTTCGAAATAAATGCTGAGGAAAAACAATGACACCCAGTGCACTGCTAATAAATACATCTTGGAGGACAGCTGAACATGCAGAAAAGTAGATTTCACAGAGAGGCTTATTTTCAGCACGAATGCCACTTTCTCACTGCATTATCATAAACATGAGAGAAAAATCAGCTATAAATAAAAAATTCTTGGGCAGTCCCTGGAGACTTGTCAAAAATATGTAGGTTTTGTATGCTGCAGTGTAAAAGTATTCATTAAAATTAATTTTTAAAATGCCCTGTCCAATATTAGTTGCCTGATGTCCTTCCTTTGATCATAAATTATAAATGAACCGGCAAAAAATGAAGAAACCATGATTCCATTAATGAATTATTTAAGTGTGATTGTTAGTTTTCGCAATCATTGGGCTAATAAGCTCAGGCTTGTGACACTGAAGTGTTTCTCATTTGAGGGCGACGGTGATGGTAATGTTATTAACACCGCTATCAGCGTGTCCCATGAAGCACAAGTTCCTTTGGGGGCTACACGGCGGCATGGCCGCTGGAGCTTTCATCGGGTCTGTGCTCGGAAGATGGAGTTGACACTGAGGAAAGGCGGTATAAACGGGGTTCGCTGGGTGGCTTCCCGCAAGGCAACGCTTTAAAAAAAGACAAGCAGCATACTGACACGAGAGGATCTTCTCCCCACAGCAGCCTGACGGTGCCGGCAGCACACACAACTGGCTTGGCCCATTCCAGCGGCGGCTCCGGGAGCTCCAGCGAGTCCGAGAGCAGCTCTGAGTCCGACTCCGACAGCGAGAGCAGCTCCAGTGACAGTGAGTGCAACGAGGAGTCGCGCAGTGCCACGCCGGAGGTAAAGCCACACTCTCAGCTCCGCACCGGTGGGGGCTCGGAGGGGGAAGCGTGGAAGGGAGTGAAACCCTGCTTTCTGTTAGGAAAATGTTGGAGTTCTGTGCTGTTTGATGCTGTCAACTTTTTTCTTCCTTTACAGTTTTACATGTATGACCCACATATTCATTCTAGCTTTTGGAAGAATCCTTCTGGCCTACATTTGAATTGCTTTAAAGAAATATTTAGATTTTTGCCAGTAGCTAGAGAAGATTTTATTGACACAGTATTCAGCTGGGACTAAGGAAAGGCAACATGACAAAACTATGTCTTCAGGGACCAGCTAAACTTTTTAGTTGTATTAAATTTCTCCAGGGCCACATTGTAAACCAGATAAGGAAGCCTAATTAACCATAAATACTCCATAAATACTCCCATAAAACTAGCAGTCACCACTAGTTGACTGAAATAAAAGGGTACGTTAAAAGCATTCTCATTTAAAGGGAAAAGCATGGCTTCTGTCTGAGATTTGTTCCTTGTCGTTCTTCAAACTGCAGCCTGAACCTCCCTCAACAAACAAATGGCAGCTGGATAAATGGCTAAATAAAGTGAACCCCCACAACAAGACCATCATCAACAATCAAAATGAGCCTCACAGCGAGACCAGCTCCCAGGCCCAGAGCAACCAGCAGGCCGAAGGGCCAAACAAAGGGAAGCTCAACAGCAGCCTGCCCCCGACCGATTCCAAAGACAGGGCGATCCTTAGTCCCATCCGAGAGAAAGCCAAACCGCGGGTTGCCCAGAAAACCCCAGAGGCAAAAAGCTCCAAGCAGAAGTCACCAGCTCATAATGAGCCAACTTCACAAAGGACTACTGGGAAAAAGCAACCCAAAAAGGTAGAAAGGACTTCCAGTGTAGAAGAGTATAACTGGCCCAAACCAAATACTACCAGCAACACTCCCAAAGAAAAAGACACACAGGAACCCCCCGAGCAGCCAAAGGTTCGAACTAAAGCAGCAGTTGGGAAGACTGCTCCAAGGAAAGAACCACGAACTAGCACAGGTCTCACTTCAGAGAAGAAAAAGTACAGAGGCCCCAGCAAAATTGTTCCTAAGTCCCGGGAATTCATTGAAACGGATTCATCTACTTCTGACTCGAATACAGACCAGGAGGAGAGCATGCAGGCAAAGGTATTGCCAGCTTGCACTGGGTCTGGCAATGGCGTCAAAGTGAAGGACTCTGGCAGTAACATCCTCAGCGTAAGTAGTTTAACTAGCAATGGCAGCAACACATCCATTGACCAGACCAGCAATGACTTGGAGGAGCAGCTCTTTTCTCCTATCCCAATCGTACAAAATGAACTTCTGTCCCCACTGAGAGAATACGAAGAACTCAAATCTCTGTGGGTGAAAATAGACCTTAGTTTACTCTCTAGGATACCTGGACAAGAGCCTTTTGAGACCACGTCTGTGAAAAGTGAATCAAGAGAGGCAAATGTGAAACACAGACGACCATCTCGAGAGTCCCCTACCCCAGCAGCTGAAAAACCATCCACGAAATCCAAAAGGAAACACAAGGTAAGTCGTTTTCATCGCTCAGAGGAAAATGCTGAATTTCTATACTGTAAGGAGGCATCATAACACTATGGCTTTATTGGTTTTACAGAGGACATACATTTACAGGTACATTACAAATTAATGTCGGAAACTAGTGAAAACCAAACTCCAGCTGACAAAATCAATGAACAATGTATTTTTTTGAGATTTGTCTTACAAGCTTTTTCACTGTATTTGCTTGCTTACCCGTTAATTTCTAGTGTTCTGTAACCTGGAGAAAGATTCCCAGTGATGAGTTCGTATTGCCACGGGTTCAGCCATACTCAGAAAATGTGGCTTCTATTTGGAGGGCAGGGTTTTATTGTCTTCAGAATTAAGGCACTTTCACCACTGGCTTAAACAGGCATAGCTTCGTTAATGTCAATGGAATGGTGCTTGCTTATGCTCCTGGTGAATTTAGTCTTTGTACTGTTTTGTTGTATAAACAAATGTGATTCATCGAAATACCGTTTGCTTAACTAGCTGCTTTCTCTACACAGCTACCTGAAAAAGCAAATATATTTTGACTTAAGGCATTATGTTTTATCATGTGTTTT
Organism: Vanellus vanellus; assembly: GCF_965231255.1. NCBI lineage: Eukaryota > Metazoa > Chordata > Aves > Charadriiformes > Charadriidae > Vanellus > Vanellus vanellus. The sequence goes on along the minus strand of NC_138915.1, from coordinate 9,743,607 downwards.
ATGTTATTTACGCCCAAGGGTACCCTGTCTTGTGGGATATGACAGTGCACTTCAAACTGAATGTGTTTTCAGAAAAGAAACTGAAGTTTTATATCATAAATGAATTTTTGTAGTCAGTTTTTCCAGCTGAAATGGTTGTGCTCTGGTGTGTATTTTTTTTATACCCCAAATTTTATAAATCATTGTGAATGTGACTTCAGCACTCTATTCTAACGGACTTCTTGAAATCCTGAGTTTGAGCAGTCCAGTGGTACGAGAGAGTTAATTCAAGACAAAGACAAGCAATGCCAGGCAGACACAGGGTCTGCACCCCTGCCTACATGAGTCACTGCACTGGCTCCTTCCCTGTTGAATTAAGCGGAAATAATCACATGAGTAAACTCAGCAGGTTTTTATTCAATTTATATTCTAGCTGTACACTAAAAGCAGAGATGTAAGAAGGAAGGAGAAGAGAGGAAAGGGATGTATAAATGTCAATGCTTATGTGTATGTATAAGTACACCAGCTGTATATTAATTATACAAAAAACTTTCTTGGTAGGTAACTTCAATGGAGTGTCAGTATGATGGAGAAGGTATTTGGCTAAAACATGAGTACAGTATTGGCAACTAAACTGAGGGCTCCTGGGAAAAAAAAAAAGGGTTATGTGAAAGTTGGAACCGCATAATTTCATTAGCTAGGGCTGAATCAGAAAGTAACAAAATGAGGAATCTCACTCTGGGACTGTACAAACTGAGCTACGCTCTGAAACAGCCCTTCAGTTGCTATATGATTGTTCGCTGCTACCCAAGGGGAAACAAACCAATTAGGATGACTTGAGGGTGTATCAACAGGTAAAACAGGGTAGGGAGACCCTGATTTGTGTTTCTAAATCATGCTATTAAAAGATTTATTTTAGCCATCTACTAGTGGACTTGAAGGCTGATATGAAGGTTCCGGTGACAGAGCAGTAATCAGCTTTACTGGTATCATCCTAGTTCAGGCACAAAAGTCATGCATCAGGGAATCTTTCAAAGCAAATTTTAAACGAGCTATCACTGTTAATGACTACCCCAGCTCAGGCTTGTAGTCTTTTAGTCCTGTGAGGAATACTTACTCAGGGAAGTTCTCCCATCAACTGCCATTAAGTCAATGAGTAAAAGCTATTTACTTGAGTAAAATTTGGTGCTATCAAGTCATTCCATCTGAATTATTAATTAAGTTCCAGTGCACTACAGAGGATAACCATAGCACGTGAGGCATTTTGCTTCCTAATTATCTGGCTATGTCACTTGTTATATAACTTCATGTCATGTGTTTGGAGCACGTTTAGCCCTGATTTCAGGTGACTTTCCCTTCTTTTAGACCAGTATTTTAGCTGCTGCTACTGTAAAGGAAATACGCTGAGATTCCGGAGCTCCTCTTAATGGCAAATGAAATGGTGCATAGATGCTGCATCTTTCAAGCTCTACCTTTTTTGTTAAAGCAGACAGAAAGCCTGGATACCTTTGTTGAAAGCAAGAAGCAGCGCCTGGAGGACCCTTCAGCTTCATGCCTGCTCCCGCCTTGTATCTCTCCGATACCAAATCACAGATTAACCAGCACTAAAGAGTAAGTTCGGTTTTTTGTGTGTTTTTTTTCCCCACATAACATTCATGAGGGATTTCACGGTACCGTTCTACAAATGTCTTTGCTGTAGAGCCAGATGGGCTTTACAGCCCATAAGCATAAGTGACCTGGCATTGCTATTCCCATCCATCAGGAAGAGGATCCACATGGTTTTGGATGAGATTCATTCAACCTTCGGATGGACTACAGGAATTCAGAGTGCTGCCGCAATCGTGGTGTACTCTTATACCCCCATACTGCATCCTTTCAATGTTCTTTCTTGCCCCCATCATCCTTAACCTCTGTGGCCAGAGAATCCTACTAAAAGCAGGCTTTATTTGATTGCCGGGAATTTATTTTTTAAAATCGTTTTCATAAGAGACAGTCCTCAGTTTTATGGAATGAAATAGTGACTTTGCTGTTCACTGCAGCAGCTCTTACTCTTTAATTGTGTACACAGCAATGCTGGGGTGACCATCCTAAATGTTTCAGACATACATGCTTTGTGTTTCAGCAAACATAATCAAATAGTTTGTGCCTTTCAGAGTGTCTTTGAGAGATGGCTATAATGCTTGAGCAAACAGGCGCCACGTAAATAATGATTCTGATTAGTATAATCACAAGATTAACATTCTATAAATAACCAAAGAGTCCAATTCCCTTCTGTCATCAATTCTGTGCTTTTACGATTTTGAGATGAGGCATTTCTTTCTGCTTCGCACTAGGACAAGCAAAGAATGAAACCCACAATGTGCTTCTGAAAACAATTTGATTTTAGTAGTATTGAAATTTAGATAAAGTTCAAAAATCATTTATGCAATAGCATACAAATTTTAAAATCCATAAAGAAGGTTGAGCATCATTTTATTTATAGTGGTGTAATTAGGGAGTAACTTCAGTCCTTGAACTAAACCCTCATTCAACCACTGAGAAAATCAGAGTTGGAGTCTGGAAAAGGCAGATGAGTTGGAAGTTACAATGTGATATGTAACATGTTGCACATTTGATAAACATCATGATGGGTGTTGCCTGATTGTCATTGCTAGAAATACAGTGAGCAGAGATATATAGCAGAGAGAATCAAGGATTATCCATCCCCAACACCTCCACAATCCATTAAAAAAATCTTTCTGTTCTTGTCGCCAGCAAGACCTAAGGATCCACCCCCAACCTGATGTTTCTTAATTTGAGCTTGTTTTCCAGGTCATTAATTTGATTCCTCGGAGCTTTCAAGCTCTTGGTATTCTCTGCTAAAATGTAATTGTGTCCATCAATAGTTATTTCCATATGCTAGCTTTTCCTCTGATCTGCCTCAAGTTTTGAAACTAAATTTTCAACTTCTTTTCCAAAGCAGCGATTGAGACCTGGGTCATACTGCATTTGTTATTAGTGTCTTCTGAGTTCACTTGAACCAAATGCAATAATATTGTTTGATAATTCAGGTCTGCAACTCCCAGAGATGTGCAACTGAATATAGATCAATGTATTTCCCAAAAGATTACAAAGCTGGCTGAACTGTGTGACGACAAGTTTCTGGAGAGCCCCAGATTGTTTTTAAGCAGTCAGGAATAGCTCTGTTCTCCAGAGGGTTAAGTAGAGTTTTAAGGGGAGGCAGAAGAAAGCGGAAGCTGCAAGTACACTGTTCAAGGGCATGGGGGAAAGTAACGCTTCAGTGGTAAAAGGTTGAAAGACAGGCTTTGCCAATTGCTCCCTTATTCCCAAAGGTTCTGTGGTGTGTTTTTCTCAGAACTCATAAGTGTCTACGTAAGGACTTTGAGAAAGGAGGGATTTTCAGCTACGGGTGTGATGATGATGTTCATCCATTAAGAAGGTGTTACGTCCCATGGTGGATATTCTCACTCAGGAGGAACCTTAGGTCTCTCCTGATAAAGCTTGAACCCTGTGCTAACAAGCCAAGTTCCCCAAGGCAGACTTCAGAGGCTTTCATTGGGCTTTTTCATAGATACAAGAGTGTTTTGACAGAAGGATCATGATCTCTGGGCCAAAATTCGGAGGCATTTAGGAGTCTGGAGGAATTAGTGAAAGATAGGGCACACCTGTGCTTTTGCAGCTCCCAGTGGCTGCCTATGGTTTAGGCATCTGAATACATTTCTCTCAGAATCTTTCCCTAAATATATCTGGGCTGAATAAAGCAAGCAAAAATGCACAATTAATTTTTAAAGGGTTACATGCCTAATATGGGCAATTATATGCCTAATTTCCACAAGTTTCTATGACTGCGTGTAAAATTTGAGTGTAGAAATTTCAAGTGATCAGTTATGAACTTAAAAGCCATTTGCACAACCCAAGATCCTGTTTGTATAGTGTAGTCATTGCATAAGCAAATAGTTATCTCTCCGTTTATTCCTTCCCTCGCACACTCTGGGGCTAATGCCTTTTCCTAAATCTGACGTGACACTTAAAATATAATTATTCAAACTATTGCCCCTTTTTTTCCTTATTTCTGATATTTCATAGCAAATGAAGGAATAGGCGATAATGTGTTTTGTCCAAGGAATTCATAGTAATACCTTGAAACACTGCTGTGGGTCTGGATTTTTGTCAGATCAGCTGCCCGCTTTGCAGCAGAGTATTATTTATGTATTTGCTTGCTTGCCAGAGCAATTTTAATTTAAGCATTAATTGTATGCGCTGCTGCATACTATTTATATCTGAATACCTGATTGGTAGACCCAGTCCAGACAGAGCACTATTCGCCAACGTTCGGCAGCTTGTAACAAGGCAGAGAGTTATTTGCTGATGCAAACTGTGAGTCTGAATTTCAAACTAGCCTCATCCCAGTGAAACACGCCTGCCGTCTAACAGGCGCACTAGAAGTCTGTCCGAGGCAAGCATTTCAGCCCGCTTTTCAAGATTTCCTGTTCCCTTTTCTTTGACCTTTAGTTAAAGATGCACCTGTACTCGGCAACACGTATTAGCCGATCCCGTGGGTAGTCCCAACAGCATTCATTGGGGCTGGTTCGCGGCAGAGGCAGCCTTCTGCATCTACGACAATGACTTCAGCTTCATTCGGTTGCTGCCATATGGTCCAAGCTCATGCGGGAGTGACCTTTCCCTGCTAACCCCCTGCAGAAAATCAGATACACCGTCAGTGTGCAGCATTCCGTTGTGGACAGGGAGAGTGGAGGCAAAGGAAAGCCAAGTGATTGGTATAGACAATGGCTTTGTCTCGCTAATAGGCCAGAGATACCACTGCATACCGCAAGGAGTGGATAAAGAAAGGGCAAAGAAAGGCAGCTTGAAATGTGAGAGTAGAGGGAAATTCTCTCTCTTCCACGCACTGACCTCTTGTTGCCTGCTTGCTTGCCTTCTCCCCTAAAAGAAGCCAGGCTGGAAAAAAAAGCAGATGGGGAGCCTTCTCGTGCCTTGATAATTGGCCTTTTCAGTCACAGAGATTAAACCCTGCAGCCACAAGACCATCGGTTCGGCTTGTATTTTTTCCTTGGGCTTTTATTGTGTTTCTCCCTAGATTTTAAATATAGTTTAGCTAACAATCATGTCAGCACATTAAACCATCGAGTCTCGGTACTTATTGCAATAAATTCATTCAAAATTAGCGATTACTGCAATCAAAGACCAGTTTCTTAGCCCATTAACAGCCCAAAGCAAAGAGACAATCTGGTTAACTGCTGGTAACAACCTATTTCATGGAGGTTATTGTTAACACAAATGCTTTGGCGGAAATCTGAGGGAGGTAACATTGCTAAATAAATTATCAGCTTAATTCCTGTGAAAATGCATAGGATTAAGTGGGCAGTAGGGGGAAAAAAAAAAAAAGAAAAAAAAATCCAAACAGAATTATAACCGTATTGTTGTGTGGTTTTTTTAATTTGAGTTATGTAGAAAAAAATTATCAAGTGCATTTTCCTTTGTGGTTAAGTCTTTCCACCCACAGAACTACTTGTGTGCCAGAGCTGAGTAGCTGCACCTGTATCTTGGTTTGCCCCATCTTATATTTGAGCCCAAAGATGAAGTGAACTGGTGAAGTTTTAACCATGGTACCTACAGCCACCTTAATTTTTTCATGTACTACTCTCTTCATCCCTCCACGTCTGTGTAGCAGCTGAGGAATGTTGCTTCGATTGCTTTATATGTGCCTTAAATTCCCCCATGCAGTGGGAGACGGAGCAAGTGACAGAGTCCTGCATTAGCCCCGGATGTGCTGAGGAACCTCACTGGTGATGCGGGGTCAGATTCTAAAGGGGACTTGGCCAATGGCTCACATTCAATTTTTCTTCAGGTGCTTTTGAGATAGATCTGCCAGACGTGGTTGCTCTTCCCTTTGCAAAGCTGTACCAGGGAGAAAGAAGAGCTCCACACACTTCCGTGCGCAGGGACATGGAGAACCACTTCGCTCTGTGTTCCCACCTATATATGCATGTTCGGGGTTCCCTGTGTAGGACATTCGTTTGGGAGGCAGAGGGTTTGGATTCTGCTCCTGGGTATTTCATTAACTGTGTCTGCTTTGCCTCTCTACAATCCAAGAACACACACACGCTTTCTTGGGGCAGTGCTCACCATCCTTTGGAAAACTTTCCTCTGGAAAAAGCTCGGAGTATTATTGTGCTACAGCTGTGGTAATTTGTCGGAGTTCCAAAATGCCCTTTGAGGGTAAGAAAGGGAACAGATGGGGCTTTGAGTCAGAACTTTTTGGAGGATATGTTGCAGGACCACATGTGCATAAAATCGGTCTTCTCGAAGCACTGCCAGTCTCTTCCAACCTGGTTGCTTTCCTTTGATCTTCTTCAGGCCCGTGTGTTTTCTGAGCAGGACAGCATCCATACCAGGCCTACTGTAAGGCAATATGAATTCTGCGCTCCTTTTATTTTTCAGTCTGAAGATCTTTATTATCAGAGAGTTTCAGATAAGATTATTTTGAACTCTGTTTCAGTCAAATTAAAATAGTTTTGAGTAGAAGAGCTATAAAACCTGAAACATGGGGAGTTTGGTTTCATTCCATTATGTCACAGATAGACTAAATTTTTTTTGTATCACCAAAGGTCCAAAGTAGGAGAATGACCCAAGCTGGTGCAGACATTGATATTGTTGGTGAAAATGCAACAGAGGCCAGAGTGGAATGAGAGCGAGCTCCAGAATGAGGAGTAAGGAAACTTGGGTTGCCTTCTCCTCTTTTCCTGGTTACTTTAAGGCAAAGTAGATCTATAATTCCTGACACTGACTGAGAGTGACTGGGAATGAAATATAAATTCTTGTTGACTTAATTTGTTATTGAAATTTTAGTCAATGAAAAGTAAATGATTATGTAGGGCAATATTAGATGTCTAACAAAAGATTAAAAATCAGGTTATCTTCATTGACTGAGCTGGGACAGTACCTAAAATAAAAATCCATGAGTAGATTAACATGTTAAATAGTCAGTGGGGTGTTGGGGTTTGTTTTTTCTTTTGTGATGGATTTGAGGGGAGAAAGGTCTAGCAGGATTTTTTGGTTTTACTGTGTATCACAGCTGCCATTTCTAGCCAGCTAACAATTTCTGTACATAAAACAGACAATAGATTATCATATTACGTGAGCTTTCATGTCAAAACCACATTCATTTTCTGAATCACGTTCAATTCATCAACCAATATTTGCTCAAGGGCTTTTGCCAGCTACAGTGTATCATTTTAATATAGTGTTGAACATCGGTTTTATTCTAGAGGTCAAATAATTATTATCTTGTTATTGTTATGGTTATCATTTTGTAGTTGTTATAAATTATTTTTTTGGTTCGTATGCCATGCGCGATTATGTTTTTTTGCAAAGGTTGCTTTTGTGGGCCCTAATCCACCTCTTAAAAAGATGCTTAATGTTAATCACATAAATAGTCATACTTGATGTCAAAGGAACTAGCGCTATGCATAAAACTTTCCAGCACTTTGCTGAGTCAGAACCTCTATGACCTCTCAAATGAGGACTGACTCAAATTAGCATTTAAATTGGATGCAATTTGTACTAATGCACTGGAAGTTGTCTTCCAAAGCAGGAGGTTTCTGCAGCCATTGAAAAAGCAGAGGTAGCTCTTCTGTTTTCACTGCCTGTCCCCTTCCGACTTAGCTCCTAGGACATGGGGACTGCAGGACATGTTTGAGGGTAGAGCTGGCTTCTCAGTAAATAAAATCTAGAGCTTTGTGCTAGGAAGGATTAATCAAGGTTCTCGAAATGCAGCTGGTTTTTGTCTGTGTCCCAGGAGCAGTGGTAGCTCGGTGAAGAAGGTGGCCAAGAAAAGAGAAGAGAAGCTGTTCCCTCCTCCATTATCCCCCCTCTTGGACGAGCCTGTACACCGGCGGCACAGCAGTGACAACAGCTCCTTCAGCCAAGAGACCAACATCACAAACACCTCTCAGACCAGCAGCTCTTCCTCCTCTGTTTCTAAACACAGAAAGAATGAAAATAAATCCTCTTCTAACCCCAAAGGAATCTGTGTAAGTAACCAACCTCAGTTGCTGGAAGTGAACAAGATAAAATTAACTTAGCTTTGTTCTGTTAGATTTTTTTTTTTCCCCCCAGTATCTATTTTTAAATGCCTGTGTAGCTCCACTGCAGAGCAGCAAGGAGTGGATCTTTGCAGAGCTGGGCATAAGCAACTCTTGCAAGTTCCATTTTTAGGTCAGCATGAGGCATCCACTTGCCGCTGTGTATCGCTCCCCAAAACACCCAGTCCCCAAACCTCGTAGGAGAGCCTTTGCAGCCACCAACTGGCTGCAATTAGTCCCTTAACTCTGTAGCTACAACACACACATTTTGAAAATAATACTTCTAAAATTTTAGTATCCATCATCTGAATATTTAATTACCCCAAATTCTCAGCGGGAGTTAAGCACCGTAGTTACCCTGAATATTGCGGTCTATACTAAACAGACAATAAAAATCTAACAAAAAGCTGTCTGTCTGTAGCACACTGAACATGGAGGTATCTTCTCTCAGGTTTGCAGGCCCCCAGCTCCCAGCAATAAGGTTTACTTACGCTTAATCCCCATGAATTACGTATATAAACTTTTACATACCATGTAAAGTTCCCCCCCACACCCCGAAAAACATCATTCTGTTAGGGCCATCCCCCCATCAAAGGTTTTCACACAGACAATTCTTTCTTGTTTGCTTTTCACCAGATTCAGATGGGTTTTTTACTGAAAATACATGAAAAAGAGCCAAAACTAGAAGTTGCATGGGAAATTCACTTTAAAAATAAGTAATATTGCACATCAGATTGTCATCCTCTTTTAGGTTAAACAGAGAAACTTCAGGGTTTTGGTCCATTTTAGAAAAAAAGTCCTCCCTCTAGAGTTTCAAATGTATCATTTGTTACCAAACTGCATTTTTAGTATCACTGTCAAAATTAAAAGACAAGAAGAAAGTTCTGCCACAGAAAAGGACATGCATAGTCCCGTTTTTCACAGTTCGCCGCTTTGTGAGAGGTTGTTACCCTGTACTGTAATACTAAAGCTCACAAGTTGCATTGGATCGTAGGTGACAAATCACTTCACCTTATTCATTCATCCCTGTTGCTTTCTGATATCATTGTGTCACTTCAAGCTGCGAGAGTAATACGCACGCCTTCAACTGAAATCAATGCCAAAATGAACTGTGTATGTCAGCAAATAAACAATGCAATGTAAACAGCAGGGCCACTTCCTCTCACTCCCGGCATCTCTAGTCGGATTTACCCTTGGTTTATCTATTATCCTGATACGTGAAATATTTGTCTTCTAAAATATGTTGGACTTCTTTCCCTAGTTCATTGGTTCGTCTGTAATTTAGTTTTATCTGGTTTTGGACCCAGCTTGCGAGTTGCAATTGCCTGATTTAAATGCTTCTGTTATGCTTCTGGTTTTAATCAATGCAAAGTCACAACTCCTGACTTCTGCTTTCCGTTATTCTCTCCATTCTGGGTAGCAAGGGCGAGGAAACCTTTCCTTGCTGAAATCTGGGCAGACTTTTCAGACACCTTACAGTTAGCTAATAATGTAGAAAAAAGGTTACATTCGTGTGATACACCTTGAATGAAGTTGCGTTTACATCCAGTTCTTCTGCACTAGATTTCCCCACCCTCACTTTAACCAGTGTCTCCAGTCAGTAACACTGTGGTATCCAGGCTGACTTCACCTAAGAGTGTAAGTTAATGAGCTCAGGTGAGGGGTCAGAGGTAAAGTCATATTGCCTAATTAATCTAATAGGCTTAGGTTATATAGGATGGAAGGGTGATTTGGTGAGGTAACCTGGATGTAGTTGGGTATATATGAGTGCTACTTTGTGCCTTAGCCTTTTGTTTGTTCAAGGGGTTTTTTTGCACAGGTGGATTTGAGCACTTATATTCTCGCAGGGTGTTCGTTTGAACTATGAAGAGTTAATAACAGTCCTTTTTTTCTAGGAGGAGGAATCTCACAATACACCAACAGCCAACACTCTTCTTGACACCAGCCATCTAGAAACAGACATCTGGTCTGCAATGCCAACGCTTTCCAATGGGAATTCTGAGCCCAGAAGACCCAAAATAACATTTGATGATGTGTAAGTACTATTGGATCTCTGTGCTAGCTGCATGTTATGTAGTTGGGATTTGCATGCAAGCAGAGCTCACAGTGAAGGAGAGTATCTTTGATTATAACAGTAGCGTTGGGCACCTGTGTGGATAGTGCTGCACAAAGGCACACAGTTTTAATCTTTACAAATGAACCGTTGTCACTGATTAATGAAGACTGTGTTGATAAATGTTTTCAGATCATGAATGTTGGTTCACGGTGATCCTTCTTCATTTTTTTATTTTAGCTCCTCTAATGGAAACTTCTTATACTTAATTAGTTTAAAATATTTTTCCTTTTCCTCCGTTCAGCACACATTAATGGGTCCTTTGGGTGGCCAGTTTCTACAGCCAGTTATTTTGCATTCTGGTCCCCCGTCATATCTTTGCATACAGCAGTTTCAGATTAAGATTCAGGTTAAGATTTAAAGAGATAAGTGGGTGTATATGCCAAAATTGTTCTTGGAAGCAGTCAGCAATTTTCTCAAACAATGTTTGTCCAACTGTATGAAAACAAAGACTTGTAATAATTGATTTTGTCTCTTCAGGCTTCACAATGCGGACTATTACATGCAGGAGGCTAAGAAGCTGAAGCATAAAGCAGATGCACTGGTAGGTTATCACAGGGGGGTTTTGTCTGTTTTCACTACGGAGCTGGGTGTTACAAAAATGTACATTCTGAATGTCATCTAAAGCCTCAGAAACCAAGAGGAACTCTGCTATTGACTAAAGTATGCTTCAGATTGTACTCCACAAAAACACTGTCCAGAACAAGTCAAACCCTGAGCACCATTCCTAGCCTTTAACAAATCATTCCCCAAAAAAGAGGCTCCTTACAATAGCTGGTATCGCTTCCGCAAAGGAGCAACAGTCATGCTGTTTATGAAGGACGTTTCATGAAAGATGATGTGTATTTGAAATTTGTTTTCCTATTCACTTTGAGCCTAAAAAAAAAGTGTTGAAATATTCCATAACAGAAAGTTAAGAAAGGCAAATCACCCTCCACCCCATTACCATGTGGTAGAACTTTGGTATTTCCAATCCAATTGTTTAAAATGTGCAACAATTGATTTTTAAATAGTACATTCATTTTTATTGCACGCTTTTAGGCTAGTAAATAAAGACCCAACACGCTTCTTCCCAAAAAGTCTTGGAATGAGGTAGTTCAGTGCTGGGAAAGCTTTTGTTCTCATTTTACCTCAGATGAAATTCCAGTAAGATTGACTTGATTTTGCAAAGTATTTTGATTTTGATAAAACTACTTAATCTGACAGATTATACTCTGTCATAGTTTGTTCAATCCAAGATATTGCTGGCACTGAAGTGCTCTAGTAGCTGTTTGCTTCGTAGGTAGAGACTTTGCTCCTGTACAGTACATAGAGCGCAGAACAGCAGCTCATGTAGGCAGGCTTAGTGGAACTTGACCCCTCTATTTATTTCAACTAAGGTGTGCAAAATGGAGTGTGGCCATTCACTTTGCCCCTCAAAATCACAACCGAAAAAGAACTGGATGGTTATTCACCTCTTGCTTTAATATTTGTGGGGGTTTTGCATGCATATTATATCATTCCACGTCAGAGATTTTGTGCTTGGAAATAAGTGTTTGTCCAAAAACACACCCCCAAACAATCACATGTTTTTAAACATGCTATGTTTTTAAAAAAAAAAAAAAAACAAAAGAAACAAAGGGGAAAAAGGGCTCTCCCTCTGCTGTGGGTGAGCTGAAGGAGAGCTGACGTGTCAATCTGCCTGCTTCAGCTCTCCGGGCTCCCTTTTGACTTGGGGCACGGTGTTACCAAGCGTGTTTTCTGTGGGAGGTGGGTTTGGGTTTTTGGCAGCCTGCCGTGACTGTCAGTAAGTTAGCAGTCGTCCCTCCCAACCTGCCCATCCACCCGAGGTGCACTGATTCCTGCAGCCCGACTCCGCAGAGCGTGTTCAGCCAGAGCCCTGACATCTGCAGCGGGAAAGGCTGGCAGAAGCAGACTGACACCACCTCCCACAGCTGATTGACCTTTAAAGAAAATACACATGGCTCTGGCACGGGGCTGCCTGCTCCACGCTAGCAAATATTTACAGGCTCAGGCTCCTGATGATCTCAACATGCTATGTCAATCCACTTCCCTCCACAGCCTGATTCACTCAGAAAGCGTTGACCTGTCTTCCGTCCTCTTACCTTTGACTATGCCTTGCGGAATCGGGGGTGTTTCTCAAGCGGAGCTAAGAGGAGCAGGCACAGCACATCGTGCTGCTGCCTGCAGGCAGGCCTTGCCTGTCGCATGCAGTTTGACACCCCGAGTGCTCTTACGGGAATGTGAGGCCATCCCCGATGATACAACTTGTTGTCAGACATAAATGCCCATGAACAAAGTATCTGCTTTTTCTTTCCGCTATTTAAGTCTCAACTGTTTTTTTTTTTCCCCCCCACCCAATACAGCTGCACACAAATTATCTCCGTGTAACACATTTGCTGCGCAATCCCGTAGTGTTAGTTGTCCTATGGAAACAATTGCTTCTGGTTACTCGGTGCTGACATGACAAAGCACACACAGCATTGAAAGATGTGTTGCAGCGGCTGGAAAGATAATGCATGTGACCTCAAAATGTGTCAGCAAATGTTAATGAGATTTGTGGCAAGGCTGTTCCTGAGCTTGTACGGAAGAGAGATGTCTGGTGAAGGGCAGGGCGCTTTGCATCTTATGGGAGTGACCCCATGGAAACCTCTCCTTGTCTGGGACAGCAGTAAGGAATCAACTAATTTGGGTGGGCTGCTGCAGTGGCAACTGACTGCACCATATGGAAGAGATCTTGGAGACCTCGCTGTGGGCTCGGCTGAGCTGTGATGAGCTCTACTCCACTAGAGTCAGCGTGGAGCAAAGGGCAGGATCCCATTCCTGGCTCAAACCCTGTGTCTGTACTAAACCCTCTTGCAGCCAGATTCTTTTTTTTTTTTATACCACAAAAAGTCATCTTTGGAAGACTTGAAGCAAGGAATTTGAAGAATACACTGAGAAGTGGCCCCTAGAATAGAGAGAAAACATTTAGAAATAGCTCTCCTTTTGTGATCGTTCAAGTAATACCTATCAGTTATACATAATCAATGCACAAGAGCAGAACTCAAAATTAAAGGCATGTAGAGGCAACGAATTCTAAAGATTTCTTAGAAGTAGCTGCAAAGGCAAATATACTGTTACCTTGGACCAATTCTAAATGATCTGCTTAGTATGTTGCTAGGATAGGCTTCCATTTCGTGAATGAAAACATATGCAGATGCATCAAAAATATTTTGATAGAGACATACAAAGAAAATTTTAAATTATTTAAAGTATATTGGATTTCTTATATCAAATGCCACATTAGTAAAATTCTTACATCCAGCTATCAAAAATTGAAAATGTTAAATACTATTATAAAATACTTACTATAAAAATGTCATATATAATATTCATTACACATAAAAAAAGAAATCAGTATGTCTAAGTCAGTTTAATCACAACCATTATGAGGGCTAAAACCTTTTGCAATAAAATCCCAGTAAAATAAAATATTTAGCAGTGCTATATTTTTCTTCTTTTTTTTTTCCTGCTCTTTCAGTCATCACATAAATGATGAGATTTTTTTTTTGGTCAGCAGTTAACACAGAATGTGATGTCTGACAAATGGCACAGAGTTGTTACTTAACCCTTGCATAGTGACATTCAAACTTAGTTCGTGTATCGAGGAGCAATATGGATTTGTTCAAAAGTGCTTAGTGTTTCTCATTGCCTGTGTAAATCCATTCATGTCACCAGACATGCATTGACTTTCCTCTGTGGAGCGTCTGTCCATATACTACCTGAAAAGATTTGATAAAAACATAGACCCAGCCTTAATTACTGTATGAATTAATTCTTAACTACCAGCATCGCTTTGCTTTCATCCTAGTGTTACTGTTGCTTTGTATTATGATCTGTCTACCTAGAAATTAAAGCTGAAGGATTTTCTTGATGGTGTCATTCCTGTTTCAGCTGGAGAAGTTCGGCAAAGCAGTGAATTATGCTGATGCTGCCCTCTCCTTCATCGAGTGTGGGAACGCTATGGAGCGAGATCCATTAGAAGCTAAATCTCCTTACACCATGTACTCAGAGACTGTGGAACTCATCAGGTTAATGTCCTTTCTGTGATCATTTTCATAATCTCATTTCAGTCATAATTAGAACCTGCTATGTTTTAAAAAATACCATTTCAACGTATTAATGATTTGTCCAAGGCATCTTCATCTCAGAAGTCATCATAATTAGTTCTTGCCATTTTATTAATGTCATGGAAAATTTATAATTGATGGACACTGCTTTTATAAATTATCCCCTTTAGAGGTTATAATGTGAGTGTTATAATTTGCAATATTCATAAAATTAAAATTGAAATGTAGTGGGTGGAAGTAAAGTATAGTAATTTCACTGTTTGGCAATGACACTTGTCTTTTAAAAGGTGTAGTTTTATAATTCAAAACATTAAAGTGAGTCTATCAGGATTTCTATTACAAACGCTGTTTTTAGAGGTTTATAACTTGGCTGTTAAAAAAAAAGAGCAGAAACTTGTCACATAAGATCACACAGCCAGAGAGGAAGCTTTCCACATGTATTGTATTAAAAAAGTATACTTTTTAATGTTAACGGAATGTGAACCAGCTGAATTAGTTTTAATACAGTCTTGTAGACTCGTAGGCTAGAACATGGATGAGAGAGTCTTTACTTACTAATAAATGTCTGAATTATTATTTTAAAATCTGCTACAGTTCCCTATAGCTTTTTCATAGTGTTGCTCCATAGAAATAATGGTCTCCTGAGTAACTAAGGGCTTGTTTGCTTTACTTGCGCAAATTATCGAAGTGAAATCAAGCAGGATTAAATTTACCTGTAAATAGAACAACCGGATTTTTCCTCTTCGCTGTGACGCGCCTTTGCTTTCCCCGGTGTGTGGTGGGAATATCACCATTAAAGTCAGTGTAATTACTGGCAGTTTACACAAGAGAATGAAAGGGAGGCAAATCAGGCCCTAAATGTTTGGGTTCTAATATGACAAAGGTGGGGTTTTTTAACATGCAGGATTTTAACTTGCCAGATTAGCTATTAGGGACTGCCAAAAATAATGCATGTTTTACATTTTGAATAAGTAGCTATTTACATAATAAAATGTATCAAATCTTAAGAAGCTCTTACTCTCAGGTAAATAATATGCCTGTTAAATATTTAAAGACATGTTTTTACATTCTATACTTCATAAAGAGAAGAAGAAAATCTAAAGGGATTACTCAACAAAAAAATGGTGTTCACTCGACACTTACGATCCAAGTTAAACCCTCGAGAGCAGAGGAGTTAAGAAGAGGAGCCGCCTGCCCTTCAGCGTGCGGAAGCTCTTCCTGCCCTCTGACAGCGGACAGATCAGTACTTTGTGTCCTGAACTACACAACTACAGTTATATGGCAGGACAAATTGCATTTAGAGAAATATTACTTAAAGAAGCGAGTGCTTCTTCATAGGAGCCCACATCTACTTTTATTTTTAAGAAAACCACACGGCACAGTTGCAGATGATGTTCCTCAGTCCAGTAGTCTGTCTGTTCAGAAGCGGATGGACCAAAAATCTTCATTCATTCAAGAGCCACAACACGTGCACCGCTTAACTCAGAGGATGGCAGCTCTAGGAGTAGCTCACAAATGGGTGAGAGCTGCAGCTCCCCTCCACCAAAGGTAGAGCTTAATGTCCCAGCTCTTGTATGCAGCATCCTGTGGGCAGCCAGAGGGACACTGGTTTGCCCATTTAATTGCGATCAGTGGGCAGACGTGGAAAAAAGGTGATTTCCCAGGCGGGCAGCAGGTTGGTACAGGTTCAGTAAACTCCGTGGACAAATACACAATTCTTGTGGGCTCCAGTGGGTGCTGAATGTACAAACCAAGTATGCGGCTGTGTACACACACTTTCTCAATATGGCTTCTAATGTTAACATAGATTTTTACTGTGAGATAAGAAACAGAGGGAGATTTTTCTCACTTTCACTCCTCTGTTCATCAGAGGCACCGTTTTCCTCTTTTGCATTAGCTGTGTCTGCCCTGAGTATTTGCCTCAGACACCTATTCGTGAAAGCAAGTGGAGCATCAAAGAGATTGGGAATATCCGATCTGACTGTCAAAGGTGTTTTAAGTTAATGGTAATGCTAAAATCCCTAACATAACACCGAAAATCCCGGAGAGACTTATGTCTTGGTGTTTGATCACAGTCAGTCGTTCAGTATGGCTGGAACAGCAATACCGAAGAGCAGGTGAGATAGGAGGTGGAGGAACCACATCAGGTGGTGTGCTACAGCTGCACGCTGGGGGCTGATGATGGGGGTGGGGGGAGGAAGGCAGAGCGAGAGCAGCACAGCCTGCCTGCACTCCATTACCTCCTTGTAAATGAGAACTCATCAAGACTGCCTGGATACCTTAAAACTTTCTTACGCAACGCTGAACCCTATTACTTATTCTAACACAAGTACCTGTGAAATTGCATTAGGGCTCAGAACAATGATTTTATGCGATGAATTGATTTTCAAGAGACTAAATGCATGGAATGGAGTGTGCTCAGTTAAAAAAAAAAAAAAAGAGAGAGAGAGGCGGTAGGAATAGTCAATCTTTGATCATCCAAATCCTGGACAGCAGCAATTAAATAGAGAGGGAAGACCAAGTACACAAAGCTCATAAATTAATGGACCCAAGAATTAAAAAAGCTGCGAACATGACCTTTCCTTTATTCAAAACCGTTTTCTATATAAAATATATTAAAAGCTTTGAAGAAGCATTTATGAGAAGGATTTTGAAGGTATTATTCAAGTCCAAAGTATTATATGTAAAACCGTAAAACCTTACTATATATTACTCTACTCTGCAGTACGTATAGGGCCAAGATCTTATGCTTCTGCCCAACACTTATCACAAATGTTTGCAGGACTCATCCTAGATGGGTGGATGTAATAC
Organism: Vanellus vanellus; assembly: GCF_965231255.1. Lineage (NCBI taxonomy): Eukaryota > Metazoa > Chordata > Aves > Charadriiformes > Charadriidae > Vanellus > Vanellus vanellus. Next base: position 9,726,487 of record NC_138915.1, on the reverse strand, counting down.
CATTAATATGCCCAAGAATAGTTTAACTCATTGGCCCAGAAAATGGATTGGTGATTTACTTTAGTCCTCCAGATTTAAGTGGTGCTTTCTGTTGTGTTTTACGTTGATCTCGTCTTTATAGAACAATGTGACCATTAACTATTGCAGTTGGAGAAGAATATCTTCTGTGTGGCAGTTATTTTTCAGAGTGTCACTAGTATTCCTGGAAACCTCTTAACTCTCAATATCTTCTCTCCTCACCTTTCTGACAAGGTATGCAATGCGACTCAAGAATTTCACAGGCTCTTCTGCCACAGAAGGGGACAAGAAATTAGCAGTTTTATGGTAAGTCCCATTGTGACAATGAGAGAAGCAGCTAAAATCTTAAGGAGGACTTTAAAAGTACTGAATTACTTAAGCAGCTTACAGAAGATCATTATTCTTGTTTTCCATTAAACTATTAAAGGATAACTAATGGATTTCTTCAGCAGCTGACTAAACATTTATTCTTCTAATTTATACTCTTATCAAGATGGGATTTTAATGCTTTTGACCACTTTTTTTTTTTCTTTCGCCATTTGCTTGTTTCAAAATCTAACCTTAGAACAGAAACTGCAAAATATAGGTCAGCTTGCTTTTTTTTTTTTTAAGTTTTATAGGTTTCATTAAGCAGTGGAATTAACATAATCCTTTCCTAATTACCGCAGCTACCGATGCTTATCACTCCTCTACTTGAGAATGTTTAAACTAAAGAAGGACCATGCTATGAAGTACTCCAGATCTCTGATGGAATATTTTAAGGTAATCTTTATTCTGTTTAATTTATTGATATGCAATGAAATTCATACCAGCCCTGAGAGCTCTCACAAGTACAACTGCGTGACTTCAAAGTCCCACATTTAACCTCTCCCCTGGGAAATGCAGGCAGGATGGCTGCCAGGGAGTGGGGACAGAAGTGATTTGGGGGATTTTTTTGGATTAGTCGCTTGATTCAAAGGACCATATTCGGTAATTCTACTAAAATAACATTATTCTCAACACCATGTAATGTTTATGCAAGTTTCTGTAAAGGAAACTGTTTCTTTCAAGATTTCAATGTGCAAGCGATTATGAACTGACCCCCGATGAACCATAATAAAGCAATTATTTTGGCTTTAGTTAGTTAAACTTAGATTTTTAAATTCAGTGAGATTTGCTGAAGCTTATTGCAGACTCAGAAATTTCTCCTTTTATTTCTGTGGAACTTCCGATTGCCTTTACCTTGAACGGAGTGCAGATCAGCTGATTGTCATGACTCGGTGATGTTTTCCTTTACCTTGTCAAATGCTGTTTACCCAGTGTAAGAATGACGAGTCCTCACCGTTCCTAAATTAAGAGCAAACCAGAATCTTTCTTCAGCTCTGCCAAGGTTTTGATATTTATATTTTACTCGTTAATGCTGTTTGAAGCTTATATTAATTCTTGTACTTTATTACTACATATTATTCTATAATTATGTAATTATACTGGTTTGTCAGCCCATCAGTCTTTTTTTGTCATTTTTTTCAGCCTCCGTGAATTTGTTCCAGGCTTTGACGTATTAGTATTGCAAACCAGTGAAGCTTTTAACACTGCAGTTTTAATATTTTCATGTAAATGGTGATAAAATGGTCATTCTGCTGTAAAACTCCAGTACTATCATGCTGGCAGCCACCACTTCATCCTGACTTCCCTGGTGTCCTCTCTGTGTGTGTACCTCTGTAACTTCAGTAATGTTACTCCTGATCTTCTGCTTAAATTGAGGTTTTCTTGAAGTCGTTAGGAGTGCCTCTGTTCTACTCGTGGAGTTTTCAGTCAGGGATTTGCACAACAAATTAAATTTGAACTAGACACGTGCATAGCCTCAGCGTTTTCTTGAAATGTATTCCATCCACTCCAGATTTTATCCAGGATGAACGTAAATTGTCTCTTAAAAAAAGCTTGTTAGGCAAATCACTTGATAAACTTTTTCTGCAGAAAGTAATGATTTCTTAGAGAAAAAGAAGGGAGCAGGGGGGATTCTCTCTTCCTTTAAAGCCACTTTACTTTCTCTAGCTGTGCAAATAGTACAATGAAGAAAATATTATTGCACCCAGCATAAGAGCGTTTTACTGCATGCGCACAGAGAAAATGTCTTTTAATGTAAATGAAAACAAGAGAAAAAAAATGAAATATGTAATAAAATAGGCCCTTCAGGAATGCTGGGCTTAGGCATCTGGTTGAAGCTGAGCGTTTCAGCTAATGTTACTGTGTGTACGCTATGGGCGCTGTGACTCATTTGCCAGAAGTAGTGTTTGAGCGTACACAGATTATACGTTCAGGATCTCTTTGTGGTAAAGGCATAGGAGGAGAAAAGCAAAGAATGGGAGCTATTAACTACGTCTTAGTTCTGTATTGCTGCACAATGGTCTCTGTGTTCGCTAGCAAGAATCTGTAACACAAATGAAATGGATTAACTATTTGAATAGAGTTGTTATTCAAAATTTTGCACAATTTTAACTGTGAAAAGCAGCCCACTGTTTACAGCAGAGCTGGAGAGGAAGTTTTTGGCAGAATGGTTTTTCACATTTTTCCTCACAAATGCCACTTTGTCCAAATTGAAACCATTTGTGGACAGAACTGGTTCTGATTAACTTCCAATTAAAAGTTTCAAATTGATACTTTTGACATTTCAAAACAGAAAATAACCATTTAATCATAAAAGTCATTTTGAAATTTAGAGACAACTTGGAGGAAAATATAACTAAAATGATAAAGTTTTAACATTGAAATAAAACTTTTTTAGATTAGCAAAAGAGGCATCCTTTGATGCATTTCACCTAAACATTTGAGGAAGATTTTTATGTTGTTGAAAATGTGTTTGTCAATGGTCATTGGCAGAAAATATTTCAAATATTTTCATTGTCAAATAACTACTTCCAATCGAGATCTAGTCTTGATCTTGACAGATCTAGTATTTGTCTCCAGATACTGTCAGGAGCAATCCCCAGACAGCAGAAACTTAACATCCAATGCTGCTTCTTCATCCCTGAAGACTTTCCAGGGGACTTTAGGATCTCCCTCTTCTTACATATGAGTGAGTGGCAAAAATATACACTACATACGCTCTGTACTGCAAAACACTCCCATTCCATGCTCACATCTTTAATGAGTCACAGTGGCATGCTGTACAGGAACATACAGGCAAGGCCAGTATCACGGTTTGGGCAGTGTTTTCTGCTTTGGTCGAGTTTAGCTGTGTTTTAGGAGTCAAGGGTAGGATTTTTGCTCCCAGTCAGCCGCGTGACCTTGGGCCGTGCCCTGGGCTGCTCTGTGCTCCGCTGTATCTCTGTGCCTCACATCCAAAATAGCGGTTGCAGTAACCAGATGAATCTTGTAACAATGACGGAAATGCTTTGCAGAGAACTTGTGAAATTTGATTGAATTGTCACTGTGTGTGCTGACTTCTTTGCAAGGGAGCCCAGAGTGATTGTTTTCAGACAGCGCACATCAACAGCTTCAGCCCCGATACTACCACTTTTTATGGGAACTAAGTAAGATACCACCTTAGTCCTAGCAAGACTGGAAAAATCTGGGCTTTATTATTGCTGGGCAGTCTTTTTGTACGGAGTTGTACAAGGTGCTACACAGACGTGAAAGGCAGAATGAGTAAGCAGGTAAGGAAAGTCAATTTGTGCAAATAAAATACATAAAAACAAGGGCATTCAAGCAGATCCTTACTAGAAGTTTTTTTCCACTACTGTCTGGATCCCAAGCCACCTTCCCTCGCAACTCGGGAGGGATTCATTTCGTTAAGGTATCAGCCCAAATTCTTTTTGTTTCTTGTTAAAAGATTGCAGGTCCCCCTAAAGATAAGAAGTCGTTTGCACTCTGGAGAACTTACTTTGTAGAGTAAGTTTCACTGGTAATTAAACCAATTCTTTGTGAACTACATCTGCTTTTACTGGAACTTTACTGTGTTCTCTCTTTCATCAAGTGACTTTCAAGCTACCGGTTGGAACCTACCAGTCATCCACCAGCCGTTTAATTACGGGACTGGTGCGCAGAGGTGTTCTGCTCCATGCACTGTAGCTCTTGCAACAAAACCAGGGAGTGTTGAGCCGTGTGTCATCAGTATTCATGTACTTGTGTCACTTCTATTTACATTTTGGTTTTGTACTTACAGAACTCTTCAAAAGCCTCACAGGCCCCCTCACCTTGGGGCGGCAATGGAAAGTGAGTATTTTCTGCTGAGTACTTCTGTCTGGGAACAAGTGGTTCCAAGAGGGGGGGGGAAATGTTTTGGTGCCTCTAAAGGCAAAGGACAGGCCATGACGCAGTGGTTTGGGAGCTACAGGTATGTTTCAAATATGTAGCAGGTAGAAAATGTTTTTCTCTGCCACAGAATTGATCTTACAGCCTTGGGCTTGTGGGGGTAAGGGGCTCCCACTGGGCTAAATCAGGTACCTGTGTGAGCCACCCAGCGTGGGTGGGAAGGAAGAGCTGAAACACACCTTCATCTTTGTGCAAAGCCTCCTTTAAGTCTAAAATCAGCCATGGTGAGTCTGTGCTGAATTCTTGACAGTTTGCTTCTCAAGCCAAATGAAGGCCATAATAATATCTGTTAATTAGCTAGCGAGTACCATGTCATTTCAGAAAGCCAAAGTAAAGTTAACCTTCAATGCAATGATTTTTCAATGATTCGTTCAGTAATGAAAGACCAATGAATATTTCATTGATATATGGTAAGTGCTGTTTAATAAAACTGAAGGCGTAATAGTGGTGAAAATGTGAAGGCACTTAGTCAACCAATTATCAGTGGCTTTATACTAACGTTAAAACACCCTCACCTCCGATATGAAGTCAGGGTAATGCAAGTTACGATCTGCTGTTCAATGAAGGTGCGTTGCTGCTGCAACCTTGCCTTTGTCTTGTGATGGCTATTGCCACCTGCCACACATTTCTCCTGCTCCTTTCTCCTGGCCACACATGCAGGTACAGGTAAAACAAAGGAGAAGGGCTTTATGTTTCTTTACTTCTTTATTTGAGTAGGCTGAATACTAGGTGACAATTATTATTGTTAATGGTCTCTTTCTAGTGGTTCATAAGAAGAAATTACTATTAGACCCTCCAAAGAAACAGAGTAATAAAGCTGTAGAAGGGGTTGAAGTTCAGCACACAAAGAGCTGAAGTTTTCAAACAGACTTCGTTCTGAATCAGTGCAAAAGCAAAAATTCCAACATTTTGCTTAAAAGAAAATATTGTCTTAGATAATTCAAAATGTGTGTTTATATAGATAGTTAAGTATAGATTATAACACAAACTAAAGTGATGAAATAGAAAACTACTTTAAATAAAAAACTAAAAGATATTTTAACATTGGAAAAGCAACTACTATATTAAATTATTCAGTATGTGCCAATTTTTCAAGGCATTTAGGTCAGTGAAACCTTGTGTTGCAATAAAAATACAGTAAGGTTTACATAAAGTTGTAGTGCTGAAATAGACAACTGAAGCATTACACCTCTTTTGCTCCTTAAGAAGTCGCTTATACCTAAAAATTTCATGGGGTGGAAGTTATTCTTTTATTCCTGTCCTATAATAGACCCCTATGAAGTGTGTGCTCTGCAGGTGATGACATCTCCCTTGCTATTTAAAGGAGTTGATTAGGTGCCCTGGATTTAGAATCAGTGGGTTTTCACTGGAGGAGAAAATTCTTGTCCAGCCACAACATAGGCAGCAGAAACCCAGCATTCGGGTCAGCATCACTTCTAACATAACACCCAGCTGATCGGTTTCTTCCCACTAACTTTGGAGATAAGTAAGTAAAGCTCTGAAATTGCACATCTCTTTTATTCAGAGAAGGAAGCACTTGACTCGTAAGAATAAGTGAATACGACAAGGCCTTGTTGTAATGGGGTTATTATCACACCTGTGACCCAACACACAAAGACCACAGTCCACACTCAAGTCTTCTGTCTCCTCTGTCTGGAGTCTCAGAAGAAAAGCTCTCCAGCTGGCTCAGAGTTGCCATATATCTCGGGTGTCTCCTGGTGGCTCCAAGGATTATCAGGGACCTGATGCTGCCACTGCCAGCATGTGCTCTGCCTTCCCCAGGGCTGCTCGCTCTACAGTTTCCTCTTATTCCCCTGCAAATTTGTACCAGCTGGGAAGAGAAGATGCACACCACAGAGGAGAGACCAAGCGTGGCATCACTGGAGGTGGATCAACAGCCTGGTTCAGAATGGGGAGACAGCAGGGTATTCTTAAATCTTTTTTTGAACAAAGAAAAACTTACCTATTGCCACGAAGTGTAGTCTGCTCAGGATCTCAAACCTTCAAAAATCTCAGCTTGGCTTACTGGAATTTTTGGCCACTGTTATTTGAAAGGGTTGTGAACCTCTACAAAGTTGGCTTGAGTTCCAGGCTGGCAATGAAACAAATTTTCCCTGGTTTCATTACAGAAATGTTTCCCACCTCTAGCGACAGAAAGCACAAAATAGAGAGATTTAATAGACTCACCACAGTAATAATGGCTGTGCACAACAGGGTAAATCCAATGAACAATGTGCTTTATTTGGCAGAAGTGCGTCAGCTTGTTGTAAGTGGCTCTAACAAAATACTCCTGGTCTCCTCAGATACTTATGATTTTTAACTGCTCCCAGACCTAATCTAGTATAGTTCAGCTCTTCTGTGCATTAAAGACACTGTGGCGCGTCAAGTAACCAGGATGTTTTGAGACCTGACAATAAAACGTTTGTGCCATAGGATGTGCTTAAACTGTAACACATAAGCTGTGTAAAAAGCTACTAGCTGCTGAATTAATGTGGTCTCTAGCTCTGGAAAAAGAGCGTATCACAGGAGCCTGTTGTTGAGCGCAGGTAATGGCGGGGCACTGCTGGAAAATCTGCAGCAAAAGCTGTTGCCAGAATTGCCTTTCAGCCCAAGGCTGTGCCGTGGCGGCAGTCTGTCCTGCAGCACCTGCAGGGTATCAGCACAGCAGGTCTGTGCCCACGCTCCACGTTCAGGACCATTGATGGTGGCTTGTGAAGCCAAGAGAAGGAGCCTTTTTGTCCTGGGGTTTGGGTCAGGCCTGTAATGAGTCTGAGTGAGCTCGATGCTGTTGCACAGCGTGAGGCATCAGTGGCCGCCTGTCAAGAGAGGGGTTGCAACATCCCCATCCGGAGAGTTTTGGTGTCTTTGCTTCACGCAGAGAGCGCCGGGAGCATCTTGGCCCTGAATTTCAAGTGTGTGCCGCAGCAAATCGAATGCATTTGTTTAGGTAAGTGGTTCCAAATGGGGGCAAGAGAAGAGATTTTTGGAACCCTTAATCTTGTTCACTGAAACAAATTTTCAAAGAGAATAGCTGTATGTGAGCGTTCAGTGCTTGCACAGCTCTAAACATGAGCTTGCTGTGCTGACCTCCGCACTGCCTGCAGCCAGCAGGTGATGCCTAATTGCTGGTGTTAGAATTAAAGGAAAATCTATATTGGAACATTAGTGCTGCACTAAGTAGGTAACTTAAAACACTGCTCTGTACAAAACTGCGCGGATGAACTGTAGGCAATTAGAAACAAATCTCCATAGCCAGCCTTAAAAGAATCCTATAGAGATATTCATAATCCTACAGTACCCTCAGCTCCTAATACCGCTCTGCAGGGTGCTTTTAAGACTTGCACTTTACTTATTGTGGTGACTGTATTTGGAGCAAACTGTCATTGTGGTTTCCACAAAATGCTTTGATAATAAGCCAATATTGCACATTGAGTGTTTTCTAACTGCCGTTGCAGCTTTTGGCAGCAGGTAGAAAAATCATTACAGCTATGAGATACTTCTTTCTCTGAAAGACTGCTCTATTTTTATGATAGATTTTTTTTTTTATTTTTTAAATAACAGGTTCATTTGTAGGGAGAATTAAATCCCTCTTTATTTTCAGTCACTCCCGGTTTATAAGCTCTCCTTTCTCATCAAACCAGGAGATACTACCCCGTTCTCACGTGATTGGGGTGCAGAGTTCATTTTTCCAGTGCATCTAGGATGGCAATAAAGTGGTGTGTGTAAGGGAACTCACTCTTCTTTTACCTCTCACAGGAGCACAGAAACGCCATCGCCCATGTCCCTGAGCCCGTCCCCGGTCAGCTCTGCTGGAAGCAGCGCGGGCACCGCCAGCTCCTCCTTGGCGGGGACCATCACCATCCCTCAGCGCATCCACCACATGGCTGCCAGCCACGTCAACATCACCAACAATGTCCTGCGGAGCTACGAGCACTGGGACATGGCTGACAAGCTGACTAAGGAGAACAAAGGTGCCCCGCTCGGTTTCTTCCTTGTCCCCTTTGGCTCATCAGCTTTAGCTTTCTTTCTGTTCTCGTAGGCGTTGTTGGGAATTGGACCCAGAACCATCGCGTCTAGGAGCACAACTGTGACAGCTTGAGCAAACAGACCAAATCTGCTTGCTGGTCACTGTAGCCAATGCCTATCTTCTCCTGTCAAGCACAGAGGGGGGATGTGTAACACACGCTGAACATGGGGTTATCAGAGCAGCTGGCAAATAATTTAGCGAACATGAGCCCCAAGTGATGAGAGCTTTTGAGTCTGCAAATTCGTTCACAGTTTCAGCTTCTCATAGAGCACCGAGGTTATTTTCATACTGCTCTGTCAACCGGTTTAAGACTATTAAAATGCTAGCTAGGATAATAAGCAAACATTAGATTGTATGTTTATGCAGGGAGTCCAATTAGGAGATGTCCACTGAAAGCCATGACCTTGACTCTCCTATGGTTGGATTGCAAATCTGCTTGTTTATTCCTAACAACAAAACGTAAGTCTTTACTACAGTTGTTTGAAAGCAGATTTGGCAAGCATTTTGTGACTGGGTTATGTCGAGTCTAGCGGAGTGGCTGAGATGTAACTAAAGGACAAATTTGGCCTATTGTTGGCCAGCCGTGAACTTCCCCATGATAATGTAATTATTCAGATTCCAGCTTTGGGCTTACACAAATCATTGACAAAGCTTTCTTTGACACTAGAGATGCAGAGCCTTACTGGGAAATATTCTCATCATAAATTGGCTCATTCTCTTAAATTATACTGAGATTTCAGATGGCTGACTTTTCCTGACAAATGTGCTCGCTGTATGCAGTTTGATCTTACTCCCATTAATGTCAGTGGCAAATTTCCACTGATTTAGAGAAACTAAGCTTGAGATTTATAGAGTTTTATGTCTGAATGGTAGGTCGTAATGATCTATCCCTGGATGAGGAACAATAATAGAAGTTCTGTCCAGTCCTCCCCACTGCTTCTTGTCTTTGTTCGCATTGGTTAATTTAGTAGCAGTGCAGTCATTTTGGATTTTTTCCATAGCTGCATCCATTTTCACAAAATGTGAAAGTGATTCCCTGTCAAATGTACTGCAGAATGTTACAGTGGGAATGCAGAAGGATGCTCTGATAGGAGAAAGAGATGGCGATAATCTTGTAATTAGCCCTGTGTGTTGTGGAGTTGTTAAACGTTCTACTTGGTATTGAATCAAAATAGCTCAGGCATTCAGCCAGCAGACAGAAAATGTACCCAGCCACTGCTGTTATCAGTCCTAGAGCTGGATGAGAAAAAACCTGCTGACTCTCTTTCTGCATTCCCCCCCCCTGCATACTTCTTTGTTCTCGTTTTGATTTACGATCAAATAAGCCCAATTCTGCAAAGCCGTATAGGAATAATCTTTATTCAGATGAGCAGTCCCTTTGACTTTAGTGGGACTGGATGCATGAATAAGGGATTCTCACATGAGCAAGACATCTAGGGTTGTGCCCTCTTCTTTCCTATCTTGTTTCACAAACTGCAGCCATGTTACAGGCAATGGAAAGTTTGTGTTACTTCAAATTTCATTTAAGTATTATAAACCATTCGAGAGAGATCAGAGTTTCATACGTGCTATAGCGTGTCTGTCTTTACATTTTGTCTGGAAAGATACCTCATTTCTAATTAAACACTTGATTTAAAGCCGCGTGCTTAAACACAACTGAACTGCAATTTGAAAAATTCATGGTGTGACAAAAAAGTATATAAGAACTGCTGTGATACTCTGCAGGTCTTCATTATGTCACATGATGGATTCCATTTACAGAAGGATATATTTAAGACACTTTGACGAGAGAAATGTTAGAGTGTTTCATGAAACCTAGCTGCGGTTATTTTAGTAGATGTCATCTGCACCTCTCAAATAATTCAAAACACCTATATTGTGCTGGCTGGGACAGGACTCATCCCTTTCCCCGTAGCTGTCTCTAATCCACCTTTGCCCACTGGACGGGCCGTTGCAGTGCCCAAGCTCTGGTACACGGCCGTGTGGACTGCGAGTTCAGAAGTGCCCCATGACACGAGCAGGGTAGGTGCGAAGCCCAGACTCTGCCTTGAGTCCCAGGTGAAGGCCAGGTGTCTTGGCCTCTCAATCAGGGGTTCAGACAGTCAGTTCATCACAAAAAATGAGATTTACACCCCCTCCTTGAAATAAGAATGGTCTCATCAAACAAACAAACAAACACAAATGCACAAAGAAACCCACATTTAAGATAAACACGAGTTTTATTTTTAAAGAAAAACAGATCCGGTCATTATTTTCTTTTTTTTTTTTTTTTGTGGTCAGCTCTCATTGTTTCTGTTGTCATCTGAATCACAGGGTGTGTCTGCCCAAGAACATGTCCCTGATGAGCTAATAGAAATGGCTATAAAAATGTGGCCCTATCATTGTAATGTCTAATCGCCTTTACCTCTGAGTCTTACTGCTGTCATAGATGTTTCTTAGGTCATGCCCATGCAGACACAAGAGATTTCTTCCACATCTTGGAGCTGTGTAGGCTCCCCTTGCCCACGGCTGTCAGCTTAGGTTTTGTGCTCCTCTGAGTGTGCCTGCACGCTCCCAGTTTGGACTTGACTCATGTCCAGCTGGCTCAGAGCAGGAGACAGAAGCCTTTCTTGTCAGCCTGACAAAAGATGTGCCATTAAAATAAAAAGGCATAGCGAGAGGGAGAACAGCAGAACTGTGACCCGCCAAGCTGCTCTGGTTTGAAAAAGGAAAGCGGGAACTTGCTGCCGTGTACCTCTGGTTGAACTTCCCCTGGTCGGTAGAGTGCAGAGTGTGTGGGAGCATAGATGGAGTTTGTCACAAACTGCGTATGTAGCAGGCCAGGCTAAACTGCAGACTTCCCGAAGCCAACCTGTGAGCTGGTTTGTTTTGGATCACCCAGAGAGTTGTTCACCATTTATAACATCAAACTCTCAGCTGACTTTACAAAATCAGATAATTTTTTTAAGCTCCCAAAGATAGCAGCACTTTCAACTCTACAGTCGAAAACTATCAACTCTGTAGTGACAAAGGCCTGTTCTTTCACATATAAATTTAATAAGTGGCTTCGGTGCTTATAGCTTTTTCAAGAAACGTTAAACTGAAATTAGGCTTTAAGGTGAATTCTCAGTGTTTAAAGCAATTATTATTTCTCTGAGCCTAGAATGAGATCTCTAGAATGCAAGCAAGACAGTGCATTATTTGGCTTCCAAATGTATTGATTTTACACTGGAAGGGGGGAATAAAAGACAGAGGAAGGAAGATTAAAAGTAACTGCTGGCTGCAGCATCTTAACTGGTGATAGCCCTAAGCTTTCATTATGCTTGCCTCCAGCCAAATCACTTTGTGCTGTGATACTGCCGGAGCTCCCAAGCTGACCAGGGTCAGGCTGTCAATACTTGGATAGAAGACCTCAAAGCAGCACTTACTTGCTGAAGAAAGTACTGATAATGATTTTGTACCCATCATCTGCTCTCCCGAACTGCAGCCGATAGAGCATTAGCTGGCTGAGTGCAGCGCACCGGGTTTTAGATAGGGTGAGAATGTAAGGGCTCAGCCACCAGTTACTGTGATTGTGGGTTGTTATCTGAGCTCTGAGGGGCTTTAACTGCGAGCGGGCTCCCACTCACCTAAATATAGTGTAAGTGTTGTATGTGTGGGAACGCCTGTGCCCCAGTGAGCAAAAAGACAAGCTGTGGGAGAATAGAGGACACAATCCAGTTCTCCATTGAAAGCAATTAGGAAAGGTCTGTTGGCCCTAACAGGATTAGTCTTTCACCCAGGGAGCATCTAACACATGCCACAAAGTAAACTGGTGTGTTGCTTCCTAACTATGGCTCTCTGTTCAGTGACGTCCTGTTAACCCTTCCCACCACCGGATCTGAGTGGCCTTACCCATCTTTTCTTTCCCCTCATCTGCTAGATGCTCTTTTCCTGCTGCGTTCCCTCTCTCTTCTTCCTTCTCCCCTCCCACCCCACACACGTCCTCCGGGTCTGCAGCTGGCGCAGGATGAGCAGAGGGCCAGAGCTGCTGCAATGGCAGTAACAGAAATTGGAGGGTGGGGAACAGAGCAAGCAAGGTCATCTGCAAGATCCAGACTAGCTCTTCGTGCCCAGGAGAGGGTACAACATAGAAAAGGAAGCGCCACAGTTCGTTGCCAGCTGTTTAAACCATGCAGTCAGCAAACCTAGGCTCGAAAAAAATGGAAGTGCAGATCATCAGAGCTAAAGGAAGATTATTGGCAACCATTCATACCATGTTGTGGTTGACTTCCAGCACGACTAATCTAATTTGGACTGTTTAAATATATTGTTGCCTTTGTTTAAATTCTTTCCTATCCCTCATGTGCTCATGTGCACACCGTCTTGAGAGCTCAGTAATTGCACTGCTACTACTAAGTGGGAAATCACGGTAATACGTGTATTTTTGTACCATTGCCTGAAACAATGACTTCTGTTTCTTGTGTATTGCAGAATTCTTTGTAGACCTGGACTCAGTGATGGGACCCTTAACACAACACAGCAGTATGACCAATCTGGTTCGTTACGTTCGCCAAGGACTCCACTGGCTCCGCATTGAGGCTCATTTGTTGTAGTGACTGCTGCCCTGTTCATTACATCCCCATTCTTCTACCTCTACCAGCGCAGAGACGATCACTGGTGGAACTCCACTCATTTCTGGAAGTTTATTCATGTAACTTCATTTTTATTGCCTTTTTTAATATCCTATCTATTGGAAGTAGAAGTCACCGTAAATGGAACTTAAGACTCAAGAGCAGTATGTGTTGTACCATCTAATCATTTTCAACAATTTTCTATGCCTTGTGTCTCCTGGATCCTGCCATCCTTATGTGCTTTATGGAACGGTACATTCCCTGCAGTATTGTTTTAAGTCCATGCTGCCTTCACGTGAAAACAAAAAAGCACTTTGAGAAGATATGGATTCCTGAGAAATAGTACAAAGCGTCTTAAATATTTGAGGGTATATATGAGAAGTCCCTTCAGAAATAAATTAGTAGAAGTTATAGCTATTCATTCAAAATCACGTTCTGAACCTGAACCAAGCTTTTCGACGCTTAATTCTGGCATCATTACCTGACACAGTACATTCCTAAGATTTCATACTTCCTATAGGCTTAGTCTCTAAAAGAGAACATTGAATATCTTACAGGTACATAATGTAAGATCACCAAAGGTGTTAAGAGGTAAAAGGTTGAAGGAATGCCTCATTAAAGAACGACGACACACTATGCAATGAGGTTTTGATATTCCATTCTTCCTGTTTATTGTAGGCTTAATAATTTCAGTAGGCAGCAGAATTTATTGCAGTTTTTAGGCAATTTCAAAATATTAGCTTTCATAGTCTTATCTACCATTCCTGTACTAAATCTGTGAATTTTCTTTCAGTTTTACTGTTTAGTCTCAAACAAATACTCATCCAAGATTTTTCTTCATAGACCAATGTCTCCTTGCATAGTGACTCAGTGAAAGCAGATTTTAGCAGGACCGCTGCAACTCTAAGCATTGATATTGTATGTAAAAATCCATTAATAAGTGTATGGAGATTCTTCTTGAAACTCTCTAGAAGTTTAACTAACCAGCTACTGTTGAAACATCATAATTCCATGTGGCATCAATTTTCACCTGTTTTGTTCATTTCAGAGCATTAGAAACGAACAGTATTATCTTGCTATCTTGAAAACAATGTCAAATTAAATAAAATCACCAGATTTACCCAAAAGCAATATAACATTTGTTTAATAATGGCCACAAATACTTCAGTCAGATTACCTATTTTCCAAACTCTGCATCTGTTTACCCATGCTGTCATGTTTTGGACCATTCCTCTAATGCGTGAATAATAATGAGACATTTCAGATAGAATTTCAAAGCAATTGTGAATAAATTACACCATTTCACATTTGCTCTTTCCTCTTCTTTTTTTCCCCTGCTGTAAACTGCACTGCTCTTCTGGTGCCACTGTAGGAAGCGCTGGTGCATGAAACAAAACAAAATGAATTTATATCAATAATTCACAAGACTTTAAATGGTCTCATCTCATTCTTGATATAACGCCTGCATACCTTACTGAGCTGTAAATTCCATTTCTATAAACAGAAAATGCTCATAGCAATGTAAATATTATTCTGTCTCATCTCATTGAAATAATACAATGTGTATTAAATGCCATCCAGATATTAGTTAATTGCAATTACCTTCTGCTATATAATCCTGTATATCCTTTAATCTGGTGAGTTATTGGATTCCACTCACTGGGTTGTGACCAGATAAATAGGACAAATTTGCATTTAATAGGTTCAGACTGTTATGATTTTTAGAGCAGGCCTTGGATATTTGCAATAAGAGCAGTTTAAGGACTCTGCCCAACGCACATTTAAGACAAACATTACTGTAGCTGTTGTATGTTAGCTCCCTGTAGTCCTACCTTTTCTTAAAATCAATAATTCCTAATAGTTTGTTCCACAAGACTATATTGTAAATTTAGCCAAGGTGCATCGTTGGAGAAATCATCCAGTTTAGGGCTGTCCGCAAAGGATGTTTGCAGAACATGCACATCCTGTATTATCTGCACATTCCTGTTCCTGAAGTGGTCGATACAGCCTTATCTGTTCTCTGAGGGTTTCGGTAACATGGCTGAGACGTGAATCTGACAGCATTTGTCACGCTGATTCTGACCCCAGTAGCTAATGAATAAAACCGCGACGGTGAGAACTATTCAGAAATGTAGATGAAAGGTGGTTGCTGGGTTTTTTTTAAAGAGAAAGAAAACAAAACACTTGAAGTATTGTATTTTACTTTTTTGAACGGGGTGAGTACTTAGATGAAGTAGTGTCGGGGTGGTTTTGTCATAAGCCAGAGTTTTCCGTTCTTCTTGCAAGATCTCACCAATGAGATTCAGTAACTATTTAGCCTAACTAAGTGCGTTGTCGTCACTTGTTCCTTTAGCGCAGACTGAAATCCTAGACTTCCATGCATTTATGAAGGATAGAGATGTCTTGAAATGCAGTCTTCAGTCACAAGGCTGTTCAAAGAGTTAGCTGCAGTCACTCGGTGAAGACAATGTGTTATCTTTCCCCTGGTGCTTGCAGTAAACAGGCTCCTATCTCTAAATTTACCCTGTGTTCACCATCTTTTGCTTAAACAGCTTAAGGAATTAGCCCACCTGATTTTGTATCCTGTGACTTAGTTTGAAATGTATGCTGAATCAATGGCATGATTAGAGTAAGTCCAGCAGTCAAGTCTAGGATCACAAGCCAACTTACTATTTAGCAGTCTTGTTTCGAAAGCGGCTTAGAAACAAATTAAATATGGAGAGTGAATTACCGTCTTATCCCAGGGGATGATGCTTCTTTTGGGTTAGTTATTAAGGATTATTGCACTTTTACAGGCACTATATTCATCTCATTTCAAATGCCAACATGTCATCTTTGTGGAATCATTTTACCCTTTAAAATATTACTTCCAGCAGAGTTAATCAAATGAGATTGTTTGTTTGTTTCAATCCAGGGAGAAGCAGCATGTGTTTGCTTGGACATTTGCTATGGCTGCTCTTAACGCTGCCCACTTCAGGCATTCAAACTCATGAACCAAGCACCAAAAATTACAAGATTGGCTTCAAATCATGGGTTGTTGGTTTGGTTTTTTTTAAATAAACTTTTTTGGTTCCTGTATTGCCTTCTGGATACTGAGCTTTGAGACTGATTTCATGACACATTTTCAGGCATTTTTCAAGCGTGCCAAGGGCCAGAAATGACACATTTGTTTTTAATAGTGATAAACTGGGACGGTGATGTAATCTCTTGATTTCTGCAGCTGGGATTTAAGAAGGACACCAAGCTTCATAAAAAATTGCCACCGCTGACAAGACTGTCATTTGTGTCCCATGCTTCAGGAGGTTTGGAGCAATATCAATAGTTCAGCAGTGAAGGGAGCGTGCCAGTAAAGGGCTAAATGCAAGCATTTGGGAGCTCCATCAGTACAAAATCCAAGGGAGCAAAATCCTAAGTGCTCAAGCGAGGCATTTACATAGCGCTTAACCTCCATGTCAAGAGCAGCAGCAGCTCTTAAGTGAAGTATTTGACAACGTGCAGGCAGAATATCCTGCTGAATGCAGTCTCTCTCACCATGCGACGTGTGTTGGGTCCTCAAGAGCAGGGATCAAAGGGAAAGCCTGAGATGATGTGTCCCATATGGGCCATCATCTCTTAGACCGTGTCCCATTGGTCACTGATCTCAGCTACGTTCCTTTGGTTCCTTTCAAAGGACGTATCGCTCTTCCCACACTTAGCAAAGTAACGGTGTAAACGGTTCACGCTGAGTTTGGATAGCCGGGTTTGGCCCAGTAGTTGTGCTTTTTTTGTTTGTTTGTTTCATTTTGTCTTATCTTTATTTTTTTAGTTATTCTGATTTAGCTTACAGCCTTTTTGTTGATAGTGTTGGTGGCAACTTTCACAGCTTGCTTCATATAGCTTGTAGCTTTACTTTTTCTTACATGGTCTTTGGACTTTTAATCATTTAAATAGTCTCTCTGTGATTATATTGTCTCATTTACAAATTACCTCCTGTAAAAGGTAGGGACAGGTCTGTTGATAACAGTGTGGGGTTTTTTAAGAATAAAGATCGAGATCGTTATCCCTCCTAAAGAAGCAGAATCTGAGAAACTGAATCTGGACTTTAATTTCTGTGCTTTATTAATTTCACAGATTTGATGATGTTCTTCCATTATAACAGTTTAGATTTGCTCACAAGTTTTTAGATACTTTGGATGAAATGTTTTCATTGTATTTTTATCAGTATGTAATGCTGTCTAAATCCAATGATTAGTTTTGTGAGTGCAACGTAAAAGATAGCAAAAATGGGGCTGGTTAGGTTTCTGACTTAGGTGTTGGTATACTACTTTGCTTTGAGTTCAGGAGAAACTCCATTACACACGGTATTGAAGCCAAGCACGTGTGTGTGTGTGTGTATGTGCGCACATACGTTTGCATTTGGATGCGGATTTGCAACAGATAGTCCTTGCTCAGGACTTCATAGCACAGGAAAAATGATGCGACAGCTGTAAAGAGAAAACACTCGTGCTGCTGCTGAGTGGTAGCAAAGCTATTAAAGTGTTCCTCTGTAGTTTGTGTATAGTCCTATTTGCATCTGTTGTCTCCTTGCAGGCAATGAAGGTATGACAGAAGGTAGCAACAACTCTGTCATCTCGGTCCTGTGGTCCCTGAAGTCAGTGTCAAAACCAAATGTGCTGTCAACATTTTGTTTTTCAGAAGGTTAACTCATTTGCAATAGAGCAGTGTCTTGAAATTTTAAGAAAGGCAAAATATTTCCTAAGTCACCAAAGAAAATTAATTTGTCCTTTTCGACCAAGTGTAGAAATGTCCTACGTTTGGGCAGACCCACAGACCGAGGTGTCATTGCAAAGGGCCTTTGCCTCTCGCAGCATCTCCCCGGCCCCACCAGAGCGCACTGGGCGTGAGGCAAGGGGGGTGAAGGTGAGAAACCAGTCCACTGTCCTTATGACATCTTCCAGCTTTACTATACATACTATTTTATAAATGCAGATAAAAAAAGTCGTCTTTAATGTTGGGAGGGCTCAATTCCTCCATTTCTAATACTCCTCCTGGACTTCCGTGGTATAACCAGACCACTATACAGAGCAATGCATATGAGCATTCTGTATTGTCTAATGAGAGAGAGAGAGAGAGAGAGAGAGAGATCTCTCCCTAGATATAGTGACATATTTTAGATATACCCCTTGATATTTTGTAGCCTGTATGTATAGGCTAAAACTCGGTGAGGCTCTCCTTCATTATCAAGACCTCCCTGCGACTGAATGCAGAACATTCCTGCCTGACTTACAGAGTAGCCCTCTTCCCTGCCGTATTCTTGTCAGACCTGCCTTTCGGGTGGACTCACTAGCTTTACTTTAGCCATTCTGTTTCAAAGATGTTTTGTCTATTTCTTTTGTCTTCCAAGATCAGTGATTCCAACCATCACGCGCCAGTTTAAACCCATGGTGGTAGCTGTTGAAGTCAGAAGAGATTGAGTTCAGATCTTGCGTACAGCCAGGGGGATCCCACGGCTCTGCAGACAGAAATGAGAGCAAATTCAGGGGCAGATGAGTTACTGCATAAAACTGGTGTCAGATGAGAATCAAACCTGGCCTCATCAGGAGGCACTTCAACGGAAATATTACGAAGATAAGCTGTGCCCAGAACCGCAGGGTACCACACCAACTCAGGCAGCTCATTGACGCTGTAATCATATTCGGCAATGGTAAAGATGTGAAGGGTGGTTTAAAGAAACTGGGGCAAGTTGGTGTGGTCTGGCATTGTGAGTTTAACCTGTGTGCGCTTCTTGGGAAAGGGGATTCATTACTGTTGATGTGTCCTGCAAAGTAACACCTACACCTACCTATATCACCTACAAAATCCGAATATGGCACCATCCCATCCAATTCCTTAATCCACCTCAGGGTGCCACCGCATGTCACAAAGAGCTAGTGCTTGTCACTGCTCTGAGGTTGCCATAGAGTTAAACCATTTTTCCCTGACAACTCCAGCAAGGACCAAGCCCAGGGACCCAGCAGCCAGCTCAAGTAGCGATGTGTGTACTCAGTGCTTTATGAGGGGCCACAGAAAAGCCCTGACTTTGCCTACCACGGGCTGTGGAGCCGCACAGAGCTCCCTGAGCCCTCAGCCTGCTCAGGGTGTTGGACTACTACAGGTCTGCACAGTCTGAAGCCCCACGTAGCCCTGGCCACCGTACTGGTGTGCAGGGGACGTGGTGGGGGACCAGTGCTGTCCCCAAGAGGACTGAGTGACCCCAGCCCCACCACCTGGGTGCAACAGAGCCGTGGCTCTGCGTTGCTCTTAGGTCTTGGTCCTCTGCGGCTGCAGATGGGACTTGGATTCGAGCGCTCGCTTTTACTTGCACTGCGTCTGGAAACACTAAACGAGTTGAGAGAAGCGGTGCATGCAGTAACGTCATAAGACTAAGGCAATATTCACCATATGCAGAATTGCAATTTAAATTGTAGTGTCCACTGGACCACTCGCGCGTACAGGACTCCAGCTGAGTCCTGCTGATGCCAGTGGTAAAAGCCATGTGAGTGGATGACGCAGCTGTTTGAGACTTGTTTTCTTCTTTGATTTTAACTTAGTTCTCCTTTATGCAAGTCCTCTAAGCTCTCTGTGCTGGATATAAGTTTACTCCCAGTTGTGTGACCCCGTTGTAATTCCATTGAAAACCCATCAAGTAGAGATAGCCTTAATTTCTACTCAGTTATTTCCTTCCCTGAATTAGAAGTAAAGTGAGATTCTGAAGTGAATTTTGTTGTTTTAATGGACAACAGTAACTACAATGGACCAAACTTTGAGCTAAGCAAATGTAAAGTGACTTGTCTCGGCTTGCGGGACCAAATTCTGCTGTCATATGGCAATCGCTCAAGACTTATGGAGCTTGCTGAGCACTGTTTATCAAAGGAGAAGCTGGTTAACAAAAATGGCATAGCGTTGCCAGAGTTAAGTTTATTAGGCCAGAACTATAGTTGCGTTAACCCAATTAATTCAATGGAATTACACCCATTTTTGTCCAGGCTGAGCATCCACCCCGCTGAAATTAGTTCAAGGTCTCTGGACTAGTTCTGGAATAACTGCAAGCAGACTTGCTCTTCGACCAGACCGTATGTTGAACTCAGCCCTTGCTCAGGGAAACCAGCGTTGACTTCAGTGACAAATAACATGGAGTTACGGACATGAAGAATCTTTGACCCACTGGCAGGAGGCCTTTACCCTTGAATTTATGAGTGAACTGAACAGTGGCTAGCAACGCACATGCTTTATTTATGGCAGAGGTAGAGTACGAGTTCCTCAGCTGGTGTAAACTGGTGTAGGAGTACTGATTTCAGTGGAGTTAACCCAATATGCACACACTGGGGAGCGAACCCTTTAACCCCAGACTAATTTTTGCCAATATATCTCTATGCAGACAAACTCCCAAAGCTTTTATCATCATTCCTTTTTTACTGATCATACCAATGAAATTATTAATGTACCATAATCCTTGCCTGTAAGGAAATGTTGTACTTTGCAAAGCTATGCAGTATAGAGCACATCGTAAAACTGCTTTAGACCACACAGTCTGGAAGAGCGTTATCGGGAACTAGACTAACAGAGCAGCTTTTTATCTGATGTCGATTACACTTTCACTCTGCACTTCCACCGCTGAGTTTTACATATGGAGTGACTGATGGTTCTACGTTTCTGATGACTGTGGGCCAAAGCTTCAGCTGATGTGCCTCTAAGTAGCTCCGTAGACGTCAGTGCTGATTTACACCAGCTGAAAAACTAGTCCTCTCCCTTTTCATGCTGTGCTGTGTGCCCTAATGCAACTTTATAAATACATGCTGAAGCGGAGTGTATATTGAACTATTCTGATTCAGCACCAGGTTATCCCTGCTGAAAGAGTCGGAGGGTAATTTCTGCCTGCCATCTAGGCTCGCCTATGTTTTGGTTTTAACTAAAAGGCTTGTTGCAATTTCATTACCTCCGAGTTTAAATATTTACTGGCATCAGCATTAGCTTGCGTAGAAAAATGGCAAATAAATTCAAAAGCGTCAGTCTAGAAATGGAATCTGTTACTTTAGTTCAAAGACATTGCAGCAGGCTAAAGTGGTTTTTCTAAGCCAAATGGGTTTTGTACATTTAAAAGTCATGGCAAATATTTATCCAAGCCCAATTCTGCCCTTCTTCCCCTGAGCATCCTCATCAGCAGGTTGCTCCACTGAAGTCCACAGGAGCAACTGTGTAAATTAGTGCTCAGCACACGGATTGCAGAATCAGGCACCGAATATGTTAGGTTGATGCAATCAGGAGTTTAATTTTAGCCATACGTATCATTTGAGCACACTTAAAAATTATGTACATTTTATCCAAGCTGACAGTCCTTGTAATTCCATAAAATATTGTATAATTTATTCCTGTCTGTATTTTTGACATCTCTGGATTGCATATCTTCTACTGAATCTTAAATGCTGTTTTTTTAAAACCCACATTCAAAAGGCCTAAGACGTATTGTCACAGAATATGAAAACAAGTCAAAAGATCTGGTTATTTTTTGCTTTGGTTTTGAGCTCTCCTTCGGTTTGTGTTTTGTCTTTGGCTGTAGCACTTCCAGTATTTTAAAAATGGCTCAATTCAATTCAAGTTGCTTCCTGTCTTCTGAAAAAAAAAAAAAGCAAAATACAAATAAGGTTCAGGAAAAGTAATCCTGGCAAACTCAGTGGACGTTTGCTCTTTCTCGTTGTCTCGGTTTGTTAACCTAGCCATGCTGGCCGTAGTCTAGTATGTTTGTTCTCTTGCCCACCGTTTCTGGCTGTTGTGGCAAATACTACTTTTTCCTTTTTTTTTTTTTTCTTTTGTGTGTGTGTGTGCACACGCGCATGTATAATTAACCAAAATATCAGGAAAATTTATATATGCTTTCTTCTGGTTCCTGGAAATAGAGCAACATTATGACCATAAGGTCTTCCAGCAAAAGTCAGATTTAATTTCTGCATTGCAGTGCAACTTAATTAGCTATTGGAATTAGATTACGATTTACTAAATGGCCCCTTACCTTACGCTTTTACTTTTTATTTACTGTTGAAGTAGCCTTTTTTTTTTCTCATGTGTGCAAATATCATATCAGTAATCACTGCAATTCCACAAGGTGTCTTTGTTCTGAACAAGCATGTTATTCTTGTAAAGTTTTAAGTATAAGTTAAGATGTTTTGTACAGACCAAGGTAACTGTTAAAATGTCAAGCAATTACTGAAATGTTGTATAGTTATAAAAGTTTGATTTCTTTTGCTTTATATGTATAAAATTGTATCTTGCCTGTTTTGCTTTGTATTTCCAACGTGTTGCACAATTACGCATTTTGTTTACATTTGTTCCCTCTTCAGAAAAAAAAAGAAATAACAGTAATACTTTATGTACAAACATTTTAAATGTACTTTTGTTGTTTTTAAACACAATGTCTCTGTATAAATAATATTGGTTGAACTGGTACATTTGTGTCTCTCATAGAGGGATTAATTATACTGCCAGTGCATTGAATTATTTAAAAAAAAAAAAGTAAAATAAAATTTTTATGAAAATGTAACCCATTTTATCACTATAAATTATTCTGTCTTCTGCTATTTTCTCGTTCCCCTCTCAGGATACAATAAGTATGGTACAGTAAGTACTGTTTGTGGGAGAGCTGTCATTGGTTTTAATTTTTAATCAATGTGTTTGTGTCATTGCGGAGACTTAAAATGACTTGATGTTAGAAAATAATGTAGTGCTGATACCAGCTGTGAGGTAACAGGATCAATAGTGTGTTTTCCTCATCCCTGAGGGGCCTCAGCTGCAAGACAGCAGCCTAAATCCCGTCTGTCCCAAACCCAACCTAAAGAGGGAAGGAGCCAGGCTTCAAAGGCAGGATTCTTTCGGTCGCTTGCTGACAAGCGGCCCAAGGCTCCAGCGTGACTGAAGTGGTGCGATTCAGCGTGCCGACCCTCTGCGCGGGGCCGCGTTCCTCCCCGGGGCCTTCCCGGGATGACAAAACGAGAAATGCCAGCTTTTATATCATCGTTGCAGGAAGAGCTCGAAGAGCCGGTGCCAAGAATACAGGCTCGAAAGAGATGTAGAAAGCTCCCAAGAGACGCTAAGCAGCCTGCGATGGGGCGGCTCGGCGCTGCTGAGCCCGGAGCGAGCGAGGTCGAGCTGCCCGCCGGGGAGGGACGAACGGCGATGCTCCCGACACAAAGTCCATCTCGGGCCGCTGGCTCCAAGCAGAAGCAGCCGTGGCTGTGGTTTGCCGTACGGCCCCTCACGCTTTTACAGTCCTGCTGGAAACCTTTTCGTCTTCGTCTGGAGAACCGCGTGCTCTGGAGGTGCCGGGGGGAGGCACGGCCGGGAGGCGGCTGGCGGGGGTGTCTGAGCCCAGCCAGTGTCAGGGAGGGGGCGGTGAGCACGGACTAGGGATGGCATTGCAGAAGGACGCCCTGGGAGGCATAGCGGTGGGTGTTAGGCTGGATTTGAGGCCGAGTATTTACCGTGATGTCCTGCTTAAAACAAAGGTCCGGTAGCTGATACCCACCTGCTTCTCTGCACCACTCTGATCACTGGACACTGGAAAAGTGTCCCTCAGCCCACTTGTGTGACTGGGTACCTGTGAAGTGGGTGCTACAGCCCCAGTCCTTCTTAGCAATATGCCACTTCAGAAGAAAATCTGGAATGGGGTGTTTGGAGCTCACTTTCTCCATCGCACGTGCCCATTTTGCTTTCAAGGAGTCTGAAAACATTCCCTCTGACTATCTCAGAGAGAGAGAGAGACATCTTTTGGGTCAGTGAGAGGGAGGGCAGGTCTGATGCTGCGTGTGCCATTCATTCCCCGAGTCCTTGGCATCCTCTGGGTGTGCCCAGGAACCAGCTTGAAGCTGTACTTCACATAGGCAGCTCATGTCATTCCCTGCATGCGTAACCTTGTAATCGGCTGTGAAGTGTTGTGTGATCCCAGCTATGAATGATGAATGGCTCCACATAAACCTGTGCTGCACGGCGCTGTTAGTGCGACTGCACAACTCAGAAAAAAAAAGCACTCTGGGGAAGAAAAAAAAAAAAAAAAAACCAGGGATAATTATTCATATAGCCAGTACATGGGATTCCCACAGTAGCAAAAGATGCCGGCCTGCTCACCAGAGGGAGAAGCGTCTCCTCCAGACATGGCAATGAGGGGGGTCATAGAAGATGGGATGCTGATTTTCATACACAATTACACAACAACCTCAGGCAAGGTACTGTGTGCCCTTTCCCCAGCCAAGGAGACATCTTCCCTCCCTCCCTGGCTGTGTGGGGCTGAGGCGGTGGAGTAGGATGTTGGTAAGAGCTACGCAAGGCTCAAGAGAGACCGAAGCGCTACAATTCCTTGGCCAGCTAAGACGATTTAAATGCACGGCTCCCTCAGGAATGAATTTGGCCCACGACAAGCTGCTCTACACCACGGGATGTGTGGTTGCCAGCACGAAAGACACAGGGGTTGTGAAGCCTTATTTATATCTGAAAAGTCTGGCCGGAGCTTCCCGTGACCTGAAGAGCTAAGGAGCGGGAAGCGTAGCCTAAATCCTTTCACCAAAAGGCTGAAACTCTCTCCAGCCCCTTCTCCATGGTCCAAAAGGAAAGCAATGCAGTATCAGCTCCACGTAATAGAGAGGAATTTCACTTACCAGCTGCGTTTCAAAGTGAATTTAGATATCCTTTTATCCCTTTGATTGAAAAAGGCACATGTGCACAGGGAGTTTCAGGGTTGTTTTGCCCCCATACTGTGTCCATGCGGTTGGAAGGACTTTATTATAGCTAATGTAAATGTGTTCAGCACACAAACCACATGTGAAGTTAACGTTAAACAGAAGTTTGTGGTCATATGAGCTACAGAAAAGTCCCTGTTGATATTTTTAGGCATGTATGTAGACTGGCCTTGTGAAAATGAGACGGGTTCTCCTCTCTTTTGGGAACCTGCAGACCTATGAGCACATGAAACAGCTCAACACAAGGGGTGAGTTAGTAGGTTAAGACCTCAGGAACTGGACTGCAGAAGAAAAGATACTACCTGACAACATTGGCCTTCCTAGGCCAGAAAAATTTGACAAATTTGGGCAATAACCTTTAGGATCATTTTTCCTTCGAGTTCTGTGTAATTCACCTGTGCAACCACCGTTGGAGCTGTTCTCAGGTGCTTCATGGTTATGTTTGTCCCCCGTGGGTTTGTGCGCGGCACCTGGCGTGTTCTGCCGGGCGCAGCGGTGATTTGCAGCTGCTGCTGTGCGGCTGCCTGAACACGCGGCTGCCGCTATGTGTAGGATTGCATGAAGATTTGCTCAAGAGTTCACAGGAAAATTTGAGTGAAAAAGTTAAAAAAGAAAAGCAACAGCCACCACTACCACCACCATTCGCTCCCCGTTTTTCAGCCGGCTCCAGGCAGACAGGGTTCACCCTTTCGGCGGGGGGGCACTGTGAGGAATGTGTGTGGTTGGATGTGCTGAAGCCGCATGAAAAATGCTCCACTTTCTGCTTTCTAAGAAGAGAGCTGAGCCTTGCCGCCTGGGTGCCAGGCTGCCAGCTTCCCTCTGCCCTGCCCCCCCCGGTGCCACCTCAGTGCCAGCTGCTCTCATGCAGCACGCCAGCTCTGCTCTGCTGTAGGAATGAAGCCCCCGAGTGTTCGCTGCCTTTGAAGGGCGATTCCCACCTGCGGCAGCGGCTGCCGGAAAACTCAGCGCGCCCCGGTACCCCTTAGTGCTGATCCCAGGCTCCGGGCAGCAGCAGGGGCCTGCTCTAACTCTCCATCCCAAGGAATTTCAGCCTCACAGTGCTGTAACAGAGAGCAAGTTCTGCAGCTGTCTTCTTTTTCTAGGTGTCTTTTTTTCTTTCTTTTTCTTTTTTTTTTTTTTTTTTTTTTGGCAACTCTACATTCTCTGCCTATCAAGCAGGAACTAAATAAAAAGGCTGTTATTGTGCGTCGAGCCATCAGTTTAAGAGCAATCACCTATGCGTTCGGGATGTGCTGGCAGGGAATTATCTGCAATGAGAAGCCGCTTGCCAATCAGCGGTGTAAAAGCTCGTTGGCTTTAGCTGTACCTCGAAGTGGATGTGACTCATTCAGTGAAGTGCAGCACTCAGATCTCTAATGCCCTCTACGGTTTGGGAGCTGATTAGCCAAGAGGAGCCTCCTCCAGACGGGTGTCCAGGGCATCCCTGGTGCCCGAGCCGCCCGCCCAGCGCGGCTGAAGCCCTGAGCCTGAGCTGCTGCTCGTGAGCGTCGTCCTGCCCCGGCCTGCCTGGCTCCACGGAGCCGCAACGAAAGGCAGCAGGTTTGCTGTGGGGGACCACAAAAGCTGCCAAATCCTGACTGGGAAAGGAGGTGTCAGAGGAGCAATGTGCCCGGGAAGCTCTGACATTGGCACTGAGGAACCATAGGGTATCATGAAGGAAATACTTTCGTACGAAATGTTCCACAGCCAAGATGACATGATGTCTCCGGCTTGGACCACGCTGCGTCGGTGAGCCTCTGCCAGCTCCAGGCAGAGAGATGAGTTTCTCCCTAAGGGCTCCTATGACTGAAGGTGGCTTTGGGTGTCCAGAGGCTGGATACAGACGTTTTGGCAGCAAGCTCTTTTTCTACACTATTCAAACAAATCCCTTCTTGGCTCCACAGAGCTGGTGTTGATTCAAGGACAGACCCATATTCTCCAGGCTGCCCCAACGTGATGGTGACGAGGGAC
Source organism: Vanellus vanellus (assembly GCF_965231255.1). Taxonomy (NCBI): domain Eukaryota; kingdom Metazoa; phylum Chordata; class Aves; order Charadriiformes; family Charadriidae; genus Vanellus; species Vanellus vanellus. The sequence goes on along the minus strand of NC_138915.1, from coordinate 9,699,845 downwards.
TGGCCTTGCAGACCGTCTAATTAGTTCTGCTTTAGGCAGGAGAGGCCTCCTCCGCTGCTCAGTTCAGCAGGTTGCTCCCTCCTTTGGCAGTGGTGTCCTTGTCACCGGTGCCGTTGGGGACACGCGGATGGCTTCCCCTGCGGGGTCTGAGGTTATCCCGGCAGCCGCTGCCCTGCGGAAGGGACGGGCTCAGTCAGCCAGTAAAGGTAGGCTTGGACCAGGATTCACCAGGTGAAGTTTAGTGGCCTGTTGGTATTCAGGAGGTTAAAGTAGATGACCACACCGACTAAAAAAAATCTATCAGCTTGTTAATCAGGTCACCTGCCCTCATCACGGTGTCGTCTGGAGACACACAGAGCCTGAGCCTAAATCCAGGTTATTTCACACTGACTTAACATGTCAAATCCCAGGGTAAGTGAAATCAGATTCAGGCCTTCGTATTTGTAACACCAGCATGAAAAACACCGCAGCTGCGCCGACTACTCAGGGTTTACACAGGCGTAACTATGATTTCGCTGTCAAAACTGGCATCTCCTGTCGTGAGCGCTGGACTCTCCAAGCCTACGGAAATGTCACCTCCGTGTCTCAAGGAGGCATTTCAATCTCAGTCATCCCTGAATCAATCAATGAAAACAGCGCGTCTATTTTAATAATGAAGCACCGTGGGCCAGCGCACAAAACTCCCGATGTCTGGCGCCGGGGCCGCCGCCGTGCTGCCAGCCCGTGGCTCAGGCTCCAGCTCTCTCATCGCCTCCGCCAGCCCTATCGGCCCCCCAAAGTTGCTGTTGGCGCGCGATTCCAGGAGGGTAATTTATTACCCTGAAGAGCCTGACTCTTCTCTCCCATCTATCTATATCTCTGGTTTACATTGTTTATGTTAGCATAATCATTTCTCAGGGAGAATGTCAATAAATGCTGGAGACAAAAGCAACACCAACACCACCAACAACAGAAAGCCCAACTGCTAAATAATTCCTAGAATGAGTTGTCAGAAACCTTTTATTTACTGATTCCGCGCATTTCATTTATTCCTGGCAGTGGGCCAACCTTTCTGACAGTTAAGATTTATTGATTTAATTGCCTAGGGTAACCATGCAATAAAATCATCTCAAAGATAAATTTTCATGGCACTGTGCAGCATTGAAGTAATTTTTCAAGTGCTATGGCTATATTTCTGCAGGTTACAGGTGCAAAATTTGCTTAAAGCAGAAATGTCTCATTATTGTAACCCCAGCGCATCAGTGTGGTCTCTCCTGTGAAACTCCTTTCTTCTTCGCTTTTTCCCCTCTCCTTTCTTTCCCTTCCTTTGTCACTGGCTCTTTCTCTGTTCTCCCCCCCCCCCCCCTTTTTTTTAAGGGGGACAGTGCAGGTCTCTCGGAAAAGAAATTATATTTTCTTAATTGGTTCGTATATTCAATGCCCAGGAGAAGCGAAGCTTCAGTTTAATTAGTAGTGGGCTTAGAGGTTATTTACAATGTTATACAGAAGCATTTGTTTCCAGCTGTGTGATGCTTTTTAACACAGAGGCCTCGCACGGTAGATGATTGCCATTTGTGACATTATAGTTTATTGAATCTTTAGATCTTTTTATTTACACTGTTAAAGGGCTCATTATAGTTCAGAACAAGGAGCAAATGAAAAACTCTGATTAATTCCCAAGTTAATGGTAACACGTCTGAAGTCAGAGATAGCATAAACTTTTAACAATGGGAAATGTTCTCTCTGTTTGGGGTGGGGGACGTTGCTGGGTTTGAGTGTGGGACTGAACCGCCTATTGCTCTGGCAGCCTTGGCAGCTTCCTTTGCCAGATCTGAATGTTTAATTTCACTCTCCTGCCCCATTGAGGACATTGGGCCCAAGGCAGCTCCGAGGTGCCTCCAGCACAGCGTGGGCACCCAGCCTCGCAGCGGAAAGGCTGGCTGATGGTGGTCCTGTGGCCTCGGCCACCGTGGCCTCTGCGAGCCATGCCAGCACCGAGTCCAGCAGCGCAAACATACACTCGGAAACAAAGTAGGGGGTTTTACTCCACCAACCTGGCAGAGGAGACAGCTGTGGTGGGGAGATGACGAGCAGCAAGCTCCCAGGCACCTCCTCAGGGTGATGCAGTCACTCAAGACCTGATCTCCCATCAGACCCGTGCTGCTGTTGGCCAGCAGAGCTTCCCCAGCACCTCTGACGGCTCCTGGAGCCCTTGGCAGGGCTGCCGTCAGGTTTGCCCAGCTGACCTCATCTTGAATGACTTTTAGTCCCATGAGCTAGTGGACTTCCCCTACCCTGATGTCCTTCTGCAGCTTTCTCTCTCTCCGCTGCCCAGTACAGCCCCGACACCCCGTCCTTACACCCCCCTATGCGCTCACCACCCTTCTGCAGCGTGGCCTTCTCCAGCTCTCAACTGCTGTTGCCATGTCTAAGGACCCACCTGCGGATAACTTGTTTTCTGCAAGGTTGCGATGAATTTGCTGCCATCTTCAAGGCACGATGCACGACCTGGGGGCTGCCGTGCTGCACAAGTTGCCCACCAGCCCTCCCCTGCAGCAATCCGGTGAGGGCGCAGGGCTCCCCAGCCCAGAGCAGAGCACCGTCCCACCACACTGCAGGAAAGTGCTGCAGCCCGCACAGACACCGAGACACACCGCTGAGCGCTTCTGCTCCCACGGCACCAGAGAGCTACGCTGCATACAAAACTGCCCAGTAAGTCAGTCACAAAAAAAAAAAAAAAAAAAAAAAAAAAAAAAAACCAACCTATATATAGAAAATGCATAAATGACCTATTAAAGCTGAGTTTAATTTACAAGCAACACAGCTACAACTTTGGTCTGTTAATTTGGATTAGCTCCAAGACAAACAGCATGTGAGATATGTTCCTATCTGGGAGGGAAAATTTGCTCCTCGTTTTCAAAATCATACAGTCTCAGATGAGCAGATTAGAGTCTGTGTTATCATTGTTAACCCATGAACGGATCAGATGGAGGGTTTTGCAAAACAAGCTTATTTTAATTCAAATTATTAGGAATAAAATGTGAAATTGGGCTGATGGCTTACTTTTTCTGGTGGAAAAGAGAGCTCGGACTTGCAGATTTGCTCCACTGATGAGCTTGTGGATCTCCCATAGCAAACACTGACTTTAAAGCCTAGGACCTTTACGCTTGCAGTTTAACCTCTTCGGCTTCTACCCCCCTGACTTCAGCCTTTCATTAGATGAAATACGAAGGCAGGTTGGATACATTAAAAAGAGTATTAGTGAGAAGAGAGGCAGTTGAATCAATAATGCCAGTAAAGGTAGACCTATTTATAGAGAAACAATGTCAGCATATGATAAACCTGTGAGTAAATTGGCTGAAAGCCCAGAGCTTTGTACTGGTTTGGAGAGCTTGAAGGGATCCGGGCAGCAACAAGCACAATCAGTAATCCCGGGGCTCAAAAATGTCAGCCATGACAACTGGCGATCAGAAAAACGAAAAGAGTGTCCTCGGGTGGGAGAGGAAGGATGGAAGCAAGGAAGGAAGGAAGAGGGAAGATGGGCATAGTTTCAAGTATCGTCAAAGGGGAATGCCAAGTCCTTAAGGCTTGGCAGCAGGGGTGAAAGCTGAGGTCCACGTTTACTCTTTTTAAAACAGGGAGACCTCCCACTCTGCAACCACATATAAGCCTCCAGGCGCCTAAAATCAATAGGCAATCAATTCAAGACAAAACCTGTCCAGGTATTCAGAAAAAACATTCCACATGTACCGACTAGATACACAAGTCCCTCCGTTGATCACCAAGAGAGGAAACTTGGCAACTTCAGAGAATCTGATTCACCCTAACCAATCTGATACTTGGGTTTGGCTTTTTTAAGGTAAGAGATCAAAGCGATCTGAATACAGTCTTCAGTCTATACTCAAGTCTATAAATAACTAGCATTGACCAGATGTAACACCCTATTTCTTTTCATTGGCTCTATAGAAAGTGAGCTTTATTAGAGTTAAGTTGATGTTCTAGACACCAATCCTATGGGTCATTGGGGCCTACCATGAAGATACACGGTCTGAACACACTTTTGGTAATTGGCATTAGTTGGAAAATTTAAAAAGAACAGGATCTCTGTTTCATGTGAACATTTGAACAACTCTTGTTCTAGTTCCAAAGCAAAATTATATTTGTTTCCCAGTTGTCAAAATTCTCCTTCTCTGCACCCTGACCCCAAAAATTCCAAGTTTGGGGCAGGTCCTCTAGGTTCTTCCCAGAGAACTCAGAAAGCTTCATTTTGTCATATCACCCCGAATTACAAAGCATCCTTTGGGGTTTTTTTTTGTGTTTCCTTAGGTTCTGAGATGGCTTCAGTGAAGTGGGACACACCAGATGATGTGGGTGGTTACATTTCTGTTTAACTAACTCTTTCTGCTAATTCTTTCCTTTCGCAATTCACTGCAGCTCTGGGCAGGCTGGCAACGCAGGAATGTAAGAGTACATGAAACACCATAGACTCATGTTTGCGGGGGGAGTTCAGAAATAGCAACCAAACCAAGGAGCCTTCAAGTGAATAAAAACCCATTCAGAAATGCAACCGGGGAGATCAAGCCTCTTCCCTGAGTCGTAGGTGTGTAGAGCCAGATGTGTACCATATAAATGTGTGGGTACACTGTATGCTGCCAATAAACAAACACAGGAGGAGATAGGTCCACGTCAGATCACACAAATCACTTGAGCCATATCAAAAATCCACAGTTAATGAGCCCTTCCAGATTTCAGTCATCCTCATTTGAAGTAAGTGGTCAGGTGAGACAACGGTGAAAGCCCACCAGGTGGCCAAGTTTAGGGGCTCTTGGGAGCGGTGACGTCTGAGAGCCACGTCCTAAACCACCCCGGAGCTGCTGGTTTTGCTGCAGTAGACCCAATGCTCAGTCTGGAGCCAAGTTATCCCAGTTCTGGTCGCAGAGTGAGTGTGTGCTAGATCTCCCGAACAGAACGTAAATAAAAAGGGAAAGGGCTATCAATCACGTTAAGACCCCTACTGACACATACTGGGCTCACATACATAGCATAAACACCTCTAAAAAGCTCATTTTTAAAGAATCAGAATTACAAGCTGCTTCAAAACCCCTGCACTCTATTAACATTGAGAATGTGTCCTTTGATATAAACTCTTCTAGAAATGATTCAGATGAATTAGCACAGGAAAATCTTGCTGAGTTGGAAAGCGCTGAATCGCAAGCAGTGCAGTCAGTGAATAATGAAAGTAAACCGTCATTCTGAAGTATGACTAATGGTGACATGGCCTGTCTAGAAGAACAAATAACCAAAAGACGTACTACTTGGCCCCAAAACTGGGCTGAACATTTTTTGAAATGACTTCACTGCTGTATGAAGACTATTAACAAAACGGGAAACCCTGCCAGCTTGTGGACTTACAAGTCCAATGAGGGAGAATTTCACTTGTCCACAGGAGAGACAGATGATTCACTTTGTAAAAGAGTGGGACTTATTACTCTTAGAGGCAATATTAATAGATCCATCCAAAACCGCCCATGGAACAGATCTATTGACAGTGCCAAGATCCTTAGCTGAAAAATGTGCTGAGAAACTTGAATCTGCATTGTAGAATGCTGCAGTGAAGTGATTACATTTTGTGGCACCTAAAATGCTTTTATCAAAGGATGACTTGACGAGACATCACGACAGCTAAATGCTTAAGACGGAATGTCAATCAAAAACTTACATGTATTATTCAAGGTGCAGACTGAGATTCAGCTAGGCAAAGGGAAAATACCAAAGGCTTATGGAGAGCGTGTTTGTGAAAAGACATGAGCTATCTTTTGCAATCTAAGTACATCCGTTCTGCTTCTTGGGCTAGATGCGTCGGGTGTGACTTTACCAACTGCATAAGGAAGGAATTTGACCCATAGTGTCTTATTTAGGAGGTGGGGGTAAATACATCTTCTGGGCATGGTGGGATTCCACGACCCGGTTAGGGCCGCAGCGGTTTCCAGCAGCTAATGGCTGCCAGTTGTAGTATGCAGTAAAAGAAATAGCTGCCATCAAACAAATGTCTTTTCTTTCCAACAAGAAGGCAAGAACAACTGAGCTGCCGTTCAGATTTAGCACAGCGATCCACCGTTTGAATGCTCCCACACCACGGGATACTCTCTACCAGTAGGAAGGTATATCCCCACCCCAACATTTTGAAGCCTTAACACAATCCAAGACCACCGTAACTTACCCATTCAGTACCTCAGCACACGTCCCAGTCCTCAGTTTCTCTGTGATGGCCAGGAAATAAAGAGCCCGTATTTTCAATGGTTCCCAAAGACCTGGTGAAGCTTTTTAAGTGACTAGCTCTCTGTACACACACTTGGCTGCTGACCACAGCAATGGTCGTCAAGGAGACACAAGTCCTGCTCAGGAGTAGGACGTGCCACTGAAACCACCACTGATTTTTTTCCATGATCAGAACTGTATAAAAGGCATGAGCCTTACGTTCAGTCCTGTAAAACACCAGAATGACAATCAGTCTCGAGCCTAAACAGCCGAAACAGCCTTCCTGCAACAAACGAACAGCTAGAAGAGACAATTAATGTATCTCTGTGCCTTTATGCATGTACACATACACATGCACTCTAATTGTGTCAGTGTCCTAAGGGTTACATGGCTAAGAAGACAGGGAGATACACATGACACAGTCCAAGACTGGCCTTTATAAAATTCCCAGTCATTCCATTGGCATTCTCTCCTTCAAACCTCTCGGAGCATCTGACACAAAGTTATTCATTTTACTACGGAAGTGATCAAAATAGTGGCAAAATGATGTGACAAAGAATCAGGCAAGGAATCAATGGCAACACAGAGCCCAACCTTGGGAACAACCCACCACCAGTCACATGAAGAGGAGGAACACGTACTTTCACTCTCCTTCCCTCTGTGTGGCCCAGCTGAAATACGGGGCATCACCTGAGAAAAGGACAGGGTCAAATTATTGCACTATAAAAACCAGGAGTGAAACCAAGGTAAACACAGCCTCATGCTTGATCTGCCATCTCCTTGCAACTGTCTAATTGCCTTCTATACCCAAAGGGTTTGCAAAGCAAGAGTGGGAGCAGAATGAGAGAGACTTGCCTTAAAGATGTTAAATATACCTATTAAGGGGGAGAAAAGCAAATTTTCCTATAGGGCACATGTGGCAATTAATCCTTTCAACGGGGAGACCTCCCTTGTGCTTCCAACATTAGCACCAGCTACGTTACACAACTCTATTTACACCTTTAGCTAATATGAATGAGCAGTTACCATAGTAATTATTACATTTTACGATGTACATAAAGTTCCTGATACAGTTAAGAGATAGGGTCAGTGTTTAAGCTTAGCTCAGCATTTAGCAAGCTTTCCTTCCTAGATGTTTTGATTACTTAGGAAAGCCTTAACCTCTACAACGTAATGAAGGACTGGAAAGCTGTAGGGTAATTCGAAGGAGAAGGGGTGTGCATGAGGATATATGCACTATTATAAAGCTCAATAAATAATCACGTGAAATCACTGGCGTTTAGGACCCTCCAGAGAGGAGCTTTCCCAGCTGACTCCTGATCCTTCATACCCTGAGTAATTCCAGATTAAATCCACTGACTTTGTGGAAGTGTACGTGACATCAGGAACCCACCATGTATTTCCAAAACACACCTTAATTGGCTCCAGACAGCGGCAGGGGGGTTGTACATGGCTGCAACCATAGGGCTTCAGCATCTCCATCCCCAGTGTGGCTCAGAGGGGAAGCGGTGCAGTGCACAAACGGCCAGACCTGTGGGAATGATGCAAGATGTCTTCCACTTGCATTTTATTGAGAGAGCCCATAAAATTCAAAATCCAGCTGTGCACGTTGGTTCAGTCTGCCTATTAAAAGGGCGGCATTTTCTCATGCCTGTGATTGATATGGTTTTAGGCACATCTGTGTACTCACTTAAGCCCCTTCCCTCCACCCTCTCCATCTCAAGCGACTGCGTAGACATGAAAAGTGGGAATTTGTCTTTTGTACGTGAGGGTATAAAAGGCTTCTTGACTTCCACTGAAGGACAATAAGTGGTGGTTCACTTTGATTCCCTCTCAATGCTAATTTTACCTTAGTTTTACCCAGGGAAAACATGGAAGCCCAGCACCAGGGTAATCAGCCCTTTTTCTTTCTTAACCTCTAAGGCGCAGGAAAGAGGCAGCTTGGTAAAGTGACCTGGACACATGTTACAATAGATAATCAATGGCTCTAGTAAAATGCACGTGAAAGCATTTCAAGCCCACATTTCAGTAAACATTCTCCAGAATCTGTGGCTATTTATCAAACATGAATGCGCTTTTCAGGATGAGGATCTCATTTCCCCCTGGTGTTTTTGTTCCAAAAATAATTGGAAGTGACAATACAGAGAAAGATGATATTTCAACTTCATGTTTAAAATAAATATAAGGCTGTCATCAGAGCTGAGCTGTCTTGTGAAGATCCCTCTCGCAGGAGTCAACAGGCAGCTCTACTGATAGAGAATCGTGTTCCATTATTGATTAGCTTTTAAGTTCTTGTTACATATTAGATTAGGATCGCTGTATGCATAGGGAATGAATAGCCCAATTACAGTCTAAAATAGCTCATCTCAAAGTGGTTTAGGATTTTGATATTATAGAAAGAATTTTAAGGAAATTACAGGATTTATTGAGAAAGCCTTCAAGGCAGATATTTACATTTTTATTGCACGGCTTTGCAGGATGGGGAGGGCAAAATATCCCTCCTTTATTACATACAAGGCTGGGTTTAGCTCCCTCCCAATTAGCTTTTCAAAACTCTGGGCATTAGGGGTTTGCTATATTTGTTTTTTTTTTTCTGTGCAGAAAGTACCGTACTAAGCAGCCCCAGAATTACACCTCTGGGCTCCCCCGGTTTAAAGGAGAGCACCCTATACCGAAACGTGCACCGGGCTGTGCTCTCAGCGCTGCTGCGACACGCCAGGGCTTGTTTTGGGGGCAGCGATGGTTCTTAGCAGACAGTGGCACTCGGACACTCAGAACCTGTTCTTTCTTACCCTTTTGTGCAGAAGGAAACTATCGAAGGTGCTAGAACAGTCCCAGCTCCCTGAAGGTGGCCCTCAAGGGCACCAAGCACTGCCGACGAGTAACTCAGAGTAGACTCAGGGCTGCTCAAGCACGTCCCAGCTCCCAGCAAAGGCGCTGGTCCCAGTGCCCAAGGATCTTGTGGCTATGGGACCAGCACTCTCACAATACGGTATTCCCGAGAGCATGGCTTAATCTGCTTTCATGTTGCCTATTTTTATGACTGGGGCAATATTAGGGATTTATGCTTGATTTTCAAAACCAAGCTTTTTTTTTTTTTTTTTTTTTTTTTTTTTGCTAAAATCTGGCAACCTCAAGGCCAAGAAATTTTCAAGCCTCGCGTAAGCAAAGCCATAGCTGATGTAGTCTGGTCTTGGTGATATCCCTCTTCAGGCCGGAGGTGGGACCTCGACCTCCGGGTGGTTGTTTGTTGTCCTTGCAGAGGCCCTGGAAGTGTCCCCCGAGGTGCCGCCTGGGGGCTGCCCTGGGGAGAGGCGAGGGCTGCTCGCGGCTGGGTCACAGCTCCCCGGCCCTGCCAGGGGACAGATCAGCGCAGCCGGCCACGTCCCACGGCAGGGCTGCCGAGCAGACGAAGGAGAGCGGCAGCAGCCCTGCATCCGAAATGCCGGAGACACCAGTCCGGCTGCAGGGGAGCGTGAAGCGGGAGTCAGTGGTGTGTATGGCACTCGGCACGCCAGCCTTGACAGGATGGACTGCCGGCATGATCTAGGGCCACCTGCGGTACCTCCCAGAGACGCCAGCCTTGGGCACTGCGGGAAGGTGGCAGAGAAAGAGCTGCTTCCCGCTCCCGCCGACACACGCGGGCGCACAGAGCCACGCCACCCTCCGCCCTCCCTCACAACACGAGTTTGAGCACCAGCTTTAAAGACCCCAAATGCGAAAAAACATTTTTTATAGTTCTCCAAAACATAGCCATGCTTCATTTCACAACAAAATATAGTTTTGGGGGGAGTGGGTGCAGAAGCCCAAACTCAAGCCTCAACTCTCCATATCCGCTCATCACAGTGCCAACAACACTGCATTTCACAGTTTTCATTCCGTATAACCACCCTGAATATTTAGGTACAGAAAATAACCACTCTTTTTCTACGGAGAATTTCCAGCCTTCAGCAAGGTGGAAGAGTTTTAAAAATTGATCTGACTTTCCCTCAAATTTGCCTAATTAATCATTCCCTTTGCAGGTTAATCTCCCATATGAGACAAGCGCTGACCACATCTCCAACAAAGCATGGAAAAGGTCACCAGAAATAGATTTCCAAGGCCTTGAAGGGACTCTGTGGGCAAATGGTTGCCACTATGCAACACTGCAAAAGCGTGATTAAAGATCAAAGGTGGGAGAGTTGCCTGACCCCAGGATCATTGCCAATGAAAAACTGGAGCGAAAACATTTAGTAAGTACTCCAGGCCCACCGACTCACCCTTTTTGGAAGGTAATACATTAAATCGTTAGAGAAAAGTTCTGCTCACCCAGTCGTATAATATTCATATTAGTCTGCTGCATAGGAAGGCCAAGTGCCCTTATTTTTGCATGGTTGCAAGCAAGGTAAGCACCCAGAAGGCTCTTCTTCAAGAGTGAAAGTCCAAGTCCTCATATATATATGTGTGCACACAAGGTCACACTGGCTGCTGAGGTTAGACATCTCGCTTTCTCACCCTTCTCACTGCATGCTAAGATATCCCTCATGAATTTACAATGCCTTTCCAAATAAGGACCAATTCTGCGAGGTGGTGAGTACAGTAGTTTACTCCAGGAAAGTATTTTTTGAACTGAGACTGCCCACACGTGTTTAAAATTAAACAGGCTCGGGACAAATTGCCTTATGCCCTGCAGATGAACACTTGCTGGCTGTGAAATCCAAGATACAGGCCTAATAGATGTCTGCTCGACTTTGTGCACATCTGCAGTCTGATAGGGAAATCTATAGCTTCACGCAGGAAAAGTACAGCAGAACTTAGCAAGAAAGCAGGTTGGCTTCAGCCCACGCCGCTATTTTTTGAACTTGGGGACACTCCTATCTCGAGTGCATGGGCACGGCTGCAGATCCCAATGAATGGGTAGTGGCCAGGCCAGAAAGAGCCAAAAATTTAAATTACATGGACTAAATGAGAGCTGGATCGACCACTTGTTCTCCAGTTCTACAAGTTCAAAGTCATCCTTGGCCCAGGACGCTATGGGAGGAAATGCCTTCAGAAGTGCATCCTTCTGCGTTTGCAGGGTTTGCATCCTGCTCCTGCTGCAGGGAATGGGAATTTTACCATTTTGACTATCAAGAAAGGCCCACCATTAGCAGAAAGTCCTATCATCTGAGGTGCTAGTTGGCAAATCAGACTGGGCAGGTAAAACAAGGCAGTTAGTGCCTTTCTTTTTTCCAGGGTGATGAAAGGTAGAGGGAGCGTATCTGCATGGCAACACAGAGCTCAGCGCAGGGGTGTCCGGACTTGTGGAAATGTGAATCGGTAAGTCCAAGTCTGGATATCACCTGCCTCGACCGACCAGCTCGAAACTTGAACGTACGGAGGAAAGCAGAGCTGATTAGCTGAGCTGCGAACGCCTTATCAGTGCCAAGCAGGCTGCGGATTGCCCACACGGGTGCCGTGCCGCGCACTGCCCGGCTCTCCCCACTCAGCCCCAGGCAGGGACGTGCTCCTGCTGCTTTGCTGTCCTGCACAGTGTCCTGCACGGGGACTGCGTCAAAGCTCCCGCGCCACAGCGTGCTCTAGAAGCTGCTCCATCCCTCCGCAGCTCTGTTAATCCCTCCCGTCTTGCGCCTAATATCCCTCTACTTAGCCTTCAGTGAGGACGATTTCTGTTAGACAATAAAACTTTCTCAAGCAAACAGACCAAGCTGACGAGTGCATAATGGATGCGCTTAACTCTCATTAGAGCACTGTATCTTCCACAGTCTACATGGTCCATCAGCTACATTAAATAACTTGCTTCAGTTAAACACATGTACAATACTTACCTGTCCAAGTGGAGACAGTACATACTTTGTTTTTAATTGTACATTTCGCAGCCTTTAAGCAACACCAGAATGCTCTCTTAAAATAATAATAATAATAATTATTATTATTATTATTATTATTATTATTATTATTATTATTATTGTTATTGTTATTATTAATTATTGCTATTGCTACTGCTATCGCTATTACCACCTTATGCTTAGAAAAGTTTCTTTGCTTTCCGTTACCTCAGTAAAACAAGAACAATTATGTAGCTTCATCCATTTCTCTGAAGGGCTATGGAAAAAGGTCGCTTTCAAGAAAAAAAATGGTAATTTTTTACAAATACATAAAACAAAATATTCAAGGCATTTTTGAGATGCATTCTCACATATTGCTGAAATTACACACAATGTGTGAAAATTTGCGTAACAAATGTGACAAGATGGTTACTTAAGGGACTGAAACAGAAGGAATAAAATATATATTAGATACCTCAGCTCTCATTAATTATTATTCTGAATGAGAAATAATGCCAGGAGCAAGAGGGGTGCCAGGAGAAACGATGGGGAAATATATTATCATGTATTTAAGAACCTTTAAAAGGTATAATAATAATTAGGAAATTATTGCACTACTGATCTTTTTTAGTAGCAGAGCAACCACCTGTTCACACTTTTATTAATTGCTTGCTCGCCTCTTCCTTAAAGATGGTCTGTGAAGATCGTTAAAGGAAAAGCTACCTAAGTAGAAAGGAGGAAAAAAAATTCATGTTGTACAGGGAAAAAAATCCCTATAAAATTCATAACTTTAATTAAGAGTCACATGTGAGAAGGCAGTACTGTTTTAAGACTGGTTTATAGCAAAACATAATTTGGCTTCAAACAATAGCGACGGAAGAGCGTGAATATTATTATTATTATTATTGATTTTACTAATTTGCTCCAAATGCCCTGCCTTACCCAGCTTTGTCTTTCCAGTGCTTCCTCAAATATCGCTGGCGCAGAAATGCCGCTAAGGCAGCTCCGTGGGGCTCGCTCAGCACCGGGCGCCCGCCAAGGCGGTGGCCGCAGGAGGTCCGGTCTCCTCCGGCAGCGCCCCGGGCTGAGCTGCGGCAGCGCGTGGCTTCAGACAACATCCCCCGGGCGAAGTTGTTGCTAAGCTGGAAAACTGCAGCCTTCCTACTTCGGGAGATAATGCCAGTTAATGTATGTTTGTTGTCAGACGCACATTCATCTCCTGAATTACACCGCTACGTGCTGGTGAGTGTTGCAGGAGCCCCCACCCCTGCCTGCCCGCGGATGGAGATGAAAGCGCAGAGGAGTCCTGTTGCCGGATCGATCCCTTCCCCGCTGCTGCGGAAAGGTGCGCGCCACGGCAGAATCACTGGGGGCGTTTGAGCACACCATGCTCCATAATTACAGCAAGCAATTTCGCAAGCATTTCTCATCATCCCCTTCTTCAGGCTTTGAAACATTTATGCTTTATCTGTATGAAAACAGAGAAATCCATTTTTTCTATCAACCTCTTTCCTCCAGGCCTCCCATGGAAGCAGCACAGCATTTCCTATTTGCTCCTTCCTGCAGTCAGATCTTGTCTTGGGTTTCCCCAGAGGTTTCATCTTGGCCTTCCCTGGAATTACCATCTCCCACAGACAGCAGCATGGCTTAAACACCAAAGTCTGTGTCCGTTTTCCCCTTTAGTCTTCCTTATGTTTCTTTTTTTGTTGCCTCTCTTCAACCTTTTCTCTCCCAGCTGCACCATTTGGAGGTTATTTCCTCACTGTTTGTCCTTGGGAAACACTTTGGAGCGCCACTCCTCTGCCTGTGTGCTCCACCTAGGAGCTTCTGAACTCAAACACGAGTCCAGCGGGCCACATTACGGGCACCTCCAGCCGTCCCGTACCATTGTCCCAGTCCACCCTTATATGGGAGATGGATAAAGTAAGCTCAGTATGGTCACAAATAGGTGACAGAACAAAACCTGCTATGAAGTGGCACTCAGTTTGGCAAAGACCTGTTACCGTTCCTCATCCTCCTGGAAATAACTCCGTTCCCTGACATCTCTTCCCACTTTGAAGCCGGACAGCTGGGGCGGGCAAGCTGGTGGGTGAAGGAGGTGGTCAGGGAGACAAAACACTTTGCGCGGGGTCCCTCAGATGGCAAAAGACAGAGAAGGCACCAGTTAATTGTGTCATTGCGTGATCCAACTGTGAAGGGACCCATGTCTTCGCTCTGGGCTCCGTGGCACGGCTGTGTGCCCTCGCCCCCTGCCACGACCCCACGCCACACTTGGCACTCGCCCCCGCGTGAGCGATCGGCAGCGGCTCGCTAGCAGGGCAGGCGTTTGCGCGCTGCAACACGGGACCCGCGCGACTCCGTATCAGCGGGCTAGAAATGGAGTTTCATTGCGTCTGCCTCCCACGCCGTACACGAGTGCAGCAGTTAGTAAAAGCTAAATTCATTTAAAATCATTTTAAGAGGGAAAATAAGGCCCTTTTTGGGGATATTATTTATAAGTCGTGTTTTACTCTGCCATTAATATACTTTTGGAATGCATGAGAGCTCCTTGCACCCAAGGCAGGTAATAATGGTCTATTAAAAGACACCATCTCTGTTGCCTAATGCTCTATCAAAGGTTCATTGATGAAAATAGCCATCTGACTGCTCTCATCGGCTTTAAGGAATTCCATAAAAGAATGAAATATGCTTTCCTCATAATTGCTTTTGTATAAGATTTATGACAACGTGAGTAACGGATAAACTGGGCCCTTGCTGAACAAGACTCAGATTTAAGATGTGCCAGTGCAAATGAGAAAGTGTCCAACTAAGAGATGCATTTTTTGGAAGAAATTTGCAAGTGTTTGCAAGAGCCACAAGTTAGCACAAACACCTGCTACATTCACTGCTGGTGTAAACACACACAGCTCCAGTGAGGCCAAAGCTACTGCATCGGCTTGCTCTAGCAGCAAATTTGGGTCTTAGAGGCCAGCCACCTGAACAGCTCATAGCCGAGAAGAGGACCTCGACAGCATCTGGAAGATGTCCTGGGTGTAACTATACAGCTGATGAAGCAGTAGCGTGTTCTTTTGCCACCTGCACCTGATGCTGTATGTGTCAAGAACATCACATGCTTGGGGAGAAAACAAGTCCCTTAATGCCTGGCAGCACTGCTCATGCTCCTGCCAACAGTAAAAGAAGCATCAGTGGGAATGGACTGTGTGATTAGTGTTGTGGGATAATTAAAGCCCATTTGCCAGCTATTCATCTGTCTTAAACAGAGGTGCAACGGTCATTGCTGTGCCTCTGTACCATTGTCAGTAATATGGTCCTATGTGCTTGTGGCTCCTAGATTATCTAAAGCACAGGAGTGACACTAAGGAGGTTCTTTATCTGTTTCCAATTCTGCTATTGGTATTTGGTGTCACTTCACTTTTTTGTCCTCAACTTTTCCACCTCCAAAACCGGAATAATAATCCCGTGCCCAATTTCATTTCCCTTTAGGATCTAATCAGATACTACAGATGTAAGTGCTGCTTAAATACTTGTAGGCACGCCTGTGTCACTCTATATGGTAAGGCAATCACTACACTCTCACTCAACGCAAACAAATTATTCAGTCATATACAGTGAGGGTCTAAAATTGTTAATGTATGCACATTTCTGAGGATGTTCCACCTCTATGAGCATTTGACATGCCCACCTATGTGTCCAGGGGCAGCCCAGCCCCATGCAGAAATTGACAGGAGGCAGTGGACATCAGCTAGTCAGTGCCAAAAGATGTGAATGATGCAAGATTATACCCTTTTTAGATTTTGAATCTAAAAAATGTTGAATCTGCCAAAATCTCAGACTATAGAGATGCGCATGCTCTGTCAAGCACTGTCTCTCTTTCTCTCTTTACACGCTTGCACACAGACACACAGACACACACACACACACACACACACGTGCGTTTTAAGACTTTCAACATACCTACATCTGGGTACTATTTTCACTCAGAAAAGCCAACAACCAGCATGCAAAATTTTATACCAAAGATTTGAAGCTTGTCAGGGCCATAAGTGAGAGCAGAGTGTAAGAAGGGAAGAACGAGCCATTTTGGTAAGTCAGTACTACAGCCATACTTTTAACGCCCTAGTTATTCATTCAGCTTCTCCTTTTTTTTCAGCTAATTACACCAAGAAGGCTTTATGGAAACTGTTGCCAAATGTTTAAAAGGAGAGCAGTTCAGTTGTTATTTCATTCCCATGTTACTATGGTAAATTGTACATGCTCACCTCGTGCATTCATTTGTGAACGTTTGACATATCAGTGATTAATTAATATTAATGGCAGAAATCACTTCAAACTTGCTTTATGCTAGAAATCACACACAACCCTGGCTCTAATCACTTGGCACATAAAGAAACTTTAATTGATAACCCAAGTTTAATATCCACCAGGATTGGATTCTGTAGGAGGAACAGAGCAATGTTGCCTGTAATCATCCTAGAGGAGATAGAAAGCTTGTTCTACCAACATCAAAGAAGATTAGGCAGCAGAAGCCTGATAGTAAAGTAGCAATTATGGAGGGTTTTTTTAATTCTGTGCACCTGCTTCATCAAAATAATGGGCATCTTTTAGCAAAATAACCTGAAACTCAGTTCACTGACTTTCAATTATCTGATGCTGGGAAATGCATCTGGAGAGACATGAAAAAAGGTGATAGACACACAGAAATAAAGAGAAGGGGGAAATTAGAATGAGGGAAAGTATGAGGGCCTACGTAAGTGGGGGTTATAAATATCCTGTGCCTCAGGCTGATTATAGAATGGGAATATTTTTGCTGAGTTAGGATTGTGGCGTCGGGCACATTGGACCAAATCAGTCCCTGGTGGAGTCCCTTTGACTACAGTAAACAGCTTACACCAGGGAAGGATTTGGCTCATTGCGTTTAAGGGGAATTTTAGGTATCAGACCTTAATGCAAGCAAGGGAAGCACGTGACAGCTTTCCACAAACATTTCAGGCTGTATAACTCAAAGCAAAACCGACTATTTTTTGTCCTGATCTAGTGGAAGGTGTCCCTGCCCATGGCAGGCAATTTGGAACTAGGTGATCTTTAATGTCCCTTCCAAATCATTCTATGATTCTATGAGTAGCCTCAAATTCCCCTTTATCAGGTGGTCTTGCCAAGCAAAACTGGGGGTGACACCATAACTTTGTTTCAAGAGGTGAGTCTAAAGTCAGACCAGTGCCAATCTTTCCTGGAGGCGGGATGCATAAAGAAGCCCAGACATGGTCTTGGTTTTACTTCAGGGACTTTTTCAGAAGACAGTGGGCAATGCACTGAAACATTCCGTGATCTGTAGCCCTGGAGCCTCCAAAGGCAGAGCACAGCAGAGTTCTGGCAAGAGAAAATCCACATTACTGGCCCCATAACCAGGCAGAGTTCTTGTCAGGCTGAGCGGTTGCCCTCCCTTCAGCCGTGCCGCATCCTGGCACATCCCGCAGGTACCGGTCTGCGTGCTGGAGGCTGATGCACGGAGGATTGGGAACCAACAACCCTGGCTGGCAGAGGCTGATCTTCAGCAAGAATCACATCCACATCCCACCTCATGCGAATGAAGTAGAAGTAATTCCATTGTAATTAAATAGGAATTTTTGTGTGAATTCCAAATGAACCTTTGTAACATTATCATTAGTTCTCAATACATCTCTTATTTTACCTCATTAGAATTATTGGTAATAAATGGTAGGAACTGGATTGTAATTAAATAGGAATTAAATTTTTACTTCCTAATGAACTACAGCAAAGCAATCACTATTTCAATATACATTAATTGCTGTTCTGTTAGGAATACAGGCAACTTAGTTTTAATGAATTGCTACAAATTATTATGAATATATGGCCTGAGCCTACAAAATAATCTCACATCAGTAAGTGTGCCCAGTAGATGTCAGCCAGCTGTGCAGTGAGCACATCTACCCAAGGAACTTGGGACGTGCAGCGTGCTAATGCCAGGAGACAATACACCCAGTTATGACATTTCCACAATAAACATTTTTTTCAGAAGGTTGCAATTAATTTACAAAAAGGCCAGACAAGTTGCCTTTGGGGGTGCCATTGGGGAAGTGGACTAAAAGGTGTGAGAAATCAACAGCAATAACACAAGACTAGTGCCTTTTTATGTTATTGGTTCCTGTTTGATTATAATGAAAGTGCTTTGTAATCCGTCCCAGGGTGGTAAACTGCATATAGAACCCCCCCTTTTATTATTTACACATTCTCTATCTGTATATAGAAATATATATTATATATGTATGAATAAAATTTCACCTCTATGACTAGTCTAGACTTAAGAGCCATAGATAGCGTTTGCTGCTTCGTATTACTGCTGAGGATGTAACAGGCGTTCGGTATAAGAAGGTGGGAGCCGTGAGAGGCATGTTTGTAACAGGGAGTACTGACTACCTAACAGAGGTTTTGTATCCACATTCAGGGCAGACTTATTCTGGCTTGATGGGATGGATGGGGGAGTGAACCCAAAGCATCCACGTAGCTGCTGAAAAATCAGCTTTCTGTTGTCTCTTTGAAAGCTGGCAGCGCACGTCCCACCAAGCAGCCTCTGAGTTACCTTCTGTCTCCAAAGGGACCGACACTGGGCTGAATTCCCCAGGCTTCCACAGGGTGTAAGTTCCCCCATTAATAACTGAGGAATTTTTTCTATCCAGGCTCCTCATTTCTGGCCCACCATCATTATTCCACGCTGTTATTTCCAGGGGATAGCAGCAGTGAGCCACCGCAAACATGGGACGTTGCCACTTGGAGGCAGCGTGAGCCATCCACGCTGATGTGATCGCAAGGCCCGCCCCAACACGGGTTTACATGCCCTGGAACATCTTCATGTCTCCATGTGTTCACCCTCGCTATCACTTTACCTGTCATTGTACTGCAAAGTCAGTGTCTGACTCTGACGTTTAGAACCCCTTTGGATTCCCAGACCCAGCAGGGGAAATTCAGGATCAGGCTCTGGATGGGATCTGCGAGAGCCGCAGTCACACGTGTGGGCTGCGGGGAGGGCAGCTCCCTGCTCAGGCATCTTTGTTATACCCAAATTTAAATCACGGAGATTGAACAGGGCAAGTAAACTCACTTTTTCAATTTTGTTACCTAATCAAAACTCTGAAGCTTTCTAGTGCTGGAGAGTGTTCACATATCATCCACTTTCCATATCCAATGCTGACAAAACAATAAGGCAGGAATAACATAAGTCGTGAGAAAACTAGTCTGTCTCATAAATCTTCTCAGGAAAGTGGCTGCTGTTTTATGTTATTGCAGTGTGTTGTTTCCAATGAAGTGATTACTGTTAGATGTATTTTTAAATTGCTTTTGGTATTTTTAAAAATACATGACTTTGAGAGTGATAGAAACGAGATTGAGTGGTGGTAGACAGTGCCTACAATATGATTAACTTTTTCCCAGACCAGCTACTTCTGAAATTAAGGTTACCAACACAGTTATTGTCAACTTTCCCCTGTCTGAAAAGAGCTCGTTGGAGCCTGTGAAATTTATGCACTTATCCAACGGCCCACCTAAACCCTCCTCTTGCTTCAGACACTAGATGGGCTTGAGTTGGGCTTCAAGACGTTTGATTAATCATCGCTACTGCCATTTTAAAGTGTGAATGTGCATGTTTATGCACTAAAGCTCTGTAACACAAAGCCTCAAGTTACATCCCGATGTGACTGAGAAGTTGTGGTTTCTGTCCGGGGGTGGGGAGGAACAGCTCTGTGTGTTAACGGCTTCAACCAAGGCACACACACTCCCAAAAAGGCTGAGCTACATTTTAGATAAAGTTCATTTGGAAGACATTCAAGGCAATAAATATCAAGTGAGAGGTTTTCTCAGGGCTTTACAAGTCATTAAAACTCCAGGTAGATTTTACCTACCAAAGGCTTCACTTGTGGCTTGCTGAGCTCACGCGATCCTTTTCCTGGACATCGTCGTGTCCCTTCCAGCAGCTAATGAAGGCTGTAACCGCCCCAGGGCCCACCTGCGGGGTCCCTCGGGTTGCTGCGTGATGCACAGACCAGGCACTACAGGGTTAAGCTTACCCAGACAAGAGGAGACTCAATAAGAGGCAAAAGGAAAATGAATTAGAGGAAAATCAACAGGCAGCAAAGGAAAAACTAAATTACATTTCATGTACACACATGCACTCTTTTGGCTGGAGGGGCAGAAAATGTAGCCAAAAGCGGGCTGTTTTTGTTCTAAACAGTGCATCAATCCATTGATTAATTTTACACTTTGTTCCTTATGAACCTGGGCTGGGGCCATGAATGCTGCTATGAAAAGAAGAACATAGCCAAAAAGGAACTCTTAAAAAGTTGGCAGCCGTTTCAAGGCAATGTGTCTGGCCAGCAGGAAGGAGATGGCTCCTCCAGGGAAGTGTATGGAGCTGTAAAACCATTTGTGAACCGGCCCTGCTCGGTTTATAAGGTGTGTGACTGACTTAAAGTCAAGTTTCTTGCACAAATTTGCGACTTGTAAATCGAATGATAAAAGTAGTCTTAGGTATCATTTTTCCAAAAGGGCATTACAAGATTGGTTAAGAATGACTGTATTTCCTCACTAATACCATTAACTTCAGAATTGTTTCCATCCGTTACTGAGTCGAACAAGGAGGGTTTACCGTAAATTGCTACATGCTGTATGGTTCAGCTGGTCAGCCTTATGGTATAGGAAGGAGACATAAACCAAAATCAAATAAAGGAATACAATAAAACACCATGGACCAACTTCAGCCTCGGTGTAATCAAATGCAAATGGAAATTAATGGAGCTGTGCTCGCTCACACCGCGGCTGACACATCCCTTGGCCACAGAGGAAAGGGAGGCAGCTAACCTCATCTCTCCATGTCGCTTCCCAGGAATGGCTACTAGCTCATCATTTTCCAGTTACCTGTTATCTGCTGCCTAAATGTTTCCTGAAAAGCTTAATCTACCTCAGGATTTCCCTTCCATAAGTGTGTATTCCTTTCAGCAAGCCAAGAGGTTAAGGAATGATTTGAGAAATACCCCTAAAATCTCTCCGAGATAAGCCAAGAGTGACTTTAAGTAGGCGGAGGTCTGTGTAAGATCTCAAGGAAATGAGACAGAAGGAGGAGGGAATTCTGTCTGTGATATATCTCATTCCTCATCCAGGCCACATCGCTTAGTGGGGGATAGGGACGGGAGTTTCCATTTACAGGAGGTTCAGCAATCCCGGGATACTGCTTATCTTGTTTGCATCAGGCAAGAGAGAGCACGAATCCCGCTTACCGATGGGGAAACTCACCTTCTGTAGAAGACTAACACAAAGGCAGGACACCACTTACATGCCTTAAAATAGGGATCTGCAGAGGCTCAGGGCAGCAGGGGTTTCACACGGGCACTCTGACCATTCCCCTCATGGACACACGGCGCTCCGCAGGCAACACGCCTCCTGGCATCTGTCTGAGGGGACAGTTCAGCTCAACAGTGAATTCAACTGCATGTTCAAAGTTGGCAACTGCAATGAGAAAAAACTGTATTTAGGTGAGTTTCTAAACCATTGCTCACCTAAGCCACAAAGCTGCTCCTGCTTAGGCTGTTTGACTACCTGACTGTGAGACCTGCTAAGTCCCCACAACCTCAGCGTAAACACTTCTGAGCAAACAGGGGTTCAAGACTCTCTGCACAGAACCAATTCTTTCCCTTCTCACTGCATTTCAATATCACTAATTGCTAATTAATCACAGACTTTACACAGCCTCCCCCTTGCCCAAGTTTTACGGTTTAAGTTTTGTTTGAACTGCGCTTCACCCAGCTGAACAGTGCTTCAGGGTCAACAGAGCTGTGCGATGTGCTGTGAGAAGTGAGGCTTCTTTTGAGAAGCCTCGTTATTAAAATAACTTTGGAGTTAACGTTTGGAAATAACTTTGAAATGAGGACTTGCACAGATTTGTTTTCTTAGTGCAGCAATTAGCTTCATGAGCAGTGACTGGCTGCAGTACCTTCTGCCATGTCTGACACATTAAATAAATTATTCACCCAGTTCATTAGTTGGAAATACAGTTTGTAATACCTGCCGAGTTACAGGACACGCAGCAATGCCACAGATCATCTAAAATAGAAAAATGCAGTCAGGTGTTGCTGCTCCTGCATAAACAAAAACAGGAAGGTAAAACAGGTAAATAAGATACTATTTTTCCTACCATGTGGCTCAGTCAGTTTCTTTCAGAAAACTGCCCCTCTGCCCTGTTCCTTTTTTAATGATCAGATTACAATTCTCTCCTTCCCACCAAGTTGGATTGCCTCAGCAAAAAATCCCATTGCCTCTGGTGGAAATATCCTCAGCGTTGCTTACTTTTTAATGAAAGTACCATGTCACAGCCTCAAGAAACAGCTTATTATTTTTCCTGCTAGTCCGTCTCACTGTTGCAAAGAGTCTATTTGTCAGGCTTTACGTGGGCAGGCAGCAGCAACCAGACAGCTTCATGGAAACATGGAAGCTGGGGCAAGTGGGTTGCCCTTCATGCTTGCTGGTCTCCACTTGGTGCGCTGGGACAAACCCACAGTACTGGTTGCTCCCATGGGAGATGGGACAAGCTGTGGAGACGGCACCTATTACTCTAACAGCTTTTCACCCCCCACACCTGTACCCAAACAGTTCCACGGCTGGATCTGCAGCTGTGAAGTGTGGATGGAG
Organism: Vanellus vanellus; assembly: GCF_965231255.1. Classification (NCBI taxonomy): domain Eukaryota; kingdom Metazoa; phylum Chordata; class Aves; order Charadriiformes; family Charadriidae; genus Vanellus; species Vanellus vanellus. The sequence continues at coordinate 9,677,109 of NC_138915.1, read as the reverse complement.
ACACAGCTACGGCTGGTCTGAGCTGCTGGCACCGAGAGACAGCCCTTGAGGAGCCCAGTCTGGATGCAGAAGGTAGAGCTGGAACCAACTGAGACCACCGGAGCTTTTCATGAGTGGAGAGGTGGAGGGCACTGGGTAGAGACTGCAAAGGGCTACCCAGACATGCAGGTCTTCCACCTTCATCAGTATCTGGCAGCCCACACAGTCAGGGTCCTGGCCTGGGATGACGCAACATCTAGGATCTTACCATGCAGGGTACGGCATTTAAATAGAGAAGGGGACTTTTAAATACCAGTTAGCAGTGGACCTTAACGAGTGATGGCAGGGCAGCAGGATGAGGAGACCTTTGGAGCCTTGCCTTGCTTTTCCATCCTCATCAGTCAAAGCAGCCCTAAAACCAAAGCCCAGACCCAGCCAAATTCAACTATAGCCAAAGGAGAGAGTCACCCTTTCTTCAAAGGCACTGGAGCCAGTCACTAGAAGTCACTAGTCAGGAAACACCATGCAAGGAGATTGGTGGGATTCAGGTCAGAATGCTGGGATGCATTTTACAGAGACAAGCACCTATAATTAAGCTCCTGAATACAGATTCAAGCATCAAAATGGGTGACATGATTTTCCAGAAGCACTAAGCAGTGATGGCAGTGGAGGCACCAGGTGAACCCCAGTACATGTGGCAACCATGTGCTCACCTCCGGCAGAGCTGCCACCCTGAAGCAGGCCTTGGATGACTTACTTACTCCTTTATTTTGTTCAGTCGGATTCCCCCAGGTAGAATTAAAAGGTTTAGCCGCTGCAGGTCAGCTGCATTCTTCCCGGTCACACACCACGGATGACACAGGTCTGCTATGTAAAAAATGCATTGTATAAAGAAGAGGAGAAGGGAGAGAAGAAATCTAATAAATATCCCATTATTTCCAGCGTATATTATGCAAAATTTGGCATGAAATCTTTATCTCACATAAACGTGAAGGTCACTTATTTGTTCATTAAATTCTCCTCTGTCTACATCATTATGCTCATAGTTTTTCTTATACTTAATGTAGTAAGGGCCTGCCAAACTCATTAGACATCAGCTGATAAATGGATTTGAACTCACAATCTGTTAAAAATCACATAGGCACATTAGAGCAATATTTCCATGGCTTAGAGACTGTATACATTTAAATCTTCCCAGAGAGCATTTTGAGCATTTTTGATCCAGCGCAGCAGACTCAACACATAATTCAAGTCTGCTTGCTGTAAAAATTTACAGGCTGGGATCTTAGTATCACTAGTCATAAATCAAAGCTGCACACTTAAAAATGTGGTAGTGGCACATGGATAGGGTGTAAACATCATCAAGCTTATTGTCATGCAGCACTTGCATTGGAATAACAGGGAGAGATATTGTTAAATGTTGCACAGATTTTCTCTCTTCTGGTGGAATCTGTACATGTAACATATAATCCTGTGTAATTTCCAGCCTGGGCAAATCTCTGGATGAGGAAGAGGTTCTGAAGCTGTCCTGGATTGTCACCCTAGTGCCATGGCATCAAATAAGCTTTTACATGAAACGTGGACAGAGGCGAACATGGGGCATCCTTATGCCATAGTTTATGTTTCACTTACTCATTGCTCTTTATTGTAATTTCCCCCAACTGATGATAAAACGCTTGTAAAGCATTGGGCTGATAATTTGCAGGCTCTCCCGCTGCTCTGTTTGTTATAAAGCTACTCGTGTCTCCAGGAGAGTCTTTCTTCCTTTTGGATTTATGAGCCTAATGAACCACTGTTATTCTCCATCACAGGAGCCAGTGATGTTGTGACATTACAGCAGGAAGATTTGAAAACTTATGAGAAAGCACTTGAAACAAACTGCTGCTCTTAATAAGTGCCTCTTGTCTTCAGTGTGGTCTGAGGAAGATCTAAGCAAGCTAATGAATGAAAAGAACAAACCGAGTCCTGCACCAACCCTGCGAGCTCCGCTGCAGAGGACGTAGTGCTGGTGAGACAAATCCTCTGCTGGGATGAGCAGTGTTTATCAGTGGCGGGATGCTGATACGCAGCCCCGCTGAAGGGCCCACTCAGCGTACAAGGACCCTCAGTCCTCAGGACTGCTTAGATTTTCCAGATCGGGGTTGTTGGATGTATGAGACTAAGTACAATTAAATTCAACTGCAGGTAAATTTCACTGCCACCTTACCGAAAGGTCTTTCGCTGGAGCTCAGCTGGCATAGACAGCCGTTTGCCCCCTGAGCACTCTAGATTCACTCAAATGCATTTTTTTCTGGGGCCATTCTTGCCAGTCACAAAATTCAGATATCTTCGAACCAAAGGAGTGGAGGTGGGGGAAAAGGGATCGCTTCCTGAAGAGCTGCAGACTGCTGCTTACCTTGTTATTTCCATAGAGGAGCACATTTCTGCCTACTATTGCAGGATGCAATGAAGGGAAAGGCAGTACCACGGCTAGGCCAGCCCCAGGCTATTTAGGAAGTTATAGGTCATAACCCGCACCTTCGTCTCCACCTGGAGACCATTAAGAAGCCCACGTAAAGCCTGGAGCACACGGTCCATTGGCTCCCAGTGAGATGCCCAGAGTTAAAAGCACGTCCTCTTCAGAGCCCCATTGCGCGAGCTGTTGTTATCAGAGAGACAGTTCTCGGACCCCGGAATTGACTTCAGCTAAAAAAATGTGGGGAGCAAAACAGAAGCGAGTTGCCCGGTGTTAAGCAATAAGTCAACAGCAGCGCTAGACGTAGAACCCATGCGCCTTGGCTGGGAGCGCAAGTGAGACACCAGTATGCTCTGGCAAGGTTTCTGCTGCCTTTGGCTGTTGTGCTGGATTCCCAGAGACAAGTGGGTTGAGCCAGTTGAGCCATGCTGCCTGTTGGGGCAGAACTTGAGACGACGCCAGTCCCTTCCCACCCTAAATGTCCCTGCCTGCAGAGCCAGCTGGCTCCCTCCAGGCTCCAGTCAGAGTGTCAGACAACACCTCCGAAACGTGGCTGGTCAGCGAGCTTACCTGCAGGGCAACCCTGAGCCGTGGGCTTCTGCAATAGTCTTGACACACCCCTTGCTGTCCCGGGGCGATGCTAGAGGTGGCTGGAAGTTATGTTTGCAGGTGAGCAGTCTTGCCAAAATAATGAGACTTCCCGCCACACACGATACTTAAGCCCGCTGTCAACTCCGTGTATTATTCATAAAAGCTCTGCTGTCTTCAGTTAATCTGTAATCATCACATCTTTCATCATGGCACACATATCTCAGCAATTGTACTCATTACAAAACCGCTATGGCACAATAGGAAACAATGACAAGTTATTTCTTTTTTTCCGTGATACAGTGGGATTGGGAACTCGGTGCAATACAGGTCATTTAGCCAGGAAAATATTAGTGGAAGATGTATGGCGACGTGCCAATCAGTGCTTTGAAAAGCTCAACCTAGGTGACTCTGTTTGTTAAAACAAAGTATTCAAAAGCCCCAATTACAATCAGTTAAAAGCAATAAGCATGCAAATTATTTTAAAACAAACTTTAATTAATTTCAGCATATGTTTCACTTAGGCTGATTAGTCAAATCTGATTTTCTGAAAAGAAACAATAAACATCTGCTAATGATGATTTACATATCACCGCTCACATGGCCTGCAGTGTGTTCTGTGGCGACGGAGGTTCTGCGCAGCACAGGCAAGAGACGTCGCGCTGTGCCAGCTACCCCCAGCCTGCAGCCGTCAGGTACGGCGAGCAACAAAAGCTGCTCTTTGCTAAAACGGCCGGATAGGCCCTAAAAGCACATGATGGTGTTTGTACGAACAACTGTCCCAGTAACGCCTTCCCTTTTCATTAAGCACTCCTTGGATGAGAAACAAGTGAAGAAGCCGCACGACTGGACTCACAGGCCCCCAAGATGAAGGTCTCCACAGCCTGACCTCGGTGCAGACCCGTACTCCGAGGCGCCAAGCGAGAGGCTATTCAGGCAGCTGCAATCAGAGTAACAAGAAGGGCTTAACCTTTTCTCCAGACCCCACTTCCCTCTCAAATCAGTGGAAAAAAAATTATCGTTTGCTGTAAGCACCTGACTTAGCCAACACGATCGCTTATTCTCTGTTCATTACCGAGGGAGACAGGGTGTGATAATCCTGCATAGTCAGGAGGCTAAATCCCTCTTTACTCCATCGTGGGAGGCCTGAATACAGCCCCCTCATACCTTTGGGCCTGTAGCTCAGAGTAATGTAAATATTTAAAAGTCCGTGGCATTTTATATTCACAAGGCTGATAATGGAATAGCTTTAATATCCTTATAATGCCAAATCCAGATTAACACGATAATAGCGGCTCCCAAGCAGTTTATGAGCACTCATACCCAATATGTAGTAATCCTAGAGGGGAAAAAAAGGAAAAAAGAAGTCGTGCCAATATATACTTCACACCAAACTGCAGGATGTTGTATCCAAAAGTTCAGTTGCAGAAACCACGTGGCGCCATTACTTGGCATGAACAGAGGATAAGGAGAGAACAGTCTATGACAGGTGTTGCTTTAAATATTTTGAAGATATGCATCAGGAATAGTTCACAAAATGCTTCCAAAGTAGCTCTTACACCCACTGGGCTTGGCAGTCCTCACTCTTAAAAAACATGAACTTGGCGCAATAGTCTCCTAAATCTTTTAAACTGGCTTAATCCTCCCAGTAATGAAACATGCACTCAGCTAGATGGGTGCATTTATCTGAAACCCACTTATTTACAAGCAACTAAAACATGAAATTAACTGGTCCCGGAAGGCAGTTTTGTACTTCCCAACTCTTCTGCTACCACAAATCAACCCATTCAAGAAGGTGCCACATTTGTTTTTCCCATTCTCACATTCTGTATGAAAAGTCATACCCCATGTAATGCCAAAGATGATCCTCTGGAGATGTCTCTGCGTGATTCCGTGATTTCTGGCTTCTGTGGGACTAAAAGCGCGTGTGTGTTGGCAGACATCAGGAGGTTTGCAAAATCTGGAGTTTTGGGGATTTTTCAAAGGAGGTTCCTTTACCAAACAGTGCTTCTGCTGTGCAGGCATCAAATGTAAGCGATAACAGTAGGATCACCACATTTCCACCAATTACCTCTCTGCAGAGAGCAATCCAGCGGGCAGGAAATAGAGCTGTACTTCAAATGTATGCTCCTTTTATACCCACATCGCTGTGGAGGCTCAAATGCCCAGACAGACGGCTAGATGCACTCAGCGCAACCACTCGGCACTGTCTGGGAATACTAGTTCTGCAGAAGGTTCTTGCATCTCCTCCATGGGGAGGGAGAGTAGCCTTGATTTATCAGACGTAAAGAATTCACTCCCCAACCTTCTGCCGAGTTTGGTGAAATAAAGGATTTCTCATCAGCATATTCATTAGCGTGTCCTTGTTCCGTTACGCTATTTCTGCATAGCAAAATGTACATTGGTCAAGTAGCACCAATATATACAAGGTATTTTCAGCAGAGTTTACTAATTCATGACGGTAGAGAACGACACATCTTGGAACCAGAGCAACAGGAGATCAAGGCTCACAACTGGTAGCTGAAAACACCATCGCTAAGCCAGCCAGGCCCTGGGCAATGACAGAGCTGCTCCTCGCTTCAGCTCGGACTAGGAGATAACGCCGGTTGGCTTCTACCAGAAAATGTAAGCAGCTATTGAAAGGTTAAAACATTTCATGCAAAATGACCTGAAGATCAGAATGTGCCTTCTGTTTTTCTTTTATAGGGTGGCACATAAGACAGGTTAAAAAAAAAAAAAAAAAAAAAATGCTTTTCTCACTTGCCTGAGAGAATGGCATATTCATAAATACACTTTCATTTACCTTTTTACATCAAATTGTCACCTGTCACCCAATCATTTCAGCTGTATGACCACTACAAGGATTTCCCTTTGTTCTGGAACATTTTCAAGTAGTGGCTATAATACAGCACAAGGAGAAACACCAGGCTTGAGAATGCAATCGGGACCACAGAAATAGGAAAGAATCTGTTTCCACAGAAACTTTTAGAAAAGAAACAGCAACTCTTCATTCATTCCTGTATCCTCTTCGAAGTCTGGAGTAAAGATTTGCTGGGAAAACGAGTTACATGTGAATATACCAGACGATGAGTCAGAAAAGCTCTGGGCAAGAATTCAGCAAACCTCAGTTTTACCAATGTTCATATGCTTCTAAAACAAGGTCCTGAGGAGCTTGTTGTCAGGCACAAGAGAAACTGGGCGCGCTGGATATGCGGCTTTTGGCAGCCGGCAAACTGGATATGCGTGTGAGATGGAGGTGGCTTCTCACAGATTCTACTCTCCCCTAAATACAGGGGTCCCCAAATTTTGTTGGCCTGGGAACAACTGTGAACAAAAACCATTCTGCCAGAATCTCAGGCTTTTCTCATCTTGTCTGCATCAATTCGAACAATTTAATTCCCTGATGACAGAAGCAACACCGGAGGGTCTCAAAGGCGACACAGAAGCCTGTGTTGTAAGAGATGGGCTCTTTTCTGACAGGTGTCACATAACACCTCCAGCCTCCTCTGGAAAAAGTAAAAGAGGGGAACAGGATAAAATATACAATGTGATAGCAAAGCTCCTTGTCTTTGAGAGCAAAACTCCCATCCTGTGCGAAGAATATGAAGGAAACAGATGTTCCTGTGTGGAGTTTAATGGCTAGATTGTTAAAGGGATAACATAATTTCTCCTATCTGTCTTGCTCAGACTAATACAGCAAACATTTTTCCTCCTGACATAATGATTCTCGATTAAGGACCAGGTTCTGACCAGTTCCAAGGTAAATGAACAGAAATACCCTGACGGCACTTCCTCCATAAGTGCCCTGTATTCGAAGCTGAAAAATTAGCCCGTGTGCCCAGGGGAGCACAGACACGTTCCTCTGCAGGTTTCTGCAAGTAGGCATTTCTTGGTGGGAATAATCCTACCAAGGACAGGACAGAGGTGACGGGGTTTGTGGGCAGCCTCTCTTCCTGGCTCGGGACTATGAGCAGTTATGTTTTGGGGTTCCCAAGCCCACTTCAGTTGCACACCCCGGTTATGCAACTGTGTTTCCACCAACCTGACCTGAAGTGTCCTCACCTCAGCAGGGTCTCAGCTCTCAGAGATTCAACCGAGACTGCAAGTCTCACAGACGCCCTGAAAGACAAAGGTGCAGAGCACTAAACCCTCTGTGCTGTGCTGTGCCATGCTTCCTCAGTAATCTTAAGGCATTAATGGACAGAATTTGTCCTCTAGAAGGTCCCAATTAAGATTTTACCTCCAGGTCATACATCCTCTCTCAGTTTGTCACTTTAGGTTTTGAGCAATTGTATTGGGCACTTCTCAGGTGAGCTCCTTTACTCTTAAGTTAAACCTGATTTCTACCTACAAATAAAAGCAGAGAAGACCGAGTACATTGCTGGGAAAGCCAGTAGTTAAGAATCACCTACACGACCATGTTATGTCCATGTGAGGTCCTAGAAAAAAAGTCACCACGTATTTATCTGGCTGCACGCTCGGTAGGAAGTGCGCTCTATGCGAAGTGCTTTTAGCAACAGTTAACATTTTCAAGACAATATGTCAGCTAACGGTAACCTTTGAGAGGAGGGTTCGAAGAAAGGTTAAGGGAAGTTAACCTAAATAGCTTAGAGAAATTAAGAGAAGTGTTGGAGGTAATTAATACTTGAGACGAAATAATGTAAAGGAGAAGAAAGACTTATTTAAGGTTGGCCAAGTGCAATGTACTACAAGAGGTAATGGCTTTAAATTAAAGAAGGGCAAGTTTAGATTAGATATAGCAAGAAAAAACTTTCCAACAGGAACAGTAATTCAACAGCGTAGCAGGCTGAAGAGAGAGGCAGCACAGGCATTATCACAGACACATTCCAGCCGACGCCAGCTAGCACTCTCAGAGGGAAAATACCTGGGATAAACCGCAAGAGATCCTGGTGATTTGACTCAACAATCTATAAAGATCATTCCAAACCCAACATCTATGATCCTGTGATTAACACACACATCACCTATTAATCTTACATGTTCCAATGGCTACCACTTCCCATTTAAAGCATACCCACCTGACATAGATGGATGGTGGATTGTAGAACCATAATGTAGCCCTACAATGGATTATTGGTCTGATCCTCCCCTCAGCCATGCATCACGTCTCACCTCATATATGTTATTCCCTATACAGTAAATTTTCAAAGACCGCCCCCTCCCCCAGAAAAGCCAGATGCAAGATCCAAGTTGGAAAAGTGAAAAAGTGTTTCAGGTATTGATTTAGCAGCGTGTTCAGCTGACCGCAGTTTGTAAATGTGCTGAAATGTTTCAAAAAGAAAATGACTGGATCTTCTAATGACATGGCATCAGCTCGTACTTTATGAGTTTATTGGCCACAATCTTTATAATTCTGAAAGATTCATATTTCCTTCCTCAATCTCATAATTTTCCTTCAGCCTACAGTATCATCTCTTCACCTTTTCTTTGTTTGCAAGGGCAGTTGTTCAACTGAATTTCAAGAAAGATTTGATGGCTTCTGGCAGGGAAGAGAAACTACAAGATGTTGCATAGTCTGAGAGAGGAAACAGCATAGGATCTCATCTATCACACAGTATACCAAGTAATTAGCAGAAGCATTGTTTCACTCTGATTAAAACCATATTCTTCACAGCACAGTTGTTCTGCTGTGCATGTCGCTAAGCCCAGATATTCCCTCAAGATTAAAACTTCTCAGAAAAGTACGGGGAAGTTGAAGACGTTCCACAGGAACCAAGTGTCTGGCTCAGAAAGTAGAGTGGCTGTGCCCGGTGCGGGCATCAGTGGGGCAAAGAACTGCAGGATTAGGCCCAGATCGGCTGTGCCATTTACGTGCTTAGCCACCACTGAAATCTGAGAGACACTGACCCATCCCGGGCTAAAAAGACACAGTCAGAAACACAGCCATGAAATCAGGGCTCCTGGGTTTTCTTCACATCTTCACTATTGATTACCCACAAGGCTGTGTGCAGAATAGCAGTTCAGTGCAGCCTTGCAAGGGTTAATTTATGGACTTTGAACCAGTTGACTTAAGGCTAGGTTTTGCCTCCCCTGCAGCTGTGAGATGAGGTAGAATGAAGCCTTAAAGGGTTTGCTTGGAGGACCTGGGAGCAAGATTTGCAGCCTTGGCTCTCAGCTGAGGGCTGAAACGCAAGCTTAGCTCCAGAACCACCAAGTTTCCCAGGGGCTCGTACAGCCCGCTGACAGTAGAGGTTGGATCTCTGAAGCAGCTAGTAAAAAAATCATCAGCTGGCAACAAAATCCTAAGCTTCTGATAGCCACCCGTCCTCCGGTGCTTTCTCAGTGGCTGCATAAGTCATCACACAGACAACGTCTGCGTCATGGCTTTCTCCTCACGGGCTGTCCCCCATGGCCTTTATGGGTGCAGACTCCCCGCTTTCAGGCAGAGTTCTGCAATGGGGCAGAGGGGTCTGCCTCGGACTGAGCTCTGACGGGAAGAGTTAGAGTTTTCTTTACAAGAAAAATTCTGCTCAAAAAGTTAAGAATATGAAAAACTTTAGATTGCCAGAAAAGCAAGCAAAAATTATGCTTTACTACTATTATATTTCCCTGGGTAACTAATTTTGCTTGTTATTTTACATACGTTACTATATGGCCTTATATGAATGGCCTCACAGATACAACTAAGTATATATGGCCTACGAATCCATATCCACCCTAAGCCTGGGGTGGATAAAGAAACAATATGAAGACTGGACCTTCAAGTGATAAACTCAGCATAGAAAGAAGATTATCTCTGTAATCATTCATATGTACTTTTCCTACACAGCATCCTATTATTATGTATAGATATAAGAAGTTTGGAGGGTAAGTGGTAAAATAATATTCTGCTATTTTGCAGCCATAGTGTTCTCTTAACATAGGTTTTAAAGTGGCATCTATAAATCACGTGTATCCTCAAAAAAGTTGCCAAATGCATAGTCAAAAATAGTTCTTCCTCACGTATTTATCACCCAGTCTTCTTACTTCTCTGCTTACCAGATCTAGATATGATTTCCATCACCGAAAGGTTTGGGTAGTATATATAGCTATATTCATCAGACCAAAAGATTAGTGGCAGAAAATTGTCCAGGGTTCAACAGCAGCATTTAATCTTCTGGCTGTGATGTAAGGTTCCCCACCCCTCCTCTCAAGAGGTTAATTCATGAAGGTTTATTGATGGCCATGGTGACGGTGGGCTCAGAAGAGGCAATACAATAAGAAGGGACTCTAAAGAGGAACTCTAAGAGAAAAGGAAGAGAAAACCACTGATTTATTATGCAGAGCCTGAGGTAGACCCAGGTCTAGTTGAGTGGAATTCAGTTTACAAAAAGAAAAATTTAGGCTGAATAATGTTGAGTAAAAAGTAAGTTTCACTTCTGCAAAGAAACTCACGAACCACTGCAACTGGCCAAGAATATCTCAACGTGGCACCTCATCACATGACTTTGCTAAAGAAATTGTTGCCTTTACAACTTCCATTGCCTTAGAGCAGGTGTCATGTTCTGCCCCAGCCCTGTCATTCTCTGTGGAGTATTCCACATGCTCCCGTTCATCCTTAGAGCAAGGAGAAGGCTCCACAGAAAAATGAAAGAGAAAAACCCACAGCTCTGCCCAGGGAATCAGAAATCGGTGCTAAAGCACGAGATTCTCTCTGTAAGTTAAATTACCTTTCCTCTGAGGAAAAATTGCTGCACAGAGTCATATTAAATATGGTTGTTTTCAAAGACCACATGACCATACATTTGCCAAAAGTTTAATAGAGCTAAGTTGGCTATGAAGCATGAGCTGGATATTTGAAGAGGTTTCGGCTCATCAAAGGAATAAGATATTTAGAACAGCTGTCTGACAGGGACGAGAATCCAAACCCACTTTAAGGTGGCGCTTAATAAATGAATTAGAGAAATTGCAGGATTGACTTATCTGCAGCAAGATCGTATTTGGAGAAATAAATTGTTCTTGTAAGTCATCGATTTGCTTGCCGGCACCAGTTTCAGTGATGTCTAGCAATGTTACAAGGCGATCCGCGATTTCTAAGTGCCGCCACAGTTCAGATTAAAGGTTACAGCTAACACGGTCTTCCAGAATAAAAGCTATATTTGTGGATATATTCCACTTCGACTTTGCCTATAGTTCTTTTTCAGTTCATGTTCCACCATCTACCTCAGACGCTAAACGCTTTGCGCTGCACGAACGAAAGGTAGGAGTCAAACAAGCATTAGTTGGTGACATTTCAGGTTTCTTCGTAACTACCGCAGCACCCACAGCCTACACACCACTCCCTGGATCTCCTGCCACCCACCCCGCACTTCCCTGCGTCCATGCCCACCAACGACACCATTCGCCCTGTTATTCCCAACTGAAGCCAATGAGACACTTTCTCCGGGACTGCACTGGGCCCTGGCTCTGGCTCTTCCTCCCCAGCAAAACGGTGGGAGTGACGAGACGAACTTGCCCGCTCCTCCCGCAGCCCAGCCTGTGTCTGGGAGCAGCGATGCCGGCCCGGAGCCCTGGGGACTTCAGCGTGGGTGTGCGGGGCTGTCTGCGTGTCTCACAGAGCACGGCTCTGGCACTGCGACGGTCTGTAACAAGAGAGGAAAACTTATTATTTTTTTACGCGAGCGTGATACTTTGCCGCCGCAGCCGCCCGAGCCCCTGCCACTCGCGTCCCGAGGAGCTGCTTGCAGGAGTCTGGAGATCAAAGCTCTCCCGCTGCCTTTAGTCCCTCCTCAGGCACCGAAGGCGTTCACACTCCAGAAGAGGTTTCTATGAGCCTTTTATTAATACTGCACGTTTCTTGGGTGACTGAAATGACTCAGTTTCTAGCTTGCTGTCTTACAATTCACAGGGGCTTATTATTAATGGCCCAGTAAAACAATATACAGCCTGTTGTATCTTAATTCAGTAGTCAGTAATGACCAACTTAGAGAAATCATTTTAGACCTATGGGTTTTCTAAGGCCTTTTGAAGGTAATGGCAGTAAAATATGCATATATTAATGTTACTTGCAGAAGGCAGAATATAGTGGCAGTGCAAGCAATAATACAGCACTGTGTAATAAAAATTGAAAATTCTTTTCCCTAAGTGTAAATATAAAATACCTCTGGGGGACATATCTAAAGGAAGAGTGTTTCAATAACACATAGTTAAACTCAAAATTATATTTTTCAAAGCTCTCCAAGTATAGTCTAATAAATAAACCATAAAATAAAACAACATTTTACAAGGAAGACTCATACTGTATTTCAAGCTTTTTGCCACTCTTAAAATCATTATTTAATACGGACAGTTTTAGTCACAAAATTTCAAGAGTTTATTCAATATCTTTTATGTGCTTTACAAGGTTATTAGAGAATTTATTTTCTCTTTCCCTTACAGATTGGAAGGTGGGCAGTGATATATGAGCTTTCACATTTTATTTATTCACCAAACTGTTCCAGATGTGATCCCATCATTTATCCACTGACACATCAAACCTGCTGCGTGACCTTTACAGTGACCTCTTTACAACATTTGCTTTCATGCTCTTAAAGTTATAGCAGCTTAACAGCGCTTGCTTCAGTGGGAAGACAAGCGAACTGATATTGGGGGGGGGGGGGGGGGTTACAATTTAAAAATAATAAAAATTTAATTCCTCTCCTACAATATGAAAACTAAGACCAGGTGGTAAACTAGCCAGTGGAGTTATATTCCCAGAAATGTTTCAATCATATTTTACACCAAACAGTATTTCACTCCATGGACTTGGAATGCACCGGATTTGCACAGGCTAAATTTAGCAGGCACTAAGTCTTTCTCCACTTCTTGTGATTTGTCACAGCAATAGGCATTCTTGGGGTGATACGCCTTTCCTTACTACACATCAGCAAATAGAACGAGGGTCCAGCTGCAGTTTTCCTTCTTAAGGGGAAAAAAATTGTTTATGGCGCATCCAAAATTTCTGTTAACTAGGAACTGTCTGCATCATTATGAACTTAGCGTTATGCAAAGACAGAATTCTGGCCTCGTGTCTTGGGGAGTCGGTGTGTACCTGAAAGTACAGGTCCTGCAAAAGTATTTCGGGTACAGATCATTCGTTCCAGCCAGCTCCCAAAGCCCAGACCTGGCCAGCTGTGACTTTCCAAGTCTGGTGAACTTCTCCTTAGTATTTTTTTGTTTTATGTACTTCCACATTTGGGCTGATACCAGCAGTAGACATGCCTCCGTCATGGTTCACGCAATATTTATGGCCCAAGAGGTAGGAGGGAGTATCAAGAAGCAAGCGCACATACACACATATATACATCCCCCCACACACACACAGTCTGAATCCCGGAGAGATCTGGCCAAGGGATGAGGCTTTGATAGCAAAAAGATGCTGCGCGCCTTCTAACTAACAACTCCCCACACTTTAATTTCACTTAGAAAAATTCCCACTGACTTAAGCAGAAGTGTTCAAGTAATGTGTAAGTAAGAAATAAAACCTGGGAAAGGCTGTAGTGAGAACTTCTGGATGGCCTCTGGGTTTCCATGTGCTCAGCTCCTAGCTCTACCCACACCCACTGCAGACTCATTTCACAAGAATGTCTGAATTTTTGGATTCATATCAAAGCAAAACCTGAATTGTGAGGCACTGAAGAACCCCCCAAACCTTTTTCCTTGTCCTCTTCTCCCTTCCCTCCCTCCTCATCACAAAAGTGCAAAAAAAGGTCACAGAGGTGATTGGCATATATACACCTGACCAGCCCGAGGTACCATCACCTGAGCCCCCACTGCAGGATCACCCTGTATAAAAAAGAGGAGCAGAATAATCCCTGCAGCTGCCTTTTGGCAAACCCTCCCCAGAGCTACATACAGACACCTATGCCTAACCCAAACTTGCGCTTCTATTCCAGTGACTTTTAACACAGACCTAAACACTGAGCTGAAGCTGCGCCTGTAAGATTTACATGCAGAGTAGAAAATCAGATTCTCTCCTGCCACGTTTTTTCCCCCTCTGTAACACAATGTTCTGAAACTGGGTTTTACTTTTTTTTTTTTCATAGAAATAATGAGGTTTCAGAGTAAGCTCTTAAACAGCCTTTTTTTTTTTTGCAATATTAGTTCATCAATAATGGAAAAATGACATCAAAGAAAACACACTTGTTTCTTTAGGTGTAAATCAAAACACAAAGCGAAGCTGGCAGAAAAACAATGCATTAACCTCATGTGCTTTGAAAACAGATGAACGGTACAAATAGTAGATCTGAGATGCCAGCAGAGGAATGTTATGAAGCTATCTGGAAGTACCGCTTCCAGGTTAAGTGATCACAGAAATATTACAGTAACACACCACCACTAAGTGATTAATTCTCAGAAAAAAAAAGAAAGGTGCAGCCCTGTTTTGATCACTTCTCCAGTTCAGACTTACGTTTCAGCTGGAGTCATACTTTAAATAAACAGAGCTGAGATTGGAAACTTTTTAAATAACACTCAGGAATAAAATTCAAGTGAGGTCCCCTGCTCGCTTTCTATCGCTTATTCCTGCTGGCAAAGGAAAGGCAGCCGTTGGCTTTTGAAAGCCACAAATTTGCAGGGGTCTGGGGCGTGAGCTGGCAGGAGGCTCAGGCTCCTCGATGTTTGTAATTGAAAAGGACATGAAGTAATGAAGTAATTTCCCTGTCCCTATTCTCCATGTTTATCAGAGGCCTGTCTGCAGTGGAGGAAGGGTGACAGGGTAATCTGAGCCCCCACAGAAAACCTGCTTTTTCTCCAAAGTTATTTAGATTTCCGTGAGCGCTGGCAGAATTTTGGAAGGAGTCCAGGCGAATGAAGGAATTTGGCTGCTCTGAAAATATCATACAGGAACTTTAAAAATTGAACTGATTTATGCCCTGTAATGTTTTCAATACTGCATAAATTAAGTTTGAGTTCCTAGCCTGGATTTCAAGAAGAAATTTTATATGTTACGAGCCATGAAAGAACTAGAGGAAAAAAAATCTTATTGTATGATAATTCCACCTCTCCTATAAGAAGTGCTAGACTTTGCATATATAATGCGTTCAAAGGAATAATATGGAAAATGCATTACTTTGTAGCATCAAAGGATGTTCCAGAATACCTTGAGGTCCTGACAGCTATTTGGAGTTTGCTAATATCACACAGCACTGTGAAATATATTACCAATATGAAGTTTCTGTGTTCTGTTCACCACTAACTGTAGAGCTGGGCTTAGGAGCACTGTAGGCTTCTAAAGTGCGGCGTCTAGAAAGGGTAACCTAATTGGAGGGAGAAAATTATCTCCTCCAGAGGACTGCTTAAAGCCACCTTTAGTCTTTCATGTGCAGATGGCGACGTCTGGGTTTCTTTCCCTTGTGGACATGCTAGCCTATGTCAAACACTCCGAGCAGCGACTTCCACAGCATAGTCTCGGGAAGTCCTCTAGCGTCAATAAACAGCCATGTGCTTTCTGAGGCTTTATGATAAACTGTGAGGTTTTCAAAGGAACCACAATTTGCACATCTAACAAACACAAATATGTTTATCCACGGTGCCTTGTCCTCAGTCAGAGGGAGATACAGCTGTAAATAGCTAAATACATCTTCCTCTTTTAGCCAGCCATGGACACAACCTCAGCTGGGGATCTAAAGGCTGAGTCACAGCTGATCCCTGATTTGATTAATCACTGGCCTCCTCTGAGGTTTGAGTCTTGTTTCTGGTTCAGAGGTCAGCGTGTACAAAAGGCCGTTACCAGTGAGCCGGCTACCTCTGTGCTAACGAACATATAGCGCGAACCAGCGCCAAACATATAGCGCAAACCACCACCCCAACTGTAAAGCAGAGCGCTGCAGGGTATGCAGCTTAGTGCTCAAGCTGCTCCCCAGCCGCCGGCCCTGAGGAGGAGCACCAAGAGGCTGAGAGGAGGTAGCTGCCGTTCAGAAGTGAGAAAACAGAAGCTCGGGAGGAGATTGCTTTCTTCTGGAGCCTGAAAGAATAATCAGGAAGTTAGCAGAAACAGATTCGCCAGAGAAGTGAAATGGTAAAATTAAAGCTGTGCTGGCTGCCAAACCTCCCTCCGAGAACTTGGGAGAGCCATGCAGGTGAGGAGCCCTTCACCAGGCAGCCAGGAAAGAAACAAACAGTTATTCATCAGGCAACTCTTTCCCAAGCAGCATGCAGATACGCGCGGGGTTGTCACTGGCGTTTCCTACAGAGTGGAAGGGAACAGCATCTATTGCCCGTAACTGCTGTTATGCACCACCGTTCTTCCATCCCTACACTTTGAGTCATCTTTTCAAAAAAGAGCTGTAAATTTTCTGGTTGCAATCTTCAGTTCATGATCGCTTGTAACCAGCGTCATCACCTGACACGTTTTTGTGTGCAAACATCCAACTCCATGCCTCTCCACGTGCAAATGAGACAACTATTATACCAAAGCTTTGGTACAAATGATTACGCATGGGCAGATAAAAATAATTAGAGAAAAAAAAAGACACCAAACCAAAAAACAACAAGAGCTATGCTCTTCCAGGACAGATGTTTCTCTCTCTCTTTGTCTACTGTGTGCCATTCATGACGTTTAAGATACATATTGTCACACAGTCCTTTGAATCAAGGTACCAACCCCTCTCTTCCTGCCTTTTGTGACATTAATAGCTTCAGTCCCTCTTTGCCTGTTGGGACAGGCAACAATCCCACCCTTTCAGCAAGCCATCATACTAAGAACATACCTTTCCCTTTTTCCAAAATGCCTAAAGCATGAACAAGAACTAACACCGGACCAAAACTACCTTTTATCCCTGACAAAATGAAACAGCCATAAACCCCAAAGCTGTTCTTAGTTCCGTGGAGAAACCTGGAAATTTAGCCTATTGGGAATGGGTGTTTCCACAGAGAGTCCCAGCAGAGCGGAGAAAGCTCCAGATTTACAGTGTAATTAAAATTACATTTTTCTGTTATATTTTCCACTGTGTGGCTTTTTTTTTTCCCCTCTGCTGTAGTATTCTACAGGCCTGAAAGAAGTGTCCCTGTATCTTAGTACACAGAGGTCTTGGGATATTACTTGAAAACAGTACACCAAGAGGAAATTGTGCAATCAATTCCATGAGAATGCCTCCCTCAGCAATAAACACTGCCTGTGCCAAACAAATGGGTGATGTGCGTCATAAATTTCCTTTTCCTGTCAGAGCAGCCACAAGAAATGGATGAAGTTATGCACATTTGTATAAAAATAAAAATGTGTTATTTGCTCTACAGCATACTGCAGACGGGGCACCGCGAGCACCGAGGAGCTGCAGAGTGCCCGCTCCGGCTCCCCGCACCGAGCAGCCAAAGGCAGAGCTGCTCGCACACAAAGGAAAGCACATCCAGTTTTTCTCACAGTCATATTACACCAGTTCCAGCCGAACTGGTCACAGACGATGAAGGAATGCCTTAATTTTTGCATTGAACTCAAGCCCCTAGCAAAGACCTCCTGTTTTTAAAGAGGAGGTGTTTACCACTTGCTGCGAATCAGACCAAAGCCCACAGCCCTGGCTGAACAGCCCAAGGTTGACAGGCCAAAACCACCAGCTGCTGGACTGAAAAGTCAGGACCTTTTATGCTCTTTTTTTCTAGGTAGTATTTTTCCCACTGACTGAGCC
Source organism: Vanellus vanellus (assembly GCF_965231255.1). Classification (NCBI taxonomy): domain Eukaryota; kingdom Metazoa; phylum Chordata; class Aves; order Charadriiformes; family Charadriidae; genus Vanellus; species Vanellus vanellus. The sequence goes on along the minus strand of NC_138915.1, from coordinate 9,659,487 downwards.
TACAGAGTGAGAAACTGGCTTTGCATTTATACCAAAAGGACATAACCCATCAACCCTACACACTAAGTTCAGCTCCTCATCTCGCAAAACCAAGCACAGGTCACCAACTTTAATGCCACTTAGAAAGCACACTCCAAATGGAGATTCAGACTATGGTAAGAACATAACTTTAGAGTACTTTATTCTATTTATTCTAATATTCTTTATTCTACCCCATTCTGGTGGAGTTCCTAACTGCAGAAGGGTGTTACTTACTGCATCCGATGATGAGACCGTCTGATCCCGAGCCCTTCCATGTGCCTGTGCAGCGATGCCATCTCCATCCCCTCGCACATCTCCAAAGCACGTTCCTGCCCAGGGCACGTACTGACGTGAAACAGCACTGTCTCTGCCTCTCCATCACTCCTGCTCGCATCCCTCCTCAGGAAACAGCTCTCGTTACCAGCCGCTTCCATAGGATTCCTGGCTCAACTGGGGGAAAGAGAGAGCTGTCAACACTGATATATTAGAAATACAATTCAAGCAGCTGCTATTTGTGTTTTATTTTTAGATGACTTTATTTTTTCCCTTCAGACTGATCTCAATTTCTGTAATATTATTATTTCTCTTAGGTCAAACAACATCTGTTGTATAAAAAGGAAAGTAAACTCATTTGCATCATCAAGTTTACCTCTTTCCATTTATATTTTACTATAGTTGTCTCACTAGGAATTGCCCTGCTCTGCCCCCTGATACTTCATGAATGACTGGGTCCACAAGAAGATCTTGGTGCAACTTTAGCATCGATAACCACTGCACAGGCCTTAACTTGATAAAGCACAATTGCTCCACAGCAGGATTTACAGGCTGTGCCCACACCGCCCCAAGAAGCGGGGATCGGAGCAGCCCCGGGGCAGCACCCTCTTCCCACCCTCGCTGCTCCCTCAGTGCAAGGGGCTGCATCCACAGCCAACCATCCCTCCCGCTGCGGAAGAAGTCACTGGTGACTGCCTTTAACAGTCAGTGTAGGCACTACTACAATCTGTCAGAAAAACATATAGAGACATAATGTCATCAAGTGTAAACTAGCCTAACTCTCTGAAGTATGCTGTCAACTACACCAGCTGGGCGACCAGCCCTGGGCTGGCTGCAGGACTGGTACCAGCCAGCAAGGGTGCTCTGTCCTGTCAGGGCTCACAAACAGTGAGCCAAACCAATCCAGAAAGTGAAAATCAAGTTCCTACATCCGAACCTGATTTAGTCCCGCAAGAGCAAAACTATCCAAACTCACGGAGGGCTCCGCAGCTCTGGCTCTGGCCTCTGTGCCTGAGGACCACTGGCAGCACTCAACGCCTTTGTTTCACTCTTCTACTTCTCAAAGAATAGAGCCAGAGGAAAAAAAATAAAAGGAAAAATCCCAGCTCTTTGGAGGCGCAAGATGAAATCAATGGCATTGATTTGATCCCAGCTGGCATTTCATACACTGAAACGCCAGTCTCTCCCCCTCCAAGTCAAAAGGAGCCAAGATTCAGAGCAAACAGGACAGAGAAAGATAATAGTGTTTGCCCAGATGTGTTTCTCATGAGCAAAGATGCTATTCTCATGTTTGGCCACTTCTGAGAAGAGCAATTGGCTCAGCCATCAGAGGACAGATTCATGCAAGAGCCAATGAAGAAAGGAATCTCTTGTCTGGAAGGACAGGGAAGGACCTGGGGAAGCCAAAGAAATCTCTGATGAGGTCCAATCATTTTTTCTGTGGCTCATACCTCACCTGTGATACTTACTATCACAGAATCACAGAATGGCAGGGGTTGGAAGGGACCTCTGGAGATCATCTAGTCCAATCCCCCTGCCAAAGAAGGTTCACCTGGAACAGGTTGGACAGGAACACATCCAGGCAGGTTTTTACTCTCTCCAGAGAAGGAGACTCCACAGCCTCTCTGGGCAGCCTGTTCCAGTGCTCTGTCACGCTCAAAGTAAAGAAGTTTTACCTCATGTTCAGATGGAATTTCCTGTGTTCCAGCTTGTGCCTGTTGCCCCTTGTCCTGTTGCTGGGCTCTACTGGAAAGAGCCTGGGCCTATCCTCTTGAGACTCGCCCACCCTTAGTTATTTATAAGCATCGATGAGATCCCCTCTCAGTCTTCTCCAGGCTGAAGAAACCCAGGTCACTCAACCTTTCCTCAAAAGAGAGATGCTCCAGTCCCCTGATGGTCGTCTTAGCCCTCTGCTAGACTCTCTTCAGTAGTTCCTTGTCTTTCTTGAACTGGAGAGCACAGAACTGGGCACAGTACTCCAGATGTGGCCACACCAGGGCAGAGCAGAGGAGGAGGATGACCTCCCTCAACCTGCCGGCCACGCTCTTTTTAATGCACCCCAGGATACCATTGGCCTTCTTGGCCACAAGGGCACATTACTGGCTCATGACCTACTTGTTGTCCACCAGGTCTCCCAGGTCACTCTCCGCAGAGCTGCTTTCCAGCAGGTCAACCCCTAACCTGTACTGGTGCATGGGGTTGTTCCTCCCTAGGTGCAAGACCCTCCACTGTCCTCCTCTGTTGCTACCTCTGCTTTTCAAGCAGTAACAAGGATCAGAGCTGTAATAGTTTCCATCACGTTTTTCATCAAGAAATGCTTGACTTTTCCATAAGGCTTTGCTCTAAGAAAATGACAATTTACAAACATGAAAATCTTTGCTGGTACTTCCTAAGGTTAAGAAAAAAAAAAAGGCTATCTCCATATGTTCACGTTTGTTCTTTTAGGTAAGTAAGCATGTTCCCTGTAATTCTACTAAACTGCTAGGACATGATGGATTTCCACAGCAGACTTTCTCCCCCTGAAGACAGTGCAACGAGCCCTCACACACGGAAAAGAGCACGCAGTGTGAACAGCCGCGTGCAGAACTGATTTTCATTCTGGTCTGAACCTTCAGTATATTTCTGAGCAGCAGCAAAACCTTTATTGCTGATCATGAGAGCAGTAATTTTGCTAGCACACAGCTGGCCACAGCAACATCCCCCTGCTTGTTTATGCCTTCTGCTGAAGATGCAATCTCAGAGGAGCACACAGACATCCCTCCAAGCCCTCCTCCTCTCACAGCTCAGGTACAAACACAAAGCCGGCCAAACTTCACTTCCAGAGGTGACACGAAGGAATTAGACCTCTGGGTGGCTTATACCCAGATGGGTGAAGTCTTGTAGGCCTTCAGTCAACACACAATCCAAAGGCCAAATACCTGCAAAAATAAAATGTTCCCAACACCACCTCTGTCACCTAGATTTTCTTCTTCAAACTTGCCAGGGAATGGGCACTTTTGCTGCAGTCAGTAAGAATCAGAGCACCCTGCGCCCAGCACTTGCCCCTTTGCTCCACAGCTCCATCCCATCTCCCAACACTGTTGTGTCCAAAGTCGCCCTCTGCCAAGACACCCCAGAACTCGAGGGAGCATGTTTCAGAGGGGCATTGTGGACTTGCTTCTATAGCCTAGAATTATAGTGCCCCTGGTGTAGAAAAAACTGTTGGGAGTTGCGAAATTTTGTACAATGGTTTGAATAGTTGATGGTTCCAGCCTAGTCAAAAAGCCTCACAAGAAGGGCCTGATTTTGGAGCTTGAAGTATTTCTGTTCCCAAAGGGCACCAGGGTATGGAGAATCACGCCACAGTTTTTATGGTTAACTGAACATTTCTTTTCAATCTCTGAAGGGCTTGGGGTTTGTTTGAATTGTGAATGATGGCTCATGTCCCAGCTCTGTGTGTGACATACTCCTCTAGTGACAAAGTTCACACAGTGAGCCTCAGTCAAGAATCCACACGTAGCCTGAAAGTTGCTGGCACCCACAGCGTATAATTAAGATCATATGAGACTCAGCATTTCTTTCCCTACATCCAAGAAAAGGGCCAAATGACTCTCTTTGCCCTTAAGATCCGGAAGGTAAATCCTATCATTTGTCTTTTCCTTACACGCCTTCATTTCTAACTGTAATTTCTATTTAAATGTTTTTTTGCACTCTCCACACCAAGCACTGTCATGGTACATTATGGCATGACCATTTCCCATGAGATAGCAAGGCAATATTTTCAAAATCAGTTAAAAGAGTTAAAGACACAAGTCCTCAGTCAAAATCTTTCCAGGATGAATGGTTCTATAAGCAGGGATGCTACACGAGCAGCACAACGTGGATCCTCACCTCAGTGGTGCCAAGAGATTATTTTGGCAAGTTACTCTGAAGACCTGAATTTAAAGGGATAAAATGTTGGTCTGGCAAGTTGAAATAGCAAGGATAATTCCACAGATTTTACAGCAACAGCCAATTCTGCTCCAGGGGATTTAAACGGCAAGAATAATAACAAGTTCTCCTTTTCTTATTACACACCTATTTTATCATTTTGTGCATCAGCCTGTTGATTGTTGTATCAGTTAATGAAGAGAAAAAAGGCACCGTTTTAGAGATATCTTAATTGCCGTCATTTAAACTGCTGTCGTGATTGTGACTTGTAACTAACAGCTTAAGGTACGTACAAACCCAAAATGCTCAGCCTTCCTCCAGCAGCCAGGGCTGGTTAAGAGAGGAGCAGAAGAAACAGGCATTATGACAGTTTGTCAAGCGCATGTCTTACCTGGCACAACCCTCTTGTATTGACTGGCTCCGGGCGTTGATTGACAAGCTTACCGCAATCCAAGGGAAAGCAAAGCAAGATTCTCTCTTGTCCAGCTCAAATGAAATCAGCTGTCCTCCACAGCTGGGTAAATTCAGAGCAACTTGCTGGACTTGCTCTGAATGTACACCAGTGAAAACAAAGGAAGATTTTGGTAAGGAATTTTTATGATTAGAAACAGCCATACCATTGTGAACTCCTCTGAGCGTGGAAGGAAAGCCACATCTGAGAGTTTTCTATGGTCAGTTTGTGTAATATTCCATGCCCTGCCTTCCGTTTGATTGCTGAGCTTCTCCTCTTCCACAGTAACGACTTTGATTTCTTTTCATCCAAATCTATGGGGGGAAAAAGTATTGCTCACGCTGCTGCACAGCCTGTAAAACTTGCACTACTTAAAGCAACAACCGCTTCAATGGAGATGGAGCTCCTTCAGGAGTCAGAAGGAGCAAAGTGACTAAATAGCCTCACTTCCCGGGCAGGGATGTGGGAGAAGCAATATATTAGGGAAAGACAAACCAACCCCCAGACTGGGGGTAGGAGAGAAAGAGGGAAGAAAAGTGGGAAAACTAAAAGAGAAAAAAAGAGATGGAGAGAAGAGAGCAAAAGAAAGAGAAATAAATAGTCTGGAGAAAAATATATCTGACTTCAAAATTCCCAAACTCTGTTAGAGCTTAAATGGAAACTCTCTGTGCTCCTCAGATTTCCTCTTCAGATGATGAACGGATGGGGTGGGCAGAAGCCTGCGGAGGAAAACCCAGCGCTCCCACCTTTGCCCACAGGCTGGGTTCTGCAGGGCTGCTCTTTGCTGCCTTATGCTACAGCACACTGGTACAGTAGCCAACACCACCGACGATATTCCAGGTGGGATCTAATGCCTTTTACAGCAAAAGACATATTGTCTCTCTTGTTTTTTATGCTGTCCCTCCATTAATGCAGGCCTGTCTCTTGCCCTTTTACTACAGCTGTGATCTAGGCAGAGAGCTTCAGTGATTTTTCCAAAAGAAACTGACCCCCACATACATCCAATCCCCTGCTGAAGGCTTGCTCTGTTTAGCACTTATCCCCCAGTCTGACTCCCTGCTTGCAGATTAATTGCTTTACGTTTCTCTGCATTGAACTCCATTGTGCCAGTCGTTAGCGGAGTCATCGAAGAGATTTTGATCCTGGTGAATCTGCTTTGGTGGTGCCCAGTCTTGAGGAGACCTTACACCAAATTCTCTCTTCCCTCAGCCGACTGCAAAGCTGGAGTAACTTCTCAGACATCAGCAGCTTCACATTTACACAGTGTTTCGGAGGAGCAGGCTCAGTTTTCAAAGCCCAATAAATACACTGACGTGAAACACACGGCAGCACAGCAGCGCTGGCAGCCCCTCGCCACAGCCCCAGAGACACCAGTGACTCCAAGGCCGTGCTGACAACGGTTCCCACCCAAAAAAGGACATGAAAGGGCTCCGGGCTCAGGCTGGGAGATCAGAAGGGGGTCTAGCTAGGATGCTTTGCTGCTGGTGGTGCCAAACCTGGGCTGCTTTAGCAACATGAGCAGGGTGGCGCACCTTTGTGCTGCCTGGGTTACGCATTACAGAGGTCCTGAAACAGTCCCAAGAACAGCCTTCTGCCAGCTTGAAAAGTTTTCATCTGTGCTTATTGTCTCATACCTGCCCTTGAGCTGGTTTTGATCCAACAGCCTCTATTACCTCCTCTTCCTTTACCTTTTGCCTTAGCTATTAATCTCTGATGTGGAACTTTGTGAAATGCTCTTTGAAACTCTAAGCGCACTGCTGAATTCCCCTTATCTAGCCTAGCAGTAATATCTTCAAAGAACTCCAGGAGGTTAGTTAAGTATGACCTCCTCTAGCTTCAAGCTCAGCTTCCCAGCAAGCCCTTCACTTCATTGCTAGAGATGAGAGGAAGAGGACAGGGAACTCTGGGACAAAGAGGCACATCACTGTTACAATAAAGCCAGCAGCAGACACAGCACCGCTCCTGCTGCCCAGCACATTTTTAAATTGCATCGGTGACACCACGCTCTCCGACTGCGCCTTCCGTTCTACAAGGACCCAACGCACATGGTGTCTCACAAGCAAGCTGCCGCTACCCACGCAGGCGAGGACTTTCAAAGGGGCACCAGGGATTTCTGAAATAAAGCTGAGGACCCAGCCGCACCTCCTACCCCTTTGCATACCCCCTCAAGCCCCTTTAGCACCTGCCTGTCGTCAGGTTCTCATCCTTCGTGCCCTCCATCCACGGAGCCATTTTAGACTTATTTAATGCTACAGGAAATGTTTTCACCATGAAGGTGCCCAAACACTAGAAAACGCCTCCCGGAGAGGTATCTCCATCCTCAGAGATAGCTGAGTATCAGCTAATTGAAATCCTGAGCAACATTGTCTAACTTCAAAGCTGGCCCTGGTTTGAGCAGGAAGGTGGACTGCAGGGCATGTTAGAATAAGTCTTATTGGTGATTTTTATCTTCCTCTTGGAGAGAGCCCCATCTTCCAGCTCTTAACTGGTGAGTCCAGGAACCCGAGCCTAATTATAACCTGCCCTTCCAGAGCCTCAGCTGGGATTAGGTACAGGTTGGTGAGTTCCCTCCCTTCTGCATGAGCCCAAGCAGCATTTAAAGTTTATCTCCGCGATGAAGTGAGTCCACGTTTTACTTCCACCTCCACTTGCAATGCGCAGCATTTCCCCTTGCACTGTGCTTCCTGCTCCCTCCCAGAGCACCTCGCTGTGTTTCCATTCACACATCATCTCTTGCTGGTTTCTCATTTACATCATAATACCGGAGTTGCTGTTTACACTGAGCTGCACAAAGGTATGTTTTACATCTTACTGTGGTGTGATCATTAACATCACACTGCTGGCCCCGGGGAGTTTCATGACTGGATTCAGATCCATCTGTCCTGTGTTCCCAACAGGGGTTCCCCCTGCAGGCCTGAATATTTTGGCAGGAGACAATTCGAAATGTGCAAAACAGTACATGTCAGGCAGAATGTGTTACCTTAAACGATGTTCTATTATACGAATGTGCTTGTTGTTTTGTATCTTACCTCTTTAAAGAGCTGCCTCTTCGGAAATCATGGTGCAATCCATGCTCCGCCGCAATAAAAGTGCTAGGTATACCTGCAGTGAGGTAAACTCCCTTAACATTCTCAATTTATAGATAAAATCCCCCCAAAAGAATAAAAAATGACACGAGATAGATTTCCTTATTTACAAGTGATATGAGGTTAGTAGATTTTGGTGCATTCTCTTTATAGGTTTGCTTCTCAAAGGGGTATATAGTGTTTCTACCACCCGTATCTGCATAGTCTGTCTGGAAACTAAAATAAAGACACACGTGGCGATGCTTCAGATTTAACCCACAGACTGACACAGCTCTGAGTGTTAATCATGGGGGGAACCAGGTGTTCCAAATGTGCTAGCAGCCACGCTGTCCACAGGCAGTGGGATGCAGGCGGGGGGAAGGAGACATCTGCTTTGGAAGTAAACATCCACCTGGCAACCTAGGCGAAAACAAAAGCTACGGAGAAAAATGAGGATGGTGAGCATGTCTTTTCCTTATAGGAAGTCCTGTAGAGGCTCTGTCACCTTGAAGGCTGGTTTCAGTCGGAGATAGTCCTTTTTTATTTCTCCTCAGTTGTATTTACACCTAGGGCTTGCTGCAGCTGCCCTTGAATTCCCCTCCACTCTCTGTCTACCATTTGCTCACATACATTAGATCAGATCCCCCAAGATTAGATTTTAAGGAACATACGTGGATGGATAAAATCCAGCAATTTTTTACCTTTAAGTATGAGAACAGAATTTAGTTCGCTTTCTGCCCTCTCCTCCTCTACGTCCTTGGAGGGAAGAGACACCTTCATCTGCACTGGTGGGAAATGTCTTCAGCTTTGAGGACAAAAAGTCATTCCTGACATTTGGCACAGATTAAGCTCCAAACTACAGCCTGAAAGTGGCTGGATTCTGTGAAGGAAATATGAAAAAAAAAAAAATTACTAGCTGAATAATAAATTTGACAGAACTTATCCTAAACAACAGCAATCTCTGTAGGCTTCTCAGAAGTTGCAAGGCACACACTTGCAAACAGAAGCGTCCTCAGGAGAGATTCACAACACAAACTGGGCCCCTAGGCTGGCTTTGGGCTGCATCCTTTCATCTGTAATACACAGCTCAGGCTGACCTTTAACTAGGAAAAATAAAAAAGGGAGGTGACTGTTACTGACTCACACAGAGGGAAAAAAAATAAGGTGTGAATTATGATGGAGAAGAATGGAGAATATTTAGAAAATTCTGGGAGGCAGAATATTTTGAGAACGCTTCTGGATGGGGCAGACGCATGAGCAGCACTGGGTTTGCAGAAGTGGTTGCTTTGATGCAGGTTGGCCACTGGGTTTCCCTAGGTTTTCTCAGGGCGGATACCTGAAGACTGAGATTTCAAAATCCACAGGCACTTTTGAAAATCTTGATTCCTTATATGTTCCTGCAGTGCTCCTATGGCTGTGTAGCCTTGCATTTACTTAACATTAAGTGCTGCTACAAGGGTCAGGACAAGTATTTGTCTAGGAAGTTGCTGGGTCCCGATCTGGCAGATTCAGGCCCCAGGATCTAGCAGGGAAATTCCATCTTACCCCCCACTGCAGGTAACAAGCTCAAAGAGAAAGGGAGATTCCTCAGCATCGGCCTAATGCTTGTAGATGAAAAAGAGTAAAAATAAATCTCAGGATTATTCTTCTTCCTTCAGCATAAGGCTACACAGTGAATATAATAATGTTGTACGGATACTCAAACTGGCATTAAACAAGCTGTGGTACAGCCAGCAACACAGCGATGAGGGTAGCACATTATCCAGCATAGGCTGGTTAATAATCATCACCAATTTATTCGCTTTCTTGGGAGACCTTTGCAATCAACGGTGGCCACTGTCTATCCTTCATTGCTCACCGGACACAGGGTAGGTGGCCTGCAGCTAGTTCAGCTCCACTTGTATCTACTCATGCCTACAGCAGGAACAGAAACTCCTCCAGCTGACTTACCTCTTACCATCCACTTCAGAAACTCAGAGGGGGGCTCTAGGACCCCTACCCTTACCAGCCGGCCCAAAGGTGCCCTTACTGGGGCTGCAGGGGAGAGCCCAGAGCCTGCGCCTGCTGCAACGCAACTTCATGCCAGTCAGAAGAGTCGTGTAGAGGAAGGTGGAGAAAAAAATCACCGAGAATTAATCAAGCCATCATCAGTGGCTCCAGGTGCAATAGCTGCACACGAAAAACAAATAAATCAACCCATGGTTAAAAATAGCCCTTTTGATTACTGTCTTCAGTCTTCGTCTAAAGACAGCATAACGACATAACGTTCTCCCAGGAACTAACCCTTGTCCAATATTTTACTGCTCCTGCCCTTAGAGCTAGTCAATACTTGCAGAAGATAGAGAGGTAGATTGATTAGAGGTAAAAGATACCTGCACTGTACACATTTCCTCTTGCTGGGCCCAGGACACTGCCCACAGGGGTCACCGGAGGGCTCCCCAGTACCCACACAGCCTGATGGCCGGGCACAAGCCTTCGTGGCCAGAAAGCCATGTCAAATGAGTCCAGAAGTCAACCAGCCAGTCAAAGGCAGTGAATACTCATTTTGGACAACTGACCTCTTAGGAAAGATATATATTGATATCCCTGTCGCACAACAGGAACTGCAATATTGCACCTCTAGGAACTCGCACCTACCTACATCTGCAAATTAATGTTTGCCAAATACCTCTTCAAGAAGCTGTACTCTCTCTGAGGCAGCTATTGTTCCTGGTAATCTCTGCTAATGCTCAGGTTCTAATGGCATTCATAAAGTAGGATAAAATAAAAGATATAGAGCAGGAATACAAGTAAGACATTGTTAATTTTTTAATTCCTTTAGATTCATTTTTAAATGTTACCATACCCATAAGAGAAAAATCACTTTCATTAGCGTTATCATTGCTAGCAGATTCTCAACTGGGTTCTCTAGCCTAAGCAGAAAATCTAAGTTTAATGCTTAAAAACAAACCGACCGACCGATCAGGTCTGAAAATGTTGTCAACCCGCCCCGTCGTTTACTGGCGGGACCTGTTTGCGGTGCTTATGCGTACGCGCCCCGCGCAAGGACCCGCCGGGGGGCCGGCGGGGGATGCGGAGGGTCGCGGGGAGCGGCGGGGTCCGCGGGGGGATGCGGGGTCCGCGGGTGTCCGCGAGGGTCGCGGGGAGCGGCGGGGTCCGCGGGGGGAAGCGGGGTCCGCGGGTGTCCGCGAGGGTCGCGGGGAGCGGCGGGGTCCGCGGGGGGAAGCGGGGGACGCCGCCCCCTGGTGCCGCCGCCCCGCGCTGCAGGCGCCGCGGTCCCGGCGGCCGCTCGGGGGGGAGCCGGGGCGAACCGCGGCGCCGGGGTCCGCGCCGCCTGCCCACGGGCACCGGCGTTAGATGCACAGCCCCGGCTGATCCCTACCGGTGAAACAGCGCAGATCACCGCGGGTGTTCCCGTTGTCCGCGCAAATGCCTAATCCTTTGCGGAACCCCGCGAAGCTCATGGCCTCAATTAAATCTTGAAGCGGTAAATGCGACAGGTTAATCATAGGGCTTGTTTCTGAAAACCCAAGTGACCTCAGTTAATTTCAAACGTGGCGTCTTCCTGTTTCAATATCTTCTTGAGAAAGGGCAAACAGGAGCAGCCAGTGTCTGCTTTCATGCTATTCAGTATTTTGATACAATCTTTATTACATTTCCCTTATTAATCATCCCAGTTATTATTTGGCCCAGACTTCTCAGTCTCTCCTCACGTGAAAGTTTTTCCCTGAATGCAGCTTGTGGATAATAAACCCCCACCTTATTACACGAAGTGTCTGTCACATTTAACCTGGTCTCCCTAGTGCCAGGGAGCACAGTGAAGTACTTCAGCTCTGCTGACCCAAACATTTGCATTGCCAGGCCTTATGCATCCCATATGGTCAGCTCAGATGTCCAGTCCTTCCTTTCCTGCTTTTATTCAAGCAATATAATCCTCATTGCACCGTTAACCAGAATCGTCTAAACTCCATTTTACGTGTAACGCAGGGCCAGCTCCTCCTCCTATTTAAACAGGAAAAATCACTCCGATTATGCTCCGTGCTTGCAGCTTGTGTTCAGTTGCTCCAGCGTTCATCTGCAGCTCAGTGTTTACACAGGATACACAACCTGTAAATCTAAGATTTGATTATACAGAAAGATGTTCCAGGAATGTTACACAAATAGATGGCCTCAGTGCACTCTGATTCATCCAGACTTCTGACCTCACACCATTTGCCCAAGAATGTTCTCATTTGTCCCTGTACCGTCAACACTGACAGCAACAAGTCCTCACCCCATATAACTACGTGCCCTCCTGCTGGCACCTGGTGCAAGAAGTCTCAGACAGTTAGGAAGACTGAGAGTTGGATCTTTTCTGCGCCTGCAGGGAGGAGGTGCCTGGTCCCTACTGGAAAACCCTGAGAAGTGGGTAGCTCTTCTGAAATCATGCTCCAAAATAGACCTCCTGACTCACTACGTAGTGAGTCACTGACTTGGCTCCACAGGAGAACCAGGAACCACAATCCCGCACTGTCCAGACCTCCTTCAGCAGCTCAGCACACCACAGCCTCCCAACATCAGCAACCACATCCAGCCAGAAACTCACTGCCCAAAAGCCTCTTGATCCACACAGTGCAGTCTCCTCCCTCACACCAGGTGAGTCATGGTTGTGGGTGGTGTTGTGCTTCCTTCCATCCTCCATCCATCAAGGACAACATATTCTCCAGGCAAAAGTGCCAAATTTAGTGTGAGGATAATGGAAGAAATTTAAGAAATATTGAGACTTTTCCACAACATAATAATAATGACTGATAGTGTATCTCATAGTAGCACAACCAACTCCAAGAAGGGGCTGGACCATGTCATTCACCTCAGAGGCCAGTCCGGCCCAAACCACAACAGCCCAGTTGCAAAAAATCAGCTTGTAAACGAGCAGGTTGGCCTGAGCATGACAACAAAGTTGTTATGCCCCTGGGTTATTTCTTGCCTTTTAATCTATACAGGTTGATATAACCCATCTCTGCTGTACATACCCACCAGTATGGCACATCCATCGAGCTGTTTGTGGGACCGGCACCTCTACATACTTCTACGGTTTAAAAAAAGATGGGAAAGGAAGGGGTTTGGAAACATGACTCAAGTCTTCAACTTAACTTGAAAATTACCGGGCAAAAGGTAACAGGGTGACATTTCCTGAAACATATCCATGACACAGGCGTATACGAGTTAAACCAACAAAGGGACATGGCTCATATCTTTCATGTTCTCCCGGAAGACTTTTATGTCATTCAGTGGGCCATGCTCCACTCACAAACCCACTTTCACAAGCCTTCAAGAGCTTTCATCTTTTGTATATTTTAAATTAAGACTTAAGCCATCCAGCTCGTGAAGGACCTGACTGGTACACAGACTGAGGCATTATTATCTCCTCAATTCTGGAGACAAACGACTCCCGAGAGTCCTGCGCAAAACCACCCCACCAGGCTCTGCCAAGCATGGCGATCAATGATCTCACCTGACAGTTAATTTCTTCTAACGAAGGCCTGCCCACTCCACAGGGCGTCCATCTGCGGGTGGCACAGTGGCCTTGAAATGCCGGAATGTCGCTACCTAAGAGCGTGCGCCTCGCTAAAAAGAACGGGCCAACGGTTATAAACGTAACCACAGCCTTGCAAAAGGCTCGTTCAAACTCATGAACTGCTAAATATAGCTTGGGTAGTGCTGGGGAAATCATTAAACTCCAGAGTTTTCATGTCATTAATGGTGCAGCTAAGCACCACCTGGGATTTGTGAAGGTATCAAGGCAGTTGTTAGAACAAAACCCTCTCTCTTCTCAGTGGCTGCATTCTCCAATGGTAAAAATGAAGAGAAAGACCTCATCCCACCTCACGGGGCTGCTGTGAAGAGAAACTCACTAAAATTGTGACACTACAGTAATGGCGATTCTTTTGATTTTTGGCTATTTCCTTCACTGACGGGCTTATTAATGTAAAAAACATTCATGAAGGACAGAAAATACAAATATTTATCAGCATATTTCCATTAAAAATTCAGAACATCACCGTTATTTTTGGCTATGTTAAAAACATCATGCATTTCAGAGTGGGATCACTTCTCCATCTTTATTAATAATTCCCTATTGTGAACAAGAAGAGTATCATTTTTCTTACACCTTTAGGGAACAAACAATTTTCCCATTTTCTACAACACTAATATACTTTTAATGGCTGTAAATTGTGCACACAGAAGAAGTGAAAGATTCCTATCATTTCGAACAACACGGAGGTTTCGGCTGTGGCATTTACCTTATTCTGACTCACTGATTTTAAAATTACACGAATGCCCTCACAGATCTTTTGAATTAAAATAAGGTACAGCTTCTGGTTTAAAGTGTGAAGTTAGCCTCCTGAGGTAGGCAAATTAATACTGTACAAATCCAGACTCCAGCATTTTTTCCACAATGAAACAAGCATTTCTTGAGAAAATTTGAGCCGTACCCGCACCGCACATGGACCAAATGACCTGATTTGGAGCAGGACTGTGATACATCGCCACATCAGGCAACAGATTTCCTTGTGTCGCACCAGGCGCAAGGGTAGCTGAATCAGAAATGGAGGATGGGTTGACCGAAGCCATCCACCAGCACCAAAGGAGAGGGCAGCAACTCTGATGAGATTCAGGGCTGCACCAGTTCCTCTTAAGACCGCTCTTACGTTGCAGCGTAAAATCCACACCCTTTGTCAGAATTTGTGTTGCGGTCAGAGGCCAATTTAGTGCTACCCTACTTGTGACAGTAGATCGACTGCTGCAGTCCACAATCCAACATTAGCACGTTTCTATCTCTGCTGGCTTTCTGTGACCTAATGCTGAGACACCGACTGTTACTAATCAAATTATTACCAGCTGGAATAACTGCACAGGATTGGCCCATCCTAGGACTTTCCTGTTAGCAAGACCTTTTTGGAGAAGAGAACATGCAGCTGTGTGAGCAACTACAACCGCACTGACAGCGTGTCACTACTGAGTCTCAAGCCTACGGTTTCCCAAACTTCTGCTAACACCCTCTTCCAGCCTCCACACTGCGGAGTAACGTGCACCCAAAACGGAGAAAGGAGGCACAGGCTGGTTGCACTCAATGCTCGCAGACTGTGCTTCTGCATCGAACCTGTGTCCTTTTATTAAAGGTCATTCATCAAGTACAATGTCAAAACACAGCTTGTCTTCTAACCTGGTGGTACAATATGTCCCAGATGCATCCGGGAAACCTCCCAGTAACTGTGGGGGAAGAGCATGCTCCATCTTGGGGGGGGGGGGGGGGGGGGGGGAAGAGAGACAGAGACAGATGTCACCACACAGCAGATAAATTCAGAAGGTACGGCTCCAGGAGGAGAACAATACATTCATAATACAATTATGGCAGAATGGGAAAAAGACTGATAAACTAAATAGCCTTAACTCACTCCCCAAGTTCTAAGTGGTGATGTGTTCACTGGTTTAACTTTCCACCAAGATTACAGCTGTGTGACATTGGAGCCTATGAATTTAGATAGCTCATTGGTTGTAGGAGACTAAACACGTACCCGTATCAAGTATGTTCTCAGATCCTTCAAACATGAGGAGAATTCAGGTAGAGTATCATGTGCTACTGCCGCCTGGAGTCTCTGACACAACTCTGAATTTCTATTACAGCTTTTATACATAACTTTCAGACTTCATTAATTCTGGTGGAATTATGATTCGTCTTTCACTTTTTTTAAGGTTATGTGTGACAAAAAAATTATGCTTCCAATTTGTAAAACCAAATACCTACGTGGGACCTGTCGCCACCAACAGAAGCTCCAAACAATCACACTGATGGGGTTAATTGGCATTTTAAAATAAATCACTGCCTCCAGATTGATTTATTTTCCCCCCTCTCTTTACACAACATTACTGCGTTTCTCTATAATTATTCAATGCTAAGTTCATGGTTTTGAAGCAGACGACTGCAGACTTAGGAAATGGTGTTTGATTTGTTGCCATGGAAACATCTTGCTGTAGATGTACTCTAATCCCATGACAACTCTGTCTCTTAAGAACCATTTTTTCTGACATAATAAAAATCTGATCAAGGTCAGATTTAATAACAATCTCAGTTCCCAGACTTTATTTCATGAAGGTTTAGTGGAGTTATTTTTTTCCAAAGGGATTCTCTGGAAACTTTGTTTGTTTTCTTTGCTGGGTTGGAATTTATTCCCTAAAATACATAAACCTGGTGTGGTGTCATGTTAATTTACAGCGCACCTTTTGTTATGGTATAATTGCATCATTAAAGGAAAGTTACTTATAATTGTTTATATTGTCTTGACAGATGTTAGCGTTCTACATAACATTGTTCCCACTAATACATACATTTGGGATATCAATAATGCTTATCGTTTCCTAACAACTGGTGTTTACATAGTAGCAAATGCCAGTACAGCTTAACTTTTGTTAAGCTACACATTTTGTACTATAATGTTTTTTGGAACTATTTATCACAGGCATGCTCAAACCTGGAGGACTGGAGACAAATGCCAATGCTTTATGTGTTCCACCAAAAAATAAAACCAACATATGTACAGCAGAGTCATATTAACACACAAAAAAAGTGACTTGGCAATGAGGAACTTGTCAAGAACTCAGGTATGAGTTTGAGGAATTTTTTTCCCTCCTCGGCACAACCGTATTTGTCCTTCGGCAGTTAGGTATCCACTGCGGCCTTCCAACAGTGATAGCTCCATAGGGAGAGTAACTCGGCTAATGCAACTCAGCTACGCACTTAAGTTTGGACTTTCAAAGGAAAATTAGCTCCTGACAATGCTGATGGACAAAGAGATTTCAGAAACACCTTTTCATCAATTCCAGTCCAGCCCCTGGGCAACTCAGTCCTTGGGATTACACGGTCCTGACGGGTGGGGGAGAAACTGAACTTAGATCTACAGTGGGGACTTCTCCGCTTATGCTGCTTGCCCAGTATGACTTTATAGCCCCTAGGGAGAGAGATTTTACATGATCATCTCACCCTGAGGCACATAACAAAAAGAGATCGGATAAATCACAGCCTAGAAAACACATTGTTTCCATTGATTATGAAAAGAATCCAAACTCACTCAGAGACAAAGGTCTCAGATCTTCTGTCTTAGAAGCACTGTCTGCAAAACCAGGTCCAAGACAGTGAAGAGAACATCTGTGCAGAACACACCCTTCCTACAGCAAGAATCTATTTTCCCACACCTATGTAGCCTTACGCCTATCAATGGTTCTATCAAAGAAAATACAGAATTGAGTCATTCTGTCAACAGGAACAGTGGTCCTGGAACTCCTTAATACATTGCATTGTAATTTTTTGCATCACAACTACACATATTTCTTCTTATTCCCCCAAGCACAGCTTCACACACAAAGATGATCTTTTTGTCTGGATCTTTTCAAACATCTAGCACTGGACTCTTTGATCTGCTCTGGAAATGGAGATCACATCCTTGTCAGTGGGACTCACCAACCTGTATTACAGTACTGTTTTGGATCCACTCACAGGCCACAGTGGGTTATGCAAGATAATCTACAAGTTACATAGCAGAAAGTCCTCACCTCAAAAGGGTAGGTAATGGTCTCTGCCCAGTATGGTCTCTGGCAATCAAGTTCAACCAGTGAAATATCATGGCAAAGACAATTTCTGGGACTGTTGTAAAAACATGAGTTTGTTCAGCAAACATTTATACTGTCATGCAATACTACCAGCAAGATATATGAAGACACAGAAACCGTCATTTAAAGTAAGGATTGTTACAAATTTTGTACATTATTAACTTGTCCAAAACCAACAGCTTTTCCATAGCAATTTTCAAGTGTGACACCACAGGCAGAATATAAACCCTTCTTATAGTCCAGGAAAAAATGAGCTACATCTGTTCTTTGACATTACAGGTGATAAAGCATCGCTTTGATTGCTCAGCTGAGATCAGAGCACATCCTAGGTACCACATAGGCACACACTAAGATACAGCATCTGCCCTGCAGAGCTTCATTTTAAGTACCATACGACAGAGGAAAAAAAGGAATTATTCATATCCCTGTACTACAGGTCAGGAAGCTGAACCCCGGGCTTTAAGTACAAGACTGTCCTTCTTTTTGCATTATCAGTATAAACAAGGATTATTGACAGTAGTATTGTGACCAAATAAGAAAAGCCTAGACAGCTTCAAGTGAAGACTATATTGTGGCATACAAATTATTTAGAGCGTACGTGTTTGGCCCATAGGCACAGAGAGAGAAAATACTTACTGATGTTGCCGCTGTTGAACTTTAAGGTACTGATCACAAACCCTGAGCCCTCTCCGCTGGATGTTGTGAACACGCGTACATTTACACACATCAAAAGATGCTTTCCGCTCCGGAAAGCAAAGGGTCCCATGAGGATACAGCTGCAAGATCCATGCGTCAGGAAATCCAGCATCGTTGGGCTGTCGGTCTTTCAGCATTCGATCACCAGGTGAAAATGCAATACAACAGAAAAGGCCAACCCACAGGAGGCGTCAGGCAGGCACTGCACAGAAAAGGGAAGAGCAAATCCCAGTCACTCAGGCTGCCCTGCCATTTTCTTTATTAGAGTCCCCTAAAGGGTTTGTGCTCTTCTCCACACTTTCCTTCAAGCCTAAAGAAAGAGGTTTTTAGTGACTTATCACAGTGTGTGGACCGACATCGTACAATAGCTAAGTGGTGGCAGACATAGAACAAAAGGACACTACCAAAACTAAACAGCTCAGAAGTTGCTTCTACGTTAAAAATGATCAATGTCTATTTTTCTTCTTTTGCATACTCCAAGCAGGCTCCCTAATCTGCCCTGGTAAACACTAGACCTTGATCACCAACTGCCAAGAACAAGTTACAGACAGAAGCATCAATTCCAAATATTGGCTTATTTTCTATTACTTCCTCTTGGAAGGAATGTCAGTCCTCGGCTATTTTTACTCAATCATTTTCTATTGGAAAATTTAAATGACCTAAAGAAACCTGGGTGGACTGTTGTGGGGGTTTAGGTCTGGCTTTTTTGGTGTTGGGAAGGAAGGGATTTCAGAGCCCATATTTGGAGCACTAGTAAAAGCAAAGTTGCCGTGACAACTGTAGCCATCTTTACATAGAAATTCTCTTTGCAGAGTAGAAGGCTGTTTTAATTCCTCATTTTTGCTCTCTGTCTACAAGAAGATCATCTCCCACTCCCAGGTAAGGTTCTGTCATGTACACACTATTTTTCCGTCAGTGTATACCCAGGGTACAGCCTGATCTCATTGACTAAATCTGGAGTTTTAATAGATGTTATTTGACTTTTAAAGGCTTTTCATATTAAGATTTTTGGATTTAATTGACAGATATTCAATTTCAAAGTCCTACTCTCCTCTTCATAAATTGCTAATAGTATTTTATCCGAAACAGAGCTAACCTAATAAACAGATGAAACTTTGTTGTCATTTCAGCCGCTCAGAGCTCTGGGCTGTATATAATTGTTCTCTTCGTTTTACAGTTCTTCTGCTTCAGATTAAACTTTTTCAGGATGTTGCAACGCCAAAACACGCATTCTAACAGGAAATCGGCATCAAAGGTAATGGGCTCGCAGACATCTTTGATGCTTTGAAACCAGAGGAAGAGAAGTAACTGTTTAATTTACCACAGTTATTGCAGAGGAACAGAGGAGGGGAAGAAACAAAACAACAAAAAAAGGGAGTGACGGGTCCGAAGGCGGCCCCAGCGCGGTGCCGGGCGCGGGGCTGGAGCGCAGCGCGGGGTCGGCGCTCCCTCTAGTGCCCGGCGGCCGCCCGCAGCCCCCGGCCCGGGACCCCGCGGCCCGACGGCCTTACCGGCTCGGCGACCTCCTCCCGGAGGACCGGCCGCTGTCAGCGGTGGGGAATTGCGGCGGGGCTTGGGTTGGTAAGGCCGGCGAGGCGGGAACGAAAAAGGCGTGAGGGTCGGGGCTGGGCGGAGAGCCGCGGTGCCGCTCCGCGCGGTGTTCTCGCCGTGCTTCGCGCTGGGAAACCAGTCAGGGAGGGGAATCGTTTCCCACCACCAAAGCACCAGCCAAAGAATATAATCCTTTATGCTAAACATTTCTTCGTGCTGGGGGTTGGAGGGGCTTCCAGTAAAGAATTCGAAGTTTTCAAGGAGGACAGATGTTTTTCACCAATCCTTCCCTGCAGTTTTCCATTGGGTAAAAATCGTTTTCGTGGATTCTCTTTAAATAGCTCTAGTTATAACAATAGCACCCACGCATCTTCATGCTCACCTTTACAGAAATCAAAGTATAAATTTATAACAAAAAAAATGTGGAAATGTGTGTTAAATCGTAGAGACTCCACCCTTCAGCAACCCTCCGCAAGGAATAAGGTATGACCTCAGTACGGCAATTTTTGTTACTCACACGCAGGCCCTCAACCAAAAAGCCAGATGCTGTGTCACGATCTGTGGGTACACACTTGCTTCTTTCTCCACCTCCAACACCCAGCAGCAGCGCTTTGAGAATGCATTTATACAAAATCTGGCCCTTATGACCTCAATATGCAGAACTGGCCATTTTTTTCCTCTCAGTTTAAAGGTTTAAGGCAGAGCCGTGTGGGTTAGTCAAGTGAAGCAGGTGGCAAATATAGTTAGAAGGGATCTCCCCACCACAAGCAAGTGGGCCCGTTGGCCACCTGCAGTCAAACTGCTGCATCCCCACATAGTGTTGGAAGAGAACAATGCAGCAATGGTTAGGAATGAAGCCGAAGCAGATGCGCGCATGTGTGTGTGCACGTGCACAAACATGGAGAGAAAAGAAGACACAAAGATTACACGCATGAACTTGAAATATAATCTTAAGACACAAGAATTATAAAATTTGCTGGTTAAACACCATTTTGGTTCGATGAAATATCTTATTGCCATCAGATTTTGAAGAAGCAGAAATCTATTTATGGGCCTTTTTATCCACAGTGAAAAAAATCACAGGCAAATATTCCCATTTTTTCATTTTCAAAACTGTGGACTATTTACTTTCACTGAAATTTTTACTCTTGGTGAATAATACAAAAGTATATTTTGGTAATCTTTTTTAAGCATGCTTTCTGAATTGGATAATGGTATCAAAATATTTATTTCTTTCGAAACAAGACTTTTGTTTAGGGTCGGTTCTTCTGTCAAGTGACAGGGTAATCTTTAGGATGGCCTAAAACATCATGATCTACTGGAGCTTTGACTCTTCTATGTTGAGTAACCTACTACAAGACACTTACCATTCTGAGCCTCAGTTTCCCTTGTTGTACAAGGGTACAACAACTCTGGCTTTAAAAAGCACTCTAAGTTCTGCGGATTAAATAAACCATACAATAATTGCCATCAGTCAGAGCAGCACCCAAGCAACTAACAGCAAAATGTGACTCATCTCCCAGATTAGTATTTGGATAAACATACATCGAAACAAGTAACCAGACAAGAGAAACCTGTTTTCATAGGAATCGCATGTAATAATAAGGATATTTATTATACTTTGGAGGATAAGAGAAAATATAGATGAGTGGACACACATCTAACTTCTCTTAGAGAGTTATATTTTGTTTGTAAAGTCAACTGGCCCCTATTCCTCCTACTCAGAGGAATCTTTGATAATTCACATGTGAAATTAAAGGCATCTTATTTATTCAGTTATTTATTATTCTCTGTAAAATGAGTTAGGAATTTGTCCCTGTGAATAATGGTAGCCATAATAGTTAATTTACTCCTATTCATTGGCAGTAATAAAAATGTACAAGGGGATGCAGAAACATTATTATTTCTTGCTTGAAGTGCAATTTCATGTGGTGAGAAAAACATGCTAATATGCTGCAAAGTGCTACAGGAATTTAGTTCTCAAAGGAATGGCGGTATTAAATGTATTCTGACAAGAAGGGGCTTTGGAAGGGAAACATTTATCTTCATAAAGTCATTAAATTTACTGAGCAGCACCGCATTCTTACTGCAATCTGCTCACTCCATTAAAGGCAGAGCTGTGGAACGGTCTCTGCTGTATTAGGAGCATCTACATTTTTGAAAATTGTAATAATGGGGGGAAAAAGACTCAAGGAGGGGGAAATAATATATCCTTCTTTAAAAGAACCCTCTGCTTTATAAAAAAAAAAAAAAAAAAAAAAACAACCACCAACTCAGAAATCGCCACTCAAAAAGAACTGCCTACCTCTGGAAAGAAACATATTAGAGAGGAACTTGGAAAGATAAGACTTTAAAACACTGAAATGACGACTAATGGCCTTGAAGGCACTGGCAGCACATAACTGGCATGTGAGGGATGCTCAAGGTAAAGGGGTGGGAAGAGCAGCTTTGCACATTCGCATTCGGCTTGTGACTACTTTCTCATGTTCGGGCTTATGGCAATAAAATAGAATTAGGGCAAGTAGATAACTCTTGAAATTGGAGATGCTGTTCTCACTGTCATTTCCCATGCAGTTGGTTACTTTATTTCTCTTTGTGCTTGATAGCTAGACATGTTACAAGTAAAAAGATAAAACCTCTGTGCGTATGGCAGCGTTTCAGTAACATTTTGGGTGAGGTCTACCGTGCCAGTCCAGACAACCCAATCCAAGTGCTTCGGTCAAAGTCACACCACAGTGATCCGCATAACTGAAGAAGAAAGTCCTTCCTCCAGAGGAAGCAGCAGAATTTCTCCAGCCAGGAGAAAACTAGCAAGGGTTATTGTTATAGACAACTTAGCACACTAACTCCAAAAAGAAAACAGGCCCGAAGGAAGTCATGCCTTAGATGTGAAAATTGTTACATGGAAGGCACAAGACCCAGGGCACACACATTGTTCTTCTCTATCCCATCATAACCTCTTTAATGACTTCCACTGCACCCACTGGAGAAGGGAACTACCTGAGCTTGCTCTGATTACAGCAAACATCGAGAACAGAAAGCTAATTAAGTACCAGTCAAATATGACAGTAACACCGTAAAACCGTATTTCTGAACAACAGCCAGAGCCATCCATAACATCTCTACTACATGCTTTTTCTCTCAATATCACGGGGTGCCAAAGCCCTCCAGGAACTCACTTCAGAAACAAGGCAGCAGAAAACCATAACGTTAACAACACAAACCCACCTGCCCTCCTAACCACAAAACACTACAGCACACACAAACACCCTGACAAGGAGAACCTGAACCTCACACTCAGCACGATTCAACCAATCTAAACCAAAGGAAGAGCAATGCTCTTACTGTCCCTGTTCACTACAGTGGGAAATATCATACCTCCTTTAATTGATTTTGTTATCATCATATCCGCAGACTGTCAAAAGCTCAGAAACGTTTTTGCCTGGCTCATGAAAGCAAAGCAAGATGTTGATAGGACTAATCGACCCCATTTTCACAGAGGTTGAATGCAACAGGGTTCAAGTGGTGCAGGTAAACTTCTCTTCAAGATTTTCGTCTGTGAACAGACAATCACCATGAAGGCCCAGGAGACTAAGTATTCACTGATTTCTGGATCTAGTAGGTCTGAAGAATTACTTTCTAATGGCTTTACACCACAAGCGCATCAGTTCTGCAGATGAGCATTATCCCACGCTAACAACACCTGGGTTAAAGGTCTGAACGTCCTGGCTTTGTTCTGACTCTAAACGTACCAGATAAATATAGCGGGTAGAAGTTATATAGTCTGCAGAATAATTGTACAATCATACCAATTTCTAATATACTTGTAGCCCGTCGCAACCTTGCTGTAACACAGAAGGGGAAAAAAAAAAACTACATCAGGAAACCACAGACTTCCCTAATGGGTTACAGTGCATAATTGAGTATAAAGAATAGTTATTGCTTGAACTACAGTTGAACTGAGATTTCCAGCTTCCACAGCAAATGTTCTGCTACTGCTGCTAAGCTATAGTAATAATTTCTAATTGTGTGGGTTTTAAGTGAAAACAGTAAGAAATGCTGTTCGATTGGTTACCGTAAACTATTCCTTCCAACGCTACCACGTCACTGGAACAAGCCCTGGAAATCAGAGGCCTTTTACCTAAACAACACTAGCAGAAGCTGGAAACTAATGAAGCAATGCTGCAGTAGCATCACGCCCATTACACAATTAGAGGGACAGCATTGGACACCGCGAGATTGTCACACACCTTGCTAATGAAGCGTGTTTTACACACGTTTAATTAATTAATTATGGCTGAAGTCATTCACTGCTAGCCAGCAACTGCTTTATTATACACAAACCTGACCACCTTACAAATACCACACTGGAGTGCTAATGAGCTATTAAGTGGGACTGCACGTTACCAGCAATTTTGTGGGAAATCAAGTAATAAGAGATCAAATATCAAATAAAAGAGCTTTTAATCCAAGTGAGATAATTAATTGCACCTCCTGTCTCACAGCTTTCCTAGTACTTTACAGGAAAAAAAGAGCTTTCTCATCAAGTTAATTTGATCCTATTGCCAAAAACTTTTTTAAATTATGAGTGCCATTTAGCAAGTATGAGAGGAATTATTATTTACATAGCAGTTTCTCCTTGGGATTCCAATATATCGCAGAGACATCATTCAAACACCCAGGGAAAGATGCTCAGTAAGCCCAAAGAGCTGGAAGAGATGGGTGAGGGAGGAAAGAGGGGAAGGTTACAGCTTCTGCGTGGGAGCTAATACTTCCCCCCTACTTTCCCAGGTCTCATTCATTTCTCAGACGTCCATTGACTTCTCAGAACCATGGAGAATATAAGCAGGGGGCAGAGAACATCCAGTACACTTTGCCAAAGGCCAGGAAGAACTGGCCGTTAAGGCAGGGAGGCAGGGTAAGAGCCTGCTCCTCCCACGGTAGAGCTTGGTGGACTCTGCACAGAATGGTCTGCAGCCACCTCCATGTCCTGAAGTCCCCTTACGCCTGCACTGTTCTGTTGACCCCCAGGACCTGTTGCCCCTGCACATTCCAGCCTGGAATAAAAAGGCATTTATAAACACATTTCCTCATTCACCAGTTGCATTTAAAAAGAAGCTACTGCAACACCATCCAATCTCATTTTAGGTGCTCCCAGACTAATAAGGAATGAACTCTGCCTTTATTTTTTGCCTTTATTTTTTCCCTTTATCATAAGGATGATCATAAGACAGCACATAAGACAACCAGAACATTTGAGGAACATTAAAGCAGGCTGCTTTTTTGGAGTCGGGGAAATCAAGAGCTGAGAAGGCCCAGGTCAGTTTCGCAGCCTCGAGAGCATTCTTCCTTGGCTTGTATATGTGTGTGTGCAAATGTGTTATAAATCCCTGGGGCCTCCACAGAGCTTTTCTTCTACGGTCTCAGTTAAACACAGGCTGGCCATGACTTCCATAACCCCCCATAAACTGTCTAAAGTAACGTGATGAAAGCATACTTCATTTCTCCCTGGATCCAGAATTAAATGTTCACTATGCTTAAAAGTCTTATTATTTTTTAGTTCACTGGCTCATACCATCATCTCTGTTATCCAATTATTTCCTTTCTACATGGTTTCTTTTCCCCTTAAACCTTCTAGTCTTTCCGCATTCTACAGTCCATCATTAGTTAATTCCTGTTGACTTTTATCATTTGTACTCTCCCTAATTGGTTTGTCACATTCCCATTTCCTCTTCATTCCCTTTCCATTTTTATTTTCCTACATTCTGACTTCCTCCAATTTATTTTCCTCCTACATAAACTATGATTTTTATTGATGCTGAATGCAGCCCGCAGGCCAAAAATAATAGTCAGTCCAAAACGAAATGACCACAGTTCTTCAGTTTTTCCACAGATTAATTTGAGAAAAGAGGTTCTATTTGGCTAAATTTCCTTTTCTATATTTCTAGCTGCTGAAGAAGCTGCACATACAATAAATATTTAATAGGAAATCCCCTCCAGCTGAATTCAGGCCCCACAGCATCTCATTACCATGTCTTGGAATAGCATCCTCATTGTCACTTGCTTAATTATGCTAAGAAAGGGTTGAATTGTGTGGCTGTTGGGATCAGAAAGTGATTAAATTCACTTGGCAAGACTTTGGATATCTCATTATGATCCTCATTTAGCACTTCTAATTGAGTCCACTTTTAAATTTTTTTTTAGTTTTCTAGAATCATGATTTGGGAAAATCTTTCCAACAACAGCAAATATTTCCTCAACTTTTTCCATCTTTAATACAAATTTCTGCCATGAAGAAGAATCATGTAAAGATTAAAAGTTATTTGATGTCCCAGTGCACCACTAATCTTTCTGAATGACTGTCACCCTTACAGAAAAGGTAACTGAAACTCCCTGGAGTAGACACCTAATTTCTGATGGAGCTCTCTTTTCTCTGCACGAACATTTGCTGAGTATATTGCCCTCTATAAACGACAGCTTGCTCCCAAGCAATCCCCGCGACCACTACTCTCCAGCGGGTTTTCTGAGAGCTTATCTCCTCATTTCAGGTGGAAGCATCAGCACTCTGACGGCGAAGATGAGGATGCTGCCGGGAAGGAGAGGGTTTCTCCTTTAAGAGTTGCCACCTTGCTTGCAGGAAAATCACTTCTGTGAAGTAAACCGGCAGAAGAGCTAGGTATCATTTCAATCACAATTAACACGTCAAAAGATGACTCAAGTGATGCACAAGTGCCAGATATCTGCACAGGGGGTTAATTTCGTCCTAAGAAGTCAGATGACAAGAGAGTGCTCTATTAAAATCAACACACATACAGTTTACCAGCACAGATATAGTTCCCATATTAGTATTGGGAAAGCATCTTGACAGCATCGTAAGGCAAACTCTCACAGCAGTGGCTATATGCAGTCAGAAATAGACAGGTTGTTCACAGACTGATTTCTGAAACTTTCCAAAAACAGCCTCATGAAAATATACCTTTGTGGGTAATGTCTGTGCTAATTGAGTCCTATCTCAGTGCAGAAACACAAGACCGAAAGTCTCTTCCTCACGGCGAGATAAAAATAACATACCTGTAGCCTCTGAAATTAACCATCATTACAGAATAAAAGACTTTGAAGGGCGAGAATAAGGACTGGGTATGCTAGGACTTCTCCCACAAAAAGAAAACAAAAGAAATACTTCCTACAAACATCCATAGCAATCTTTACAACCAACAGCCATAACTGAACAGTGGTTTCTACGTCTTCATTTTGTAGAGATGTAGGCAAATGAAGGAAGGTACTTTAAGAAACCCTGGAGCAATTCTGCTGCAAGAATAACAGAAGGAAGTAATAAGAAATAGGAAATCATGAATCATCTCAGCATCCAATAAGGCATGCACATAAAAGTTCATTTCTGTTTTATATATGCAAAAAACAGAGATGGGAAAAGGTTATGTGACTTCACTGAAGCTTACACAAAAAGGCCAATATGACCTGAGAAACAGACCTTTAATGAAACCCTTGTCCACGCAGAGCCCTACTGGAGGACACATGCTCTGATTCAGCATAGCACCACCATAGTCTGTGCCAATGCCTGGCGTGCCAATATGGCCAACTACCCCCCCTTGAGTCTTATCCAGAGAACCCCATAAAGCAAGGGTACTTAATTTTCCAAAACCTAGTCATTTCTTTCTTTCTTATCCTGCAGAAAGACTTTTTTTTTTTTTTTTTCAGAATCTCCCAAGCACACGTTCCCCTTTTCAAGAAAGTAAGAAATTTTAGGTCTTCCTTCTTTGCAGGTGTGAACCACCCCATGTCAACGTCTGTCCACCGTAGCTGAGGATTTGACCCTTCACTTCTAGCACAATGATTGCCACAGAAAAGTTTCTCTCTAAGAGCTGCATAACAACGTCCTGAAGATATCCTTCGCTACTCCAAAGCCCAGATTTTGGTGACTGGTAGTCTTACTTAGTTTTGTGACCTATGAAATATTTGCAGGCATAAACATGTTTTCTACCAATTCCTTAAAGCATATTCAGAAAAAAAAAAAAAAAAAAGAAAAAGAAAAAAAAGAAATGGGAGAGGAAAACTTAAAGCCAGGGCCACCATCAGCCCAAGGATTTGTGGTTCTCCTGAGTGCGTTTTTTTAGTGTCTCTGTTCAAGCAGGTACAGGAGATTGACTTTTAAGGTTGATGGTATTGATCTAATTCACAGCCCTATACTCATTTATCATGATTCTTTAATCAATAGTCTAGCTACTTAAGATACTAGGAGTTCGGGTCCTTATTTATCTAGATGACATTTTGATAGCACCTATCTCCTCAGGGGCTCTTGTCTTTTAGGTCAGCGCTTCATTTCGCCTCATCTTTCGCCAAGGTGTGTAAGCAGTGGGAAGACATTAATGTCACTCGCCCCAGTGCATGAGTGTGGCAACACCACGTTTTGGACTCCTCAGCAGGTTTTATCGTTGTAAAGGCACAGAGGTCAGGTGCTGAGCTGGCGAAAGCTGGCATCCTTTCAGAAAAAGTCACACTGATTTTCACCAGCCTGAGCTCTTTCCTGCACAATCCATGTAGGCCCCTTTACCTCTAACACAAAAGGAGCAGTCGAAGCTTAACCAAAACGTGATCAAATCATGACCAAGTGCAGCAGGCCTCATTGTTTCACCTCCTCACCTTCTCCTCCCTTAGCGTCAAGCGTAAGCATGAGGAGAGGGTTTCCTGTCAGTCTTTTCAATAAGAGCTTCAGTTCTGCAGGATGAACCAGCTTGTCTGGAGCATTAACCAAGTCCCTGCTTTACAGTAGATGCTCTCCACCCCTGAAGTTCTCCTATCAAAATACACGCTGGCAATAAGATTACTGCAAAACCACACTCACGTGTCTAAGCACAAGTTTCTAGTTCAGTTATTCCTTCTAAAGATCATTCCTACAATGATGTTTTTTGTTAAGATGGAGGGCTTTTTGCTTTCATTCCAGGAGGAGGAAAAGGTTAGCTGATATCTGGCTTTCATTGCAAAAAGCAATGCACCTACACTGCAAAAGACTGCCGAACACTTCAGTAAAAGCAAGCTAAGAATAAACAGAGACCTGCCGGTCCTTCATGCTGAAGAATAAACCATCTCAAGCTTTGAGGTGTCAGCGAGTTGTGTGCTACAGCCCCAGTCCTGCTGCACCGCATCCTCAGCTGGTGGGAAGTCGGGGAAGCTACTTCAGTTCCACAGCTGTCTGGGCCCCTGCAAAGGGGCTTTGCATTACAGTAGCTGAATTTCTTTGTCACCACGCAAGATAAACAACAAAACCGACCGACACCTGAGCCTTGAAAGTGAATGTGGCTGCACCATGAATCCCCTCAAAATGTGCCTGCCTCAAAACTCAATTCAAGTGTTCAGTGTTTTGCGTGTCTCAGAGTAACCGAGACACAAATATCCTCCAAATTTTTCCACAGCTTAGCCCAGCCCTACCAACATAAGCAATTTTCTCTAACTGATTTCATGCAGACCAAAGTCAGCAATTCCTGTTCTCAAAGCTTTTCTGAGACCAGTTGGGAACAGAACAGCTTCCTCAAAAATAGAGGATCCACAAACTTCCAAGGCATGAAAAAATGCTGTAAATCTCAGGGGGAGGTTTCTGGAGAGAAGGTGAGAGTCCAGAGCAAATGTGTTTTCATGGCTCTATGAAAATTCACTTTATAACCTTTTGCTACGGTTTACGAGAAACCATTGTTCTACCAAAAAAAAAAACCCCAAACTTCCTAAAGCATACTTTGATTGGATAACTGTTAAATATTATTTACAAATGTAAATGCACACACAAGGATAAACACGAATTTGGTCGTGTTGTCATACTGAGCACTACTTTTTTTTTGAAGTAATTCTACCTGTTGCAGCGAGCCTCTTCAGGGAGCATGGTGTTATTGCAATCCAGGGCCGTGGGACGTCCCCACTTTCTCCTGCTACAGACACATCTTCTCACTAGACTACAGTGATTCTGCAGAGTTAATAAGTGCGTGGCTGCTACTGAGTTTTCAGTATGTCACCGTATTTGTTGCATGCCACCACAAAGCTCATACAGTAAAAGGTTTCCGCATTGTTCCCCTGTCACTGCCGTCCTATCCCATAAACTTGCTTGTTCAACTGCACTGTTAATGATAACCTCTTCTCACAGCACTAGAAGACTGGGGATTATCTCCACCAAGGTCTGTAAAGTTACAGTGGCATGGTACGGTCACGCTGCATCCAGTCCTCATGGAACTATGAACTTCAAGTCATTTGCTTCTGAAAAATAAATCTCCTCTACTGCTTTTGAAAGAAGAGCAAATATAGTCAATTCCCATCGACAGATTTTCCCTAAACCCACCATAACACTGTGGATGAAATCTACTCCTCTAACACAAGGTCTTCACATTCACTTCCACCTTCAAAATAGGTTTATCTAGGAGAGAAGTGGTGCTTGAACCTTCTGCTGAGCCTCTGTACAGAGGGGTGAATTTCACCAGACTATTTACCCAAAGTCATTGCTTCCCAAATCAGTATAACAAGTACAGCTGCTCCCTGACATGCAGAGAAGTGTCATCTTTAAGAAGGTCTGCCGCAGCTTGTATCTCAAAGGCAGAATAAGTAATGTGGGGTGACAGATGCTTTCATAGCTGTTTTTGCATTGTAGAACTTACACAGCACATACATAAATATATCTACCACACATGCAAGAAAGACTTTATTTACACATTTCCTTCTTGTCATATTTAATTCACACACGCACGCACTCAGTCTGCCGTGTTCCAACTTGGCCAAATCCTTGTTCACCAAACTATCTTCCCTCCGCACTGCAACATCCTAAGGGCACACAACTGAGAGAAGAGGGAAAGCCTATTAAGTGATGAGGATGCAGTGTTTATAAAAATTAAAATGTGTGCTGGGTGTTTGGGAAAGAATGAAAAAAATTCAAGAGCTGCGTTGAAGTATGCTGAATAATTTTAAAATATTAAATCAAGGCCTTAATTACTATGTCTCTAATCTCATACAGTCACACTTCACTTTGAGGCAATTTGTGATTAAATAATAATACTTTAAGGCAAATAACAACACTTGGCACTTTTATAGTGCCTTTTGCCTAATTAGTTTGGGATTAGTTCCTTCGCATTGGGTATGGGGCTTTGAAGATATAAAGTGCTAAGTATCATTATGACCTGAGGATCTCAAAGCATTTTACCCATACGCATTAATTAAGCCTCAGAGCGCTCCTATGAGGTAGGTAAGTAGTT
This sequence comes from Vanellus vanellus, assembly GCF_965231255.1. Taxonomy (NCBI): domain Eukaryota; kingdom Metazoa; phylum Chordata; class Aves; order Charadriiformes; family Charadriidae; genus Vanellus; species Vanellus vanellus. Next base: position 9,628,630 of record NC_138915.1, on the reverse strand, counting down.
TCGTATCCCTTTGTGTTCGGCAGGCCCAAACGGAGGGAGGATTGGCCGGTGTTTTCAAACTTGCAGGCACATTCTGCGAGCACTTACGTGCGCACGCTGCCTTCCTGGACTAGGCACTGCCATCGCCCCCCAACCAGAAGAGTGTCCATATGAGCATCTTCACATTGAACTGCAAGGGTCCATGGGAGCAAGCTCTGCAGCGACGGCTGGGCATGCCCGGAGCTGCCGGGAAATCAGATCGTTGCTTAGGAAAAAGCCGCACCTGCAGGAGCCCCAGTGAGAAAGCTACCCTCGTTTTCTTGGGCAAAGACACGAGGAGTGAAACCGAATTATTCCAACAACTCGAATTCAAGGATTTCCGTGGTGGAGTCAGACACAAAGTCAGGGCCCCCGTTTCAGGTTATGCAGGCCTTCCCCAGGCACATGACTTTCTTTTCTTTTGTTTGTTTCCTCCAAACACCAGAACTCAGAGGCAGCCTAGGGATCACGGGCTGTCACCAAAGCAAAGAAAGGAAACTTCTTCCTTTTTAGTTCAGCCATTATGAAAACATAAATCAGCAATAAGAAGCTACAGATTCTTCATTCTGTTTATAATTAATATTGTACCTGAAGCAGTCACCTGCAGAAGAAAGAGGTATGAAAGGATTTCAACTTACTTTGATAATTAAGGGTATTTAGTGTCCTCTAAACACAAAGTTTAAAAAAGAGGAAATCCACAATCTGCCTGAATGTTCTTAGTTCAACAAAGTCTTTGAGTTGACAGCTAATAATTAATTAACAATGAATGGTGTCTTTCAGCCTGTCACCGTGATTGACACTATCATCTTCTGAAAAGTGAAAGATTTGTTAATGTGGCAGACTACAGTCTGGGAAACATTAAAGCTTCACAATTCCCACTGCTTTCAGCTAAGCGCTTGACATGACAGGTTAGCTCTCTTGAAAAGAGGAGGAGGTGAAGAGAACAGCAGCAACCTCTGCCGGCGGAAACACTACATTCGCAGGACAGACAGGACAAACTGGGGCTAAAAAGGCCTGACTGGCCCTGAAGATCCCAGTTGCTGGAGGCTGGGCAGCACCGAGTTGCGCAGGTGCCGTTCCTGGTGCCGCTCAGCGGCGGGGCAGGGGCTGGGGGGGGCCCTGGGCAGACCCCGCTGGAAGGGATGCTGCCATCGCCCTTCCCGCCCCCAGAACCACTCCGCTCAGCAGTGCGGCTCCTGGTTTATCCCGGCATATTCACCAAATAAATGCGAAACAGCTGCCTAAGTCAGTAACTGAGAGCTTATTTTCAATTATACATATTTGTTGATTTTTTTTTAAATCCTATTTTTACAGACACTGCCAAAACCTGTGAAATATGTCTTCTAACTTAAAATAACTGACCTAATTAAACTAATTAAGCAGCAGAGAGATACTATATTCTAGTAAACAAGGAGTCCTGCCATCCCGCCCGCTCAGTGTTGCTACTGTCTACCATGGATCCAACTTCTCATCGATCTTCCTCTCCGACTGACTCTTGGCTCTCCTTCAGCTTAACTCTCAATGACAGCAGCTCCCATGACCCGCGCTCACGGCCGCCCATCCCCTGGGTCTCACATCTGCAGGTCTGGCTTGACTCTTCTGCTGCAGAGCCCTTGTCCTAACTCCCTTTATTAGCACTATCCGCTTTCTCCACCTCATTCCCACTTCATGTCCGCCAGCTTTTTCACAACTCAATTGCATCAGGTGTCTAGTGCAGAGGAAAAACTTCTGTTTGCTTTCAGCCCCCTCCTCACTGCCTTCCTTTCTATCATCAGTAAGGTCTCTCTTGCCTTTTCACACTCAACAAGGTCTGATTTTCCAAGCTTCTATCCCAGAGCACCGCCGTTTACACCACTTCAGTTCAGCTCATAGAGGAAAGCAGCTCCAGTAGAATTGTGGAGACCAGAATTACTTTCTCCATCAGTTCTCTGGCATCCCCCTAGGAAAGTTTGCTTTTCTGATGAAAATAATGCCACCTCCACAATTCGTTCTGCCTCCTATCCTTTATACGCACAAGCTTTTGCCAACGTTCTATCAAGAAAAAACGACTCAAGACTTAGACATTTGCACGCCTTCCTCTTTCTTATGCCTTTTTCCTCCTCCTTTCCCATCACCAAAATTACTTTGCTTCTGCCAACTCCTTTAGTTCTCCAGGAATTCTCATCCTCATCCCATTTCCTATTTTCCTCTGTGTCTTTGTACGCTCAGCATTACCATATTCAGTGTCTCCCTGCTCGGGAATTTCCCACACTGGCTCTGCTTGCTTCTCCACCTGTTGATCCATCCCTACTTCAGTCTTCACATTCCCATTTTGCTGACACCATCTGCTTTTTCATACAGAAACTGGTCAATCCTACTGTCACATCAACGTTCTTCTCTCTACTCTTCCTAATGCAATCTTTCCCCAATACCATTCTCTCCCAAATCATGTTGCAAATACCTTTTTCTTAGCTCATGTGTTCCTGTTTTTCCCCTCCCTCCTTGGGCCCTCCCTTCTCTATTATTTATGGGTTGCTTGCCTTGAGTTTTGAGGCTGTTCATGATTTACTGACACATCCCATTTCCTCTCATCTGCTCCCAAGATGTCAGTTCTTGCCTACAATCAGCCCGTGGCACCAAACTTCTCCATTTGCTGCTTCTTAAAATTAGGACTTTCTTGCTTTCTTGTCTTGCTCCCATGTTGTCCCATCACACAGGAAACAACCTAAAAATTAATTCATTCTGTTTTTCAAAAATTCTCCTTTCCATTACTGCCTACAAAGAAACTGAGAGCAACGGGTCATTTTTTGCTCAAGATCTCTTCACCTAAAATACTGTTTCCTTACACTATTTACGCTGCTGCCTACCAGGAACGGTCAAAATCCCTAAGTGGATCTTCTAGTTGCTATAGAAATATAAATACTAAATAACAAAAAGAACTTGGAACCAGAGAAGGCAAAGTACACACGATTTATACCATTTGCTCCTCGCAGGGAAAACTCCAGAGAGCATCTGCAAATAAACTAACAGCCCCACATCCCGGGCAGGCTTACATGCCAATACTGCTGGTGGAGGATACACTAGTTTACCAGCCTCCTTCGGGTGTGATTTTCATTCTTATTTCAAAGGAAGAAGTGCAGGGGAGAGACGGGGGGAGAGCATGACTTCCCCCCCAATACGTAGTCTCCCTGAAGATGAAACTTGGGGAGCCTTGTGTTAAGTACGCTAAAGCCACCGCGAGCGAACAGATGCGCAAGAGTACAACAACTTGACTTCTGTGGGACTCCTGCAAGCACAGTCTGCTTAGTTAAGGCCTTAATTAACAACTTTGCAAAGGACAATGAGATTATAACAATTATTCACTGCAGGCAGCCTGTTTTTACCTCCTCCAGTCTCCAGCACTTGCTTTAGCCTGCATTCCAGATAAATATTTTATTCTGTACGGGCAGAAGGTTCATTATGTAAGTGACAAAGAGAAAGCATCAATTGCCATATACGCAGATCCTAATGCACCTGGTTAATGTATTTATAATATGTCACTGCAAAACATCTTGTCAGCATTTTGTAATTAAAAAAGAAAAGCTACTGCAATAACAAAGGCGATGCATTTAACAGAGACAAATATCACACGTAAGAGGATCTTTCAAAGCAAAAGTAGACATTACCAAAGTAAAGCCTTGATAACCTTGCCCTACATACTTCAGTACCCTTGAATGCTCTTTGGCCCAATAAAGTACCCTTTTCCTCTCTACAATAGCACTATTCAGATAAGTAACACTGACCAATCTACAGGGCTGCAACGTTTTTCAAAGGACAAAAAGCGTTTCTTTCCCATTGAGTCAGCAGGATATTTATTTCCTTGTAACAAAGAGTTTTCTGAACTGCTGAGAGATTTGTCAAAACGGAATCACAAGTGATACATTAAACAACCAGAGGGGAGAACTTATTATTAGGCATTAAAAGAGAAAGCTGCAAGTTTACAAATAAGAATAGGACTGTGTACTTGACTTTGCAAATTCTCAGTTAATGAGAAATCAAACATGAAAGGCAAACATTTAATCTAGAGTAAATTTAGTCATTTAAATCACAGCCACTCACAATCCTGCTGTCTTACACTTCATAATACACAGTAAAGGGCAACTAACAGGGCATAAACATGTGCCTGCTCGTTGCTCCGGAATATGCTGCAGTTATTTATACACGAGTTATCAAACCACCAGAAGGAACTTAATATTAACAAAATGCCAGCTCTTCCCATTGCAATCTAGCCCATAATAAAAGGCAGGCCACTGAACTGGCCTCAGTGGTCCCTGGAGCAAGACAGCACCTGTCCTTTTCCAAAGACATGCCCTGCTCACAGGGCTGGAGACTTACGAAAGAAGGAAAGGTGTTTTTACATGCCCACAGGCCAACCACCGTATTAAATCTGGATGCCCTACACCCCAGATTTCAGTCATGAAATGGGAAAGGAGAGAGTAACTTCAGCTGCCTCCATCAGCCTGAGCATCAACTACTATATTTTAGCAAGGGACAACACTATGCAGCAAAGACTTCTTAGCTGTATGCACTGGTCTGACACCGATGCCTTCTTGCTGCCACAGCTCCAGAGAAATAGGATTAAGATTTGCTCGTTCTTGAGCTTTTCCCACCAGCTAAATTAAGTACCCCCTGCTCAGCCAGCCCTCTAACCAGAGTCCACTGGGAGGCATTTAACCGTCCCTGCGTGTCGTAAAGCCCCCGGTCACGGCAGCGACTGCACCCCAGGAGCCAGGCAGCTCAGCTGACAGTGCTTGCTCTCCACTGATGCTCCTGACAGCGCAGGACTGGGAAAGACCTCCTGAGTCACCAAGCTTACAAAATCATAGTACTGGAAGACACCCCAGAAGGCCATTTAGTTCATCCTTCTATCCATGGTGAAATCAACTGTAGATATAGTATTTGCTCTTAAAGATCTCCAGTGATGCAAACATCACAACTTCCCTGACAGTCTCTCTCCGGCTTTTGCTGTCCTTCCCATCACTAAGGGTTTTTTTTCTTAATATCTAACTTGAACTTACTTTTTGCTTCAATTTAAGGCCATTACTTTTTGCTCTGTCTCCATGGACAAAAAATATTTAAAGAAACCAAGAACAGCAGCGCACTTATATAGAAGGAATAGTCTGCATAAGCAAAAATCATACACCTACCTTCTTTCAAGTTTGACCTATTAATCTATAACATTAACAGAGGGATTTTTTAGACTTAAAACTCTTCCTTGTTTTCAAAACAAGGAGTATGTGGCATGGGAACATGATAAGGATACGAGTGGTTTTTAAGAGAGATTTTTGTGGAGATTTTTACAAAGAGGAGAAATACGAAGGTTATTTAAACTCTGCCCTCGTACCTGCTATTTACCTAATGACATTAAAGAAATCCAAACGCCTTAAGATGGTAAAGGGGCATTCACAGCTTACAGGTGGAGAAGATTAGCAATAACAGGACTGCTCTGGGTCTTGATTTGAGCAGTTTCTTATATTCAACATTAAAAAGGGACTCACGCCAGCATTTCAGAATTTCAGACTCTGTGGTTGAAGCATGCCCTGGATTACCATGCACTGACGCAATCATCCTGCAGGCAGTCAAACATCAGCTTTCCTCTCCACCTCTCACGCACATCCATGAGCACACACGGTGTTCCTCACTAATTTGGTATCCTCCAGCACAAGCAGTTCTTCACCCATTACTGCAATCAAGGCTGATGCTGGAGGATAAAACAAAGAAAGAAAAAACAGTACTGGAACTCAAGGAGAATTGGTCAATGCTGTGAACGCATACTGAAAAGCAGGAGGAATATATTGGTATTTATTGCAGTCTGCCCATGGCTAGAACAGCTGAATGGTCCCTGTATATGTATATTTTCAGTGTTCTGCGACTTTAGGAAGAGCATTGATAAGAACACATAGACTATTTCAACCCACCAAAGATTAATCTAATAAAGTATTAGGGTGTGACCGTTGGAAACGGTTCCCTGCTGGGTACTGCCTCTGTCCCAGGTGCTTTACTTGCTCCATTAACATTTCCTATAAGGAAACACTTGTTTTCTTCAGCCTTTTTTTTTTTCTTTTTCTTTCTTTTCTTTTTTTTTAATCTAACATGTCTCCATAGCAGCAGAAAGTTAATCTTTAATTGATGAATGCAAAAGCTTAGACAAACCACAAACGCGCTATTCAGCATGTCAGGCTTACAAAGGAAGTTCTGGTTCTATCGGGTTTCCACACCACATACAGCTGCAACATTGGCTTATATTACTAATCACTTGCAGTATTTGTGTCTTGGGTTGTAACAGATGGTGTTTGTGAGGCATGCAAAAGCTTCAGATAGCCAAATGGTACAGCAGTTGAGATAAGGAAAAAAAATCCTCAAAACAAAATACCCATCCCTACTGCAGAGGCTGGAATGTGAGCAGTGTTTAAATTATTCCTAGCCTCTGCGAGCACAGTGGATTTACAGACTCTTAACCCTAAATAGGACTAGATTCAATCTTTCATATTTCATTACCCCAGCAAATCCGCACAGTGCCAGCTAATAGACACGAAGCACAGCAACACGAGACAAACCACAACACGGGAAAGTTATGTTCCTGGTGCTTGGAGAGAGGCCTGGCCTCCAGACTACACCAGTGCAACTCAGGTGTAGCTCACAGATGCTTTGGTAACATCTCAGTTCTGACGGCAAAAAGTAGTCCCCCATACGCTCGGGCACTTGAAAATTCAACGAGATGCACCGTGAATTCGGTCCAGTCATCTGTAAGGAGTGTAGTAACCTGCTCTATAGTGGCCCAGTAAGCTGTAATTCTCAGTGCTGAGCTGTTGGCAGGTAATTTTTAGGGGACTTCTGTGAGCCTCCACCTCCAGGGAATCATTTTCAGCCACAAGCTTTTCTGCCTACATGCTGACCTGGCTTAATAGACATGGAATGGATGGAGGACACGATGTGCATCTTCATACCAGCACTTAACTTACTGACATCTCGGGAGATCTCTCAGCAGATTCACATGTTTAACAAAGAAAGAAAGATGCCAGAGCCCAGGGCAGCTGTCAGTCAAGACTACCTAGGCTTGTTGTGAGACGAAAGAACAGAGACAACAGAACTAATTTCTGTCTACTCTTTGCTGGATTCAAGTCAATAGTAAGTCTTTCTAATAGCATTCTCAAATAATACAGTAATAAAATTATGACTGTTTGCCTATTGCCTTTGGTTAAGTTACAATCATTCAGCAACATAGCACAGGTATTAGCTGGGCAAAAAAAGCATACTTCATAACTGATGGTAGCTGATATTGTACTTTTTTGAATAACAAAATAGCCCCTCCTCAATTTCCATCATTCATTCTTTATCTTCCATTTACATTAAAAACATAGGAACAAGATAAAGTTTAGTTTTTCTTCATTCAATAAAAGAGAATGCCTCTAAAAATAATTTGGGAGAAAGTCCTTTTTTATAAATAAAACTTAGAAGATCCTCTGACCACTGCTAGATACCACTATGCAGAGCTGACTCACATTATATTGGACACGGCTGGGCTCACTGATTTATTTCTAGGGGTCGTTCGTTAGCACTGAAAAACCAACCTGTATTGCTTTTTAAACTCTTCCAGCATACAGGCTTCAAATTCTCTCACCACTGGCTAGTGGGCTTAATTTTATGGTGATACTCATGCTGCCTTTGCTTTTCAAGCTGTCCAGTTTTGTTTAAATGATGACAATATTTAAGCATAATGCGAGTGCGAACAGCCCTTACTACAGGTCTACATGACCTTGACATGCAGCAGCACTGCCATTTATTACCAGTGATACCTGGATGATATTTTTGATGTCTCACTATCAAATTTGGAACCACTGAAGAGAAAAAGATTTTCCTATTACTCTTGGTTGAAGCAGGACTGGTTCTGCAGAGGGATGCCCAAGAACATCGCCACGGAATCTTGTTATCGCAGAGCACAAAGCACAGAGAATTAATACAGCATTAAAATACAGAAAAATGTGCTTGAGAGAGGCCATTTCAGATAATGCACAGGCGGAAGTGGAACACACCATTCGCCGAGGATTTATATGAGCACTCAACAAAACACACCTGATCACATCTTTCTGTGGTAGCAAAACTACAGTCACCCGCCCGGATAATCAGCACTTACCTTTCTTCCTCACCATGTCAGGCGTACACAGAAATCAGTAATCTGATGCTTCTCTGAACGCTGTCAAAGGGCCTGACCCTGAAAGAAGTACATGTTTTCTCAGGTCTTCTCTCTGAGAGGCCGGAAGAGAGTTGAGATAAACCTCAGCACCGCACACAACAGGCACGTGGCATAGCCCTATTTCCTTCTGTTGTACCATAAAATCATGAGGAAATCAATGCAAGTGGGAAAAAAATGGCTCAGCACATATAGCGCACAGAGAGGCTCTCAAGAAACCCAGTAACTACTCCTAGTTGTATCAGAGACCTGATGGATAACCTCACAAAGGTCACCTCTTCTCTTCCTCAGGTCTTCAGTTTACCTTACTATAAAATGATAGTGTCAATCATCAGCACCATTTTGCTTTTTTTAAACCACGACCAGTATCACAGCACCTTACAAGCACTTCCTTGCTTCCTCCCAACGCACAACACAGCCATGGGCAGAAAAGAGAGGGACATGCTCTGTCAGGCACGCAGAGAGGCCGGTGTTAAGGCTAACCACTCCTGCAGCAAGCTTCATTGCATGCATTTAATTGGCGATTCTCGTATTTAGCTGCTTCCTAATCTTTTTTGGTTCCGCAACAATCAGAATACTCGTGGTTGATCGGGCAACTCAGCTGTCAGTCATGTCCTCTACTGCCGCCATGAATGACCGAGTGAGCATATCAAATTTGGGTTGAAAATCTCGCAGCCTGTGGAACTGAACGTGGAACCAACCTTCTGCCATCGGCGTACAGCAGATGTCGAACTTGAGGTTGTTGGCACTAAAAGCAGAAGGTCTGAACTGGAGGCCTTCCTACATGGTGGCCATCTTGCAGTAGACGTATCAGCACCTTAGGTGCACCAGCCACTAGAGATGTAAAATCACATGCTACAGTAACACAAGCTACATTTTTAGTATTATTAGGCAAAATCCCGGGTCACTTGATTTCTATTAATGGTTAACGAAGGAAGCAGTTTCTCAAAGAGGCAATCAGTCTTGCTAAAGTACATGAGCATAAACTGAATCAGAGCTTCAGAAACTCACTTTACATTTTATGTAAAAATAGAAAAAGTAATATATGCAATAGAGCCATTAAAATGCATGTGCATTTGTGTGCAAGTTCTCTTTCTTCTTTTCCTTTCCTTCCCAGCTTGATAACTATATTGTTGATAGGAATAAAATATCAGCCTTTACTTGTACACATACCCGAGATCTTGTAAGTCATTACAACGTGTTTTTGAGATTTGCCACTTCACTGCTCTATAAAAAGCTTCCTGGAAAAGTATTAACAGATGGCCTCTTACTCTCTGAGACTGTTCGCAATACACCAGATGGCAACCTGAAAGAGAAAATCCAACTTACATTTTCAAAACTGAAAGAAATGTGACAATATCCTCACAATAAATATACAGCATGAAGGTAGCAATAAATGATCCGTTTGAAGCAAACTGGCTTGCTTTATTTAAGCAGTGAATCCAGCCCTCATTTTATAACATATTGCAGAATGCTTCATATCCAACGCTGGAAGTAATTTCTGATGCAAGCAGAAAGTTTGCTTTAAATGAGCAACAGATTTATGAGAGGCAAGGTTATTTGAAAGAGTGAAAAAAATGGGCCAATAGCCTTGGGGGTTAAGACTTTGTACACTGGATCCCTGGTACCTGGTTTGTGTCTGAGAACTAGTCAGTAGGTTGCAGCGGTTTTGCTGTTAATAAGTATTAAACCCAACTTGCCAGTCAGGCTCTTGTTAGGGGAAGGTAATGACTGTTCCAGATACTTACTGCTTTCGAGCTTTCTGATTCACCTGCTAGGCAGCAGCTTAGCTCCGCTCACAAGAACTGGAGAGCTCTGCTCAATACAATCAACCATTCTCAGCGTTACTAGCTGATCTTCGGGGCTGGGACTATCACTTACACGAATCGGGATATCCTTCAGATAGAGGGAGTAATCCCTACATCACAACAAGTCCCACTAAAACACAAGGACCTAGAGGTGTCTTCCAGCACTCACCGGGAAACTAAAAAGAGGTCTTTGTACTTGTACTGTATCAGCATGACGGGGCTTCTCTTTTGGATAAAGCTTTGAGGTGTCGCTGCAACTTCAGTAACATTCATCTAAGCTGTGATCCTGTTCCTAATGGCAAAGCCCCAAGGGATTCTGAAGAGATTAAAACAATTCTTAAGGGGAGGACAGGTAATTTTCCAACTCTCTCACACCACGGATCGGTGTAATTGTTCCTAGCAAGTTCACCTTTCACGTGCAAGACACACCTGGAAAGCCCACCGATTTCTTCCTCCAACGCCTCTCCAAAGAGGTACCGAGGGACTAGCAGTGGAAACACAAATGCCTACACCTGCCTTCATGGAAATACAGAGTTATCGGTTGTGCCATCAGGTTTTAAGCAGAATTCCCTATTGAAGTCAATATGCCATAAGCACAAAATTGCCTGTAGGACAAATTATAAAATTATAAACTAGACAGCTGTCCTACTATCACCCATAAAAGGAAACCATTTCTACAAAACTGCTATTTATTATTAATAATATAAAATATTTATAATGATACCAGATGTATGAAAATTGTCACAGAGAGAGTTTCCCTATTGGCTTATTGCCAACGAGAAAGCACATTTTCACGAGCTATAAACAATAACAAAAGCAACTCTATGGAGATAAGACAATAACAGGACTAAAGCTTGGCTTTCTGTGCAAGCGTACCACCATGTAGCTAAAAAGGCCTTTTTTGTTAGTCCAAGACAGTAGACTGCATCGGCAGATTTGAGAGTTTCAGGGAAGAGGAGAAGAAATCTGTGAAGTTCCAATCCTTTAAAGTCAACAGCAATATGCCTACAGATTTCACCTGGAGCTGGAAGAACCCATTCACCCTAAACCAAACATTGCTTTAGTTGCCTGTTAATATTGTACACCTTTATCATTTTCTAGTTAGACTATAGATCCATAATGGTAAAAACTGCACTGTACAAAAATTAATCTTCAGAGGAACACGGGATAAAGCAACATCCCAATGTGAATGTCATTAATGTGTTTTTCAGTTGTTATCCAATTCGCCAGTATGATGTTTAAGTAGCAGTGTTTAAATAGTCTCTTGTATCTGACAAAAAAAGTCAGTGTTTTAGGATCTTGAGCTTACCCGATTTGGAAAGCAATAGTATCAGATCCCCCCAGTTTTATTACTCATTAAACTGCTGTTCATGATATGAGCTCACCTCATCCAGTTCCCACCTGGCGCTCATCACCTTCTGGAATCACCTCCACCCTTTGCAACAACACACTACTGCACATCCCCGATTGATTGCACTACTGCCTCCATACAACTACCACACGCCTCGCAAAGCCACTTGAAAAGTTCACATACATTGCTAGGAAAGGGAATGATAATTGCATCACTTCTGTCTGTCTTCTTCGCATAGGTGCCGAGTTCTGCAAGGCAGGAGCTGTGTCTTGGGTCACACGCTCCTTCCTTCTCTGGCACTCCTCTGACTTCTTGGTGAGCTAAATCAACAGAAGGAGAAAAAAAAAATGTGGGTTTTTTTGTTGGGTTATCAAGCTGAACCAGCTCCCAAGGAATCAGACATGCACCAACAGACGGGTGAGGGCAGAGCCAGCCAGCTGCGAACAGCAGCAGGGAGGTGGTACCATCCCTGGTATTGGCAGTCAGCTCAGCCACCGCACAACCCCCCCCTCCCCGGGATGGTTCGCACAGCATCTAGCACAACTGGGCCCCTATCCAGTTAGAGTGTCTAGACCCAACTGAGAATGGGAGATTCAAAACACTGAACGTTTTCTAGTAAAAAAAAACCCCAACACACGGCACCACTTAAACTAGAAATCTACCTTTGCTGTTTGAGTGAAACAATGCAAATCTGCTAATCCCAGTGGCTTTCATGCAGTCACACCAGCAGAGAATTTGATTTTCTTTATGAAAGAGGTAAAAAAAAACCAGAGTTCCCATTACATTTCTTTTCCCCTATTCATTCATCGATCAAATGCATGAAAGTCCTCATTTCTACCCCACAAGCTTGGGTTTCCATTTCAAAACGGATTGACAGACAGGGGATAACAGATGATGACGGCCTGTCACCAGTCACTTCTGGAGCTGGCAGGCTGGAGTGGAGTGCTTTGCCAATGTACGAGCTCAAGAAACAGAGATGCCAGACCCCCAGAGATGACTGCACTGGGCTTTTCAAAGCAGTTATACTGTTCAACCTCCAACCAGTAACTGCTGTCTATGAAGATCTTCTTGCCTTGCTGGTGCTACACGGGGAGGTGCTGGTGTCACACCAAATGGGCCAGGGTTACTGATCGTGAGACGGTAATCATGAAAGTGCAAGCTGGCCACAAGAGTTAAGCGGCTGTGCAGCCTGATGACTGCCTGAAGGGAACTGAAGGAAAAAAAATAAAAATAGGGGACACGCTTTTCAGAAGGACACCGCTTTTCAGCCTGACCCCAGTTCCAAATGCAACTATTGTTAATAACATCCTGACAAAACTAAATACCAACCCTCAAACTCATCTCCATTGTCCTGCCCAGAACATTTCCAAGGCACAATCATTTCTTAAAACCACTTATAGACTAATGCACTTTGCTGCTCCAACACAAGAGGTCTCCTGTGTCTGCAGCTCACAACAGGAGCCCCACTGACCCGGTTTTACATCGTTAAGTTTTCAGTTCAAATTACACTGAGAGTTTCTTAATGCAAACAAGTCTTTATATTCCTCCTATACAACAGGTTCCCTACGAACTTGTCTGTACAGTTAGTAAGCAAGCAGCACCGAGAAAACATGTCTCCGAGACTTTGTTTTCTGGGAAAAATAAAAGAAAAAAGAGTCAAAGTGCAGAATCCAGCCAAAATTAAGTCTTTGGCTCAGTTTTGAGCCAAGCTCATGAGAATCCTGTCTCAGATAGCATAACCACCTCTACTCTTGTGTTTCAGTGAGAGGTTTTTGGAGAGCAATGAGCTCGGTGAAGCCTTGGGGGTGTAGACTAATGGCAGGCCTGTCACTCTTGGTTGCCATTACACTGAGGAAGGCTTCCCTCTCTCTTATCTGGATGTTATTCATTAGAATTACACCATTCATTATAATAGTTGTTAATATTTAACATTCAAGGAATACTAGATCTGGTTCCACTTTTACTAACTCCGGCATAAATCACAACGGAGCATGCAAGTGTAAAACTGGTGCGAGGGAAGGAAACGGGACTTGTGTAAGATGACTGTCGAAATGCCTTGACCTCGGTTTCTTTATGCGGGGGGGGGGGGGGGGGGGGGGAAGGGGGGGGAAATCAACTCAGCTGAGACAAGAATGCTGGGAAGCAGCACTTTCTCCTTCATAAAGAGTTAGAGCACAGCTCTTAGGAGTGCAGCATTCAAATAAGAATCAGCATTTTGGCTGGAGACAAATGCACTAATCACGGTCATGAACACAGCTGAACTAAACGTCTCAGCAAAACCACTCAGTAATGGCATTAGTCATGATAAAGGAAATGAGTATCTTCAGGATAGGACACTCTCAAAGAATACAAACAGAATCCTTTGTGCCTGCTTCTGTGGAGGAATGATTCAGAGTATGTATTTGAACAACTTGCTACTAAAATAGCAGCACAGTTCAAGACATCCTTTAAAGAAATGCGTCTGGAAGAGAAAGAGCTGCTCTATAAATTGTTTTTTAATTGTCCAGATGACCAATTCCTCTATCACCAAGCAGGAACAGTTTAGCAGAAAAAAAAAAAGAAAAAAGAATGGGATGACTACAGGAACAATAAAGGTTATTTTTAAAGTAAATTGAAACAAAACAAAACAAAATCTCTATTTTACCTTTAAGCATTCCCAAACTTACCCCTTATTAAAAAGTGACTGATCTATTTATACTCCATGAAGTTGTAAGGACATGAAAAATAGGACTTTGTGCCTATTTGTAAAGTAATCTATTTTTAACCACCTGTGCTTCACACACCAATCTTTTCTTCCAAGCACATTAGCCAGCACCGTGTGAAGAAATTGCCACTGCAACTGAAGAGATTATATAAAGACTTAGTGGTAAAAATTCCTAGAAATCAGGTTTTTTCTAAACCACATATCACATGGAAATATGCAACTTCCTATGTAAGAACAAATGATATTAAAATGGTGATAATTTTTCTTCTTATTGAAAATTTGGAAGCACTACTTTCAATGTGCTTCTAATAGGAAAAAATAGACAATAGAAGCATTCCACTACTCTGGTCACATATCTCAGTGACTTAGAGCTGCTGATGATTAACCATATCACAAGTCTTCATTTCAAATGCAAAATGAAATGTCTAGCGGCAGCCGATCCCCCACCGCTTGAGTTTCTGTCTCCTGTTCTTCGATGTGTTACTGACCTCTAGTCGAGGAGCTCTGGAACTACAGGGCAGAGCCGCTCCCACATAGGCGGATGACATCTGAGGAACTATTGCAAAATCCTAACAAAGGAGTGAAAAGCGGGAGGACTTTTGCCTCCTTCCAGCTGCGGTCAGGAAGAAGAGGCAGCGCAAAGCGTAGACGGGCACTATCTGTAACGCAGATGGAAGGTTTAGATGAGGTTTGTACGTGAGATTTGATGTAGGAACGTCACGTGTTTGCACTTCCTACTTTTTAGTTTGAATGTCTTGTGACTCATTTAAACCTCTCACGGGAAGTGAAGTGTTATGGATCCGCAATCAAGGATACGAGAAACTTTGAGAAATCCAGCTACTGCTTCAAACTAGTAAGTGTGTGAGAGAGAGAAGGGAGAGATGCCAGAGAGACCTGGGAGCCTTATGAAGCCTAACGAGTATAGAAATGCCATCCTGTGCTACCAAAACCTTGCCATGTAAACCTGACACGTTCCTGAAAAGTGAACAACTGACCTTAAAACACAGAGCACCAAAATATTTTTTTTTTTCTAGCGGAAAAGAATTCTTACTAATACTCACCCACTCAGGTGGGTTTCTTCAGCCCACTGGTTCCTTTGGCAGCACCTGCTCTGGGGTGCATGTGCCACGCTCTTCTGGCACTGGGTCAGCAAAGCATTTTAAATACATACTTAGTTAACGCAATTAAGTGTTTTACTGAATAGGAACATACTTAAGTGCATGACTTAGTGCTTCACTAGGTCAGGGCCTACCTGTAAATGAAGGTTAGCACTTAGTTCTTTCACAAAGTGAGTATCAAAAGAATCCTTAGACAAACCATCGCTTACAGATGCAGTGACAAATTCTGATCTCATTTGCATGGGTTTACATCGGAAAGAACATCATTCCTTCACTAGAGCAACATGGAACAAATATAGAAGATGCTCAAGGTGTTTCCACCAAGTATTATCTTGGAAAAGAGTAATTGCAGGCAAGAGTAACAGTTACAGAAACAAATAACCCTCAAAAGAAATGAGGGTTTGCAAATTCCTAAAATAATGAAGACCCTTTTAAAGCAACCTCATCGCAGCTTCCCTGTACAGAATGCTATACTTCCAAAATAAATAGCTTTAATCTGTGCTAATCTTATTTCAGTAAAGAAAAGCTAAAGCTAGCGACAAGAAAATTATTATACTATCAAGTTCAATAAGCCAATCTATTTGTTTTTAACATCTTTGACCTTGATTTTGTTTAGTAAAATGAGGTATCCAAGTTTTCCAGCAGAGAGATAAAGGAAAAAGATGAGTATCCCACAGCTGCATGTAATGAGGGCTCCCTAAGTAATGGATCACATCCTTCTTGCTGTGAAATATTCAAGAGGGCTCAAGTAAAGAGAATCATTTCCTTCAGCACAAGATCAAACTCACTTTGAAAACAGGAAAACGTGGGAAGTATTAGGCAAGGCTGTAGGTTCAATCAAGGATAGATATTACACACTTCATACCTGCCAAGATTTGTCTTCTAGGAATTATATCCTAATTCTATTACCAGGAAAATATTTCAGAAAAGGCTCTGTTCTTTAAAGCTGGAATAGCAGAAACAGAGATCAAAACAAACTTTTTCCAGACGTGTGATTAATACTTGCCCTTTTATTAGGCAATTTGTTGGGAGAGAAAGCCCTGCTTAAAATTCAGTGCAGCTCTCAGGCCAGGGGAAGCGTTCCTCTGGCTCTGCAGGGGCTGTGCAGCCTGGCTTCCCAGGAAGGAGGAGAGGGAGGAGCGTCGGTCCCACAGCAGGACAGGGGTGAGCCTGCGAGGCAGCACAACAAAGTTTGACCCTGGTGGGGTAAGAGGGGAAAGGGAAGAAAAAGCTGCTGCTCCATTTTTCAGAGAAGAATTACCACTAGGCTTTTCCAGTTGGGCACCTGTTCTCTATGGCAGCGTCTCCTCGATTCAGACTATTTTGTGTCATCTGTAGACCACATTTGGAAAGCTTTGGAAGAGCAGAAACAGCCTTGGGTTAAAAGCACCAGATAAGGAATCAGTGTCTTTTTAGATCCATGTCTGCTCACAATCCTTGTCCGACCTCGAGTAAAAATTTCAGCTCCCTAGGCTGGAGTCCCCCACCTGTAAAAGAGCAGTAATCTTCCCCGACTGTCCCCTCTCGCTTAGTCCGAGCTTTGGGGCACAGACACATTTCTCTTTCCACAGCACTGCAAACAGAAATGGCCTAAACCCAGCTCCAGCCTTCAACACTGTGCTAACGTGAGTAATTATTTGTGTACCCAGACTAGAACTGGCATTTTTAGTACCATGAGAAGCTGCAGGAATTGGGATTTTTCCATCACGCTATTGTTGCCAATATACTGAAGTTGTCCCCGAAGACAAAAATTACAAAAAAAATCTGGTTTAAAAACTTGAATTGACACTTGTGAAGCGAGCCATTTCATTTTGACAAAGGCAAACATTTTCCTTCTGAGGCCACCATTTTTTTGGTTTGGCTTTATTATTTTCACACAGTAATTGCATTCTCATTTGTTATAATACCCTTTTATATTATGTCAAAATTATGCAATATAATAAAAATTGAAATAAAATTGAAGCAAAGGTCCCTGGTCTTATCAAAGCAAAACTTTTCAATAAAACTGTCACCAAAGCAATATTTCTACATAAGACAGTTTGATTTAATCAAATCAGAAATCAAAGACTTTGATTCTACTATGGCATCGGGACCAAAAAGAAAGGGTTTTCAATACACAGACAATGCCAAATTGAATATACCTGGGACAAAAATCACAACACACTGTCCAGAGGTAGATTTTCAAAAGTGCTTCAGAGAGAAATTCAAAGAACTTGTGCAGTCAATCACAACATGTACAAAACTTATAGATTTTATACCTAAAACATGGAAATAAGTTAGAGCAGAAGCAAGAAGATCAGGGCACCCCCAGATGTCTGCAGTGCCTAAAACCAGAGATATAAAATATTTCCCTTTCCAGTCTTGCTCTTACAGATTTCTGTTCTTTCTATGTTCTTGCTGGATCCTAAGCTTTCATGACTTTATATCAGATTTCACTGTTCATGACATCTTACTGTTTCTTTCCTCTCTGCTGCGTCAATCTATTATCCCCACTCCATGTCCAACTGCACCTACAGTAATACCACTAACTTTGCCATTTCCCCTTGCTTACTCAAAGCTCCATTATAGTTGGGGCCTTCACACACTACTGGATAAAAATCTTATTCTACTACTCAGCATTGAGCCAAGTGTTAAAGATAGAGGGCAAAAGGCTCTTTTTGCTGCTTCATATGGTGGATCTTGACACTGGTAGTCTATCTTCTTTCATAAGCAAAACTCCCACAGACTTTAAAAGGAGATCTGTGCATGTAGGCAGAGAAGAACATTGGAGTCAAGATCCACCCATGCAGATCTGAAGATAATTTTCATTAGCTAGGAAGTCAAACACAGAGGCATAAAAAGTTTTGACACAGAGTCATCTTAACTTGGCTAGGAGTTTCTGATGTGAAGAGCAAGAATGCCTATAGCCTAGAAAACTGTAAAGCGCTGGAAAACCTAGTTACCGAGAGGGTGATTTCATTCTTTATGTAGCGTTTCACATTTGCATGCTAAGTAACCACTAGAGGGGGGAAAAAAAAAAAAAAAAAAAAAAAGAATTCCACATTCAACAAAGGATCTCATCTGCAACCACCAGGCGCTTCCCAAATATAGTCTAAGACTCTCTCTATCCTAAAGGTCTGAAACATAAGCTGAGCACAGTGCCCTGCAAAAGCTGGGTGTTGACCATGCCATTATGGCCATTTTGCCAGTGGTGATATTGCTGCCTATCAGAGAAAATACACATTAACACCGGCAATTAAGAAACATCCCTGACAGACGCATCATTTCTGTATCCCATCTTTCATGCTGTGGAACACTCGTTCCAGCAGGGGACTCCACTTGACCAACACAAAACAGCAGCAAGTCACTAATACATAATTAACATGCAACAGTGATTAATTAGGCAACATCTGACCAATAGCCGGGACACTAAACTGCCTTTGCCGGTCACACCACACATAAACATTTGCAACTCACACGGACAGCTATTAATTCAAACCGTACCCCATTTCCCCCAGCAAGCACAGAGCACAGGCCAAAGGGAGGATTCCAATCTGTTGCACAGCTCAGTATGGAGCTACAGCATTTCCATACACTCCAGTGTGCACAGCACGCCTGAAATTAAACCCAAATCTTTCCTTTGCAAACAGCACGCCGTAAACATTCAAGTAGTGTTACAAAGTACACCCAAATACACTGCCATCTCCATTTTTTAAAGATTCTTATTGCTTCTGCTTTGTCCATAGCATATTTTTTTACTTTGCTTTAAAAAACTTTGATTTTAGGATGTTGTACATCTATACACTAGAAACAATGTCATGAGTTATGATTGACTGATGTACAGCCGTTTAGGGAACAAAATTTTAATTCCATTGCTTAATCACTCCTGTACATTAGCTTATTAACAGAGGCCTGTTTATTGACTCTGCTTTGTGCCAAGTGCTTACAACGGCTACTCTGGGGTCCCCAGTGGAATCTCTCCATACATGGACCACAGGTAACAATTCCTGCTGATGCAGCATCATGCTGTTCTTCCAGCTGTTCTGGTGCCATCCTGAGAAATAGGGTCAGCACTGGCATCTCATTTATTTCCCGATGCTTGGCTTGCATCCTCTTCCCTCTAGAGAGAGCACTGTTCACAAGAGCACTTTACTTTTACTGCCTCTGTTAAGCTCTTTTGTTCTTCAGTGGAGGCTGCTCAGCCTAGCAAAGCCCGCAGCTCAGGCTCCCCAGGAGAAGCAGCATTTCGGTTTGTTTGAAAAAAAGTGTGCCTTCTCCCTTTGTCTCTGCTGGTTTCGCATTTCGCTCAACCAATTCCGTAACAAAACTAACTCACATAGCAGTAAAAAACCCTTGGTCTTGCAAGTGCTAAGCCTCACTCGTCCTCAAAAACGTTATGCCTCAACTCAGCAGTGGGCAGAAGGAAACTCCAGGCTAGGTGGACGGCAGTCCCGCTCTCTGACTCGTGCAATTATTCAAGAATGTCCTTGCCCTGAGCACGTGAATACCAGTCTTGAATCACTGGCTGTCAGAGACAATTCTGTTTCATGTCTCCCCAAAAGATTACTGGATTTTGATTAAGAAAGGTCAAGGGCAGCTTTTCCCTTCCAATATAAACAGAATGACTTGAGGAAAAAAATACTCATCACCTAGCACCAGGACTTTTATCTCCACTTGAAAAAATCAAATCGCCTGAAGTGATGGAAAGCTTAGGGCAGGGTATGTATGAGAATGTTTTCATGCAAATAAAATCCTAAATAATTTATCTACATGCTATAGTCTTAAGTCCCCGCAAAAAGTTGGGGTTTTTTCACAGGTGTTTTTGCAGGAGAACAAAACGCAAAGCTCAGGTAGCCAAGTCCAAGATAATACCCATTTGCCAGATCAATTTTAAATGTACGTTGTATTACTGACCTAGAATGCCAACGATTTAGATTAATCCTTAACGCTTCGATACATCCCCCCAAAATAGCTTTCCCAATATTTGATTTTCCTTTGAAGGAAAGTGTGTCAGAGATATAATTAGCTCTAGCTACAGACTCCAAATCTCTGCCTGGCACCGTTCTCAATAAAACACATCTTCAACCAGTGTGAAATTGGTATAGCTACACTGAATCTGCTACGTGCAACTGCAGTATTTCACACCAGCTGAGGATCTAAGTATACATGCATAAGTGAGGGGAAAAATATGTTTTCATCAGGAATAATAATGCTGCAGAACACACAGCATCTTGGGCTGACTCAAACAAGTGACAAGTTCATAAGAAATACATTCTTCTAATTGAGTTTAAGGCACTAAATAACCGCTGTCTTCTAACAGAGAATCAGATTCATGGTGGGTATCTCTACATTAATTAGGAATAAGACTGTCACATAGATTGTAATGAAATAAAGTTATGTCTGTGGCTTCTCTAAGATATTAAAGTCAATTTATCTGAGGAAGACAAGTAAAGGCTGGCTTTTTCTTTTTGTAGGAATTGGAGCGGTTCATTGAAGGTAGCAGGAGTTAGCACTGTCTGAACAAGATGTTATCTGTTAAGGTACAAATTCTGAGAGCCTCGATTACCAAGATGGAATTGCATCTGGTGTTACCCTAACCTCTTAACTTCATGTTTCAGTGATGAAAGCCCTCATTTCATACACATTAATTAAAAAATCAGATCCCCTCCTATATGATAAGAAACATGAATCTCCAAATTAAAGCTTTTATAAAAATAATTAATTTTTGAATGAAACACATTAAGTTTCTATTTTAGCTCTAGTCAGAGGTAAGGCTGATGACAGCAGACACCCCAGTCTGTCACCACTATCAAACGTCTCCTTGACGGCTCCAGCCCCAAGTCTCCCAGATGAAGCAGACAGGACCTGTTCACTGACCCACGTTCTCCACGCACAGCCTTTCAAGCACAGAGGTTTCTCTTTTTCCACATTTCACACCACCAGTTTCAGCACAGATAATGAATTCTTCAGTCACTACAGACCACCACAGAGATGTTTCACGGTATGGGCCTGCATACCCCGCGTGGCCTTCTGAGGACTGTTGTGAGGCTGTGTTTGAAAACAACTACTTCAGTGTAACAAGGGCTGTAACAAGACAAAAGCAATAGCTAGTGTTTCATTACAAACAGGATTTTAATTCAATCCAAGTGTTTTCTGTACAACAGAAAGGTTTTACAAAAAAAAAAAAAAGGAAGTGTCATTTCAGTTGCCGAGCAGGCACAGAAAAAGTTTCTGAACGCTAGCGCTTCAGGAAGCCAAGGATTTTTTTGAAAAAACCACCATGTGAGGTATTGTTATAGATGTTATAATCTTGGTTTGGATCAGTCTCCACCATGTACAACTCTCCTGCATGGACATCCTCAAAGTCAGCACTGAAGTTGTTAGGATAAAACCGAACCCACACAGTATACCTGTAGTCAATTGTACGCATGGAATAGCCCATGATTCTGATGTCCTTCAGCTTCGGCTTGTCAGAGTTCCACTGAGGAGTATCTGCAGGCCGGGGATACTGGCTGAAAGCAACAGGTTCTTCATTAAAACGCCTGTAAGTGCCATCGCGCCCAGTCTTCTCTTCCTCCACCTTCTCTTCAGAGGCGTTAAAATACCGGACAATGCTTGTCCCCTCAGTGCACAGTGCAAGATGAAACGAAGTCTCTGGGCACGCAGGAGGAACTTGCAGGCCAGCAAGTTCAGCAAGCGTTGAAAACAGAGACACAAGCTCAACCACTTTCTTGCTTTGCCCTAGAAAAAACATCAAAATAGAAGTTATGGAACATGATAGTTTGACAGATGCTGGCAGAACATTCTAGAAAGCTGGTGTTTCATTGAAAGTGCTTTATATTGGATTTGTGGTGTAACAAAATCAAGGCAATTAAGGTGGGGCAGTTAGCTCTGAAGATGCTACTCTATGCATTTAGGATGTATTTTTAACAAGAAAATTTTTGCACAAGAAAATTGTCTCTCAAATGTGCAGCCTTCAAGACAATAATACTCATTTCTTTGAAAAAGAACTCTTCAGAAAGCAAATTCCAGTATCAGTAGTTTAACACAAGAGTGCCTCCATCAAAACAGTTTCCAATGCCACCATTTCAAGTACAGATGCCACACAGAGAATGTTCACTAATCACTGTTGGAAAGACAGCGCCCGCCACCACAAAAGGTAGGTCAAGTATCCTTTTAGGCATCTACACCACACAAAAATAAATCGCCTGCTGTGTTAACGCAGACATCTAGCTGTTTGCACTAAAGCAGATCTAACCAAAGCAAAAGTTTGCATCCAAGGATTCTCTTCACCATATTGTGCCTCATTAGTACGAGGAGCACAGTCAACGACACAGACTCAAGCTGCCTGTAGGCAGAGTATCATTACATCACCACTTCTCCCTTACAAAAATCCACTGCAAACAAAAAATAAAGGCTGGAAATTTACCTTGAGGTACCAAGCCTAAAATATGACGAAAAGGGTCAAGGTAGGGGAAGACCCTCTCTCCTCGCCCAACAGAGGAAGTTGTCATTCCTGGTACATAAAACATCAGCGGCACACGGGTAGCAACATCAAAATTGCTGTATTTTGCCCATTCACCATGTTCTCCCAGGGACCATCCTAGATGACAAAGAATACAATTCAGAGCAGATACTGGGTTGTAATTTAGTAGTCATTTCTTTTTCACTGTAAATTGACTCTGGCTGTTGAGGCCGCTAATCTTACCAAGGTTACATTAAAAGGCAAACAACAATCTGTATTTAAATATATCAAGATTTTTCTCTTACGCGAAGACTATTTCAACAGCCACCTAAATCTTGCAACTTGATACTCTTTTATACAGAAATAATTGCATCTTTCCTTATTTCCCCTACTATAGATTAGAATTAGGAAATCAGCATCAAAACAGCAGAAAAGAAGAGCTGGGATGTGTCACAGCGCCTCCAAGAGTCTCCAGATCAATTCCACAAAGCACTCATTTAAGTTTTGGGCAGCTGCCAGCTCTCCAATACTCCTGTTAACACTGTAACTGAACATCCCTTGGAGCCAAGGCTGCTATCCATGCCAGACTGCCATATCAGGATGTTGCCCCTGAGGAAGCAACAGAGATCAAAACTCTAGCTCTCCTCTTCCTCTCGGAAGAGATGCCAACATGACTTCCTTCCAGGCAGATTTATTGCCAACTTCACTTTGGGGGAAGACAAAGGAGTTCTATGACAGCTATGTTAGCACATGATTTTTTTGGATCACTTTGCTAGCCGTGGTAATGGAAACACCAACTGTTCACAGTTAACCACAGCGAGGAAAAGAGGAATTCAGTTTACAACGGAAAGCCCAAGTCAAAGTGGCAAGTCAGAAGGAACATCTAGAGTCACTTTAGTACCAGAAGTATTAATCCCATTGCTCTTCAACACCTTTTTGTAGAGATCGTTTATACACACACACTCACAGAAGTCAACCCAAATTAACTAAATACGTGACTTTAAATTGATTTAGTTAAGCCACATCCTAACTGGTTTAAGTCAGCTAAGACACCCCCCAATTAAAGGGATCACAGGGGGGATATTTTAACGATTATTGAAACAAGTGTATTGAAACAAATATAAAATACTTCAGGTATTTGTCCCACAATTCAAATCCAGGTTTTCACCACCAGGATCTAGAGTGTGCAAGACCTCAATTATGAGGGGGGAGCCATATTGCTATCACTTTTAGATGCTCTGCAAGCAGCAATGACAAGTGCAAGAAAACACACTTCAGCGGTTAATGAGAAAGCCTGTCACCCACTGCACCAGATGGCTCTCTACAAATTATAAGGGAGGAGGAGCGGTCGCTATCCTTTCACAGCACTGTTCCCAGCAAGAGTCACTCCTTGGGTAGGAGGTGGGAATGCAGCAAGTGTCCTGGCAGACAGTCTTATCACTCACTAGCAAATCCTCAACCTGATTAAAGAGAGGTGCCTGCAGGGGGACAGAACTGTGCAGCCACAGAAGCCTGTGACAGTCCATTTAATTAGAGACAGACTAGCCAGGTATACAAGGTATGGTAGCTCTGCTGTACCTTATATAAACACACACTTCATTAATATGCCAGCACTGAGTTGCACAATTAAGTTATTAACAGTGAGCTGGAGAAAGATTTAAATGCTTACCGTGATCAGCAGTAAAAACTACTATTGTACTACTTGAGAGTCCTACATCATCCAAAGCATTCAAGAGCAGGCCAACTTGCATATCCAGGTAAGAAACTGCTGCATAATAGCTCTGACGAATCTGCCGCTGCAAGTTAAGAAAACAGGGGACAGGAAAAAAGTTAGCTTTTCACACACACACAGGAGAAACAGTGGATGGCTGTGTAAGTACAGGAACTGAAGGATTTTACTTGTAAAGCTTTTTTTTTTTAAGTGTCTGTAGCATGTTTAATGTCTCAGAAAACGTAAACAGGGAGGGGCAGTTAGAAAATTCTATCTATTCAGGCTTGCTATTTCAAGCAAGATGCTGCAAACCACTCAGTTCTGCTTCTCTAATGGTCCAGCCAGTGCACCTTATTTTGGCACAAGCACTGGAAAGTCAATGAAAACCTTGCAAAAGAAGATACACTGAATGGTGACTTCAAACAGATAAACCGATTCAGATAATCAAAACAAACACAACACTGGTAGTTGCTACATACATTCCCTTATATACAAACCAGGAGCACATACTACTATCACTAGTTGATGGCTGGTATCTTCCTCTCCGCCCTCACTAGCCTGACCGCAGCTACAGTGAAGGCTTGCTTACAAAGCCAGAGGTGACAGTATACCAGGCAGGGAACACGTGGTATTTGCATACTGTCAGTTGCTGAATACCTGGGAACATCTAAGAGCAGCCGACTGCTCTCGGGCATTTGAACAAGTTAAGGCAGTTTGATTTCAGTGTACTGTACTGACAGCTTACCTGGAAGTCATCTGGAAGTGGTCCGTAAGGGAAACTAACATTTAATGCTTTCACATCATCCCTCTGTCTGATATCCGTCCAGGGGTTGTACGCCACAGAAGGTAGTTTCTCAGGCACCCAGGGATCTGGGGCTAACGTGATGTTTTCCAAGGGGTACAACTTGAGAAATTCCTTTACAATACAAACAGACACGAAGATCACCCTCACCTCTGAGGTCTCGTGTTGTAAAATAGCAACTGTTTCCCCTTGCATGACTCTCTGCTACTCTTACAGTTTACAAGGCTCCACTCTCCCTCCCCCAGAGTGTAAAAGGTAGCAATACTATGCTAGTCAGCCCCAACCAATTCCTGAAAAATACTCAGTTAATAAGCCTCCTGTATGGCAAAGCAACACTGAAATAAAAGGTCCAACATCACTTCCTCTGAAATGAGTAGGAGTTTTGCCACCCACTCTGACAGGGAATGGAGTACAAGACCTTGTAAGGCCTCATTATGTCATACTCCATCAAGCTGAACACTATCTCCATGCAACAGCAGTCACTACTATGGTGGTAGAAGCCTGGCTTTCGACTGACGGGTCACAACTCATTCTCATTAAACGTTTCGAAACGCAACACAGGCAACTGCTAAAGTTACATCAAACCAAGGCTGGTTTTCAGCTTGCTTTCCAGAAACAATAGCAATAAAGCATTTGTGGAAACAGCTTTGAAAAGCAAAAGCAACACTTGTCTAAGTTCCTTCTGCTGCAAGCTCCAGTTTCCTCACCTGCGGGTACCTCAGTGGGATATGTGGTTTGTGGTAACCAACAGCCAGGAAGAATTTTTGCTTGTTGGCTTTCATAACATTCAGTAAGCGTATGGCCTCTCCAGTGCTCTGAATATCAGGCAGAGTACCACTGGGCATTTCTGTCACATCCACTGGGCACACCAAGTTAGCATAAAGTTTTCCATCTTTTCCCCTACAAGTCTTAAAAAAAAAAAAAAAAAAAAAAAAAAATTAAATAACTTAACTTCTGTAAAAGCAAAGAAGAAATCCTCTGTTCTGTAACTTTCCAACCAATTTGTTTCTCAATCCTTCTATCAAGAAAAGACTGCACATTGGACACAAAAAGGAATTTCACAATTTCTACGAACACTAAAGGTACCAAGTACATTAACGACTGAGCAGACAGCTTCAGAAGTTGAAGCATGCAACTTCCATGTTTATGGAAAAGCAGAATCCTCTCTAAAGCCGGGCAGAAGATTAAATGTAGTCATATGGGAAAACACACTGCTTCTGTGAACAGAATCTCTGACCTATTGGCAAGAATGCAGAATTTGGTTACACTATATATATGCGGTTTTACTCCTTCTGATCCCAAGAGCTCATAGAAAACTGCCTGGAAGCTAGTTAGTTTCTGAGCAAATGCCAGCAGTGGCTGATGTATAATGAGTGAAAAAAGATAAATTAGACTAAATGGTTCCCTGGGAAAGGTGGCCTCAGCAGAATGTTTGGGAGAGTTGCTAAATGAACATAAAGTATGTCATGGATGCAAATATTGCTGTTGCTAAACCCAGTCTTTTTCAGCAGTAAAGGCAAGAACAAAGCGTCGCCAAGGCTGTCTACAGTCTCATGGCTTGAGCTCGTAGCTTTGCAGTGTATAGACTCCAGAACACGATGCTATCACAATGTTTGCATAAATGTAAACCAGATCCTTTTGGCTACACTTAAGAGTAATGAACATTCTAGAAAACTGATTCAAATGATAAAGTTTCAGATTTTAAAGATTATTTTCATTATGACCTCCACCCCTCAGCCCTCAGCTCTTTATTGAACTGATTTAAGTTCAAGCCTATTGACAATGCTTTGTCACTTACTAAGCAGAGAAAGATTAGTGTGGAAGTTGACAACTGCACTTTTCAGATAAAGGAGTTCACGACCTAGACACAAATTAAGATCACTCTTTCTTGGAAATACATTTATATCTCAGTAACCTATGTTACTAATTTAGAAATACCAATTTAGAAATACTTAAAATATCTGCAGGATGGGCACATGAATGAACATGACACACAGGCCTTCTTTTGGAAGACTAAGAAAGAGAGTATCAGACTGGCTAGTCGTTTCCTTGCACAAGGCTGCAGCCTCAAAAACCACAGAGTATAGTCTGCTTGACACAAAAAACTTGGTTATATCCTGAAAGCCTTTCTTTTTTAGGGTCCCACAAATCACACTTACCTTATCATTTTCATACTTTTCAGTTGAAGGATGAAAGGGTGGAATGGACCAACTGTACGGATAGTCATCATTGTAATTGGATGAAACCCCTGAAAAGGGTAAAGACAGAAATGCTCTAATAGTTCACTGAACCAGGAAGAGCTCAACCACAAGTTTAACGTGTTTTCAGTTCATTTTTTTTAATATGCTAAATGAGAAACATTTCAAATGATCTTTGACAACTGAGAAAAAGAAAACCAAGACATAAGTCAAAAAGTTTAAGACAGAGATTTTTCCCTGAAATACACCTTTTACTGGCGAGGGAGACTCAAGCCTCTTGCAGAACCTTACTTCAGGGAACAGCAACAAAAAAAAACACCAAAACCCCCAGAATTAATAACAGTCTTCATGTACATCCTTAATTACCTTTACTATCAACTGAAAGTTCATATATCCAGACAATTTTAGTTCTGGGGTAAAGAAGTGCCAAAAAGAGGGTCAGTATTACAGTATTTTTCAAGTCAGTAGTGTTACTGCTTTTTAACTAGTGAACAAATTTCCTGTTTAATTGGTAGTATTGGTCATACATTCTTTACCTCCTGATCCAGACAGACAGCTTATTACGAAACATGAAATCTGTACATGCAGAACTAAGACAATGAAGCTGTTCAGTAATTTCATCTTCAGCAGATACTCAACTTCTAGACATATTTTTAGAATGTTAGACATTTATTCCCATAATCCCTAGACAAGGTGTGAAAATATTCATTAGATAACTCATTTAATATATTCATTTCTAATGCCTTAAGATTTAAAATTAAGATTTAAAGACCACCTACCACCATTGTACAATCCGGCTCATGATTATGTTTTAGGTACCCAACATACACAAGAATCACACAGTCAATATTTATATGTAAAGTCTGTTTGTAAGAATATACCCATTAAGCGCGTGTATGTTAAGCAGATGACAATCAAACCATACCAGGATGAAACACTTTCCCCACAGACAGGGTCACGTAGCCATTCTCCTTGAAATACTGGGGCATCGTGGAATAATTTCCTGCATGTACTCTCCAGTAGGAATAGAAATCATACAGTCGGGTAGTATCAGGTCTGCGTCCAGTAAGAAACGACACCCTACTGGGAGCACACACAGCTTGCTGAGGAGAGAGCCAGCCAAAAAGAGAATCAATTCAGAAGAAAAAGCAAAGCACACGTACAAACTGACTTAGGTGTAGCTGGGCAAAACATCTGAAGGCTCAAGAACTGCAGCAAAAGTGTTTCATAGCACTTCAAGCTGGAACGAACAGCATCCTTATTAAGAATATCAATTCCTAATTGCAAGCTTTAAGCAAGATGTATGTTTACTTATCTGTAATTTTTCCTCAAATAACCAATTCCTAAGCACTAAAAGCTTTAGTTATGCAGCTAGTAGCACAAAAAAAAAAAAAAAAAAAAGTCAGGTTGCATTAAAGACTGTGCTTTTGAAACCTAGTAGCTCACACTCACACAGAATTAAACAGAAGTGGCAGATGGACTGCGCTGACAAAAGCCCAAAGTCTAGTTGATCTAGACTGCCTTAAGAATAATGAAAAGGATACACATATGGAAGGTCCAGGTTACGGTCCAAAGGTCTCACCAGTTCTGTCTCAGATTGGCAAGAGCCAAGAATTATTGCTTTAAAATCCTAATTCCTAGTCAGAATTAGACTCAAACGTCTCATTTCTCCGCAGACAGAAACTTGGGAATGTAGGCATCCTATGCAAAGTATTTAAGTAAAGAGCAATTAGTGAGATTTTGAGTCCTGTATTTAAGAGAGATGCTTACCACAAAAGCTGCCCCTTCATAAAAGCATATAGAACAGTTTTCCTCAAAAGAAAAAGTTAAAAAGTAAAAACTAATCTTTTGTAAACAGTACAAAAGAATTCAAATCTAGTAAAAGAGCACTTCTAAGCAGTGTTTAGCTGCTAACAGTGAAAATGTTTGAGTGACATTAGACTCTTCCAAGAGCTACACAAATATCAGCATTCAAATGTCCCCTTTTCCTTTTCCTCACCTTAGTAAAGACAGGCTTGTACAGTTCAGTCCAACCATTTTCTACTGGAAATACTTAAGGTTAATAAATACTTGCTTTTTCCAGTGGTCTGCCTAACACCTACTGTGATAAAACCAGTAATTATTTTGCACAGAGAAAACATTTTTTTATTAAGCTATTTATCTCACCTGTGCATACGCATTGCTGAACACAACACTTCGAGAAGCAAGTTGATCAATGTTTGGAGATTTCACAAGCTTATCTCCGTAACAGCCCAAAACAGGACGCAGATCATCCACAACTATAAACAGGACATTCATGCCATCTATGAAGAAACGCAATTAGGAATATAGTAACTCGATCTCCAGCAAGTAGAGGCTATTTTATGCAGGTTTCTTCATCAGTTTTTAACCCTGAAGTATACTTAAGGAAAAAAGTAAAATAAGTAAAATCAGCGAGATTGTAAGGAAATGGGAAATGTAATACTGGGATTAATTCCTTCAACATGTAGGAGCTCTTACTTGGCCTAGACTGAACTACAGTGGTTTTCACTTCCCTTCCTATTTCATTGCTTCCTCCCATGGTATTTTCTTCAGCTGCCTTCAGCTGGCTACAGAAAGGTGGTGTGAAATGAAGAGTTTTTTTACAGTTCGACCTACTACTTAATTCTACAGCCTACGAACTTTGCGAGGGGTGTTAAACCACAGGTGAAACTCAGACACTGTTATGCTATCTAATCCTGCTCCAAACAGCCGAAAAGAAGTCATTCTTAAAAAAACTGCGTATATTTATACTTTCAAAACGCGCTCGTAAGGTGGCACGCTGCGTTATGGTTCAAACATCGCAAACTGCCGAGGGCGCTTCGAGCCCGCGCCCCCCCGAGCGGCAGACGGGGCTGAGCCCGCGCAGGGCGCCGCTCCACCGGCGGACACCCGCGGCCGCCCCCCCGCAAACCCGGGGCCGGGACGCCCCGCCGCCGGCCCGGGACTCGCCTCCCCTCCCCTCCCCTCCCCTCCCTTTCCCCTCCCGCCGCCCGGCAGAACGAGTCCCGCCGCACCTCCGGGCCCCGCCGCCGCCCCCGAGGCGAAGGCGAAGGCGCGGCGGGGAAGCCCCAGCAGGCAGAGGCAGAGCCAAGCGGCCGCCGCCATCTCCCAGCGAGGCGGCGGGCGTGGTGGAGGGGCGGGCACGCCGGCTTTCAGGCCCTCCCCGGGGCGGGCCCACCGCCGGTGCCGGCCCCACCGCCGGGGGTTAACCCTCCCCGGTCCGACGTCTGCGCCGCCGGGAGGTGCCATTGCCGCCTGTGCCCACAGGGCGGCGCGGCGGCCCCGCGCGGGAGGCGCAGAAAAGCTGCGTGTTGTCCCCTCCCCGGAATATTAAAAGTTTCGGGAAGAAGTAGTTTTATTAAAAGCCCTGAAAGTTTTAATGGTTTCTGTCTTTACCCGTGGAAGAGAGCCTGGATTTACTGCCGGCGCTGCTGTGCAAAATAAACTCACTGTTAACTACACAGATGCTTCCCAACCTGCAACTGTTAAGATCCCCAAAGACCAAGATGGTATAATAAAGCTGCTCACAAGCAGATTATAAAAGAATTAAAAGCCTGTAACTATGTGGTCTTAAACATTTAACAAGCAGCTAAAGTGATGACAAACACCAATACTGAAAATACACAGCCACCTTTTTGCCCACCCCCATGTGAAACCCGCTGTGACAATGGTACCCGTGACGGCACGTGGATTTTTCTGTTTGAGTAACTGTTGGGTGCTCCTTTGACTACAAATGGCAGATTAACTGTGAAATATACTGGCAAATATCAATGTCTTTAGGATCAGACTATTAAAAAAAAAAAAAAAAAACAATTAGGGGAAAAAAGCCTCCATTTACAGAAAAGCAATGCATCTCTAATGGAACCTATAATTATTTTTTTTTCCGTGCTTCAGGACTATATCGGTTGCTCTTTCTTATCAAAATTAAAATGTTGGCAGCATGAGTTCTGAGACAAAAATGCCCTAATTCATCACTTTTTTTATACTGAGGACTAGCATATGGAAACAAAATCGATAGCTGAGTGTGAAAAGTTCAGACAGCAAAGCCTGCCTCATCAGAGGCAGACAGGTAGGTGGATTAGTCCTTCTGTGCTGCTGGGTTTGTGCAAATTGTGGTATTTCTGCAACTTTGCAGTTATCTGCACTAAGAGAAACTGCTGTGAAAGCAGTCGTACTGTTCAGACTTTCCTAGATGCTGCTCTGCCCCTTCTCCCCCCTGAAATGTTATTCAAAGGGAATATAAAGATTTTGAAGGCTTGTCTGGGATTTCTGCGTACCCTGCCACTCAGAAGCACGGCAGTAGATTCACCAGATGCAACTAATTCACAGCAGTGTCCAATGCATAAATGACACAAAGCACACAGAAAACTTGAAGCCTTCTCGAGATGTTGGACATACTGTGCATGTGCACATCAAATGGAGAACACATCTGAGAAGCCAAGCTCTTCTTGGGGGGGTTGGATCTCCCGCACACTTGCTGCATTGGTGGCTCATACAAGGCTCAGCACACATCGCACGTTTGTGCAAGTTCTCTACATATGTACATGTGATACAACCCAGATATGCCAACCATACTGCACATGTATTGAACTACATGTGCAATGGAGAATATAAAGCAGAAATAGAGGAAACTATGTGCTTGGAGAACCTGAAGCAGAAAGATAGGAACTTTACCCTAAAACCACCAAGGAATTCCTATCAATATCCCCCAGTTTGGTGGCTTCTTTCACTGGAGCAGATATCAACACTTAAAACAGAACCACCTCAGAACCAGAAGGTGGCTTTTTCTCACCTCTGAAGAAGCTGACAGAACTATGAAACTGAATTAAATCTAAAAAAAAATTGTAACGCGAGATAGCTATTTTGTTAAAATACTTACAGGAATACTTCAGAAGAGAGCAGATTTACTGGAAAAACTGTAAAATCCAGGAAGTGTAAGCCAATTAAGAAAAACACAATTCATCAGAGTTAAGCATTTTCAGATGTTTGCAAACAGTACTGAATGCCTTAGTTTCCTGTAATTGGTTTGCTTTGCTAACTCTCTAAGAGAATGGGGTAGAAAATAGCCTGTTTCTCTGCTCTATAAAGCAGCATACCTGAGGCTTGAAATACGCTGTGCATGCTCTCACCAAAAGCTTACCAGGAACATTGGCTAAAACGGTCTGTCACAATCCTATTGTTCAGTGGGATGTGTGGTTCAAAAGTCCAATGTATTATGTATTACACAGTGTCTGCATACACATTTAAGCACATATACTTCCTCTAAACTATTACAGTGAAGTTTATTTTTATGTGGATTTTACACTTCCTTTCTACACACGCTGGAAATGCTTGAATGAAATAAAGAACCCTGTTACTACAAATTAACACGACATGCAATCAGCTTATGAATATTATTCAGTGTATTTGATGACTGCATATTTTGGAATTAATTTTGTGTATAAGCATTGTA
Organism: Vanellus vanellus; assembly: GCF_965231255.1. NCBI lineage: Eukaryota > Metazoa > Chordata > Aves > Charadriiformes > Charadriidae > Vanellus > Vanellus vanellus. The sequence goes on along the minus strand of NC_138915.1, from coordinate 9,595,794 downwards.
TCTCACAGGTATCAGCAACTCTCCAAGCATAGATCAGCTGCTGGAAATGTATTGAATAGTGCATCCCCAAGTGACACTTCTCCTCATTTGGAAGCTTTTTATGGAGAAAGCCAAGGAATTATTTTGCTATTGCACATGCATTTAATTACCATAACGCTTGACTCTCTCAAATGCAAATACGTTAAGTAGTACTTGATATGAATTTCCTGGTTTGTCTGACATGAATATTTAGCAATCATCCTAAGTTCAGTCCACTAGAAGAACAAAATACACAGAAAAATTATTTTTCAAACAGCACACAAGTTGTAAAAAGGAAACTGGGATTATGCCAGGTGAATGATCGCAGACACTGAAATTACAGCCATAATAGTATGTCTTTGACAAACTGGTCCAACAGCTTAGATGTCCACTCCACCCAGGATGTACGGGCATTCGAGCTGCCTGTCATTCAGCTCCTGAATTAAACCACTGCTGTATTGGGTGTGATGAGTCAGGAGTGTAATAGGAAAGGTTAAACCTAAACCTTGCCTGCACTGGAGATACCTTGTAGACTCATTCTGCTAGAAGTCCCAGAAGCCCTTAGGAATGTCAGCCGCCTCCACCTACCGCCACCACTGAGTATCAAATCTGATAATTTGATATCTTAGCAATATGCTGAAGCATATATTGAAGGCTTGGAGGTCTACAGTAGTGCTTGCACAAGTGCTAGTAATATAGATGAGGCCACTAACATAACAACTAAGTATCTTAAAATCAACTATTTTCTATGACAGACACACATTAAGACATGGTAAAAATTCAGCACAGCAATATTTTTATTGGGCGAAAAATCCTATTAATGCAACTCCGTAAGAAATAGCTATCTGTACCCATAGTAGATCTTACAAAGTAGCATCTTCATACCTGGGGATGTTTTCCCAGAAAGTTTCCACATGTAGACTTTCTGTTTAAAGGAGGATCTCATCAGTTTCGTTTGGAAACTGTACTTCTTTTGTCTTCCAACTTCTTGAGCCAAACCCCATGAAACTAATAGGTAACAGTCTCTCAAGCCAACATATAAGAAATGGGTTATAAAGAAATCAATGCAATAATTATATTTCACTTTACAAAGTATGCGATCAACTTGGCTTTCTCTGCTGTTTCCCTATGCTGCAAAATGGCTTTGATCCTCCTCTGTTGGATGGAGGACAACAACATGCCAAGGAATAAATGGGAATCAAAACAAACATTAAGATTTGCAGATTTTTATGTTCTTTGTTTCCTCTGACAAGGAAGATAAAGTGTGTTTTTAAGACCAAGTGAATACAGTCAGGCAATATAACATAACGAAGGTGTTGAGTTCTGCCTAGGAAGGATGTCTTGGCTCTTCATGTATGTAACCTGTCCTTGCACATGTCCCCCACTGATTTTGCCAGAAGTTGCATTTGGCTCAAAACAGTAACTGCAAATACCACATTAGATTCATTAGCAAGTGAAAGGACTTTTTTTCTACATCTCTCAGTAATTCTAAGGAAGCAGGTTTTCACAAACAAATGGTTGGGCACTGTGATCAGTTCACTCAAACAGCGATGCTGTTTCCAATGAATCAATATAACTAATCACAAATAGATTATAATTTATTTCTCATGCATTATAGAAAGTATTTCACTAGCCACTACAGGAAGCTTCTGACTGGCAAATTTATTTATACCTAAACTGATTTTTTTCAAAGAAGCACTGTTTTCCTTTTTGGTTTATGCACTGATTAAATTTATTTCTGTACAAGTTGCTACAAAGAAAATAACAGAGAGGCCTGTTAAAAATATTAACACATGCATTACTATATGTATCCTTCTCTGGCACATATGGTGAGGAAGTGAAATACCTATAAGATGGAGCTGCCTGAACCATTGAGACAGAATGTTGATAAATGTCTAAACAGCATTTTTATTTTTGAAAGATTCCATAGCTCTACTTTCATAACCAAAGGAAACATACTTTTAAGTTGTCTGTGAACATTAGCACTCAAGGATAAGCCAAAAACATCGTGTCAGAGGCATCTGCATAGACTTTCAGTTTGTTAACATTCTTATGATAAATGGTAAGACACCATTGTAGTCTGTCCTTGCGGTCTAATCTGCAGAGCTATACACTAGAAAATACATTGTAGGCCTTAGATAATACATTCCTAATCAAAAAATGCTCATTATAAGCCTATTTCATATACAGTCTTTTCTCTATGGTTGAAGTGAGTCATGCAGATCTGCTCACCTGCAGCTCGCCCTCCCTCTCCCCTAAGTCTGGGAAGTAGCTCGGAGGAGAAGGATCTGGGGGTCGTGGTAGACAGTAAATTATCCATGGCCCAGCAATGTGCCCTTGTTGCCAAAAAGGCCAATGGAATCCTGGGCTGCATAGGGAAGAGTGTGGCCAGTAGGTCGAGGGAGGTCATTCTCCCCCTCTACTCAGCACTGGTGAGGCCACAACTGGAACACTGTGTCCAGTTTTGGGCTCCCCAGTTCAAGAGGGACAGGGAACTGCTGGAGCGAGTCCAGCGAAGAGCAACTAAGATGATTAAGGGCTTGGAGCATCTCCCTTATGAGGAAAGGCTGAGAGAGCTGGGACTCTTTAGCCTGGAGAAGAGAAGGCTGAGGGAAGACCTTATTATGGCATACAAGTACCTAAAGGGTGGGTTGAAGGAGGATGGAGCCAGGCTCTTTTCAATGGTTCCCAGTGACAGGACGAGGGGCAATGGGCACAAGTTAGAACATAGGAAGTTCAGTTCAAATACACAGAAACACTTCTTTATGGTGACAGAGCACTGGCACAGGCTGCCCAGGGAGGTTGTGGAGTCCCCTTCTCTGGAGATTTTCAAGACCCGCCTGGATGCAGTCCTGAGTAATGTGCTCTGGGCAATCCTGCTTTAGCAGGTGAGTTGGACTAGATGATCTCTAGAGGTCCCTTCCAACTCTAAAAATTCTGTGATTTTGTGAAGTCTGAGGCTGGTGGTCTCTCACAATGAGTTTTCCCAGGCACACGTAGTATCAGAGCTGTTTCTAAGATACTATAAACACTGACATCAGAGTACTGGGCAATAGGTAAGGCGTGCACTGTTACCACCACCAAAATCAATGAATCAAAGGCACACCTCAGTCACGGTTTCTCCCATTTCCTGTTTGGCCTATAAACATGGCAAATTAGATACTACCAGCTCCGTCTCTGATGTGCTGGCCAGAGAAGAGATGGGTGGATTGAGGAACTGGAGTTCTTCCTGAGCCTCCCTGCACCCATTTCAGGAAATGGGCCTGCAATTCAGGTAATGCTCAAAGTCATCACGTTGTCCCAAGTGCTTAGTGAGGGTGGGCAAGCATGCTGTAGCGCAGCCCCTAAGAAATAATTTTCATACACATAAGCACTGGCACAGGCAATTTCTCAAGTTACATGGTGAGTACAATAAAGAAATAAGGCCTGCAAACAGTAAAGCCTGTGTAAACAAGATGTTGTGTAATACTACTGAATTCTTTAATGTAGGTATCTGGCAAGGACTGGTCTATTATGTAAACAGACTGTTTTGTTTGCTATTCTGGATTAATAGTTGCTGCAGATTTTAGAGGGTATTTTGGATGGCATCCTCAGTGCAGTTACAAAACACAGTTGTTAAAAAAAAAACAACAATAATCTGATCCCCATTTATTGTTAATAGTGAAATCTAACCGACCCTCTATTCCCCTTGGTACAAATGCCTTAGAAGGGAAGTGAATAAGCTCATCAGTATTCAGGCATTGCTAACAGGGAGGTCACCTTCTTCTGTTAAGCAACTCTCCATTTCAAACATTAAAACCTTGCAATTAGTAATCTGACAAGGACGCCGAAGTACACAACTATTTGCTCTGACTAAGGTGATGTTTTCTGTAGTGTCATTCTACTTACAAAGCATGAGAGAAGTGATTCCTGTGAAGGCATAGATCCTGCCTCCCATATACGTGAAAACTGTGGGATGCAAAGCAAATGTCATGAAGGCAGAAGCACAGGGGAGGATAAGCAGGGATCTGTAATTAGGCAGAGCAAGGCAGAATTAAAAAGTGCTCAAGGTTAGGATAAAGCCTTTTAGAAATTAGCAAGGACTTGCTACTGTTCAGGGTTCTTTTACTAACGCTTTTTATCCTGCTTGACTAATACAGAACAGTAACAAGACCAAGAGGCACAGAACTAGCAATTGTAATATAATAGTGAGTAACAATGTCTTTTGACAGGATCAGACTCTTCCTTTCTTTACTATCTCCTTTCTTCACAGTTCACCTCAGGGAACAGTTCTGTGAGGTAGAAGATTCAGAACTACAAAAAAACTTTTGCTCACAGTCACTGTAGACATTTCTTACCCTGCTCTGAGTTTACTGTGTACACACTATGCAAGTAGTTTCCAAATTCTGATTCACAAGACCATACAAGGTGAGCTACAGGTAGTAAAGTAATGCTGTTTCGTGTTCGGAAGATGGCCTATACCTCCAGAAGCATCCCATCAATGTGCCAGAGATGACCCCAGTACACAACAAGCTCCACAGCCGGCTTTCTGGTCCACCAGAAAAAAAATTTCTTGAGGACCACATTTCCACAACAGTCACTTTCCCAATTCAATATGTAACAGATCAAGATACACTCCACAGCGTATTCAGAAATTGGTACTACCCTGAGTACGACTGTAGGATGGAATAGCTTGTGTCTGGTTACTAAAATAGTGATTCTGCATTTCATTCTTTTGTTAGTACAAAAGGAGACAAAACTCAAAGATTATTTTTATCTAACCTGCATCCTCCATCTCCTACCATAACAGCTGTCAGTGCACTGGATCCCAAAGGCCCTATACTGAGTTTACACAGCGCTTTTAAGCATGACACTTCAACAAGGTAACTAGCCCTTTCTGGATACCGTCACTTTCCCTTGAGCCAATGAGACTCAAAGGTGCTTTGCAGGAGCTGTTTGATGAACAGCTCAAACTAGCATGCCCTTTACAAACACTCTTTTCCCCATAATTTGTCAATAGCATTCTGTAGCCCAAAAGGTTCAGGTAAAAACTACAAAGGGACAAATGCGTTCTACTATGTGTTTGTTAAAGTGAAACAATACCTCTGATCACTTTTTATGTAAAGGACTTTCACAGGTACCATGTGTTATGGTTTGAGACACCCATAACAATTTGTTGTCATTTAGACAATCATTCTATCACCCAATGACCCCTCCCCACCTGGGAAAGGGAAATCTGGAAAAACAAGAAACCCGGGAGCTGAAGTATAAACAGATTTAATAGAATAAGATTAGATAATTAACAGCACTAAAGAATCAATATTGATCCCAACACCAATACAGAATGTGCAAGGATTATACTCAGCCAATTATATCGCTAGGAAGCTGTGCACTCCCAGCAGTGGACAGCAAATGTCGGACACTGCTAGCACTACGACAGCAGGAGGAAGGGAAGGCCTCAGGGGTCCGGCACCAGGGTACAAAGTTCTCAGGATGGCAGCCATCAAGGGAGAGAGCAAACTTCACAGCAAACTTTCTAATTTATAATGAGTGTGACGTTAATGGTATGAAATAATCCTGTTGGCCAGCTTGGGTCAAGTGCCCGGGTCTTGCTCCTCCTCATCCCTGCACCTGACTAGTTCAAAAACACCGAGACCTTGAGACGCACACACCGTAGCTGGCTGTAAAGTAAATATTTTCACAAATTCAGACACTGGAGTCTTCTAAAAGTGCGGTTTTCCCAAGTATTAGAAGATAAATTAGTCCTGTGTCTCTCAAACCAGGACACCATGTCAATTCACAAGATGAAACTCATGAGCCACCTTTGCTTTGAAATGCTCTAGCAGCAATAAGCTTTGGAAAACAGATTTGCTGGGAGGAGGCAGCCATAGTGATAGTGGGGAGCAGCAGGATATGAAAATTCCAAAATCCATCAGAAATTAATGGGAAAACCAGAGGAGTAAAATTAAGACAAAACCCCTGCAGGTCTTAAAAGGTGAAACTGAACATAAATTGTAACTTTATAAGCAACAGCAACCAAAAATAAGTATTGATCTAGCTGTCAACCTTCATGAACATGATCATGTTATAAGACTTCTTTTAAAAATAAATGAATAGAAACCACTTTACACATGGTCAGCAGAAACTCCAGCTTCAGCTGAGCAAAATTTTCTGCTGCTCCAGGCAATCACAAGGGAGGCACAGGACCAAGCAGGTAAGTAGGAAGCAGTTGTGATCTGGTTACCCCTTCTGCAGTGCTGCCTCATGGGCAATGCTCCTGTCTGCCTTCGGAAGGCAGCAGGCCAGGAGTGTGGAGGCAAAGCTTTCCTGCTATTTCAATACTTAGAGCACAGAAGTGTTTGTTTCTTCACTAAGATTTCATCCCTTTGATAAGAGGATGGAATTAAAGAACAGGGAAAAATGGGAGACAAACAGAGTATGGCCCAAATTGTAGTTGCTTATTTTATCCATCTAGAATCTGATTTTCCAAACTTTTTGTTGTTACCTCGCCCTATAATACAGGTTTGCATGAGCACAGTTCCCCACCACTGCTACTGCAGGTTGAGTGAACTAGGTCCCAGGATTTCCAACACAGATACCCAGTGGGTAAGGAATACAAAGTGGGGAAAAAAGGAACTGGTGAAGCCTGGTTTGTACTCACACAGAACAAGGTAAGATTTGATTGCCTTAAAGGAGAACATTCTTTCTCTTCCTGAAATTCCTTGACTCCTTCACAAAACACCTTTCACCTTCAGTGACAAAAGCATACACAAGGTGATGCTTCACTAGACAACCCCCAACTTACTCCAGGAATTCTCTGGGGAAAACCAGCATTTGATCATGTCATTGAAGATTGCTTTGCAACAGCTTGGCTGTGTGAGAATACCAATGCTTTAAAATACTGATGTTTTTTTCTTGTAAGATATACATGTGTTCACAATACAAGTTAAAACAGAAATGCCTGATAGACTTAGGTAAAGCTGAAAGCCCAGAGAATATAAATCACCTCATGCTGTCCTCTTACTTATTCATCCTTTGTGAGCTTGTTGGTAATCCAAGACTCCCCTTTCAACCATTTTGCTGGAGCTTTCTGATTTTTCTCTTATATTTCATTTGGACAACTCCTAGATGATTCTGAAATGTCACCTTGCTAGATCTCAGACCTGAAATCAAGGTAAAAAAAAAAAAAATCTCATCTCTCTGATCTTGTTCACTTTCATTCCCTCTATCCCATACAATTTTGTTAACAATTGGCTTCTTGCTTCACGGGTGAAACATCAGAAACTTAAGTGAGTTGTATTATTTTTAGATATCTTTGTGTGTCTTTCCAATGTGGTGAGATATAAGCAGGTCCTTGTCAAAGAATAAAATGCAGCAAGTAGCTGATTAGTGTTTTATCTCTGTAAGAGCTATGTAAATTTGCCACAATCATATTGACATTTTACCTGATCCTTTTCCTTGAATACATTGCAGAAGGAGCTATGTTATATCCAATTACTGATAAGATGAAGCCTGATTTATCATTGTCCTGCATCACTGGTTAAGGTATATGTTGCACAATGGTACTACATCAGTGTGCCAGTATTTCAACCCACATGCTATACTGCTGCAAATTATTACACTGCTGCAAGGCATGCTGAACTGATCTCACCTCTTGTATACAAAATCCAAAACCTATTATTTCATTTGGTGGCATTTAAGCATTTATCTTGTGCTATCTGGCTTGAATTCTGAAAGAAGCCCAGAGGAGTCATGGACAGAAATCTCATTTGAAGTCAGTGTTACACAGACATGCAGATCTTTGAAATTCTTGGAACACCCCACCTGTGTCAGCACTGAAGTTCTTAATCTGAATAATGCTTTAGGTAAATTTACTAGGTGCCTTTACTTAAAAAAGGAAGAATGAAAATAGTAGCATCTTAATGTTGCATGCAGAGCTCCCATCAATTCCCCTAGGTGTAATATGACAGGTACAATCAGTTCCTTTAATGCATAGCCTCTGTCCTTCTTGGTGAAAGGTTTCATCCCTAGTGAAATTTCCTTAGTTAAAATAGAAATGTTTAGTGAAGACAAGAGCTCCTAGTTTTCTTAACAGTCAACAAGTTAGTATTTTCACATGAATTATCAGGTCAAGGCAAAGCTCAAATTGCCTTCCCTTCATAACATGCAGGACTGATCAGGTAGAGGTGGAGTGGAAGTTAACAAAAATAATAGCAAATTTAGATAAAATACAAGCAGAATTGTATTGCAATTTTTAAGTTACTTAGAAGCTTCATGTTAAAGACCTCTATACTTTTCAATGATAAGAACACAAATTATAGAATTAAATTACTTTATGTTGGACTACGGTGATGATATTAGTCAACCACATAATGAATTCTATAGCAAAACCATGGAAATTTTCTATCAAATATTCTATCTGTACAATCAGTCTTAGTTTACTCTATTAAAATTAAATGCAACATTTAAAGGTAAACCAAAGAGATGCTGTATTTCTATTATGTAAACTACTTAGTGCTTTTTTTCCCAAATGCAAATTAATACAATTTCTTATTCAAAAATACTGCAAATTAAATATTCTCTTTTCTATTTATAAAAGGACATTTCTGCTGCAGATACATTTTTTGGTAATGATAAACATGAAAAATTTTAAAAATAGCAAAGAAATGTGATGCTTTGCTATTTAAAAAAAAAAACTATTTGGAAAATTCTAGTTATAGAATAAACTACTCCAGGGAAGAAAATCTACACTTTGGTTAGTTGTGTTTAGAATTTGGATGACTTATTTTTGGCAATTAAACAAGAACAAAGTGTGAGATGAAAGAAAATATGAAAATCAGCACTGTGCTAACTTGAACCGACAAAGTTCAATAGCGATTAAAAAACCAAAACTCTCCAAGAGATGTGACAGGAATATCAATGAAGAAGTCACATAGTGACAGTGTTTGAAAAAGCCATTAAAGGAAGCAAAAATCAAATCTCACTAGTTCCTGGATCTGTTTACTTTTAATTAACGAAGAAAACGTTACCTGAAATACTTGATGAATATAGTACACTGGTCAAACTAAAGACATCTAAATCCAGATCAGGTTGACCTATTTCCTCCAGTTAATACAAAACAGACCTCAGTTTTACTTCATTTCACTCGATAAGGATACCATCAACACTAATTTTTGTAAGAGCCATATTGGGCTCCCACTTCAATCACCGTAATGCACAAAGCTACTGTGGGGGTAGTTTGTTGGTCACTATGTACTGAAATCTCCAATGCTGTAGACACCTGACACATTGTCTGGCACAGGACTTATGCCAAAAGTTAGAAATACAAGAAGAGAAAACCATGCTGCTTCAATGACAACTGAGATGTCACTGAAAGTATCCGTAATTCTAAACACTCATGACACTGGCAGATATATTAGCTATGGCACCCACAGCACTGATTTGGTATGAGAGGACTCTGGCCTAGGGGACTTGCAGGTAGTTCTTACTGTTTTAAGGTTGATAGCATCCCTAACATCTCCCTGTGCGTATGAAAGCAAAAATCTAGTTTATTCAGTTTTCTGTTTGGCTGGAGCTTTCTTAAACAGCCTTTATCTCTTGGAGCTAAATATCTCTGTTGGTATCTTCTTGAAGAGTTCACTTCCTTCTTCTCTCAGAATCATATCTCCACTGACAAATTTATGAAACTCCCTTAAATGGTTATGGGTTCAGCTGGTTCAAGCAGCCTGATAGCTCGATAGGGTTGAAAGTTAAACAACTGCAAGTAAGAGTAATGTTTTGTGCAGGATACTATGCATGGGTTTTAAGAATAGAACATTATATTAATTTTGCAGGACAATACGTGTGACCTTATCCACCATCAAAGCCTAATGGAATTAAGAAGGCCTTGAAGGAAAGCATCGCCTCTGATAAATCACCATTCTTAGGAGATTGATAGGATTTATTTATAGAGCAATGATCCAATGCCTCCTTTTCCAGCTTTATTTCAACAGCTCCTGAACACAGCGGAAGGGAAAGGAGTGGCAGAAAGCTCAGGCATTGAGCATCATAAATAATGAGTAACTTTGAAGCTGTGTCAAGGCAGGAAAAAGACAGATTGCATAAGAAAAGGGGCATGGAACATGACTTGTTTAAATGAGCTTCCTCTCAACAGGAAGACAAGTAATGAGTGCTGAACACTTTAAGATGGAAAAGTAGAGTATATATAATTAAACCAGACATCTTCTGCAGCTGATGTCAAGACATTGTGTCAAATCCTGCTTTGGCCAAATAGCTGCACAGCAATGCATTTTCTACCATCCCACTGGCAGAACAACTTACAAAATTCATAGTGTTTTAGTAGCATAATTTGCTTCACATCACAATCCCAGTTGGCATTAATATAAACAGCAACTTGCTGAACTACTACAACTAGGTTTCAGGCTGGAGATTATTAATTTAGGGGCACAATATCCAACAGACAGATGCAAATAGAATGAATTGAAGCATTTGTTCTTACTAACTTCCCAAATAGGACACAAAACAATATTCTTACAGAAATTATTGAAATCTGGATTGAAACTGAAGGCCCTAATTTCAAAACTAAGCAGCTGCACGTAATGTCAATGACAAAAACATTTGTGTAGATATTAGATCATTACTGTTTTTAACTGTGCAAAATTAGAGGCTGGTCTAAAGATTTTATAATAGATCGAGCAATCTCTTCTTTGTCAATTACCAGTCAATCTCTTTTTATTCTGTGAATAAATGTTAACAGTGAGGCCTACAGTAAAATCAACAGAAATTCAAATGAGGATTTTCAAACCCAGAGATTTATTTTTGTAAACAATTTCATGTTCTGTCATAGACCATGAAAGATGATCCTAGAAACAGTTCATGGCTATGCTGTCAGCCACATAAGTCAATTATTACTGAACTGCTGTCCTCCCTTTAAATGTTACTTTATTCCAGTCATCTACCAGTGACAGTTTGAGAAGTCTGTAAAGCAAACAGGACATATGAATGATAAAGTATGTTAAAAAGGAGTCAAGGCTGACTGTCAACAGAAAAGCAAGCTTGACAAACTAGAAGGCTGATTCAGGGTTTTTTTCCTTCACTTAACTTTGGCAAGTCAAGGATAGGGAACCTCCTGGTATATGTTTTTTTAAGCATAATAAAAATACAAGTGGATGGATTATGAAAGCAGTAATGCCAGCGAATATAAAATAGACACTATATATGACTTTTTGAACTAATTTGAGGAACTAGATAAATGGAATGAAAACAAAATGTCTGCTTGGTCTCCAACATAAACTATCTCAGGGGATTCAGTTAAATTCCTAGTGTTCAAGTCCCAATCAGCAGTAGACAGGAGGTCTTAACAGAAAGCGGATGACTTGCTACTTCTTTTATCCCCTCCCCATATTCTTCCTCCCACCTTTAAATCACCATAAAATGTAAACTCGAGAAATCTTATAATTGTTTAAGTTTAGACAACACCTTGATTTTTCTTTGTTGCCCAACTCCCCTCATCATCACCCTCACAAGTGTAGTATCTATCCATAGCAATCAAGAAACCTGAGACCACCAAATGATCTAAGCCCCTAAAACCCTAGCTTTCCTGAGGAAAAAGTACAAAAGTAAGTCACCTGAGCTTAACCATGAATTTAACAGGAATTTAATCATGGCTAACGATGCAGTAACAGTTTCAGGTTATCTGAAAGTCACGGCTTCAACCTCAAGATTAAGGGATAAAAAATTAGGGTATAACAGTTAGTACAAGAATGTCGCTCTCAGTATTGTGTCTCTTATGAGCCACAAAAAGGGCAAACAGATCGTCCTAAATCTCAAAGGAATCAGGTTAGAATTGAAAGGCAAAGAATTGTTTGACTTTTCTAGGGATCAAAGATATTGCTACTGTTTTCTCATTACCTACCCTAATACAGAGCTGTTACTATAAAATATCAGCTGTTTTCTTGCAGCGCTATGAACTTCTGGACTGCATTATGAAAAAACATGTGGATTAATTGCTGAGATCAGGAAAATAAATAATTTTCATTACTATGCTATTAGACTTACCTGAAGGTGAACAGCTGGATGGACCTGACATGAGAGTTTTCTGTCTGCATACCATGTCGTTTTGGTTTTCATTTTATGAGGCACAGCCGAAATGAACACATATCCTGCACTAGCCACATTTCAGACTACTTTGCACTGTCTCTCTTGGGTCTGAAATCCCACAGCAAATGAAAGTTACCATACTGTATAAAACTTCCCAGATGCAAATGAAATATCTTTTTGAAAATAATAATAATAAAGAAGACCATCTGAGTAAGTTAAAAGCCACTTAAAGAAACTTAACAGTCAAGCAAAGAAACAAAGCCATTTAATTTGGCTCTGAGTAGAAACACCACTCACTAAGAGTTACCAGCTGCAAGACCAGGCAGTGTGAGACAGCGATTTCCCTGGGTATGTACACACACATGCACACAAACACACACCCCCTGGTACCCAGTACCTGTCAGCTTGGCACTGTCTGCAGCCTCCCAGCACAGCTCGCTTGCCCACAGGCATGGTCATTCCTATCCCTACAAAGGTAACAGCGGATCACACAGAGGATGAGCAGGATGGTGAAAAGGAGGAGCGCAAGGAAGACAGCCATTGCCATGGGCTGTATGTCCCCAGGTGAGGGTGGGAAGCTGGGACACAACAGGAGGCACTGCTGTACACACAGATGTGTGTCTGTGCCACACATGCATGGTCACACCCACAGGAGACTTCTGGGGCCCCCGTTCAATCCCAGCCCTGCCTGCAAAGTCCTTCTTTCCACCATCTTTTCTGTGCCCGCTAAGTCCTGCCTGCACAGCATGGCTTTGTTGCTTACAAGGAGAACAAGGTATTTTACAGGCAGAAAAATGTCACCCAGTGCATTTATCAGATCCGACAGCAGCTGCTAAGCTGCCAGATCTTAACTTTTCCTCTGGAAGAGAGAAGAGGGAACAGTCTACTATATTATAGGGGGTTAAATTAGTTATATATTTCTTTGGGGGAAAAAGCAGATAAAGTGAGTGGAGGTTTTCTCAGCTGTGGCACCTGCACGTTGGGTCCAACAGCAAAGAGTTGTTTTCTTTCTGTCTAGTTACCGCCTTGGTTTTTTTTTTTTTAGCTTCATCTCTATCATGTTTTCTGTAACTAGGGATTTCTTTCATAGTCCTTTGTCCCTCGTAGGAAGTATTTTGCTGCCTGGGCAGTCAGCCAAACGTTGTAACTGCAGAAGAAATCTTTCTTGATTTACTGCTACAGACCTTCATGAATATTCTTAGAAATGGCATGCTGCTTTATTAGACTTCTGAATTATTAACAGTTCTTAAGTTAAGATAATTCCTTGTTAATATTATTTTGACTTTGTTTTATGATTGCATCTGGCTGAAGATAATGCTTACAGGTACTGTCTTGTCTAGTAGCTTCTTTATGCATTGCAGTAGATTTATTTTACCTTGGATAAATACATTACACATAACTGTTTCCTTTTCAAAACTAGTAAAGCTCAACTTTTGCAAAAGCAGAATGAAAAACAAGGTTCTAGTTTCCAATTTTTTAAGCCTGGTAATTCTTTTGTTCCTTAGAAGTTTGTGTACTGCCCTGCCACAGGTCCCATCACATAGGCACTTTTCATCTTGTCAGTCTCTAGAGACTGCCTGGCCCTCATCCTTTCCTTTCCTTCTCTTTCCTTCCATTATGCTTTCATGCTTCTCTCTCATCCTGATTTCTTACCAATCTCCTCACACCCCCTCCCCACTGCCATTACTTGTGCTGGGACGTCCTTGCTTTCTTGTAGCCTTTGACATACCCTTGCTTTATCAGTTGAATATATTTTGCAGAAAGCTCCTGCTGTGGAACTGTCAGCTATTTGTGCTGTTGCCAATGGAGTTAAAAATTTTATCTACAATTTGCCAGTGAATATTTCCAGATGAATCACGTCTTTGAGTAGATCATATTAGCTAATGAATACTGTCAAGGGCTAGAAGTAGCTATGGCATTTAATAAATCACATTGCACGTAAACCTAGCTTCTTAACTGGTGTAAATTACCAGTCCTGTTAGCACTGGATGAAGACTTAGACCACTTACTTTTCGGTCTTTTTTTATCTTTCTGCAGATGATAGAACTTAAGATATGATTAAATTTTTCTTTTATTAGCATTTCACTTACAATGTAATCTTGATTAGTGAGGAGCTATGGGGATTTTCAGTTCAGAGTCATCGGATAATCTATCCCAATATAGAGTCATCATATAATCTGTCCTGATCTGCTATATAATTTCATAACCCTTGTTATAGACAAGCTCATTGACTTGAGTTTGATTAGTATGTATCTTCCAAACAGGCACCTGAATTTCATTTAAAAATGAAAAATCTCCTGTTTGTCAGGGTCATTTGTTTCAACAGCTAATTACTTTCACTTAAAAAAAAAAAAAAAAAAAAAAAGACAAAAGAAACTCCAGCTCTCTCCTCTCTAACCAGTACTTGTTCAGCTGAAGTCCTCAGCCTGGATTCTTCTAATGCCTCTCCTTGGCTGAAGAGTCTTTTAGTATTTTGTCTCCAAGAGGGCACGTACATAACATAATTAAGTGATCTCAGTCTCTCTGAAATACATTCAACTCCTTGTGACATTTTTTTTCTGAGTATTTAGTCACTTTTGCAGCATATATCCGTATCTGCACAAATTTCAACATTCGTCCTGATGCAAGGACATTTAAAAGGCTGATGCAATCAATTCCAGAATATGCAATGAAGTTAGTTCTCAGCCTTTTTAGAATGCACTTTTTCCCCCTCCCCTCTTTTTTTTTCTACTTTTTCTTACTGTATCATATCTAAAGTAATAAGGAAATGTATTGTACAGGCAGTTTCCACAACAATAAACCAGAACTAAATTCTTGAAATTGTGTTCACAGAAGAGACATTACTGATAATAATGTAGTTTAAAAGAATTGCTGGCAGAAAAACTGCCTCCTTCTCCATGTTACTTTTGTATTCCACTGGGCATGTGTACAGTCCAAGGACAAAGCTAAATAACACACAAAGACTACAAGTTAACCTAATTTTTTTCCACCTTTAAAATAACACTTTGAGATTTCCTAGTAATTTTCTGGAGATAAATTTAAACAAGCATTACATATCAGTGCCCTAAAAATCACCTAGACATTTAAAAAAAGACAGTGAGGTGAATGTTTCCAATGAGTATACAAAGGAAAAACAGACATAACAAGAGTGCTTTGAGAAGGGCACATCCCTAGGTGTTATTCCAATGCGACTACAAAGAAGAAATTTTGTCCAAGACTTGTCAATTGCTACCTCTGCTTCTACCACCTAGAAGGAGCTGATCTCACACTGGGTAGCATACCCAAGGTCCAAACCCACTTCTTTAGTCTCCTTGTGTTAATTCTTACTTTCCCTTTAATTCTTACTTTCCATTTAATTCTTACTTTCCCTGGTGTCTTCCCTTCCAGTAGCATTTGTTAGTATTCCATTTTAATGTAAGATTAGCCTATTCAGTGCAATGATGGCCAGATATCATTATCAGTTAATGGGAAGATCCCTAAAGACAACTAGACACTCATGGCGTGTCCAAGTAATGTGTGATTTAATGCTATACATATAATGCAACAACAACCATGTCACAAATTGCAGTAGAAACTAAGTGGCATAACCACAAACAAAAACTCCCTCCAGATCCTTTGGGCTTGGCTTCACAAATAGTTTGAAGAATGTCTGATGACGATTTCTATTAACACTTACAAGACAGTATAAGCTGACTCAAGTGAGATAAAACACAAATGAACAGGTAACAAACAGATTTGAACAGATTCAGAACAGATTACCTAAGCCCATATTTTTAAAATATCCAAGCTCAGTGCTTAACTTCTGAAATGGAGTCATAAATTTAAAAGGAAATAACACGACCTGAGATAAACATTGCTGACATGCCTCCGCCATCGCAAGAAGAGGATGTTCCTTTATGTGTCTCTGCAGCAAGCCTCTTGACAAGAGTCAATGCGAGCAGCCAGTTAGCGCACTCAGGCTTTCTGAAGCACAAAGTAAACACAAATTTAAGTCTACACAGGAACAGGACACAAACAGTGTTCTTTACCACACAGTCAGACATATTGCATGGGGTTTTTTTTTTTCCAGTAAAAGCTGCAGAATTGTGCTAGTCCATCAAAAACCTTTTTAAACATAAGCTGAAAAAGGCTGTAGTGATTCCTCAAATCAAAGTTAACAAAGTTTGGAGTTTTTTAAAATATGTATTTGAAACGTTTCTCAGCACTGAATTATGACAACTTTTAGCAGAGCTGTTTCCTAAATACCAAAGGTACATCGCCCCATGCCCCAAAGGCCACCGCATCCCCGACCACCGCGGGCCGCTCCCGCTTTTGGCCCGAGTCCCCTCAGGCGCCGCTCCCAGGAGGCGGCTTCAGCGGAGAGAGACTCGGTCCGCCCCCTCCCCTCTCCCGGTGGGGAACGGCCCACCAGCCGTCTCCCCGCCGGGCCGAGCCGGGGGTCGGGCAGTGCCCCAAACGAGTCCTGCGAGCCTGTGGACGGAGGGGCTACCGAGCAGGCAGCGGGGCAGAGGGATCAGAGCCAGACCGAGCCGCCATCTGCGCACCCGGCTGGAGCCCCGGCCCGTCTGCTAGCAGAAATTCCGTCTTGCTCAGTGCGCATGCGCGAGTCGACGGCGGGCGCATGCGCGAGTCGACGGCGGGCGCATGCGCGAGTCGACGGCGGGCGCATGCGCGAGTCGACGGCGGGCGCATGCGCGAGTCGACGGCGGGCGCATGCGCAGTGCTCGCTCCTGAAGCCCGGCAGAAGGGTAGCGGAACGCCGCCGCGGGGCCTGGCGGGCGACGCGCCTGCGCGGGGCGGGGCGGGGCGGGGCGTGCTGGGCTGCCCGGTTCCGGCGGGGGCGGAGCGGCGGTGAGGCCAGGCCAGGCCAGCCCAGCCCAGGCCAGGCTCGGCTCTGCTCCGGTGGCAGCCGCACCATGCGTCCCTGGTAGAGTGCGGCGCGGCGGAGGGTCGAGCCGCGATGAACCTGCGCGGCTTGTTTCAGGATTTCAACCCCAGGTGAGGGCGGCCCGGCGCTTCGCGGGCGGCCTGGGCCCGCGCCGCCCCGTCAGGGCCCGTTCGGCGACCGGTGCTGGTCTGCACGGTCCTGGCGTCTCCCTGCCCCGGCGTTGTGGTGCTGTTAGGCGGAGGCTCCCCTCCCCCGCGCCGGTAACGGGACGAGTCCGGGACGAGGGGGGAAGTACTGCCGGGCCCGGCTCCGCCGCCCCGCCCCGGGGGCCGCCTGGGGCGGAAACCGGTTTCGGCGACGTGAGACCGGGAGCCTTTCTGCGAAGCTCGGCGTTAGGGCCTCTTCCGCTGGGTGGCTGGAAGCGCTCCGGTACCGGCGGCTCGAACGCCCTGTCCTGGCCGGTTTCGTCCCCAGCGCCCGCGGGTGCCGGTGCCTGCTCCCCTCGGCTGGCGCTTCATCGGGGTGGCTGTAAGAGTGGGTGTCCGTCATCTGGTGTCCAGGCGGAATTCCAGTCGTCTCTTTTGTTTTATTATGTAACTTTCTCAAATTGCTCCAAGTCCCATTCTGTTTTCTGAAGTTTTCAACTTGGTGATTTGGGGTATAGAGCTTTATACTGGAAAGCAAAGTTGCTTTATGCTCTACCACAAGCATTTAGGGTATGGTAAAGGCTCATTTTCTGCAGGCATCGTGCTTAATAGTCCTGATTTAGACATGGAGAACGGCTGATGGCCATTCTTCATTCTGGGCTCTCTTAAAATTAACGAGTTTGATATTCACTACAACCTGGGCTTCTGCTGTCTTGCCAACCAAGTACAGATACATGTAACTTTTAGAGAAGCTGAGAGAATGAGTTGAACTTTACTGGTTTTTCTGTTACCAGGTATTTTAAGACCACAGAATAAAGGCCTGCAAGTAACTTGTTCAGGGCGGCATGAAATACTGAGTGTCCTAGAAAAATCTTGCTTGTGAGAGAGGCCTTACATGATTGCAGTTAGAAAAAGCTGTGTTCAGTCAGTTGTTTAGACAAACAGAAGGGTAACCAGTGCTTCAGGAAAGGCATTATTGTGCAGACATTGAAATAAGCAATTTGAATGTGTGTGGTTGGAAGTAATGGAAAAGTAGGAACAGAAGTTCCAGGAGCATGTAAAGTTTTTGTTACTGCTAAGCACTGCTTGCAGCTTATTTGGATGCTGTCTAAATGATGAATGAGCAAGCTGAATATTGCACTTGTGCAGATAACTTAATCTTGGATGTTTTGATGTTTACTGGAACACTCGGGGAGCGCTGGTATTTTAGCACATGATACTTTACCTCTGTATTTCTTGGGGAGCCAGGGAAAGTACAAATTACACAAGTATTGAATGTTGGAAAACTATGAATAGCCTAGGAAGCTGAGGGATCTCTGTTGCTGTGAAGTGACTGTTGTTTTATATCATCCTATCCTGAGGTAGTTTCATCAAGCATACAAGAAGATGCCGATAAAATAAAACTGCTTTTTCTTATTAAGGGGCAGCTAAGACACTTGTGAACAGAGGCAAAGCAGCTTGATATCTAAACGAGGCAGTGCTGATACAATGAATGTTTTATTATTTAGTGAGAGTGCAGGTGGGTAGTTTGAGTTGCGCTGTTGGAGTAAGGGTAGTATTCCTGACTGATGCTGCTTTACTGCATAGCAAGTATTTACTCTGTTCCTTATGTTATCTGTGTTTTAAAATACATATAATTACTTCACTGAAGTGGTGTTGAAGCCTAATGACATGTTTTATAAAGCAATCTGTGATCCTCTGGTGAATGGGTGGGTGACTTTTTCCCTTCCTGTAGTGTGAGGAAATCGTGTACTGTGTAATTATTTTGTCTGTTTTTTGGTGGTACAAGCAATTGCTGTGCCACTGCTCTCAAGTATTCTGGATACATTTATTCATTCTTAGGTTGACTAGTTTATAAAATATATCAACATAATTAGTTTAAACTTGTAAGCACCATCCTCAGTATTCAAGTTCGAAACTTTGCTCGATAATTAGTAACTTTGTTAAACGTTTATTTAATCTCTTGGGTTTTTTCTATAATCTTGCTTTTTTTTTTAACTGAATGTAAAAGTTAAAAAAAAAAATCTCTGAATTCTACCTTATTACAATATGTAATAGTTCTTAATCTTTAATTTTTGATGTTCACAATTAAGTTACATAATTTATGTAATTTTTTCCACACTATTTTTAACTCTCTGATTTGTATGAAAGAGCACATTTTCTCAAAACATGTACAACCGGTATCTTTCTGAGTGTCTAATAATCCAGCTTCTGACTAGATCCTTGTGGGAGGGAACTATTTATAGATGTCCATTCATTAAGTTTGTCATGCAAGAATGCTTTTGATGTGTTCCCTTGAAGCAATGGTTTTATGAGTGAAAGAGATGACATATGTTGTATTTATGATGAAATAGTTGACTCTTCAGAACTGATTTGATTCTTTGCCAAGAAGTTTGACACGTGTTTTCTGTTAGGAAGTATCATGACTAAATTTCAGCTATGACCGATTTTCTTGTTCTCTACAAAGTTCATGTTATGTTGCCTGCCTTAATTTCTGACTCTGGGGTTGGTTTTTTTTTTGTTTGTTTGTCTAATAGCAAATTTCTTATTTATGCCTGCCTGCTGCTTTTTTCTGTGCTGCTCTCTCTACGTCTGGATGACAAAATTCAATGGAGTTACTGGGCCGTATTTGCTCCAATATGGCTATGGAAGTTAATGGTGATTGTTGGTGCCTCAGTGGGAACAGGAGTATGGGCCCGAAACCCACAGTATCGGTAAGTTGAGAATATTTATTTTGCAAAGCAGAGGGAACACAATGTGTTTCGCATACTGAATTGAATTCATAAATAGTTTTTTGATAACATGAGCTATAGCATTCAGAAGGTTTTTTTTCCAACCTATTCAAAATAATTATCATCACCTATAGTGTATGCAAACATATGCATACATGTATGCAGCTATGGATGTCATAATCCTAGTTGCAACAGTTTATCACAAGCTTCAATAATACCGTCTTTGGGAAGCTAAAACGTCTTAGAGTGACTTTTTGCACTTTTCTGTTACAATGGTGGGAATTCTTTGCGTAGTATAAGCCATATAGAAATATGTATCTTCATATGTACTAGGAATATACTATATTTAATTGGATCATTTTCTAAATCAGTTTCCTGAAATGTACAGATCAGCCTGAAGAACGTTGATTTTTTTTTTTTAAATTTTTTTTTCTTTATTCCTTGGTGTGCATGTAACCTCAGTGAACACATGGATGAATATTCAGTGATTCTTGAATATGCAGTGAACATAGAGGGTTTTTTTCAGACTTAAGTAGCAGTTTTAATAGAAATATTCAAATAGTTTAATATACTAATATAGTAGGCAAACGTGTAACATTTGCGAAGTAAGATGTTTGTGGGAACAAATTCTGTAAATTCCTTTTCATTTTTGTCAAAGTTGTTTAATGTTGATATTTTAATTGTCAGGCTAGGTAAAAATAACTTTCAGACCTTTAAATACATCAGTCTTTACTTTTTTGGTAATCCAAGTAGGATGTGAATTTGAACATGCTAGGGGAAAAGAAAAACTGCCTTGAATGAAGTGCAATAAATTCAATCCCCTTTTCTGTTGATGGTGAATATGAAACGAAAAATTTTCTGGACAGATCTCATTCTGATACACTCTATTCTGTGGTTCGGGTCTTGTTTGCCCCTTTTAGTTGGTTCTACTTGGGTAGGAAAAAGCATGGTTTCTCTGTGCTGTTATTTTACAGGCATTTTATTTTTTAGTAAGAGAGAATATTCTGTTGCAATACGCTGATTGGTGACTAAAGAAATTCTGGGGGAATATGTTGATTCAATGAAAGCTGGTACAGGAACCAAACAGATAATTTTAGACTTAGCTTATTTCCTGACAGCCTGCATGACATCTGAGTGTTTACATAGTAGCAAAGAAATCCCGTTTTATCTGCACTGCTATGGAATACTGAAACAGTTTTCAAGTTGTGAAAATCCCACTCCCCCCTTTGAGTGAAACACTTTAAATGTGCAGCTTGGTGGGCAAGAAATCCTGTTACGTCATCAGCAGTGTAGTTTAATAGTGGCTATTTGGGCAGAATGTGTACATTTAATAAAAGTGTTAATATCTGTAAATTAACAATTGTAAACAAAGTGTCTTGGGATGTTTACAGGATAGTGTGATTTCTTACTGACAAGTGAACTGAATGCTTCCTTATCTTCTCTTTAGAGCAGAAGGAGAAACCTGTGTGGAGTTCAAAGCTATGTTAATTGCAGTAGGCATCCACCTGCTGCTGCTGATGTTTGAAGTTCTGGTGTGTGACAGGATTGAAAGAGGAACCCATTTCTGGCTTCTGGTCTTCATGCCACTGTTCTTTGTATCTCCGGTGTCAGTTGCAGCTTGTGTGTGGGGATTCCGACATGACAGGTCTCTGGAGGTAATGTTCATTTGTTGTGTGTAAAACTTGTGGCAATGCAAGACTCTGTGTCAATTCGGTTATAGTTCATGTCTCAGTAAAGCATGATATGGATGACTGCATCAGTTGAATTAATTGTTTGCACTGACCTCCTAGAGTGAAAAAATGGGATCAGGAACAATCTAATTTTTTGTAATCTTTTCTAGATTGTTGGTTTTGTGTTTGTTTTTGTTTTGTTTTGTTTTGTTTTTTTTTAACTACCAAATGGCAGCATGTTTTAAACATGCCTTTTTATTATTGTGTGTTAAAAGACCTCACCACAAACAGTGCAATATGGACTAATACTAGACACTTAAATGGAAATTACTGAAGAAAATTCCACTGATAGTAAGCACTGTCCCTAGGCAGAATTGAACTTCCACAGCTCTAGATAATCAGGGATGAAAACTTCTTACTATCCCAATCTGTGTGCTTAATTTTTAGTTTGGGAATGCAGATAGTAGGCATAAACCAGTAGGTTTTTATTTTCTGTCTCTTCTTTCCTCTCTCTCTCACTCCTTTTGGTTTTGGAAGAACTTTGCAAGAATTCTCAAGATCTTCCCATGGTTATGGCATTTTGCAATAAATTTAGAATTCTTATTGAACTGTGGTTTTATAAAGATATTTTTTTTCTATATCCTCAAACTACCCCACGACAATTAAAAATCTGATTTTTAGATTAGATTCAGCTTTTCCAGTTTTTCTTTTTTTTTTATTTCGAGGGAATAATTCTCTAACACTGGCATAAGCCGAGTTTTTCTCTAGAGAGAGAAACATTTTTGGTAAGCAATTATACAGGTATCAGTTTACCAGCCATCCTCAATTGTTGATTTTAAAATGTTGCAAATAGAATTTCATCTTGCAGAGTTCTATTCACCATTCCTAAAAGTAAAATTTGCATAGAAGTACTTGCCTTCTACTGGATGATGCTTGATTACCCATTGATTTACAGATAACTGCACAGCTGCTAAGTATTGGCAGAAGAAAATGGCATCCACTCACCCCTAAGAGGCAACAGCTGTCTCAAAGACACTAAGTTATGCAGTTGAACTGTCAACTCATTTTTTTACTATTTTGTCGTCTTCACTTAGTGCTGTTTTACTTTCTTTTCTTTTTACTCTGGGAACATTTTATTTCCCTTTCATTTGCTAGAAACATAAGAGGGACCTGTCTTTAATCCAGAATATTATTTTTTGACATGAATAATCAAAGTAGTTGGTAATCTATTATTTTCATAATTAATCTGAAAAAAGATTGTCTGCTTGTTCCTGTTCTGAGACTGATTAGGTGATCAGTAAGTATATAGTGGGGTTTTCTCTCTGTATCATGGTGGGGTCAAGAAAAGCTTTCTTTTATGTGTTACATTATTTTTACAGTCAATACAGCACCATTTATTTAAGGCCTATTGAATTCATTAAATTGTGAGCCTAGCCACTCCAAATATACACGCACTTGCCACATATAGCTCAAATGTTAACTTGACTCTAAAAATTATTTATAGCAATTCATCCTCGGATTTATTTTAATTATTTTTCTCTCTTTGCACTTGCAGTTTCCAGGTTGTTTGGTCTTATGCTCGAGTGTGAGGTTTTTGGGGATTTATTCATTCTCAAAAGCCAGTGGTACAAAGCTATTTTAAATCTAGTTTTCCAGTCTTTTTAAAGAAACCTGTACTTCAACAGTGAAGATTTCAGTGCAGTCTCTGAAGTAGGCAAGTGCCTGCTGCCTGCAGGATTTTTTTACTCCCTTTACTGAGAATTTCAAAGGCATTTGTCCAAGACATCCTAGTACACAATCATTTGTTAGTGAAAAGTAGGATGTAGTGTCTGCCTTCTGAGAAATAGTACATTTCAAAGATGCCTTACATCCCTCCATGTTTGTGTTTTTTTTTTTTAAACTTATGCTTAAGAGCTTCAGTTAGTCTTTTCAGATTCTGTTTGATCTGTGAAATTCCTACCTATGTAGGTTTGCCTATAAACTTTAGAAACAGAATCTTGCCAAGTCTGATGCGCTTTCATTATTTCACTTTTTTCAAGCTAGACACAAATGTGATTTTTTTTTTTTTTTTTTAAAGTATAATTCAGGGTTGGTTCTCATAGTGGCAAGCAGGACACACAAAAAGCTTTCATTAACATTTTTAGTGAGAAGTACTGCTTTTCTGTATTGCCCCAAAACCCGAGTGTCTTCAGTGTCATTTAAAATATCTCTCAATTATGCAGTAAGTGATTGAATTTGGATGTCATCTTCCACTATTCTGTGTATTGCTTTTTCCCCCCAGATAGAGCTGGGACTTTTAAACTGGACTGTTGGTAGTTAAACCCATGTAACTTTCATCTTTACATTACTGCAACTACTAAACAATATCTTTAAAGATAAATTTTGCTATTTTTAAACTGAAGGACTTTTTCCTACTTGTTAATTTAATTCTAGCAGTATTTCTCATCTGAAGAAAACAGTTGAAGTTGTTTTGATGCTTTGCTTTTTTCAGTCTGATTAGTTTGGCTTATTTGTCTAATCACTCTAATTGGTGTTATTGTTTGTTGTTTGTTTTTTTTTTTTTTTAAATAGCAGGAAGGTCTTTCCTTGGGAGACAGCTACCTCTACAGTTACTCTATTGGGATCACAGCCTTCCAAATTTAGGGCTGCTTAGTAATAGCTAATGTAAATGCAAATGATGTTCCATATTGTAGTGATAAGTGTGGAATCAGAAAAGTCATTTGACAGATTATTTGGTTATCTTGGAAATAGCTTTAACATGCGAAGAGTTAACTAATGTCTTTTCCTTTTCTAGCTGGAAATCTTGTGTTCAGTCAATATTCTACAGTTCATATTTATTGCACTCAGACTAGACGAGATCATCAGATGGCCGTGGCTTGTATGTAACAAGTGTTTTCTTCTTATTCTTGTTTAAATGCTGACTTTCAAAAAGATATTTAGTGTAGTGAACACATTAATGTATGATCAGAGTCCATGATCACATTCTTGCTCTTGGTATTTTATTCAGTGGTCACAGGAGAGGCTGTTCTTTGGGCATTTCTTCCTTTGGGAGAGAGGGATCTGCCATCAACTGCAATTAATCTCTGATCAGTTGGTGAAAGAGAAATCCTAACCAAAAGTTTCCAGTAGGAGCACTAAACTAGCCATGAAAATGATTGGTGAGTTAGGGAATATGTTGGCAAATATGGTGTGGTAAATAACTAGTTTTATTTGTTGTGTTACCATGCATGTAAATCCACTTATTGTGCAAGCGGCCACTGTCAACACTGCTGAGATCTCCTGTCCCAAGTGTCTCTAGAATACAAAAGCACTCTTTCTCTGAGTTTTTGTAAACTACCATAAAACTGATAATCTGGCATTATTATGACTGTCCTTTCTATTTTCAAAAAAAAACCCAAAACCAACCAAACAAAAAAACAAAACCTAGGAAGATGATCTAATTTAGAAACTGTGCCAAGTAAGGTGTCCACTGTAGAAAATACTTGTTAAAATCAATTTCAAGTACTGTTTGAGCCCACGAAAAATTGCAGAAGTCTTATTATTCTTGTTTAGACTTAATATGTAGCCTTGCTTTATTTAAAAAACACACACTGGAAACAAATCAAACTGATAAAAATGTATCACTATTGGGGTAAAGCAGTTAATTTCTTTTTCTTTCAGGTTGTATGTGTTCCACTGTGGATCTTGATGTCCTTTCTGTGTCTAGTAGTGCTGTATTACATTGTATGGTCTGTTCTGTTCTTGCGCTCTATGGATGTGATTGCTGAGCAAAGGAGGACACACATCACAATGGCTGTCAGCTGGATGACAATTGTAGTTCCGCTGCTCACATTTGAGGTAGGAAAAAGCATAACAAGTTTTATGCATCTTGGTTTTTTTTGGTTGCGTGATGAATGTTGCTGTGTCTATTTTTGAACATACTAAAATAAGAATACTGCTTTTTGTTCTGGAATAAAGTATTAACAGCAAATATGACAGAAAAACAAGAATGCTATGTTTCTTTAAAGTTTTTTGAGTAAAATATGCATCACACTGGAACTGTAAATACATGTTTCTGTGGAGGCCATTTTTCTTCACAGATGCATGAAGTTCAAGATCCGAGATAGCGTATGTTTGAAGATGCTTGAAAGTGGGTGTTGCAATTAAACTAACATATAATTTTTTTGCCATTTAGATCTTACTAGTACACAGACTGGATGAGCATAATTCTTTTTCTTTTATACCCATATTTGTTCCTCTCTGGCTTTCGCTGATAACTTTAATGGCAACAACGTTTGGGCAAAAAGGAGGAAATCACTGTAAGTATTTAAAAATCATAGAAACAGCTTGAAACTCAAAGCTTAAATGTGTTTTCTTAAGATTTGTATTTTCAAAAATGGCTTTTTTGTGTTTATTCTCTCATAAAAGAACTCAGATGTGTCTGTTACTATTGCTTTCGGGTGATTTTTAGTAAGTTTTCAGTGTTTATAGCGTCTCTTGCTTTTTGTTCCTCATTCCTGTAAAAGCATAACTCTGCTTGGATTCAACTTGAAATCTCAATGGGATTTTAATTGTAACTTAGCCTTTTATCCTTCCTTATTTCCATGTGTTTCATTTTTACGGGATGTGACTGGATCTTTCTACTCTGCATTCTGGAAATAGTGTAGCACCTACCATTTTTAATTAGCATTTTTCCTAGTAGTCTGAACGAGTGTTCTCTTTTCTCTGTGGCCAAATAGTGCTCTGTGCTGCTTAATTGTAACTTCAGTTGCGCAGGTGGCCGGTGTAGATTTACTAGGCTTTTATCCCCACCACAACTAGCACTGCTGAAAGGAGCATTTGCGCTTTCAGACATCTGATGTTGTTGACCAGTGCAGATGAGTAGCCCTTCCCATCCATACTGCAGTTTGTGTTCCTTGTTGACAAGGCAATAAAATTTGTGACGATGTTTTAGCATTGAAAGGAACCAGCTGCGATGTTTGTTATATAAACTCACTTCAGTTTTGGTCTGATGGTAAAGTATATTAAGAATTTTTTCCATATATTCAGTTTGCTTTTATATTGTTATTGCATAGAAAATTGTTACTGGTGACTTTTTTTAATGCATGCCCTTGATAATTTATGGCCAAATTAGTCTTTTGGAAAGCCATATGTCCATTTTATCTTCTTCAGGGTTAGTAAATATGCGTGTCGATTTTTAAAAAAAGACTATTCATCTGAAGTGAGCCTTAAGATTTGCATGAAAATCTACCTTTAAAGTGCTAAGCAAAATACACTGGTTTGCCATGAAGTATAATCTCTGAAAAAGAATGGGTTGTGTGGGATCTTCCTTAATATCTTGCTTTTCTTCAGTGTGAAAGATATAACTTGGGCAGGCTGTTCCTTTTAACACTGACCTTTGGTATTGGCTAGTAGAGGAGTGCTATCTGCTGAATTACAAGTGCTTAAATGCTCTCTTTCCAAGTCTGCATATAGGAAAAAACATGACAAACACAGAATGTGTACTGTTTTCTAATCTAGCACAGGTAGTATCCTGGCATCACATCACTTTTGTTGCTAGCCAAATATATTTGGGGAATACTGAATACATACATTGACTAATCTGTGTCTGCCTACACCATCCTATTTCCTCTGGTATTGTAACCTATATGTATCAAACAAAAGTTGGCATGAATGTCTTCTCATGTGGCACTGATTGCTTTGATTGAGATGCAAAGTCTTTTGTGTTCTTTCTCTGTGTACTGATGTGACCTGACACTGCTTAACATGTGAAATGAAACGGATTCTTGCCGTGGTAATATGGCTGTAGTTTATACATATGGTTATACACACACAGACATGCATGTGCAGACATGGAGAGGTGTGCAAATGCATGTATATATTCTGTATGTATATCTGTGTATATAACCTGAACTGTAATGTTGTTATATGGTAGGTGCAAGTAACACCTGCTGAGAAGCACTAACAAATTTTATATTATTCATATGCAAACACTCAAGAGAACTTAAAGGAGATTGCATAGTCTGCTTGGTTAATTAAATTTTCATTCTTTTCTGCAATAAAGTGAAATGACTTTTTTTTTTTTTTTAGGGTGGTTTGGAATTCGCAAAGACTTTTGCCAGTTCCTGCTTGAAATTTTCCCATTCTTACGAGAATATGGCAATATTTCTTATGATCTTCATCATGAAGAAAATGAGGAAACAGAAGAAACACCACTGCCTGAACCACCAAAAATTGCACCAATGTTTCGAAAAAAGACTGGAGTGGTCATTACACAGAGTCCTGGAAAATATGTGATTCCACCTCCCAAGTTAAATATTGATATGCCAGATTAAGATGACAATAGCATATTAAATTTGAACTGGGAATCAGCAGACAAATGTATTTCATCTCATGCCTTGTCCCAATTACTTTAAAATAGGTATTGCTGAATCAGTGGCTTGGATTACACAAATCAGAGATTTTGAAGATAATCTGAGAGCTTTTTTTTCCAGAGATACGTGGTGGTCTAATTTGTGAACCTTCCCAATGGGTTGGTTGCACATTTGCCTGTATAGTATTTATATGAACATTTTAGCAGTGTAATATATTGTTTAAAAGTCTTGTCGTGTACAGTATAAGTATTATCTAAAAGTATTTTTTTAAAAACCCTGTATGAAATGCCTATGCTATTCCAGGTGTATTTTAGGTCCTAAATATACAATTGATTTCCATGTCTGTTTTAAATGCTTTTTCTGGGATGCTTCAGTATAGTACCTCTTTACTTCTTTTTCTCTTCAGCCACAATCGTCTTAACCACAGAGGCACAGAACTGTTGTACTTCTCAGGCAAGACTGGAAAGCTTTCTTGGGAGGAAATAGAATGTATAACAACTTACATGATATTTTTGAGTTAGCTATGTAAATTTTCATGTAAGTATTACAAGTTTTGCACTGGCTTGGGAGTTAAGTGTTGCTTTTGTTGCTTTTTCAGTTTCATGTTTTAATTCCTCTTGAGCAGCATGTACACTGTTCTCCCATTAGACTGGCTGTTTAATAAGCTGTTCCCTTCTTGCATTGTGCGTGCAGTCTATGACAGAAACGTTAGCTGCAGGTTTTACAGCTGTTGGTTAGCTAGTATAAATATTATAGCTTGGTCTTCGTTACCAACTTTGTAGAAGTGTTGGTGTAAATGATTAAACTTTTCAAGATAGGAAGTCCTTGGTGTTGGTATAGCATTTTGTTGCTTGAAGAAAGACCTCCTTTGACAGATTGTCTTGGACTTCCAGGTGCTTTACAGAAATTTAGTCTTTGAGACCTACACTCTAGTAGCTTGTAACAACAGATGTTGGATACTCCACCATTCTTGCAGCTGCTCTTTGTGTTTAGGTGAACCCACAGTTTAGGTAGTTTAAATATCATGGATTGTGTTTCCTTAGTGTTTGCATGGCAGTGAGATAAGAGCAAAGAGCATATGGACATTTCTGCATGCGTGAAAGGTGCGCACTTGAGAAACTTCAGAGATGTGGTGCTTTCATTCCTAACACTGCAGACCTCCCTCTTCCTCCCTGTGGACCAGCTACAGGCTGCAACCCAACACAGCACTGTCCTACCACTACACTTAAAATTTCATTGCAGTTTTATTTACATTTTTGGCTCTTGAGTTAAAAATCTGTAAATGAAAAGCAACAAGTGCTATCTAGCACTTGCTGCTGCTGTTTCATGGCACTAGGAAACGAATGCTGCTCTGTGATGGCACGGCAGTGCAGCGTGGGTGGCATAGTGATGTTTGAGAACTCTCCCTGTGAATTCTCAGTCAGTTGGTCACTTCCTTTCAACTGGCTGTCTGGCAGGACAGTCTAGCTGCTAGGGTAGATGGCTTCCACTGAAAAATGTACTCAAACGGAGGAAAAAATTTAAAATGGAGCTTTCCTCATTGGAAACTTCATGTGATTCCATTCTGGCCAAGGGAGTTGATTCGTCAGGCTTGACTTCTGTCTGTCCAGCACGTGACAAAAGAGCAGCTGGTGACACTGCCTTTGGATCTCCAAGAGAAGAAGGGTTTTTACAAACTTCGACTAAGCAACCTTGGTCAAAAAGAGCATCTGAATTCACCTGAGGAGATCTCTAGCAAAGGCAATGATGCCTCTACATGTCTTGGCTCTCTGAAGTAGCTCTGGGATGTTGAAAGCGATGGGTTTGAGTCCATTTGGTGGGGGGATAACATAAAGTGTGTATTGATTTATGAACAATTGTTGGAAGAGGAAGTACTAGCAAGGAGAGGACTTCTGAGAATTTTTGAAAGCGAGAGCATGAAAAGCTTCGCTCATCACCTCCATCTGTACAGATTCACCAGAAAGCTCTGGGGTTTTCCAAAATCGGGCTCGTGTAATGACTTGCTAGCAGAAGAAACAGCTAGAGAGGTATGTTGGATCCTCTATATGCAAACTAAGTCTTAGAATATTCTAGTGGGACAGATTTCTGAAATTTCTTTATTCTGAAATAAGCTTTTCCTACATAGGAGATGAGGATGGTAGTAAACGTTCTCATTGTTAGTTGTTTCTCAGCTCATGTTCAGGAGTTATTGAAGGTAGCATTTCTGAGTAGTAGAAATGCTGATAAAATATATGTGGGTTATTTCCAATTACTTTGAACACATAAAAAGAAAATATATTCTCACCACATTGGAATTTGTTTCTTGGTATTTGCTATGTGTCTTGCCATACCAGAGGTGCAGTTTTCTTGTGGCATTTGCTGAAGGCTGAGAAGGTATGTCAGCATCATATAGTTACCTACATGTTCACTCCACACTAAAGTTGCTGAAAAGGAATGGTATTCAGTGTGCATGCGTTTGAAAACCCTACACTTCTCTGCTACCAAGCGGCAAAACCACAAGGCTGATAACTACTTAACAGGACTGTATTGCAGCATTTTATTCAGCCCAAACTTCAGGTTTAGAATGCCCCCAATAGTCCTTTTGAACATCTGCATTCCGCTTCTTCTTCTTAGTTCTCATATCTTTGTGGTTTCCAGTCTAAGGTGGTGGCAACTACCCTTAGCACAAGAAAGACATGGACCTGTTGGAGTGAGTCCAGAGGAGGGGCACAAAGATGATCAGAGGGCTGGAGCACCTCTCCTATGAAGACAGGCTGAGAGAGCTGGGGTTGTTCAGCCTGGAGAGGGCTCCTGGGAGACCTTATAGTGGCCTTTCAGTACTTAAAGGGGGCCTACAGGAAACATGGGGACAGACTTTCTAGCAGGGCCTGTTGCAATAGAACAAGGAGTAATGGCTTTAAATGAAAAGAGGGATCGTTTAGACTAGATACAAGGTAGAAATTCAAGGGTGGTAGAACACTGGCCCAGGTTGCCCAGAGAGGTGGTAGATGCACCATCCCTGGAAACATTCAAGGTCAGGTTGGACAGGGCTCTGGGCAACCTGACCTAGTTGAAGATGTCCCTGCTTATAACAGGGGAAGTTGGAGTAGATGACCTTTAAAGGTCCCAGAATATTCTATGATTCTATGAACTAATTCTTTTCCTTTGCATTTTTTAGTTTCACTTCTACTACAACCCCGTTTTCCACATCCGCTAATGAAATATAAATAAAGCTTTGGTCCAAAACATCAAACACCAGCAGGATTTTCACTGAACACACATTTGCATGCACGTCATCAGAAAAGAAAACCTGTCTGGTTTGAGCTTGTGTGGAAAACCACATCGAGGAGGATAGCGCGCATTGAGGAGGGCAGCAGTCTGTTCCCAGGAGGTCCAAGGGAGAACATGCACACCTCTGCACCTGCCAAGCGACATGCCAAGGCAAGAGTCTCCTAAGTGTTCCAGTACACTATCTGAATACAAAACATCTGCCAGTTGTCCTGTCCTGTTTTTATTTTCGTGTCTGTGCCTGGCCTTGCACCTTGCTCCACAAAGTCAAAAGGATTTTCACTGTAATGCAGGGTGTGAATTTTAAAAAACTCTACAAGTTCAAAATTAGTGATTTCTATTTGTTACTCTTCACGCTTGTCTCTAATTCAATGTTACATTTTTCTAAACTTACTAGTATTTTTATCTTAAATGAGAGCAAGAAATATTATTATACTCAATTTAATTTTGTACAATCACCTTCTTTCTAATAAAGGCCTTTCTACAAAGGCTGTCAGGTCACAGAGCTGTATGCTGCAGCCTGCTGCTCCTTTCTGGAAGCTTTACGTTTACAGCACTAACACACACCATGTGTAGAAACCTTATCCAGCAAATCTTTGCCTCTGTTGGAGAAGCCCCTAGGACTGTCCTTACCTCAGATTTCTTTCTCAATGTTCCCACAAACATAACAGTAGGAGTGGGCTGTGAGACAGTTGTCATATCACAGAGTCATAGAATCTCAGGTTGGAGGGGACCTCAAGGTCTCTCCCCAAAGCTGTTCCACAGCTGGGTACATCCCAGGCTGTGCTGCACTCCTGGACTAAGTTTTCCCAGGTATTAAACCGTGTTGGGGCCAGTAGTGATCCCTGGGGAACCACGCTTGTGAGAGGCTGCTGGTTTGAAAAGGAGCTATTTACCACCACCCTCTGGGTTCTGCCTGTCAGCCAGTTCCCACCCACTGCATAGACCACTTGTCTAGACGGTAACAGATCAGTTTCTCTGGGAGGAGGCTGTAGGCAACCATGTCAAAAGCCTTGGAGGAATCCAGGTAGACAATATCCACTGCTCACTCCACACCAACTGAGCAGGTTACTTTGTCATAGAAGGCAATCAGGTTTGTCAAGCACAACTTGCCCTTGGTAAATCCATGCTGCCTTTTCCCAATCACGTGCTTCATTTGATTTGTGATAGCCCCGGGAGGATTTGTTCCATAACTTTCCCAGGGACTGAAGTAAGAATGATGGACCAATAATTTCCTGGATCCTCCTTTAAGCCATTCTTGTAAATGGGGTTGATAGTAGCCTTCTTCCAGTCTTCTGGGACATCCCTCAAGCTCCACAACTTCTCAAAGATTATAGAGAGTGGCCCCGCAATGATGTCAGCCAGCTCTCTTAACGCCCCTGGGTGGATATTGTCAGGGCCCATCGGTTTGTAGGGCTCAAGCTCCTGTCATAGTTTGCATACCAACTCGTCCTTCACTGGCTGTGGCTCTGTGTTTGCATCAACTTGGATTTTTGTTCCCAAAAGGCCTTGGGCTCAACAGCACTGGTAAAGACAGAGGTGAAGAAAGCGTTGAGAACCTCTGCCTTTTCAGCACTGTTGGTGACTAATTCACCTCTTCTGTTTAACAGCAGGCCCATATTTCCCTTGTGTTTCTGCTTTTTGTTTATGTACCAGAAGAACCCTTTCTTGTAGTTTTTGACATCTCTGGCCAATTTTAATTCGAGCTGAGCTTTTGCTTTTCGAACTGCATCTCTACAGGCCCTGGCACTGCAGAACGTAGTTTTCAACAGGTATTCATCTGCTTTTCCATCTCTGGTATGCTTCTCTTGGTTTTGAGCAGACTCAGAGCTCGCAGTTAAGCCAAGGGGATCTCTTGCTCCACCTGCTTCCCTTACCTTTAAGGTTAGGTTAGTTACCTTTAAGGTAAGCTTAGTAAATAATAATAAGTTCCAGTAATGGTAATAAAAATTACATCTTGTTTATTTTGCCTCAGAAGAGCAGTTCTTCAAATGCATTTGCTATTTCAAACAATTAGTTTTGGAAGGGAATCGTAAACAACTCACTGGTATTCAAGATGCTGACTTGTGAATGGCAAGTTTGCATTTGGGCACGAAAAATAATCATGAGGGGCAGCACCTATGCTTCTGAAGGGATCAGTTCTTCAGGGATGTCCACCTGCCACACACCTCTTACCCCTCTGGCAGGAATCGGTTCCAGGAGCCATCTTGGATTTGAAACAACAGTCAAGTATTTCTGTTCTAGATTACTGAGGACAGCTTTATTTTCCAGCTCCAGAATCTTTTCAGTAGACAAGTTTTCTGGATATAGTGACGTCTCTCCAATGTCAATTAATCCTGTATTATAAAATTGAAATATAAGATTAGTTGGCTGTTTGATCTCCTAGAGAAAAGTTTTCCAAAGGTAAACTTCCCAGAGAACACACAGAACAGATAATTTGTTACCAGAAGAACACAGTATGAAGCACGCAGACCTCAAACCAGTGTCATTCACTGCAGAGTGAATTCGGGTCAGTGAAGAACAGGTGAAGCATGCAGTTGTAATAGTCACAACTCAGTGATACAGAACTCTGATAAAAGAAGCCTGCATCTAAGGAGGTACAGCTGCTACACAAACTCCCAAGCTACATTTGGCCTTGAAGCAGCTTCATTAAAAATAAAACTCTCTCTGCTCCTACCAGGATGTTATTCTACTAACACTTTAAAACCCTTAAACTATACGGAAATTCCTGCTCTATGGAACTCTTTTAATCTCACAAAAGGGAATTTCTATAACGCCTAACGATTAAGAATGTTAAAATAAAGATCAAAGAAGTTTTGATACCTACTCCACAATTTAGTGTGCAATTTATGTTGAGATTACAAATCTGCACATTACTTAGTACCTAATAATTTTCAGCACTGTAGAACTGGAACAATTTTTCGGTGTATGTGATGGAAGTAATTTGTGGTGCAGGAATAGTTAAAAATATTCAAATGAGAATGCAAGACAGATGGTGCAACAAAAGATACTTAGAAGAAAGGAGTGCAAAATGACCACTGGATAAAAACTTTCTAAGTACATAGTGCAGCAACATACATTGTATTTCAACACAACATAAGCAAAGAAACACCATTCCATCCTAACTTTGTGTTACAGAAACAAACAATTTTGCTGCCCAAAAAACAAGAGTGATGGAGCATTTGTAGAACTGAAATAGGATTTATTTCTGTAATACCCTAATATAACATGCAAAGCACTGCAACATCATGACTTGACTACAAATACTGTAAAATGGTCTCAGCAAGAGTTCCTAAGCTCGAAATGCAGAAAGTGTGGAATTGACATTTATTATCATGCAACAAAATAACATGCAACCCACATTATACTACCTTAGTTCATGACAAGTTAGCACAAATCAATTTTATTTCTTGTACAGACTATTAGACTTGTAACCTAAAGTTTTTAGTAGAGTAAGGTGTATTTTAAAAACTGAGGCCTGACTAAAACTCTTTATCCTAAAGGTCAAAGATACTTCACTGAAAAAGAATAAATTTTATTTACCACTGACCTCACTTTACAGTGTTAAGGAACTGAAATAGCCTGCCAGTCACAACTCTGGCACCACTCCTCCAAAGCAGGTCTTAAAGCAATGTCAGAATAAGCATAGCTGTGTGAAGCAGATGTGTATTGGACTGAATATACACCGATTGAAAGTTTGCTTGGAAAATATAATCCAAAATTG
Source organism: Vanellus vanellus (assembly GCF_965231255.1). Classification (NCBI taxonomy): domain Eukaryota; kingdom Metazoa; phylum Chordata; class Aves; order Charadriiformes; family Charadriidae; genus Vanellus; species Vanellus vanellus. The sequence goes on along the minus strand of NC_138915.1, from coordinate 9,560,918 downwards.
CTTACCTGCAATAACTCCCCTGCCAAATTTTTCCCCTTTATCCAACAAATCTTGCACTTGTTTTGGTGTCATACCGAACCTATTCAAAAGAATCGCTCTCCAGGTGTCATCTTCCCAGTCCTTAACAGCTATGTGAACAGCGATGGTGCAGTTCTTGTAGCCCGCTAGCACAGGACGCCAGCGAGTCTCTACTGTTTTGACTTTGTTTAAAACCAATCCTGCATAGGGCTGTCGGAAGGAAAGGCAACCAAATTTCATCGTTTTCCTTGCATCAGAACCCGTTTGTTTCCTATAAACAAACACACACCCCGAAATTAGTCTTCACAACGTCTCTGTGCCCACGACAAACGCCCAGACCAGCCCGAGCAACGCCCGGGCCACCAGGCGCTGGGCTACCCCGGGCCGCCCGCCCGGGAGGTCGGTGTCCCGCCCGGGGGTCCCCGCTTTGCCACAGCCGCCCGCCCGCCCGCCGCGCTCCGGGCACGGGCCGCCCTGGGCCGCCTCAGCGCCCCCAGAAACCGCCCCGGCCTCGGTGGGGGCCGCTGCACCGGCGGCCCCAGGCATTGCCTCCGCGGGCGGGAGGGAACGGGGCACCGCGGCGCGGCCCGGCCGCACAGGCCGCGCTCGGGAGCCGACTGCTGCCGGGGCCCGAGGGGGTTTCAAAGCCCGCTCCTCAGCGCCCGCCGCGACCGCTCGGCCGCCTCACGGGCGGGGAGGCCCCGCGGCCGCCTCCTACCTGGCGCCGCCGGCTCCGCACCCTTCCCTTCCCGCCGCTCCGCTCCCTCGGGGCCGGCGCGCCGCGCCGCCGCTCCGCCGGCTGCCACGGGGAAAGGCGGGTGACGGGGAGCGGCGGGGCGGGGCGGCGGCGAGGAGCGCGTCCGCCGTCGGTGTTTGTTGTCGTTTCTCTCGCCAAAAGAGCGGCCGTCTCCCAGCCAGCGTCCGGCTGGGGAGGGAGGGTGGCGGTGCGGGCCTGGCGAAGGCTTTCCGGCGGAGCACCGCGGCCGGGGTGTGTTTTGGCGGGGTTGCTGAGGGGAGGAGGGAGCTGGGGTGTCCCCGGCGGCTGCAGGGACCGCCTGCGGGCCTTGGCTCCGGTGAGGAGCCATCCAAGGCCCCCGGGGGTGAAATGGCAGCAGAAGCTCCCCGAGTGGCCTTGTGCCCACAGCTGGAGGCTGTGCCGGGGGCCTCCCGCCTCCACAAGTGACTAAAAGCCATTTGGCACATAAAAACGCGGCAGCCTCTTACCTCCCTGCTTTCGTGGGCTAATAGCTCCTTTGGGACGGAATTTCCCACAGTGTTTTCACTCAACCCCACTCCTTGAGGAGAATCCCGTTTGTATGCTGTTGCCATTTGAAATGTACACTTTGCATCAATGTCTTCCCTTTCTAATACAAATATTTTGAACAACAGAGTTCTTGTTTGACAAGAGGGGTCTTGCCTGTGCTCCTCTCCTTGTGATCCCCGGTAGGCCATCCCTGGCAACACGGAACAGTATGGGAAGACCTAATGAACAGAATAAAAATCAGAGATCTCGCAGCAAAGGATAATTTAGAATAGAAAGGGGTTAAAATAGACATATGGTCCTACCGTATTTGTTCAGTTTTAATGGAGTAACCAATATACATGTTGCGTCGGTGAACACGTGTTTTATCAGAGTTCATTTCCAACATGGACTAACAAACTGACCTTATAAAAGGCAGACCCTAATGCTGAATAGCGAGAGGCCGTGTAAACGGCTACTGATGCAGCAAGTTCAACAGCTGAGATCCTGCCTGAATTTCTGCAGGTATAGAACATAAAAAAGGCAGATGCATCCATACACAAATAGAAATTACAGGACAGTCATCTTTCCTGTAGAGCCACATCTATCAGTTGAGGGTTATAAACAGGAGAAGTATTTGGGGAGTTTTTCCATGCATGCAGCGTCATAAAGAGTGAAAGCAGGAAGGAGAGAAAGGAGGAGAGAACATTCACAAAAGAACTGAGTTTGCAGTAGAAGTAAAGGGAGACAGGCAAGGGAACAAAGGAGGAAAACTGGGAGAGATGGAAAAGAAAAATTAGTAGTATTTACAAAGGGGAAAGAGAGCAATCACCAGCATCAAATCCTGTTTTTGAATGCTGGTTTCAGTGACTTAAAATTTCTCCTATGCTCTATTGAACCACATTTTTCAGCCATGAGAAATCTCAAAATCATTTTAAATCATTTTAACAATTGCAGGAACTCAGAAGTGGAAAGAGAAAAGCGATCTGCCAGGATTCCACCGAAAGAGACATGGGATGTTTCTGTGCTTAAGAAAGGCAGAGGAATGTCATACAGCAAAAGGTAGGAGTAAAGAGATTTTTTTTTTTTTTTGTCCAGGTCTATGACTTTGTGAATAATGGGTTGTCATGGTCTAACCCCAGTTGGCAACTAAGCCCCACACAGCCAGTCACTCCTCCTCCTCCCCCCCCACTGGGAGAGAGAATCAGAAGAGTAAAAGTGAGAAAACTCATGGGTTGAGATAAAGACAGTTTAATAGGTAAAGCAAAACCCACACATGCAAGCAAAGCAAACCAAGGAATTAATTCACCACTTCCCGTTGGCAGGCAGGTGTTCAGCCATCTCCAGGAAAGCAGGGCTCCATCATGCATAACGGTTACTTGGAAAGACAAACACCACAAATCCAAACATCTTCCATTCTTCCCCCAGCTTTATATACTGAGCATGACATCACATGGTACGGAATAGCTCTTGGATCAGTTGGGGTCAGCTGTCCCAGCTGTGTGCCCTCCCAGCTTCTTGTGCACTCCCAGCCTGCTCACTGGTGGGGTGGTGTGAGGAGTGGAAAAGGCCTTGACTGCTTAGGGACAACTAAAACCACTAGTGTGTTATCAACACCAGTCTCATCCCAAATCCAAAACACAGCACCATGCTAGCCACCAGTAAGAAAGTCAATTCCATCCCAGCCAAAACCATGACACAGGTATTTATCAGTAAACCTTTGCCTGTAACCTTAGTATTCTCAGTATTCTAAGGTTACGTGGTTCTAACCATGCTGCACTGGACAGCATGGTTAGATGATTCTTTTCTGATGAGAAGTACTTCACGTAGCTTTTATGATAGCTGTTTTTGGTGTACACTTCAAATATACCTTCAGTGAATGTTGTGTATTCCAAAGTATTTTATGACTAGTAGACTTTAACTATTGAGACCTATTTTTTCTTATTACCATTTTCTGAAATTCCTACTGTTCTCATTATCCTTTCTTCCCCTGGATATTTCCAATATCATGTTGAAAATGTTCCAGGTGGAGTCATTCCAGTCCTTTATACAATGCCACAATAACAAGAGAAAGTAATAGATGACGTGAATTTAAGGTCATTGTAGTGTTTACAGGGTTATTATTTTAAATGTTCTTTGGCTTTAAGCTATTTCCATCTTACTTGATGTGCATGGTTAGTTGAAGAACCTGTTGAATCTGTTTAGAGTTGCAAATATGTAATGAGCTTTCATGCTTTTTTTGGTATTTGCTTATGGTATTTTTCCACTGCATAATTACAGTTTATGTAAGGGTTAGTTATTTTGGGGAAAATAGAGGCCAAATTTTTTTCCTGTTGTATAAGTAAGTGTTAGCCTTGTTTTACATTCATATAACTTATAGCAGGATTTGTATGATGCATTTCATCACATAAATAATATATATTTTTTCCTGATTGAAGAAAAAAACTCCGAGGTACTTAAAATCTCAAGTCTAACAGTTCTAAACAAAATATAAATAGCACAAGACTTGTGTGCTACTAGCAAAGGTGAATAAATATTATGTTGCAAGTCTCCTGTCAGAAAACTAGCTTACTTGGTTTGTAGAAACCCTGTCCAATATAATGTGACATTCACTGGAAGGCTTAAAAACAATTTATAGCAGCACCTAAATAAGGTCCTGAAATTATCAAATTTTGTGTATGTGCGTGTGTGTTCAGCCTTTTGTGTGATGAGTGGCAAATGGACTTTAGTAGGTTTCCTCAGGATATAAGATAATGATTTGAAGTGTACAGCAGTCAATATGAGAAAGAAAATTCATTCTGATCTGAGCGGATGATCAGCTCACGCTTGACATCTTAGATTCATGTAATTGTTTTTTGGTCACTGTGGCTTTCACATGCTAACACCAATCCCAAATTATCTAAACTTGGCACAGTACCTCACATGATGAGAATCTCAACAGGAAATTCTGCAAGTTTGGTCTATACTTCTGTAAAGTATACTTCATTTCAGTATCTCTAAATTAGCTTTCCTTACGGTGCCCCCAATTTTAATTTTGATAGAATAAAGACTGCATAATTCCCATTACAGAGTGCACTACTGCTTTCTGTGGAGCTAAAACTATACCTAGTACATCATTTATAATGACTCGGGTCTGATCTCATCTAGATAAGCACGCATTGCCGTGTTTCTTGTCAAATTCGCTTAGTAGCTGATTTTACATGATTCAGTACACAGCAATATATGCTGGGATATCTTGGGTCAAAATCAGGTCAAGGTACTTGATCAGATACAGTTCATTTCAGAAGTGGTAAAGATATGGTGCGGTATGTTCCAGGATATTGGAGGTCAAAACTGAAATTTCAGCTGTTAATAATCCGTGAAATACAATACAATATAATTATTTGTATTGAGTGGTCACTATTTAATAATCGACATTCATGAAAAGCTGGGGTATGTTGGCATATAAACATCCATTGCATTTTCCTGCATTTTAGAACATCAGACAATGTGAAGTGTGATCCTGTGGCTCTATTCTTTTGGCAGCAGTTACATCTTAAGGACTTCTACCAACCTTCTACATTTTGCCCCCTTGCCTTTAATTTTACTCTGTCTCTCATTCTAATATTGTAGTTTATGAAGCCTCAGTACATGCTGGAAAAACAGCTTTATATTATTATTATACCTAAATAATGAACTTCTGATTTTTGGATGAACTAAAATACTTATATTTTACCATGCTGATCTATATTTCTTTGCATATATTGTGAGAAATTATGACTGTCTTAAGTGTTTTAGTAAACATATCTCCAGTTTCTTTAGATTATTCTCTTATTTCCCGATTTGTTGCAACACTGTGTTTTCTGAACAATTCTGTGAGAATGTAAATCTGTGGTTGTCTCTTTTTTACACACCCACACACCCACCACCCCACCGCGTGTTGAGTACATTTCTAGTTTGTACCACATCACTGACATTACTATCCTTGTCAAAAGTTTTGGCATTACAAATAATCAGTAGTCATAGTTTGTCAGTTACTTACAGCAGAGTTTTCCTATGTCTGAGAAATATTTTAATGAGGTTTCTCAGTGTGGACAGCTTGGTAGTAAAATGCAGTTGTATTTCAGAGTGCTATTCAAGACTAAAATGCATACATACTAAATTTTCTGTTACGCAGGTTTCAGTATGTTTTCATAACAGATCATGTGCATGTGACAGATCTTATATAAGAACATATGCACTGTTCTTTTTTTAAATACCCAGCATGAAAGCATAAGGTAGAGTGTGAGCATTAGCCTCTAGCATTTGCAGTCATCATACTGCCTTTGTAATGGTATATCATAGTAACTGTGTACTGGTATGTGGTAGCTAATATACTAGATTTTTTTTTTTTTTTTTGATTCAATGAATATAACTTCTTGTCCATATCACAGTTTCTGTACAGAAAAAAAATCACTGGAAAACTTTTCCTTTTTTTTATCAATATTAATGGAGGTAGTATCATTTGAAAATCAAGTGCATTGTTGTGGTGTAAGAAGGCCTTGTTTTCTTGATTTAGAATTAGCTCCATAAATCAAATGAAAAAACATTATTTTTTTTGTACAGAACAAGTACACTTTCTGGACAAAGACTGCAAGGAAACTTTCTGGCACACTGCCAGAAATTAAAAATAAGACTAATGTGCTTTGACTGTGCTAGGTGTTCTTTTCTGTTTGCTTTCTTCTTTGAGTGCCTTCTAACTTCAAACACTTGAATACGGACAGAATAAATGGTTTCAGAAAATATCTGCATGCGCATCTTTCTAAAAAGTGCTTTGGGTGATATGGAAACATGTAAACTGGACAAAGATGAATTGTGACAGAGAGATATTTAAGAAGGATCCATTTGATGGGGTCAGACAAATTAATATTTTAAACAGCTTCTAATCACATAGTTGCAGCCTAGGTGGGAACCTCCAAAACTCTTTTCAGATCTTCCTTTGGCTATGGAAGGCATTAACTTTTTTGGAGTACATACAAATGAATTTTTGGCAAAGGGACATGTTTAGTCACATTCCTACTGAGGATGCTCCTGAAGTGGTGCACATGGCTTATACAGCTTTGCAGGGTTTGCAGGAGAAGAGCGGGCCAACAGTTCACATGTACTGAGACAGACTAGATGTGATGCAAAGTAGCAACAGGGATCTTATTAACGTGGGAGTTGAACTCATAAGCTTCCATCATAGATGAGGGGTTTTTTTTCAGCCATTTTATTGCAAATTACTGGGATTTTTGACTGGATGATAATTTATCTCAGGAAAAAAAAACAAAAACAAAAACAAAAACAAAACACCAGGACATACATAATACTCAGGTGAGTGTCTATGTGCTAAAACATTATTTTGGTGATACATGTGTTGCCTTCCAGTCTCTGACTTTATGGCACCCTTAGTCCTCAAAAGTTGTCACAGGTGCCTGATTTTCTTACTTGTCTGGGACAAAGAGGCAAACATTGTTATTTCTCTCCAGAATATTACATTCTGATTAAAAAGTTTTCCAAACACTGATATTATGATTTGGACCTGTTATGCAATTGGAGTCCAAAGATTTCTGATAGGCAAACGTCTTTGCTTCCTGCAGCTATGCTTATTTCTGTTATTTAAAGCAGCTAAATCTCTATATAAGGTACCATTCTGTGCACTTTTCTTTGAATGAAAGCTTCTTCTGAGTACTATACAATGTGCTAGACACCCCTAAACCCCCCACTCCTCCCCAACATATGCAATATGTCCTGCGTTACCCCTTTTACATCAGGTCTTGCTGCTGAATTTCCTGTGTATTTGAATTGGGTGTCAGTTGTGTGAGCATGAGACAGGCCAAGTCTGCTGGTGAGTTTTGTCTGCTTAGTGGTTTATTTCTAAACTTTAAGATTGCTAATATTCAGAGACCGTCCTGGTTCTTCTGCTTTTCTGAAGGTTAAAAGAAGGTTGTAACTATAGGATGAACACCAAGCTAGTTGATTTAGAAACATCTTGTGTAGCTCTCAGTAGCAATCTTTTTTTGGTTGAGATACGCACTTCATGCTGAGGTGATCTGCAGGGGAGAGAGAGATTGTAATAATGAGCTCTCCTTCCCCTACTGATTATTGTGTCCAATCCACAGGCAACTCTGAATGCGGTATGTGGCTGCATAAAACAGTTTTAGAGATAAGACATCAACACCTGTGTATGGCCATGGGTCCATGACCAGGGTTCATGCCCTCTAAAATGCTGGAAAGTTGTTCTAAAATGCTGGAAAGTTGTTTTTGTTTTTTTTTTTTAACAAATCTGCACTCCTGCTATAAAGGGAGTAGGTATCCTCACTTCATCTGATTAATACTGTCCATCCAGCTTTATAATTATTGCAGTTTTTCATATGTTTTCAGATGCAAGGTATTACTAGAAGTTTTGAAAGATCATTTAGAACTATTTGTAATAGATAGAAAGTCTGCGCTACCTGTGGCAGCTGAAATATGAATGACTTCCTTTGTTTCCTTAGCACCATCTACCTTGTATGACACTTACAATTCTTAGAAATACTTCAACAATTTCTGCTGTGTTTGGCTAAGTACCTTTTGATTCTGTCTCATCAGGAGACACTTAAAGAAAGAGGAGAAAATGAATTGCCTCACCATTTTAAATTAATCACAAAAGATACTCCTGGCAAGAACTACAAGAAGAAGAATTCATGTGCAGAAGCAAATGCATTTTCAAACTGCTCCTGTATGTTCTTTTGTAACTAAAACACCACTTTTTGGCTATTGATAAAACACTAATAAAAATGGGAAATGCTGTTTTCCTCTCTGAATTCGAACTAGCAAACTAACTAACTAGCAAACACTGTCTTCCCTGAGAGAAGTGCCTCCACGTCACGGGTCAATCCTGTTCTGTTCCCCCTTGGCATTTTTTGGTTGTTTTTTTTTTTTTTTGTGTGTGTGTGTGTTTTGGTTTGGTTCTTTGTTTGGTTCGTTGGGTTTTGTTTATTTTGTTTGGAATATTGGTGTCAATATAGGCTGTGTTAGAAAAGGCACTGATAAACAAGTTGTTATATTACTGGGAAGGATGTTGTTAAAGAATTTAGGAAAGGTGTTCCTTCTAGCTGATAGAGGTTGTTTTTCTATTCTTACTGTCTAAAAGTATTTGAGATAAAATGGAAACTTATAAAACAGATATGTGCATAGATGCCTTTATAGACTTGGCGTGCATGTCTATGATCATGATGATTAAAAAAACGTATAAAAGCCAAATCTAGAACTGATTGGTTTGCTGTGCAATAGTTAAAACTGTTTTTAGCATTCTAAATAACATTTTAAAATAGATAGTTAACTTCTGACTTGCTCTTTCTAATAAGAACATGTGTATTGTTTTAGTGAGTTTTGTGGGTTTCACTGCAGTAGTAACCATTTTATCCATTTGTGGTTGTTGGTTTTATATACCTTTTTTTCTCATACTTATGTATTGAATTTTTAGGTCATATGTTAAAGTACACCATCTCATACTTTCTCTGCATTTTCTTTTGTTTTCTGGAATTTGTCGTATATATTGGACTTAAATGGTCTCTTAATTGTCAGTTGTCTTGATTTCCAGTTCCCTATTGTGCCCATTAGTAAATTTTCAAATTTTCATCGTGCATGTCTAGTTGATGAAGTGTTACCTTTTCTTAGGCATACTTTAAAAGACAAAGCAGTACACTATCAGTTATTGACACACTGTTAACCTAAATGTACACTGGAGTACTCCGTATTTTATTTTAATAATTAATAAAAATCTCAAATGAACCTCATTTCTAATACATTAGCAATAAGAAATTAAAATAAAATATAGGTTGATTTTGTCCAAAATCTGGACATTTCTGAATTATCAAAGTAGTTTTGAATTGTAGCTTATATCCCCTTCACTGTAAAGAAACTCTGTAGAATACCTTGTATCCTATCACAAAAAGAGAGCTCAACATACAGCTGAGATCTTAAATGAGACACTATTATTTTTCTCTTCAAAGTTTAATTAATTCTTCATTTCTTATAGTTAGGTGAGCTGGACCAAATTTTAAGAGTTTGGTTGATTTACTGTTGCTGTTTTCTCAGTCCTATCTTTCTTGGTCTTTTCCGGCTTTCCCCTAGGTGGCACCATGACCCACAGAACAGCGCCTATAGACTTCAGAGCAAGTAACATAACTACAGATGTGTCTGCTGAGTGATGCAAACACATTTTCAAGCACTACTTAGTCATCCTTCTTTTAACCACTTGTACTGTTTCTCGGAGACAACGTTGTTTCCATACTAAGTCAGAAATAGTAATGATTAGAACATGAACAATAAATTATTTTGGTAGTATGAACTGTTACTTACTTTAAAAATCAACTTGGAAGTATCTCATGTAGATAATTTAATTCCTTTACATTAAAGGGAGGGAGGACACTGATACTTTGTGTCATACAATAGACTATGGCACACTTGTGTTTATTTAGGTAACAAAGAACTACTGTTGTCTGCACAGAGCTTCATGTTACTACATGCTGAATTTATATCTAACTCGGTTTTCTACTCCCAGCTCCAATCCTAGTCCTGCTTTACGGCCAATATTACCAATTCTTCAGCATTGTTTCTCTAGGCCCTAAGTACAAGTAGCTGTGGGGTAAATGAAAGTCCTGCTTCTTGACCACGCTAAAATTAAGCAAAAGGAATTTAATCTGATGATCTGAAAAGCCACATAGTTAACTTTTACGGGAGGACTACACTGTATGATCAATAGATACGTGTTTTGTTGTCATACTCATTGTCAAGAAAGCATACCAGTTCTTCTTTGGAATAGAGGAGAATAGAGATTTAATGATGAGGAAAAAAGAAAAAAGCCAGTCCTAGCCCACAGTTTTGTTACAGGTAGAAGCAGCCTTATGTCTTCTGAGATATCTGACGGCAAAATAGGAGCAGACGTTTTGGATAAAGAGAAGCTGTGAATCTATTGAAGTTAGTGTTGTATTGACAGTAGACCTTAAGTTGAAAGGCGGCATGATATCTGCTGCCCAGTCCTACAGGTTATTTGAGAATTTTCACATAATAAAAAGGATGATGGGATTATTATTATTGTCTCTGTATGTGATGCTGTCTAACGAAAAGCTGGTATTATGAGAAGTCTTTGCAGTCTTCTATTTGGAGCATGATTCTGGGTTTTAGTGATTTTTAGAATAAATAAAAACCATTTTCGTTGGAGTTAATGTTGTTATCATAGTGAGATCAGAACTGTGTCCTAGAACACTTGTCTTGGAGGCTTATCACAGCCTAACTGAACATAACAGGTTCATCATGCAGGCAGTTTATTTTTGCCATATAAAAATATGACTTAGAAACAACAGTAAGCAACAAATAATGAAACAATTACAAATTGTACTGCTCCTAAGTCTGTCATTGTTGGTGAAAAGATTGTTCTTGATTTTAATATCTCCACAGTTGTAACTTTCATCTATTTCTATCAGTTGCAGATTTGGAGTGCTATTAACAAAATTCTAGAACACTATTTTCCCACAGATTTTCTTCATGGTTTTCTTCATTTGTTAGACTGATTCTTTGTGTCTGTGTCTACATTAGAATTTACCAGGGTGCAGAGCTGGTGCTGAGAACCTGGTATTCCCAGGATTTGTATTTCGGGGGATCAGACTAGCTCTGATCTGATGCCTTGGGGTCTGTTTCACATTTTACAATCATTTACTTCAGAAGTTCCTAATCTGAACTAAAACACCAATATAAATGCAACCTGTATCTACTGTATCTGAGAATACCAAACTGATGATGTCCCACAAGCAATGCATAGTTTAAGGTTCTGTTCACACACACATGCATGTGCACTTTAATAGGTCTTCATTGTCTAGTTACACTTCTGAAAAAGTAACAGCCCAGCTTCACAACGGTGAAATAGTGTTGGCTTTTTGTTGTACTTAGGCGCTTTTTGTCAGACACGGAGGGAGAATGCTCGTTGAGCAGCAAATTCTAGTTCCAAGAGTATATTGCTTTACTGCTCATCTAAGGGGCTTTCTCAAACAGATCTGATTTATATGACTGCTTAGCAAAGCAAAGTCTTGCTGAGTTACTTTCTTCCATTTTAATACGGCATTGATCTTGTGAGTTGAAATTCATATCTGGAAAGACAGTATTCTTCTGGAGTTAAATTGTGTCACTTGGTGCTATGGATCAGTATTCAGTTGATCAGAAATGCATTACAATGAGACAACATTTCTTTCCAAGTATTTATTGTGGTTCCAGTTCATAGATTTGGAGAAAGTCCTAAAAGCAGAGGATAGTCTTTTAGATTGACCAGTCTGGTACAAATATTCTATGTTTAATATATGCTTGTATAGTGTCATTCCAATGGGCTTCCAACTTTTTTGTCTAGTTGCTGGTCAGATATTAATGACAGAAGTAACAGTATGCAAGATTAGGAGTACATTTATTTGTAAAGAAAGAGGAAGTCAGGGCTGTGTGGCAGAAATTATAAATCTAGAACGGGCTAGGGCTACTTAAAGTGTTCTTAACTGATAGAGAATTCAAGCTTTGGTACCAACTGGAGGGTGTCCAGAACCCTAGTGCCCTGTTTTGTTACTTCATAGGGTTTCTACAAAATGTAAACTCCAAGTGCTGCAGCGATAGTAGTTCAGTATCTCTGCTTCCTGAATTATTTTTTTCATTTTGTTACATTATCCCATTATTTCTTGAAGTTCATGTTTCTTTTGAGTGTTAGGGTTTTTTTTCAACCTAATTTTATTAAGTTTGATATGTATAAGTGTAAGTTCATGTTTATACTCAGTTTTAAACTTTGTGATTAATCTGTGCATGTTCCCTTTTCAATGCTGTAGGAATAGTGGGGTTTGCTGTCATTTTTTTTGTTTAATCACCTTGTTTGGGGGGTTTTGCTAATAGTTCTGTATTGTTACCTTTATATAACAACCAATGTTTTACATTATAGTTCCTCTAAATATTTTGATTCCTTTTGGAAACATTAAAAGGAAGGCAAACATTTTAGAGCACGGTTACATAAGTTCAGCCTGGGAAAATCTGAGCATCTGTAATTTATATGTTGACTGCTGAGAACGCAGACAGAATTTTGTGAAATGAGTCAGTGATAGTCATATCTAGAACTCAGAATTGGCAAGTCTCTCGCTACAAGTCTCATCAGAAGGAGGTGTTACCCCCTTTGGAAGGTGTCTTTTCTCTACTTCCTTGTTAGGCGTCTGCATACATGAGGAAATGGATCTATATAACTAAATAAGTAATAATAATCCTCTGTGGCATTTAAACATCTGGCATACTTAAGTTTAAAGTGTGCACAGAAATTACCAGAGTTAAAACTAAATGCAGTTAAATCTGTGCAGAGTCTGAAAATAGCAGATCAAGACATAAATATTTAAACCTACTTGAAGTCTGATATATCAATTTTGGCAGTGTTGAAGACAGTAGAGCCGCCAGTGTTGTTAGTGCCTGTGAAAATGGCACAGGACAAATGCAATTTAACAAAGCTTTGCAGCTTTAGATTCCCACATGTAAATTATTTCTATGCCCAGTACTTAAAATCTAAAGCCACAACAGTTTTTAACCTCAGGAGCTATGGAATCATGTTGATGTGAAAGACCAGGACTGTGAAGACACACTACAGTATTTACTTGTGTATCAGCTATTACATAGTTTATCGCTGTTTAAAATGTTTGTATCATACATCACAAGCTACCAGAAACATTGTCACCTATACTATGTTCTGCTTAAAGAAACTGAACATCCTTAGCTGTAGTTGTGTTCTGTTTGGATTTTTAAATGCCTACTTCCATTTTAGTAAGGTAACTTACTTTTTTTTTTTTTTTGCTTGTAATTGCCAGTTACCACAGACAGGTAGTAATTTTCTATGCTGCTTCAGGAACAAGTGAATAAACAAATAGCTGCTAAGTACTGGTGTGTTTTCACACAGTGGATGCTTCCCCACCCCAAACTGTAATTCTGCAACACCACAATTTTTAGCCAATCTAGAAGAACTAAATGCCATTGATTCATTAGTATACTTTTTAGTTGTGCTACTTATGAACATAGATATATGTTTTAAAACATTCTTCTTTGCACTGAAAATTTTTAGTAAATAATCTTCAGCTTGTTAATAATGAGCCATTTTACATTTTTTTTGAAAATCATTGGGAATTTTTTTTTACTTCATTGCTGTAGGATCGTATACATTTCTTCTTCTTTAGCCTACGGTGATTCTTCAGTTCTTCATCTGAGTGAGTCTTAACATCTTTATTAAAATGTATCTTGCTCCCTAGTAGTTTTTCAACCTCTACCACGGTTGTGTTTGTCTGAAAATGATACTTAGAAATACTAACAGCTGAATCTTTTGTAGTTTATTCACATAAATAAGGGGTTCCACTTATATTTACTTATTTCAAGTGAAAACTCATGATCAAAAGATGATCTTCCTGGTATAAGTGCAGCATATAGAGAGCCGTCATAGAAGGAGTGATACACTTCACTCCTAAGAGAGAAGCCACAATATATTTATTGATATAAAACAACGATTCAATGAAGTTTGATAGTAAATGCAACACTGGTTTAGCAAGATCCCATGGCAAGGTACATTTGGTTATTTACTACACAGAGGACAGGGTCAGACAGAACTTTCAGGGGTTGAGTCATGGGGTTCAGAGAGGACCCCCCTTGCATTCCAGACTCCTCCAAGAGGAGTCTGGGTGTGGCTGGATCCAGTCCTAGTCCCAAACTTGGTCAACGGTTTATGTCTAAAGGATTAAATATGTGCAATTAATCCTTTATATCACTTAGCTGAGATTTTGAAGTTTAGCATGCTATTAATCTGTTACCAAGGATCTGTTGCAGCAAGAAATCTCTTAACCTCGAGGAATAACCTTGAGCGGTATCCCTACCCAAGGGGAGAGCTCAGCGTGCAGCCTGCTGCTGCTCAGCAGAACTCAACGGACCCTGGGCTATCCACTATTTATAGAGTAAGACGATTGACCTATAGTCGTACTTGCATACCAGTGAAACATCTAGGTCCCTGTTCCAGACAGCCTTTGGCTAGTGTGTTGCCATCCGTCCCCCGAAGTACAGGTGCAGCCATCACTGCCCCCACTGTTGGTTATGTCTGGAGCAGGAGTGGGGAGGGGGGTATGGCTGGGTGAGGCTAGCCTTGCCAATTAATTTTTTGTATTAGCATTTTCAAAATTATCTACATAGAGGAACTACTGAAATATAGCTTATGTTAACTAGGACTAAACATCATCTGTCCAGACTTAAATATGCAAAGAGTTATTAAACTCAGTGGTATATTACTTATAAACAGATTGATCCATAGTGACATATTTATTTGGCATGCCAGAGTCCAGCTTGTAAGAATTTTGATCTAGTGGATACTGTTTGGCTCTTCTGCATCACAGTAAATGAGGTAAAATGGGGTACTGTGTTTGTGGCCTTCACAAGCTGTACAGACTTCCGTAATGAATTTTAGTTACCACTCTCTGCTGCATTGTCAAAAGTGTCCCTACTGAAGTTTTCTTGAATGTACACTCTTGAAAGGACAAGCTGTGTGTAAGGAAATTTCCTGGAGAAGCGTGAGAAAGAATTGATCCTCTGCAGGCAAGAGGACACAAACTTCCATGCGATACCTGCTGTACTTGGTGGTGTGTGCTATTACATGTCATGAGTCTGATTTCAGTCAATATAGGAATTACTAACTTCCAGAGCAGATTCAGAAAACATGGTTGTTCATAGAAAAAGAGAGGTAATGATATATTTAAGCACATGTAATTGAGTATTAAGAAATATTTCTTCAACTTCCTGGTTGTTTTTTTTTTTTTCCATTACTGTATATCAGGATAGTTGGAGACTATTTCTTTCCCATTTTAATTGGTAGCAGCTCCTTGACATATATTTTCTTTGTTTCATCATTTTCACTTACATTTTTTTTATGTTTTCCCATTGCTTTTACTTTTTAAGCTTTGTCCACAACCTAACCATGAGAGCTCTGAGAAGCTGTTATTTGTTTACTTTAAGACTCCATCTGCCCAAAAGATGTTTTGAGGAGAGACTGATCGTTTTCCTGTATCTCATGTTTCAGTGATTCTGTAGGCCTTCCTCATGAATAGCAAATCATAAACATTTGGATTTTGAGTGTGTTCGAGTATAGGGATCATAAGTAGCAATTTCAGTTGTGACACTCTACTGGGAAGACATTTGCCTGGAAGTCTATTTGAAAATAACAATGGTATGCTAATTCTCCTTTGAAACACACACACGCTTTTCCACACACTGAATTGCCAAGTGACCAAGAAAGCTAGTGATAACTATTAAGGATGCAATGATTGCAAGATCAAATCATCGCAGAAGTCTCAGGTCATTACACAGGGTCTTAAATTCCTTGTAGGTTTCAGAAACTTCCAAGTGTCCATGATGGTAGCCCTAGGAAAGGACTGCCCATAGTGTTAAAAAAAAATTCCAAGTCATTCTGTCATTCCTGTGCGGTGTACCAAAGGCTGGCATTTGACAAGTAAACTTCAAGAAAAAAGCTTAGAGGAAAAAAGAACAAGTTTGCTTATTCAATAAATTACTTTTATTGCACCTGTTCAACCCTAGTATCATCTTCCTAGAATTCCTGTATTACTTCTGCTGGTGCACTTAAGATTCAGATTACTGTCATGTGATCCATCAAAATGACTTGATCTTACATTGATTCATTACAGTGCACAGACTCTGGTTTCAGTGAGAAAGAATTTAATAATTATAAAGCCCATACCTTTGGAAAATATTTACAAGACTATGTGATGTAACTGAGGTAGAGCAAAGGATATCTATTTCTTTGTTCATATTTATATAGATTCATAGAATCATAGAATCAGTGAGGTTGGAAGGGACCTTTAAGATCATCAAGTCCAACCATTAACCTACCCTGATAAAAACACCACCACTTCTAAACCATGTCCCTAAGCACCTCATCTACCCTTTTCTTAAACACCTCCAGGGATGGTGAATCCACCACCTCAGGGATTGTGAATCCACAATATGTGTGGGTAATTCTTGTTAGAGGTGTCTAGAAATGTAAAATTATAGCAGACTCCCTTTGTAATAGCAGTGCATGTGGGGATTTTCAGAACTATGTGGGTGGCTAGAAATACATCTAGGCTCCTCGGTCTGCTCTCTGAGTTGGTTGGATGCAAGCCAGATGATAGTCACACGAGCCTGGACGTCATGCTGTGCTAAGGCAGTTGTCCAGTTGTCTGAAATGCAGAAAAACTTGGGCTTGTGTACTCTTGTTTTGTAAGCATATTCCAAGGTGTTTTGTTTTTTTCCTCAGAAAAGTCCTATTAATTTCAACTGGGTGTGTGACTTAAAGTTTCTAATCAGTTTTATAATTTCAGACACGCACCAAGAAGACAGTTTCTGCCCAAAACTGACACAGAGAAATGAAACAGCAAAAGATAAAATCATTTAACCAAGGTCACACAGGAAATCTATTCAAAAGTATTAAATAGGTCTAGAGATCCTGAGTTGTAGTTCAGTTTTTTAACCTTACATTCACTTTTGGGTGCAAATGTTCATTTTTCATAGCTGTCTTTTTGACACTGTCGAAAAGCAATTGTTACAACTGTTTAATCTGATCTCTATTTTCTATTGTGAGATAGTTATTAGTGCACTATAAAGCATTGTCTGGACCTCTGATTTGCTGTCAGAATGTCACAATTTGTTTTAAGAGTTTCAATCCATTAATACTAGCCAGAAAGCGTAATAGTTTTTCAGAACATTTGGAATGAGAACCAAGGCTTACGTAGATTTCTTTGTATGGATATACATTCAGGAAAAAACAGTGGGGTCACAGAGCTTGACTCTCTCATTTATATAGCTAACTTGCTTTCAAGGAGTGGATAATGCCTTGTACAACCAGGTAAGTGAGCAAAGTGGGCCTCTGAAAAATCCTGTTCAAACAACGTTATACTACATCTGACAATTACTGCAGCTTCTTTGAAAACGTTGGTGTTTCTATTGTTTTAATGTGGGAAACATAATATTCTTTGCCTTTCTTTTTGAAAGATACTCTGCTAAGAGACTAGACTGCTGCAGTCAAGATGTACTATAAAGATAAGAATTCTGTACGTTTTTAGCAATCTTTTTTGATAGCACATTTAGAAACTAAGTCAGTACAATGAATTATCATCTAGACAAATTCAGAGTTGCTGTATGTATCTCAGGACACTTCAACAAAGTTTATTGTGATTCTTTGCGGAAAGCTGTTAGTTAAAATGATGGATGGCATTCCAAGAACCATCTAACTTTACCACAATATATGGTTCTTCTTAAAAGGAAACTATCACATTTTTTAAGTTATTGTTTTTTCTGTTTTAAGCTCCTAATATGACACTTCTAAACACAATTTCTTTCTAACTTTATTTTGCTCTTTGCCTTTTGACGCACACCGTTTCTTTACCTCTTTAATGCCATTGGCATATTTGACTTTAGGCTGTAGTTATTCTGCACAGCACTATGAGTCAATGATGTCAACATGACTTCAGAATAAGATTTGTTCTTCAGCTTGGTGTTCCCACTGAAACCTTGTTGAGGTGACCTTTTTAATTTTTTGTCAGAAACATCCATCTTGATAAATAACTAAACTGTTCTAGGAAATCCCAACTATTTCATTCTGATCACGGGTCTTTACCTTACTTTTTGTATGTATTATTCATCAACATGAAATAGAGCAAACATGAAAAATACGGTGTATGTAAAATGTGGGTTTTCGTAAATGCATTTTGTAGATTTCAACTGAGCCAAGCACGTGAGTCTAGCAATCTGAACTGAACTTGCTCTGTAAGCTGAAGATGGAGGATGTTATCCAGTGATCAGTCTGTGTGCTGCTTAACTTTCTGACTATGACAGCTCTGAAGAAATCTTGAAATATTTTGACCAATTTCTAAAAAAAAAATTTAAAATAATCTTAAGAAATCTTAAGATTCCCTATATATTTTGTAAATAGCTGTCTTACAAAGCTAAGTTAGAAGCCATAATTTTCAGTAATGTAAATACTTAATAATTCCTTGTGATTGTAACTTCTGTGTTAAACTCTGTCCAAAGTTGTCATTTTACTTTCATACTCATCTGGATAACTATTTGCCACAACGTAACTGGCCTTGGATGGTTCGAGGACTGTTACTGAAAATGGAAACAATGAGAAACTTGATGGCCATTAAAAGAAAGCTTCCAACAGAACATTTTAGAAGCAGGTCTCGTGTATATTTACGTTTGTTTGTCTCATAGGCTGCAAAACTGTTTGTAAAATACTGTGCTCAGTATGTCTAAGCCGTCTGAGTCAGCTTTAGTGTGACCTGTTCAGTTGCATTTCTCATCACAGATCCGCTAAACTGTATGACATTGATGGATGCTTTTTTCAAAGATCCCGATATACTATGCTTTCTCTAAAAGTAAGTGCAAATTAAGGCCAAAAACCAAAAAAATGAGCCCTTTTCAAATATTTTTGTCCCACCCACTCATCATTCTCTAGTCTTCTCATTTATTATATGCGTATATATGAAAGAGCTAGAAATATCCCAAATCAATGTATTAAGCTGAACAACTCATGGACCAGCTACCACATTGAGCTATTCCTTCTGTAATTGAAGTCAAGCAAAGTGCAAAATAATAATTAAAAAGAGGTATGTATATAAGGGTTTCAACTGGAAAAAATACTGCTGTTCAAGGGAATCCCTGCTTCTGGATTAGGAACATCATTTCAGCCACTGCAGAACTCAATGCATGGGTAGTTTATTTGTTTAGTGACAAATTGGCTGTTAACTGCTGAAAGTGATGATCAAATAAAGAAAAATGGCTTAGCTCTTGGCAGCTTGTACTTTATCCATGATCTCTTAGCTGAAAATTCCTGGTTGTCAGAGTTCCAGAAGTCATTTGTGTGTTACCTATCGAGCTGTAGGTACCTCAAGAAAAAGAAATTGCATTATGGTTACTGGGACAGATTAGGAATAGGAAGAGAATGAAGTGTTTTCTTCTGGATGGTTCTTCACTAAATTGAAGGTATTATATTGAAAAAGAAGAGAAGGTTGCAGGAGAGGGAACTGTGATGGTTTGGTCAATCTGGGTTGCTAAATCCTGGAGTAAAAGAGTGAGTGCACTGGAGACTTCTGCTTATCTTTAGACTTTTAATCATATTTGTTTTGTCACGAGGAAATTAAGTTTAAAATGTAATTTACCCTGCGAAGCACTAAAACAGGGTTTAACAAGCTACCACACAGGTATGAAAGATGATGTGTAAGGAAGCCCTTTGTGAGTGGCACAGAGCAGAGCCGGCAGAGGGCCAGGAGTTTATAGCCAGGAGCCGTGGCATCTTGAGAAGAGGCATCTGTGAGAAGCAGTTGCTGCCAGCTCCCACTGAGGTCCAATCTCACTCAGAGCTGGAAGCTCCTGCCTTGCACATAAGCAAGATTCTGGGGATCCACAGCATCTTGCCTGTGTGAGAGGGAGAGTCTTCCAGTTCCACCAAGTGTCAGCTGTCACAGTACACTTTAATTTGTAAAATAAAAATACAGACCAGTACACACCCCTCTTGAAAGATGCATGAGCTAATGGATAGGACAGTCAGAACAGATAAGCAAAGAGAAAGACGTTTACTAAAATGCTTTAAAAATTCTTATGTTAAAATAGCCAAAAAATAAAGAAATATTATGGTTAATTCACTGCTAATCTTGAGGATTTGTCTAGTAAAGTCAAACAGTTGATATAACTGCAGTTGTATTGTGCATGATTCATCAATGAACTGCTGGTTGTCTTCAATGATGTTCCCATAACTGAAGGGGAATTTTTACTCTTATTTTCTAAACAAAACTTGCATGGTAACTATCATATTTGTGGGTTGACTGGTCATTGCTAAAAGTGAGCATATTCTAGTGCTCTTTTATTTAGATTGCAGTCCTTGCCCAAGAGCTCAAGCTGTGTTTAGAATTCTGAATTCGAGAGTTCTAAATTGCAGGTTATTTGCAAATTAACACTTCTGCTATCTGAGCATAATATCTTTTATTGGTTTCATTTTAGAGATGGACAAATTGAAGTACAGAAAACTAGTGATTCTGCAAGTCACAAAACACAGTACTAGCAGTGTATTGCAAGTCACTTGTATCTGGAAACTTCCCTTCATTTTGAAGACGTATCTGTAAGTAAAAATATGTTCCTTTAAAGAGAAAGCCCAGACGCTTGCTATGATGACAAAAAGTCTTATTCCTGGGATTCTTGTGGTTTCTTTTCATATGCCTGACTGGGATGCATGAAAATTATAGCTGGACCTAAAATGGGTAGAATTTGGAGCTTAAGTTTTGACTTTCACTGGCTTTCTTGCATTTCTTGCATTTTGTCCTGAACGTAGTAAAGCTGACAGTCAGCTTTAAT
This sequence comes from Vanellus vanellus, assembly GCF_965231255.1. Classification (NCBI taxonomy): domain Eukaryota; kingdom Metazoa; phylum Chordata; class Aves; order Charadriiformes; family Charadriidae; genus Vanellus; species Vanellus vanellus. Next base: position 9,540,241 of record NC_138915.1, on the reverse strand, counting down.
TTTTGTGAGTTCAAAAGTGTAGGTCTTCTTCCTGTGAAGTCCTGTGATTGCGAATTTCCCTACTGCTGAATGATAACTTATTCTTTTATAGTTACTGCCTGGATGACAGAAATGTGTGTTTCCTTATGGCTAGTTCTGTGGCTTCAAGATTGGAGTCTCTATTACCTGATTAATATGTTTTATACTGCTGCAAACTGTGAATCTCCGTACTGAGGGTAGAGGCCTCCCATGCCCATTTACAGGTATATGAGCTGCATACAGAATGCAAACTGGTATGCAAATGTTTATGTACTTCCATTGGAATTATGTCCTTAAGCTTAGCGAGCTATTTTATGCAAAGTGAAAGAAGACATAGTGAGATGCATGAAAAAATTCACGTTTTTCTGACTTTATTAATACTTGCATTTTTTCCATTCTAATTCTTTTAGAATGCATTTTCTGTATTAAGCGTATTTAATTTGGAGGATTTTGGGGGAGGAAAGTGCAATGAATAGTTTCTTTGGAGATACATTAAAATGTTGACAGATTTGAAATAAAGCATACAAGTTTCCTACGGAGATTCATACTTACTACTGTGTGATCTGCTGTATTATCCGTAAAAAATGTCATTGTACATAGAGAAACAAAAAGACCTTCAGCAGATTGTTTTATTGAACTCTTAATAGATATTAAGAAACATAACGCCAGCACTTCTGCCACATTGCTGTCATTAAATAATAAATCATTGCTGTAGCTGCCTAATGGGATATGTAGCAGTGCTGATGGTGGCAGTCTAGACCTGAGCTGAAGTGGATTAATTTAAAACATAGAGCAAAAATAGTAGATAGCAGTGCTCAGCAGAGCAGTTTTGGGGCTAGAACCTGGCGACTAACCACAAGAAAGAAGATAACAGAAGTTAGATCTAACTAAAAAATGATAACGATGTCTTTCACAGTCCTTAGATATCCTCCAACATCTAATTATGAAACTGTCATATAAGCATTAATGGATGTATTTTCAACAGTCCTATTTGTCTGAGATATCCTATCCTAATATAAAGATAGAAAGGGAGGCACTAGAAGACAAGTGGCTTTATCCCAGAAATGGTTATGACCTGTACCTGCCTTTTATCCCAAAGGAGGTACAAATGCACGGGACTGGAAAGTAAGGTCTTATGGTACTTATTCCTTATGCAGGGCCTTAGTCACGTAAGTTTTTTTGTGTTTTGTTTTTTTGTTTAGCAGGATTTGCTAGTTAGGTATCTTTCCAAGCAAGCAAAGCTATAGGGTTCTGTGCTTCTGCCTTGTGTCTAAGCCCAATTAGAAAGTCCTGTCTTTGGAATTGAGACATGAGAGTAACATACCTAGATGAGAGCTACCTCCTAGTCAGGCACAGTGGGTCTATCTGACCCGACTACCTCAAGTGATGCACTCTTGAGATGCCATCAGTGGTGTGGCCTGTTGTATAGACAATGCATTAAGCAGAGATGCATGTAGCCATCTACCAATATGGTTATGTGTAGCATTTGTAACATGAAATACTTTGTCAAATTATTAAAGTTTATCCATTTTTAAAAATTATTTAACAAATCCTTAAAAACAATCTGTTCAAAGACAATAGACTGCTTGGAAAACAAGAAAAAGAGATTGTGAGGAGTATGGCAGTAAAAAGCCAAGAAAACTGAAAGCGGTTGTTCTGTCTGTGACTTTTGTTGTTTGCTGTATGAAGGAATCTGTTAAAATGTGCAAATGTTGAATTTGTGAAAATAATCTGCACATAAAAATCCTGTGATAGTAATCAGAACTTTCTGGTTCAATAGACTATGGGGTTTTTTTCGTATTAACACATCCTGTACACATGTTCCCCAGTTGAAGATCCGGAGCCGCTCACAGCAGCAAGTTAATATAAGGGGATTTAGAAGCCCGTATTTATTGGTGGCAGTTGTGGAACCAACATGTGGTCTAACTCTAACTGGTGTTTCCAACGCTGTTTGGGTCTGTAAGGGAAAAAAGGAAAAAGTGACTGGTGCTGCTCTCATTATCCTCATACTGTATGAAAACAAGGTACAGTGTTTTAATGGATGTGTTGGCTGAGACTTCTGTTGGAGAGGCCTTCAGCTGATGAACTGTGGCCTTGCTAGAAGCTGTAACTGCAGCAACAAGGAAATACTGTCGGTTTTCTACAAGTCATTGTTGAGATTTACTTGTTCGTGTTTGTTTAATTATAGTACCTTGCTGGCATTTCTTTACGTTCTTTGTTTGTGACAGCATCAAAGAATGAAGAAGATTTTGTTTTACATCCTTTGGAAACATAAAAAACACTTTTTCAGTTAGCTATCTCACAAATCAAAACAGGCTATCTTGTTAAATGTACTTTAATAAAATAATTTTAAAGCAGCTCTTTCGCAGATCATGAATTGGCAAGTCTTAGCATTTAAATTCAAAGTCAGAAGTTTAGATGTTTCAATGGAAGGAGAAACTGAATCTATTTGGTATTGTCTTAACAAAATACTTGAAGTAGCTACTGGATTGCAAGTAGCTTGTAACTGACTAACAAGGCACTATGAGTAGATCATTTATATAGCAGACACAATTTCTGGCAAGAGATTTTCCTTAATGTGAAAGTACGGTGCTTTTGGCATGATGCAGCTACCTTTGATCTCTGTAAATGACTAGCAGTAAATTTTGAATGTCAGAAACTGACCACTAGGATGTCTTAGGGAAGACGAATGGATGTGATGTTACCTTGCAAAACCTGCAGAGCATTACCAGGGCTCATATTTTGGTGGGAATCTATGGAAGGCACTTGATGGTAGTTAGGCTACATATTTGTAAAAATACATATAGTAAAGCACTCTTCTTCAAATATGGCAGCGAAACTAGTACTTTCACAGTGAATAAATCAACCTAGACTCAGAGGATAAGATGCTGATGTTGCGTTCCCTTCTCTTTCAATTTCACTTCAAAGTGGTAAGAATGGGTTTTCTTAGTACTTTTTAAGGCACTTAAATTCTTTTAAGTGCTTTTCTCCTACTTGAGTGAAATAATTCACAAGATTTTGCTATGTTTAATCAAAACAGGATTTTCAGATACCTTATTTTGATAGTGATTTCATTTGTGATATTGAAAAATAACTTTGCATATTTTTTCTTGAAACTGCATTGTCTTGTATTTCCGTGTTGAGTACTTGCAAACTGTTTCATGAATAATAGGAAACCTTATTGCAGGTAAAGTGCATACTTCTGTGAGACAGAAACTGCTGTTCTCTTGATTTCATAGTATTATATATTGCATTTATTATTGGTGTGGGTTTTCTTATATTGTGTTCCGCTCCCTTCCTTTTACTCACTTAAATTCAGAACTTTAAAGTTCTGCAATTTATGAACTGAAATTCTTTGAGGAACATATTTCATAAGAAAGCGTACACCATTTTAATGAAGAATATGTTGGAAGAAATCTTCTAGTCCTAGGAATTTTGTCTGTTGATAGTGTTGATGGTGTTGTTTGAGCAAACCACATACAAAAGAATAGACAAAAAATGCACTTCTAAAGCTACTGTTTCTATTTAAATTTTTTCCTAAATTTAGTTTTCAAAATTAAATTTGAGGTACACAGTCAGAATCCAAATATATTTGATTTACAGCTATTCCATATTTTCAGTAATTAAAAAAAACATGTTTTATTACTAGTATAACTGAATCTGTAAGCATGAAGTATAAAACTGACAAAGTCAGAGACTTAGGACATTCTGTATTTTACAGAGTTCTTTCCTCCCCTAGCATTTCATCAAAGCCACAGTCTTTATGTAAATTTAAGCACCTTACAACAAACTAATAATTTTATTACATTCTTTCCATTTGACAAGCTTTATCTGCTTGGAAATTTAAAATTTCATTACAGAGCTAGGATAGTTTTGCTTTAGAATATTCAATTTCTGGTCTCTGTCTACAGTCGGTACTGAATATGTTTACAAATAATGGGCTAAGTCTTCCATGATTTATTCTTTGAAATAGTCTAAATGATCAAGCTCTACAGTATTTAGTGCAATGCTAGCTAAATTTATTTTGTGTATCTATCTATACACATATCATAAGCAAATTAGTACAGTTACAATGTGAAAACACATATATGTTACATATCCATAATGCTGAAGAACTAGTAGAACAAATCCCTGTTTTGAAGACTATTCCTTGTCTTTATACATGTACACACTAACATTCAACCCCAGGTGCTGTACAGTCTGAAAAAAATATCTTCTGATGTTATGTTGTTACATTGATGTGGCCCACGTTTATACTGGAACTGTGACCTAGACTGCGACTGTGATCCATCAAAACCTTTAATAAAGTGCTTAGCTTAAGTATGTGAATAATCCCTTTGAAGATCAGTGGAACTGCTCAAGTGCTTAAGACTATGTGCATGCTGTAGTATTTTGCTAGGTTGTGGCAAAACTTCCTGCAAGCATGTGATGAAACATACTGCAGTTTTAACACGCAGTACATTTCAACAGTTATTCTGATGGTTTTATCTAATACAAATTTAAACGTACAGACTTTTCATCTGTGTTTTACAACAGTATTCTTGCGCTAGATGCAACTGCTCAAGTATATGTCTTCAGGAGGATGGATAGAGTTTTATCCATTAGGGGCTGTAAATCATGAACTCCTCATTGACCTCTAACACGTGGAAGAATCAAAGAAGGTGGAAAATGGTTCTGGTTGTTAAGGACAAGAACAAAAAAAGAACCAAACATCACAAGTTGCAACAAGGAAAGTTCTTACTAAACTTGGTGGAAAAAACCCCCAAACTTCACAACAGGGAACTCCAGCACTGGAACAGGTTGTCCGGAGATGTTGTGGATTCTCTGCTCTTTGAATTAGTCAAAGCTTGCCTGGATAGACCCTGAGCAACCCAGCCTAGCCCTGTTTGGAGCAGGGTATTCAGACTAAATGACCTCCAAAGGTTCTTTCCAACTCAAGGTGTTCCACAATTGTAGCATAGTTATTACTGCACTAGGAAAGGTAAAGATGCGGAAAGGAGTGCATTTAGCAAAAGGGATCAGTAGGAGCCAGAAATAATTCTGCAATTATGTTGTTAATAAGAGCAAGACTTGGGTTTGTTATTCAACAGAAAATTAAAGCCATCAACAACAGTCAGCAAAAAGCCTATAGTTCTGGTGGGTGGTTTTGGGGTTTTTTTGACTTAGACCTTACGTTCAACAGTGGCTATGCAAAACTTAGCAACAAAGTGGTAAAATTTCAATGACTGCAAGGAAGAAAAGGCTAGAGGGGAAAGAGATATGCTAGATATTTTCTAAAGAACTGCATCTGTTAAAAATGTTATCCTAAAACTGATAGTGAAGTTATTTAAATGCTTGGCTTGCTGCCCACGTTTAGAGTACATACTTTGCGTAAGGCACCTATGGTATCAGACTGGCTGTACACTGAATATAGAGCCGCTTTCACATGGATGGGCTGAAGCCTGGCCATATACCAGTCTAAAATTTAAGCCTGGCCATATACCAGTCTAAAATTTAATAGTTGGAGTTTCATAACAGTATTTGGCTCAAAGACACAGTAGTGCAATTCTAGCTGCTATTTTTCTCAGAATATTTGTCTTGGTCCCACCCATGAGACTGTAGTAGTGTTTAAGATGGAAGTGGAAGAATTTATGGAATAATCAGTGCATAGTAGTAAGTGTAGAAGACATTCCAGGCGTATTGGGCAGCATTTGCTCTTCCAGATACATGCTTTCAGAACACCCCTCCGAAGTTTGCAGTTGTTTGCCTTATTGCTAAATGCTGCTTTAATTTACACAGTCACTGCACCCTTTGTCTTTGACAAAGCTTTGTAAAGCTTGAATAGGAGAGACATTGCAGAAAACAACTACGATAAATGTGTAATTTTCAGTCTCAGCTTCAGTCTTACTATTTCTTTCTTACCTTCACTTTTAATGTAACAAGTTTCCATTTAACACAGTTGTTTTTATGCTTTTTGCCTTGCCTCTGGTAAAATTGAAATGCCACCCTTCCAGTGTATGATTTGTGTTGCTCTTCACATTGAACTTCATGATTATGTTCTCAAAGTTCATTGTTCTTTAACCTTCAAAATGCCTACAGACTAATTTAAGAATGTGTGAAAACTGTTACAGATAGCATTAAAACTGGTAAAAAAAATTCTGTACAGTTCGTCCTTGACATACATTACATGCTTCATTAATTTAAATATGTAATTTGTATTTGCATTCTTAAAAATAAATTCTTCCCTCAGGTATAGATAAACGAGATTCATTCATATCAGTAGGGATTGCATGTACATACCAAAGTGTGATGTACAGTCCTTACCACAATAAGTCACTATGATGTCTTTTTCAAACTACTTCCCTGAAGATGTCAAATGTTGGTTTTCTTTTTATCTCAGTTCCTTTCAAAAGAATAAGCCCATTTTTATTTTCTTCCTAATTGTCCTGCTTCCAAATGATGCAAACTCCCAAACTGCTAAATAATTCTAGTTGTGTTGATCAGGAATTATCTAACTAGATATTTTATTGGTCAGATTTCTTTAAACCGGAACTAGACTGTGTCTCCTGGATTAATTGTAGCTCTCAGTGACTGTGTGTCTGGAGTAATTGAACATATATCATTTACCCCCAAAATATTAAAGGGCAGGTTGTTATTTCTTGCCTAACTTGAATTAATAATTTACTCAGGTTTTACATTACCTAGTTAATCTTATATACTTGTGTAGTTACTCTTTGAATGGTAAGGAACTCTTGAGGCTTATAGCTTCCAGAAACAATTTTTAGCTGAAGTAGTGTTTTAGCTATTTGTTATCAGTAAATAATTGTATCCCAAATCACAGATAAAAAAAGGAGTATGCAATAATTCCTCTTTTCTCTAAGTTGTTGTTGCCTTTTGACAGAACTAGTGAAAAATCTCCTCCTTCCTCCTTGTTCAGTGAGGCATTTACTTTTTCTTTGCTGTGACTGCATAATGAGGGCCTGCTGAGACAGTGTGTGTAATGCATACTTGTGTGCATCAAAACCATGGGAGCTCAGACTTTAATCATAGGTCTTTGTTTACATGGAAAAAAAGAAGTTACGTGGGTGTTCCACTTATATTGTGGAATTCTCCTTGGGACTGGTTATGCATTTCATATCACATTAAAAACAAGATTTTTTTTTAAAACTTGGTTTGAATGCATGTTGGTATGAATCTCAGGAAACACCTGAAAATTAAATATATGATTTATAAATACAAAATTATTAACCATTATTCAGGAAAATATTAATTTTCTGGTTTTTAAAAAGCCCCTGTTCTTGACTGTGCTCAAGTTATTTGTATTTGCTGTATGGCTTTAATCCCAAGGCAAAAACAAGGAGCTTGAATTTGGCTGATGCTTAGCAATTCTTCACAAGCTATGTATGCAGGTGTTCTGTCCAAAATCTGTCCAATTGCCCAGGTGCAGATGACTTTCATGTTCTCTAGTTCTATTCAACTATGGGTTGAAAACAGAAGATTTCAAAATCCAAATCCCATTCTACCATGAAATCTTACTCTTGCTATAAGCATGTGCTAAAGCTATTAGGAGTGTTGGTGACTTTTTCTAATCAGGTCAGGTGCCAATACATCTAAAGATGCAGCTCTCCATTATATTGCCTGATACCTCATAGCGAGGACACCATCTCGGAGCTGTGGTTCCTCAAAAGTGAGGAAGGATATTTGAGAGACAGTTTAGATGAAAGTTCAACTTTCTCTCCTTATTGACATCAATGAAACCAATAATGGTATGTAAAATATTACAGTTGCCTCTGGGTACATCTTTGCTCACGTGTTCTGATCCACGCCTTACAAGACATAATTTAATCCTGTTTTTCTTTCTAGTGAGTTTTTTACCTTGTTTTTTCCTTAGATGTCAACAATATCTTAAGCAAAATGCAGTTGACAAAATTAATTTAATTTAAAATTATTTTAAGATTCAGTTCAATGCCCACATCTTGTTGTTACAAATATCAGTACGGATGCACTGAATATCTGTGTCAGCCGTGGAAGTTAGCTTTCTAGAACCTACTGATTTCTTTGGTTAATAGGACTTAAGTTTAAAGAAATTTGCAAACAGAATCCACAAATAGCCAGTGTTTCAGTTCTTAGCTGCATTTCATGCTTTCAAAATCATGGATTCTGCATTGTTTCAAAAATCTTGTGCTTTTGTGAATTATTCCTGTTCAGGGGACATACAGTACACTCACTCTGGACAGTGCCCCAGTGACCGCTGTCTGAAAAGCTGAACATCTTACAATGTCTGCAGGAAAATCACTCCCAGAATCAGCAAGCCTCTGTGACAAGACTTAATTTATTTTAGCTTTTGTAAAAGTTTTTGATTACACAGCAGCTGCCAAGATCTAAACTCCCCCACCCACTTCAGGGCAGATTTTCTAGTTACCCATTTTGTAATATTTGTAATTTTTTATCCATTCCCCTGGGCATGATAAAAATCACATAGAAGGTTTGCAACCTTTTTGCGGGGGGAGAGAGGGGAAATAGTGATATTTAATTGAGAGATACCTCTCGTAGGACAGCCTCAAAGTAGTGTAAGTACAGATAAAAAAACACCCTTTTCTTTGCATACTGTGACGAGCGACTATTTTGATGTTAATGGTACCGTCTATTTGGGAGCTGACTGCCATATAAATACAGCATGTAGGGCAGGTACAAGGAATGTTAATGTTTTCTGACAGAGGCAAGCTATAGATCTAACAGATTCAGGACAGTCTTACCTTTGAATTGTGCTTTGGCTAAAATGCAGTCCAAATCTTACCTTACTTCAGGGGCTGTACTTGCAAGTTATGAACACATTAATAATGCCTCCCCGTTACATAAGTGTCTATTTTTTTTGAGCGAAGGGTGAGGCAGACCTGTGATATATTACTCATCATATTAAGGTATTTATTCCCAGGTCATATTTTGCTCTTTAATCTTTGCCATCAAATAATTTCCTATGTTAGAGAAAAAGTGCCTTCCCTGGCAAAATTAAAAATACAAAATAAAGGTATAAATAACAATAACTAAAAGCATTTTGAATTTGTATGCATGCTGTGTCATGGGGTGGCTCCAGCATGGGAAAGGAGTGCTACTGTATGCCAGTTTAAATACTATTAAGCAACTGGACATTTCTAGGAATCTTTTGGCAGAAGTTATATAGGAATATATATTACAAATATCACAAATTATTAATATATTAATTTGAAAAACAATTACATCATTTCAATCAAATCAAGCTTAATCAAAGCCATTTTGATGACTGTATTTCATTCTTTTGAAATACGGTAGGCAGCAAAAGCATAACTAGCTCAAAGTATTCAAAAGAAGAATTAATTTGGTGCCTACTGCTCTGTAGCATTACTGTTCAGGCACTCATACTGTGACTAATTCAGTTTTTAAAAAAATCTTTTGTTTTCAAATCACTTTATTTTTAATGCTTTATGGCATTACTTGAAATATTAGTGTTATAACAAGAAAGTTACTCCTGGACCCCCAGTGAAAGCATTTACAGTAGATGATTGCATCTTCAGATGTTTGTTTAGCAAATGAATGTCAAGCTCTCAGCCAGTCCCTTTTAGGGCAGTCAGGTTTCATTAGCCTGTTGGATATCTCACAGGTTCTTGTGTAACTACAGTTAGAACCAAACTACAAATGGTATTTTTCCGAAGACTGGAAAACAGACTTTGGTTTATGGGGGGAAAAAAAAATAAAAAATCCTCTCTCCTGTATTCACAGGATAAAAACTTGTATGTTCAGAGATCCACTGCCTGGAACAATGCAATGATAGAAATTTAAACTCATAGCTCTGCAGTATGGTTTAAAAAAAAATAACAGCTCTTGAACATTTTCAAGATGCATTTAGCTCTGCTCTGCTTTAGGGATTAAGAGGACATCATTATAATTTGTGCACAGCTCTGTGTTTACTGTGAAAGAGCTTGCTTTGTAATTTATGCACTGTGATTTTGCAGGGGGCATCCAATAGTGTTGCAATGTGCAAATGTGTTTTGATTACTTTTTAAGGAAAAAACTTAAAATGAATGTGACAGGATTTTTTTTTTAAGCTAACACGTAAATTAATCACCTTTTGAGATGATTCTTTGAACACTTCAAGCCATTTTAATACAAGGACCTTTTCTTACTTTCTACAATGGATGAATGAACCCATTGTCAAAACTGCATTCAGTATATTATGATATCCATTTAATGTCTTTGTTGTCAAATTAAGATCAAATGCAAAAGGCTAATGAGTACATTCAGTACTGAAGTGTATTTTCTAAGGATGACATTTTCATTTCAATGGGAAAAAAATTAGAAAACTGCACATTAACACTGTGCCTCCCTTTATTTCTCAAATTCCCTTTAATAAGGAAATAACTTGTGGAATTTGGCAGAGTTTCCCTTAACTATGAGATAAAGACCATACATAAACAATAATATCCTGTTGTACTTGGTACCAAATTAGCTGACTTTCGTTGCCCCCAAATAGAAATGTGTAGTCTGGCTGCTTGCAGAGTTCATGCTTGGAATTCCAGAAATAACAATATTGAAGTAGACCACTTCAAAAGTGGTTGTTCATCATCAGAAAACTTTTTGACTGTTTGCTGACTGTTGATCTTCACACTCTTCTACATTTAGAGTTTCTTTGAAATCACAAAAGAGGCACATGCTTTGTAAAGGAAGTATTTTATGCTCAAAGGGCAGGTGTGCTGACTAAGTCATCATTCGATAATTAAGAATTATGGTTATCCTTGGGAAATATGGGTTACTTTGAATGTGGAGGGGAGATGGCTTCTGGCAGATAACGAGGAAGTATTATAGTAATATTTCACATCTTTGCTTATTGATCTGTGTGTACTGTACAGTGCTCCTTAAGTAAATATTAACTTTAACAGAATGATGCATCTAGTGTCTGTACTACTGTTGTCTAATGATATCACTTACCACTAAATTCTCAGGAACCCCTGCGAGATAAATTTATATGTGCTGTTAGTTTTGCAGTAGGGGAAATTGCGACACACAGACATAAAAAAATATTTTTGCCTAAGTGATAGAGCCAACGTGCATGCCTTCAGACCACATTCTTTCCTACAGTAGTAAACTGTTGTCATCTTTGGACAGCTACTTAAGTTGTTATGTTAGATATGATGTTGCTCAACAGCCCATTTTCATTTTGCTTGTGTTCACACATCTCCAGTAGTAATTACAGTGGCACAGAATGAGTTCCCTGATTGCCTTCCTCCTTTTTATCACTTGGAAAGTTGTATTTCGACTGATTTTCTTGACTTTCCAGTAAATGTAGGGTAATAGGGAGCTAAGGTCACAAAAGGCTATTGAATATTGTAAAGCAGATGGAGCACGATTGCTATAATCTGAGGACTATGTTGAAGAGATTGCCTTAAGATTTGCAATGGAGTAAAAACAAAAGTGAAATATGTGATCATCAGTGGAGGGAAGCTGTGACAGACACCTGCATGGTGATTTGCATGGGTGATTGTAGAATCCCGTAGGGCTTTCCCCTACTGGTTGGTAATGGAGGATTTATGTGATTATTGTCTCTGGGAAGTGGCACGCATGGGAACAGTGTTATGATTTTGTGTGTTGATGGCAATACCTGGAGTCTTCATATTTCTTTCATCCCGGTCAGTTTGTAGGTGATGTATGCGCTGCACTAACCATAGCATAGTAGTCAATTCCTGTAGATACTGAGCACGTGCTATTCCCCCTGCACTGCCTTAGTGCCGTCACCTGCCTGTAGCGCTGCTGTTCCTTTGAAAGGGTGGGGAAATTTGTTTTGGAGCAGCTCTGTTCTTTATTTTCTGAGAAATCATACAGAGTTTTACTGAACGGTTACATACCTGTTCTCAAAACTTGCAGCATGGATAAGATAAACCCACCTCTACCACCTCTCCCTTTCTGTATGCATAGGCCAGTAACAAGAGAAATCAAGGGATAAGTGTGATAATATCCCCAGTAAACTGTTGTTCATGTCTATGTCTTCATGTTAGCCAACCTAACAGATCAACAGATTAACAGTTCTCTGAGTTATAACGAGATTTGGAGAAGAGCTAATTGACTTAACCCAGAGAAGCCGGAAGAAATACTCATTGTGTGGAGAAAGCAAAAAAGAAATAACTGAATAATAATTTCCTCTTAAAAAAAAGTTGTGGGGCTGCCAATTTGTTACTCAGCTGCATTTAGTTATGTAAGATTATACTCATACAGCAACAGGGGGCCAACGATGCCTTTTGTTCCCTTTGTTCTCTCTACCTTCTAGTGAAATGAAAACTGGTGACCTATTGGACTACATATGCTGAGTATTTTGAACTTGATACCTGGAAGATTTCATTTCCCTAGGCAACAGTAATTTGTATAAGAGAGGGGACATTTGAGCTGTGGTATGGCCGAAGATTCCCTAGCTCTGGAACTGGAGACTGGATTTGTTATCTTTAAGGTCACACTGCAATGACAGTCATCCTGAATTTACAAAGGCAGGATTTGGGGTTGAAAGCTGTGAAATAGCAGTATTTCTGGTAGGTTCTGTTAGATTTACTGAACCATTTGTTATTTATAAGTGGGCCATGGCATCGAATGAACTGCATGATAAGGATCTTCTCCAATAAAGAGTTTTATTTACTATTGCATTTTAATAGTTATTCATGATGGTTCTAAATGCATTTAAATATATTTTTAATGAAAGAAAATTTCCTAAACAGTCTTATAGCCTTTGTAATCTGAAGTAAAATGCTTCTAAAAAGTTGTTAAAAGAAATTTCACATTGATCTGAATTTTTTAACCAAATGGGTGTTGCATATCTTCTTAATGGGACTTGGTGCAGTCCAGGTGGTTTGTGTCTATTTTTGCTTTTCTTTCTGCCTGATTTTGTGCACATGTGTATGGATGCCCATTTCAAGAAATACAGGGGAGTGAAATGCCAGCAGGACTTCCCCAGGAAAGCAACCAAAATTTTCACTGTTATTGATTCTTCCAGTTGATTTGAAAAGCTAAATTTCCAAATCATTTAAGGTTTGCCTGGTGTCGATAGTAGAAATACTACAGAACAAGGGGGATGCACATAGGCCTGTGCTTCTGGTGATCCCACCAGGAGCAGCCTGAAGATAATCTGCTTCCAATTAACATGTCAGTATTAAGTGTGCATAGCAGCCTTCAATAAATATTCTGTGCTGACAGCGGTTTGTTGGAACCTAAGTCTGGGAACCAGTGCTGTATCAAATTGAAAGTGTGTTGGGATTTTAGACATGTGAATTATAATGACCAGAGTTGCCAACTTTGCCAGGAACTGCATTTAATATCCCTAGTTTTACAGAACTTGCAAGGGATCCTGAAGGATTTTTTTCAAAAAAGTATAGGCCCTTAGTTTATTACACTGTATCAAGTTCTGAAGGAGTGAAAGAAAGTAGATTTTCTCTTAATACATAGCTAGGAGAGCAAAGTACTCGTTTTTAATAAAATCTCTTGTAATAATCTTATGGTTGCATTCATTTTGTTTAAGTGGCAAAACAAATATTCTTAAATTCAGAGATTTTAGCTTTACCTTGCATGTAGTTATTCACAAGCCTGTTTCAGAAGATGTTAAATGGATATCTGTTATATTAACACTATTTTTGCTCTGCTATGCATTTGATATAAGCAATGAATAAAGTGAAAAGTTAATACAAAATAGATACTGGTTAATATTTCAACGATAAAGATATCCTATCCTTTTGAAACAGCTGAAGCTAATATAGAATAGTAGGTTGCCTTTTCTGCTTACTCTTAGGCTATGTTTTAATGGTGGTCTTCATGCTGAACTTAGATCGGTACTAAATGAGAATATAATAATTTGTTCCATTTTAATAGTACTTCCCTCACGCTGTCTTTCCTTTAGTCTCTTCAGATCATGATGCTTTTCTACTTACTTTCTGTTTTTTTTTTTTTTAACACAAAGACCGGATGTTTCTAAATCAAATTTAATTCATTGTGTTTTAAAACCCAAGAAGCGGGTATTTCTACAGAAGGTGCTTGGTTGTCAAAAGCTTATAGTAAATATTAGGAGAGATAGCAGTTAATCTTTCCATTTAAAGACTCGTTTGTCTATCACATTCTTTATTTCTTTATAATACTTTGCTCATGCCCTACTTGGTTGGTCTTAAGATAAAGAATAAACAGACACGGTCACCACAGTTTATTCATCGTTAACATTTTTCTTCTGTTAGTTACCCTATGGTGAACAGCCACTCTTAATTCTGCTTGCTTTTAAAGCCTCTGTTCTAAGGACTTGAGCTTTTATAGATTTCTGTTATTAACACGAGTTTTATTTTCCCATCTATGAATTAACCTGCATATAAAGGCTTGCGCACACCTCTATGATACTCAGTGTGAAGAACGTGAAATAGGAAAATTGTACATTTGTTTTTCTGTGCATTTGAGCATGGATTCCTTATTCAGAGACCATATCTCTCTTTTTTTGAAGCATATAATAAATCTGACTGTGCACTTCATTTGGTCTTTGAAAACAAAGTGCTATCCTCCAGACATGAGCAGGTTTCATAATAGAGGATGTGAAGCAGCCTGTATAGATGTTGTTCTTAAGCTCTTCTTTCTGTTACTTTAATGTCTCCAAAGCTTCTGTGTCCCTTTTCTCATCTGTCGATGCCTTGTACTCTCCTGGGTATTATGAGAAATCAATGTACTTTGTTTCCAACACAGCAAGATGAAAGTAAGAAATTAAAAGGTTTCTAAGAGAAAATATTCGTGTTGGAGGTCTCTATACTCAAATGGTGTATTCTGATAATATCAGTGTACCTAGTTATCCCAACCTTGATCCGAGATGCAGTAGTAGAGAGAAAAATGAAATTGAGAAAGAACAATTAAAATTAAAATTGATTGCAACAAAAAGAGGACACAATATTTTTAATTAAATATATTCATTTATACACATGCATACAGAAAACATTTCAGCAGAAAATATCTATCTGGTTTGATAGTGAAATTGTTTATTACAGGTTTATTCTGGAACAATATTTTCTCATAATCTCTTCCTGCTGAAGACAGTTAAGATGTCAGTATGTTTTCCTATATCCATTAAAACTTATTTTGGTTATCTTTTTAACTACTCAATTTTTTTTTAAAGTTTATTGCTTTGAATGATACAATGATAACCCACGAAGAGTCAGATGAGGTATCTGTGTGGTTCACATTTCTGTGAAGTATGAATTCTGTAACAGAAATTCAGGTTTCATTTGTCTGTCCTTTATTAAGTGTTTATTTATGAGCTTATTATGAATATATGTTTGTCTTAGGTCATCATCCTCTTCTCAGTTACTGTCCAGCTCTCAAAGGCAAGTCACTGAAGACCAGATTTAGTTTCTGACATTTCTTAGGTGAAAAGTAAGAAAGGAAGGAACCTAAGAACACCTATCATGACAAAGCCAAATCTTTTCATGCCTTTCATAACAAAAAGCGGAAATTTGTACAAAGTTAATGTTTAAAAGCCCTTTGCAACTTACAGCTAATTTATAAAAATGCCTCCTGAATGGACACTGTTCTCTAAAGCTTGCCAGGCAGTGGGTGTACCTGGGACTGTGCCCTCGTTAACTTCCCCCAGTGTACAGCAGCCTGCCCTTCTGCCTGTATTCCCTCCTGGTCATTCCACTGCTCCAGCCAGCCCTCACCCACCTGAAGCAGTGAAAGGATGTCACCTTCTGCTTAAGATATGTGCAACTTCTATTGGTGCATGTGAAATTAGACCTAAACATACTGCCCAGTTCCGGTTTTGTTTTGCTTCTGGGTTGTATTGACAGCAGATTCTTTGTTCTTTTCTGTGAATGACTAATACACAAAAAATGTCCATGCTGCCGTGACTCAGGCAAGCTTAAGTTGAACGTTGGCAGGCAAAGAAGCGAACATCTTTTGCCAGGCCTACCTCTCTACCAAGGGACTCTGACAGGGAGCAGTTATCCTTGTCTTCCCCCAAGTCTGCTCCTCTTCTTAGCTAAGCACTAATTAAGCAGGGCTCTTCCTTTTTCGTTCCTCCTTTGAAGTCTGTTGTTCGCCTCTGGGAGAGGCTGATTAGGTACCCAACAGCCCATTAGCTCCTTCCAGACTCATATAATGGGGTGTACAAACCCTGCATTATGCCACTGCAAAATCGTCCCATTGGGAGCCAAAGGACAAAAAGGTTATGGAAAGTAGATTCATAATCTCCTACCCCTTTCCAGTATTGCGTACATACAGTCGTCTGTACACAGTCTGTTGGGCATCTACGTAATCACCCCAGCACAAGTAGAGCGGAACCTTTTTGTAGTGCTTGATTATTAGAGCTGCTGATCACAGAAGAAATCCCACTGAAGTATAATTCAGAGAAGACTGTGTAGGAGTGAAACTTTGCATAAGCAAAGTTTTCATGAATTTCAAGAACTGTTTAAAGTGCCATAAGTGACTTTTCATTATATCTGAGTTAATGGTATGGCCTTCTTTATGCTTCTCTCCCCTGCTTTATCTGCCCCCTTCAGCTTTGCTGATAATGCAAGAGTAGAGTTAGTGGGAAATTTAGAGGTGAAGAAGTGTAGAATCATCAAAAGCAGACACCATTGTAATGTATCCAAGTTACTTTTTTATATGTATTACATAGAGGATTACCCCTTCTTCATACATTCCTGAATGATTAAAAAACAGAGTGAAAGAGCTCCCTGTTCAGGGAGGCTCTGGGCTGGTCAACAAAAATGGATTACTATCCTGTGTGCTGATTATTACACTGTCTTTAGAATGCTAAGAACTGTAGAAATCAAACTAAAATACGACGACTCTGTTTTGTTAACTGTCTTGCATGCCATAGAACACTACTGAAAAAAAGATCTATAAGTATGATCTTCCCAGAATTTGTACTCTATTTTTTTGCCTCTTACAAAATGCTTTTTTTTCAGCTAACAGTCACAGATGATTTATTTACAAATACGTCAGCCCTTCTCCCAAGATTTTTGTTTCATTAATGAGATTTTAAGACAAAACTTCATACGCTCTTCCTAGATATGCAATGTAAAACTACTCTAAAACTATTTCATTCCATCTGATCACTTCTTTGAATGTTATATTGACTGTCTGAAAATTAGACACTAGAAATGAGTCTTAAGAACCTGAAGTTTGTAAGCAGTAAATATACTTAGTGACTTATTTTGTATTTTATTTGTAGACAGCTGAGCTTTGATAGTGTCTGCAAGTCTTTCAGCTTTGTTGTATTCATTGTAGTATTAACCCATGTTAAATCCACTTAAATTAGCCTAGTCTAAGTCAAAACAGATAACTGGAGAAATAGTGCTTGAGCTGTGAAGATGTACAGTAAAGCATGGCTGTGCGGGCATCTGACAATATCTGCTTACTGCCCTGCAATGCCATCGAGCTGGAATAAAAAGGTAGGCGTTTGACACGTGTACGGGCCTCTGACTGTCTGGAGCAGTTGAACTAAAATTCATTTCTGCTGTAAAGAGTCTAATAACTGACAATGCTTGACTGGTTCATCTAACTTAAAGCTAGTGTGTCATATACACTTGCAGTTCAGCATCAATTTTAAACCATTCATCTACATTTGATGCTAACTGATATAGTCATGTTTGTCAACATATAGTGTCAGAACCTTAATGTTATTTTGATCCTTTGTTTCCTAGAAAGAAAATTCAGAGAAAAGGTTTTCAGTTGGTAGTGCGTGCATAGTCCGAACTAATCTTCAGTTTAGCAGTCTTGGTATATCACACAGCGAGAAAATACAGAGAATCACATATAAAGTACTTAAACTGAGTTACCTTTTATAATGTGAGATGTTCAGTCTGTACGATAGAGAGATAAACAGCATAGTCAAATGTAAGCTCGAGAATATATTAAATGTAGAGGGACAGAATTACTTATATATCATCATTGTCATGAGACCAGGAAGAAGGAGGTGATCTGGAGAGCTCTGTGAGGAGAGAGCACTTTAGACAAAAAGCAGTCAGTCAAGGTAACACAGACGGTACTCTAGAGAAAGTGTACAGTATCAGCCATGGGACTACTGTAATGCAACCCCCAATGCTGAGGAGAAAGAACAGATAGTGGCTGCTGAGAAACTGTTGTTATTCTCACTGTGCAGATATGATGTGTTTTCTGTTCTAGGAGGATTATTGGATCTGCACAGACATTCATTAGAATGCCATCTTTTTATATGAAGGGGAAAAAGTGGTCAAATGATTAATTTTAAAGCCACAGAATATCATATAGTATTTGTATGTATAAAAACAAAATGCCAAAAATTAAAAGTAAAGTAAACTCTTTATTAGAGGAATTTGCCGGCAGGAAATTGTGGAAGTACTCTGCTGAGAAAATAATGGTTCAAGTAAATTATGACTGAGGTTTTTTTCTGAGAAGGGTCATTTGTCACCGTAGTTACTTGGGGCAGTCAGTAGCACAGGATATACGTGCAAGCACTAAAATAGTGTAGAGTTTCTGAATTGTGCTACACAGGCCACTAACAGTACACCAGCATCTTCAAAGCAATATGCTGTACAAAAAGAGTTTTGCAGAGCCTGGTCAGAAGTGTTGTTGCTACCGCTGCTGTCACTGCTCTTGAGAATAGTATGGTCAAGCAGGGATTGCTGGCAGTAGGTTGTTTTTTCTTATCTCAGGTTACCATCATTTTCTAATGCCTGGCTGTGGACTGCTCTCCTGGCTCTTCGATGCTTATGAGCATCTGATGAATTCAGGAGGCTGTATGGATCTACAGGAGATATATTGGTTTCAGGGGAAGCTGTCGAACTAGGACAATATGCATTTAGGAGGGTTGACTGTGTTGGAAGGAATAGTGCTGGGCAGAAGCAGACCTGTGTCCTCTGAATGAGATGTTCTCTGTCTATACAGATATGTGCAGTCCTCATAGTTCCTGGAACCTCATGAGGGTGCCATGGTGTTGATTGATTAGATAAGTATTGAAGCACTTCAGTGACACACAGAGAGTCCCCCTGCCTGCCTTGCCAGAACAACTGGCTTAAATCTGTGATAAGAGGAAGAACAAAGTGTTTTCATATCTCTGCCTTATTCCAGAGCATGGCTCAGGGGCACCAGAGAAAACTAAATCGGGAAAACTATAGCTCCAAGGAGCTCCATGAAAAAAATTTGATCACTAATTGTTTTTCTGACCAACGAGTGCTAACCAGGCTTGATTAAAAGGCATGATGTTTTTTTTTCACACGACCAAAGTGAAGCTAGCTTGTGTGAGAAACATTTTTTCTGCTTATGTATCTGCCCACAGAGATTACTGTTGTTGTTGTTAAATAAAACAAAATAGCTTTTCACTTAGCTACTGTCTTTGAACTAAGCAATAAAAATGTTTTCCATGCATTAAGTCTCAGAGTAAGCTTGTTGAAACAAGGACTTTGTCTTCATTTGTGTAAGTATCACTAGGCTGGTTGAAGAACATACTGTTTTGGTCATTTTCATGACTGGTGGACTGGGACACTAAGCAAGGTGAATCAGTTATCATAAAGCCAGTTAGGAAGTCAGGAGGGACCAGCAAATAGGTACTCAGAATTTTGTACTCCAAATACCCCTCTAAACTGTGATTTCCTTTCAATATGAACAGCAATTTGCATTTTTTCTGTCTCTCTACTTAACACTTCAATAGGATGTGACATGTTTTTAAAGGACTGGGAAAAGCAGAGATTATAAGTGAAAGAATGGAGTGGATAATATTTACAAAACCAGGTTATTCAGCTCCTGGATGAAGATCATCCAGTCAGATGAGCCTAATTTATGCAGAAAGGAAAGTGTGCTATTTGTTGAAAGATCTGTTCTTTGCTATCCAGCTTGATGGATGGATTAAAAGAAAGGAAGAATTTCATTAAAGGCACATTTCAAAGTCAGCATAAGAGATACATCTCTACAAATATTTCCACTGAACTGGAGGCAATCTATAATGCCACTGAGTCTGGATCTGAATTCTGTTTTCTCCTACGTGTACAAAGACGATGAATCTTTCCCCCTTGTTTTAATGCTAGCCAGATACGCTAGCCATTGCCACACGCTATTATTTCCTCTCATACAAAAAATACATCTATGCATTTACTCTCATTACTGTGTGCACTAATCCTAAGCATTCTGAAAACAAGTTTATCATCAGCCTTGCTTTCCTTGCATGACTTGAGTAGAATTGTGTCCTTCCTTCTAATACAAAGAATTACTACTCAAGCATTCTTGTTAGGGACTGCTAAGATGAATGAAGATAGCTGGAAGTCTTTTGTGACTGCTGCCATTCTCCCACTACTGTTTTAATGCTGTTCCTCTATTGTGCCCTATTTTTGCAATCTGCATTCCATCCTCCTCTTTCTCAGACATGCAGGATCACAGAAATAAAAGCTGGCGATGACAGACTATTTGGAGAATATGTCGTACAGAGAAGGAAATTCAGATCTGGAGGAATGCAAATGGAGGATCTGTTGCTAGTCTCACAGGTTTTATCCCATATTTCTACCATAACACCTTTTTGTAGCTTTGGGATATCACTATGATGCAACTCTGTAGTAATAACACCTTCAGTTGCTTAGTTTCCTTTTCTTTAACAACCGCCTATCAGGTTGTTAAATAGCAGCATTTTCATCATGTTAAATATCTGTGATTTGGGAAGGGAAAGGTATGTAAAGGCTAAACATACTGATATCAGGTAGATAGGAAGAGAAGAAGTTGAGACAATTTTTCTCCAGCAGACTTGAGTGGAAAAGAACCCAGGAACAGGTACTTAATATTTTAACAAAAAGACAGCTAAAAAAGGGAGCTAAACCTCTAACAGCAGATCTTCCCTTTTTGTGGATATTAATCTTCCGAATCTCAGAAGGACTAAAAGGCAGCCTCTCGATGACAAGCACAATACAGTGCTTTTTCACGTACTGTTTTATTAGTGTGCCTAAACTGTGACCTGTAGCAACTCTGTCCTGCTGAAGTGTTGAACCACCCGTGGTATTCCACCGGGAAGTGGTATTCCACTGGGAAGCTGTGCATGACCCGCAGCACTGTGATGTTCTGTGGAGACAGAAGTTTAAAAAGCAGGGTACAGTAAGTGGCCATGATGCTGCTGTTTTCACAGAGGAAAAAACAATATTCTAAGCTGTGGGCCGTCAGTCTAAAGAGGAACAGTAAGTTTCTCACCATGATTTACCTTTATTGAACAAAGCCATAAGGTATAGGGGAGTGAAGTTAAAATGCCGGAAGGCAGTTCTTTCTCATGTTCCATCTCTTCTTATGTAGGACTTTGATACAACATAAGCAGTATAGAAGCTCCAAGATTTTTGAACAGTTGTCAGACACAGCAGACTCTCTGCATACAGAGATGACAGCTTGAAAAATATGTAATTCATTCTTATTTTACCTTTATATATTTTTTACAAAAAAGGTATTACAAATTTATCAAGGGTAATGATGGGAAAAAAAGATATGTATATTTTAAAATATATGTCGAGATAAATTTTTTGGGATATCTTTGGGATATCTTGAACTGTAAGCATAAAAACTACTGAAAGGCAACTTCTGTCAGTAGACTTCGTGGTTTCTTCTGTGCTTTAAGTAGACTATGTTTCTTTACACAGTTAAATAACATAATTCGTTTCTCCAAAAATCTTCCCGTGGCCTAGTCTTTGTCTTGTATTTCTTTGTTTCAGTGTGATCCTTAAACTGCTGCTCTTTATTCTTTGTGATGTTCTTCAGTCTGAACTCTCAATTTATCTGTCTTCAACTCTCTTTTCACTTATTTCCCCAACATATATCCGATGGTAGTCTTTGGGTATATGTCTGTACAACTCATGGTAAATATATCACTCTGCTTCCCTTGTAAAGTAGCTTACCTTATGTGCATGGGGTTTCCAGCTGGAAAACTTGTTGTCAATGCCTCAGGCGGTTGTTTCTGTTTCTTGCTCTTACAACTATCCTTGTAAACAAGAACTATGTCTACGTTTAGGTTTAAATTTTGCCAGAAGGCTTTTGTATTCCAGTTGAAAGAACCTGTAGTTGGAATAGACTTCTAAATGAATTATATAAATGCAAAGTTGTAATATATGATTCTGTGTTTGAGTATTTAATTATTTTACGTTTGGTTTTTTTTCCAGACAGGTACTTCTAATACACTAAATGATTTTTTTTAATGTTTTATGTTTGAATAATGTATCTATTCTTACAATTAATAACAGTATATTATTTCAGGCTACCTCCTTTGTTAGATTTTGTGTGTGTGTGCAGGTTGTGTTATTCACTACACTACTGTCCAAGTGACTGTGATCATACTTGTTCCGAGTTGGAAGGGAACAACGGTGGCTCCCTATTCATATCTCGGTTTTCTGTGAGTTGGACAAATGCATTATTGCATCCCTGATGCATAGGCCTCAAAACCGTATTCAGGATCCAGTTTTACATGAGGGACCTAATAAAAATGCATTATCATGGTTCTTCAGGCTTTGCCAAAGCGTATGTATTCATACACATCCTTCTTCTTAGAATGCGGTTCAGAACCAGCTGCACTTCCGAACAGATTCGTGCTGTAATCATAAAAGGGGACAACTAAATTAGAGCTGAGTCAGCAAATGCTTTTGCATTAGTGATATGAATAGGCTCCAAGCCAGGAGTAATCATAAAGATAACTGATTATTTGTACATGAGTGGAACATGTGAAAGTCTGGAGGAAAAAGTAGCAAGGAGATCTTTTCAATGTATGTCTCTAAAGGATAAAAAAGAGAAGGTCTGGGGTATGTGTATTAATCAGGTCTTTCTCAATCACTTGACTTTGTACTTTTATTCACTCTTCTCAAGAATTGTTCTCTTTTTTCTTAGAATTGTTGTAAAAATGTATTTTCAGTATGTGAGAACAGTTGAATTACTTTATAGATGTGCCTTTAAATTTTTGCTGTTTTTTCATGGGACTATTTTTGTAGATGAAAAAAATCTGTGTAATATGAATTATGCCAGCTGTGACCGAATTCCTCTGTAGTGACTTGAAACTTTTTTATTATGTTTAGTTTGTCTTTGGAGCCATTGAGTTAATTCCAGATTCAGTATTAAGTCTTTCCAGTAGTTCACTCTCTGGCTAGTCTCAGATATTATCCTAAATATTTACAAGAAAGGGAACATTTTAGGAGATTTGAAAGATAAGCACAAGATTTGGAGATGAACACAATGTAATTCTGTGTTGAGGTTTGGGGTTTTATTTCAAAAGCAGCACCAACCATTTGAGGGAATCACAGAACCACAGGACGGCTGAGGTGGGCAGGCACCTCTGGAGAACAGCCGGTCCGACCCTGCTGAGAGCAAGGGCAGCTACAGCAGGATGCCCAGGGCTGTGTCTAGCTGGGTTTTGAATATCTCCAAGAGTGGAGACTACACAGCCCCTCTGCGCAACCTGTTCCTGTGTTCAATTACCCTTTTCTGAGGTTTAAACTATGTTTTAATTGTGTTGAATAGAACAGATGGAATGGTAAAGTTATGGAGCCTTTCACTTTTAAGTCTCTTACATACAGCTTGTTTTTTTATTAGCATCTAAACGGCAATCGTGTGTTCTCAAACTGCCCTTAATATTCAAATGAAGATTTCTGCCTATGTTGTGGCTATTCTGTGCATAAATGCTGTCCATTGCATCTCTTGCTGGGAAATTTCTATAACAATAATTTTTCTCATGACAATGCATGGTTTTAGTTCTTAATATTCTTAAAAGATTAATAAATCTTTGGCATCCTTACAAGGAATTTTATATTAGCATTTGCATACTTGTAATGAAAACAATTTTCATGCTAGCAAGCCAGTGACCTGCTTAGTATGATACAGCAAGTCACCAGCAGATGGGAAAGCAATCCAAGAGTCTTGATTATCTCTTACCTACCTCTAACTTGCTGGCAAATGAAATCAAAACAGAAGTTGCCAATTAATTGTACAAAGTTCTGTCTTTCTGAGCATACGTTTCAGAGAAATATAATGTTATACTGTGCAAAATAACAGAAAATCAAGGCATACTTTATCTTGTCAAAAATAATCCAAAAAATAAGTTATAAGCTCTGAAAATACAGTATGCTGTTATTTATGTGTGTAGACAACACTGCGGTGCTTCTATACCTAAATTTTGTTTGTGCTAAAGTACTGATCTTGGAACTAAAATATTCAGCCATGGTTTGAAAATAGGTTGCAGTTGCTACTGCCATATAAATTGCCAGTCCAAATTTATATTTTAAACTTACACGATTACCTCTTTTTATATATATATATATGGCTATGATATATAATGAGGCAGGTGAGCAAAATAATTATGTAAGGGCAGTTTGTACTGCCACCACTTAGAGCCGTTATTTAGAGTTCGTGCAGTTAAAACCAAAGCCATTAGATGGTGCCATGCTGTAACCAGAATTTTCTCTTCATATGCTTAAAACTAGCTGGATGCTATATCTGGCACGATCTTAAATGACTAAACCTATTCTTCTAGCGCATTGACTTGTATTGGTCAGCCTTAGTCATTATGCACAAAACCCAGACAATAAATTAAATCTGTAGAATTTTTTTTATTTGTTTCAATGAAAAGACTGCACCATCCTGAAAATTCAACAAAAGAGAAGGCAATGGCAGGACAGATTTACTGCCCCTTTTTCAGTTGAAAGCAGTGTGCAATCTAAATGATTTACTTGTTTGCTAGCCCTGCATGGTGCTGTCTCCTGGGTTATCATTCACCTAAATGGCCAATGTAGTACAATGAAAATGATAGTGCGGTTACAAATTCACAGCAATTTACTGGTTAGAATCTGAAACTGGTAAATTATTTAATTTCCATTTTTTCAGTTACTGCTCAAGGTTGGAAACTTAGACACGGAATGTTAAAAAATAGAAAATAATTTAGTTGCTTTGGAAGCCCAGGTTGCAAAACTGTGGTGATAAAATGGTGGGCTTTATTGTGTATGTAGATGTAATATACTTAGGGGTTTGTACAGCATTTGACTTACTACTGTGTGACATTCTGACAAAAAATTAACACTCTACAATATCAGCAAAGCCCATCTTAAATGGATTAAGTGCTAGTTAACTGACAGATACCAAAAAGTAATTGTTAATGGGGCATCATCCTTTAACTGGGAGTGGTTTTATCTTGTTTGTGTGAGAATGGTAGGAGGCCTGCCTCCCTGCATTTCCGCATGTGAATGATAGATATAAAATAATTGCTAGTATCTAAGGGTGACATAAAAATTGTCGGGGTGGCAGGTCATGACCTGGTCAGGGCACCCGTGAGAAGGAGTTTGGATTACTGTGTGACCTCAGCCCATGCAAACAAACCTACCGATTCGTTTTAGTTAGTACAGACATTTGCAGAGCTGTAAAGCTGGGTAGTTAGGAACAAGCAATGCAATCTCGATAGAAATGGGGGCTGTATTCTGAGAAGTGAAAATTGAAAATAATCCATAGGTGAATTTTAATGATGATGTTAAGACAAGGTAAGTCCTTTTTCTTGAAGGAAGATTCTTCCCTGCCATTCCCATTGGCATGTGGCCATGTTGTCACCCAAATGACAGCTAAGTATTTTCTTTGGTAGGTCAGTTTTAAGCTGGATCAGTTCCCTTATCTGACTGAATGTGTGGCCTCGTAAGCTCTTCTGCTTGGCATAGTTGGGAGCTGGGGAATAATTGGATTGCCTTTTTCAGTGGAATTCATAATTGATTATGAAAGCAAACCCTGTCACCACACAATTCAGCAGGAGCTCCCACTAAGAAGCCGTGAATAGTAACACTGTAGAGTAATGCAAAGGAGCTAGGGAAAGCATTTTTTATATATATAAATATATATGTAGAGAACAGATGTGATGGCAGTTCTGGTGTCTGTAATTTTACAAGATTTTTGTCTCAAGAGTGAATCAATGATTGGAGAAAACCTTTGGAGGAGAGAGGCTTCAACCTCAATAATTTATCACCTGAAGAATGTCGAAGAGGGACAATGTATATAACAGCCCAACCAATAACGAAGTTCAGCACCATGTGGTATGACTACCCGAATCATGACGACATTTAGCAGTATGCTGACTACATGTTCACCAGGGCATAGATAACGAAAGCCCAGCTGCAGCAGGGTGTATTCATAGCAGCTGGACATTGCACAGGTGCCTTCTGCAGGTATCTGATCAAAATCCAGATCTTGTCAATCAGAAAACTCCTGCTGACCTTGGAACATTTGAAGCAAGGTCTGGTGAAACTTTTGAAACAAGTTCAGCAAGTGCCTTTCATGTGCTTTCAAGTTAATCCAGAAGTTATTAGCATTTCCCCTAACGAGGAGGTAGCCTACGTATCATAGTTTTTTTAATCACCTATCATAAACTTATTTCTTTGAGTTTTCTTTGCATCTTCTTGAGAACTGCATTAAGACAGCATGACAGACAGTTACCGCTATATTTTCTTTCTTGATATTTCATATCCTATGAAGGAGAGAATAAACTCAAGGTACCGTTTTTAGGAAATGAGAGAATAAATTCCAGGTACCATTGTTAGGCTTTATTTCTTTTAAAACTCTAAGATAATAAAGACTTTGATAGACCAATCTCAATTTATTTTTTTTTCCCGTTTGGCTACCAAACATTTTAAAAAACAAAATTCCTCAGATAAATGAGCATAAATAGCTCTTAAAAAGAGAGAAGCAAAAGAAAAAGGAAGGAAGGAATAGGTCAAGTTTTGGAATGAGTATATTAATTCATAACCTTCCACCTCTGGAGAACTTGCTTCAGAACCAGTTTAGGACAGGTGAAACGAGCTCGGTCCATCCACTCAATTCGATTCCAAGAAGACATTTGTCCAAATGACAAAACCAAGCCAGAGCCTGGCCCGGTTTTCCATAACTGACAGGTTCTGCTCAGGAGAGGTTCGGTAGCTGGAGAGTGGGGATACTGGAGGTCAGGACTAAGCTGCACAGGCAGAACTGCGGGGGGGAGTTTTCGCTGAGTTCTGGATGCCCCTCTGAACTTGGCAGGTTGGGCTATTTCTTTGTCTCAGCCAAAGCTGCCAAAAAGTGCTGAGAGTTGTGACAGCCTTTTTCAAAATTTTGACTTTTATTCTATTATGTAACCACAAAATAGTGGTGACAAACTGAATCGCCCTAACAAAAAGACTTTCTAACACGAGCAATTCACACTTTCACTTCATTTTATGGGCAGGCAGCATGTGTTACAGGCAGTGAATTGTTGGGGTGCATAATGTGTGACCATGAACTTAAATATTTGTTCTTTTAAGCTTTGAAACTGAAGATACTTGATTAAATAGAAGTCTTTATACATTTGAGAGGCCTATTTCCATATGTGGCTCAACTGATCTAATTGCATTTAATTATTACCGTGGATTCTGATTTTGTCCCTCTACAGCTCTAACATCACATTCCTCATATCAAAGCAAGAGAGGAGGATTATATCACAAAGTTCTTGTCCTCCTTATAGTTTGCAAGATCTGAGAGATGCAGAACGAGGGACTGCATTGAATACTCATATTACGTGATTATTCTAACAAACATTTGTTTGTGATATGGTTGTCTTCACTGCTTAGATTGCGCTTGCTTGAGACAATAGCTAAGCATCTGCTAGTCACTGCAAAATCCTACAAAATAAAGACTAAAATTTTACCTCAACTGACACCAATCAGTGAAGCAGATGCTGCGGAAACACTGAAGAGAATTTTAAAATTGTTTTAATTGCATGTTAGAAGTCAAATAGTGCTCATCTGAGTGGGGCAGTGAGTTAGAGGCGAGAAAAAAATTATTTTTTGGTCAGTTTTTAGTCTTTTATTATTATTTCTTAAACTGTTCCAATTTTTTGTATATTGCAAACTGTGCTAGTTTGTTTGGCATTATTCAAGGTGATTTGAGAATGCACTTCAATGCTGATAGATTTTTATGGCCAGTGCGAGCGCACCAGCTTTTCACTCTGAAGCAGAATTGCTTAGTATAAGCATTTACTTTTTTGAATTTGAAACTTTTTAAAAAATGTTACAGTTCCTACAGATTTTTTTTTTTTTTTTTAAAAGGCAATATAAAATTGTAGTTGTATTTTAGAACCCAGTAGCCGGAATTTTAAAGCTGGCTATAATTCTTGTTAGGAAGGAGACTGAGTTTTAAGGTGAACTTTGTGTCAGAGCAAGTAATTTTTGTGAATGTGATGTCTATGTGAGATGTGAACTCTGATAATATTTATGAACTCTTGAAGCTGAAACTGATGACACCACCAAATACTGACTGTGGAGATGTATCAGATACTGATACTGTTGCAATTAGAGGAAACGGAAAAATACCTTGTTGAAGTAAAAGCAGCCGAGTTCTCTATATTCCACTCCAGCCACATCCTCTTTTCACTGATCTCTCAAATTGAAAGTGGTAACTGCTAACGAGGAATCCGCATGGTTTTCAGATGAATAATGCTTACATCATCAGGAACCTCATATTTATTCTGTTACTTCAGATGTTGGATTTTCCCAGATATTTTGTCAAGCTGTTTCTATTATTACCAGAAAAGAACAGAAAACAGAAAGGAAAGAAAGAAAAGCAGCGTGTCTTAATAACCGCAAAAGAGATAGATAGTGTTGCATTATGTCACTACATCCGCTTAGTTGTTCGGGTGAAGAGATCATACTTGTTCTCTGTGCTTACAGCTTCTATGTCAGGTGTGGTGGTGCAAATGAAGTTGTCTTTACTGCTGCAGTTGGGGACTTACTTGATAAAGTTATGCATAGAAATGACTTGGGGTTACACTCGCTTTTATTCACTATAAAAATATACAAGGTAGGAAAACATTATATTCCAGTGCCTCCAAACAGACTTGGAAGGAAAGTGAATTTAGGAAAAAAAATCATCTAGCATCAAGTTCTGATGACAGTCATACTTTGGTCATTTGTAAAGTCCTGCTTTATTGTATCAATACAGTATGGTCTGGGGAAGCTAGACAGTTATCCCGGTAAACAAGGTTGATTATTTAATTATTATGAAATAATTAATTATTGTAATATAATTTAAGGGCAAACTTCAGCTTCATCTACTGTTTCTCCTGATGTGAGGAATCAAGGAAGTATATACGGTCATGTTGGCGAGAATGGGGATAGTAACAGAAAAGAAAGCTCCACTGTCCGGATTGGTAGCCAGAAGGTGTCTTTTCTGACCCTTTGTTTGCTAATTTTTTTTTTTTTTAGTTTATAAACATTCTTTGAAGAAACTCTTTACTGACTGCATTTCTGTTTTTTTTTCTTTTTCTTTTCTTTTTTTTCTCTTTCGTGCTGACTCAGTCAATCAGTTTCCATTAGCTAGGCAGAAAATTCAAGGAAACATTCCAAGAACAGCACAGAGATACATGCCTCTTCTGAAATACTATGAAATTAAATTAATCCATTATACGTTTAAAGCGAAGACCTACCAAAGATTAGTAAATTGTGCCGTTACAGACATTCTAGAAGATAGTTAAACTGTATTAAAACTGGAGTACATGTATGTAAAAAAAATTGTTACAAAGAGCAAATAAATATGATCAGGCAGAATGTGATGGAGCAAAATTACTTATACTCCACAGCAGAACAGATGTTTGGGTTTAGTGAAATAATATTTACAGATGGGAACTTACCTCTCTATACACATGTAAACCCTTTTACAAGAAGTTTATTCATTTGCTTTTCACCACGGATTTTACTGGCACGTACCAAATACAGGCTGAAGCCTGTGGATCAAAGCCCAAGAGTCACAATTCCCTAATGCAGACTGTAGAATTTATTTCCCATGAGCAATGCGTGTTGGGAAATCCCTGAGGCCAGAGAAGAAATGGTGCACATTTTGTAAACTTTCTTCCACTTATCTGCTCTATTACACGATGTAGACAGGAGAAGACTTATGTTCTTACCAGGCCCATCTGAATCTCTGAATAGAGTGCACGATCCGATTAATTTCCATGTATAACTCAGTTGTCTTTTAGTGGCTATTCACGGTGCTCATTTATAAAAACACATTTGGATTATTTTACCACCAGAATATATGGTACCAGGGAAGGAAAAAGAAGCATTTGCCAGCAGCTGCTTAAAATGGTACAACCTAATGGAAACTTTTCTGCACTTTCCCCCAAGGATAATAAAGTTGTGAAGAATGAGCTTTTTCTCAGTAACGTCTCAATACAGAAGAAATTTGGACAAAGACGATTAGTGTAAAAATCAGTATTTCTGGATCATGGAAATAAATAACTGCTATATACATGGAAAATGCAGGTGGTTTTCAACCATTTTATGCTTGCTGAACACAAAAACATAATATAAAAAACTTGAGTGTTATATGGTACAGCTGATTATTCACAATGGGTTGGGAACATATAAGCTGCAGCATCTGTCCCATTGTTGTTATTCTTGGGTACACAGCCAGCCATTACCCTACGTCTTTTAATTCACTAATGTTTATTGCTCAGTAATGGAAAAAGTTAGCGTGTTGCCTGACTAAAGGACCTTCTGCACGTGCTTGTGTGGAACCCATTCTCCAGGTGGAAATAAGGAGCACCCCTAGAAGAGAAACACTGCCAACCCAAAACCGTATACAAAGACACAGTACTCCAATTGACAGTGATCCTTGCCAGCAGGACTTCAGTCTGAACAGAAGACTCCTTTGAAACATATTCCTCTTCTACAGAGTACGGCAAATGCCCTATACATAAAATCATGAGCCCAGTTTTTATTTTGGACAGCAGTAAGAAAGAGGGGATCTGGGGATGGTGCTGCTGTTTTGGTTTTTTTTTCTTCCCTCCCCCCCTGAAAGTGTAGATCACTCATCTAGGAGGCAGATGGTCACAGTGGTCATACTCCCCGCTTTGTAACTGGCACTTGGTTTTGGCATGCTAATGATTTCTTGTTCCCAAAAATAGCTTTACAGACAGGGTCAATTATATTTTTGGATTGTGCAGCATGTAGAGCAATTAGTTAGTTGCACAAGGCAGTCGGTTTATAATGTAGTACACCCCTTCTTCATAATTGGCACCTTTTTGAGATCCCATTTATAATGGAAGGTTCTATCTTTACAAACAGTTCCTTGTATTAGCATGCAAATACACTGGCTCCCCCCAGACAGTTTTACACACGGAGTAAATTATATTTTTGCATTGCAGGATCTGTGGGCTAATTAGCTATAGAGAAACGGGGCAATTGGTCTTCAGATTTCAAGATCTTACTGCACTAAGTGATTTTGAGACGCTTTCAAGGGCAGAGTGCTAAGTAAAATTATCAAAAGAGATTGTTCTGGCTCACCTCTCAAACTTTCACTTGAATGCAATAGGACACATTTTATAGTTATGTTGTTTCATTATCCTTCACTGTCCTCACTCTGAAGTGGATCGGGTCAGACGCCACACACAGGACTCCACGGATCTGGGTGCAAATCCGCATGTGGGTTTGGTCAGGTGGGAAACATCCTAGAACCAACGTGGTTAATAGCGTACTTTAGATTCAGGTGGTAGTTCAGATTTTAATGTGCATGTTATTAGTAACTGCTCACTGATTCATTAACTGTTTTAATATCAAATACCACTTTTGTTGACACAGTTAAAAGTTTTAATTTTGAATATAAAAATATCTGAACTACTCTCTCAGGAAAGCAGATAAATGAGGGAGGAAAAGTTTTCATACATGGTATTTAAGACAAGATTAGTCCTTAAAGTATTGCAAATTGAGCTGTAGCTCTGCTAAAAAAGTGGTGCTAAATCTAGAGATGAATTTAATCTGGAATTTTATATAATTCTTTTTCTTGCATGTAACAAGACTACAAATGAACAAGCAGAAAATAGTGAATTTGCTATGCTGTCTGTAGTATTTATGACAGAATGGTCATCTGTAAAACATGGGTTAGTGGTACAATATAGTTACTACAAATACTGCCTGTTCCAAGTATGCTAAAAAATCATGTACTGGATGTTAGCGAGTGGTTTCTGAAATACTCGGGGTTAGGAGGTTCAGTTTTGGGGTTTAGTTAATATGTTTTTAAAGTGAGGAATGCGCCTTTCGTCCATCGATTTACCTATTTATTTATTTTCTTTAATACCTTCTCATATGTTACTGGGGGAGCAGAGAGGAGATAAGAAATAGCAATGCCATTAGGGAATGAATGAAAATTATAGATTCGAAGCGACCCTAACAGAAAGGTTCCTGCTCTAGCCTGTATTATAGGGTTGGAGACTAAGTGATTGTATGTTCTTTTCACACCGAGGAAGAAAATCACACTTGTTCTTGATAGCGAATAATGATACCGCACAGTATGCACAGTCTGAAATCAAGCAGAGAAAAAAGATAGGTTTCCTGCTGCCCAAGGGGACTGATGTGATTTATACACAGTTCTGAAACATCTTTAAGAGTGGATTCAAATGCTGGAATCGTTTTAGAATACAGCAGAATCTACAGAGTAGATGTTTCCATGGCCTCAGCTGTTACTGTCATTGGGACATGGCTTACACTGTTCTTGCTGAAAGTATGGCTACTTGTAAGCGACAACCCCAAGCGTTCAAGTTTTTTCATGTTATTGATAAAAAGAAGGTGACGTAACAGCCTGTGAAGAGGAGACACATTTTAATAGAAATGCTTTTAAGAAAAACTCGGGCAGTTTAGCTATTTTATTTCTTGATAATGCATGTGTACTCCATGCTATTCATTTATACAATATATACATACTATACATACATAGGTTTTATATGGGTTACTGCTCCTAGGTGAGAGAAAAAGGAGAGGCAATAGGTAGAGACTTGGCTCTGCCCACACTGTGCATAGATACTGCCACTGAGATTTGCCACTGCTGTTACCGTCTCCTGGGCCAGAAAAAGCAATCCTTCTGTGGACTACTCCTTTGGTCAGAGTGAAAAAAAACCCAGACCTGGTGTGTTTTTTTTTTCTCAGGTGAAATGTCAAAATTATTACCAATACAGTTGTTTGGCAAATAGGTAACTAAGCTAATTCAATAATTTACAGATTAATTTTTTTACCTAACAGCTTTGAAAACTTCTGTTTTCTAATCAAAAGTTAAATGTTTACACAACATTATTAAAAGTATTTTCTTGCAAGTCAGAATTGTTTCTCCATATGAAATATGGAGAACATTAATAGAATTTTTAGAAACCTCAGCAAAATATGTAATCGGATAGTTTTAACAAAACCCTGAAAAATTAGAAATCATGTTTTATATCATTCTGGTTTTGTTGGAATGTTCCTAAGACTAATATGCAAGTTTAAAACTTATACAGGAATGGTTTTCTAAGTCCAATGAATTTTGTCATGACTTTGTGTGAGAAAAATAGCACAAGTCATTTGAGCACTGGAAGTTCTGTGTTCTGTGTTGTTTCAAATCATATTTGGAGATGTTTTTTTGTTCTGTTGACAGCAATGCCTTGTGCTTTACTCAAGAGAAAATGTTGTCCTAGGATATAGCTTGCTGCTGAGATTATCAGAAATACATTTTCTCCCCCGTACCTCTGAACACACGGTGTAAGTGTTCCTCTTCAGAGAGGCTGCTGCTTCAGATTTCACATAAGATCACTTTGACTTCTTACCTCAGGATGTGTATCTTATCTGTATCTTTCCTGAGCATCACTCACTCTTCAGAAATTTGTCCTCTGTGAAAACAAGCCCTTTAAATAGAATAGCACAACAGATAGATGACCCCATATATTATGGCATATGGTGTATCCACATTAGTCAAAATAGAAGTGCTGTAATCATAATTTGAAATAACTTTAATTAAAAAAACTTTTGATCTTTCATTGATCATAATCTTAAACTGATCCCAACCAATGGAGTCTACATCCTGGGAAATTATTAGGAGTGATTACTATTTAATCAGCATTTAAGTAAGATGCTCACAGCCATTATTACATTTATTTACATATTGGTGAGCAACTGTGGATCAGAAACTGCATTCAGATTGACTAGAGACAGTAATTTTGGTAGAATTCAGTTAACTCAGGTTTTTGGTTGAAAATGTATCTCTGCTTATGTAGTGTGTATATATCCTTTAAAATATTACTAGTAAGACAGGACTAACAGCGTGACAAATTAATTCCGGCAAAACCAGAATGATATAAAACATGATTTCTAATTTTTCAGGGTTTTGTTAAAACTAACCGATCAACAATCTGATTAACGTATCTAATGCACTAACTCCAAATTTACTTGCAATTTGGAAGAGACAACATTTCTTATTTATCAAAGGAAAAGGTGCACGCTACTTTTTGTGTCAAATTCTGATGGCTCAGCTGCTAGTGTCTTTTCCATGTGACATTAAAAGTGATATGGATATATCATATCCAAGATTAGTTGGAAAAGCACCAATCTCATGTAGGTGTCTTGAGGGTGGCCAATGGTCATGTCCTTGTATTAATGATACAAATGAACAGGCTGTTTATTTTTAGTGATGTGAATTCAAAAAAAGCATATCCAGGTTCTCAGGGAAAATATAAACTTGAAGGATAGTTAGTTTGTGGTACTGGGAAATCCATTTTTCTTAAATCTTTATTTTATATAGAGATCTTGTAATAAGTTATTTCTGAATAAAATCTGTGAGATATTTACATGATATAATTCTGGAGCCATGTATAAGATATTCTGTCATACATCCCACAGCACAAAGGCAATGTCTCCGTGTCTGTGCACATATCTCTCTGCTCTTCACATTGATTATAT
The DNA here is from genome assembly GCF_965231255.1 of Vanellus vanellus. Taxonomy (NCBI): domain Eukaryota; kingdom Metazoa; phylum Chordata; class Aves; order Charadriiformes; family Charadriidae; genus Vanellus; species Vanellus vanellus. Next base: position 9,505,547 of record NC_138915.1, on the reverse strand, counting down.
ATATATATATGTACATGTATTAATCTATAGATGTAGCTATATCAATGCCTGATGCAAAGCAGCTGTCTCTCAAGGGCTGGTCCCGTAGAAGGGCAATAGACTCCCGAGGCCTCGTCTATTACAAATTAAGACCAACTCTGGAGCTTTGTTGTTTACTGAAGTTTATGATACTATTTTATTCCCCGGTGCCCAACAAACTCATTCTCTCTGCGCAATGTTTCCCCCTGTTGTGAAAAGGAGTGTGCTTTTTATGTAGCCTATCACCTTCCCCTTTCTCCAGAAATTGGCACCCGTGTTGCCCGTTTTCAGCTCCCCAAAGCAGATAGCTCTCAGATTAGCTCACTTCTCTTTCTTTGGGAAGATTTTTTTTCCCCCGACTATTGAATACGCTACTTACGCTACTTTATGTTCTTAAGCCATTGTGTTACACATGAGGAGCATCCTGGATATGAGTGATTGCTCTCAGCTCTAAAGATCTGTCCTCCAAAAGCAGCACGCTCTGGATCGTAACGTGCTATAACAGTGTGCGATGATACAAATATTAAGACATAGTGAGAAACAGTGTTGTTTATTCCAGAGTCATTCAGCTGTGGATCAGAATAAACTTGTTTGTGACTCACAGACTAGGATATGTGAGGATACGTGTTCAGATAAGCAGATATCACATTGCTTCAGCTACAACAGAGAGCTCCAGACATTTTTTTTCCTGCTTGCCTTTAAAATGTGCCTATGCATAGTATAAAAGTTATTGCGCTTGCTTATTAAAATGTCATTAAAACTGAGTTAACAAAAGCCAAATATGAATGTAGGGCCAAAGCATGTTCTTGCTTTGCATCACTATAATTTGCAGCAGAATTTTACCCATCATTTTATATTCAACTAAATGAAAAATATATGGCAGGCTGCACTTAAAGCAAAATCAATACAAACAGAAACAAGGATATCAGCAATGGCTCAGCTGAAGGATCACAAAGACAGATCTCCAGTATAATTACACAGCACAACACTACAGCCAGATTGTCTTAAAGTCTGCATCTACCTCTCAGGCTCCAAATACAATTAATTATTATGAGAAATAACTTCCACAGGAACTGCTTTCCTTTTGCTCACGAAAAAAAATTGAAAACAGTTGGGTGTAAACTTCAGAGAAAGGTCATAGGTTAATAGAGTTCGTAAATAGAACAGCAAGGGAATCTAAACTTTAATTACTATAATGTAAATTACCTTAGAGAGCCCAAATTAGTGATCACTTAGCCTAGCCATTCCACCTTCCCAGTAGGTTGTGCTCGCTTTGGGGGCTTAACCCAAATTCCCTAAATTCCATCCAGACTGCTGAGATTGTGAACAATTTGCACAGTTGTGGCTTCTTCTCCAGGAATTTTAGTATGTCTTTTTCCTTCCAAATCCCTTTCTGCCTGTTTAGTGCAACTATTTATAGAGATGGATTGCTGAAGTATCACTACTTACTAACTTTTGTCTTAAATAACATGTATAAAGGAACTGACAAAATCAACTATATTAACTCTTTAGGGGAGAAATGATGGCATACAGATGAGAAGAATATTGGGCTGGGGAGGGGTATGGCATTGCAGTTCACATTCCTAAGCAGTAATTGTTCTGTGGATTCTGTTTGCTTTTAATGACAGACCTGAATACATTAAAATTTACTATACAAATAAATGTATTTAAGAAGTTGTATATCAACAAAAAGCTTCAAACCATTCCAAATTTTCAATTCAGCTATAAAGTGGAAGTTGAAACACCCATTTTGAATGATCGCTCTGAATAACAACGTAAAAATTTCTGTTCTTACCATTGTGGCTGTGAATAGTCTGGCTGAATAGACCCAGTGTTACAAGAGCTGGGATATAGGAAGAAGCTTTCTTTTATGTTTGTATGTATTAGGTTTTTCTCATAATTTTAATAAGTGCCTGAGTTTCAAACATAGTACAGACTTTCTCCCTGGCAAGTCTGAAATAATGCGAGCAAATGCAAAAAAAAAAAAAAAAAAAAAAAGTTTGACAAGATCTGTGAGGCTCCCATTCCAGGATTTGGCATTACAGGGGAGCAATGGTGCCTCTTTCTTTTTATTACCATTTTAGTGGAGATTATCCTTTGGTAGGAGGTATCTGTGAAATTATTTACGATTTATGGGTACTTATGCTGAGGAACAAACAACAATATCTATGTTTGTAATCAAGATGTCTTCAAAGTTTTGGTGGCCCAGCTCTATAATCCTGATTCCTAGTTTGTTTCGTCCTATGAGTCATGCAAAGGCATGCTGCAGAGAAACAATCCAACAGTGTCTCTTCTTAGAAGACAAAAAGAAATAATTAACTTCTTTGAGAGTAAATCTAGACATTTTACTTTTAACTTCGCAAAATGTACTGATTGATGAAAAATCATGGTTAGTTTCCAGTTAAACATAAAGCATCCCAACTACAGAGTTAGAAAGTTCTAGAAGCAGAGAAGATTTTGAAAAGGGAAACTTTTTAAATTAAAAAAAAAGAAAAAGTTTAAATATATTTATAAAAGTAATTGCCTTGTTTTTAAAATATTAGATTAGCAGTTTGGAGATGTGGATTTGATTCTTGACATTTTCTGTAAGACTTCCTATAAGACCATTCTATCAGTGATTATGTCCCACATTTTTAAAAAAATAAATTAAAAAATCTATACAGATGACAAGATCTCCAGGACAAAGCACTTACAATATATTTTACAGTGCCCAGCACAGTATGCTTTCAATTGAAATTGGATATTGTAAATTTTACCGCAAATTTATTTAATGACAATTTAAATAGTAGTATTAAAATTAGTAAGAAAATTAAAACAAATAAAAAATAGACCCTGAGTAGGGAAAATTGTAAGTAAGGATGTTATCTTTTAATTCTAGCCTCACTGGTGTAGAAGACTGATTCTTAATTAGGTTAGTTCTGTTAATAAAACGTCTACAACAAAATCTTATATAAGGCTCTGGAGATAAGAACTGCCCTCTCCCAAGCGGCAGTGTAAGATCTTATTTCTCCACCAAAGAGAGCATCCTTCCAGGAGAGGGAGCTGCTAAGCCTAGTGACTCAAGGCTTGCCTGCTCCAATTTTACTTCGCTTCGGGCATGTGAACTGCAACACGTTCTAAACTTACCCACGCGCGGCAAACCTGCAGCTCGTAGACTGGGGAGCTAGATTAGCTATATGTCCGCTAATTGCAGCCTCTCGGTAGAAAAGATACCACAAGGTGTCCTAAATGGAGGTTGTGAAACAGGCAGGCCAGTCTGTGTTTGTTAACGCGTGCAAAGCAACGCAGGGAAACCAGATTCCAGGACAGTCTGGGAGGGATCCCTGGTACTCCTGCGTGTGTTACTCCCTGGGACATAGCACTGTGAGGCCGCTGGGCATAAAGAAGAATTAGCAGAGTCAGTGAGAAGTCAGGCAAGAGGTGCCAGGGCTAACAGAGATCTCCAGAATGCCACCAATAATTTTCTTCAGTTTGTTTCTATTCTATAATAAAAGCACATTTATAAATGTGACAAAAACGGTAGTTGATTTGTTTTGAGCACAAGAAGAACGAGGTCTGAGTTATACAATGCATTTGCTGTATATTGTTGTACTTTGAGTGGGGTCTGTCTGCCATAGCCAAGAAATAGTGTCTTTGCGTGGACCAGGAAAAAATGTGCAATATTCAATCGAGCTGTGCTGATCTGGTCTGCTTCCAAGCAGGAAAACAGAACATGAGCTGTTATGGTAGTTTCACTTTATAGTGCCCGAAAATGTTTGCTGCCTTTTTCTTATTGTGGCCATGCTGGTGCTGCTTTCTGTTTAGAGGGGATGCTAATTATCAGTTTCTAAGGTAGAATGTGAGCATTTTACCTGATTCTTTGAAACTCCTCTATGGAATAATATTCTCCCGTGGGAGGCACGTGCTGTTGGTCCTACTGAATCTGACATATGGGGTTGTCATTCTTGTGCTTAGCTAGCATTGATCTTTTCAGCATTGTTAATGGGGACTGTGTGTCTCTACTCACAGTCCTGTCTTCTCTCTGTAACCAAATCTGTGAAATCCATGTTTGGTAGAAATAGAAGGGTAGTATTTAGTATTCTATTTTTCATCATCAAAATCAAGAAGAGCTTGTTACTGTGCTTTGCATGGACAAGCTCTGTTACTCTGTGCTGCTCACTCTCAGATCAAATGTAAAGATATGTTTGCTGTTGACCTCATTTAAAAGCCCTCTAGAGGAAAAGTCTGAAAAAGTTGATACAGTTTGGCATAGTTATTCATTATGCATGGGAAGTGCATTGCTTTATTTTCATTAATTTTACATAGAAATGAGATACAGCACAACATGCTTTTCTCATTTTTGGGAGCTTCACAAAGCTTATGTTGTTACATTCTCTACGCAGAACCACTTACAGACAGGCAAATCCAAAAGCATGCTGTATTCCCCAGCTCATCAATCCATGTTTAAAGAGGATGGGGTTGTCCCTGTGTTAAATGCTGGCATTCTGTTACTTCTCCTGGCATAATATTTTGTCTGAAAACTGGTTCTGCAGAATGACTGGCACAGATGAAAAAAATTCAGGTGTGCTAAAAATGTAAAAAATTCCTTTGGCATATCATTGAAAATGGTAACTAATCATCACAATGTGAATGTGTAGGGTATCAAAATGCAAAGAGCAAAGGTACAGAAATCCAGCCTTAGCTGTACTGGACTAACGGTATCGTTCACAAGAATAGATTGCAGCTAAAATACAGCCTCATTGTTGAGTTTCACTGTTAATAGGACTGAGGATTCCTACACCACACCTTTTTCATTAAGTAGCACCAAGATTCTTTCTGTCTGAAGCAGATGTAAGTGAAAGGTCAGCATGTAAAATTTAGGATGATTTTTAGTAATTAGATGAAAGAGTGGAATATCATTTGCTATTGAAATGTATACTGCTTTTTTAAGAGCATGCCACTAAAACTCAGAGAAATCTTGGGGAACTCTTCACACAAATGCGATGATTTAAATACTGGTGAAAACACGAATATAATTTTTTCCTAACGCCTTATAGAACAGAATAATACAAAATATAACATTCTCTCATTAAGATAATCAATATTAAAGGTATTATAAATACTTGCATTCAAGCTCAAACCTGTTCACAGCAACCTTAGTTGCAAAGCTGTATTTGTTCCGTGAACCCAAAAGACTGCAAAAGTCTGCAAATGATGTGCAGTCACTTTTTCTGTTCTGCTTCCTATCCCTCTTTGCAGCGTCCAACCTCTCTTACCCAAACCCACTTGCTTTTATTCCTGCAGATGCCATTGTGAGTCAAATCCTGCAGTTTTTAAACTTCTGGGATGACTGCTTTTTCTTTATAGCATAAATTACATTAGCTACAATCCTAGCAATCATAAAGTTCTGGCCCTAAAAACTTAGTTAAGATCTAGTGGTTTGGCCACAAAATTAGGAATCAGAAACTTCCTTGTAATGCCATAAGCGTTGCCACTTGTTTCATCCAAAGTCAGCAAGCCTTTAAAGCTGCTTGTGGTGTCAGTTCTTCATGTGTAGTGTGGTGACAATACCTCTTGCCTCCTAGAAGTGTAATGGAAATTATTTAAAATCCATGGTCTTGAATGACCTAGAAGTACTAAATGTTATCATTGTAGTATAACTAGTCCTGATTATGGATTTTGTATTGTGTGTGAAATGATAAGTATCTCGTTGCTTATGGTATTATTTTCAGTCGGCTAACACATGCACTAACACTGGATTAAATGTAATTAATCATTTCTCTACTTTAGTTACTAAAGGTACACATTCAGCCCTCACTTACCCCTTTGTGGTCCTATGGATTGTTTTGTGATTTACTCAGAGCTTAAAATAGGGTAGAGTTGGACCCAAAATGTTCACTTCTAATATAATTTAGGTTTTGACATCAATGGAGATTTTGTTCCGCACCTCTGCCTCGCAATCCCTCATATGAATTCCATGCAGGGACTCAGAAAACCTTATTGCAGGTGGAATGTCTGGGGTACGTTTTGCATAGCAGTTATTCCCAATATCACATAACAAAAGTTATGACAGAAAAAGAGAGACAATTACTGACACTTCAAATAGTTACTTAGTTCAATATGGGGGTTGGTAAGAGTAGTATTATGTCGTGGTTTGGGACGGACTGGCCACTGAAACAAATGACAGATGCTCTCCCCAACCTCTCCCTTCAGGGAGAGAAGAATGAGAGAGGAGGAGACTTAGGAGTTTTAAAGAAACTAAACTACTTTAATGACATATTAATAATAAAATAAGAATAAGAAAACATAATAATATCAAAAAAGAAAATAATGAAATATATACAATATATACAAAACCATATCAAGCTCCCAGGATGACGATCATGTCATCGGCAGGCACTGGGAAGTCCCAGACTGGACTTGGTGACAGATGAGAACTGGATTCTGGATCTGGATTCGGGAACGCGTGGATCGTTCAGATGAACAGAGTCCTCCTCAGACATCGACCACTGAAGGAAGAGCCTCACCCTTTGATCCCTCCGCTTTTATACTGAGCATGAGGCAGATGGGATGGAATACCCCGTTGGTCAGTTTGAGGTCACCTGTCCTGTCCACTCCTCCCCGCAGGTGGGACCCCACTATGCTTTTCGCTTCCGACCCTCCAACGGGGCACATAACGAAGTGAGCTGCCCTTGGGGGTTATAGCAATAAGTATAAGCAGGAGCCTCTCTGCATAACATCCCTTGGCATAAATTATAAACAATCAGGTCTTATCTCTGCTAGAAGCGGATACTGTCTGAAAAATATGCCGTTAATTTCAGATAGTGCAGTTAATTAGAAGAGACTTCACTGAAAAGTAAAATTACTGAACAGAAAATTGGTTCTGTTTTACCTCAAACCAGGACATATTACTTCTGTGTATGTATATTAAAAAGAATAAGTAAAGCTCTTCTGCAGTTGAAGACTCTGGCTCCCGTATTTCCTATCTTATCTGGTCAGAACATAGTTTTCCATGCGGGCGTTGCAGCAAAAGACATAAGAAAATGCAGAAGCAGACCTTCCTCTGTTCCAGCCACCCGGCCGTCCTGAGTCCAAAGTCGTGATAGAAGCTCTTCTTTTTCCTTCCAACTTAATCCAACCCTGAGCTGGATTAGCAATGGCGCGTTTCTTTGTCAAAGTGCAAGCTTAGACTGGATAGCCATGTGGATATTCCCAGCTGGGAATCCTGCCCTAAGTACCCTCACTTGACACACATACGCGGTCTCTTGGCTGCCTGAGCCCCCTGCCCATCTGTTTGAATGGCATTGTGCCCACTTCCCCAGCTCACAGGCCATTTTCAGTAAGGCATTACTGCCGAATGGTGGTTGGTTTAGATGGACAGCTGACGTAGCGTTACTGCCGGCTCTTGTGCTAGCAAGTCTTTCTTTTCTAATAGCATAGAAGCCCGTGTTACAGGTGTATTTGGTCCTCCTGTGCTTAGAGTTGTATAGGCAAAATCCTAATCTGATTGAAGCTGTGGCAGCCTTACCAATGAGCTGATTGGAAATAGATGTGAAATGTGTCATATCTGCACTGGAGGAAAGACACGGAAAAAAAATGGGTCTGCCAGCTGATACCGAGTCCAACACTTTCCTGCATAAGTGCTTTATAGATGACACAGAAGGCTTGGACATGAACAGCAATTCATGACAACTGATGAAGCAAGGAAGAGCTCAGTCTCACCATGGTGATTCCAGGGGAGTTCAGGACATGCTTTTACTTAATGTTTGGTTTTTTTTTTTTTCTGCACAATATTTGAGTCATATATTGATCCATCTCCCTAAAAGTAAAAGCATCTGACTCCTTGACCAGCTCACACCCAGCTGGTTTATGCCTTTGTAAACATCTCGCATCCCAACCCACGTATGTGCATCCATGTGGACAGAAGATTCTTCTGCATTTTGGGGCATTCATATTCTGACAGTTTTCATAGCTTCCACATACCTGCTGTCTCAAAACTTAGCAGTAATGAGGTTCTGATTCTAGAAGAACTGACATCAAGAATTAAGAAATTGTGAAGGGTAGCCTTCTGTTCCATTTTTCTTTTAAAGCCACTGAAAATGTTTTAGATCTTCAGATTATTTTTTTTTTTAATTTGGATCATTTTGTAGCGTGGGTACCTGCAAATTCTGGTTTGTTCTATGGAAGATGATTAATGATGGAATCCTCTCACAAATGAAATACCAATGCCAGTTAATTCCAGTAGAAAGACTTCTATGTAGTTTTTACCAGTTTATATTTTTACCTGGCAGAGTAACACATATATAAAATTGAGCTCTGTGTGTTGCAGTGTAAAAGGCACAGTGGGAATGGAAATGGGCTGAAAGTCAACCAGGGCTCTTTTAGCGCCTCTGCTGTTGAGCTACTTTATCACTCTTAGCAAGTCACTCAACTTTTCTGTGCCTTGGTTTTCTTTTGGTATTAATTAACTAAATTGTAAATGATTCAGAAACAAGACTTCTACCCTGATCTTGGCTTGGGATTCAGATGCTAATGGATCAAAAGTAATAATGTTGGAAACTTCATAACCAATCTTTCATTTAGCCATTCTTACCTTTTTGGGAAAGTGCTGATGTACTTACATAAAAATAGGGTTCTGTAAGGAAGGGAGAACATCACGACACATATACTGTATTGTCTTTCATCTGTTTATCTGTCTATTCCATATTCAAATAGAAGCAAAATATTTTAGATTCTTTAAAACAAAGAGCATAACAAAAGGCAAAAGGGATTTTTTCTGTCCATGATAGCTTTTACAACTTCCCTCATACCTAAAAATGAAAAATTGCTCTTTTCTTTTCGCTAGTATACGTGGCTGTAGCTGTATATGTGTGTGTTATAATGTATATGTGATATAAAAATAGAGGTCATTAAAAAGAAAGGTTTTGTATATGCTTGTAGCTAGATAATAACTTTTCGTTGTTTCATTGTTGTGTACATAACTGTTCTGGATATAACCAGTGTCATATGGAAGCCTAAAAACAGACATCCCCTTCAGTAAGGTGAGCAAATGGCAGCTTCAACTCTTTCTGTAAATGTAGGTCTATTCCTGCAGAAGGAAGTTTGTGCCTCAAACTGCCGCGCACCGTGTGCACAGTCCTGGGTCCCACAAACTCAAGGTGTTGCCAGCACAACTTCTTAAGCTTCTCTTCAGTTAATTATCTTTTCCTTTAGCTGCACAATGTGTTTGAGTAGCATATAGAATATCTTTCTCCATCCTTAGCTCAGGTGGTCCATTCTTAGCTCAGGTGGTGGACAAAAGCATTTCTGCTTTTGGAAATTTAGGATTTTACCAGTTAGAACAGATGTATTGTTGTATTGCTGTTTTCTCCCCGCCCCCCCCTCCCCCCCCCCCCCGTCTTCTATTATCCTATTAAAAATAACATATATGTTTTGAAGTTAATACAAATAGAGAGCAAACTATAAGGACAGTACAAAAGCTTCTTGTATCACTGCTCAGATATGACAAGTTTTAACAAGTTTTAAGAGTGAATGCGATAAAATTCATGTAACTTTCACACAGCTTTTTTGAAGAGGGATGGGTAGCTTGTACAGAGGTTTAGATGAATCAGTTTTTGCCTTAAACATCAGGAATTTAGCTGATATATTATTTTAGATATTATTTCTTCTTTGGAAGTTCTAAGGATTGCTTATTCATTGACCTCTGATACCAATTCAAACACTGTAAAATTTCCTATTTACTCTTACTCTTCTGTCCTTTCAAATTTTATTGAGAAACTTCTGAAGGTTTTCATCCAGTTAGTACAGGCAATGTTTATCCTGTCCATGTTTCTCCAATGTGCAATCGTGGTTTGAAAGTAGCCTTGAGAATTTTTGTCTCTGAAGGGAAGAGGTCTAGTTGAGAGTATGGCGGAGCAGATATTAGTTTTCTGCTCCCTTAGTGGCCATCCAAGAAATAGGTGATTATTCTATCAAAATGTTTGTGTATGTGCATATATACATGTACACACAAAAGCACACTTTAAAAAAACACACACATCTATATTTATATATAGAAAACTTACCCTCGAGGAAAGCTTGCTTTAAATTTGAAAGATTTTTTTTTAAAAAAGTGTGTTCCCTGAAGGGCAAGGTAGCAACAAATCTTCCACTCTACATCACAGCTAAATGCATACAGTCTACACACATTGCTGAATATGGGGGGTGGGGAGCGAAGGGGGGTGGAGGTAAAAGAACCCACCACCTTACACTTTTGGAAAAGAAGTGATCTTATTTAGAGTGTAATTGGAGGAACGTTGCAGCATTCTCTGACTTCCACACTTGAGGGAGAATCAAATTAACCATTTACATTAAATTGCAATGTACACACGAATTAGAGTGCTTCAAAATCCATTGTTATGCAATTAGTGGAACTACTGCAGTACCTCCAAATGCTGCTCCTACCTCTGAAATACATGCATGTGCGGATTCCAACACAGTCTCACAGTCTCACAGTCTCCAGTGAAAAATGACAAATTGTTGAGGAGACATGATGACTGTTTGCGTGGCTCAGAGATTTATAATTTAGAGAGGAGTCTATGTCATAATCAAAACACTATATTGATTACATTCTCAGGTAATATCTGATAGAGAAGATCTGCTGTGATAATGTATTTACTAAAGATGTTTTACAGATAACACTCAGTATTTTCAGAGTATCTGTGTATGCGTGTGTATAAAAATGTTTGTTGCTACAGCGTCCCAACTTTTACATGATGCTAACGTGCCAAAACTTTGCAGTACACTGTGCACTCTGTTTAGCCGTGAGCACTTGTTTTAGATCTTTCTAGCATTTGGGAGCTTAAAGATACAGGCAATTCGTGAAAGTGCTAGGGGGATGTCTCAGCAAACTAAATAAGCTAGATCAATCCCCTTTGATGGGCCCCCTTTTAAAAGGTTATACAAAAGAACTGTTTTGTTTGAGCGAATTGCCTTCTACTTTGTGAAAATCATGTATAAATGAGTCCCAGATCAATACTCTTGAGGCTGCAAAAGGAAAAAAAAAAAAAAAAAAACAAAACATAAAAGGTAGATCAGAAGCTATATTTTAGCAAAAATGTCTCTTAAGTGCTGTTGTCTGACACTATGAACTCCAATCAATGTGTCAGTATTTTGGAATTTAAAAGGAAATAGGGATCAGACCTGACAATCCAGAGCTGAAATTTGATGCTCTGGTCTTTTTGATAAACTGACAGGCAGTGAAAATTGCACACGTCTGCAGGGAATCAGGAGAAAAAGAGAGACAGTTTTGTAGAAAGTCTGCTTATGATTCACAAAGGCATGCATTTTATAAAAATGAATTACTTTTGCAGTGTGTGGCAGGTTGCCTTCCTTTTTGAATGGAAGCCTTTGCAGCTTGTAAACTGGTGGGTTTTGTACACATCTACAATATACTATGACTTCTGTTGGCTTACAATTTCATTTCAATTGCTTGCCCATTCTTGCAAATGAAGCAAACTTGATAAAAACAGATAATCAAAAAGGAATTAGAAACTTCACCCCAAAAGCTTTTTTTCTAAATGCATGATCAAATTTGACAAAATGAGTTTTAAAAACTGTTCTTGTCAATAGTTTAAAATAACTGAAAAGAATTCTTCACATTTCATCTTCCAAAGCATTATATCCTTTGGATTTATGTAATGCTTTTCATCTGAGACTCTCAAACCATACCGCAAATGCTCGGTCTTAAAACATCTTATTCACACAGACAAATATTGTTACACCCATGTTGTAGGCTGGTAAACCGAAAGACTGCAAGATTGGGTGACCTACCCAAGAGCACGTGGCAACTGCGAGTCCAACACGAGAACAGAACTCCGGACTCCTGACTCTCAGGATGGCATTTGAGATGTAACACACAGTTTACCACTTTTAAAGTACCGGTATCAAACCCTGAATCCTGCATAAAGATGTGCTTAAATGTGCTTTGTGTAAGGGAACAAAGAAGTTGCATTGTGGGACAGGTTTACTGAGCCACTGAGTTCGGTGTGCACTCCACGGGAGCAGCAAATACTTCCAAGTGCTTCACTCACTCTGTGGTGGGTTTTTATGGTTAATTTATTCCTGGAATTTGTCGTGGTCCTCCAAATAGAAGGACTAAAATCCCTTTTAAAAATCCTCCTTCCCCCCCCCCCCCCCCCAATATTAACTATTATAACTCAATTTCGTTTTCAGACACATAAACGTGTTTCGTGCATGCAGGCAGCATTCAGTGGAATTGAAACCTTTGTGTTGCTAGAATCTTTGAGCTTTGAAACACTTCTCTTTGTACTTTGCTTAAAATGTTAACAGATCCCTGCCTCTCTTGCTTTTACAGCCTTTACAGAGGTCACCAAAATTACAACCTGTAAACAGCTTTATGTCGTTTTAGCTTTAGTGTATAGTCTTATAAAAGAGTAAATACTACTACTTTTGGTCATGAGAAGAGTGTTCTTAAACACCTTGTTATTTAAGGAGAGTTCTCTGAATTTAATCACTTGTTTCCCTGTGCTCCTGGCGACATTAGTAATACCAAAGCGAACTGTCAGCTCTGAAAACCAGCATTCATAAAACTTGAAGAGATGGCTAGACACGCTAGGAAGTTTGGCTTCATGGTTTTATTGGCCATTTCTGAAATTAGAGTGCTGTGTCGTTTAGAGATGACTGTACATCTGTGGGAACAGAAAGCAGAATGGCTGGAGGGGAGTTGCAAGGAACTGGTATAGTGGAATCTGGAGAGGACAGGGTTCTTAAAGGGCTATAGGTTGTCAGAACTCATCCACCCAGATCTGGTTCAGTCTAACTAAAACTGAAGTCGGTATGTTTGTGATTTGTGTATCTTAAAATATGAAAAATCCTTCTGATCTCTTCATCGCTGGGAAGAGGCCTTGCTGCACTCTGTGCCTTTGGTAGAAAGGGGAAAATAACCATCTTCTCTTAAATGAAGTCACTATAGTGTATGATACTGGACAAAAGCACCCAGTCCCGGGCTGCTGGTGTTTTACCATCCATTACCTTGGTTTCACATAACAGCAGCAGTAGATAAAGTGAGTCTGACCATCTCAGCTTCTAGAAACTCATATCGAGCTTTATGTTCACGGATCCCCTACATAAATCAAATGCAGTTGTGTCTGAAATAATTCTCTGCCAAGGCTAATACAGCTGTTTCATTCTTATATCCTATCAGGCAGTAAGCAGGCTATGATTGTTTATGCAGCTGGGAACCTTTGTCTTACTGGGTTCACTCTGTCTCAAGCGTTGTGGAGGATAATCTAAACAGCATGTTATGTTCTATACGGGCTACTTACGTGGAAGAATCAGTAACAGAAAAGTAAGTATTGTGTTATCAAACAGGGAGGAGTGTCATTTGGTTTCTTTAACACTGTTACATTGCATACTGGTGTTTCATTGGAGATGAAATCCACCTACATTCACTGCAAGCAAGGGAAAGAAACACTGCTACTAGTACTCCTTACAGAAGTGAAAGGTTGTTTGGCCTGGTGTCCTTCCCTCTCAATGTATGTTTTCTCCTTGGGAATGGCTGCCTGCTATTGATTTATCTCAGAAAAAATATAACCCAGAATATATAAAACATGGTAGATCCTATTCAAACTGGCAGCATATGTAAATTTTTAGCTCTTTATCAGACGATAAAGGATTAGCCTCTTTCAGTTTTCTTTTTACAGATAGATTTATTTAAAAAGGGATACATTGTTACATGACTATTGATTTTTCCAGTGTGCTTGTAGTTGTGCCCATCCTGTGCCTTGTTCTAGTTTTTAAAAAACTATCCTTAATGGAGATGCTGAAATTTTGTCACTTGTTGTGTGTGCCTGAATATTTTTGATTAAATAACTTTCAAGCATGTTTGTTGCACCCATCTTTTGAGGAAGATTTGACCCAGAGCACCTGCATTAGTTGATTGTCATACTAACACGCCTTTGCTTCAATTTTGGCCAGTCTGACAAGTGAAAAATAGATGTCTGTCATGTGACAAGCTGCTGAATATAAATTCTGTTAGCATTTGCTCATGAGAGAAAGAGAAAAGGTGAGGGTTGGGGAGGGGGTGAAGAAGAAACAAGGAGTTAGAGGAGGCTGGAAAAAGAAGAAAGGAATGATGTTAGCTACTCTTAAAAACATCAAGCCAAAAAGACAGTGCTAGCCAGGTTAGTTAGTTGTTGGTAGACACTAAAAAGCCCGTCAGCTCTCTCTCCAGCTGTATATGTCATATAAACACCTGCAGAAGTGTACCACAATTTCAAATCGATAAGTAAATAAAAGCAGTTGAAGAGGCATCTTTGTGGTGCCATATTCAGGTATATTGTCAAATCAACCTTTTTCCTGTATTGACTGCACAAATGTACTAATTCTTTGCAGAAGAAGATTACAGAAAAAATTTAATCTAAAATTCCTAGCTAACTTCTAAGTGATCATATCGAGCACAGACTTCAGAGGCCTGAAGCACATTCTATTTATACCTTCTGCAGAAAGGCTGTATCTGTTTTGTTAGTCACGTAACTGAGAGGTGAACTTCATTTAATTTTGCTACCTTATTTTGGGAGGAGATGTTTTGCACGTATAGAGAACTTATCTTGCCGCTGTTTGAGAACCTTTTCCTAAGCAGAGGAAGCCTGGCAGGAGACGGAAGGGCCATGGACTCTTTCAGACCTCCATATACCTGAACAGTTTATTACCTTTTTCAAAAGTTAGTAGTTTAAGCTGCTTCACACTTCTTAGCTCTAAATTAACAAAAGTCCCAACAAAATTAGATCTACATCATTAAAGATATTTTTGTTAAGATATTGTACAAGCATTAAGACCTATTTATTTGATAGCAGACAAACACAAAAGCTCTTTTGACTGTTTCTATCCAGAGAAGCTTGCTAAAGGTCAGTCCCCTGTCAGAATTCAACATAACAGTACAGAGGGTGAGGATAATACGTGAGGCTGCACTTCAACTCTGTCTCTGTGATTGCCAGCATCTGTTGTGGTTTCCAGACTTGTCCAATGAGATTTGCTAATGCAGTTGTGTGTTTGATGCTGTGCTACTGAATGCAAATATACGGAGCATGCTACATCCAATATAGCTCACCCTCAGGGGGAGTCGTATTGCCACACTTCCCTTTGTACGCCCTAAGATATATTGTGAAGATGACACGGATATATAGATGAAGTTGAAGCAAAACTTGGGTACTGTGCTTGCATCAGTAAATATGAACCTGAACTGCAAAACAGACAGTTGGATTCAGACTTCCACAAAATTTTGGTCTATTCAGGTTAGAACTGAGACTAAGACCTTACGGTAATGAAGGGAAGTTTAGCAATGATTTAGAGAGAACATTGTCCCTGCTTGCCCACTTTCTGAATTCCTGACCATCCTTAGGTGGAATGTTCTGTGGGGTATGCCGTCAAATAGTGTGTGTCACTGAAGATCAAAATGGTGATAGATGGCATTTGGAAATTGGAATTAGAGGGCGACATTTTTTGTTGGCATTTTATCTGCTAATAAGCAATGCAGGGAAGCTAAGTGTCTGGAGGAACAGATTCAAGCTTTGTGACTCATGCTTTTACCATCAGTTCATAGAATACATGGATTTGAACTACGGGAGTTAATGGCATTACCATCATGATGGAAAAAAAAAACAAAATGAAAGTGTGTGATTTCATTTGTAGCCAATTTGTAGCCAATTCCTAAGAATTCATACTCTAGATAAGAGTATGTTCCACCAGGAATTTCTCAAAGGGAAAGTAAATCCCTGAGTATCATCCCCTGACCAGCCAAATTCATATTCTCAGATTCTGTCATGGTAGGTGTGATACGAAGATATGGAGGGAGAAACTCTCTCTACTCTTACCATCACTTTTATAATGTTGTAGCTTTTTTGCTTTTTATTCATCAAGGCTTGTTCGAAGGACCTGAAAGTAGAGGTTAGCAGGAACCAGATATTTATGCAAAGAGGGATCTAAATTTTGGGCAAGTCTCGTGTGTTACTTTTGTTATCAAAATGCCTAACCAACACCCGTCTGTAGAGAACGGAATGCCTGTTGTGACCATAGCGTATTTTCATATTATGGTTTGGTTTGTGTAAAATATACATCTCTTGTAATGCATTAACATCATCTTTTAGTAATTGAGGTACTATCATCTCTAACAGGCAAAAGTTTGATTGAGTTGTTTATGGGACAGAAATAATCTGTTACTGTGCTGACATCTTCAGAAATGCTTGTAGAAGTGTAAGATGTGTTATTAACTAACAGTAAAACTTCGTTCGTTCCCAACATTTCTGTAAGAGACAGACAACAACCAACCTTCTACCTATGTCTTTTCTAGAGCACTGTGCAACCCAGCTCACTGTAAGCCTCGCTTCTGCCCTGAAAGCAAGTAGAGCACCTGGGACTTGACCTCCTCACCAGTGCTCTTATCCTTTGTATCCACCTCACTGGCCTCCCATGGAAGGCTTTCTAAATAAATCTTCGCTTGAGTACTTAACAGATGACTTTCTTTGAGAGCCTTTGTGCAGCTGACCCAGAGCTCTGATAACCACGGATCTGCTGACCCTACTATACAGGGGCTGCATTCGACGCAAAAGGTGGACAAGCTGGTGAAATGAAGGCTCCTTGCCCCTTCCCCTCTAGACTATTCACCTACAAAAGAGCAAAGTAAAATCCTATGTACAGTCACTAGCTACAATGCTAACTCTTCCAAATCTGAATTTTTATTAAAACAGTAGGGGGTGAAAATGACTGGGCTAAATGCAGGTGAGACAGGCCCCTTGAGAACTATGCTAAAGGAAAGGCGAGTAAATCAATATGTGCCATGGGACAGCATAGTGTCTGAAATGGCATGATAATGGCAGCAGCTGAAGCTTGTATTGATGCAGCAGAAAATGCTTTTTGCTCCACTGATGACTGTTGTTCAATTTCTGAAAATACAGAAAGTTCTCTTTCATTATTAAAAATTAGCCAGAAGGTGTCTGTATACCACGTACAAATGTTTACAAATCGTTAGAACAGTCATTTGCGTTACAGAACACTAGTCCTACGATACATGCACAGAAAGGTCAGTGAGTTATTTAACAATTGTGTTTTACTTACGAAGGAAATAGGGAAACAATGATCTAATCCATTTGGTCTTAATAGTGAAATTTACTCTAGAACGTAAAAAAGGGTTTAGCCTATTTAAATAATGGCTGTGATTATAGCACACTAATACAGTGCATTCTATACTACATAACATGTTATGAATAGCACGCTGAGTGATTTTTTTAGTATATGTAAATTACTTAGAAGCACAAAGGATGCATCTCTGAACTGTTTTTGTAGAGCTGATTATAGGTCTAACTGCTATAGGAGGAGGCTGAAAGAGGGGCATTGATTGATTAATAAAGAGTGCAGCAGCAACAGACATAACATTGCAGTTATAGATTTTCCATACTTTATCTTCAGGGCTTTAAAGATACAGTGGTGATCAGATGATGAGGTTTTCTTTCACCTTGCAGTAACGCACAACAAATCATGGCATTCTGCAACGCCACAAAACAGCTTTTTGCAGAACACCGAGTAAAAGAAAACTCCTCCACAATCACGACTTTACAGTTAGACATTGTCCTTTTTCCTTCTAAACTCCTTTATGAGAGATGCTTCCAACAATAATTTAAAGTAATGTCCCAAATTTAGAAACAAAGTGGGAACTGTACATTCAAACACTTAGGGATTCTATTTTTATTAAATTGGAAGTGTGAGTGGAAAGTCACATGTGAAGCATGCGTCGATTTTATTCCTGCTGATAGATATAGAAGATTTGCTGCAGAAACCTGTATTTAGATTCAAAGTTAGCCAGTACAAAGGCCTATAGTTAAAAATGATATTTCTTAGAATAAGACAGTAGCTTTGTGTACCTGGTTAACAAAGAGCGGTATAAACAGACCCAGGTCAGCATGTGACCAGAATATATCTGAGTTGATATTTTTATGTGAAAGTCAAATCCTGGCTGGGAAAACACCCCATTTCAGCTATAGGAGGGCCAATCACATGGGCACTGATGGAAATAATGTGGATTCTTATTAATTAGCTGTCATTTTGCTGCACCTTTGTAACAAACATCTAAATAGGGACAAAGAACTGCCACAACAGACAAATGTCTTTACCACTGAACTTCTTTTTAGGGGCATGTGTGTTGGAATAGGTTCTTTGAAGATTTTTGCATTATTGTATGCCTTTCCAATATATCTGCACTTGCCTAAGTGGGTCCTAAGTTATTTGAAGTTTAGTTTAGTAAGAGTTTAATAGTAAGTTGTTTTGCGGCTGCTGTCAAATCCACTGATCTTTCTATGGTTTTAAGCCCATTTTTAATAACATTTTGTCTGTCACTTGGTGATGTGAAAGATCTGTACAAATGGGATATTGAGTGTATTCAAATTCACAAGGACATAAAACAAATGGAAGAAGTAGGTAAAATATAAGATTAATAAAAACTGCTAGAAGTTTTTCAGACAGTAGTTTGTTCTTTTAATTTACAATAGCCCTTTCATGCTTACGTTCTTTCTGTTCTGAGTTTAATTCGCAACACACCCTCTTTTTTCCACTTGCAATATAAACTAAGAATCAGAACAGAGCACATGACGTTCTTACTAAACAGTCTTTTATATTTGTAGGTACATATATTTTAGAGACTATAGTAGAACAAAATATAGAACAAAATTATTTTTAAGAAAAAAACTGCTTTTAGAGGAAGTATCTCTTCAAGGATAATTACCTTTTGCTAAGCTGCAATTTAAATTAGCTGTAGTATTCCTCAGTTCCTAAAACTCCAGTGAAATTTTACTCTGAAACATTTAACTTGTTTTGTTCAGTTTCAGGGATGATTTTAATTTAGTCTTGGGTGAAGTGATCCGTATACATATATCTGTAAATGTAAGTACAAATACGTATACCCACATATATGTGTGCTTAAGTCCCTAAGCACTTTTTCAGGATAAATACTACAATAATAAAACATGAGGTGAGCATCTATCTTTGATATGTGTTTCTTTGAGGTGCAAGTAGAATGCGGAGTAACAGCCATTGGATTTCTCTATGGCACTTGTGCTTAAAAAAAGGCCGTGTATTCAACATTGGTCCAGATCTCTTCACTTCTCTCTGTAAAAGTTGTCACTGAAAATTGCCTCACAGTCAGAACATCATCGCTAATGATAGTTTCCATTTTCAGCATGTATTAAAGAAAACCCTTTTGTTCCACATACAGCCCACACAATGACGCAGCATTCAATGATCCTAATGTTGAAAACTCAAGTGAATTTTCATTAGAAATTTTAAAATGTGTCCAGTTCTTCAGCTGGCGAAAATTAGCATTGCTCCACTGAAGCAAGTGGAGGTACGAGGGTTATAACACTAGAGGATTTTAGCTTCTGCTTTTTATTTTTGTGATAATCTGGAGTACGATACAAAGTAAGACCTGCCATACTCTAGGTATGAAATGAGTTGAGATGGTCCGGTTCCCTGCTCTTCAGGTACCTGCATTAACAAGCAAGTGCTCATGTTGAATCCGTTCTGTGTATAACACCAAAAAACTTGATTTTGGAATCTCAGAGGCATCAGGAGCATCAAAGTCATACAGTTACAAATAAATAAACAATGTTGTGTAATTAGCTATCTCTGTGATATAAAAAAATATAAGCACATGTAGGCATAATGCATTCCAGATTTTGCATAGGATTTAGCAGCAGTCTGTTTCAAGTATCAGCAGAGAAAATCCTTCTCTATTGACCCAACAAGAAAACAGTGTGAATTCTAAGATCAATTGCTTGCCAACATCTTCCAGCTCTTTTAAAAGATAAATACGCATATATTTATATTTTAAACTTTTAAATTACTTTTATATGATGATCTTAAGTATATTTCCAAACTTTGATTAATATGTGGCAGACAGTATTTCTGGGATCTACAGGGATCAGACTCTCCCACTCTTAAAATGAAACCGCGTTTGTGACGCAAGACAGCAACTATTTTTAAGTGCACAGGAGCACTTCAAAACAGCTTAAAATGGGAAATGAAAAATTCTAGTGGAGACTTCAGGTGAATTTATTAACTGCATTGTTACTGCCAGGAATATGATCAGAATAAATATTGAAAGATTTCATATGCCACAGCCATGCCTGTTAGTGTCATCCTGAGGCATTGTTTTAGTACTGAATCTGAGAGGAGAGACACTCCCGCTCTGTATCAACATTGTGTCCTGGGAAGGAATAAAAAGCCAGTTCCTCATGGCAAATACTGAACACTACAGGCTTGCCAGGTCCTCTGTGGCACTGGACTCTTAACATGAAAAGCAAATAAAACAGGAACTGTTTTGCAAGTAGATCCCCTTAGATTGCCTCAGCACTTTGCTATATTAGCAGAGTTCCAAAAGGGATGGAGGAGAATGCTTATTTATCTCGGCTTCATTAAATACATTTGCACAATTAAAAAAAAAAAAAAAACGAAACAACAACAAAACAGAACAAAAAAAGCCTGTCTCTGACAGACTTAAAGCATGTTTGCATCTCAATAGAATTCAGAAAAACTCTAAAATAACTAAACTTAGCTACCCCTGTGGTGGTGCCAAGATCACTTGTATTCTCTAGAACTGTTTGCCAACATCTGCTGGAACAGTCTGAAGGGGTGAAGTGAATTTATACTTCACTGCTCAGCTTTATTTCCGGATCCACATCTTTTACTCCTTCCTCTCCTCCTTTCGCTCTGCACCTGTGTGCTTCTCCTTCCCCAGCAGTCTTAAAACTCCTAATAACTGTTCAGATTCACTGTGCCCTGTCAGACTTTTGATTTTAAGTTACTCCCTGGAGCTTTTACTTTAATACAAACAAGAGCATACAAATAGAGCACTTTGTATTTCTTTCTCCTAATGGCACGCAAACCTGCCTGGCAGGGGTGGTAGCTGTTGGCACTCAGACCATCTATGCTCCTTCCTCCCTTTTGCTTTCCCATTTGCCTACTGATGACATTTTGTTGGGAATGATGCAAAGCAGGTAGAGTCGAATAGGTTCATTGGATTGAGCAAATGCTAAAGGAGAAAGTGGCAATAAAATACTTAGCCTCTGCTTGTGATGTCTGGATTCCTTCAGGAGACCTCATTAGAATAGAAAAGATTTTATTATAACGATATCAAAGGAAAAAAGTGGTGTGCTTCAGTAAGAAATGCATTTTCTGCTCTTGATTTTCCGTCTGTTGAAGACTACCTCAGGTCACTTCTCACTGTTCAGCTCTTACAGAAACAATATTGTATTCCTTATGCCAATTGTTAGTTGTAGAGGAACCAGAACAGAAGAGGTGCTGTCTTTGGAGGTTCTTGGCACTTTGGCATATGCTTGTCATACAGACTCGATGCTGCAGCAACGAAGAAACATTAGCTCAATGTTCAGAAATACTCTACTTCTGTCTGTAAGAGGCATTGGTCTCCACTTCGTTTGTAGGCAGAAATTGAGGTGTTGATTTTTAACGAGCAGGGCTCTCATGCTTTAAGTTGAACCTCCACTACAACCACTGAAATCACTTGGGACTCTGACGCTCCTATATTAGTTCTTAATTGTGGAGTTTGCTGCCCTTGCCGCTCCAGTGGAATTCAAGATTGTTGACCTTCAGGGCTTACTGTGAGGCCTATCTCTTCTCTCGGGCAAAAAAGGATTAGCTAGGAAGGAGGAGTTATTAGGAGCAGGTGAAAGACTTTTTTTTCTTTTTAACTTAACATTGTGTCATTCTTGTCACATAGTATACACTAAAATAATGGGTAAAGATTATACATTTTGTTCATGCATTTGCAGTGCCAAAACCCCACATGTGCTAACCCAAAAGCTGAAGAATTTTGAAGTATCCATTTAATTTTTCTTTAGTGACCATACTAGCCTACTGCATGAGGAGCTGGTGCTGTGGACATAGGGTATGGTTGAGCATTTGGTACAGAAGAGGGACCACAGAGAATGATTTTCCTGTGCAAACTTTAATGAAGATTAGGAGAAAGCAATGCATAACTCAGTCATGTAGAGCAGCCAACAGGGATTTTGCTTTTCACTGCGTCTATATGGTTTTGAGTCCCTGTGTCTTTAATGATTTACATTGCTGAAAAGCTTTTTAGAACTGCACATGCAGACGATTTCTATTGGAGCACCACCAAAAAGTCTGTGTAAGCACAATATGCAGGGAAAAACCTGTCTTGAAAATATTATCCTGTGGGGAAAAACAAAAAAAAAAAGCTGGTATACTGCAAAGGATTTCTGTCCTTTCCTGGAGTCATGATGCTTTGTTAATATCAGGGCTACACAGACTGATTTATTATTTATTTATATATTTAGGAAAGGAGTAGAAAAGGATCAGTCTAGAAGCAGAATGGAAGACTGTAGGACTAAAATAACCTACAAAACACATAGGTAACATTTCTTCTCTCTTTCCCATTCATACTTCCTCCGTTGTCTCCATGTGGTGCTTTATAGTTAGCACTGAAACTCCCGTTTTCATATAGGGCTATTTTTTTGTTCCGGTAAAGCCAAAACCATTTTGACTCAAGAAGGCTGTATTATGCAGTGCCATGAGATTTATACTTCTCCCCCACCTTTCCTGTTAGCTAAAGCTGTTTTGTAATACATTAAATGATACAGCACAAAAGATCTAATAGAATCTGAAATATCTTGGGTTCTTAGAAACATGTAAAACTCCGCATAAAATGAATATTGCTAAAGCTCTGTCCGATTTCCATATTCTTTCCACATTGTATTTGTGTATAATAGGCTTCCAGGAATGTTCATGACCTTACAGCTGTCCCTTTTGTTTACAGTCCAGTGCTCTGTCCTTGAGATATGTTGCACACAGAATGAAGACAAAATCATGGCTTCAGGCCTCCACCCCCCTCCTCTGCAAAAAATAAATACAGCCTGTATAGGAGACATTCTCCAGTCAGTACTGTTGCAGATACACATGAGTGATTAAAACCTGGGAAACAATTATAGATGGTAATAAAAGAAATGAAACTCAAAGGGGAATATAGCTTTTTCTTAGAAATTTCCAGGAAAAAGCCTGTTAATTTTTTTTTTTTTATATTATCAAAACCACTTACCTTTCTCACCTAAAAAATAAACATAAAAAATAAAAACATAAACCCATAACAAAATAAAAGCATACAAAACATTAAAAAAAAACATTTCCTATCAGTTTGACTTGATATTTTAGAAGATGCTTTTCTTTTTATAGAGACTCAATCCTGCTCACACACAAGCAGCCGGTTTCTGATTTGGTGTCAGACTTAGCAAACAGTCAACACGCATTACAATACCACTTCACTAGCGTAATGGTGACGGTGATGTTGCGTTTATTTTTGCTGCCATGCAAATTTTCATTCTCTTTGAGTAAATGTATTTTTCTGCTGATATTCTGCTTTCTGGCAGGTGCTCAAAACTTCCTTGTTCAAATGTATTTGCAGATGGCACAGTCATGGGTTCTGTGTGGTGTCTGAGTCGACAGTGCACAGCCTGGGACAAAATTACAATCGCTAATTATTTTAGAACGAAGGGCATATGTGAGATTTCAATATCAAACATCTCGATGCCAGCAGTGCTGTGCACAAGCATTACCTAATGTAACTCTCTTTATGAAGTTTTGGGGCTGAATTTGGCTGAGTTTGTAACTGAAGGATATGACAGCGAGTATCCAGAACAGCCGTGGGTTTGGCTAAGAGTCCCCTTCGTGGAGGCTGGTCCAGAGAAATACGCACAGTGCTGTGCAGGTAAAGGAGCTGTGCAGTAATGCTGAGAAGCGCAATGGCTTCTTGATGTTATTGTCCAAAACATTAAGATTTTTACTCCTTTTCTTCCTGCACTAGAAGATTTTGTTAAACAAATGGGATGGATGTCTGACAATTATTTATTATGAAATAATTGAGGGACTCATAGTGTAAACTTAATTAATTTAGATTGCAGTTTAAATTTCCTAGAAATTCCTAAGTATTTGTGAATGTTCAGATCCATGTTTTTCTGTGGGGTTTGAAGTTCATGAATGATTTGTAATTGCAGGAAGGTGGAGCTGCTCAAGTTAATCAGGTCTTTTTGGAGACACCAAGCAGCTAGTTCAAAGTGGTGTTCCATATCTGGACAGTAGTTTTGTGTGTAAATGTACAAGCAGCGCTAGGGGTGAGGACTGTTTCACAGCTCTGGTAACATTCAAGTTCAGCATTTGTTAGGTTGTAACTGGATCTACAGACATACCAACTGCATGCTTCTAAACTTCTCCAAAATCCCTGGCCAGGCTGCAGACGCCATCATTGGCGCACTTCCTGGCACAGATTTTCTATCTGACACCGTTACTTAAAAGGAGGGTCTTTCAGCTCCCCTTCCCTTGATTTCCAGGACCAGTGTTAGCCTGCCAGGGCGCTTAATAAGGTTAATTATCTCTTTTTCCTGCCCTCCATCTGGTGGACTAGTTTCAGCTGTACAGTCACAAACATAAACAATGAAATCAACACATTGCGGAGAGGGATTTTAAGCGCAAACCCTCTGCTTTAGCTTGAAAAATGGACATATTCAGATAGAACAGTCAGCTCTCCCCTGTCCTTTTCTGTGTCTCGCCTCAGCGCTTGCAGTTATTCTTTAGGATTTGGGTATGTGTCCTTTCAGGATTTGTGAGTTCCTTCTCTTCAAATACCTCTTTAGTTAAGGCTCTCTCCTTCAAACGTGGAGTGTCTCTCTGACCTTTTTCAGTCAGCATCTTTCAATGTCAGGAGTTTTACAGATTAAAAAATACTTTTCTCCTCATACAAAACTTGACCTTTTCCATGTTTTTCTTGGCCCTCCTCAACTTCAGGTGGAGTTCATAAACAGTATGTTATTGGATTTCCCAAATTATCAGAACTCTTCCTATTATTTATTGGGTAAATAAGTAGGTGTGTATGACATTTAAATGAGTAAAAATGCAGTCCTTTTCCAAAACAACTTAAAAGTGACCTAAAAAGACAACATTGGGATCTAAAACCACAACCAAAGATGTCAGTAGGACAGAACATAAAGAGTAAGTCATGTCACTTGTAGTTCAGCTGTATCATGTTATGTAATTTTTATTATTATCAATTTTAATAATTACATATGTGAGATTTACTGAAAGGTGATCTAAAGAATTAGTGTCTGGTGAGGTTTTTTTAGGGAAAGAGTACTGTGTTTCGTCAAATGCTTTGGTTAACAATCCTATCTCAATTTTTTTTTCCCATTTTTCTCTTAATCCATTCAATGGCTCTCAGCTTTTTATTGCTTGTCTCTCTCATGTGAGGGAAGGGCATTTACTTTCACGTACCACATTGTCTGAAAATAGTAGTGAAAAGGCATATGAACTGTAAAGAAATCTCCCTTGAAGTCTTGAAGGCAAGCTCTGGGAAATTTTAGGGTGGATGTCAAGACAGATACACGCACTGTATGTTCATGGGAGCGATTAGTATCACATGAGCCTACAGAGTCCATATTCTAGAAGCTGATACAGAGCTGCTGAAGCTAAAGAAAAATATGGACAGGAAGAAAAATCAAATAGTAAGAAAACCATCTTGAGCAAAAGGCTAATAATGGAGAAGATCCATAGCATTCTTGCTTCCCAGTGGCTCTGCCAAGCTGCGGTATAAGGGACTAGAAAGATCTGAATTCCTAAGTTTCAGAGAAAAGTTGTTGAAAAAGTGTTCTGCTTCTGCAAACCGTGCAGTGTCCTGGAGTCCAGTTCCTGCTGCCACAAAAGTCAAAGTCAGTGTCTGAATGAGATCTTGCTACATGGCTCTGAAATGTATTTTGAAATACCCTAATATATGGAAATATACTCTGAAGTAGATAAAGATGTTGCTTTAATTAGAGTACTGATTATTAGCAGTTTAGCAGTCACACAGTAAACGAGTGTGGGTGTTCGTCATGGAGGTTCCTAGTATGGCACACCTTATTCATTGTTTCCAGAATTCTACTACTGAAGGTGCAAAGAGATATTAGGTCTGACTTATAAATGATTTTTGTAAAATACGCATATATATATATATATATATATATATATATATATATATATAAAAGAAGTACAAGGACCTATCCTTTCCCTGCTGAGCTGCGCACCTTTTATTCTCATTGTGAATTTATTAGTAGTGCAGGATGTTCAGCAGTACAAAAGAATGTGCTTTTTATCAAACAGACTTCTGGTAAGTTCTTGTAAGTCATTCTATCTTTGTTTTAAGGGAAAATGCTGCTCTTCCATTTTGAAGTACAGCTAAATGAGAAATGTTGAAAGGCAGGCATCCGTGAGATACGCCACTGACACAAGTGAAAGCTGGAGGTGGTCCAGGGGCACATGTTCAACGAATGTTACTGTCATTCCAGAAGAGGAGGAACTCATCATATTCACAGGGGGTTCAGCAGCATCCTCAGACCAACAGGCTCAAGGGAGTGGGTATCAACATGGACCCTTCTGACTGGCACTTAATTTGATGAAACTTTATTTTTTCCTCCCAAGAACGTCTGGCTGAGGAAAAGCTGTATTGCCTCCTATTTTCCCCTCTCAAGGTATTTTGCTACAACTTACCCCTACTAGAGATGAATTGCATGGTTGGGTTCATATTGTCAGTTTGCCTTTTCACTCCTCAAAAGTAGTTCAAATAAGCTAAAAATTTTATGTGTCCCTTTATTCAGCATATCAGTGTGGAACTGCGTACGCTTGGTGAACTTTAAAACTCAGATTACACATAAAGCGGTGTATATGTTTCTGTCAAATGAGCAAATGGGAACTAGAAAGCAGCAGCATTTCTGTGGCCAGCATTTAAGATGCTGGAAAGAAAAAATAATGGAAGCACTTGTCATAAGCTGGAAAATAGATTTAGTGCGTATAACATGACTAAGGTAAACAAACAAGATCAAACAAGAGCTGAGCAGGCTTCTGTGTAACCAAATGCCACATGAAGTGCAGCTGCTGAAAGGATTCTGTGAAAAGGGAAACGAAACTGAGCAGACAAGACAGACAACAACATAGTCCAAGTTCAGCGTTTTCTGATGACACTGGAGATTGCACTCATTTTGGCATCTAATTTGGTGTTTTCCGCTATTGAAAATGAGCTGGAGAAGTATGTTGTGTGCACCTCTTGCACCTGTGGTGGCAGAGCCTGCAGATTCCAGATTAAACGTGTTCTTGGCAAACAACTAACGTCCACTTCTTCATGCACAGTGATTCACCAAGGGGAAAGTTAGGAATATTTAAGAGTTGGGTTGTCTGTATTTTTATGTCAAGTGTCTCAGGGTTGATATTTGATATTTTTCCTTTGTGATTGCTTGCTTATTTAGTGGAATAAATTTGATTTTTCTCTTATTTTATTCTTCTATTTGTGTCCTGGGGTTTTTCTGTATGATGAACTGTATGATATATTAGGCTAGAAATGCAGACAGCACTGGTGAATAGTGTTATCACCCCATTCTGATATTCTCAATGAGTAGTAACATAAGGGCAGGTTGCTTTGCAGTATAGGGGGTACACGCACACATTGCAAAGTTGCTAACACACTGTAATAATATAACATCCTATTGTTATTGTACATTAACCTTCTCATGGGAAAAAGCCCTCATTCAACTTCTTGTTATACATAGAGGTACAGGTTACTACCCTGACAGTCAGGGAAACGCAGTAAGGACCACTGCTGACATGCAGATATTTTGGAAGGAAGTGTTAGGCACAAGAACTATCTTGGTTTTCAGCATTTGTTTTTCTTTAATCCAACTTTTAGCCATCCCCAAGTGTATTCCCTGCCTATCCACTATGGTTGCAGTTCAGTCACGTGAGCTTAGCTTTCTGGCACTTTTGAACCCTGGAAGTTTGATACCACTCTATGGTTTAAAATTGTCCTTACAAGGAATATTAGATTTTCTTTTACATGTTTATTCCTTTAAGTGGGAAAATTGATGACAGCAAAGTCTAAGACCCACAAGGTCAGCTTGCAAGACAAAAGTGGAGAACTATGAGGAAATTTTGTGGGCTTCTTTCTGTTTTATCACTTATAGTCTAGGGAAGAATGAATATGATATCTATAATGTTCTCAGGATGTGTCTTAATGCTTTTATAACCTACTATGTTTTAAGGTGATAAGCCAAAATACCTGCAAAACATACTGAAAACTGAGTTGCAAGGATTGTTCTTTACTACCCTTTGGGTAGTAAGGTAAGGGCCATCTGCAGAAGTCATCAGAGAGTCTTTGCATTGGTCTGCTTGTATTTGTTGAAAGCTAAAAATATTTTTCCAGTTCTTATCTGTAAGGTTGCAGTCAAGAGATGCTATGCAGAAGAAACGGCCGTTGATCAGGTTTAAATATCACCAGAACAAAAAGTAGTCAAAACAAAGCCTACTGAAAACTGCCTTCCAGGAACCACAGTAGGTAAAACCGGTGACACAAATCCCTCCTCTGGAACCTTTGTGGTAGATTTGCAGCTTTGTAGAATATATTCACTTGTACTCTCCTCAGCAGCACAGTCCTGTATCCTGACAGCTGAGTAATGTTCTGCTCACGTCTTCCCTTGTAAAATGAAAAAAGTAGATAATTTAATATAGATGTGACAAGTACAAGATAGATTTCTACCCAGCACAGTTCACTGCTGAAAGTATTAGGTTGAAAACCTTCTTTAAAGATAACCAGATTCTTAAGTTGTACCCCATCACCACCCACCTCCCCCCTCCACAATTAACCACAATACAGAGAAAACTTTAAACTAAAAATTGAATTTATTCTTTGATCATTCCCGTATGAGAAAATATTTTCTGTCTGTTGTTCCAGAAAATAAACCAATGTCTTTTATTTCTGCCGAACAGCAGGTTTTCTGCGAGGCATGCTAGATACAATTTTTCTGTGTTTCCAGTGCAGATTTTTTTTGGTCCATCACTGCTTTGCTTTTCTGTAGGTTTTACTCTCCCCTGAACCACAGAAGCAGTTCTGTGCTACTTCTTGTGGCCATGGTGGTTGGGGACTAAAGTAAGCTGATTGCCTTCTTAGGCAAAGCATGACAAATTCTGTTGATCCAAATTACGTTTCCGAGTATGGCAGGGTATGCAGTCTGATTTCACTGGCTTCTTAAAAGCAACGCGTTGAACAATTCTTATACCTACATATGCATTAGTAAAGGGTGACATGCTGCATACACAGCGTTCTCGTGCTGTCCTGATGCTGCAATATTAGCCTTGTAGCCTGTACTCTGGTATTCAGCCCATTTATGTTCCCCTGCACCATTAGTGCTACCTGCTGTTACAGCCTTTCTGCTCCAGCCGTGGGGGGACTGTGCGCCCGAAGCGAGCTATGCTGCCGCTCTGTTCCTCTCAGCCAGCGAGGCACCTCCTTGTCTCCAAGACAACTCAGAAGTGAAGCAGAGCTGTGGCTGGTGTGGGAAGTCTATGAGTCTTTGAGGGATGACGTTGCGTTGAGGTGAGGAGAGTTTAAGAAGGAGTCCATTGCGGAAGCTACATCCTTGGTAACGGCAAAATCAGATTGACTAGGGAAAGACAGAGGTTAGCATGGGATTCAGCTCCCCCGAATGAGCTTTTTCCAGAATCTTTAATAGTATCTTGGATTTATTAGTATTGCTACACTTTCTTTTAAAATCAGTGTTGTAAAAGATCCAAATGGTGTGACCCATCACTAAGTTGATTTTATAGTACCAATTTCTGTCTAAGGTTATCCAGTAGCAGAATTTAAAACTTTAGAACAGTGTTTCAAAAGAATTGAGACTAGGCTAATTTTTTTTTATTGAGAGCAGACTTCTTATTGACTTTAGTGGGTGAAATGTTAGCCTACTGCCAAACATTAAAAAACCCCTCACATTTGCCGCTTCTAGGCATTGACCAGAATGTATCTTTCAACCTGAAGTTCTTAATGCACAATTATCTATGTCAAAGGACTAACTTTTTTCTGTGCAGTTGATGTGGTATGTATATGCTGCACCTATCAGATTCCTCCAGCATGCTCAATCTCCCAACGTAGAGCAAGGAATACAAATTAAAAGGTTGAATGAAAATGACCTCTCTTAATGTTTTCACCAACATGCCGCTTACAAATGACTCAAATACACTAGTTAAGGAGAGAACTAATCTTTTTAAACTTAAAGGGATATTTTAATCTAAGAACACTTTAACAGCATTACTAAAAAATTCATAACGATTGACTGTTTGCCCAAACTTGTAGTGCTGTACTATTGACTCTGTGTTCAGCCCTGCACAGATGGTAACTCCCATTCACTTTGATGGGAGATTTGCCTGGGGTAGGACTGCAGAATTGATGCCTAGGATGTTAATTAAATGTACAGTCAGCTGGCCAAAAAGTGGATGGTTGAGTCATAAGGACAGATCTTCCTGGCTTACCTAAGAATACTTCTTAGTATATAATTAAACCACAAAAACTGACATCAAAGTAACGATAAGGGCCTAATGTAATGCACACAACTGAGGAAATTCAGGCCAACATTCCTTCCTTTGATCACCCGACTGGGCCAAGCTAGTACACAAGGTATGGGTCTGGATACTCCCTTTCTCAAGCACTTGTGAAGGTGAAGGAGTTAAAACTGATGGAACTGGCTGGATTGGATGAACTGGTTGGGAGGTAATAATTTCTGTTGCACATACCTGCAGAATCCCTCCACAATTATAAGGTGGGAACAGGGATCTTCAGTTAAAAGGAGGTTTTTCCAGGGTGTGAAGGAATAAACTCAGAGACAGCATACCGCTCTAACTTGTTGGTCTCCATACTTCCTACCACTCCAAACTCTATGAATTTCTGTATCAGCTCAGTGTTTTTTTCCTTGGATGTGCTTTCTTTACACTGGAAGAAAGTCAGGGCAGGTGAAGGGATGACACCGCGTGGGTGTAAAAGTACTCTGGAAGTGCTCTTTGAAGGCAAAAAGCTACTAGAAGTCTAGGAACAATGTTTCTCCCCCATATCTCTTGAAGCTATAGATATTAACTTTAGAGGTGCTTTAAAACATTCTTGCTTCACATAACATTGTCTCAAACAAGCTGGAAAAACAGGACCTAGAAAAAGATCTACTACGGAGTGTTAGCAAAATGAGCTGGAAAACCAAAGTTGAGGAATAATTCCTGTACATAGGGAAGGATATATAAAATGTGGTTCCATAGGGATCTGTCCTAAGCCAGATACTGTTAAATATTTCCATTAGTGACTTCAATGATAGGAAGAAGAATGTTCTTATTAAGTTTGCAGATGCCACAAAGCTTTGAAGGCTCCAGGTATGGAGGAGCACATGATTAGAATTCCAAGGGATTTTGACAAATAAGAAAGATGGTATGAAAAAACCAGGATGCAATTAAAGACAAGTCCAGTTTCTGTGCTTGGACAAGAAGAATAAATTATAGAATCAACTAAGTGAGAAACAGCTGACTAATTTACAGTCTTATAGGAAAGGAACTAATGGCTGTAGTGCAGCTTGAACATGAATGGGCAATGCCATACTAGTGTAAAAAAAGGGGGGGAAAGTCATTTTGAGTTGTACAGACAGGAGCATAGTCTGCAAAATGCATGAAGTATTTCTTCTGTTTTACAGCTGTGGAAAGGTCTAAGCTAAGTTCAGGTTTAAGTCCCACATGGTCCAGAACAGAGCAATATAGCAACCTATGAGAAAAGATTACAAGGTTTGGGGTTGTTTAGACTAGAGAATAAATAACTGAGAAGAAACACGATAGGAGTCTGATGCAAAGCCAAATGGAATAACCTTGTGGACAGGACAGAGAGTAAGTGATTCAAGTGCAACATGAAAAGTTTGGTTAGGCTTTAGGCAAAAGCTTTTTTTTGACAATAAAGATAGTTAAACACAAATTACCTTTACCTTTTGTTTTTTGTTAAGTTGAGTTTAGAAAAAAGGCCTGTCCAGAATGAGGAGGAGTTCAGCATGTCTTGGGGTAGGCACAAGGTTTCTTCTTGAAGTTCCTTCTTTTCATGTTCTGTAATGTTCTCTGATCTGTTACTAGAGGCTTTAGGAATCTCTCCAGTAGACTCCTTTCTCTTCTCAGCCCTGGGCTGGCCCTGACTGGTAGCTCTCAGCCACACTCTCATAGCCTCCCGAGGCCTGATCCATATTCTTGAGATGCAGAATGGCCCGCTCTTTATTTGGCAGACTTTCTGGGTTATCTAGGAGCAGGGTGACTTCCCTCCTGAACGACATACTACACAGCTATACAGCTCACCTCCTTTATGCATTACTTAGTGATTACGTGATTGACTTAGCAATTGGCTGCATTTTGGTTTCCTGACTAGTTGCCTCACTGGGCAACCCAGACAGCTATTTCCTGAGATCCTAACAAGCTGCTTGGTCAAAGAGATGGATAGTCCCAACATGGCATTTTAGTTGTCTGCTTCCAATAAAAACACAACAAAAATTTGTGGGGGGAGGTGTGTGTGGGGGTGTGGGTGTCCAAATTCAGGGTGTGCATTGTTTTTTTTTTCTTTATGAAAATGTTTCCATCAAAAATCTTATCTAAAAACTCTTCCAAGTCGAGGGTCTTGCAAGGTCTAAAATCTGTCATGAGAGTCAGATGATTTTACAAAAAGGACTGTTGAAAGCAACGTGGAAAATAGAGGTATTTCTTACTGGTATGTGAATAGGAGGCAACTTAGTAGGGGTAGCAACTGGAAGCCCAGTAACCTCTCTGATATTAGAAATTGAACTGAAGTCTTTCATTGTTCTGAATTTATTTTTTTTTAATGATGGCCTTGAAGTCTTTGTGAGCAAGTATCCAGTGAGACTGTGTGCCTTAAAAAGACTTATGTATTATAGTGAATATCTGAGCGGTCCGATGTCGTCTTGGCCTCATGGAAGGCTGCTGGGTTTTCCTATGTGCAAGCAGCAACTGTGTGTTTGCAGTGAGAATGACCTTCGTTCTAGATTAACAACAAGAACAAGTATGTTTGTCCTCAACACCAGTCTTCAACAAATTAAGTAAAAATTACTTCCTGCTCTCAGACATCCTTAAAGATTTAAAGTACAGCACCTATTAAATAGTGGCTTAAGCGTAAGTTATGTAAGGTCATAGAAAAACAGTAAACACCAGAAGACTGAAATGGATCATTGGACAATATACCAAGTCTATCAAGCATGAGACACATTAGCTGGATGCAGCCAGACAATTTTATTTCTGTAGGTTCTATTTGATTTCAAAATAACACTACAATGCATTTCCAGACAGTAGGAGGCAGTGAAAAGTGCTCCAGTGCTTCTGTGTACAGCCTGCCTGAAGTTCTTTGGTAAAGACGTTCTTCTCTAAACAAATTATTCTCCTCCTGGGAGAATCTCTTGTGCTAATAAGAAAAACAAGGGGAAACAGATTGCAAGATTTTAATGGGCTTTTTTTTTTTCACTGGGTTCCATGCCAAATTCTATCCTCGCATGAGTTCTTGAAACCTCTCTGATTTCACAGCGACCTCGTGGCTGTAAAAGAATAGATTTTTTGGTCTTAAGGTCTAAAAAGCTTCTTTCTGTATAAAGTGCTTTACACATGGAATGGCTGCTGAAGCAAATTGACTAGAATGGTAGTCAATTTTACACTGCTGCCCTCCCACCTGAAAAGCACTTTCGGTGCCCTACAGAGAAAAGAAATGAAAGAGGAGGGGTAGAAACATGCGCATGCACACACATATAGAGAAATGCTTGAGAAGAAGGCTTTAAAAAGGAAAGAAAATGAAATTCTACTGTATACTGCCTGTCCTACATATTTGTCGTGCTGGATGGGGAGAGGTGTTTCTACAGGATGGAACATATCCAGTGAATGCACATTGAGCTAAATGCAGTTCTTATCTGTACTAGGATATTAGCTTCAAATAGCTTTGCTTAAGGGCCAGAATATTCCCAGGTTACATCGAGGGAAAATGAAGATTTCAGGTTCAAGTCAGGTTTTAAAAGATGCATACCTCCTTAGTGTCTTGCTATATTGAAGTTTTTAGGGATGGATTTTGTAGTGATGTTAATCCAGTATATCTCTGCTAAATATGTTATAGCCATATCAGTTTTACATCAGCTAAATTTCTAGCCCCATATCATGAAACCAATCTGCAAGCTTTAATAAATATTGACCAGATGTCTTTAGTTAAAAGTAAAATTATGTCTTCTGTTAAGACGGAGCCCGACAGCTCTGGCTAGCAGTACTCATGAAGTTCGGACTGTGAAAGTCTATTCTAGAAAATAATCTTCAGCATATTTGGTAAAACAGAAGTGCCGCTAATGCAGCAGTTACATTAGCAGTGTGAGAATGGGAGCAATAGGAGGACATGCCAGGAAAATATGTCGATTATGCAAGGTCTCTATCTTTTGCAATAAGAATGGTGTAGTGATACGACATAAAATTGAACAGCTGTTTCTCTGAACATTTGCGAGCTAGTGGAATATATTTTAAGGGTGTCTTCTGTGTCCAAAAGACAGCCTATTTGGTGCTGTTCTTGAATACTCTGGGTTTATTTTCAGGGATGTAACAGAAAGGTTACACACAATACAATACGACAACTCCAAAATGTTATTCTGTCTCGGGGCAGCCTGGTATGCTCACTATGATACACATGTATTTTTCCATTTTCTGTTCTGCTGCTTCTACTTATAAAAGTAGGTACTATAGCAAAGGTACAGCGGTAAGCATAACATCTACTTTTCAGAGATCTTGTGCATCAAGTTTTCTCATGTTTGCCACTCCAGATCAATTGGGATAACAGAAAGGTTTTAAATTAATTTGTCCTTTTCTAAACTCGGACCATTGCTGGATGCAAAAATTATCATTTGTACCTCAGTCTCCTCCCCCAAATTAAAAAAAAAAAAGCCTTTAATAAGGTTTGAAAAATACTGAACTCATGCTTTGTTTCTTTTTTTACCATACAGCCATATTCATGATACTTCAGGTCCTTTTGCTAAATAAGCAACATCCTCCCAGTATGTTGTCTGTTAAAGCCAGAACGCTGGAAAAGTTACATCACAGCTAGGCTTTCTATCACCACGCAGAACACCAAGAAAGAGACAGCTTTGCAATATTCCTTGTATAAAATGCCTTAAAAAATATTGACAGTCTTGAAATAAAGTCTGGTTTCAAAGATTTTATCTGATTTCAGAGCTCAAGAAAAATTGTAAACCCCTCCTCAGAATTTTACATCATTACGGAAAGCTTTTTTAAAATTTATTATTTTCAGATAAATTTTCTTCCTTTATATATACTGAGGCTGTCTGAGTATCAGTTATGGTGATAGTCTTTGCAGTGTTGTCATGTGTTTTCATTTTTCATCTGAAAGAGATTTTGTTTGATAGTTGC
Source organism: Vanellus vanellus (assembly GCF_965231255.1). NCBI lineage: Eukaryota > Metazoa > Chordata > Aves > Charadriiformes > Charadriidae > Vanellus > Vanellus vanellus. The sequence continues at coordinate 9,470,219 of NC_138915.1, read as the reverse complement.
TCTAAGGAAGCATTCCTCTTTACAAATGGTGATTCTGCGCTCCTCATTGGTTGAAGATAAGGAGCAGATCCTCAGATATTGTAAGATGTCATAGCTCCATCGACTCATATGCTGATTTAGACAATCTGACTTACTAAGTGTAACATATACATTTTTTCTAATCAATAGCAATCTTACATTAAAAATAATGTGAGATTTCTATCATCAAAGCATTAGAGTTATACATTATCTTTTGAAGAACGCTAATTTGTATGTTTATTTTCATTCATAAGAAAATGTATAATCAATTATTTCTACCCAGTTCATTTTAATTAGGTAAATGTCTGGATCTATATTAATTATGACTAAATCTTTAATTTTATTAGGTAGATATGATCTAAACACAGCAGGATCTTGTTCACTGGAACGTCTCTTTAATGAAACTTCTTGTTATCCAAAACTTGGACTATGTGTACCAATGTGCATCATTTGTATTGAAAATTCATTATTTATGAGTAGCATATCCCCTCCCGATCAGTTTTATAGCAGTTTAAAGTATTTTAAACACTAAATATCCTATTCTGTCTGAATTCTATCCTGAGTAGAGTATTCCTTAGCTTTCAGTCACAAGTGAAATTATGAAGGATCTGTCATATTTTTTATTTTTCATTTGATCTCTCTTCTACTCCGTGTGACCTTGCGATCAGTCAGTACCAGGATCTGCCCTTCAGCTTGCAAAGTTAGTATTTTACTAAAATCATCACCAAATTAAATAGAGGATTTCAGGAACACGGCTACTTGCATCGTTGCAATGGTTAATGTGTGAGATTAATTTCTGTCCATGTGGATCATACCAAAGAAACTCAGACATGAGACAGGGGTCACATTAGACTTTTGAGTTCATTTGCTATTTCTGTTTTGTATTCTTTATACCCTCGGTCAACAATTTTAAAGAAAGTGATATGTGTATGATTTAAGAGGTTACATGGCTCATTAACTGCAATGTAGCTGACAATCTGAATTCAAAGACTTGTTTCTTAAGTTAGCAGATTTTTAGCACAGCCTGAGATACTTCAGACCCCAGATGTGTGAAGGAATAAAAGAATGAGAGCACTCTTGCCTGCTCCTATTCCTGGGCTCCCCGAGGAGCAGCAGTTATCCTTGAAAGCCTCTGTGCTAATGCAACTGCTAGTATGAGGAGAAGCCTACTCAGCTGCCCCCAGGCGTAGCAGAAAGGAGGAGGGCTTTTAGAAATTTAGGGAGATAAGGCAAAGGAAAGGTACTAGCAGTGATCTTTCTCTTAAATTTCAGAGTTCGTAAACTCACAAATGCTGCAACCTGAGTGGATATTGTAGCTGATGCACACTTTTCAAAAACTATGTAAACTAAGAACATTTGAGTTTGATGCAGCTCTAATAAGGACTCGATGAAGCCAGAAGATGAGCTCACTTTAAAAAGCAAATGTATTTAAGTGGACTCGTGCCTGCTGAAAGAGGGGAGCCAACTATAAAAGAGGAATTTCCAATCTGTGGCTGAATTAACTAGGAAAAAGCAGTGTACCAGTTATGGGCTCTCCTGAATCCAGGCCTGTCACTGTGGTGAAGAGGTTCTTTTTCAAAGGACAAACACCCGCAGAGTTGAGGGAAAATGGGTTTTGTGGCTGGACATGCGAGGTTTTGCTGAAATACCAGTTCAAGCACAGAAGCCTGACCTATGACTTTTTCTGTGAGTGTTTCTGAGCCGGAGTCATGCATAGTCTGCAATGAATGGAACCTGAAATGCAGAAGCTCAGCATTGCTGCTAGCAGTGAAATGCCTGACTATAAATAGTGTATTTCAGTCAATTTTAATCCTGTGAAACCACTTTTATCTCATGACAGCCCCTTCTCTTCTTTTGTCTCCTTCTGTAAACTGCTTCCTCAAAGAATAGTTCAGACAGATATACAAACACATTAACTTATTAAAAGAAATAATCATGGCAATATCAACAACATAAAAAATTATAGAACATGTTAAGAAATTTATACATACTCATGAAATGCTGAGATTTGTAATAACCGGCTCCGAGTGTACTTTTATTGCAGTCATTCAGTGTAGTCTCACCTGTTTTACCTGTTGCCTTTTTATTTTCATATAATGATAAACTACAGTTATGCTTTCGTCTTCAGCCATACCATATTACATCACAGAATACACTGAAGGAATGGCATTTGAGAAAAGCCCAGTTCATCCAAATATTTACGTCTAAATTTAAACATGTAAGCTTTCCTACTATAAGCATTGTGCTGACTTGAAGCCTACCTTCTCAGAAGATATCTTAACCTCTCTGCTTGACTGTGCTCTGAGTTTATGAAATATATGCATCCTGGTGAGAAAAAGAACCGAAGGCTTAGGCAACATTCATCCATCCATCACGCAAACGTTGTTTGTACTTGCAAAGCTGCTTGCGCTGTTGGATCTCCTGCCTTGGTATGTGTGTCCTCTTAGGTGCTCTAGCTGAGAAGCAACTTTGAAATTGTAAGCAGAGATATCAACACCAAAAATACATAAATTGGATGTCTTGTCAGCTAATACCTCTTGCTTTAATGACAATAAAGCCTGCTGACACATGTGGTCGTGGCAAGAAGGCTTTCTGCAGTGTGAATGGAGCAGCTGCTGCTGATCAGGGAGGGAAATCAATGACTCAGCATTCATCAGAAGCATCCTGCTGGTCACCACTGCCAAGTGCCGAGTCATCGATTTTCCTCCCTGCTAGGCGTAGACTGCTCTATTTTCTTTACAGCAAGCTTTAAAATGTTTCCAGTGCGCTGTATGCAGCTGTCGGCTCCCTTTGGTAGGTCTCAGTAGGAGCACCCCAACACATGAATTGTATTGGGGCTGGGGATAAATCTCAAATTCGCCCAATGTAGTTTTTTCAAAGTGCCTGAAAGCCAGCGTGCCTGAAGCTCAGCATGCGTGAATCTACAAATCACCCCATATACGACAATCAGCATAAATGAGGTGTTCTGCTTGCCATAAACTCACTAAATATTTTTTCTCGTGAAGTGGCAAATGGCACACAATATGCGTGGCTCACAGATTCACAGTCACTGAAACAAATCCAACAGCATGCAGTTGTCATCAAGAAATATGTCTAGGAAAACCTCTATAGCCGTGCAGTTTCAGCACAGCATGCTAGTACCAACCAGTTCTTCAATATTCAGACAAAGAGCTTGCCGTATATAGTGCACATTAGAAGTGCTGCCCTTTGATATCTCCTTTTAAAAGAAATCATCCTTACAGCTGTTCTCTATTGTCCCTCAGTCTTGAATATCTTCTTTATTTAAAGAGACCCTGGGACTCAAAAATAGAATCAGAAAGGGGTCTTTGTCTGCCAGTACTAAAATCTTGTGAGTCATGTTTTCCCAAATCCTTCACAAAATTCTGTCAGAATTCAGCTCACAGCTTCAACTTCAGGAATACTGTGAAGGTGACTACAAACAATGATATTCATTTACAATTTGAAAAGCTCATTTAGGCTGAAATGTGTGATATATTCACATACATCTCTCTTCTGTTTCATTTACAAAGAGCAACAGAATTGCGGAGTTGAACAATAAAGCTTGAAAGCTTTCAGTTCCATTCCATTTTCAAGATGCAAATGAAGCAAGTTCTGAAATCTGCAACCCAGCTCTTCTACTTACTGATTTTAATCTAAGAAATAGCATATTTACTAGAATACTTACTTAAAGAGAATATTTACTTAAAAATATCTCACTGTATTACAGTTGCAAAGATTTTCAGACCCATAACGTTGCCATTCTCTTCAGAAACAAGGAAATATGCAAATAAGTTGTTATTTATAATAGCTGCAGCTTGCTATGTTTGTAAAATAATTATATTTGCCAGTTAATTGACCTTGTGTGCACAATAGGGACAAAAATAAAGAAATGATGCATGAAAATTCAGAGTAACACTGAACTGGTTTGGAAAAGTATATTAAATGTTAATTTTCAAAAATAGTGAGCAATTAATTGCTGCTGTAACAAAAATTTCTATTTTACTCTGGCAACCATACTGTGTTAACATAATATATTGAGAGTTAAGGCCGACCACTTGATTGCAGCCTTTGCGCTGTAGTAAGCGCGCTTTCGGTTTAATTGTAAATTTTCATCTCAAATGTTCTTCCAGGAATGCAGATGTTGTCCTATTTGTCGGTCTTGTTAAAATCTTTGTCATGTGAGTGCCAGTGAATGTAGTAACACCTAATAAATTATGTAAAGTGTTGCAGTATGCTGTACTTGTATGACCATTTCAGTATACTGTAATTGTTTTCCAGCACTTCCCCCACAGGTTAGTCTGGCTTCCAGCAGAGGCAGAAGTGAATAACAAGCCAATCAACATGCAAAATATTGAACAGAGTCGCTCAGCACCCAGCCATCAGCCAAACCTGAGATTAACAGGCGGTTGCAGTCAGGACAGTGACTCTTTACGTGCGGCTTTCTAAGCTTTGCACGTCTGCTCCCTGTATCTTCTGAATCACATTTCTCTTGTTTACTGGTCAAAATAAGTTTTTACCCATGTCAAAGCTGGATGATTAATACAACCACAGAAGTAACCACTAGGTTATGTTCATTGCAACTTACCAGCTAGGGACTTGATTTTGCCCCCTCTGGAGCCTTGGAACTGTGTCCGGGGCCCCTGGTCCCAATTCTGAATTGTAAATGCCGGTAATGTGGGGATACGGCTTGACGGTGCCAACTGGCACTTGCAGGGAACGGCGTGTAGGGAACCCTGTGCTGACACGTAAAGGCACTTGTCTGGGTATTCTTGGGGAAGTTTGATTGCGTTACAGAGTGTGTGATTCTGCCTCTGCCATACTCAAGTGGTACATTCATTTTTACTTTGGGGGAGCTGACTTTTGGAGGCCATTTTCCAGAGGCATTTAGTTTGTGGCTGAAAAAGTTGTCTATAGAACGAACCTGTGTCTGTTTGCACTGTGTTACTTGGAGGGATGGCTCTTGGTACCTGTTTTGTCCACTGCCTTTCCACTGAGCCCACCGAGCGAGTGTCTCTATGCTAGTACCAATTAAGGAAGCTCTCTGTTTGCTAATGGAAAGAGCTGGCACTAGGAACTGAGCTGAGACCACTGGCTCTCTTTAGATAGACCACACTTTACAGATTTTAGAAGGTAGCCAATTTCAGTCACTACTAGCCTGCGGTGGATTTAACCAGTGGTTTAAAAATTAAAATCTCTGTATTGTATTACAAATCCCCTAAGGCACCCAGCAGGGTTTGGTTTGGTTTTTTTTTGTGATTTAACGGGGGGGGGGGGGGGGGGTCCTCCATTTTTTTAGCATTTCCAGAATTCTCATTAGCTACTTAAAACTAGATGGATAACTGCCCATAATTTGGCTCGGTTCTCAAGCAGTCCGGTATCTACAAGTTGGGAAGCATTGGCTTTTGCCTGTGTAGATTGGTGCCTTTTTGTGAAACATAAAATGTTTTTGCTGTATCTTTTCCAAAATGGACTATTTTACAATCCTTCTCTAGTGCCAGTACACCCTTATGAAAGGAGCTAATCTGTGCTAATGATGGTGTAAGAATGAAATGGAAGGAACGCAGGAACTTCTCTTCTCTGAATTTATGGCATTACAGTCCTTCCCATGGCAACACAGATAGTCAGATGGTTAGGTGGCAAAGTACAAGCAGGAAGCAAAGGCAAACAATGACAGAGAGAAAAAAAGGCAAAGAAAACAATGTGCTTTTCTTTAAAAATATAAGAACTAAATGGCAGAAGAAAATCCTTGTAAATGGTACTGTCTACTTGAAAAGAATAGCCTTCAATATGTGTTCATTTCTTTCCATTAGACTAGCTTGTCTAAAACATATACAGAAAGCCCTTTAATATCCCATTATACTGTATACTGAAGCATTCGGGTCTAATACTATTACTGATAAAGAAACCAAAAGCATATTTACAGAGACTGAATGTCTATAAAGAGCAGATCAAGCAAGTCTCTTGAGAAAAGAAAGTCCCATATCAGATTATTGTGTGAAAAAAACCAGCATGCTCATCTCAATTACAACACCAATTGGGTTTATTTAAAAAGGAAGTAATTCTGTTTTTATATCATAAACCCACTTTTTTTAAGCCTGTAAACATCCAATAAATTAAATTTTTAGATAAGATCCATTTTGCAAAAAGCTATTTATGAAAAGCTTCAGATAATAATTAGAGAGGATTTAATAACCTAATAACTGACTAATACTAGCACACAGTAAGTACACTGAATTAGATCCTTCTGTGGAGTTACTGTTTTACCTCATGTAATTTGGCAGTTTCTTATACAAGAGAAGTTGCTCAAGCCTATAATTCCTACACCGGTGAAGTTATGTAGCAGAAAACTTCTGATTACAGTACCTTTAGGTTGTAAGTGAAAAATGTTTAATAATGTTTGTCAGGGTAACGGTCTAGCTGAACCTAACGCAGAAGCCAAATACAACGTTATGCTGTAAAGTTATGAATATTAACATCTGAAACATAAAAGGAAGTTATGCTATTTAGCATAAACATAGACCAATTCAATATTGTCAGTACGGTATGGAATGTTAAAGCTTTTCCTTAAAAAATATGTGCATATTATGGCTTATATTAACTTTAGTACTCTACTGAACATTGTAGATGCTCTACTAAAGTTAATATAAGCCCTTTTGTTTACTATAATGCACTGTTAGCCAGACCCTGGAATCAGTTTAATTCCTGGTCATGCAATTTACCTCTGAGTGAAAATGAATGAAAACTAAAAATGCTACCGTGGGCCTGGCAAGAGGGAGAGAGAGGGGTGATAGTCCAAAATCAGAAACACCAGCACAGTACAAGTTATATCCCTTAGAACTCAACCTACCACTTTACTACTCGAATCTTTTCTAGTGAGATTTAATTTAATTTTTAAGAACTCCAGGGCAGGTTAATGAAGGTCTACTCCTGTAATAGACACAAGGTGTTTAAAATGGGTCAGCCCAAAACCCTAGACAGACCATTGCAGTACTTCGGGACTTTAAAATCCTGAACCAGACTTCGTGTGTTAGCAACACTTGGCCATTCTTGCTCTTAGAACCGGTGTTATCAGTGGTCACCACTGAGTGATGCAGTGTTCTGTCACACCCATCCGGGTGCTGGTCACGAGCACCAGGTACATCATATTGAAAGACAGCATACTCCAGTGGGTTAATATAACTTGTACATAGTCAAATTACATTTCTGTATGTATACTGGGATGTAAAACCGCACAGAAGTAGTTCAGAAAAGGTAGGAGAGGAAAAATACAAATACATGCAAGCAGAACTGTCTCTGAAGTAGTATATATGCAAAGCGGGATCAGACCTCATACTGAAACTGTCTCTAAGAAAGAAAAAAGAAAATGAAAAACTGTCAGATCAACGATGTGACCACTTCCATTGGCATTCCTCAGGTGTCGTTAAAAACTTTCCACTGGAGCTAACTACAGTGATACAGCCACCAACGTAGAGCTCCTAAGAGCTCCAATTGAAAAGGTGGTGTGTGCCTGTCAAACTCCACCTGAAAAGCAAACAGTCAGACGGAGAGGACATGGGGAAGAGTGAAAAACAAAAGAGAACTTTCAGGTTTTGGAAAAAAAAAAAAAAGTTTTTTTGTATATGAATATATATGCCTGGCAAAAAGTTAGCACTTAAACCCCTGTATAATTGCATGCATTATATTTGTGGAAGTGTCTTATTGCTACTGCATTGCTATTAAAATGCAAAACAAGTGCAAGCATGTCATGTTTATTAAACCACCAAAAAAATGTTCTGACAGCATTATGACTTTGGTTTCAAAAGCACAGAAATGGGCAGGGAAAAGAGGGAGGAATCAGAAACCAAATTCTCAGTTTGTGCTTTTGTGCCTAGTTATTGGAACATATAGGGTGGATTATATAGTCCTTTGAGATGTCTGCAGTAATAATCTTACGTTTTAGAGTAAATGATCTCAAAGTGCATTGCAAATTTAACAGTTTGATATCAGACTTAAGCACAAGATGACTAAAGCTGTATCTGATGTTTTCTTGGGCAAAGGTTTACAGCCAGGGAAGAATACGTTCGTTTTTCCCCTAAGAAACTGCAAAGGAATCATAGGTGTGCAGGATGTAATTATGCAGACTGAAATTAGGCCAGTTCACTATAGCTAATTCCTTGTCTTTTATAAAAGTGCCACAGGATCTTTAATGCCACAGATGATTAGGTTGTCAGCTTTAGGTATCATCTGCAAGTTGGCAGCTCTAGTAGCTTACCCAGCAGCGTGTCCAGTTTTCAGGGCATAGGGATAAATCCTGGCAGGGCAACATGCAGCATTTTTTCTCAGTTCTTCGTGACCCCATGTTCCACACCAGTGGAGCTGTAGATCCAGTGCCTTCTCATTCATGCTTTCAGCTTAAAGTTCCCATTTATTAGATCAGCCCTTCCATCATCATCATTTATGTCCTATTCATACATCATTTCTATCTATTGTAATACCTCTTCTCAGGATTTAAATAACTCTGGCACCGAATAGCTTGTGCAATCTGAACAGAGAGTCTTAAACTATCAGAATAGCTTTGTCTAAAACATACTTAGAAACCAATGAAAGGAAAAATGTTATTTGTGTTCTTTTTGTGTTTGTGAGTAAGAGTTATGCAGGAACAGAGATATTCATCACTGAGTACGTTCTGGCAATAGTCAGATGCAGCCCCAACAGATGAAGGAAGTTGCCATGACTTTGAAATGAACTCTCTCTGCAAGTCCTGGAAATGCTCCTCACTGTCCAGTTAATTATGTATCTTCAAATTTTGGATGATATCTAGGATATTGCCTAAAAGCTTGATAACATTGAACTTATTTTAACTCTTCGCTCTCTCCTCTAAATCCAAGTGTTAATTTTGTTCTTTTGCTACCTTTCTGGGTAGAATACTTTACTGTCCTTTAGCTGTTTCTTTCACAAATCTTTAACCAGTCCGATGTTGCCTGTCCGGCATCTTATCTAGGTTTTTAACTTGAAAAACTGTATTGCTACCATTTCTTTGCATCAGAACTGTTAGATGTTGTGCAACATCCCAAATTGCTCTGAGATCATGAGATAAAAATAGACCACTGGGAATCCAGCGCAGATTTAAGGCAGTAACCACACATAATTCTTGCACTCCAAAGATTTCATTGCAGATGCACTTTTTGAGAGAACGTGTGAAAAAAGATGTTTTCAAACTAAAGCTAGGCTCATACTTGGAAACTCCTCTTCAGAAAGCAGAAGTCTGCTACGCTGGTGGACTTGTGCTACAAAGGAATCAACAAATACGACTGATGTCCAAGAGGAGCTCCAGCTGTGTCAGCAGGCTTTCTCCTTCAAGTCCCCACTTTTCCTCAACAGCTCAAGGAGAGCTGAGAGAGGGATGGTTCTGCCCGTTGCACGCAGTAATAGAGGGCACCTTGCCTCATGTTTTCTCAGGCCCCTGTGCAGCTGAGGGTGCAGTTCCCAATGTAGGTCTTCCTCTCCTTGTGTACATCTCAAGATGTCATCCAGAATCCTGCTGAAAAAAGCGAAATGGGAAGCACTGACATCTATATTCCTTGATATAATGTGTAATGACGCAACTCTGTTGCATGAGCTATGGCAAGCCTTTGCTTATGGTAGGTGTGGAAAAAGGGAATGAGGAGCAACTGGTAGTTAGGCACATTTTAGAATGACATTAAAGTTTTGTTTCATTTCAATTTCAAAGGGCATATTGCATGTCAGGTTTTGATGAATATACATTAAGGACGGGAACATTTCATTCATACCTTCAGTGTTTTAAGTACAAATTTCAAATGGATCATCAGAAATGACTTTCGCAAACCTGTCAGTTTGTGGTCTTCTGACAATGCGCTTCTCAGTCCATTTGAACCCCCTCTTTCTTTTCCTTGTACTCCATTTTGCTGTGTGCTTCTCTGCATTCTGCAATGTATCCTTTATAAAGTTGTACCCTTTTACCTTGCTGTCCTCTCTGAAGGTGGTTAATAGCATGTAGCAAGGCTGAGTCTGTGCGAAAGGCAGAACCCATTTCACAGCTTGTGGGTGGGACATTTTTATTGCCTGTCATTTCATCTTGCCTTGGAAAGGTGGTAACACCGGCTAAACCCGGTGCAGCTGCCACCTCGGCTCTCAACGTTGAAATGGCACTAGTAGTATATTTAAGAGTATATGTAAGAACAAACCTGGTTTCTGGTGTTTAACTGTTTTTCAAAGGGCAATAATTCATTCTTGCATTTCCTGTAAAAAGTTGTGTCATAATGACTTAATCCAGACTGCACACGTCTTCCTTCTCTGAGCGGTCTGGTCAGAGAAAGATGTTTTCAAATTCCTAAGTAAGGGTGCTCAGGATGGAGGCTTGCTAGCGCTGTTTTCTTTTTGCTGTAGGAGTTGCTGTGTCTGTGACTTGGTTTTGTGTGATAATTTAAGGGCAGATGTAGAAACACTCCCTCCTTGGATCTCTGGAAGTAGGCTAGCAGTATTCAATCGTTATTACATTAGGATGATTCAAGGCTAAGAATACTGATGCCACCCTTCCCCCACCACTCTCTGTAGACACACACAGCCACATGCACACAGGCGTGCACACAGAGTATTATCTCTGTTTGCCTTACTAATGTCATTGTGCAATATTCCATTTGCCTCTCTCTTCTTGTCCCCAGGGTCTGTAACAAACCCCTGCTGGACCTTTTATCCACCCACTAAGTCCAGATTAATTTATTATACTCCATCTAGTTTTTGAACTGTTCCTTCTAAATGTGTGATGGGGCTTAGGGCTGTGCAAAGGGGATTCAAGGATAAGGGGAGAAAACATCCTCAGGCTCTAGCTTACAGTGAAAGGTTGCGTTACAGTATGAACACCTCTACTATTATTATGCGTAGCCATGGAAGATGATGCAGGAGGAATGACTGATTAGAGCTCATATTTAGCTAAATTAACATCTCAAGTCCATTTTTTTTTTTATAAATCTGAGTTCATCATAATCTAAAAGCAAATATTTGCCTTTAATATCTCTGATTTATGCATAGAATACAGTGTACTCTTCATTTCCTTCTTAATTATTATTATTTTTTTAAACAGCTTCCAGGCAGAAAGTCAAAGCCTGCTGTGTTTTATATTATACTCTGCAACTCATTTTCCTGTTTTTTTTTAATAAAACATCTAATTAATCCATGTAATCTGAATACTTTCTGTTTAAACTCAATGTGCTAATGAAAAGAACTGAACGAAAATGTAGCTAATTTGTTGTACCTATGAAAGTAATAGCTAGGTAAAAAATATATAGAGATAAAAACTTGAATACTTCATGCCTAGTATGTGGATGGAGACTGAAAACAAATAATAAGGGTAACTACAAGTGGAAAATGTCTGAAAAAAGTTCTTCGATGAAGTGGAAATTATGCTGCTAATTTTTGCCATCTCATTTTTGCTCATTGCATTGCATAAGCTGGGACTGATGATCTTGCATTTGTACCAATAAAACTGCTATTTCTTTTCCATTTGCGGGAAGTCTCAAAGTGAGCTTTTTACATGATCCTGATAAAAAGAGAGCTTGAAAGATTCTTGCAATTCAGGCCTCCTTATCTTGGGTTGAACACAATAAATGACTAGTTATGTTAGAAGTTTCTTTTTCTTTATCTCTGTCCGACTCAGCATCTTCTCCTGGGGAAAATACAAACAAGAGGAACGGGAGCCAATCATATATTTAGAAATTAAGTGTGTAACTTCAGGTGGCGAATGTAATAAAGGAAAGAAATTAGAGAAGTGTGCTTTTTGATGAATTATCACCAGCACAATTTTTAATGGAATGTTTGTCAGGCTTTTCCATGAAATACCAGCAGCTCTTTAACATCTTTAAAATTATTACCTAGACAATTTCCAGTAATGATGAAGTTGAAAATCGATGTAGGAAATATTACCATAGTAAAAGTAAAAAGATGCCTCCAAATGGTAATGTACAAAACCTCACAAGGGAAAGCTTACTTGCCTAAGAAGCTTTCCCAGTAGAAATATTATAAATCATACATAAGTCAGAGTATGAATGAGAAAAAGAAAAATAACTGTCAAGATATAGTTTAGAATTGCTTAAAGTGTTCGTGGTTTGGCACAGACAAATGCAAATAGAACACGTTTGTTAAGGCTGGTCAGCAGAAACAGGGCATCTCACAGTATCTGGGTGGAAGCTTAGAAGTCCTATTTTTTTGAAAAATGCACTAGATTCATTTCTCTGCACTCTTTTGCATCTGCACCAAAATCAGTCAAAAAACATCACTGTCAAGTGGCTGTGTAGAGGCATGGAGAGTCAGATCCGTCTTTTTCCAGGAAATCTCACCTTCGAGGCAGTGTGACTTTTGCAGCGTGGTCTTGGTTTTACCTATTTTTTCAATTGAGCCCACCAAGACAAAAAAGGATACGTAGCTTCCCCTCTGGCACAGAGTTGGTCATTCACATTTAGAGCCCAGCATGAAACCTCAGCCCTGTTCTACCAGTGGCAAAATTCCAAATGACTTAAATAGGAGCAGCAGCCTTCTGATCCCCCCTGTTTCGCTGACTACAAGATACCATTTGTTCTTGGCACTGACTATTTACACTGCAAATACAAATGGGCACATTTTAAAATACCCAGGAATCTCAATGCTACCAAATTAGTCAAATTTTTTTCTTGATGTAATTTGAAATTAGGATGAGGAATATAATCGTTGATACCATACTGTGGCTTCGTTCCTATTATACCCAGGATCACTTTGTCTTTGTATTGTACAGAACAGTAACAAGAAGATTGTCTCCATCCTTCTTCCAGAGTTTTATAAATTATATGCTGAATGAGATACAGCAGGTGGCAAAACAAGGATATGAGCGGCATGGGAAAATCAAATAACAATAAAATAAATAAAGTTTAGCAGAGAAGCTTGGGCTACATTTCTCCGCAAAACCACTCTCCTGGATGGGAAGCTACTGGAGACATATACCTTCTCCTTTGTAGGTACAAATGGGACCTGGAACATGGCTGGAACATGGGCAGCAACACTAATAATAATGCTGACTGCCTCAGTTTCCCAAGGAACATGTACATATTTATACTGCAATGTTTTGTAATTAATGCTCAACACAAAAAACATCCACAAGATTATAAAAGCAGCTAATAGTGATCACTCCAGATGCCCAGATTAGTTTTTGTCACAGCTGAACCCAGAATGACTAATGTACCACTCCACTTAAAAGGAAAGCTTTCTAAAAAGTAGCAAAGAAAATAAAGATTTGCCATCTAATTTAGTTTTTAAATCACCACCAAATCATTCACTTGCATTACAGAAACCTCATATAAGTATCTGCAAAAATCTTTTCTGTAGATACATCGTTATTTCAATGTCACCATATCTTATCACTGGCTACTGGTTGCCTTCATCTCCAACATGTTTCATGGCAAAAATCTATTAAATCAAGTATTATATACTACTCCTCAGCAGTCCTGTCCGTGTCCAATTTTGGCATGCCTTAGTAATAACAGTCAATTTAAAATAAGTATCAATTTTAAAATGTATTTTTGGTATATATCCATGGAAAAAAAAAGCATTAAAAATGCCAATAGCACTCTGTGGAATGTTTCTACAACAGCAATGTCACCTTGTTAGTAGAAGCATGTTTACACGTGGATTTGCATCACGTGTGCAAATTAGCAGCGTTTATGAGCAGGTGGGCTTATCATATTTTTATATTTTTCAAGCATTCCCTCTTCTAATTCTTTTTTAAATTAGGCTTTTCCTTCACCTTATAGATTATATCTGTAGTAGATTTTAACTACTATGTAATAATATTGTATTGTCTTAGTACCAGTGATGACATCAAGCTTTAAAAAATTAATTAAACCCAGCTATTCCTCAACTGATGTATAACGTGCAATATTATTGTTGGGTTTGGGTAGACAGCTCAATTTTGTCCATCTGGCTGAAGGCAGGTGTCATTTTGCTAGGGAATTAAGAGGGGGAGGGAAGATGTAAAATAATAGGATAGAAGTTGACCTAAAATAGGGAGTTGGGAAGATCTCAGTCACCCACCAAGGTGGCTCCACATGGAGCCTCCAGAAAAGACTGCAGATGACACCAGAATTGTCGTTCAAAAGGTTCATGGTTTAATTTACACAAGGACAGAGGGGTGAATATGAGGCTATTTACAAATTCAGCTGTGCCCTGTTTCAGTCTGAGACAAAGTCACATTGCGTAAAGATAATGCTGTGTGCCCGGTTCAGGTAATTTATGACATTTCTCTCTTCTCAGCTTGCTTTGGCATAAAGCAAATGACTTATCAGTGGTTTGGGTTGTGTGCTCTCTAACCATACCGCTTGACCAAGTACAACAAAAGCTGGTAATTCTCATACTATGAAAGGATATCCTCTTTTTATATTATGAGCAGGGTAGCAGAGCTTCCTGATCTTTAAAGCCCTGGAAGAACAGCTGGCCAAGGCTGTAAAATGGCACAGGTGCTGGGAATCAGCTAAGGTCTTAGTCCCAGTTGGCAGATTAAATAGGCTTCCTGCCGAGAAAGATGAGTGGGTTATGTAGTGGGAGCGTTTGCAGAAGAGAAGGCATAGAAAGGCTCTATGGCTAGAGATTTCTGGGTTGCTGTAAAAAGCTGAGTATTGCTGCCTGGGTAGCAGAGGATAGGTGGTGTTGGCAGTTGTGTCCTATTCCTGAACTGAAAGTAACAGCTTATTCTAGAGGTTTTTTTTCGCCAGAATGCTGGTAGCTGTCGCCCTGCATGATGAGCTTGTGTGTGATGCTGTCTGCTCCTGATGTGCAAGGTAAAGGCATTCTTATTATTGGTGTTAACCTGATGTTACCCTGTCTTTGGGTAGCTTTGTCATTCTTCATCTGCAAAGGCAAAAATTCAGCTGCTTTCTTAATCTTTGCTGTTACAGTAATTGTCTTTGGAAAAATGGAGAAAACTGACTGAGGTTGAACATAGCCTACCTATTGCCCCTGTGCACAGTGCTGCAGGTCTTCCCTGTGTGGTGAATTGTCTCTGCCTTTCCTGGAAAAGAAAAGAAATAAGGGCAATCCTAAAGCATATTGAGTTTCTGTGATTTCAGGTGGAAGTACACATGTGAGAGTCGTTATATAATAGGACTTCAAAAGTGTAGTTTTGGAAAAAACATAACCTCTCTGTCTTTTGGATCTCACTAGGAAAAAAATAATGTTGCCTTTTAACTTGCAGATTGACCTTTACTTACTTTTATATTTACTTTTATTTATGTTGATTTGGGTCTCTGTCTACAACTAGCACTTTTGACAGCAGTATGAGTCTTTTGGAGTCAAACATGAGTAATAGACAATCACATCCCTGAAGAAGTAATAAAGTTAAACTGTTGATCAGTATTTTTAGCATCAAAAGCATCATGGCCAGCAGGTCAAGGGAGGTGATTCTGCCCCTCTGTTCCGCTCTGGTGAGACACCACTGGGAGTCCTGTGTCCAGCTCTGGGGCACTAACATAAGAAAGACATGGACCTGTTGGAGCGGGTCCAGAGGAGGGTCACGAAGATGATCAGAGGGCTGGAGCACCTCTCCTGTGAGGACATGCTGAGAGAGTTGGGGTTGTTCAGCCTGGAGAAGAGAAGGCTCTAGGGAGACCTTTTTGTGGCTGTTCAGTACGTAAAGGGGGGGGGCCTACAGGAAAGTTGGGGACAGACTCTTTAGCAGGGCCTGTTGCAATAGAACAAGGGGTAATGGTTTTAGACTAAAAGAGGGAAGATTTAGACTACATATAAGGAAGAAATTGTTTACACTGAAGGTGGTGCAACACTGGCACAGGTTACCCAGAGAAGTGGTAGAGGTGCCTGACCATTCAAGGTCAGGTTGGATGGGGCTCTGAGCAACCTGATGTAGTTGAAAATGTCCCTGCTTATTACAGTGGGGTTGGGACTAGATGACCTTTAAAGGTCTCTTTCAACCCAAACTATTCTATGATTTTTCTGTGATTGAAATGGGGCTGACGTATCTTTTCTGTTGTATTCCTTGGCGTGGTTCTGTCTCCCTTTGAGCGGGAAAACCAGATCAGTAGAGGAAAGGCTTCAGGAGACCTCTCTAATAAAAGTTGTGAGACAAGGAGGATGCTATTGTGGGTGAGGATTGGGTTTGTTTTTTTTCTCCCTGTTGGTGCAGGTGAGTTCATGTGGCAACACTTTCATTTTAGGACTTCAAATTTAAATACTTCTGTTTCTTTAGGTTCTTCTCCTCTTGTTAAGAACTGAGGCTTAGTCTTAGGCTGAGGCTATGAATTTATTTATTCTTTGATCTGCTTTCAGCACCAGTTCATTCAGAGTTGAACTGATGATTGCATACAGACTACACCTTTTTATTTTAGCTAACAACCTGAATTTGAGTTTTATAATGCAATGAGAAACAGATTATATTTGAAGCCTTCAATAAATATTTACTAAATGTTTGCCATTTGTGTGGGTAGAAAGGCCCTAGAAGAAACCACCAAGATGAGCACGAAAGTTGTAGTGCACAACACTGAATGAAGACTAAGCAAAACTATTTTAGTAGACAAATCTGTGCATCAGTTTGAAAGGAAAAATCTTAAGACAGTCATCCAGTCCTATTAACAATCCTAATATAATGAATATTCTCCTACTCTTTCTTACATAAAACACACAACCTAAAACAACTCAGAGTTTACATCCAGGACCAACTGGACCGATACCTTTAGGAAGGATTGCTGTTTGCTGATGTGATGCTAGGGATAAACACAGCTCCAGCAGCTATTTCTGACTAAACAGGAAATAGCCAAAGCCAGACCAGCTCCGTGCTTTGTTCTTCTGCAGTGTGTCACCTTTACTGAGGATAAAAGTGAGTCAGATATTGAATGTCATTGCTGAAGTTACTTTTGTTTCTGTTAAAACAGAAATTCGTTTGTATAAAATGTAAAAATATATACACGCGCACACACATACTATCTTTTAACATGTTTGAAGCTCTATTTTCAGGAGCCTACCTCAAGTATACCTAATGTAAAATGTTGCAAAATAATCCTGTAAAGCATAGTTGTTTGCTAATAATAGATATTCTAGGCAAAGTTGTTTGAGGTGCTGCTTTACAGTCATCTGCTGAATTCAAAAATCCTTTGCAAACAACATTTTTACATTTCAAGGTAACAGTTCAATTATCTAGACTTAGCATATTGCACTCAAAATTCTACTTCACACTGGTACAGGGAATACTTATTTTAAGCACATCCAGAAAATACATATTTTAAATGATATTTTACAGTTCAGTGGTTTCTCTAACCTGAAGATCCCAAAGTGCTTCTCAGATGGAGGTGAAGTTAGCTTAAGAATAGTCCTATGAGCACAATTATTTCCGCTTTACATACAGAGAAAATGAGCAATGAAAACTGATGGTTTGTTCAAGGTTGCACGCAGGTGCTGGCAGTAAGAATAGAACCTGCATTTCTTGTCTCCCATTGCTGTGCTCTTAACTATAAAGCCACTATTAGGCTTTCCATATAATCCTGTGATTGAGTAACTTTCATTAGATCAGTGGAGATTCAGGAATTCTGAGCTAATTAATGCTCTGGCACTTTTCAGACCCTCAGCTGCTCTTTACCTCTGATGGTTCCATAGGGTTCGATGACTCGCAGTGATATGTTTCTGAAGAGACAACAAAGAAAGGCAAATAAAGGATGGGGATTCACTAACCTTGTCTGACAAAGGTAGGGGCCGTACTCGGAAACGTTTGCTTAGGTTTTATAGGCTTCTTATTCTTTTCAAACAGAGGGTGTGAAAGCTTCTAAGAGGAACCCTGTCATGTTAAAATCCAAGAATTTAAAAGTTCTTCCTTATCACCATCCTCTGGACTGCTCTTCCACTGATTACAGTAAATCACCTGAATTCTCTTTTAAAACTATGCCTTTTCAATGAGATCAACTGAAAAACCACAATTCCTGTGTAAACCACAAGGACTCAAGTATTACAAATACTCTGCCAGCTGTACTTCTGAATAATTAAGGAGGGACATAAACTGCTACTCTTTGCTCTGGATCGATACCTCCCAGAAGTTTGGGTGAAGATGTCTTTGTTCAAGTTTGCAACACTGCTGTTTGCAACTCACTGTATGTGGAGTTAACTGTTCAAACTTTTCTGCTAGTAAGAAGATTAATTGTGAAGACAATAAAGAGGCTAAGCCATTAACAGTGATGAATTTTGGAGCAGGTAATTTTTTCAGTCCAATTAACAGCACATGGCCTGTCAGTAATGTTTGGACATCAAGAAGCAGTAAGTTGCAAACAAACAGGAGGACTTAAGAACATTCATCATTAAGTTGAAACATCATCTGAATTCTCACTGTTACTCTTGGTCTCTCTCCACATCGCAAAGGTTTGTATTTTGTTTACATTTTACTCTGGTATTTTGATATGTTCCAACAACCCAGAAGTGGGTCATCGTTAATAAATATGTATGTACCCAACATAGGTAATTCAACATGTTAGAAACAAGATATACAAAACACAAGTTCCTTCTAAAACTACTTTGATTTTTTTTTTTTCTCTCAACTTGTAGTGCAGAATAGGAAGGCAATCTTTAGAAATGTGATGTTTTGTGGACCTAACATCTAAATATGACTTTAAAACTGTCAATATATATACACCACTGCAGAAGCTGAATGCTTTAAGTGGTTAAAAAAAAAAAAAAGAAATACTTTGCTCTTTAAAAATCTATGAGCAAATCAGTGTGAGGGACACAGGGATGAAGTAACTTTGCAGTGTTAATAGGGCTTAATATATAAAGTATTAAGCACCACTGTAGCACTCGTAAAACAACACGGTTAATGCTTAAACTTGTTTGACATTGGAGCCTTTTTACTACTTATATTCCAGCATATTTACAAATTGAGAAGAGGCTTGTTGAATCTTGTTCCATGATAGACTTCTGAAGTATTCAGGCTGGTAGTTTTCAATTACTTCATCTTGGCTGAGATTCAAAGCAGTCCGGCAGAAGGGGAGGAAGGCATTCAGCCTGACCAGCTGAAACACAAGAGGATAATGCATACTCTTAAAGGGGAAGAGCCCAAAGACCGGGCTGCTCTTGACATACGTCATTGATTATTAATAGAGATTCATTATTTTGTGGACTTGTTGCAATTGGCTCTTAGGACAGGATGTCTACATGCTTTACTAATTATCCCTAACCTGCTTGGAGGTTTATTGCCAATTTACATACATGGGTGAGGGGGCTGGGGAGAGACATTCGGTAATATAAAAACACACGAGAGTTAATGCATTCATGCTTCCTTCAAGATCACCCTATGCCATGACTTGACATGTCCATCTCTGTCCTAAATAAACCTAACCTCTTGCATCCTTCGCAAGCGACAGGAAAGCTGAACAATTTCCTCAAGATTACTTGAATTCCTTGGAATAATGTCAGTCATTGTGTTGAATTTTAGGATGTTTTTAAAGAATGAAATGATATACTTATGATAAAGTCCTGATTTGTTTATTTGATATGAAACGTGAATGTTTTCTTTTAGCATAGCCTGCTTTGCAGTGTGTCAGGAAGCATT
Source organism: Vanellus vanellus (assembly GCF_965231255.1). Lineage (NCBI taxonomy): Eukaryota > Metazoa > Chordata > Aves > Charadriiformes > Charadriidae > Vanellus > Vanellus vanellus. The sequence continues at coordinate 9,450,643 of NC_138915.1, read as the reverse complement.
TTCCTAACAATCCATAAGGGAACGTAAATCTCCTGTTGGAATACATATGAGTTTATTATACTCCTTGCCTTGAGGTTTGAAGTGACTTGTTTTCACATGGTAAGAGGGTGGGCAAAGCTCAGCGTGTAGGTGTCAGGGTAGTAACATTAGCCACCCATACCTAATCGGAGATGTCATGTCTGACTGTACTGTGCCATCATGACTGAGGTGTCTGTGCTTTGTCATCATTAAGGGGGTGGCTGCTGTGGCAAGATACTTCTGTTCAGTGAATCAACTGTAAAATGAATGTTAGACTTCTGCAGGGGGAAGCATCGTGCCTCCTTCTGTGACTTCCCACCCCCAAACCTTTTCTTCCTCTGCTCCTCTGACATGCTGCAACAGCTTTATGAAAATCAAAGGCTTTAATTGTAAAACTAACACTTAATTGAAAACACACAGGATTTATTCAGTGCTCAGCTCCTAGACATCACTTTATTTGGTATTCCTCTCTTTCTTCTTTTTTTTTCTTATTCCACCTTACCAAGCAAATGTTAGTATTTAAATACATGCCACGTTGTTAAGGAGGCAAGTGTCGGCATCATAGTGAGCTTTAAATAAGTTGTTTCAAAACGTCTTTGCTACTTCAGTATTTCTTCTTCTCACGCGTCTTCAGTGTTTCTTTTAGACAGGAGTGGGTTCTTCAGTCAGCTTTAGCAAAGTAGCCCTAACAGGGAGAGCAGCGAGTTCCTCCGGCAGGACAGCGTTCTCCAGCCGTACCCAGCAGCAGCCCGGTGCCCCCTTCCCGGAGCCAGCCGTAGGACGAAGAAGGGTTCTGCTGTACACAGTCTTCTGTGGCTTGAGGCTCCTGAGGACCTCGTGTTTGCTCCTTGGAGCTATTACTTAGGATGACGCGGCTCCAAAAAAATCAGCCATTAAGCTCCTTACAACTGCTCTTCTCAAATGTACTGCAGCCTAGAAGCGATTTCAGCATGACAGGAGAAAATTTTCTCTCTGTCTTTATTCTCTTTGTGAGGGCGAAGTGACCAGGGTGCTCTGTGGGTGTAGTTACCGTAAAGGGGCTGCTGCTTGTAGGGGGAAGTCTCTAGCACGCCTTCAACTAATGAAGTGGATTCATTACTTTTTCAGAGCAGTTCCTATATTAATCTAGGCAGAGCATGGTACAGACCTGCCCCCACCACGCCACTGAGGAAGCAGTAATTGGCCTCGTTTGCCGGAGACAGGAGAGGCTGTGTCCTGCGGTGTAGGCCTGCATCATACGTGTTAGGAGCATGTTTGTAGGCTCATGGGTGCTGCAGAGGAGCACCGTAGGGAGCCTTTGCAGTTATGATTAGAAGTGGAATAAGCACATTTTAAAAAACAAACAAACAAACAAAAAAAAACACACAAAAAAAACCCCCACCAACAAACAAAAAAAAACAACCCACAAACCAACAGAAAACCAGGTTGGAGCAAAGAAGCCTGGCAGGATGAGGCCTGTGCAGGGTATGCTGCTGCTGCTGAAGAGCTTCCCGAGGAATTTCAGAGCGCTTCTGTGGTGGGTGAATATTTTAGATGTTGCTTGGTATCAATCAGTTGATAAGTCTTTCTTCCCCTTGCCATGTAAACCTGTGGGAAGAGGGAGTCTCTCTCTAGCGGAAACACTGGCAGTGGGCGGCTTTGCACGCGATCCGTTGGGTCACGGTTTGTGAGACCAAATTTTGTCTGCACTGACAATTGCTCACCTCACTGAGGTTGCTTACAAATAAATGAGGGTCTATTTTAGCTGTGATTTCTAAGTATCTGCTGCAATACCGCCTGGGGATTATTTATCTGATTTATTCAGAAGTGGCTTCTTTTTCAAAAGAGGAGAAGGTGAAGAGCTACAGCTTCCCATGTAGTAGTAAATGCATGCTGCGTATGCATGACAATATAGGTCTCCAAGGTTTAGTGGATCTGGAATTATGCCATTTGTTTCACACTAATTGAAGCATGTGTCTACAAGTGTGCAGTGCAAAACATAGGATAAATGGAGATCATAAAATAAAGGTACTGCATAACCTATCTTGTTATTAGACAGTCAGTCACTTGCGCAGCACCTGAAAATATGTGTTTTGTGAAGAAAAGCTGCGCTTTTCTGTGCATATGGGTGTATACATATTAGGCTAATAGGATTTATTTCTGCTAAGCCAGTCTGAGACAACACAGTCTTTTTACAGCTTTTCAGGATCTTTCCTGTATGTCCCTTGTGTTTGTGAAAGATAGCACATACTTTTTCAGTGCTGCTTGAATTGTGAGTCCAGAGTAACAAGTCTTAGACTTAAAGCTGCTCTGTATGAGAACAAGACATCTCGAAGAGTAAGCATGATTAAACTTAATTTGCTCATACACTGCGCTGTCTAGAAAAAGGTTTATATATTGTGCAGTTTCAAGAGACAGCTGCTGAGATGAGGCTGAACTTGGTCACAACTTAAAAGAACCTGAGTGGTACTGGAAAGAACAGGTACATCTCTACCTGGCAGAAACATTCAGTGCAGTACGTAGGTTAAAGTAACACGGCTGTTAGTGTAATTTGTCATTACATTACATTTATTACCATGGTGTACATGAGATCTCATTGTAAATATTTTCAAGGAAGGGAATTAATGCATTTTTGTTATCTGAAGTTTGGTTTCACCAGCCAAGGCAAATAGATCTGTGCTATTGACTTTGGGATCAGACATTTATATGACACTTCTGTTGGTTTTAAAATAAAAAAAAAAATCTTTTCATTAAGTCCTTTATTTTCATTGTTATGTCTGCAGTGTATTGAGCTATGCAAGTGAGTAGGAAAAAAATGAGCAACTTAGTTATTTTCTAGAGATATCAAACCATTAAGAGAGATAACACTTTTGCTGTGTGCTTGATCTCTGCAAACCACTGAGGCATCGACTCACAGACTTGAGGGGAAAAAAAAAAAAAAAAAAAGGAGGGGTGGGAAGGAAACAAGGGACAAAAACAAAACCAACCCAAGCCCAAAACACATTTTCTCTCTATCTGTACGCTTCGGTGCTTAACAAGTAGTGTATGCTTTTTAGACATGATTCACAAGGCAGATTCATATGCAAGTGACCCAAGGTACAGCAGTGGGGGTGGATCTGGATCATGTAAGGCCAGTGCAGAATGTGGGAGAACATCTTCCCCCCACTCCCCAGTAAACAATGTCAAATCAAAAGGTTTACATTGCAGTTTTATTGTTAACACAAGAAGAGACCCGAGTCAAACTAAAGGTCCATTTAATCTTATATTCTTTCTACAATAGCAGTTAGTATCTGATACTTAAGGAAAGAGGGTAAGAATGAGGACAAAGAGAGGCAGACCTGCAAGCACCACTTTGGGGTTTTCTTGAGTAGAGGTAGTACTTGAACCATCGTGGTTGGAGCAGCCAGTGGCGTTACTCTGTAACTTTGCCTTTGAACCTATTTACGAGTCACCTCTGCGATAGTGAGTCTCCGTGATTTAATTATGTACTGGATGGAAAAGTACTTCTCTTTTTTCTTTGTTTAAGCTTCCTACCTAATGAACAGGTACGCTATCAAATTATCGGGATACGAGGAAAAAAATTACTTGTAGGCAGTTTCTCTCTTTTATAGCACTCCAGCTTATCTAATCATTGTTATCACTTTTTCAGTCTGAAAAATCCTAATTCTCTCTGTGTAAGGTTATTCTATACCTTTAAGCACCGTTGTTGCCATTCTTGTTACCTTTTCTGTACTTTTTTTTTGGAAAAAAAAAAAACAAAACCAAAACCAAAAACCAAACCAAAACCCAAACACAAAAACCAATCCACAAACAAAACCAAACCATATAAAGAAAAGGATTCATTTGGAAGAAAAGTTCGTTATAAAAGTCAACTCAAAGCAGAAGTTAGCCCAGCTCCGCAACTGAAAGGTGACAAAAGTACAAGCATGAGAAAATAGGTGCTGTCAGGTGCTTGCTTTCAAATCTTAAGTCACTGGCCAGAAGCATTAGAGAGATCGTCGTGTTCTCTTGGCTAATAGAAAATAAAAAGCAGAAAGATTTGTGAAAGTCAAAATGGAAGTTATTATCAACCTGATATATGAACTTTTTGCTTGTTTCACTCTCATGCCTTTATATTTATTTCAAATGGTTTGATTGTAGAAGCTGATAAATGATCTGCTGTCAGTTGTAGTCCGTTGTGTTTGTCATCAGTGTAAGTTCATTGCAGTCAGTGATGAAATTTCACCTGCTGTGTGAGAGAAAATAAAATGCGCAGTTGTGGTTGTAATTAGGGTTGAAAATCAATAGTAAAAGATGTAAAAATGAGAAAGATGGTAAAAGAGAAAATGAGGAGAAAACTGTGAAAATAGAATTAACTGGGGAGAAATAAGAACAGTGAGTGCAGAGAAATATCGGAGGAAATGGAACATTAATCCAAGGTGGAACAACTACAACCACTATTTGCAAGAGGCTTCATTTTGAGTATAAGAAAGAATGTCTTTTCTAGTCAGAAATCTCTCTTCCTGTGTTGGTATGTGTATGTGTGTGAACAGAAAATGGAGCTGCTAATGGTGTCTTGAAGATCTTCACATTTTTTCTGCTTCAATCCCTTGGTGGCCCGCCATCCTCGAAAATGAAGGACTTGGATGAAACTCACTTTAGAATTCAGGAGGGGATGTCCCTGAACTAGTGAGAGAGCAGCATGTCACAGTACAGTTCACAACAAAGAATGCTGCACCTATGTTTTTTTTATTTATTTACCTTAAAACTATTCATTTTACAGCCTTTGAGACAAAGTATCTGGGGGTTTGGATATGACCAGATGGCTGAGCACTGAGTAGCCTTCTTCTAAGGCACTCTTAAAAAGCACCTGTACTAAAAGGGTGGAAAATTGAAAATTCTTGTTGGCTCCACAGGGGATGACTTGTGTTTGGTTTTGATGGAGTGGAATATCTTTGACTGTTGCTGATTATGAAAGGGCTTATTACTGACTAGGGACTAGAAAAGGCAAAGCATTTCATTCTCTGCTTTTCTTAGCTTTCACCTCAAGAGCATCAGCTTAGGAAATAGTGTGCCGGAAAGTCAAAGAAATGCTCAGGCAGTTTGTTCTTTTTGTTTTATCTTTCTCTAAATATCAAAAACATTGGTCATAGAAAAGACAGTCTTTCTCTTTAATAAGACTATTTCCAGTACAAAGCTACTACAATATGACAGGCAAATACAATCACCTAATTAAAGCATCTTCTGAATAACACACAAATGTGTGAAATGTTTTCTCCTAAATAAATAGCCTTCAGTAAGGTATGTGTACTGTTCTTAGTTCTCATACCGCATTCTCATATCACTTTGAAACTACATCTGCTATATTTTAAATAGTAACCAACAAAGTATGACAAGATGGCAGAATAGTTTAATATCATGCCCTTTATCTGCCCAGGGAGCATGAAAGAAAAATAAAGCAAATGGCTAGCATAAGAAGGTTTGAGCATGTTATTCTCTCAATGCAAACAATTCTGCTCCTATTTGGCACATCAGTGGTATAATATAGAGATAAAAAATGAATCCTTGTGCAGTGCATTGGCTATTTTCTAGAAGCTCTTGTTGGAAATTCTTTTTGATGTTAGTTAAGGAAGATTTACTTTACACTTAAGTTATCAGCCATCAGTTTCCTAATGCACAAATCCACAGGAAAGTAACATCTCACGGGTGTTCATGAACTTTTTTTGAAGGGACAACAAATCTATCAAACAGCTGACTTTGTAGAGTTTTGGTATATGTCATGTTAAGCAAAGGTATCCAATAAACAAAAAGACTTTAAGTGATTTTTGTAGAAATGCACTAGATGATGTCTGATGCTGCACACACTTGTCAGGGGTGTATGAGAACAAAAAAGGAGGCAGACAGCTGTTCAGAGCCCAGTTCAGCAAACATTACCCACAAAGAGCAACGTTTGCTTTTACATCTGGGCATACGGGCTTCTTAAGGGAGAGAAGGCTATGGAACTACTCTTAGAAATAAATAATATCCAGCGGGGCTCCCTGCAGCCGTAGTAATACTTGCTACACAGAATTAAGAAGGTGTGGTTAGAGCAGTATTAGAAATTTCTCATACCTGTCTATGAAAAGTCTGTGGGCTTCTCTGGTTTGCATATCTAAAAATGTCCTGTAGTTACTACGGAATAGAAACAACTTCAAATCCAAAGCTTCTGTTGACTTCAATGAGGCTGTGGGTTCTGGTGTCTTTTGAGTCAGTAGGTCCCTTGTGCATCTGTGTGCGCCCCTTGCTGCCAGACAAGATTAAAATGAATTCTCGAGCTGAGTATTCAGCATCTACAGCACTGCTTAAACGTAGATCTGAGCCTATTCTCAAGCCCCAGCTTGCTCATCACCAGTGTTGTTTATGCACAAGCCTACGTTAAAGTGTGGATTTAGGCAAAGCTCCAGAGCACACCCAAGGGCAACAGCCCAACTATGCCCCGCTCCCGAGCAGAGAGTGGAGCTCATTAGTGTTGGCAGGATGGGCTGGATATGGTGGAGGCAACGTGTGCTGCCTACAGCCCTGTCCAGCAGCACGCATCCTGCTGTCGGGTGACCTGAAGGACAGGGAAGATGGGCTTTAACTGAGCCATTAGCCAACAACGTGGGTGGAAAACGTGCACGCCCCAAGTCCCCTCATGCTAAACTCTGTCTTTTCATCTTCTAGTGGAGATATGGCAGATGACAACCGTGCATCTGTAAGACTGGAGCTCCAAGCCTCTCACTCCACTACAGGTTCCACAGTCCAGCACTCCACTCATTACACACACTATTTTTATTTTTTTTTCCAAAAATGACTTTGACAATCATCAAGAAGTCCATTTGCTGTACAAAACTTGACTCCCGCGTGGTATGAATTGGAAAGTAATTGAATATTTTGGATGGTGATGGTGTGCTTTTACCCGAAAGGTAGGGTAAATGGTCTCCATATAGCAATAGGTAATATTTAATATTTACATGTTTTTTTAAGTGACAGGATGCAAAGCTAATGGGAAGGTTGAAAGAGGGGGGAAGAAGGATGGGCACAGTATTGTTCAGTGTACAGAACACAGCCCTCTAAAACCTCGGTAGGAGTCTAATCTGCTAGTTATGGGAAAAACTAGCCATATCCACAAAATTAATTGCTCAGCCTTCTCGAATTGAAAGTTGGCTTAAAAATCAGGACGATTTTAAAATAAAATACTTCAATTTTTCTATTCTTCTAGTTTTTGATTATTCTAAGATGTTTTTGTCTTATTTCCAGGCTTTTCCTTGTTACTAGAAGCTCTTGACCCGATTGGATTTTTAAAGGAAAAAAAAAATAATTAAAATCATTTACTACAACACTGTGATATTAGGGTTACAATTTTTGAGAGTTGATAATGAAGTTTTGATTTGATTACGAACAGCTGGAATTTAAAATTTTCAGGGCAAGAATTAAGTGAGAATAGAAACAAAAATACTCAGTAAATGAAAGGAAGGGCACCTGCAATCTTCAAAAAGCTTGAACAACATAGACCCAGTTCCCCGGCTGATGTAAACTGCCATAGACCAGCAAAGCTTTCATGAGCTGAAGAGTCCTGTCCCGGTGATCATCAGCCAGTCTTGACCCAGTGAAAGACCTGAACTGTATTTCTGCTTTGCAGAAGGAACCCTAGGAAAATTATAGTATCTTATTAGGACCATCATAAGGATTTTGGATGTCCTGAGCATGCTGCACGCATGTAGAATAACTGTATTACATGTGAAGCGGTGCTGGTCTCATTGCTGTTGCTGTGTTCGGTCCCTCTGTGGATGTGGACGTTCAGCATCATGCCTACCCTGTGCAGCTGAAAGGTTTTGAGATGGGTCTGTGACCAAGGTGCCATGTGTTAAAACAGGACTGTAACCTGGACTGGAGCTGCAAAGAGGAATCATTTTAAGGAAAGTGTCCCCTTAGGTAATCTGGCAGTTCTTAAGTGACTGATCTGAACTTGTAGCAGTAGGTAGTGTTTATGCCTCCTCTCTGAACAAGTTCTTTTTTAATCCAAATAAATCTATCCTGAAACGTATTTTCACATTTTTCTATAAGCCATAAAGCACATAGCGATAAGCTTTAATGACCATATCATAAAATGTTTCCCTGCAGATGTACGGAAATCTCTTCCAAGTTACAGAACTGAGTATATAGACTGTAGGGTTTTGTTCTGAGCTGATTCAAGGGACAAATTAACATGTAAAACTGGGGAGAGGAGAGAGTTTTCAAACGCCAAACTCTCAGCTGGTGTAAATTAACACAGACTTGTATGTTTCATAGGAATTTATGTGACTTACGTGAGCTAAGGCTCTGATTCACAATTTAAATATTTCCTTGCATGATAAAGGAGTATCCTGTAAAATATCCTGATAAATTGCATTTTTGGGCTTAAATATCTCTAGGAAGATAGGAGGGAACTCCAAAACCTACTGCCACCCACAAGAGTGGTGTTTGTAGCAAATATTTCCAGGCAGTCGTGCTCCTAAATTCAATTACACTGGTGGCTGCAGCATAGATCCTGGTGGACAATCACCCACATCGTAAAAAGTGCAGGTCATTTGCAACAACTGAGCAAAACTGTCATTTTCTGCCTAAAAGAAGCTGGGGCTAAGCTAAGGCAGAAAATAAATCCTCTGTGACTCATAAAGAGAGCGCTTTTTTAGGTCAGGTCAAGAACAAAGACATTGGCAGCGCAATGCTGAGAGGCTTATAGTGGTATATCCCTAAGGACAACTCCCGACACCAATAGGAATTTTTTTTCATGATGGGGTGAGTGGTTTTTGAATGGATTTGTAAATGCCCTTAAAATAATCAGTTTATTCAGTTAGCAAATTCTCCTTTAAATATGGAAGGATTTTTTTTTTTTTATTTTTTGCCAAATATGCTGTTTAGTCTCTGTAGCAGGAGGAAGAAAGGAAGAGATGGCTCTCAGAACAGGGACAGAGTAAATGCTCTGGGGAGGGTGAGACAGAGAGAACGCTGCCGCTGCCCTCCCCTCTGCCACACGCACAATCTCTTAGCACTTTGCAGCTGCAGTTTCTTCAGTACTGAATAGGGAATGGAACAGCCTTCCACCTTTAAGTCAAGGTGTTTGCTAGTACTATTGGAATTAAATTATAATTTTGCCTCCAAGTTCAGGTTTTCTTGTGAGTCTTGTTATTTCTGTGAATGTTCTCTTGCAGAAAATATCCAGAATTGAACAGCTGTTTTCCTAATTTCCCCCATGTTACGTTTTGCAATTATTTTTTTTCTTTGCAAAAACAGTGTGCTTGGGTTTTCCTATCAAATCCCATGGTGCTCAGTAACAGGAACCATCTCATGGTGTATTTGCAGCGGATCTGCATGTTAAAGGCTAATACTAACCTAACACAGGTGGGAGGTGGTAAAATCTTTCCCAGAAAGAGAGGTAGGAGAGAGTGCAAGAAAGCATGGTGTGCTTGCTTGTTTTAGTCCAAGACCTCTTTTGGCCTTGGGTTTTGGATTCAGTTCACCCTGGAATTATAATTATTCTTTAGAAAATAATTTAAGACAACAGTTTCAGGTTACTTGCTAGCCTAACATTTTATTTATTTATTTTTCCTCAAGTACTGCTGTGGACTAACGGTTGTACACGTATAAACCTTATTCATCCTTCCACTTCTTGAACAAAGTGTAGAGCTGGTCGGTTTCAGGCTTGGCGATGCACTCCCTTTCCTGCCCAAGCTGTTCCTTCCACACAAACTCCCTACTTCCCCCTGAACGGGTCGCTAGGAATAAAACTCATTTCTGCCCTTCATTTCTGAGCTCCAGAAAAGTGTCACAAAGTCCACAGATTGCAAATGGCCAATGGAAACCTGACTCCGTGACTTGCGCTCTATAGGAGGCAGATGAGGATCGAGGGACTGTTCTGGGAGTGTAGTACATGGGCAAAATAAACCTTATGGGATTGAGACATCTCTCCTGTCCCTCTGGATTTCTGCGACATGTCAGACAGAGGGCTACTGTAGAAGTGTGTGTCATCTCATACGCCTCAATGAGCGTCTTCCTTTGAATCTTTGTTGGTCAAGAAATGAAAATGGAATTGTACGAGTTGCATGTGAGTTACCTAGAAGAGTTTGCTCTTAAGAGGTAACACAACTCTTCTAACACACCGAATTCAGGGAAATTGTGAACACTCAGGAGTTCATGACCAAATAGGAGAGAGGTGAGAACCTCCCTGGGTCACAGCTAAACAAAACCGTTCCATCAGTTGTGCCGCTGGTGATCTCCCAAGGCAGCCTGACTTGCTGTCTGCACAGGTTCCTACGGGCTTTTGGCGTGCATGTGATTGGGTCTAAACTTTGCTTCGCGGAAGTCAGCTTAAGCCTTTTTGAGCGTCTAAGGTAAACTTTTGAAAAGTGTTCCACGTGCTCAGACAGCAGAATAAATGCAAAAATGCACTGTGAGGAAAGAAAGCCTTTCCACAATTCTCAGTCTGGGCTGGACCAAGATATACTGTAAATCTAACATTAAGTCCTTTTTAGCTGGAGAGCTTCAGATGTAAGCAGCCAAACTTTTGAATCCTAATGAAGCCTCATGAATCCTAATGAATCCTTGTGAATCTTTGAAGCTTTGCTCATCATTAATCAGCGCATCCATGAAAAAATATTCCAGACATACGCACCATATGTACATGCATGTGCTTCTGTAACTATTAATAAAACCAGCAATATTGTCATCTCAATATGATTATAATCCACACCTTATGGAATTGCCTTCCCGGTGTTTGAGGTTTAAGAAATTAGATCCCCATCTCCATTGTATAAACATTTTAAAAGCATCACCTAGTTGCAAAGTATTCCCCAAATACATGTTTCTCTTTGAAGATATTCCTACTAACGATGTGTTATTAGTGTGAAGGGCCAAATTATCTACTCATCTAATTGGTTCAGCTCCACTGTGCCACAGAATTTGACATTATCATTTCTCAGGGTCTAACATAATTCATACAAAAGATCAATTTGTTATACTTATCATGTTAGTATAGAGCACCCTTAATAACAGGACATTTTATGCGGCATTAGCTTTCCAGCATTTTTAGTGCAGAGAAAATATATTTTTTTCTTAGCGCTAATTCAGGCAGCTCTTATTCAAATGTTTTTGCTCCTCTGCTTTTATAAATTAACTAATTTAATTATATTGTAAATATTTATCTTCCATAAATTAATGTGGAATCAAAATTAATTAGGTTGAAAAATACGAATTGCCATTCAATACCACATTTAAACATATAAAAAATTAACAGCACAATTTTTCTGTTCTGCTCTCTGCATGTGAAAGGTAGCCAGTGTAAACCTCGAGATATGGTTTCCTTGTTCTCAGTTGTCATTACGCGCAGGCCTCTTTTGACAAGTTTTTGACACATTGCTCTTCCATCAGGTTCCTTACTTTCGATTGTGGAATGACAAGTCTATTTTGTGGCGGTGTGAAATGAACCATGTACTGCTACCGCTGTCTCATGTCTCATAATGGAAGGTTCACAGCATGGACAATTGGGAATTTCTCCAGGCAGGGGAAAAGCACTTATTTTCAACCCCTAGCTTTAATCAATCAAGGAGAAACTGGAAATCACTGTAAAGTAATGAATGTCAATTTATGTACATGCTATTGATTTTTAGAAATTTAATGCTCTGTTTCCCTATTTTATGTTGACCTTATGAGGCTTAAAGATGAACACAAAAGGTGAATATTCTTGAGACAGAATTGTTTTTCCCCTGGTAATAGGAACAAAAGATTTTGTACCTTTTGTGTATGGAAGAAAAGTAAAAAAAAAAGAGGGGGTCATCTGGAATTTAGGCAAAGGGCTGTACCAAGTCAAGGGATTGGTGAAAACGGGGGCCTGTTATTAAATCCATTCGTTGCGAAATGGACAAAACCATTCTTGCAAGACACATCCCAGTTGTTGTCTTCTTGGCATACTGAGGATTCGGATTATTAAAATTCACCCTTTGGTTAAATGCACTCTTGATTTAACATTCGTTATTTTTATATAAAGTGTGAAGGTATTGTTTTGAATAATTCACTGTTCATCTACCTTGTAGTTTGCATGCTTTGTGCTCCTTCATAACACTCTGACAGAGAGTGAGAGAGAGATTAGTAAACATGACCCCAAAAGACCTCTGTAAGTGCCTGTCTGGCATAACTTATTGGCTTCACTTTCTCTGCTCCCAGGGTCGTTAGCTTCGCTGGATACATTACACCAGTTTTGCTATTGCTTATCTTCAAAAAGTTTACATCTCCCCGTTTTTTATTCCTAGATAAGAAACTCGGGCACTGTCAGTTAAAGCGTACTCCCAGGAACTCGCCCTCTCCCCTGTAGAGGGAGAAAGCAATGGCTTGGGAGATTAGATAATTTGAACCTACACTGAAAAACCCTCATAATGTTGTTTCTCTAGTTCCTCCTAAGCACAAATAAACAATTCCAGTAAGAAACTGAATGTTATGCTGGTGTTTTAATCAGTCACAACATTCGGCTCCTACAGAAGCAGTGAGAAAACACATACGGAATGTTTTGTTCACTCAGAGGATTTCTTGTTGATCTCCACTGTATATTTGTACAAAAGATCTCGGGGGATTTCTCATGTTACTTCCCTGAGTACACAGTAACAGGATTGCACAGGAAAAGTGCTGGTAGTAAGAGAATGCTCTTAAACAGCATATTCTTCGACTACTCTGGTGCAAAAATTGAAGCCAGCTCTGAAAGACAGGTTTTTCCCCCTCTTTGCAATAGTTTTACAAATGAAATCACAATACTCCCTGAAATTACTAGTGCACTTGACTCCACGATCAATTTACTCCATTTTCAATATAGACTTTGACAAGAATGATTTGTTTATGCTGTCACATGAATCAGTCTCAGTAAATTAGACCTGTCAAAGTTACTTTTTCTGCACAATACAGTTTGCTTTATTTTTGACACCTGTGCAGTTGGGAAAGCTATTGTAAATAGTGTGAAAACTTGAGTCAGAAGGTAAGCTATCTGCCTTTAGATCCTATTCCCCGTGTTGAAAATACATTTCAGCAGTCCATGGGAGTACTTTTACTTTATTAATTTGGAATTGATAACTAATATTACCAAAAATGTCACTCGAAGTTTGGATTTTGAATATACTACCTGTGTATACTGAAATGCATATGAAGGTCAAACAAATGCACCTGTGGGAGTACTCGTGGGGCAGAACTTCCTACTGCAGAACTGGAGAGAGGTGTCACATCACGGTCAAAGTATCTATGCAGCGTGTCAACATAGCACCGTTAACTCATTTTTTTAATTACTCTGCCCCCTTTTTATCATTGCATTTTAGCTAAAATTAAGGTCTAGGTTGTGTCTTGGGGTTCAGCTGGACTTCTTGCATAGTCGTGGCATCAGTGAACCTCAGTAAAATCTTCTCTGAGGTGAGCTCCCTCCCTGGTTTGAGGTCTTGCTGCCCTACGTGGATTGGCAGATTTCTTGTGGCGTGTCCTAGGTGGAAGGGAAGCGGCAGCTCGACACTAATGGGCCCAAGCTTGTTCCTTCTGATGGCCTGATACAGGGGTAACCCAGATCAAAACTGAACCTTGACACTGAACCACACAGCATGCTTCGGGGTACTGAAGGAGAATAATTGCAATGATAATTTCTTGTGATAACAAAACATCATTTAATCTGTTTATGGAAATTAGAGTTGGTTTATGGTATTAGTTACTATCAAGCCAAAAATCAAAAAAAAAGAAAAATTAAGTGGGTTAGTAGTTGTACACTGAAGGGTCAACAAAAAGACCTCCGTTTTATCTGCATGACAAAGTTGCTTCAGTTGAACTTGCATATTTTGGTGCAAGACTCTATTTGCCTGCTTTTTCCAGTGCCAGAGAGACTTTCAGTTTCATTTAGACTGATGCGTGGTCACCTTGTGTTAAACCACAATGAACCCACTTTAAACCATCATAAAAGTATTGCTACTTCCAGTGATGTAGTTCAGTTGTTTTACATAACAGGCTTTGTGTAATCTGGAGCAGCCTTTTTATGTAGACGGGCCCTTAGTGCTCATTAAAGCAATGGAGTGATGTCTGCTTAGATCAAGCCTGAATTTTGCTCTCAAAGAAATCTTCCAAACTGAGGAGGAAAAAAAATTAAAAAAATTGAGGTAAACTGAAATCAATAACTGCTAAAGAAAAAAAAGGCACAACAGTGCTTATCAGGGTGATCTGCTACTAATTAACTGAAGAAGCAAATTACTTTGGCCCTCTGGTTCCTAACTCTGCTTCTTCCTTTCAATTCACCTATGTCTTTTCAATTTGAATGTTCTGCTAGAAAGTAAAACACTCAGTGCTTAACAGCCCTTCATGTTAGAGTTCATTTGATCCAGGCAGGCCCGATTTATAGCTGCTTCTCCCCAGAGCCTTTTTACTTTGCTAGGATTATGATTTGCTGTTGTAATATTGGGATGTCAACAAAAGAAGCCAAAGACAAATGTTGTTGATTGATGGTACCCTATGTTTCTCCAAGAGGAGTGCTTTATCAACATCATAAAGGACCTTATCCTTTCCAAAACCAGGGTGGGTTTGTTGGCCATGACAAACAGGAAGGGTTTTTATCATTAACGTTGTAAGCAATTTCGTAATCAGACACATTTTTGTGTGTCTGAGCAGCCCCTGGTGATTGTTTGAAATGTCTCTTTTTATTTGAAATCATGATCTAAAAACTGAAAGTGAAGAGTGAATACAGGATTTTTAAAAGGAAACTAATTTTTAGATCAACAGCATTGGCAGAGGGGTTATTGTTGCAGTTTTCCCTTTCTTCTCTCCAATCTGCAATTTCAGATAGCCAGTGATTTTTTATCATTATTATTTTGAGAGTGAAAAAAAATGAGTTGAATGGTCCTGTGTATTTTATAAGATCTTGTTGCAGAAATCTGTCTCCATAATTGGTAAACTGTCTTGAAAACCATAGCTTCTGTAAGTAGTTTTTACTTCTATGAATAATCTCATTTACCTCCTTGGGGCAGGAATACTTAAGTAGTCTTAAAGAATATTTAAAAGATGAGGCTTTTGCTGGCAGTAATTTTTAACTCGTACCCTTCTGCTTCCTTTTTTGTCCTTTAATTAAAATATGCATGGATCTGACCTCAGAATCAAGAGAGGCCAGATCTCGCCGGCTCTTACCAGAGTAACCTGTGCACACCAGCGCAGCACCAGTGGTTTGGAATAAGGGTCACTTGCATCAGTTAGGCTTTGCTGGATTAAGCCCTTCTTTCATGTTGGGATATGACGTGCTGTTGTCATTGCTGCTTAAGTATACTACGCATGTGTCTGTTGGTAGATTTGATGGGTAGGGCCACTATCGGTCCTCAGTGGCCCTGCCCATCCTCCCCGACACCCTGCCATGGCCCAGGAACCCCACTGCAGCTCAGCGCTGAGCGTCAGTCCCGGCCAGAGCTGCCACGTAGGTGTGCGTGGCCTCAGCCCTGCTCCTGAATTGTCACTTGGATTTCCCCAGATGATCTTGGACTTTGCGTGTAACCCACTGCTCACCTGTGGCTCATTGGGCTGCCACCAGGACCTGTCGCTGTCGCTGCCCTGCACTGCTGCGGGGGCTGCGGGGCTGCACCCCAGTGCTCAGTGCTCAGCACCCAGCCTGTGCCAGCGGCCCCGCTTCTGCTGCTTTCTGGCAGGGAGAGTCAGGGAGCTGCTCGGAAAAACTATTACTGGTTCACACCTTGAGGGAAACCCAAAGAAGAAGAATGTATTAATACTTTTTGCAACAGCCATAAACTTCTGAAAGGTCGTTTTTCCTAATAAGAGATTTGCCATTCTCCCACCCCAGAGGATGTAGAACTGGCTCTTGTCTTTATCTTGCTGGTGGTGCTCAAGCTCCCTGATTATAAAAACACACCATCAAAAAAAAAAAAAAAACCAAAACAACAACAACAAAAAAAAAACACCCAAAAAACCCCCAACCAACTAAAAGAAAACTGTTTGCACAGATTCCTTACTACAGGTCTGAGCTTGAGATCTTCACTCAGGCAGAGTTCCCACTGAGCCTGGTGTTTCTCCAGCACACCTGGCCTCAAACGGTGGATGGGCTATTGAAGATTCCAGCTTATCAATGCCTAGATCGACCTTTCCTTTTTCACCCCACTCCAGTCCCTTCCTCCTCACTTGCGATTCCCACCCCACTTCAATTCCTTTACCTCTTTGAGACACCCCTTCCCCCTCATCTCCGGCTGCAGTTGCTTGCCCGCCTCGGCATCGTTATCTACCCCGGGTGCCCCACTTCTCTCTTCCCTAAGGTAAGCGTTCCTCCTCCTGGGTATCCCTCTCCTGTTTTTTTTCTGGGACCCCAGCAGGTAAGCAGCAGTGAGGACAGCGGGAAGGTATTTCCCTGTCAGACCAGTCAGAACATGTGAGCCTTGTTATCCAGAACGCGTGCATGCTCTCCCAGCGCCCCACGCACACTTGTTACCTGTCAGCCACAGGCAACCCAAATAAATTGTCCTCTTGTCTGCATTCAACCCCTGGGCAACATGATGAGTGGATCTAGTCTAATATATGTGCACTGCAGGTCTGATTTTTCTGTTAGTTTATGACCAGCTGCTTTCCTACAGTTGTATTTGATTTATAGGGTGTAATAACGTGGAAGTATTTTTTGTGCAGATGGTACAGCCTCTAACACCACTCGGAAGGCCTTGTGCAGGAGAGGGAATATGCTTTGAGATACTGTAGCTGTGAACAGTTACTGGTGAAGAAATAATCTGCACTTCTGTAGCTCTCCTGAGCTCGAAAAAGGAGAGACCACTAGTGCCAGGAGTTGTTACACCTGGGCAGCGAGACTGGTACGGGTGCGGAGGTACAAAAGAACTTCACAGCTGTCTCATCCATTGGCATCTGGGGAATAAATTCAGCTGTTAGGTACCGCAAAAGCCTGGTTTAGGGATTTATTCTGTGTCTAGTGAATGTCAGAGAGGAGTTTGGGGACTAGATTCTCAGCTGATATCCATCGATTTACATCCAGCTGAAGAATGAATGCAGAACGAAAAGTTGGGAAAAAACAGGAAAAGTTGGCCCTTTGGTTTTCATGTGATGGTTGAATGGGAAAGCCTTGACCAGTCGAAGTGTATACAATGCACTGCATCTTATGGACTTCTGACTTTGCATTCTTCAACTTGTTGCTGGTCGTCTGCTGAGGGACAGGTGAGCTGGTGAAGGAATTCACCAGTAGACCCAAGTCTACTCCTGACCCAATTAGAAAATACACGTGTATTAGGAAAGACTACTAACTGATCCTCTTGGCCCTGATTTCAGCATTTTGATGCCAAGAGAGAGAAATGTTCCTTCGTAGCCAAATCAATGAGGTGCTGAGCCCTTCTTGTGAGGCTGTTAGCATCTCCAGGGAGGGTCATGACAGCTGGGCATCTTGCAGGATTACATCCAGAGTTAAACTTGGAGCCTGAGTTTTGGAAGCCGCAAGTTTGTGCATGGCTGTAGCTGCCATTGGGTGGCCCACGGAGAGAAGGGAAGAGGGTTTGTTAGGATTTGGGTAGTATAGAGAGGAATGAGTGTGCACGCTGGGATGGGATTTAAAGCTTCAAACCAATTACTTTTTTAATTGTTTCTTTTTTCTGTTTGTTAGCAGTTGTGATTAACTACCCTGGGCCGATAGATAGCTAAAGCACATCCCCATGTAGGGACACCACATCCCTACTAGTTTTGGAAATTTGTTACGAGTCCTGAATTGTCTCTAAAATATCCACAATGCACAAAGGCTGCATAAACCTGGTAAAAGAAGTGAGTTTGTTTACTGCTAACAAATTTTAGGGCAAATTGAGAATGTTTATTTTTCTAAACACATTCCAGGGTAATTTTGAAACGATGGCTTTTTTCCTTTACAAATAACAGTTTCAATATCCTTTGCTTCACGAGTGTTTGATCTAACCACAGTTGATGTTTAGCCATGGTAACACTCAGGATCTTTTCTTCATGCCTGTTGCTTTTTTGCCCCCCCTCCCCTCACCCCCTGAGACAGATTGATTTGGAAACTATCCAAGTTCTCTCAGGAGTGGTATCAAATTCGCTGTGTTCTCTCCGCACCTGACCCATTCTGGCTTCCTTTAACTGCTAAAACTAGCAAGGGCCCAGCCGCCATGGAAAAAACCAAACGAGAAAATCTCATTACGTGTTATCCCTGAACAGTAAAGGTGGTTAATGGGGAATGGTGTTTCAATGGATATATAACAGACTATGTTAAAAGGGAAGTTACCAGTCAGGTTTCTTTTTATATCAGATCATATTTAAGAAAGGGGAAGAAAATAAATGTAGGCATTTGTAGAACAGCTGTACCTATGCACCGCTCTGTTTGTACCCCTTTACTCGTGCAATAATAAAAACCAAACCTTTTCCATATTCACACTTTAAACCACACGCTGCCGTTCAATCTGATATTTCATGTAATAATCAAACCAATTCCCCTGCTAATAGCTACACACACATTTGTGCGTCAGTTCTTTAAATACCCGACCTTTGGGAAATAGGCCCTGGGTTGGAGCAGGAGGTACTCGGGCTGAGCGTACAATGAGTTTAAATGGAATAAGCTAATTTGTCACTGTTTTGTTATGATTGAATATATGTGTTTAGAATGAAATTTAATTTAAATCCAATTTGTAACATCTCTGTGGGTGGGACAAAGGGAAAAAAAACCCAAAGGATATATTAACTGGATACTGTACTGTGAATGTAATGGGACTTGCGAGTTTAATGTTCAATTAAAAAGCCCTGCATGTTCTTATTACTGTTTACAGGGGTGGGTTTGGGGGAGATTTATGTCACAAAAAAAAAAACAACTGTACAACCCTTTTTGTGTCACCAACTTGTGCAAAGTCTTTACCTGGTACAGTTAAGCCATCTGTTATTCTTGGAAAATTCAGTTGCAGAGGTATCAAGAGATAAAAACGCCCAGTTTTATCTAAACATTTGCCTGCGTTGCCACGTTGGTTTTTTACTTCAGAAAATGAAGATGAATTAGTATAACTGGCTGTTGTGTTTTGATATGAACCAGAAGAATCTAAGTGGAATAAACAAGCGTGAGCCTTGTGAGAGCTGATTAGTCACACACGGCAGGCGCTGGGAGCCGCGCTGTGCCCGTGCCAGGCTGCGGACCCGCACCCAGCACCGCCGCCGTCCCGCGCCGCCGCTGCCAAGGGCTGGGCAAAGCCTCGCAGAGGCTTCGTCTCCTCCTCCCCACCTCCTCCTGCTACTTTAAAAGTACTTGGAGAACACGGTAAATGGTAGGGGGAAAAGCAGCTTTTTCCTGCTGGTGGGTGGATTGGCAGTGTAGTGGGTGCCTGGTGGGGGGGTCAGTCTCTATTGGGGTCCCGCGCTGGTGAAAGTCAGGATTGCTCAGTGCACTTCAAGTGAAATGACACTACTTTACACTGGATTTATTATTTCAGTTTGTTTTTTTTTCTTAAATTATCATATGTTTTATCTTTTTTTCTTTTTTTTTTCAAATGACCATGTATCAAGCAGGGTGTTTAAAGAAGGTTCAGAATATGATACTAAACCAGGAAGAGACAGGAACTGTAAAGTTGGGAGGGCAAGCAGGGTGGGCAGGCAGGCACTCACTGTTCTTTATATTAAAGATAAACAGCATGAATCAAAGCTATCTAAGTTTGAATATATTGGCAATCATTAGTTCATATCACCTTTGCATTGTTTATTTAACCTTCAGTGTCTGTACGGAATATATCCTTTATATAAACACTATTCATAGAGATATATAAATATATACCTATAATAGATCCTGCAAAGACAGGTTTATTTATTATAGGCCCTTAAAATACATACAAATAATTAAACACTTTGTTGCTTATACAGTATGTTCTTTCATTTGCATGTTATTTACCTAATACTAAGTAAGTACTTATTTCAAGCTCTCAAAACAGATATATCCCTATTTGGGTAATTAATACTAATCTTGCAAACACATTAACAACATGGAGACAGTAACAGCTATCTTAGGAGCTGTTACAGTCCGTCTTGTAAATCCTGTCTTAGTGCATGGATTAGTTCATTCTCCTTTGGAGATGTGAGAGTCTACGGTGTCAATCCTGATGCCGTGCATGGGAGCCAAGTCTGTAGGGATCCCTTCCCCTCCAGATTTCCAGGATTTTGAACGCAGCTCTAACAGTCCATTGAAGTATATGCACATGTGGGTGAGTCAGAGACACACACAAAAAACCATACCTGCCATTTTGAACCACTTCAGTGTTTTCCATTGTATTTGGTTGGCATCAGGAATAAGACAACTAAGCCTTTAAATTTAATTTTTAAAAGTTAATAGAAAAAATCAGAAACCCCTTTTAAAAACTTTGTTTATTAAAGTAAACAAATGGTATTGTTCAAGGTAGGTGGTGGTTTGGGTGGTTTTGTTAGTGTATTTTTTAAGTCTCAAAAACCTGCAAGCGTGATGTGTTCCCTCAGATATAAATATGCTTTTAGGTTGTGACCTCCAGAAATTACTTCCATAAAGGGAGTGCTGACTGAAATGACCGTAACCATGATTTTACTGTAATAACTTGCAGAACAGAGATGGCGCAGGAAGTGTGATGGTTCCATATACATTTACTCATAGCTTTTAAAATTAGTTTTGTGCCTAGATAGTAGGACCAACCTGCTTTATCTTCCATATGTCTTTTTATATTTGGCCATCCACAAGAACTGTATTATCCTGCCTCTGAGTAGGAAGTGAACGGTATCCCCTGCCAGCATTGCCTACACTGGCTGTGCTACACCCTCACACAGCAAGTGATGTTACCTGCTGTCTATGCCTGCATTAAACTTCCTAGAAATATAAGAACAATTTTATGGGTGCAGAGAGGAGTGTTTTGGGTCGAGACCACATTTACAATTCTAATCGGAATTAATAAAGAAAAACAGACTATACCCGCAAAAAGAAAAGGTACAGTGGCAAAGCATTGATTGAAATTAAATGGATTCTCTTCATGTAATCAAATTATCTCAAAAGTAACCTAGGTCCACGTTCAAAGGCATGTAAAAGCTCAAGTCATGAATCCAGAACCACCTCCTGAGATCTGAAATATCAGGTTACTTCAAGCACTGCAATAAATATTTATATTTACCGTCCTGTTAGGTTTGAAACTTGGCTTATCACATATTTGCCGGGACAAGAAATGCTCTTATATTGATTGACTGTATACAGCATCTTCTGACATAGTCTCTCTTAGAAATGAGTGTTCCTTCAATTTTCATACTCTTTCCTCTTTATCTGCACTGTCAGATCAGTGTTTGTAGCGGCACAAAAGGGGATATGCTATGGATAGTCCAACTTTCATTATACTGGCGCCCAGTGATGCAGGGGTGGATTTCAGTTCATCATGGGAGAGTTACTGTAATTGTCTCCGAGCTTCATTAGCTGTCAGTCCTCCCCTCTGTGTCTGACATGTCAAAACCCAGAGACAAGCTGCTAATTTCTTGTTGAAAGCAGCCACAGTCTCTAGAGCTTGAAAAGATATACAAGCTCCTTCCTTTTATGCTAACACACCTGACAAGTGCCAAGTGCTCTTACCTCTCAGTGAAACCTGAAATCAATGGGTTTTGTGGGTGCTCAGAGCTCTCAAGTGGCTCTTTTAAAGGTAGAGACCATGGTCCTTCAGCCGGGCTGGGTTTTGGGGAGCTCTTGGCATCCATCTGTGGCTCTGCCACGTGCATCCTGTTTGACCTTGAGCAAGTCACATAGTCTGCCTACTCTTCAGCTTCTCGATCTCAAAATGGAACCTACAGCTTTTTGTCCCTAACAGGTCTGTTGTGAAGATTAATTCCTGAATATCAGTAATGTGTTCAGGTTTTATGGTGATGGTTATTTTACAGAATAACGTCATGAATAATATTTGGATCTTTAGGCTGTTCATATTGAGTCGTTCACACTGCATCTATACTGACTCCACATCCAGACAAGATTTAGGTCCTACCCAGCCCATAGTCTTGTTTCCCCGAGATGGAACCTCAAGAGCACGTGTTGGAACACAACCATGATGTGTGGTGTGTTGGGGTGCACCATGGAGCACATCTGCCCTCCAGCTGTAAGGTGAGATGCCGTGCTGGATCTCCAAGACATGCACAGTTTGTCTTCTCCTGAAGCTTGACTTTCTCCAGTAGGTTGGAGGCACCTCAGCAGCTTTGTTATTCCGGGCCTCGGGGGATCCAGAGCAGTCCTTGGGGACTGCTCTGTGAAGGCTGTGGGTTCTGCCTACATGGTTGCCTTCAGCAGCAACATGATAAGCAGCAGCTTGTGGCACCATCGCACCCTCCCACGCTGGGGATGACTAGCATGTGCAGTTGTCTTCCTTGTTTCCTAAACTAGTACACAGTTTTATCGCCCTTGGATCCTGCGCTGATCCCAGACAGGCATACGGATCTCACACACTGTTACAAAGGAGGAAACCCTGAGAAATGCTAAACGTCTACAACTTAAGCAGAGTTGGTAGAGAGTCTCCGCTCTCAGAATTGCATCTCTTCTTTCGTTAAAGTATGATGTATGCAGCCATTTTGCATTTAAAGAATAATTTTGATTTTTTTGGATGACATTGGCCAAAAATATTGTCTAAACACACAGATGTTTATATAGTCTTTTCTGTGATTGCCTTCTGCAATTTTGGAGATGTTATTTTTAGCTTTTAATTTCTGCAACAAGACCTTTTGGCATCTTTGCGGAACAGGAGCAGCGTCCTGATTTAGCACAGCTCCATGATACTGACATTGTATAACTGAAGGAAGGAAATAGCTCCCTTGGTATGTACTTTTACTGTAAGCAGCATAGGGATATTTGTTGAGATTCATTGAGGAGCAGAGGCTGTAAGAAGCTGTGGGCTACTGTAGCTTTCCAGCAGAGGACAGGGGTACGGAGGCTCCAAGGGAAACAGACAACCATTTTAATTCTCATAATGCTTAGTCGTCTTTGCTTCCAGGATGAGCAAAGCAGTAAATATCCAGCAAAGGATGTTGATTTGCATGCACAGCAATTGTTGGAATAAAAATCAGTTCAGACCCCAGTGACTCTTGTCAGCCCTTGTTATGGCTGTAGAGATACGAATGCACAGAAAGTAAATAATACTTGCGATGCAACTAAAAATTCAAGCTACCCATCAGATTGTAGCTCCAAATAGATCATTCTCTTTTCCAGAAACGACTGGAAAGTTTCCGTGGGAGGGGAGAGGCAGCAGGGGAGCAGGACCTGTGGAACTGTGCTTGTGTGGGGAGCTGTATCACCAGCCCTGAGATGCTGCTGGCATTTTGTTTGTTGTTAAGTAACACAAAAATCTATTGCAGAGCAAAACAAAATGAGAACTCTGTCTCGGAGTGTAGATGCCAGTCTTGCATTAATAAAACAATAAATGAAATCAATAATTTATCCATGGCTGGTTTTACTTTTTGGGTGGGTTGTTTTGTTTGGTTTTTTTTTAAACACTAGTAGAAGTATATTTCCATTTAAACTGAACTGGAGTGAAATTACTTCCACTATAGATAAAAACATATTCAGACGAGTGGCATGCTTTCCCCACAAAGCTAACTGCAATCCCAATTAACACTTCTCAAAACTGAATTTATTTTTTTCCCCCTACTTCCTAATGAGGTTTTTTCCTCCCTGCTGTCTTGATACAAAGCTTTATGCCGTATGAGTGTGTTCATATGGTGCTTGAGTGCGTTATCTGACCTTGATTGGTGTTTTGGGAGCCAGTTAAATAGATTACATAGAGGTTACCTTGACAACTGTCTTTGCTGATTTAGCAATGCAGTTCATTCTTGGGCACAAGACTCTCAGCAACTGTGGAATTCCACTGACTTCATATTAATCATTAACACAATGTTCTGGGGAGGCTCTGCCGAGCTAGCAATAAGGACTGTATTGAAATTATTTTTTTTACTGGCTAAATGTTATAGACCAAGATATGTTTACAGTATGAAATGTTGTTCACAGTCATAAAATGAAAATATATGTTCCTGTTTATTTTTTCTCTCTCTTCTAGTTTCAACAATAATATTGGAATAATAAATCTCCTATCACGTCTGATGGGAAAAGATGGTGTTTTAAATGAAACTCTTTCCTTAACATTGATCTTACACCATACCTTCTTTAAGGTCTGTGCTGTAACCTCGCAGGCATGACAGATAGTTAAATTCAGTGTGCAAAAGCTTATGAGCCTGGAATCTGATCTCTATTAACTTCAAGGAGATTGCTTCTGATTTACATTGGTGTTACATATCGGTCAGAATCTGCCCTTTTCAAAAGATGTTTGAAGGAAAGAGAGCCACTTCCTTTTTCAAAGCTGTTGTCCAAAATTGTTTACAACAGCCTTAAACATTAAAGATAGTACGTAATCAGGGCTTTGGGCTTTGTCTTTAAAATTAGACTTTTTACTTTTAAGTACGTGGCTTAAGCAGAATTTTGTAGGCAGATGTCAAGATTCTGGGGCTGTGTTTTGCAAAAGGCTGCAAACCTTGTGGAAATTAGAGATTGTTTTTTATGCATTAAGTATAAAAATGAATAATGTAGTCAGAGCAGGGGCTACCGTGGTTTTTCTTCTGACATGATATTTGGTGCATCTTCTAATGCCTTGTCTGCCCTCCCCATTTTCCACCTGCAGTGTTGCACTGCAAATCCAACTGGGTTTGGGGTCAACAATGCAAAACTCCTCTGTCATACAAAATGTCATGTACAAAGTCAGTGAAGAGCACAGTTGAAGTTTATGGCACATGTGGATTTCACATGTGGAGGGAGACCACGTGGAATTTATGGGTAGACATATTAGCTGAATATTTTTGCTAGTGCTATCAGGTAATGAAATACTAAAGTGTTTTTTTTTTTTTTAACTGCCGTCATTAGGTTTCAGAGTTAGTTCATTACAAATCAGTCAGTCGTTTTTACTTCCTGGAGCAGTTGTTCGCAAACTCAGAAAGAAGGAATTAATCATGGTGTCTTCAGCTCCTGGTTTAGAGTTAGCGTTTGCCCAGTTTGAGAAATATTTTCTTTCAACTGAAATTTTACTGAGGGATAATTTCCCCCAGATTCATTCTTTCCACAGTTCTTTCATTCTTTTAGCAGCTTGGTGCTGGGCCAGTACCACAGGCATGAGCCACGTTTGTTGTCTCGGGTGAGGTCAGTGCACACATTGCCGTGCCAGGCGCTGCTGTGAGCTGACCGGGGAGCCCACGGCCACCACAGCTACTTAGGATTTTTCTTTGGTGTTTTCTGCAGAGAGCACTAGGAATAATTGGAACTTTTCTCTCAGGTGGTATCTGGGAATGGTCTCATACACTGTCTGTGGTCAGGAAGGACCTTTTACTCACTTCAACACAGAGGACTCCACTTGACCACGCAAAAAGGCCACTCTATCTAAACAGATTTCCAGTTTTTTGGAGGCAGGTATCTATTATCGTTCTGTAAATGGCTTAGTGAGACATTAGAGTTGCCTTTGTTGTACTCCTGATTCTGTGTCCCTGATGCTGCCTTGGCATACTGATAACATTTGAGACAAAACATTGGATGCATCAGTGGAAGAGTCAGTAGGAACTGGATCGTGAGGCTGAGTTACTGTACCCAAGTACCAGTCTTCCTGGTCCCCTCCAGCAGAGCTCTTCTGCATGCCCAACTTAGGATTTCTTAGCATAAAAATATACAGGTCTGCAGCTGGAGCCTAATTTTGGTCGTGCACCAAAGTATCCCTGATATAGTATACTTACTTACATTTATTTTTTGCTGGTACAAGTAAGATGGGAAACAGTCTGAAGCAGGCTGGTGTGGCTTGCTGGAAGATTTTCAGAAGAATACCCAAATCCTTCACTGCAAGTGGAATTGCTTATGGGTGGCTTAAGGAAAGGAGCAGAACTTTGTTACTAGAGATTTTAATCTGTCGCTTTAAAAGAGAGTGAATGTTTCCAATATATGCTCTAGGCTGTTTCACAGTTGGCAGAGGTGATTTATTTTGGAGGCCTGTAACCCTGCAAGAATTCAAAAGTAACACACTTGGGACCTCTGATTTTAAGTTACATGGTACAGATGATAGAGATTTCCTTGACACAGTTTCTCTCTTTTCACTTACAATATCTGGGTTTGAATATTGAGCACAGTGGTGCCCAGCTGCCAGCCACCTCGTTCTCTGGTGCTGCACTATTGTTCCTCCTGGAGAAGGACATGGAATAGCCAAAGTATAAAGAGAGAGAGAGAGAGTTGGGTTTTGGTTTTTTTTTGTTAATTGCAACTAGGACAAAACACAAGTTTTATCAAAGGAACCTACAAGCACGGAACATCGAAGTTCTACATTTTGTAGGAATAGAGTTTCCAACTATCTTTGACTCCTTTGAAAATCCAAGGATCAACAAAAGTCTTGTTTTAGAACAAGATCTATTGCACACTGCTTTTAGCCCTATGTCATTTTTACATCCACGTACTCATTCCTGCAAGCTGCGACCTCATGTGATCAGAATCAAGCCCATTGCTCCCGTCTGCCATGCTGATACTGCAGGAAAAGCAGGGAGATATTTTTGTCTTTCATGATAAATAAATATCTCCCTTGTTCATATATGAATCTTCTGTGTAGACCCAGTGGCCCTATGTACTGATAATTGCCACATTTCAGTGTTTATAGGAAAAAGCTTTTTCGTAAATATCAAATTTCCACTGGTAACAATTTTAAGAAAATGTAATTTGATGCCAGGTATCTATGCATATCAAAACTTAATGACTAGTCAAGACAAACATCCATGATAACATCTGGGATATATCTGTGCTTTAGCCATTTAACCAACCTAGTCAGAAGTTTCAAGGCAGCGTCCATCTGGGCCTGAGAAAATTTTTCCAAGATTACTGGATGCAGTTGAGGTCTACAGGCCACCTCCTGAGATTAATGAATGTTTATAATCTTTAAATATCTGCAGAGGAACAAAAAAGCAGAAATTTTCACAGACACAGATATCGTAAGAACCACTTGCTGTCAGGCAGATATTTTAACTAGATATTATAGAAAGGTTGTTAAATTCACAATAAGAATCATAGAATCATAGAATCAGTGAGGTTGGAAGGGACCTTTAAGATCATCAAGTCCAACCATTAACCTACCCTGATAAAAACACCACCACTCCTAAACCATGTCCCTAAGCACCTCATCTACCCTTTTCTTAAACACCTCCAGGGATGGTGAATCCACCACCTCTCTGGGCAGCTTATTCCAATGTTTAATAACCCTTTCAGTGAAAAAATGCTTCCTAATATCCAATCTAAACCTGCCCTGACATAACTTGAACCCGTTTCCTCTTGTCCTATCACTTGTCGCCAGGGAGAAGAGGTCAGCTCCCATCTCTCTAAAACCTCCTTTCAGGTAGTTGTAGAGGGTGATAAGGTCTCCCCTCAGCCTCCTCTTCTCCAGGCTAAACAACCCCAGATCCCTCAGTCGTTCCTCATAAGGTTTGTCCTCCAGACCCTTCACCAGCTTTGTAGCCCTTCTCTGGACACGGTAGCCCTTCTCTGGACACGAGAGCGGTATGGTATATTCTCACAGGAGGTAGTCAAAACTATCAGTACTGAAGTTATGCGAAGAGTTAAATAAGGCTTTCTCCAGGCTGATGAAGCAAGTGGCTCTGGAACCTATTAATTCTTTTCCCAGAGAATACTCCTGTGGTATTAGGGCACGGTTCCTAATGGGCTTTGGAGTGGAACAAAAGGCATGTTTAGATGCTGATGCTGAAGGCTGCTCTAACTTATGCTTGGGAACTGTC
The DNA here is from genome assembly GCF_965231255.1 of Vanellus vanellus. Taxonomy (NCBI): domain Eukaryota; kingdom Metazoa; phylum Chordata; class Aves; order Charadriiformes; family Charadriidae; genus Vanellus; species Vanellus vanellus. The sequence goes on along the minus strand of NC_138915.1, from coordinate 9,422,857 downwards.
TAGCAATTAGCTTGGGATCAGGGGATTTCAAAAGTCACCTTTGCACCTCCTGTTTTGAGCTGCAGTGTGCATTTTTGTCTTGTAGCCCAGATCATACCGGGGCAGGTGACTGGAGCAGTAATTTACTATGTTACTTTTCCCCACATGCCAATAAATTGAAAACATTTTGTATGTTTTAGAGATTTATTCTTTTGAAATAACTCCAGAGTTTAGGATTTGTACAATATTTGTCTGGGAGGAGAACACCTTTGCAGACTTTTGCTGTTATATATGTTTTTCTAAAGATCCTTAATGGAACCAGATAATTCCACCTGTGTGTCATCATTCAATGTATGGGTAAAGCTGTCAACAGATTGTGCAGGGAGATGAGCACTCTGGTTCACTTCATATTAAAGTGAGATATATGTGTGTTATTTCCTTACATGTCACCTGGAAGGTTTCCCCTGAGTATTGCCAAGTCATGCAATTAACACTGCTGAATTCCCCGAGAGAGTCTACGCTTCTAATTTTCTACCCATACGAAGACAGTGATTTCAACCCCCGACCGGCTGCAGTATTGAGTAACAGTCAAGTACAGGAAGCTAGAAAACTTGTATGTGCCTGTATGGCAAAGGCTTTGCTAAAGCAAGGCGAACTTCGGCTTAGAATAAAGAATTTCTCTGTCTTCCCTTTACTTTTTCTCTTTTTTTTTTTCGGGGAGGGGGGGAACGGGAAAGAATTGTACTCTGAGGTCAAGGTTGAAGACTTTGTAATGCAGAACAACAAAGCTTGACTGTGATAATCTACAGAGCACCTGCCCTGAGGATAAACAAACAGTTCGCTTTTTAGTGCTTTCAAGTACGGTATGAGCGAAATAGCATGAGCAAAAGATTCTTTTGAACCTTATAGAAAAGGAAAAATGGAAACCTTAAGAACAAACAAAATGATATTTTATATCCTGTGATGGATTTTCTGTTTAACAGAAGCTGCAGCATGCAAATCAAATTGATCAAAATCAACCATGTGGTTGGATCCAAGATGAGAAGCTGTTCTCCCGGTTTTTACCACCTCATTCTTGAGTTTAATTTTTTCTTCCCTGCAATCCTGGGCTGCCCTGGCAGATGCAGAAGCACACTGCTTACCTCGTGAAACGGGCCTGCCTTTAGTCCCTCACAGCCTTTGTTTCACCCCGTTAAGGATTCCAAATTCTAACCCATGAATTAGCTCTGTACTGGTATTTTCGGTGAGGGTGTACCTGTTGTTTCTGAAAATTCATTCCCTGATCCTTTGGGCCATGCCAGCATGTACAAATTGTAACGGTAATTTGGCCGATCACTTCAATTTTTCTGAGTTGACTGAACAAGACTTGTGTTAAAAATCTGATTCTCTCATACCTGGTTTCCCTTAAGCAGGGTGATTTTTCTGAAAAGCATCGCTTTTCCATATCTTTTCCATGTAATCCAGAAATTCCCAGCACCTCCTATCCTTCATAGCCTGAATAATCACACATTTATACTCTGCTGTTCTAAAGCCTTCTCCTAGCCATCAGAATTTTCATACCTAACACACCACACACCTATCACACATTGCCTGCTGATCATCCCACTGACATGCATGCAGGTTTTTCCGCCCTCTTTTGGATTTCAGTCTGTCGTTCAAATATGGTGTTGGTGAGACTCCAGGAGAAGTCTTGCATGATCTCTGCTTTGTGCATGCTATACTCTCCAGCCTTTGTGAAAATGTTATTTGGGATAATTCTTCAAGGAAAAATTTCCCTTTCAAGTCCGGGACTTTGGTCTTCTAGCACAAACATTGAGCAAATGGGCTTCTGATAACTTCAATTTCACTTCAGATAATAGTCTGATATATATCAAAATGAAAAAGAATGAGGAGAGAGAGTGCATTGACACACTGAACAGGGGACCATTAACCAAGAGCGTGCGGTTAAGCACGGATCGCAGGCTATGCATTGTTGAAACAGGGGCAAAGTGAAAGGGGACACAAGCCTCAGAAGTTCACATCCGGCTGAACGGCAACAACTGCGTCCAACAAACAGACGGGCTTGCTGGTGTCCTGAGAGTTCTTCCTGACTACAGCCAGGCTCTATCTTGATCCCACTGGAACTCCCTAACAAAACTCCTATTTATTTCCATTGCTGCACTACTTGGCTCATGTGATTATTTCAAGATTTATTTGATAATCCTAGGAATAATAGAAACATCTATGCGCAAAGAAAATGTGTGTGTTTATGATTCTCCTCTGGGTTCTATTTTCTCTAGAATCAAAGTCCCAGTTCCCACTTCACGATGAATCTCAGTCTTCAGTTCAGCTTCACTTCTGTTAGCACCATGGAGAAATCTCTGACAAGACAGATGTCTGCAGCCACCAGAAGCCTTACATTGAACACCTAAAAATAGAAAGCTACAGGATTTATAAATATTTTTGCAAATCAACCTTTTATAACTACCCTCCTTTTGTAGCAGTGGTAGTTAGCATTGAAATCCAAGTATATTTCAGCAAAAGAGAAAGCTGACCAAGCAGCCCAAGAAATTCTGCAGAGTTCTGCAAATTGCAGGAGGCCCAGGGAAGGAAATCACGGCATGCCAAATTTTCCCACTGATTTCTATTGTCTCTACTTATCATATGTAATGCTAGGAATTCATTGCGGAGCACTGTATCTTCCCCACAACTCTTACCTAGCTAACAGCCTGATTATATTTTATGACTTTGTATTCTCATTCAACATACATATTCGACATAGTTAGAAAATATGACTGTCCCCAGAGAAACATCCAGCCCTTTGTTCTCTGTTCACAAATTAGTTTGGAGAAGGATCGGCCGGCAGTGGAGAAAGCCTGTATTAGATCTGCGAAGATCTCTTCCTATTCAGATTTGCTTTCTGTTGCTGGAGGCTACTCTTGATATTTATTTGAAATGAAATATTGTTCATCCCCTTAACAAAGAGATAGCTGGTTCCATTCAGTACTTCCATGAACCTCAGACAGTGTTTATACAGTGTGTATTCAAAGCACGCCAGCTATTTCTTACCACCGTGTAGTTTCTCTGACCATGGGCCGGGCTTCTGTTTTATCAGAGGGCTTCTGTTTACCTGGCATCTTTTTTTGTTCCTTTATATCTTTCTCTGTGCAATCATTTCCTAAACTGCCTAAGTAAATATGATTATGAAGAGGAAGAACTGCAGAATTCCCCTGCAGTGAGTTCAGCTTTTCTTCCAAAGGCTCACTGCTCTCCCCCTTTCTCACACGTGAGGTTTGGATACCCCCATGTAGCTCCTCACAAAACCCAGCGCTCCCTTCTCCACTTTCCTGACGCCGGCATGTGGCCATTGCGGTGGAGCTCGTGGGCAAGTCACTGCGGATGATTTCCATTTATAGCTGATGTCTCAGTAAACCTCCACCTGGGGACTTCTCTCTCGTGAATCCCATTATCCATTTCTTTCTGGTTCCACCTTGCTACCGGAGTGATCCGTGCCAAATAGGAACAAAGTCAGGGGACTCTTCTAAGTAGAAATGTACTCACTGCCTAGTAATTTCTACTTCCAGAAGAGGTCTTTGCTCTTGAATATGTCTCTTAATGTTGGTCTGTACTACCAAGACCTTGCCAGGGAAGTCAAACCAGTAAAAGCTTCTTGAGAAGGATCAAGCCCTGTGTATAAAAGCTGCCTGTATTGCTAACCAGGCTTCTCTAATTACAGAAGCCATCCTGCAAAAGATTTCTGCTGCTGCTCTAAATCGTGCCAGCCCAGGTGAATTCCTTTCTAAGCCATTCTGGCAAAATGCTGCCTGTGCAATGCTTTGTAGCTTAAACTGATCCCTTACGGGGGACTGTTTTGAACCAGGTGAATTCTTTCTATTGGCCTGCGGTGAATATCAATGGAGATCTAACTTGGGTCATGCCAAAGCCTTTGGTTTAACCTGCAAGAGTGGGAAGATGAGAGGAGGAAGTCAAGAGGCACCTCTACTGAACTTAAATCCCAGGCTCTGCAGGCAAAAAAACCCCAAGCAGATCTCAGGATGCCTAATCCAGCTAAGTAGCTCACATATATATATATATCAACTATCACCAGAGTATGTGAACGTTGACAATACACGTCCTTCCTCTGCCGTGCCTTGAAGTCACCATGGACAAGACTTATTAGGTATTTTCTTATGTTTACGCAGCCGCTTGAGATGGTCGGGCCAGATGCACAGCTGCTTTAGATTAATGCCAATGCACCTGTTTATACCAGCTGACACCCTAGTCCGCAGTTCACCAAGTGCTATTTATTATTTTATTTTGTTTGCTAGAGTGACAATAGAAATGGCATTGATACACAGGCCAATTCAATTCTGCTGACGTAGCCTGAAGGGGGGGGTGTTTATTTTTTTATTTTTCCCCACTCCCAAGACAACGTCCTTTACAGCTTTATCTTTTGTTTATGTTTATTTAATAAAATCGGCACATTGGCAGTCTCATAAGCTTGTTATTTTATGTACCTGTATCTCTCAATTTCTTTAGCTTTTTTAATCATCATGGTACTTGAAGTTGCTGGCATGAAAAATGCGCTGTAAGAATAAATAATCATTATTATCAAAGTGCTTTCACAAAAATGATCTGTAGGATTAAATCCTTATTAGAGCAGCATTATTAGTCATGATTATCGTTATTATTATATATTAATTAGTAGTACCAAGACAGCGTAGCTTTCAGAATTATCTTTACCAAAGTCAGTTAAATATGAAGGTTTAAAATTTCAACAGATTTAGTAGTTGAGGACATGGTAGTGGGATTATAGTTAATATTATTTATTCAGCTCAGTACTTGCAAAGAGCTGATGATGTGCTCAGTGCTGTGCACAGCAGAACTTGCTGCCTGAAACACATACTTTAAGAAAGGGAAAGGAAATAGTTGCATTAGAATAGGTCTTTTTTTTCTTCATTCTGGAATCCAGGAGTTCTGTGTTGTTTATGGCTCTGCCACTTCCTGGGTCTGTTAAATTTTGTGCTTTGTCATTTATTTAATCTTTCTCTGCCTCTGTGTATTGACGTGCATAAAGTATGCTACATTAATTAATCTACGTAAAGCATTTTGAATTATAGGAGCTGTAGCAAGAATGGAGCATTTTTTTACATACCTGAGAAGATGCTCCAGTTTACATGGATTGCCATATTTTATGGCTCTGTATTTTTCGTAGATGTGTTGCCTGTTTGGTTAATGTAACTGTGAGGTGACATGATGGGCAGATTGTGTACAGCATACTTCTCTCGTTTTCTTTTATCTGCAATGATACTATTACGCCTTCCCTTTGATGCAGTAACCTAGTCAAGCTTCAAGAGACATAGGATGAGAAAAGACTGACAAATAAAATATTGTTATGGCAGGTGTCATGAGATGGTGCTGTTATATAAAGTCTTCCAAGTTCTTTTATTCCCACCTTATTATGTGAGCAAACGTGCAGTCTTGGGAAGTCATGCTGTGTTTGTAAATTTTCTTTTGCAAGGTCCTGGATAGAGACAGTCAAATAAATAATTTGTTCTGTTGCCTCAGCCTCTGGATGGAGTCATTCTGGAGACAGTCAGTCCCCAATAGACACACATTGCTACTTGGCTAAAATTCCTGAACAAAGCCATTTCCCAGCTGTTGCCATCTCTTTTCCAGGTCTAATTTTGCTTGTTGCCTTCCCTCTTTATGTCAGGCCTCAAATTTAGCATCTCAGGTTTTTAAGAGCAAAGACTCTGTGTTAGATATGGAAATCCAACTTAGGCACAGACTCTGCCTGCAAAGCAGGAGGCAGGCTGGGTACCTAAAAATGACAGTCCAAGGAGCCGACATACTGAAGGGGATTGGCTGAGGCAGTCAGGAAGAGATGCCCTGGGGAAGGACAGACTTCCATCCGGCCTCTGAGTGCATAGTTGTCACCTGGGATTCTGAAATTTCTCTTGAAGGTGGGTACCTAAAAGAAGCTGACCCTTCACTGCCAAAACAGAATGAGGGTGAGGCCATTTCTTTATTCTTCTGTTAATTGGGCATCTTCTAGGAAATGGGAAGCTAAACGTCCCTCTGCCAAGTCTGGCATATGGAATTAAATTTAGGTCTCCGATATCTCAGAAAGTGCTCTGTCCACCAGGCTTTTCAAGTGCTGTGGGCTCTTTCAGTCTCTTCCAGTGACACTGCTCCGGTCTGCATACCCAGTGAAATACCAGTGGTTGAAAGAATTACTCAATGAGACATCCTGACTTTGTCATCTGCCACGTGAGTGATGTAACCGTTGGTTTACTGGATCTTCCTCTCATAGCCTTTCCGCCTTGAGAAGATCCTGACACTCTTAAGAGATGGAAGAGATCTGGGTTGAGGTTCCCATCCAAGTGAGACAGAGTAGGGTTTAAAATGCTGATCCCCCAGATCCCAGGCAAATACCCTAGCTCCTGGAACATGGTTTTTATTACAGGTTTTAAAGGTATATACTAAACTGGTCCCTGTTTGTTAGTAAATAGGAGATCCTAAGGTCTGCTGTGCTGGTAAGTTGGTCTAGATTCTTGTCATTACTGTGCCATGGGGGGCTTAATGTATTATGGACATAATGGCTCTTCCTTTAAAAGCACCAAACTCCTCCTGAACTCGGTGGCATTTTGGGGTATGCAAGGAATGCAGGAGCAGGCTGCTGAGCGTGGCAGTTAGTCGTTTCAGCAGTCTGAACTTTTTGCTTGGCTGCCCTATTTAAAATGGGTACCAGTGGAGCAATAGATTGGCATCTGATGTTAGTTAGAAAAAAACTCCACACTTAAGTTATACAGTAGCAAAATGATTTTTGTAAATCTCTGGAATTAATAACTACAGCTATTTGAGAAGAGAAACAGTATCATTCATACTGAAAAATATTCTCTTCCCTCCCACAGGGGAAGCCTGTGTAGGTGTGGAGCTGTAGTCTGGGAAATTAAAAAATGCAAATTAAAAAATGCAAATGTAAAAGAGAGGCATTGCTCGCTGCAGTGCTCTAAGGGTTTTCTTGAATAGCAGCAAATTAAAGAAATGCTATGTAATCAAAGTTTATATCAAGCCTATGAAAGAAAAGCAGCATTATCTCTAAATATAGTGATAGTACTCCCTGCTCCTGATCTTTTACATTGTGTACATATTACCAGTAAATTGCAAAGCTCCTGTATTATAGTTCTCAACAAGTCCTTGAAGAAAATGCACATTACCTTTTTATATGCCACTTTATTCTGTTTTATTAAAACATTATGATTAGGAAGGAAAGGGTAGTTGGGCTACTTTTTTTTTTCAACCCAGTTCACTCAAGTTTCTTCACTCCGTTTCCCTTTGGTGCTTAGTACCAATGAGGGTTTCCCAACTGCAGCTGTTCACCGCTGACATTAATACAGTTCGATCACATGAGCTGCATTGATTGTATATAAGTTTAGATAGTAGATATTTTCTGTCTTCCACATCCCCTCTCAATTTATCCATATCTAACCCTACATGCCTGCTATTCTCAGCTTCACATCAACTTTATTTGTGGTCAGTTTGCAACGTTTCCCACAAAAGGCCAACACAGGCCATCTATGGAAAATAAATGCGTATGCATATATCAACTGTTTGGCATTTCAAGCACAATACATTATGAGAAGGAATGCTTGTAAGGTAGATAGCATGGTATCCTTGCCTATAGTAAATGAACATGTATCAGAATAATATGTTAAAAATCTCCTCCAAATTCTATATTGATAAGCAGAAACAGAGATTGACCTCCATTACTGTCTCTGTCCCGCTGCCTTAAACTGAGTTTCCAGATGGCTACTTAAGGACTTCCCAGCATAAGGGTGCCCTGGGCAATGGCCAAATGGTTTAACAGTGCAGGGAGTGGGCAATGTGGCTGAGAAAAAGGAGAGAGAATCAGGCAAATGGTGCATCCTAGCAACATCCAGGTAACCTGTTGGTCTCCAAGGCAATATGTAACTGCTTTGAGAGTGATGAAATCGTTGCCAACTAAAATGGAAAATAAGCTATGATGGAAACTCATATTTATTTGACTGGTAATTACAAGAAGCCTCACTTCCTCCAGCAGAACCCAGGGTATGCTGGGCACAGCTAAGAACAGGGGCACAGCCATAAACCACGTAGCTGGGAATTTCACCGAAGGTAAGTTAATGCTATTTAAGTTTTGATTCCCCTGTTCGAAAGAACTTGTATTGCTTTGCGCTGTGATGATGTCACAAGTTTCACTACTTTTTTGTGCTTCTTGGTCATTCCTCTTTGACAGAAAACTGCCTGGGGCCAGAGATTTGTACATGGCTGTCTCTGGGCTCCTGCAGAGATTAGGCGGAAAGTAAAATAGAAATGGAAGTTTCATGGAGCCTTCCTTCTTTCCTCGAATGTTGTGGGGAGAGCTTGCAACCACAGCGAGATGCAGAGCCTGGAAGTTGTGGGAAGCAGAGCAGAGGCAGAAAGAGCAGATTTGTATAAAAGCAATACAGGCCTTACACAAATGCTTGTGACTGGTGAATTCGATTCTCTTGGCTGAAAATGTGCCTGCAGCCTGAGCTGTACACAGAACGCAGGTCTGTGGGTTTGGCAGCTTGAGCAAATGAAGACTTCAGCAGAATCTCTAGGTATTTGAAGAAACTAGGCCAAGCGTGCCCAGGTAGATAGCCACTGAATAAAATATTTTTTTAGACCCTGATTTTAATTAAAATAAAGTATAACTACCCCATTGTGACACCACTACAGTTTACAATTCTTTCTTAATTTATTTAATCAGTCAAAGCAGATAAATCAGCCAATAGTGCTTGCAAAGTCTCCCAGATTAAGAGATGAAACTCAGATAACCTTCACCAAATATGTTAATAAAACCAGAATTAGCAAAATTCCCCAAATACCTCTATGGATGAAAAATACTGAAGGGATTTGAAAACAGCTGTGAACAATAGTTGTAAATAACATACATTTTTAATTTAATACTGTAATGTAGGATATGCTGCTTACTGTTCTTAATGATTAGACAGTGGATATTTGAATAAAATTCAGGCCTGGATTGAGATATCCTGCAGCAGAAAAAAGGTGGCATTTTCAGCAGCTGTTATCACCATGATGGGATGAGGTGAGCAAAGATTCCTCCAGGGCATCTTCTTGAGCTACCTCTTGTATTTCAATGACTTTCCCTTTCTCTTGGTCTATCAAATAGGGAAGAAAAAACAGAACTGCATTTGGGGTGCAAAAGACCCACTGTTAGGACTATGAAAGTCCCCTATGATGTGACCTTTACTACCTCTGAGTGATAGGGAGGTGAACTTCTCCAATCCAAAATCGATTACTGCAAAGGAGAGTCATCATCACTGTTTCTTTACTCACAAATTGTATCTTAACACACTTTTGTAACTAGTCCAGCTCTGCTTCCAGGGCGGCAGGTTATTAGAAAAGAACTTAAGTGTTTCCATCATCAGTATTCCAAATACTTCATGGTACAATATGTGAAATGCAGGTCTACCTCTCCTTTGACATTTTAATACTAAATTGAGATGGCCACTCAAATTTTACAGTCATCAGTGTCTCTCTGCGGTGTGCGTTTAGCAGCCTTGAAACTCTTCCAAATTGTCTGGCTTTAGCTGCTTAGAAGATTCCATTACTCTCAAATTCAAATACCATCATAAAAGCTGCTCTAACACCAGGGGTCCTGAAAAGGTCTTTGTCCAATTCACCTAACATTATCAAAGTGCTTGTAACTGGACATCTATGTTATATTCCTAACTTTAGTCTATTTTTAATGCAAGTGGCATTGGGAAAAGACGGTGAATTTCCCAAGGTCTTAAAAGAATCTACTATATCTTTTCTATTGGGTCTTCTTTTCTTTTCACATTGTCTCTTGCTCCTGACAGCTAGAGTCAAGTTCTGCTACCAGTAGTTACTGGTTTTATGGGTGTCAATATTAGCTGTTCTGCAGCCTTTAAAACTGCCACAGGAGTTACTGAAGCCATTGTCATTTCCATGGGGCAACACAGGCAAAACAAGTCGAGGTGTCAGGCTCGTCATTTTCAAACCAACTAAATCATACCTTCCTGCCCTGACATCATTGGAATTACCCATCTGTTTCCTGGATTTTAGTGCCTTGTTGATTTGAGGAGTGCCTTGCTCATGTTTCTTACTAAAAGCGACGTGCTGAAGCACATCAGCAGGCATTGAAGCAAGCTTGCAGCACCTATTTGGTGAAAGAATTGAAGGACTTTTGCCTCTAAAGCTATTAATCTTGTAACTTCCAAGCATAGAAATCAATAACATTTTGGAAAGTCAAATTGTTCATAAAGGAGCTGTGGGTGGTGTCAGTGCAGAAAAAAAAAAAAAAAAAACACGTTTACTGGAAAATACAGATAAATGCATGTATTTATTTGCTGTGAGGCAGCATGTATCAGAAATGTAACAAACATCTCTAGCAAGAAACAAACAAGGCATTTTTTGTAAAAGCCCGGTTGGCCAAGGAAAGGGGAAAACAAACCTAAAACCAGAAGAAGCAAGGCTGTAAGAAATAATAAAATAATCAAATGCAAATAGTAACTAGAGCTGGACTACAGTGCATAACCTTTTCCTTCAAATGTGGATTGAAATCTTTCCAAATATCAATTAATCCCTAATCTACCATGCATTTCCTAGTTGCTTCCTGTGCATTATTAATGGACTGGTCACCCTGAGATGAAGGTAGGAAGTAAAAGCAATTAAATTCCTCTCCCACCCCTGCAGATACAATTGACCTAGAGGATTCAGCTACAAGTAAAAATGAAAAAGCTCCAAAAAAGAATAAACATGCCCTTCTTGCCTGAGCCAGACTGTGTAGTTTTAAAAGCAGCATGCAAGAGCAACAGCAAGCTCCCTTTATATAAAACATCACATTCTAAGATCCGGGGCTGATCAAGGAAAAGAGCAGGTGCCCACTCTCTGCTGATTTTTCCTGGTGTTGTTCTGTAGCTGAATGAATACTTCGAGCCAGAACTCCAGACACTGATTCTTTTTTCAGTGTAGAAAAGAAAACCCCATCTGTCTCCTGAGAGGTATTGATCCCATTTGAATTCGAAGAAACAATTTTAACTTCGTGTTTTTGTGCAGGGTGATGGCCACAAAATTCAGTAATGCTTCTGACTGTATAATACGGTTAACTCTGTCCTGAGAGGGATACAGTCATCCTAGCCTGCAATTATCATACAGATCAGTCAGCGAGGATAACGGAGAGCTCTGTGGTTGCTGTTTGCACTCTAACAAGATTTGTGTTTGTTTCCACAATGTTGTAACGCCGAGGTGAAATTCTATCCTTTTTGCTCTGTTCAGCATCATTGGAGATAACATATTAAGCTAAAATAGGCATCTTTCCAAATCACCCCGGTTATCCTTCTATTTAGGGAAAGTCTCCTAGCTTAACAACGATTACGTTACCAAACTCAGTGTGTATGAAGAACTAACTGGTAAGGGAAGAAGGAGGAAAACACTGACAGTACCTTTAGCGCACAGGGCGGAAAGGGCAAGGAGCGTGATGTGGTTTTACTAATGCAGAGGGTCAGTTCTGAATGTCTGTGAATGAGCTCCTTGGTTATACACATCCTGTATGTGACTGGAAGTATTTTCTCCCTGTTTTTTCTCTCACTGTTTCTTTCTTGGTCTTTTAGGACCATGAAGTCTTTGGAAGCACACTAGCTCAGTTGAGTGGCAGGGAGAAGAAAGGGAAGGCAGAAGAAATGGTAAAAAACACGAGCTGGACTTCCCTTTGAGCTTGAGATCTGGTGAGCCAATTGGGCTTTCTTATCATGAGAAGTCTCTGAGAGCAGCAACAGGAACAGAACCAGTTGCACTGTGGAGAACCAGATCACAGGTTTTCTTGAACCATCATTTTGCTGGTGACAATGAAGGTTTTGACCTCAATATACGGTTCTCCGAATGTGTGCGGGTCTCAGGTGAATGTGTCACACGCAGTGCCTGCCAGCTCTTCTGGATGATTCTTTGGTTTGGTTGAGAAATGAGCACGCAGCAGTTTTGCCCGGGAGCCCAAGGTCTTCATGACAAGGAATGATTCAACTATGATCAACGTGGGAGGGGTAAATCTAGAAACTTAAGGTTAGGAAGAGCAAGGGTTTAGGGTGGTCATGAGACTCTGACACAGAAATTGTCACAGGAGAGAGGTTTGGACTGAAGTCCAAAGCAAAACCACAGAGGACGGGTAAAGTGAAGGAATAAGGTTCCTGGAAAGCAACCATCCTAGGGCTTTGTTGAGCTACTGGCTTTCCACATTGTCATATTTCCTTTGTAACAGTTTATACCTACTAGAAAAAAGACCTTCTGAGTAACCAACTTTGACATATCTTTTCCATTTTTTCATCGCATGTATTTTTTTCAGAATAATTTATGCTACAAAGGGCAAGTTTTCGCAAACAAATTAGGTTCTGCATAAAGATATCAACTACTTGGCCTCATTTCATGGGACTTCATTAGCTCTTTTGAGATATCCAGTAGACATTGCCATTAAGATATACAACGAGTGAACCACATATGGCTCTCCTTGACATGAAATCAGGAGAGTTCCATGAAACAGAAACGAGAACTGACTCATGCTAAAAGGGTGAGTTGGGCTCACAACAGAGTACAGTTTAGTATGACTGGAACGGGAAACAGGAGGTGTTAGTTGGAAACAAGGAGAGCAGAAAGATGGGCTGATAGCTAAGACTGAAGTGACCATAAAACCACAGGAAGAGTGCAAATTGGTATTGTCATAAAATACACAAACAAAATGATATCGGGTACTAAAAACTATGCTCACATGGCAGCAAGACTAAAGAAAGAACTGAGAAAATCTACAGACTATGAGCTTTTGTTGATTCTGTGCCTTTTAATGAGACCATCGTGCCTGTTCTTCATAACAACATAAATTAAGGAGAGACCGTCAACTTTAATTTTGAATTTCCATATGTTTGTCAAACTGAGTTTCTGAAGCAATTTTTTTGCTCTTTTTCTTTTAAAAGGACAAAAAAAAGATGGAGATCATATTATAATCACTTGCCAAAACTCCTTTTTTTAAAATCAAAGCTGTTTAATGTTCAAGAATCCTTTTTATGCATGTAAAGTACTGTTTTACTCTTCTATGATTTCAAACTGATTTTATTAATATTAGCAAAAATGTCCTCACAGACTGAACTCTTGTGCTGTGACTCAAATCCCAGCTAATTATGGCTCAGCTGTAAAGTTATAAACCCTTGAAAAACAAGGTTTATAAGAGAAGTATTGACACAGTCTTAACTATAGCCATGTGAATGGAGCCACTGTAATATTGTTTGGAAATAGTGTTCTAAAAGAGAATCTTTTATGAAAAGAGATGCCAGCTGTTCACTTTGGAAACATTTATTTCATTGGCTCATGATAAAATTGGCTGTGGAATATATTATTCTGAAACACAGCGACTTCTTAATTTCATTATGACCTGAAGTCACTGAGAAAGACATGATGCCCAGGAGCTGTGAAAAAGGATTGTCACTGTGTCTTTTGCTTATATTGCTTTTCAAGAAATATACACATTTTCTTAGAATAATTCAGGTCCTCGGAAGGTCATCTAGTACCTCCTGCTCGAAGTAAGAGAAAATACATGACGCACCATTTTTATTTAATTTTTGGAACAATTATTTTTTTTTATTTTTTAAAAAGGAGGCTTAAGAAAGCTTGCTTTTGAAATATATTTGGTTTTTGCTTTCGGTAATAGTTTGCCAGACAAGAGCCGCTTGCTTTGGTTTGAGGCTGCTGCATGGCTAACCCCAGCCACACTATGCAGTCCAGGATCACACATGAATTGGTGGCTTTAACCACAAGAACACAAAATCTGAAGAGATAAGTAAGAAAAAAATTAGAGAAGCAGAGAGGAGTGTGTCCTGTTGACTGGCTCGAGATGATCTGCCCTGTGGAGTCTCGCTTCTGAGTCAAAAAGGTTGCTGAGTCTGGGAATGAGATCCAGAATCTGAGAGTGCTGGCAGGGGAGATGGCACAGCTGAAAATGCTGCTGCAGTGGTATTTTCGATAGAGAGCCTAACAAGAAATAGCTGTCTACCCTCAATAATAAGATCTGGCGTGAGACTCTTGTACATCAAATGGAGCTTGTTCATCTCACAGCATCCCCTTTTCCCAAGATTACAGGAGAGGTATGGAATAGTATAACTCTACACGTGCCCAGGTACACCTGGGTATGAGGTCCTGAAACTATCTCCTATATTATATTCTGTGTATCTTATATCCTATTATGGATCATATTTTAATGGCACAATGCTCTTTGAGATTCAAGGGAGGAAAGAACTCTGTTTACCTGAGTTATTTTACTTTAACGTACAGCGCAGTGCTAAGACGGGGATCAGTGTGTGTTCGTTCCTTATTGCTACACCTTCTTGCCCTTGAATAGTGCAGATGAACTTCTTGTTCTGGCCAATGTCTGCTGCTATTATTGACTACAGCCTCTATCCTCTGCCATGTCATTGAACTTCCATCACCATTGGCTTCATTAGCAATTATTGTTTTGGTGAAAAAAAAATCCTACACCACATATTATAGGATGACCTGAGGCCATTATGGAACTGAATGTTCCCATAAGGATAATCTAGCCACAATATATCAAAGTGCTGAGAAAATATCCTTTGTCTCAGGTCATGTAACCAATGTGGCTGTTAAATGTTTTAAAAGCAGTTATATAACTGGCATTTAAAATGTTTTATTGAAAACCCTTAATGCTACTGTAACTAAAATGACCTTTAGCAGAGTAAAACACATCACACCTTAAAATGGGATTTGATTAAAAATATCAAATGTTATAATGTGCTTATGGCTGTACATGCACCATCCTGTCATACCAACCGCAGAAGCAGATGCACTAGCTTTGGCTTTTGAACGTTATTTTCAGCTTCAACTTATCACCTAGTTACTTTACAGTGAACAATTGCTATGAACTTTTAAAGATTCTTTGCAATATTTGACATATGAGCACTTTATTATTGGTATTTTTTTATGAACAGGTGGTATCTTTTAAGGCAGATGTTCCCAAACAGAGAGCATTTGATCTAGGGAGAGTTGGCTGATCAGAGGATTCGCACTGGCTTCTCTTCTCTTCCCATGCTACAATTAGATCTTTCCGAGAAACAAAAAAATACATCCATTTATCTGTACTGTTGTAGAAGAAACCACAGAATTGCAAGAAAGAAGAGAGGTAGTTTTACATGTTAATGCAAAGCAAGATAGCCATGAAAGTTTTTTTCTCTTAAGAGATTGCCCTTACTAGAAGCAATTTTAAAAGCCCCACAGAGCAAACTTGCATGTAAAAATATATTAAATGTCATGTTACAAGTCATATACTGCTGATGTCTGGAGTTCTGGAACATAAAACGATCTGAATAGTGAGAGTGAAAATGTTTTTGAACTTAGGATAACAAAGCTAGAAGTAGAACAGATACACAAGTTTAAAAAAAAAAAAAAAAAAAAAAAAGGATTCCCTGAATGACAATTGAAATGAGAGATACTTTTAAAAAAATGGGGAAAATGCTCTCTCTGAGACTATCTGGCCTACTGAGAAACATAATCCTTTTCTCACTTTCAAGTACTCTGAAGAGGGGTAGGTGGGAAAAAAGCTACTCCAACCTACGAGAGCAAAAATCTTTTTATCTTTCTCCTTACTTACCTGTCTATAGCTCTTTCCTCACAACCCCATGAGCACTGGTCATCCTAAACGGATTATTATACTCATTATTTTATAGCTGGGAAGTTGAGTCGTAAAGGAATAAAGCAAGGTGTCCAAGATCGCCGAGAAAGCCTGTGACAGATAGATAGAATCAGGAGCTGAACAGAGTCATTGACACACACTTTCATCACATAAATATTCTCCCCACCCCGAATTCCACTCCCAGTGCCTATGCAAATATCTCACCCATATTGAACTGGTACGTGCAGGATGGGCAAGCCTTCTGTTGTACATTAGATTGTCTGGAGCAGGATTCAGGATCCCAGAGGATGAATCTGTTACGAAAGAAGATGGTAATTTACTGGTCAAGTGAATGTGTTCATAAGTGAACTGAACAGGTGTGTGGCCAAAACAGGCATACAGCTCTGAAAAACCCATATAGAAATACTGGGGAAAAAGTTTATCAGAGGTCTCAAGGAAGCAATGGACAGCTGATACAGTTTTATGTTAAAAAATGCACTTGATAACTTCCCCACCTCTGTTCACGCTTTCAGAAAGTCACCTCTACCCCCACAAACTTGCAAGATGCAGCCACAAGCTTTGACATGCCTTGGTGCGATTCTACTAATTGAACAATCAAGGCACTAACTGAGCAACACCTGTGGCAAATAAGGGAGGGTCCTGGAGGGAGGCAAAGCCTTTGAGGCCTTCTGGGTGCTGCTTGGGAAAGAGGTGGCAGGTCTGCAATGGTGAGAGAAAGGCTGAAGGAGAGCGCTGGAGGAGCCCAGAACCGCAAAGAGGAGAGACGGGGAGCGTGAGGTGAGCAAGAAAGCCTGGCAGAACAAGTGGTGTACTGAAAGTTTGTTGAGAAGGGAAACGATGCTTCAGGTATCGAATGGTTTCTCTGTGGGCTGGTGTTTGATGGTGAGTACGTAGAGGTTGGCTGGATGAGGCTGAGTTGGTGCTGTTGTTACCAGAGCTGCTGTACATAGAAGGAGAGTGATCTTTGGAGGCACTGAGGCACCTTAGGGAAATGGTTTGGAGTTGCAGGGAGTTAAGAGTCCTGTTAAATGTGTTTGAACGAAAACAGAGAGAAGGCTCTAGTGCTGGGTGGCAATTGCACAAAAACTCTGGAAGTGGAAACCAACCAAGTGGTAGAAAGAGGGAAGCTTGGTGTAGATTAAAAATATCTCTGATTGTAGGGATCATACTGAGCACTCAGATAAGGATTTGTGCTCAGTCAGAGCAGGACTTGTCTGCCAGAGAGCTTGGTTTTGCAAAGTGAGAACAATGGAATCACGCATGCAAAAAATGATTCTTTGTGGAGGGGAATGTTGTAGTCCCTTAGCCAAAAAGAAAAGGTGAACGTAGGGAGCATAGATTAAACTGATGCTTAAAATTGATATATGTGAACAAGAAGAAATAGAGAAACGGAACAAGCCGAAACAATAATATTCCTGAATAAACAGCTCCAAAATCGCTGGATAAAATAGCAGGCGTAATGGTAGTGGCTTCTATCTGCTCTTGAGGTGCTGGGCCACGGTGGAGATACCAGTTAGCTTGTAGTACATTACTTGTTTTGGTGCTTTTGCAATCATAAGTGAGTGGTAACAACACAACAGGAACAAAATAGATCTAGGAAATGTCACTGTGGAGCTGGGGAACCGGTACGTTTCCTATGGAACTTTTTCTAAAAGGAAAATGTGAAATAACCCAGAGAACAGTAAATCCTAGTAAATGTTTACACACTAAACTTCACTCGATGATGTGCAGTTCAATCCCCTTCCACTACAGGGCCCTGGGGTGGAGCTGGCAATTAATCTACAATTGCTTGGGAGGGAGCAGTTCACAGCTGAAGGGGCTCTGTGGATTATAAATTCAGCGAGCAAAACGGGAAGTCAGAGCACTGGTAATAAAGGCAGTGCCAATAGTTAAAGCTATAATCGTCAGAACTCTAGGGCAGATAATCGACACCTATATGGCAATTTTCAATTCAATAAATAAAGCGAACCGAGTTGCCTAACAACACCATTGAGCTGCGATTACAACTGGCAGCATTATGTAACTGTGACAACCAGATGAAGCGGAAAAAAAAAAAAAAAAAAATGAGGGGGGAAAAAGAAATGCATACATATTTCCAGTCTTGGTTACTGAAGGAGTCTGGGGGTTGGAGCCCCATATTTGAAAGCTGCACAGAGAGCATACTACGATCCATTTCGGATACTCCTCATCAACACCCTGGGAATCTGCACGCACAAAAAAGAGGATTAGACAAAGGCACTTTTTTTTTTTTTTTTCACTACCGTGAAAGTGGCACCGGAACCATGTTCTTTCCATTCTTTAAATAATGCAGTCCAAGTACACTTAAAGAACCTGGAGGCATGGCTAGTCTCTGCTCTAGCCACCAGTGTGGAATTTTGGACTGCAATGTTCACATGCTCAAATTTACCATAGCAACCTCCACATCACATTTAATACACAGAGACATCCCTCCTCTTGCCTGTTTAAAGAGCCCTTGTTAAGTGGTTTTGCTGTATTTTAGATGCCAAGATGTCGGTAAGATTGATGGAAGGGTGCACAATCAAACTTGCAAGGAGAGCCGAGCATCTAGCTCATTATGTAAGAGAATTAGCAAGGCAGTTCTTTTGACATGACAGTCCATTATGGCGGCTGTCAATCATACCTTAGCATATGCTTTTTTTGTCCTCTTCAGTGATTTTTTTTTTTTTTTTTTTTTTAAAAAAAAAGGTTTTTCCATTCCTGTTCATCAATAAGGCAGAGTGTAAATGCTTTGTGTGCATGCACAGTAGCTGTAACAGACCTGGATGGGCCGTGCTTCCTCCACAGTAATCGCTGGGTGAACATATTATTATGCATGCATGTGTAATCCTTACTCGTGTGGCTCTTTGTCCCAATTATATGTGCGCGGAGGCTTGAATCTGCTATTGCTTCTCATGCTTCTAATAGTTTTGGTCCTTTCATATGAGACAGTGGTGCTTAGATATTTCGGTTTAGAAATTCTAGGTTTAATGCCTGAGAAAAATCCATCTAGAAAGGCACTTCTGTTTATTCATTCCCTCTGCAGGAGAGGGAAAAAAACTTGCACCAAGAGTTGTCTTAAAATGTCAGTGATAACAGAATAATATCTGTGCCTCTACCACTCTTCATAAAAATAGTTCCATATAATGAACAGAACTAAATGAACTAAGCCTGGAAGATGGTTCAGTGTTGTAGTAGTTGGTAAGTGGGGAAACAGAGGCACAGGGATTTCAAGTTTCTGACTCTAGTTCAATTTCCTTCTACAACTGGGCCATCTCCTGTTGGAAAGGAACTGAGATGGGAAGCAAACAACTTCTGAGAAAGGCTCTGTTCATCTCCAGAAGAACATCTGAGAGGGGGGAGGGGGAACTAGAAGGACAGATTGCCCCTGAAAAATAAAGAAGTTCATCCATAAAGCCACATCTTGACTGGTGTGCTCGTTTGAGAGAGATGCTAACTGGCAGTAATGCATACTGGGGAGCCTGGGAAGCTCAAACAATAGTGCATTTGCAAACATAGAATATGTATGGAGATAGAATTATCTTTCTGTGTTATTTTTAAGGAAAAAAAAAATCCTCTACATTACAAAGCAATTCTTGTAAATCATAGCTATATCTGCATTTGATTCACAAATGTATATCAATCAGTACAGTTGAGACTAGATGTACACTTTATCAGATGTGGTTTTAGTTCATTTATGGTAACACACAGATACATTGGAAAAAGAAGCTTCGTTGTTGCACACCCATCTTTCTGCCACTCCTTCTTTCTTAGTACCTCGCTCTCTTCTGCCCATGTAAAACTAGAGTCTTCTGGGACAACATGAAAAATAACTACTAACACAAAGCTGCACCAATGGGAAAGGGGTAGCACATCTATCCTAGTGAAGATGAACTTCCAGAAGAAGGTTATTTCACTGCGAAGAACAAGGTTCAACACAGTAAAATGCTTTATCTTGGCTATCACTTTTATTAGGGTGAGTAGGAAAGTGGGATCGCACTTTAAGAGCACAGTGAGAAAGTAAATGTTTAGGAAGGTTTCTTCCTACAGTAAAAGTTTTCAGAAAAGTTCTTTAAGATGTTCTCCAGTTTCTCTCATCTTACTTCACCTGGAAAGGAGTGATGTGTGATTATTTAAATAATCCACTCATTAGCCTTGAGATAATTTATATCTATTGCTTGGTTTTATGCTGTTCCTTCTAATCCCAGATAGGACTGGGGCATCCTTGTGTGTATATATACACATCCCATATAAATACAGATAAATGTTACTCTCTGCCCCAAGGATCGTACAGACTAAGGCTTCTGTCCTGGAAATTGCTGACTGAGGCAAATACTCTTGCTTGCATACATTGGCAATGATTTCAAGGGGATCCTCCAGAGTCAAGGCTCGAGACCTTCCAGAATAACAGGTCTTGGACAATTGGTATCGTAAGCATTGGCCTTAGTCTTTCTGCACAAATGGACAGAGCATCATTGACTTCATTGGTACTGCTCAGATGTGCAGTGGCGTGCAGATGTTTGCTTCTGACCTTTCCAACATTCTTTTCCATAAAAAATAAATAATTGATGCCCTGAAATACCAAACAGGAATCCATTCCTGTTATTCTAGCTGACTGCCATGCTATCATTTGATATTTCTTAAATAAACACTTTTTTTTTTTGGGGGGGGGGGGGGGGTGGGGTGTTATATATACAACCTGTTAAACAATTTCAAGGATGCCTCATTCTACTATTTCATCCTGAACCAGCCATGTGGTGACTCTTCTCCTGATCTGGTCTGCAATGAAATCAATGGGAAGTGTTCTATTAAAATCATTTGGCTTCAGATCAGATGCTGCCATTGAAAACCATAATATAAGCAGCCTGGTCTTTGATATCTACCATAATGGCACAGTGTGGTCCCAATCCTGCAGTCTTACTCTGGGAAAATCCCGATTGACTTCAATGAGAGCTTTCCTTAACTAAAGATTTCACAATCAGGTAATGAGAAGCAATGAGCATACGCTGCCCTCTCTATTAGATCCTGTAGTCAGACTACTTCTGATAGGCTTCTATAAAGTGATTTTCTATGGCAATCTGTGCTTGCAGCAGCACCTGCTCTGTTAGTCTCTCAATTCTTCACTTAACAAAACAGCTTGACACCACAGGTGAAAGATTCTGAAATGTTCTAATTAACTAGCTTGAGCACCATTTGATTTCTATCTCCCTAGATCTTTCAGAAATTCTAAACGGCTTGGTTCCGTGGCTGCCATCAAACAAGATTTCAATGTATGAAATAGGCTTCTATAAGTGGAAAAGATGCTGATTATATATCAGAAAGTTTATATCGGGCCACTGTAAACAGTGTGTTTACGCAGCTCATTATCACTGGGAGATTTGACCAGCAATATTTTTCAGGCTGCAAGAATAGTTACAGAAATCATGGGCCAAATCTTATAGCTCTGATTTAGTCAAAACTCCTATTGATCTCAGGACTTCTGGTTTGGAGCTTGAGTTTTAGAGAATGAAAAAAAAAAAAAAAAATCTATGGGAAGAGAAAAAAAAACCCACCTGGGGGGGTTTAAGCTATTCATTTTTCAGGTTATGCAAGAATATGCATTTTAGTGGGCTGATGTTGTAGAGAAGCAATCGGAGCTCTCAGTCGAAAAAGAACCTCTTGGTCATACAATGAAATAATTACTGAAATGTTCTGGCCATATTAGCATAGCTCAGTTCAGGAGGTCAGTTCTGTGCACCTACTACCGCACAAACAGGGATCAAAGAAAGGCAGTAAAACACAGCGCCGGCAATCTTTCCGAGACAGCCCACACCACGGGCTGCCGCACCCTTCCCCGGCTGCGGAATGGAAGAGCCGGAGATAAGGGCTTGTTGTCCGAATGCAAAGAAATAGGTTCCTCTCGAAGGGCTCAAAAAGGACCTATATTTAGCAGGGGTATGATCTAGCAGGAGTAGCTATTAGCTTGGAGAAGACTGGTTTATTTGCGTGTATCGGCCTCAGAGGTACTTGCTTACAGGACGTGATACCGGGCTTCTGACAAACTGTGAAAAGTAGGCATGTGCCAGGAGGGAGAGCCATCAGAGGTCTGTTGTGGCCAGTGGGAACTTTTTTTTAGTCCTGCCAAAGTGGTGAAAATATAGCTTTAGTAACAAGATAAAAGCCAAAATTCTCCTGTAATAACTTGCCTCCACAATCTGAAATATCACATTTACACTTTCATCCATTTATAACAGGCTTACCGGTATAGCAGCAAAGCCACAGCGTACAGTTGTGGAATCCAGGTTTTGAACATGACTTAGTCTATATGGAGTGAGTTTTAAGTGCTCTAAACACAGTAAGAAATACCAGTTACCAACAAATCTTTAATAATCAGTAAAGCGCTGCTGGGGGGGGGGGGGGGGGGGGGTATTTATTTATTTTAAATCTGGGATTACGATACAGATATCTTTGCAGAATTATGCATATTACAGTTCTAAAGTCTTAACCTGTAGGCTTTTTCCCCTCACATTAAGCACAGTAAGCTAAATGAAGTGTTCTGTGCCCCATTGTGTCTTTCATCGTTTCTGAACAGAAGCCAATTTAAATAGTTAAAATCCATTTACGGGTAACGTTCCTCACAAACACTGCACCACTGAGACTATTTGTCTTTCTGAACTTGTGCTAGTGCTCACTGCATTAGCAGTTTAATCAGATTTGTTAATGAATAATGTTTCGCTTGCAAAGTATATCTTACGTGCGTTAAGCTCTTAATTGTGGAGTTGCCACAAGCCCTGGATAAAAGGCAGCACGCACTGAAGAAGCCGGGGAATCCAGATCACAGCTGGGTTCCTGCTCCCCCTTGCTCCTTGGTGTAATTCCCGCTGGCTGGGTACCAGACCCCAGTGCGCCCATTCCGTCTCGGCTGAGCTCCGCTGGGCGCTCGGAGCAGGGGAGGCCCATCGCCTGCCGGCTTCCCTCCCGCCCTCGCTGGGGCTCTGTCGTGGTTTAACCCCAGCTGGTGGCAAGGACCGCGCAGCCCCTCGCTCGCTGACACCTCACCCTCCCCACCCACCCCCCCTCCCTGAGAAGGGTGGGGAGAAAAGGAGGGGAAAAGAAAAAAGACTTGTGGGTTGAGATAAAGGCAGTTTAATAGAACAATATTAGAAAGCAAAAATAATAATAATGACAAGTCACTCTCACCACCGGTGAATCGGCACCGTCCCAAGCAGTGATTGTGAGTACCCATCCCCCCCTGGCTAACCCCACTTACATACTGGGCATGGTGTCTATGGTATGGAATATTCCATTGGCCGTTCCATCCTTCTGTCTAGGCTTCTTCTCAGCTTCTATGGGAAGCTGAAAAAAGTCCTTGAAAAGTATAAACATCGCCTGGCAACTACTAAAACAATATGTATTATTGACATTCCTTTCCCACCAAATCTGAAACACAACTGCTAGAAAGAAAATTAATTCTGTCCCATCTGAAACCAGGACAGGCTGGGAATAGCAGGGGCAAAAAAAGATGATTTTTCTGGCGTGGGGTTTTTTTGGTGGGTTGTTTTTGTTGTTTGTTTGGGGTGGTTGGTTTTTTTTTTTTTTGGTAACTTGAAACTGGGGAGCATACAGGGATGTTGACTCTTGAAAATAACAATTTAACCCTGTAGAGTAGTTCCTATATTGCTGATTACTGATGTGTTTTCCCTGCTGGTACCTTTGCTCTGGACTTGGAGTTTTACTTTCACTCTTTAACTTAGCATTATAAGAAACTAACTAAAAAATGAAAGTTTTATGTAAGTCCTCAGTTAATGTATTCAGTCTTGAGCTGTCTTAGCCTGCTATTTCCTAATGCCCAGTCCTTATTTTCATCTTGAAGTTTCCTTCATATCTTTTTCTAGAGCAATTTAATTTATTAGTCCAATACACTTACAGTTGGACATCACAATTTTACGAACTTTTCTTTTCTACCAAAGTACAAGCTAGCTTTTACATTCTGACTAATGATAAATCACAGTATTGTGTATGAAACTAGTAATTTAATTGCAATGTAGAACAGTGGGACAGAAGTAGGAAGTGAGGTTTTATTTCTCTTTGAAGTTAAACACTTCATTTCTCATTTTCTTATCATGTTTTCAGTTTCATATGCCTTTGAAATACAGTGATTATATAAAACACTGGTTTGAACTATGTCATAGAAAACTGTGCCAATTTTTTTTAAGGCTTGGAAGTACATATAAACGTAAGTTGTTTCACATCATATCTGGTTTTGTGGGGTTTTTTTGGAATACAAACTAGAACATTGAATCAGAGTTAGGCACTTGTTTAAGGACATAATGAAATCTAGGATTTATCAAGTATGAAATCAGGTCCTGAATCCAGGTATTAGCGATCAATTCCTTCCTCAACCTGGTTGGCAAAACACTTCTGCAATGTTTTTAATATATCCATTTTACCCAACAGTGATTTATTATTTTTTTTTCACAGGGGAGACCAGTATGGTCTCAGGTTGGATTATCTGAAAGTGCCTTCCTTAAACCATGGTTTTTCAATACTGTGAATCGTAACTTTTGTTGAGTCATTTTGAAATGTGTCTGACTTCAAAGGAACAAGAGAGATTTGCCTCGCTGGGGTGGTTTCATAGGCTGTGTCTGCTTTGTGCCTGTGCTGTTGCGCTTTGATGCAGCAACCTGAGGAACCCATGGGCTGTGCTCACACCAGGGCACAGCTGGGCTGAGGGTGGGCAGCTGTGAACTGCCAAAAGCACCCGCGGCCAGTAAGCTGAGCTGGGTGTCTGCTGTCCCTTCCCCCAAGTGACACCTCAAGGGGCTCAGCTGTAAGTGGAGGTGAAGCAGTATGCGTGTGGGGGACCACTCATGAAAGCCAACGCAGATCTCTGCCACCAGGACCTTTCCCCCTCAGCCCCGTCCTTCCGCATTGAACCGTGCCTCCAGCAGCGGAGCTGTTGGCTCCCGGCCGCTGAGCACTGTGTGGGAGACAGCAGCTAATGGTCTTCTGCTCCCCAAATGTGATCAGAAACTGTCTACGCACATCTTCCCCCGGCTGGCCCGGGCGGCAGCGGCCTCAGGTGAAAGGCGGTGCTGGCAGCCGGGACTCCCGGCCACCGCACAAGGCACTGAGGTGGGCTCTCTGTCTCCCTTGCTCCTGCCCTCTCCCAGCTGATGCTGGGAATCGCCCTGCTCGAGTGGTGCTAATTCAGGAGTACGGTGCGGGCATGCTTGCCTGGGTCTGTGAAACTCTCTTGGGTTTTTCCCTCTTTTTTTTAAAAAAAAAAAACAAAAACAAACAAACAAAAAAATACAAATAAACTACTTTGGGGCTGTCCTGTGGTGGTTTCGCAGGTCTGGATTAGCTCGTGGCACAGCAGGAGTGTGGCAGGGCAAGGCTGGAGCTGGGGGCCCTCCTCCTGCTGAGCACCGCGTCCGGCTGGTGAGGGCGGCCACCGGCGTGTCCCCGCGGCAGAGGTGAAGAGCAGCGCCTGCCTGTGCGATCGGGCTCCCTCCCGCCGCAGCGGGCGCCGGGGCTGACGCTTCAGCGGTGCGGGCAGCGAGCGAGGCCGGGCGCCGGGCCAGCACCGAGCAGGGTCAAACGCACGCTCCAGACGTCACCGTTGCTGACTGCTCCTCTGCTAGCCTGTAGTTCCTTCCTGGGTTTATTTATTCCTTGTGGTGAGCACCAGCTGAATGCTCCGTTTCATGCCGAGCAGGACAGGGCACACCCAGCGAGGAAAGTTCACGGTGGCTCCAGCCAAGCCAGGAGTCTCTGCGGGGTTGCTGTCAGCAGCAGCTAACGGGGCTCGTTTGACTGGCGAAATATGACGAGTAAAACTTAAAAGAAGGAGGCAGAGCCAAACGTGTCAGCTCTTTGCGAAGCAGAGCTAGGTAAAATCGCTGTTTATTGGGTCGCACCAGCTGCTGTAGCCCCCTTTTCCTAGTGTAAAGGTACAAAGAAACCAGATTGTGACCGAGAACCTGTGTGCCGCTCTGGCACTCTATTTGGGCTGTCAGAGGGATGGAAATTGCTGTATATGTGATGCTGATTACTTTCATTGTGTGTACTTCTCTGATGCTTTCGTACGGGTGGCACACCCCAGTATCTCCCGCTAACTTTCTTCTGTCTTGAGATTTCTATGCAAGTTTACCTGGCTGCCCTTCCTAATTGCTGTAAGGCTTCTGTTTAGCACCCGCCACCGGGTCAAATTCTTTTTATCTTCTCCCTTCCAAATACTTTACGTGGGAGGCGGCTGGGCACCCCCACCCCAAGCAGTGTCTCAGTTTGCCCCTCGGGGGGTTCCTCTGCAGCCCCCGTGGCACAGGAGACTATTGCAAAATGTTGCTCACCTGATGCCATTTTTCTGCAAGCTTCAACCTTAAATCCAGCAGACTTGGAGGAAGTAACTGCTCCATCTTTGGCTCAGGATAACTTCTGACACCATGTAATGTTTTATAAATACTCAATAGCAGGTTTTGCGGAGAGAAGGCCCACTACCTATTATTAAGTGCATTAAGCAGTCAGCTCGCTCTTCTAAATGCCAGAGTAGAATTAGCTTCAGAAGTTTTACTTCAGTAGAACCTGGATTTCACCTTCTTGGTAGACACAGGATGCTCTCAGCAGTTCAGTATGATTATCAGCACAGTCGCATCCATACCAAAACTATATGATTTCATTTCTTAGTCATGTTCCTGCTTGCAACTAGATACCTCATCCCTAATATTCCTTGGGTAGCTCTGGTATCTTTTTATGTACAGTCCTATTTCCTTTCTGGACATGGTACTGAAATATGACCAGGTGCCAAGCCATGGTGCCAAGGCATAAAGTGCATATGAAGAGCAGACGAGCTCGTCAGCACAGCAACTAGTACTATAGCCAAGAGTCTGTGTACAGATTACATTTTTGTGTGGACTGAACTATGCTATAAACACACGAGAGAGAAAAATCCCAAGCCAATGAGCATACTGTTACATAAATAAAGTCATATTTATTTCTTTGGCTCAAGAAAATGTTGTGACGAAAACATTGAGGGAGATCAAAGAGGCAAAAAACCCCCTAAATAAAACAGTAATAATTGGTGAGTCCAGCTTCCCTCTTATAAACTGGTCAAATGGGAAAGAGAAAAACAAGTTCTTAAGCCCCTCAGTAATCACAATTGAAATGACTAGCTGCGGAGCACACAAGAGGGGAGGCTATTCTTAGCTATGTCCTAACGAACATAGACAAGTTGGCTAAAGATGTAGCTGAACCACGAAGCAGCAGTGAGTACAGTGAGTGGTGCTGTATTCTGTTTGAAAATGAATCTTCCTCTTTCGTTAAGAACACGTGGAAATATCTGAGGAAAACCTGGTTTTTAGAGTACTTTAGGAAATGGGCAAATTAGGTCTGACAGAATAGTGATATGTAAAATAATGAATGTAAGACAAAAGGTGCATCAGGGAATTCTCAGACACCTTTCATCATGACAAAGCCAAAAGCCATGCAAGATATGGAAAGATATCTTTCTTTCAAGCTATGGATTTATTTTTTTTCTTCTCTACCCCACTCCCTCTCCTTTTCTGGCACGTTGTTCCTAGTCAGAGGAGCAGGAGCCTCTCCTCCATCGGCCTGCAATCCTGGGTCTTGCTTGCACAAGACTTTACCAGCGAGTAAAGTTGCTCAGACTTCATACTTGCAAGCATAAAGTATTTTTTTTCCAGCCCGTGTGTAATGGGTGGAACAAAACATTGAGACCTTACTAGTATTCAAGAAAGGACAATTAAATGCTCAGAAACAGGTCATGAGCTTATCTACAGTGATATTAACTAGGATAAAAATCTTAAGAGATTTAAATGCTTATGATTCACAGCGTATGTAAGTACTGAGTGAGGAGACTTAAGGAAATGTTTCCCTTTAGGGCAGGCTTTTCCGTAATCAACCGTTACAGGCGCAATTCCTCTGGTCCACGATCCCAGACTACATGGACAGCTGGTGTGATCCGGGGTGGCAGTTCCCATCTTCCTGCAAGGTGAAGTCTGTGGCTGACAATCCCTGTTCTCTCGGAGACATACCTACTGCTACTGTAGAGCCCATTTGGGGGTTTCATCAGGCAACATGGGTTTCTCCACTTATTTCTTTTTGCCTATTTTAAGCTCCTGCCCAGGTAGCCTCATTGAAAAACTTCCACAATTAGTGGGTGGATTGATTGTTGAGCTGATGTTACAGTCAATTAGCCAGGGACTGGTGTGTTTGCGTACACAGAACCATAGAATGGTTAGAGTTGGAACGTATGTTGTTATTAAAGATTGGGCTGTGGACTATGCAGAATAGAATTTCAAGAGGAATTCCCAGTTAGCCTGAAAAAAAAATAAAATAAAATTTTTGGCTGTAGTGGGAAATTACTTAGTATGGTCTAATTTGAGCAGGGTCTTGCTTCTGTAGTAGTCACCTGCCTTCAAGACCAGCAGAGGCTGCAGGTGGGACTGGCAGGAAAGCAGGTGTGATTTTGAAGAGGTATGGTCCTGTGAGATCAGCAATGAAACCTGTCCTCTCCTGCCACGAAAGAGCGGGGTCCTGTCAGGCTGCTGCTTCTATGCTGTGAAACTAATGTATGGATACGTTTGTAGGAAAATGTGGGGTTGTCTGACATAAGTAAGTAGTGAGGGGTCAGCGGCTGGTGTGGGTGCCTGCATCTTGCGCATCTAAGGAGCGGCTTCATCCGCTGATGGAAAGAGCTCAACGTCCACAGCAGTAACATGATCCTGTACCGTGAAGGCATTAAAAGTTAAAATCAACTCCTTTTTCTGTTGACAGATCTTTATGATCCTCTCACTGGAAATACTGAAGTCTGCAGTTAAAACGGAAATATGTTTAAGAAGTGTACTTTTGTCTGTATTTTCCTTGGCTAAAGGCTGAAGTGAGTACAGTGTGCAAGTGTGATGCAATAGAAGAGGTTTCAAGAAAAAAAAGATCCTGAGACGTGTATGTTATAGATGTAAATATCACTAGCAAGGCTGCGCTGCAGAATAAATTGAAAGGTTTATAATGGGTTTCTGTCAAGAGGTTGCATAATGGTTAGAAAGGTGATACATGGTTCCAATTCACAGTTCAAGTCTAGAAATGGCAACAGATGGAAAAGTATTGATTTACATTAGCGACAGTAGAAAAATAAAGGGAATAATTGAGCTACTACAGCTAGTTTCATGCTAAAAGAACAGTGTTCACGTTCCAGTTGCTTGCTGCTACTGGCTGTCAGGGTGACTACAGTAGAGATGCCTGTATTTCAAACACTGATTTGCATCTTTGAGCTCTGAAGGCCAAATAATTTTAATAGCTATCAATGCTGAATTTAATGGCATTACTCTGTATTCAGCTAGTGCTACTGGAAGCAAAATTTTGTCTTGACAGGAAACAAAATAAAATTAAAAAAAAAAAACAAAACAAAACACAACATTTCTACCAGATT
The DNA here is from genome assembly GCF_965231255.1 of Vanellus vanellus. Taxonomy (NCBI): domain Eukaryota; kingdom Metazoa; phylum Chordata; class Aves; order Charadriiformes; family Charadriidae; genus Vanellus; species Vanellus vanellus. The sequence goes on along the minus strand of NC_138915.1, from coordinate 9,393,734 downwards.
CTCTCTAGTAGCACAATTCTGCTCAGCATTGGAGAATGGGGAAAATGTCAAAGATGCAACTATAACCTCTTATACGCTGATCAGTCTATACTGACTGACCCCAGATGACTTAAAAATGATCATGAGATCACTCCAGTCTACTGGAATGGAGTTTACATGAAATGGAGAATCACTGGAGCAGAGCATCCCAAATACCCCTTTGTTCCCAGTTAAAATCCTTAATGAGATTGAAGAGGCACAGAAATCACTTCCACTTGGCTTTATCCCCATACCGAGGGAGGGTTTTTTTTCTGGTCACTTAAAGCAAAACCTGTTCCTTTGTGCCAATTGTACAGGATTTGGCTTTCTAATGTAGGATTTGTAAGTATGGGGGCTGCATCTAGTCCGAATGGTTCAGGAGAGTTCCCAGTGGGTCCGAGTCACCCTGGTTGGTACCCTTCTGCCCAGGCAGCCAGGCCCCCTCCTCCCTGTGAAATCAGGAGGGGCGATGGTGGGTTGCTGGGTCTCCCCTTGACACGGGCTAGCGAGTCACCTGAGGCAGGAATCTGAAATAGGAACGTGCTCCTGCATCTTCCAGTTGAGCCTGAGCCTGTGGCGTAAGCATGGGATAACATCTGAGCTGGAGAGCTGCACGCAAAGCGACCTCCCGCTCTCTCCACTCCTGTTCTCTCCATTCATTTCTCGCCTATCTTTTCTGAGCAGAAGTGCTGAGCTGAAGCAGGCTGCGTTCCAGCTTAGTTGCATCTCCCACAGGGTATTGTGCTGCCCTCTGTTTTGTGGACTTTGGACAGAATTCATCTTGCTTAAATGCAGCTTCTCTTGCGAGCGTAGCTGTGTGGAGAGGTGTACCTGAATGTAAGTCCTGATGTAACCTACTCCTGGACCAATAAGGGTTTTGTAAATTAGGGTTAGGACTTAAAATTATTCAGGAGCCAGTTAAGGATGTCAATGGCGTTTTTGCAAATCTATGTATTTTCATCAACCTTCTCTGCACACCAAACCAATAAGATAGTGACTTCTCGAGCTGAGCTTACACCACCACAGTGAGGTAGCTTTCTGGCAGAAGTAGCCGCAAGTCCACATTGGCAGAGTGAGGCCTGGAGGATGTCATTTGTATTCCTTTGGAGAGATGAGGTGTGCCCAGTTGTGGGGGTGCTGCTGACCGGCGTGGGGCTGACGCGTCCCGCCATTTTCCACGGGTCCATCTGCCCTCATAAGTGACAATGCAAAGCAACAAAGATGGCTGGGATTTCTGGAGGGACCGAGGCTCCTTCCTAAAGGAGTACTAATACTGGCTGCTGCAAGAGCAGATGGGATTTGTAGGAACCCCAAGCTCCATCTGTTCACAATAGACTTGATGAGCCCAAGATCGGGGGCACAGCCGAACGCGACGGCCAGCCCAGCGTCGTCAGCTGGAGGTGAAGAACAAGTGGGTCAGAGCAGCAAGATTAGAAAAGACAGTAAAGGCTGTGTTCTCTGGAAAATGGCAGAAAACACTTTTCACTGCTGTTGAAACGTACCTGTAGTACAACCAAACATCTCGCAAGGCCACCTTCTAAATATGACTGGCTATCGTTTGAACAGCCTTATTTTACCTTCAAAGTTGCCCACAGTTGTGGCTGCACGGAAGAACCCAGCTAGCCGACTGCAGCACACAACCTTTTCCTTAGTGGGTGGAGCTGGCACAGCAGCGTTTGTAACCTCAGAAGCTTGAATAACCCAGTTTCTAAAATCATTGTACTCGCCAGCCTATGCAAAGAACATATAATTAGAGCAGCCTTGACTCTTTCTGTTGAAACAGCTCTTGCAGCTTCTTGTTAGTTCTGATAACAGGAATGTTGCTGCTTCTGCACTAATTGCTCTAACAATCTTCTGAGGGCTCAATCCTGCACTTAGTACGTACAGTTCCTGCTGAGCGTGCTGCTCTTAAAACTAAGGGACTGTCAGCCCAGGCAAGAACAGGGAGCAGTGCTGGCTGATGTTCTGCAAGTTTTTTTTCTTGCATAAGAGGTAGAAAAGACATTATTGCTTGTTATTGATACATTTCACTGTAATCTGCTCAGTTAAAAGCTTGCTTCCATGGGGATCTCCACAGTTATCTTCTATCAATATTCCTGAGCTCAGCTGTGACTTTCAGGAGCAGTCTACTGCAAAAAAAAAATAAGCCCTCTTGGGGAAATGATGGGTTCATCTAAGATGGCATCCCTTTGCTGATTAACTCACTGCTTCATGCCGGGAGAAGATGCTGAAGCTACCTTACCTCTCTATTCCCTTTGACATGTTTGCCATTCTCCAGGATGGGAAAACTTATGCCTGCCTTTGGCTGGGATTCTCAGTCACAACCTGATATTTCTACTTCTGGAGCACCAGGGCACCGTTTGCCTCTCCATGGCATAAGTTCCTAGAACTACCCAGCCTCAGATGAGGCCATATTTGCTAATGAGCTTGTTTTCTCGGCTGTATCTTCTTGCCACTGCGATCTCAAACTACAGCTGCACGTGCACAGAAGACAAAAATCAACTCCATATCCTGATCATCAGGACTTTCCACCCAAAAGGCAAAGCTTCCCTTATAGAGCCTTGGCTGATGTTGGTGGGGTCAGGCTAATGCATTAGCAAGCCAGGATCTTGCCCATGTAACGTAGGTTAGAGTGGTGTATTTGAACTACTTTAACACAAATTTATCAGTCGCTGCCTCTGGGGAATTTGCCTGATATGTTGCAATCATCTGGATATTTTAAGAGTTTCAATAGACTTGCGTCAAAATCATTTTGCCATCATCTTGACATAGTAATGTAGTCTCCAGTGACTGCAGTGACATTATTTTGCCATCATCTTGATATCATCTATTACAGCATTGTGGTCCCCATGCTCTGGCGTTGCTGAGTGCTTTCCCTCATTATATTATTTTCATAAGCTTGCTCTGAAATTAGTGCAAAATAGCTGTGGTTTTCATAGCAAGTTACATGCATAGGGGGAGTTCCCTGAATTCAGTAAAGTTATTTCAAGTATACTGATCTGCTATTTTAAGAACACTCCAGATTTTTAACATTTTTCCTTTAAATGACCAAAATGTTTAATTCATACAAAACTGCCAGAAAAATGTTCACTTAGGAGGTAAATGATGTTTTACTCAGAGTTTGGCAGGAGGACTGAAAACTGGTTCCAAATTATGCTTTGTTCAATTCTCCCCCATTAAAAGCAACATAAACTTACTCTTTTTGGGGTCTACAGTGGAGGAAACATTGCCTATTGCAGTCTGAAATAGCTACAGTATTCTTATGTTTGTGATCCAATGACTCCTATGTTTGGGATCCAGCTTATTTTGAATAAGCTCAGTCTTTGACTGCATCATTTTAAGTCTTGATCACAAACATATCCCAGATATCTTCACAGGCACAGATAATTTCAGGAATGGATAGGCTTGTTATATTGTCTTAGATAGGGAAAAAGCTCGAGTTTGGGCTTAGCCTGGCCAGGTTTAGCCAAACCCATCTTAAATTCAGCCATTTTTTGTGGTTGAGACAAACAGCTTCTTCAATGGGATTGTTCATGCAAGTATGAAGTACCCATGTAAGTACTTGGAGAATCCGAGAGTGCGGGAGACCGATGTAAAGATTCCCACTGACTTTAAAGTGGCTTCAGTAGCTTTACATCGGGCCCTTAGAGTGCTTCTACTTGTTAATATTTGCAGAAACAGGAGGACGTTTTAAGCTTGTGCATCAGTCAGTGCACAACAGTAAGCCTCTGGCAATCCTGTAAGTATTGGAGTTTGAAACTTAAGTAGGGAAAGCGCTGTCTGTGGCATTTCAGCTCCCTGTAAACGCTGGGAATGAGGAGGCACAACACTGACATAACTGGAGAGACAGTTGACACAGGACCTGATGCTAAATATCTGTTCATATTTTGCAACCTTTCTGTAAACTGCCGTTGGGTCCCCGCTTCTTAACACCCTGCCTCAGTGTTCTCATGTCTCCCTTCCACTGGGCTCTTCTTTGCCTTCTTAGTTAATCACACTTTCTAAAGAAAACAGCAGTTAAAAATAGGTATCCAATGAAGGCATTAATCCTTTTTTTCATGCCTTCATAGGAGGCCATCAGATTATAAACACGAAGTTGGAAAAAAATGAGTTTGATTATTTCTTAATCAGGGGGAAAAAATAGCTGGGGATTTCTTTTTTTGCTATTGACGTTACCCTTTTCAAAAGTACGCACATAGCAGGAGTGTTAAAGTTTCAGCTTTTAAAGTATGTTGTCTCACATTCCAGCGCTGATCCTTGCAGCATTGTCCCTTGGTTCCCTGCCCTTTCATTTCTCTTCAATTACAGCTCCCTCAAAAGCTGTATAGAAAAAGATGCAAAAGAATAACACAGGCCATTATTCCAGGCTTTCAGTGGTGATAGACTCCACTATAGCAGACATTCAAATAATGACTGAACTATCACTTCCTTCAGAGGCTGTTCTAACAAAACGCCACCAACAAAATTCATGGAGTTAGTTAATATTTAATTGTGACAAGTTACGGGATGATATGGAATCGCTTTTTGTTCAAAACCAGAATTACCTCATGGTTCTGTTAGCTATATTAAATCTTCATTAGTCCAAAAATGGGACTGAAATCAGGCCATTCATACACTGACATCTGCTGAGCTTGCAGATGAATAAAACTTTGTGCTTCTCCCCTACATTCAGCGGGTTGGCAAACAAATAATTATTTTCTGTTTCTATTTTGTTCATACAAAGCTACCAAATCTTGGTGCAAATACATGCAATAGTAAATCTCCCATTGTCTCTAACCGGAGCCACGTCTGGGTCCATCTATATGCGAGTTGTTAAGTCTGTCCTGAAAAAAGCTGCCCAGTAACCCCGCGAGGATGCCAACAGTCATAACTGTGGTCTGTTTTATGGGCCGTGCTGGAAAACTACTCGGGCTGGGGAAAAAGTTCCCGACAGAAGCAGCCGCTGTCCCCGGGATGAGAAAGCAGGCACGTCCATTAGCTATTCCTTTGTCAGTAGAAGGAGCGGCTTATCTTCATAATGCAGCCAAGGGAAGTCTGAATGACTATCAGCAGAAGAGGCGAGGAGCTGAGTGGAAGGAGGAAGAGAACGGGGAGCGGGTCGCTGGCTCCCTCCTCTTCTGTGGGGAGCGAGAGGGGAGCTAGATAACATGAAAATAGGGTCGGTGTCAAAATGAGGATGTTTAATTAAAGGCGGCAGCAGCGGAGTGAGCAGGGGCAGGAGAAAGGGGGCAGATCCCACCCGATGAAGGAGTTGGGGAAAGTAGCAAAGTCAAAAAGCTCACGGGTCACTTTCTTATTCGCTGGGGGTTTTTGACAAGGAGAAACGTTACTTCTGGAAAAGAATCTGTGCAACACTTCAGCAGTCGTGCTGCTGGGAGGTGTGGGAGGAAAGTCTGAGAGGGGGGACACTGGGGAAAGGGACACGGCTGTTGGAGGGGAGGAGAGGCTTTGTGTGAGGAATGCTTCTTACATTTCAATGTAGGCGAAGAATAGTAGATTTTGATGGTGGGGACAGGCAGGTAGAGCGCCCCTTTTCCCCAAAGACAGGAATGGCTTTCGTGAGCCTGTGTGCTGAAGCGGGGGAGATGAGGGGTGTGAGGCACAGCTCAGCACGAAGGAAAATGGGCTTTTGCTCTGGGCCCCCAGGCTGAAGCACAGCTCAGGGTGTTTAAAATGCTTCTGCCAGGCTCTGCTCGCATCTTTCATTTTAAAACAATGCATATAGTTATTCCTAATTTATTGTAGGATTCTCAGAGCTGGCAGATCACCAACGTTGTTTTTTCTCTCCTTGCATTAACCCAGCCAGTGCGCTCTGCATTTCCCTGGGCTGCTGCCGCCAGCGGTGTTGTTTTGAATCCTGCAGCACCAGCTCAGTCAATCAATCACCACAATCAGTGCTGGCGCTGAGACGCAGAATAACATGGAAAAAACCCCGGTCTGTAACCCAGCGCAGGGCTGGGTGGCACTGTGAATCGAGAGCAGAGCCATCCCGCCAGCGGCTGCATCAGCTCCTCGTTCCCGGCTGTGTGTCTGTGTGAGCACACACATGCGTTGCGGCTTCTCTCTCTCCTGCTATGAGTTTGAGAGACTTGGCCGGATATGTGAGGAAAACCACCTACTGAAATAACAAAATGTTTAACGCATCCTCTTTATGCCTTAAATCCAGTCCGGGCTAGAGCAGAGCGGGGGAAGGATTTGTGATTAAATAATTACTTTAGCGTAGTCTTAATACATGTTTTATTAGCATGTAACCAAGTTATTAATTGAATGAAATGCATTGTGTAACAGAACATGCTTCCTTTACAACTGCCACCCTAAGAAAGGTATCAGTGCTTGTATGGGGGGAATGCAAGAATTCTGGTACGCTTTTCCCTTTCTTTTACCGGCGGACAAGCTCTGCCGCCTTCTGATCCCCCTCCCCCCCCGATTTTATTATTGTTGCAGTAATGTCAGCTCACACTGTGCAAGTTCAGATATGTTAACTTTCTCATTTACGGGCTTTCTGCAGCACTGTGGCTTCAGCGGGCAGAGACAGAGTCAGGTTTGTCTGGGGCTTCTGCGGGTGGCAGGAACCGAAGTATCTCTGTGACTGAAAAAGCGATCAAGATGCTAGACGCAATTTTAATGGAAAGATTCAACAGCCGTGTTGTTCAGTGTGTTCTGTGTGTGGCTAGGTCTGGGTTTAAATGCACTTGTCACCAGGATAAATTTTTGGCTGGTGGCCAACAGCGCAACGTCTCCACTTTGCCTCTGCATTGCCTACAGGTCGCGCAGATGCTCCGAGGCAGGGCGGGAGGCGAGTGGGTAGGACACGATCTGCTACGTGAGACTCTGACTTGGGCTTCAGCATTTCTGGATTCTGATGACAGTGTTCGGTACTTTTTGTTTCCCTCTGAAATGAATTCTTAGCGTGCAGGTTACGTTTTCTCCCGGCAGTTAAATCTCCTCTGGAAAAGTGGCGCAGAACTATGTGCTGAGTGAAGCCCCTCTGTGGCCCTCAGCAGCGCGTCCCGCCTGAGCACGCTGCCACAGGTGCCAACAGTAGACGGTCAAAACTTGGACAGTTGTGCTGCAAATTAGCAGGGAAAAGGCTGCCGATTTAGCCCCCGGTTCGATACAGTATTGAAAGGTATGTTCAAGTACAGAGATGCCCGCGGGAGGGCTCGCCGCTCTGCTTGAGGTGAAGGACCTGCTTAAGCGCCCCGCTGAGACCGCGACACGGTGACAGGGCTGGCGTGGGGGTTGCTGTGGCAATACACCAGCATCCAGGCAAGGCTTCCATTTTACCAGAGTGAATTAGCCTTTCAGACTGGGGGAAAAATAGTCCTAGTGAAGTGAAGGAGATTTTGAGATGTCATCCAAGTCCACCTGCAGCTTTAAAAGCATAATTTCTGATAAGTGTAAGTCTTGCATACTCCTGAAAACTTCCAAGGAGGTGGGCTCTGCACCCTCCCCAGGCGATCTTTTCCAGTGCTTAACTAGCCATATTATTACCAAGTGTTCCCTAATGTTTAACCTAAATTTCCTGTGCTCCTGTTTAACCCAATGCTCGTTATCCTATCCACAGTGGGTAAGGCAGGCTACTTACTCCTTTCCTCTTTATGCACATATGTATTACATATGTATTTTCTGCAGACTATATGAGAACATTCCTCCCAGTTCTTCTTGCACGTTGTGTTTCCTAGACCTCCGGCTGCTCTCGGTGCTCTCTGCCAGTTGTCTGCTGTTCGCTATCTTTTTTTGAAGCTGAAATGTGTTGCCCCAAACTGGATATGCTGCTCCAGCTGTCAAAATCACGTTGCATTCTAAGCAAACATCCTCAGACCAGCCTGCTATCGCCCGTGCGGCCCTTCTCTATGCAGAAAGTAAGTCACTCTCTTCTAACAAACAAGACTGGTAGAAGTATTTCACAGAAGCAAATCCAGGGCAGATGCCTGCAGAAATGTACTTAACAACATCCTTCCAGTTTGACAGAGAATTTTGTAGGTGGACGGAGACCATATTTTTCCTAGCTCACTTATGACCATGAGGAGGCTGATACTGGAAAGCTTTAATAAAGCTGAGATTTATCTACTGCTTCTCCCGTATTCCCACTGAAGGAAATTAAATTGGTTTAACAAATCAGTGTTTTTGACAAAGCCATGCTAGCTGTTACTCATCTCCTTGTTATTTCCTGAGTGGATACAAATAATTTGATTGTTTCCGTATTTTTCCAAAAACTGACCTTCACTCACTGCTCTTTAATTCCCCGTTACAATCTTTTCCCTCCCTGTAAGAAAATGCACTGTGTGCCATTTTTGTCTTGTGGATATTCACCCATCTTATGTAAAATCTCAAAGATAAATCACTAACGGCTCTGAGATTGCTTCGGACAGTCCAGTAGGATACCTTAGGACAAATTGTATCTGACCCAGCCAATTCGAAAGATCTAATTTATCTAAGCACTACTTAATCTGTTCTTTCCTTGTTTTCACTTGTGACAAAGGGGTAGAAACACTAGTGCTCTTTCCTGCCTGATCTCATTTGACCTTTTTAGTAAAGACTGCAACAAAAAAGCTTTAAGCACTCAACCTTTCCAGCATCACCTGTCAATAACTTTCCCTCTCTTGTTCAACAGCAGGCCAACACTTTTTTCTCATCTTCCTCTTATTATGAAGTATGTTTGCAGCCTGTTCTCTTGTTATCTTTTCTGCACCGTTGTGTTCCCTGTTCTCACTTCACCTTCCTGATTTGGGCCCTACACCCCCTCTCTCGTTTCTTTCATCCTGGTCTTCAGCAATCTAACCTAGGTTCAGCTTTCTACGCGCTCCTGGTGTTTGAGGTCAACGAGGAGTTCATGATTTAGCTAAGGTGGTTTCTTGTAACACTTCTAATGGTTTTGCTGCTTTGGGATAATTTGCACTTGTGCCCTTAATAAAACTATTTTAAGGAACTCTGAGCTTGTTCCCCATGAGATATTACTTGCCAATTCTCTGAGTTTATTTAAGCTGGCTTTCTTCAAGTCTGCTGTTTGTATTTTGCTGCTCTTTTTCCCTTCCAGGAGCAGTGAGCTTTCTCATTCTGTGATAACTAGCACCCAAATTGCCTTCTATTTTCATATTTCTAAACCTGTTTCTCCTGACACTTAAAATCAAGAGTAAGGAGCCTTCCCTTCAGTTGCTCCTCCAGCCTTGGTAGCGAGGCATTGGCAGCATGGAGCTCGTGGCCTGTGGTACCCTGTGTCCCGGCAGGTATCTCCATTAGCCTCCCCGCCACGTGCCTCTGTCGTCCGCGAGCCCGGCGCCCTGGATGTATGATTCATCTTGCTGCCCTCAAAAAGAAGTAGCTCCGTCCATCTGTTCTTTGTGGCTTTACTCTGGACACCCCACACCCCCCCACCGTGACAGCACCTGCGTCCATCCCCTCTGTTATTATTAGCTGGGGATTTTTAACTGGTTCATCTCTTTCCACGTTTTGCACTGCGGAGTGAACGTGTCCATGGACAGCGTTTCATCCCTCTTCTCCCTGAACAAACTGTACTAGCTGTATTAATATTCTAGTCATGTGAATTATCCCAACAAGTTTCTCATGCCAATTAATTCATAATTTTGAGCACGTATTAAAACTTCCAAGTCCTCCTGTTTATTCCCCATATTTCTTGCATAAGTTCTTGTGATTGCTTTCTGTGATTGCACCCAGCGTATATCAGGAGTAACTCTGTGAACTCAGCGGGTCATGTTTCGCTGTCGTGCACAGGCGTGTCAATCCAAATGATTCTACTGATTGGCAAGAAGTTATTTCAGATTTACTTGCATGAGGGTAAAGGAAGAATTTGGCCCACTGAAATGAATTCTGTGTGAAACAGGTCTAGCCCAGGAGGATTAAGCATGTTTCTCTAATTGCTAGATGTGTTATATTGTATGTAATCAGTGTAGTGGCAATAAAACGATTGCCACACCCAGAATATTTCATCACTGAGCTTCTTGGATCCTATAATTGTCCTTCCCTTGTTACTGTGCTCACATTAATAAGGTGCAGGGGTTTACATAATCGGGAAGATAAATTAAAAAACTTAAAAAAAGAGAACTAGCTGAGGTATTCATGCAAGCAGACTATACCACGTAGCTTCTGCTACAGCAAAGCAGCAGAATGCGAGGTAGAAAAAGTCGCCTTTTGAGGTTTTATTACTTTTTGCTTTGTGATGACTGGCTTTGAGCCCACACATTTCTTGAATACACAATAGGGAGTTGGGCAAGACTGCAGAAATAAATTTTATTAACACACAATCACTGCAGCACCAGACAGAATAATCTCCTTTAGTCTCCTCTAGCTGGCAGAGTCCTCTTTGTACCAGGTCAAGTCAATTAGCAGTATAATGTACGACAGGTTTTATTTAAAAAGGGTTTAATTAAAGTTTTGTTACAAAGCTCATACAAACTAACAATCTGTCTTTTAGGGATATGTATTATCTAGAAATTGATTTTAACTTAAACACTAATTTATGGACTGTCCCCTTTAATAAGTATAATTCCTTGGAAGATATTAAGGTCCTCCTGCCCCAAATAAATTCAGGTCCTGATTCAGCAAAACACATAATTACTAAGGACTTCAATGAGGCCACTCATGCACTAAAAGCCGAAGGTGTGCTTCAGCACTTTGCTGAATCGGGGCCTCTCTGTACAACCGCTGCCCTGATTACACACTTTGTTCAGTTCAGCCATGGTTTTACTGAGAAAGATGTTTAAAAGAATTAGTGATGTCTTTAAAACATCTCATACGGGCCGTTAAAGATGGGAACGTGCCCTTCTCCTAGATGTAGAGGGTTTTTCACTAGTCCTGGCATTTTATCAGCTCTTACATTTAAATAAGAGTTAGCTGTGTGTATAATTTTCTAAAAAATATTGACCCTGCTAATGCTTTATTTTTTTTCCCCTTTCTGCGAGAGAGCAAAGGCTGCCTCCCCAGCAGATGTAGCTAAGCATAGCTGCATTAACTTAATTAGAGCTATGTCAGTTTATGCCATTTGAGGATTGTACCCCAAAAGTTTATTAAAGTAGACTTTCTTAATGAAAAATACGTAGGTTATCCTACTGATTGCTAACTACAAGCTTTCACCTTATTCTAATCCCTATAGAATAATAATACCCCCAAAAGCTGAAGCATGTATCATGTTTCAGGATAACTTATAATAGTATATGAATTTATTATTTCCTTTTTTTAATTCACAAGCTGTATAATCTAGAATAAGAAATGGGTGGATAGAAAGGGTTTCTGTGCAGAAAAGATCCCAGGTGTTTTTCTGGCGCTCTCCTGGGCGGTGTGGTTATATTGCGTCGAAACCTCTGGATAATGAATTTGCTCGATGGCCAGGGAGGCGGGCGAACCGGGCTCTGGAGTCAGTCTTGGAGACGCCACAGAACTTGCTACGTGTTTATGGCGTGTGCCGGAGCCAGGAGCGATGGGCCCTGCTGGGGCAGCCGAATTGGGTAGGTCGGATGCTGTCCCCGTGGTGTGGGCAGCGCTGGGACAGACCCAGCAGCGCCCGTTTTGTCAGCTTACAGCCGGGAACCCACAGCAACGGCCAGAGACACCGAGAAGCTTTAGGAGGCATCTGTCTCCTCTTCACAGCATATTTGGGAAAGTTGTGCCTTTTTGTTGTAATGTTTATTACCAAAGCAAAGCCCCCTCATTTTTCATTTTTACTTTTTAAGTCTTTGAGGCACATGGAACAGCGGGCCAGAATTTGCTTTGATTAATCTTCAATCTGGTTCTACAGCGTTCTTCCCCGTGGTATAAATCTAGACTGCAGCTGGTAGGGGGTTGCATGCTTAAAAAAAAAAAAGTCTCGGCACCAAAACATTGTGAGCAGCAAGCTTGTGTTGCCTACTTCTAAGTCTGAATAGCCCGAAAACCAAAATGTAATTCAAATACTACTTTTTCCTGCATCCTTCTGCCTGAGCCCAAGAGAGATGAGGCAGGGAAGGCAGGTATGCATTCGAAATGCGGGACAAAAGGATAAAACGGGGGGCGAGCAGAGGGAGGGGGAAACAAGTGAATTCAGAAAATCTGTAGAAAGGAATAAAGAAAAACTTGAGCGGAAAAATAAATTCCATGGGACAAGTCCTGCACTGATGGCTACTGTCACAGATGCCCCGGGTTCAGTGAGGCCCCTGACACTGTAAGCTGCTCAGGCTATTTTGTGGTGACGGACTGACTTGTTGGAGCGTAGCTGTTGGGTGGGGATGCCTGGCCCTAATACACATCACAGGCTGCCTGCTAGCTAGAAGAACAGGCTTGCTCATTTAAAATTGAATCAGGCTTTGAGCTTATGTTTGCAACAGAGAAGCGTAAGAAATGGTTTGCAAAAAAAAATCTTAAGCAATCTGGTAGATTCTCAACCCAAACCCTTCAAGATTTGTCCAGGATTAACGCCCAGTCATCTTGCAAGTTACATGCATGTTGGCCATAGCATATTTTACCAAACCCGAAAGCGCCCGTGACTTGTTGTGCGAGCCCCAGCCGGGTGCGGGGCTCTGCTGGATGGCCCCCGGGCTCGGGTGTGCTGGGGGGCGCAAGGCACAGCCGGGGCTGCTCACAGAGCTTACCAGGCGAGGGAGGTCCCACCCGGGCAATTAAACGGAAACGCTTTCACTGATTGGATTTCTTGTTGGCCAGTCCAGAAGCGTGGTGGGGGTATTTTTACTTGCCATTTTACAAGTCTAAGTCTATGTGTGACCGTGTTGTTCGCAGTATACGGGATTAAGGGAGAGACGAGTATTTAAGGACTGGAGTACTATTTCCCCGGCGCTGTGTGTGTACGCACGCAGGTGTGTGCGAGGTGTGGCGGAATGGCTGTGCTTCAATGTGTGCAAACCCTCACTGGCACTGAGGAGAGGTGGAGGGGGACGGTGCGTGGCGGAGGGTGGCAGGGCTTAGCCGCTGTGCAAGCCACCGTCTGGTGTCGCGAGGTGCTGAACCCCAGCCAGGGCCAGGTGACTCAGCTTTCAAGTACACGGGTAACGTGTAAAGTCCCGCAGTCTTCACAAAGACGCATTTAGGTTTAAAGTTAAGTGTGGGGGGTTTTTGTTTTGGTTTGTTGTTTGGTTTTGTTTGTTTTTTTTTTTTTTCTTTTTTTTTAAAGCACAATTGTGTTTGGGGTCAAATTGATCAGCATTTTAAGAGTTCGAGCCCAGAAGCATAAAGCAGAATAATCCCAGGCTTCCACGTGCATTGGCCCACTCTTTCATCCACCCTTTCCTTCCCTCCCCTCCAGAAACAGTCTCACCCAATTTTACTGTAATGTAATGGAAAATAGGAACCAGAACACACATGGGCCTCCTTCACTGATTTTTTTTTTTTTTTTTTTTTTTTTTTGGTGTCCAAATAGGTCCCACAGAGCTTCTCACCAAGTGATTTTGCTTCTCTCAGTCAAAGTACCCCTGTGGGATAAAATCCAAACAGCACTAATCCTACAAAAAAAAGAGTTGCAATGAGAATTAAAATATCTGCAAATGAATTTAGCTAGCATCCACCGTCCTTTTAACATTCGGAGTGATCTTCCTCTGGAAAAAAAAAAAAAAAATTAAGGTCAACACACAAACTTCCTCTGCTTCCTGGAATTCTTACATATTTTCACTATGATAACATGATTTGTGTGTGTGTAAATGCGAGGGGAGAGGCGGCCGAGAGCTGGCGGAGAGCCCCCTCCCCCTCCGGCCCTGGGAGAATGCCTGAAGCATGAGCTCAGCTGTTCGGGCTCCGTGCATGGTGTCATACACTTCCACAAGCAAATTCACAGTGACATTAAGAAAAGAAGATCTGGGGCCCTAGTCTCTAAAGTGTTCACAGTGTCCACGAGACAGCTCCTGCATAAAGGGCTGTTTATTTGTTGAATTGTCAAATTGTTACCCGTGGAGGGGGTTGAAAATACCCGAGCCGTCCTGGGGTTTTCTTTGGTACGGTCACAAAAATGTGTTTTCTTCTATGTTAGTTTTCTCCGACGGAAACCCGGGTCTTTGCATTTCTGCTTCTCCCCCCTCCTCTCTCATATATAAATACCCTTGCAAAAAAGGTAGCCCACAATTAGCCGTTAATTAAGGCCTTTACAGGTTTAAAATAAATAGTTGATGAAAGCTTAGGAAGAGGATCTCAGCACAAAGCGTGTCTGTACGACATGGTGTGCTTCTGAGAAACAGAATTTAAATGATTTGCATATGGCCGTCTAAATATTTAATGGTTTTGCAGTTTAGGAAAGCAGGCTCAGAACTGTGCTGCGCAGGCTACGATCTTATCTGGCTCTGCTGCCTATGTTGGGTCAAACGTGGTGTTATTTTTAGGGCCCGATCCTGGGATTTCAGAAGCTGTGGGAGCACTCGGCACCATTTTCAACCGAGGCTCCTCTTGGGCGCTGTATCTGCGCGCAGCTGAGGCTACTACACGTTCAAGTTTCTAAAGCTGCCGGAGTGTTTGAGACTCTTGAAGCCAAGACCTGACAACGTTGTTCCCTTCACAAAGAAGTTTCACACCAGCATCGTATCAGTTCTCAAGCTGCCTCACAGCCCCTTCTTTCTTTCCCCGGCCCCCATCCCCCAGCCATGGCCCACTACGGACATGCTCCCAAACTCAGCTGAGCGTTTTGTGAGTGTGCAGGGCTGAATGCACATTCACAGGAAACAAAACCGTGAGATACTTTCAAAAATGCAGACACACAAAACACTTCTCGACAGCGACAGGCAGGTGCAGAGTTTACGCTTCAGATGACCGTCCAGTTTTACAGCGCGGGACGGAGGCGTTCTGATGAGACTGCTCTCGAAGCCACGGTAAAATATTAACCGAACAGAAAAGTTAAATAAAAAGAAGCAGCTCTTCCCAGTGGAATTGTAGCATTCTCTCCTCTTCACATTCTTTTGAGCTCATTCATTCCTTTGAGCTGCAATAACAAGTCAGCTATTTGTATATGGTGAGACTTGTAATGGAGAAGAGAAATTGGCTCAAAAGCAAAATCCTGCTTTGCCGCACTTTTTGCAGTGATCGCTATGCTGCTTCCCAATTCCGCTTCCAGGCAGCCTAACCCTTTGGCACAGGCACCCGGTCCCTGTGATTTAGAGACCAGGTCACCCATCACAAACGTGCACCCAAATAACCAGCATTTTTGGAGCCCTCACTCCAAGTACTCCATCAGCTAAACGCTGGGGCCGAGGGAGGCCGCTAGCCCGGGGGATTCTTAATATCCCACAGAGTTGGGTTTTACTGGCCCAATCCTGGTTACCCAAAATTCCTGTTGACACCAGTGGGAGTTGCAGGTGCTTGAAAACCGCTCGGATATATAGATCGCTTCATTCATCATTCAGCTTCCGCCCTGTCTGGACAGGAAGACGGTAACCTTTAAAGAGCAACACTTCACAACCATTAAGCAACTAATATTTTATGCATTTGTATCACAGTTGGCTCCAAAGCCAACCTTGGCAAGTGTCTGGGGGTTTCTCTTGAGAGTCATTTTCTCTGTTTATAGTGCTGTTCTGTTTAAGGTGTTTAAGGGTTGTTTCCCTGATCCTTCTTCATTAGAGGTAATTGAATAGTTTAGAAGCCCGATCACTTGTTTGGCTGAGTCTTCCAGTCAACAACCCACTGATTGAATAATCGCTCACAAGATACAGAGGCACTGAAAGATAAGTTTATCACAATTTTCTAGCGCTCAGAACAGCTTCAAAGTGCTTGACAGGCCACTAATTACATTTTTTATAAACAGCTGTGGATTCAGACCTTGCAAAAACGCCAAAACATTCCTGTAGCCCATGATTTCAATTCCCCTACAACTTCACTGGTGACTCGGGCAACAACATCCTTTGCACAGGCTCCTCACTTGGGGGAAAGCAATTCCCTCCGGTTGCTTTGCAAGGAGGTTCTGTGCGGCCCCGGGTGCCAGCCCCTTCCTGCACGCTTCCGAGCAACTCCGCGTTCGTTCTGTGCTAAGAGATTTCCTTTCACCTCACTCAGCGAGGCAGAGTTCACCTTCTGCCTGAGGCAGAGCTGCAGCTCAGCCATGCCAATTATAAGAGATGCCTCCCAAACGTGTATTCCTGGTTTCCAGAGTGACTCTGAGGTGCCACCACACCTATCTTTAGAGTGGCTAAAAGTTACCAAGAGGCAATGTGGTCACAGGGAGCCGCATACCGTGGTGGTGAGCATAAGATGAATTGCTAACTAGACGGTCAGGGACACTTGGATTCTCATCCCAGAATCCTTAACTGACAAAGGAAAATCTCTGGGTTTTGTGGGTGAATCGCTGTTTGGCTCTCCTTGCGTTGCTGGGACATGTCACGCTTTGCTTCCTTCGTATGCGTTATGCCCAAAGTTGCACGTGCCTGTTTCCACCCCTCTTCAGACAGCCCGGGCAGTCCCAGCTTGGGGTGGAGGGAGCCAGAGCCTGAGTTGGCCAAACTGCATGGCCAGGTTCAAAACGGCTAGCAAACGGGGATCATTAATGCTGGAGACGTGGACTACCATATTCAAAGACAGAAGAACTTTTTGGAAAGAAATGTGATAGTTGAACATTGTACCCACCGTGTCTGTATCACAGCTTCGTTGGCATCATCTCTGCATCAGAGGTGAGCCCCAACTGAGAAAACTGCTCTTAGTTGTGCGCTGCTCTGTTTCATTGCCATTGACTTCAGTTCAGCTGCCTTGAAAACGCTTTCCCATAGCCCCTACAGAAACTGTGATACCTGCTCATACCAGCATCTTACAAAAGCCTTCAAAACAGTGTGAATCCTGGTGAATTTTGAATGTGTGATTGCTTTCATCCTGGGACTGTTGACTCCCCAAATGCCTCAGAATCATTGCACCATAAGTTCTATCGAGACCTGTGGTAAGTGTCCAGAGGGCAATGCAGCTAGAGCAGAGTGGTGCGAGTACTGCACACAGGGAAGGGAGTACAATAATTTGGCTAGCAGGCTAGGGTTAGGGTCACCTGAGCTATAGGTATTTCAAATTCATCCAATTAAACAATGTTAATTAGCAGTGGTTCTTTTTTCTAGAATAGTCATAGCTCTTCTTCCCTGTCTAATAATGGAAGAATGCCCCCAGCTTCAAAAGTGATTTCTACGGACTGATTAAGGAGTATTTGTTCAACGTAGGGAAGAATGAAGTCCTACATATATGTTAATACACCCCACTAACACAGAATGGCTTTTTCTTGTTCTCCTCTGTCTGGAACGTGAGCAATTTATAGTCTGCTGCTGCATCTAATTAGTGGATCTGATCCTTAAATTGAAGCAGTAGAGGCTGGCGATTTTTAAGTCCAACATTTTCAGGCTCTATCATTGGAAAAAAGGCTTCATCAAACACTCAAGACATGGAGTATTGTGATATTTAAATGCCAAAGTCAGATACAGCCAGAAAATAAAGGTGTGATCTTAAGCAGTTGCATGGCTGTCTGTTGGTTCAGATTCACAACATGGAGCGAAGGTAAACTGCATTCAACATAGATATGTGGGAAGAACTTGGCCTTGTACAGCTCCCTCCATGGTACTAGCCAAGATAAAAATACATCAGGATTACCAGCATCTAGGAAACTAGCATATGGTGATACTGCAGAATGTAATACTAATATATTTTAGAAAACCATTATTTTTCCCTTTTTGTGCAGTTCCTCATTAATCTAGATGCCATTCAGACTCTGCCTGGATTTTTCCCGCATTTTTCCCATGAAAAGAGAGGATGTGCTTGAATTAATTTAATTGCCAAATATTTTGTTCAAATAGCTGTGGCAGAAATAACTTCTAATAGCCAGGCTACATAGCGCCCTTCACTGCAGCAGTTAGTGCCTACTGTTGCTGTCAGCCCCTCCGCAGTGATTCAGGATCCTACCGCTGTTAGTGCCACAGCGGCTCGGGAAGTTGCAGCGCCTCCTTTCCTCTCACTCCCCCCTTTTTCTTTCCTGCAAGAGCAAGAAGATCTCACCGTAATCTGGGAATAAGTTGTTTTCAAATACTTTAGGAAGAGACAGAGTGCTCAAAAGGAATTTAGAGGTTCATTGCCAAGCCAGCTGAAAGTTATCTCGGAATGAGCAGGCCTGATCCTTCGCGGGTGCAAATCGCCGTGCTGCCGTGGGGCTATACCCTTTGCACGAGGTAGACATCAGCCAGGCAACATCCCCTACAACTGGAAGCCATCTACCCGCCTTTTCCATCCTCCCACGGCAAAATGCCACTTCTTTCTATTAAATAAATGCCACTTCTATCTATTAAATAAATAGATATCAGGAAAAGATTTTTCACTCTGAGGGTGGTGAGGCACTGGAACGAATTGCCCAGGGAAGCTGTGGCTGCCCCATCCCTGGAGGTGTTCGAGGCCAGGTTGGACGGGGCTTTGAGCAACCTGGGCTGGTGGGAGGTGTCCCTGCCCATGGCAGGGGGGTGGAACTAGATGATCTTTAAGGTGCCTTCCAACGTAAAACATTCTATGAATATATGTAAGCTGCACTTGATACTGCTGCAAATAGCAATGGGTGCCCAAGAGCTGCGGAGTGGGGTGGTCGCCGTCACCTTTGTGACAGGGGCAATGCCTGCCTCGTCCCAGCCCCAGCTGCACTAGCCGTGGCAGAAGGTAGGGAAGGAACCTGGGCCAGGTGCCTCTCGCGGGCTTTACCTGCAAAGGTTAGGCTGGCTGGTCGTGTGAGGGCTGCGCCCTTTGCTGCTGTTCCCGAAGTTAATCTATTCTGCACTGTACAAAAACAAGTGAGGGTGAAGTGACAAGACAAAAGAAAATGCGATCCTGTTGATTCTGTCATTTCTGCCACTGCTGTCAGCCCTGAAGGTTTTGTATTTTAGTAAACAGAGAACTCATTATGACATGCAAGTGACTTGAGAAAAGTGATGGTAAAACAGAGCTTGCTTTTTTGGAGAAAAATATAAAAACAAAAACATGCTCTGAACACTGAGATGGGTACACACCAAAGGGAGCGCGCAGCAGAATTGTCAGCTTCTTTCACCAAATCCCACAAATGCCACTTTCGTAAGCAGCTAATGGCTGAACCACAGAGGTCCAAAACCTCATGGACTCATTTGTTGGTCTGTAAAGCCCACTGCCAGCAGGCAGGTAGCCTGCTGCTGAGTCTGTGGTACGGTACAGTATGGCATGTCCTGGTGGCAGCAGCGTTCGGCACGGAGTAGCTCAGAGACAGACCCGTCTCCAGCCAGGAGCGTTCCCCTCGGGGAAGGGAAGGCAGCAGAGTGGGTACTGGGATTAGAAGTGTCAGCACAGCAAAAGGACCAAGAGAAAGTTGTAAGGAGTAGTAGGGCCAAATGAAAAAAAAAAAAAAAAAAAACAAACGCTGTGCAGGAATGTGGCAGGTGGCCAGGAGCAGAAGACGGGCAGGAGAGCAGCAGGACCCAGGGGGACAGGCTGGGAGGACACGCTTGCCCAAACTCCCAACGGCTCACAGTGGTATTCTTCTTTCTTTTTGGTCTTTACAAGTGTTGGCAACTCAACTGTCACTCTTGGCCCTAATGAACAGAGAGTTACTATCCCCACTGTCCTTTTGCTCTTGCGTGTTGTGTAACGTGCTCGTGACAGATCTGTACCTACAAGTAGTTAAATTCAAGCTGTTTCTTCAGCTATATGAGAAGTCTGAGGCTGTGCTTGTTTCCCTGTCTGGTAATTTAAAGATGCTCTGTGAAATCTTTTGAGTAATTTTGGGTTGTTTTTTTTTTTTTGGGGGGGGGGGGGGGGGTGGTGATGCAATTTCATAGGAAAGTACCTTCTTATTAATGGATGATGCCATAGTTGTGCAAGTCGTGCCAATACTGTATCAGATATAGAAATGTACCTTAATAGCTGGTATTCGTTCCTGCACTGAAGGGAACTGAAGGGAAGTGGAGCTTTATTTTTTGGCTCAAGAAATCTGACACTGGTTGAGACAACACACATTTTTATACAAGGCTGCAGCCGCTAGCAAATGGATGCATATTTATATGACAGGGTATGCTCAGTAGCCCTGGGAAACCAAGATTTGAAATCAATAATTTCTAGTAAATCACAAACTGACATTGGCAACACCCTAGTCTGGCTAAATATCTGTGTTATCGCAGACACTCTTCTTTAATAAAGAGAACATACAATGTTTCATGCATCGGTTTTGCATTTTCTTGACAACTGCATAAAAGTATAATTTCTATGCTTGATCCAAGGGATCTCTGACAAAGGGAAGAGGGTAACATTTGTTTCTGTGGGCTTTGTGGTTTTAAATCTCAGGGCCAATTCTGCCATCAGGTAGTTTATGAATATTCATGTAAATTGTTTTGAGTTGAAGAATATGTAACTTTGCCATGTATCTGGCATGGAAGGAATAGTTTGACAGTCATGAAATAGAGAATGCTTAAAAAAACAGTGTCAGCTCCAGCAAAGAGAGAACAACTCTAGGAACGAAAGGGAAAATTAAGGAAGAAAGGTGTGTGTTTTCTAAGGGAAGCAAAATTACGTGATCCTGTCTTAAAAACAATGAATATAGAACTATTTGTTCAGACTTAGATATTTAAAGCCATTTGTAATCTCTTGTACCAGGTATGGGCCAGAATCTCCCTTCCTGTTGACTTCTAGAGGAGTTGAGGCAGGTCCGTGTGTTCCTGGTCGTTGCACGTGTGTGTGAACCGTGTGATCCAGCAGTGAGGAAACAGCAAAGCTGGAAATATTACTGAGCCTTTTCTGCATTGTTATATCTTCTGAGTGGCGCCTTACCTGCAGTCAGGTACAGGAGTCAAAAAAGAGTGTCCCATTGCCCAGGCCTATTGTAAGCTTGGAAATTTGGCAAGTGACACCTGTCACTGCTTGCTCCTGATCTGAGACCCCTCCCACGGACTGGAAGCTGCTTTTGCCCCCACTTGGCTGCTGGAGCTCTGCAGCAACTGGCAAGTGTGAGCGCGGGACCAAATGTACGGCTTTGGGAAAAGGCATCTCCGGGGTAGTGACAGGCGTTGCAAACGCAGGCTCGTTTCGGTGATGCCTGTGCATTTGCATGTAGGCTTCCGGTTGAGCGTATGATGGTTTTGATTCTTAGATGTAGCTCTCGGCCCTGCCATCCCGCGGCCCCGCAGCCCGACGCCGTCCCTGAGAAGGGCCAGCGCGTGGGGCAAGGCAGGGAGCGCGCGACGTACATCAGGAGGGAAAAGGGTTTATGCACAAGTCAGAGCTGGAGAAATGCTATTAATTAGCAAACTATTTCAATGTATTGTTGCTAACAATATAGCTATTAAATGCGATATTAGGTTCACTTGTAACATCTATATTTTTAGCGGAAAATCTTATTAGCTGCAAGATGATCAGAATGTAAATGACCCTAAGTCCTGTACAAAGACAATTAAATATGTTGGTCATAGTTCAGCCTTTCTGTAGAATATTTTGGCCTTGATGAAGGTGCGTCGGGTATTTGACATTTTTCTAGCACTGCTTCCTAGCCTCGGTCGTGGTGAAGATCTGTACTCGGAGCGCTTGACAGCTTTGTATGGCCTGATTGCGAGTGGAGATGAAGTGAGGTAAAATATCGCAAAGCTAAATCCTGCAGGCCACGTTTCACTCAAGTAAAAATGAAACACCTGGGTGAGATCAACAGACTTTTGTTTACCTGAAAAGATTTGGAGTAGTGGTCTTGAGTTTGGGATGTCAGTAGTGCTGGGGTTTTGCCTCGTGCAAGCAAGACTTGATCACAGCAGTGCTGATGGTGCAGATGTACGTGTGCTTACCTAAGCACTCAAGTAATCCCTTCGGTTTCTGAGAGTCGTACGTAATGTTAAGCATGTGCTTAAGTGTGTCTCTGAGCTATGCAAATAATTGATTTCTGTATTTAAAATATAAGTTCAAAGCATATCAATTTGGAACAAGCATTTGGCAACCAAGCAGACACTAACTATGTGATTTTAACCTATACTTTAGTAGAAGCGACATACTTTATGCTATGTACCTTTCCATGAAAATATGAAGAAATTACTAAGAGCGTTGTCATCTCTTAACTCCTAAGCACTGAAATAGTGGTTAGATCTGTGTCTTTTTTCTTTACAAAAGACAAAATCAGCATTCACTTTGATTTATAGCATTTCCTAAACTGTACCCACTGAAATGTTAGTGTGGCAGTCCTTTGACGATTTTACTTATAGACTCTTCCATAGACGCTCATTTAAATGATGACTTACTGAAGGAAAAGTTGACCAACTGTGTTCTTCTTTCATGTCCAAATCAACGAAGGCCATGCTGAAACCCTTTAGCTAACGGCTCACAAACAAAAGCTTTTTCCTTGAAGCTTTCTATTTTCTTCAAAGTAATGTTTCTTTAAAAAGTTAGAATTGATACATTAACAATTCTATGTATTTTTCTACATGACTTGTAAAATTACTTAATGTAGCAAGCATTACTGAAGAAATTAAAATTGTTTATTGATGCAATTTATCTATTTTGGGGTATTTTCCATGTATAGGAAAAACAGGGCATCCCGTGAAACACGTTCAGAAATGACCAGAGATGCTGTTTTACTCAACACACGGTGTTACTGATGCTAATAGTATAATGGGTTTCAGAAATGAATTGGAATTTTGCGTGCCTTAGGAATCTCATCCCCAATATATTATGGTGTACTACGGGGGAAGTGCACAAAGGACATGAGCCCTCCTGGTTCCCAGCATCAGCCGGTTACAGATTGTCTATGCTTAGAGAGAAACTTGCTAAGAAACTTGCAACGCTATGTGAAATTTGTCCTGCAATTGTTCAGTAAAGGTTTCTTTTCTATTCTATCTTCTGAATCATCAGCCCACGGTCAGAGTCAAGATACCAAATTAGCTAGACCACAGATCTGATCTAGCATGAGAAATGCAACGCTGACCAGTCAAACCAAAGGTTCATCAGGCTCAATATCTGTGCCTAAAAGTGGCTGATAGGAGACCTTTAGGAACGAACCTGCTTTGTCCACAAGGCACGGACAGACAGAGAGAGCCCTTCCTCCCCTCCCATCACCTGCCGCCTTCCAGCATTTAGTGGGTCAGAACCAGAGGTCACATCCAAACCTCCGCTTTAAATAGCCACTGATGAATTTGCCCTCCTCCACAAGTACTTCCAGTCCCTTTTGAACCCATTTATTCTAAAATGTCCATCCGTGGTAATGATCCCCACAGTTTAATTAAGTGCTTTTTGAAAGTGGATATCACTGATATCCTGAAGAAAAATACTGGTTAGGTGCAGCTTTGATCTGATGGGAATTCTTATGTTATTTATATTACACTGACTTGCAATTATGCCACAGTTGTCTTCATTCCTTGAAAGCAAACAGAGCTGGATTTGTGTGGGTTTTCTGTAATTTTCTGTCAGAGGAATAATTTCATCTTTTTTTTATATTCTTCCTTATCACTCTGTTTATGTTCAGCCTAATAATTATCTTTGCTGTGAGATGGAGTTACCCACATCCCAGTTAATACATCGCTCCTTTGAATTTTGCACCTCGTTCTCACATGCTAAGGGTTTGCGTTTTGGGTAGAATTAGGACAAACTCTTGTTTTGGCTTATGAAGACTTGTGTATATCTCTTGCAGTTCATGTGATTTTACTCCCTGGGAGCTTTGCTTTGCGTTTTAGCTCCCAATAAACATACGCTTAAAGTGTATTTCAGCCAAAGCCATTGATTTCACCTGATTTCGGGTCAGAAACATGCAAGTAGCAAGCATCACATGATTTCCATCCATCTGATTCTGGGTCACTGACAAATTTGTGAATCCTTCAGTGAATCTGTGGTGAATCCTTGCCCTGCTCAGCTGCTGCTTCCCTTCGGTGTACAAGACGTGCTGTGGAGCAGCCCGTGTCTGCTGGGGCTCTCGTTGTCCTTGCTAATGTCAGGAACACCCCACTCTGGCTGGGAGTCAGGCACGGTTCTCCTGGGAGAACAGTCCCAGCATTAAGGTTACCTGGACGCTCAGTTTTAGCAAGTTTAGTTCACACCAGCCTGAAAGATGCAAGTCTTTTCTCTAGCCCTTGGCCACCTCGTATCGGCAGTGCCTGTTGCTCACACAACTCGGCAGGATTGTCTCCGAGCGCGTGCTCCTTTCACTTGCTGAATGTACCATTGGGCAGTTAGTTAGCACACTGCAGCTGTCCAGCCAGCAGAGTTCTCCTTAGAGAGGTAAAAAGATACCACTTTTTCAAAAACTATGGAGTACAGGGCAAGCATTGGTCCTGTTTGAGTTTTTTTACAGAAACGATACAGTTCAGTGCACTCCTTTCACCAGTTTGTTATTTCTTAGATACAGTTATAACTGCTCAGCTCGCGGACTCCGGCTTTTGAATAAGACAGCTCTATTTGGAAAGAAATGACGCTAGTTTTATTAAGTGAACAAAGTAAATTATATTTTCTATGGATATTAAAGATGCTAAGTAAATATGGCAAACTACTGTAAAACTGATAAAGAACAGGATTAATCCCAGCCAGTCGGTCCCAGGTTTGATGCCCAGCCTTGGGGAGGGGGAGCGTTTGATACTAGGATGCATTCGGGCATGCCTCAGCCTGTGGCCATGTGTAGTGGGTTTGCGTGGCAACATTTTGGTAGCAGGGGGGCTGCAGGGGTGGCTTCTGTGAGAAGCTGCTAAAAGCTTCCCCTGTGTCCAATAGAACCAATACTACCCGGCTCCAAGACGGACCCGCCGCTGGCCAAGGCTGAGCCCATCAGCGACGGTGGTAGCACCTCTGGCATAACATATTTTAAAAGGGGAAAAAACTGCTACGTAACATCAGCCGGGAGAGAGGAGTGAGACCATGTGAGAGGAACAGCTCTGCAGCCACCCAGGTCAGTGAAGAAGGAGGAGGTGCTCCAGGTGCCAGAGCAGAGATTCCCCTGCAGCCCGTGGTGAAGACCATGGTGAGGCAGGCTGTCCCCCTGCAGCCCATGGAGGTCCATGGTGGAGCAGATGTGCACCTGCAGCCCATGGAGGACCCCACACCAGAGCAGGTAGATGCCTGAAGGAGGCTGTGACCCTGTGGGAAACCCATGCTGGAGCAGTCTCCTGGAAGGACCTGTGGTCCCATGGAGAGAGGAGCCCGTGCTGGAGCAGGTTTGCTGACAGGACTTGTGACCCCGCGGGGGACCCACGCTGGAGCAGTTCATAAAGAACTGCAGCCCGTGGCAAGGACTCACATTGGACATGTTTGTGGAGGACTGTCTCCTGCGGGAGAGACCCCAGGCTGGAGCAGGGGAAGAGTGTGAGGAGTCGTCCCACTGAGGAGGAAGGAGCAGCAAAAACAAGTGATGAACTGACCACAACCCCCATTCCCCATCCCCCTGCACCAGGGGGAGGAGGTGGAGAATTGGGAGTGAAGATGAACCAGGGAAGAAGGGAGGGGGGGAGGAAAGTGTTTTAAGATTCGGTTTTATTTCTCATTACCCTACTCTGGTTGGATTGGTAATAAATTAAATTAGTTTTTCCATGTTGAGTCTGTTTTGCCCATGACAGTAATTGGTGGGTGATTCCTCCCTGTCCTTATCTTGACCAACGAGCTTTTCATTATATTTTCTCTCCCCTGTCCAGCTGAGGAGGGGAGTGGTAGAGCAGCTTGGTGGGCACCTGGTGTCCAGCCAGGGTCAACCCACCACACCATAACAGCCTTGTTGCCATTTGAATTGCCTCTTTTCTGCAGAATCCCACAGCTCTGCTTTTCAAAATAAGACAGAAGCACAATAAGAAGATAGTCTGCAATTTGCTTAGGGTCGGCCTAACCTAGGAAGATAAAATGCTGCCCTGAAGAAGTCAGTGGAACTTTTGTCATTGATTCCAGAGCAGCCAGGGATTCCCCCAGGTCAGGTCTAGTAAATATGCCTAAAGAAAGGGCTCATAATTTAATCACCGAAGACCAAAATTGCAACCCTGAAATCCCCTGCTTAGCCATTACCCATCGCTGAAAATGAGTGATCTCTGCAAGGGTGTCACTTTACTGTTAAATGCTCACATGCCTGGAATTAGGCTTCTGTGTACACCCAAACCTGTCCTTGTTGTGACACTGGTGAGCATCCCCACACGTACCTTACAGCTTCGCCTGATTGGTCCAGAGCCCCACCGAGGCAGCACGGAGACACTCGGCACTGGGCTGCCAGAGTGAAATCCAGACCTCCAGACTTTGTGCAGCTTGAGCCAGTAGTTTCAAAAAAGAAAGCGTTGCCACAATTCTGCTGTGGACTAACCAACTGATAAAAGTACTTGTCTCAATTTGATTTCCACCTTACAGAGGAGATAACACAAACCACCCTCTGGCAAGCAGGTCCCCGTGACAACTGAAGGCAGCAGCATCATTCCCACTGCATGAGCAGGTACAGGCAGGACTCCAGTACACCCTACCTACGTCACCTTCCTTTTGGGGAAGTCCTTTGGTCTAGTTTTATGAAGTGAACAAAGCAAATGACAGTCCTTAGGAAATATTGCCATTTGTTGGGAACTTCAGATGTCTGCCAAGAGTCATGAATGACATGGTTTGTCCAAAACTTCTGGACAAATGACTAGTGTGTAGTGTAGGTGCTGTATAGAAAAACTGACGTGGACCTACCATGCACTCGTCATCTGATCACGGTGTTGTCAGTAGGTCCAGTTATCTACAGAATGTGGGAATCCCTGCGTGTCCTATGTTTCATACATGCGTATTTTAGTCCAAAATATTCCAGGCAGAAATATGGGAGCCCTTACACACACACGTATATCTTCAGGGGAGGGTTCCAGACATTGCACACTGGGCAGACAGCGGCACCTCCTAGCAGGTGGAGCTTAATTCATGCATGATGAACGCGTGTCTTCACTGAGCTTGCTCATTTGAGGTGACTCCTGCTCAGCATGTTGGGTCGTTGAGATCTCATGCTGATGCCCTAATGCTGTGTTTGAGCCCCAGCACCTCAGTCAGGGTTACAGATTCAATCTGGGCAGCCCCACAAACCCAAACATCAGGTGTCGATACGCCCTCCCTTAAACACCGAAACCTTTTGAGATCCGGCGCTCAGAATCTGTAGAATTGAGGGTGTTCGCACCCGCATAAGTTTGGGTTTGTGCTTCTTTTTTTCAAAAGACAAAATACATTGAAGTAATTTTAAATAATATAGAAGGTGAAATCAGTAGAAAAGCAAACCAGTAACATTCCAAACCATGTAAATTGAAGTAGCACAAATCCTGCTCAGGGGAATGGGCCTGTTCATACAGCAGTCACAGGAAAGCTAGAGGTTTCAGCAAAGGTGAAAACAATTTTTTTTTCCGTTGATGAACTGGTATTTCTGATATTTATTAACTCGGGGTACAAAGATGGGTTTGGTCTGTAAGTTAACTGCAAGTTGAAGATGATTGCTGTGTGGGAAACCTTCTGGAAAGTGAGGCCAGATTCTGGCTTCACCTCTGTGTATTTGGCCACAGTAATTGAGTTTTATTCAAATAACTTTCTTCTTAATTTTATAGAGCATATTACTAATATTACTATTTTATGAATGCTTAAAAAGTTAGACATTTTATTGTAAATGGTGCTACGTCTTGCGCTCTCATCCATTGAGTCCGTGTACTGGGACAGAGTCTCTGGCATCTCCGGTGTATCAGGACAGGAGTGACAGTGGTACTGATTTAGCAAAGTAATGAAATGAAATTATACCAGCAATTATTTGTGGACCCAGCATGCTCTCCTAGCTGCCTGCAGCTTGCTCTTCCCAGTCCTTTCTGCACAATCCAAGAGGAGGTCTGAACAGGTTCTCAGCTTTCAGCTGATGGTCTGTCAAAATTAATATTCAGAGGTTGCAGCTTGTAACAAGCACATTTATAGTCATATGATAAGTGCGTGGTTTTATGGGAGCTCTCTATTTGGAATTGTATCTGTCTTCAAAAATAGATGTACATAGCACAAAGGGGGAAAATGAAACAACTCCACTGTTTCCTTCTTGGTAACCTGGGTTCACCTGTGAGAGATGAGTTTAACCCTTTCATGAGCGGTAGGAGCGCAGAATATCATATCGTAACAGCATCAAGACAGGAAACTACACTTTTTAAGAATAACTCAAACCTTTACACTTCATGCCTCGGGCTATCCTTTCAGTGATCTGTACACTTTGATTTGGAAAAAAAAATATCATTAATTGCCAGTCTGTTGCTGAGCTCCTCTACTTTTGTACTAAAAGAACTTGGAGCTCTACAAAAAAGGTGGCAAACGTGGTGCTAAGCAGCTTTTTGCGTGTTAAAATACTGTCCATAGGCTGCATGATATTCACCTTCATGCACAGAAGAAAAAAAAAAAAATAAAATCCTTGGATCTGTGAGGTTTCCAGTTTCTGAAGAGAAGAAAGTGCTACTTCCCCTTTAAGCCTGGAGCCGTTCGTGTGTGTGTGTGAGAGTGTGTGTGTGTGTCTCCTCCTCTTTGAGTGACACAGCACTTAGATATGCCTATCAGTAACTTAAACCCCACAAACTCCACCTTCTAAGTGAGGAAGCTGTGGGTTGATGGAAATGTAGTGAGCAGATTGAGACAGACAGTGAATCATTAGCAAACTGCAACGCCAGGATGAACTTGTCTGGAACCTAAAAGGAGAAAACAGTCTCCGAGTCCTTGGCGGTGCTGGGTTTTGCTAAATACAGCCAAAGTGGATCTAAAAGCCGGTTGAGCCCCAGTCCAAGATGCTGCTGGTTTCCCAGCGGGTAGAAGCACCACGCATGGAGCCACATATTCCAGTAAGTACCATTCGAAATCGATAGGGACTGGAAAAGTAGGAGTCGATTTCAAAGGACTTAAAACACGCTGGGAAGAGTTGCTGGCCCGGCCCCGGCGCGGGGCTGGAAAGTTTGCAGGCGCGGGCCCGGGCAAGTGCCCACCTTGTGCGGGCTCTGCTCGGCACCGAGGGGGGGCTCCGAGAGAGCCGGAGCCCGAAACTTGGGGGGAAGATTTCCCCCTCCGTTCTGGTGAGAGCCGGTGTCAGTCCGGGGAGAGGACGGGGAGGCTCTCGCTTGCGGCGGTTGGGAGGGAGGGGGTCCGTGGGGCTTTAAAATGGTGGTGAACAAGGTGATCTCCGGGGCGGTGCGGTCCCCGGCACGGCCGGTGCGGCGGGGAGGGGGCGGCCAGGCCGGCCAGCCCCGGCCGCGGCCCGGTGCGGGGGGCGCTCCGCGGGTTTTTTCGTGTCTTTGCTCGTGTGGGGACGCGCGGGGACGAGGAGGTGGATGCTGCCGGTGTCGGCCCGGGGGCGAGCGGGATGAGGGCACTGCCGGTGCGCCCGGTGTCCCCGCGTAAACACAGCCCAGCGCTGGGGGGGGGGGGTGTCATTTAAACTTAGATCAAACAGGCGGGGAAGGATAAACCCATCGTCGCAAGGGGATCCTCCGGGAAGGTGGCACACGCGGAGGGGCTAGTAATGGTCTGCAGCGTTATTATTATTATTATTAATAATAATAACT
This sequence comes from Vanellus vanellus, assembly GCF_965231255.1. Classification (NCBI taxonomy): domain Eukaryota; kingdom Metazoa; phylum Chordata; class Aves; order Charadriiformes; family Charadriidae; genus Vanellus; species Vanellus vanellus. Next base: position 9,364,314 of record NC_138915.1, on the reverse strand, counting down.
CCCGGTATTTGTGTTGGCAGCGGCGCGCCTGGTTATTTTGGGAGTCTGAAGCGCACGTTATATAGGCAGGATTTTGAACAAAAGGCTCCGCCGAGCCCAGGAGGAGCCCCCGGTTGTTCCCGAGAAGAGCGGGCAGCCCGGCGTGCGGCCGCCGCCGCGGAGGTCGCGCGTGTGCGTGTGCGCGGTGCGGGAACGGGAAGGGGAAGAGCCCCGAGGTGCGGGAGCGGGTGCCGCTCGCTCCCAGCCTGTGCGTGGATTTGAAATAAAACGCGTGCTGACTCACGATTTAAACTGTTTGGGTTTCTCATCCTGTGATTAAGATCGGGGGTTAGAACGATCGCCGGGTAAACAGGGCGCTCGCTGACTCGGTCCCCCGGCTCCTCCTCAGGCGGGGGCTGCCCCTCTCCCCCGGTCAATAGGCGATCCCCTCCTCCCGGTCCCGGTGCCGGTCCCTCCTCCGCCGCCTTCCCCGGCCTGTTGCTCGGTCCGGGGGAGCGCCGGGGCCGAGGGCACCGCGGCTTTTGTTCGGCTGTGGCTGGCGGGGGGTTGTCACCAGGGTGACTCGGAGGGATCCCGGGGAGAACGGCCGTTTCTTGGAAGAAAACGGGCTTTGGTTTCCTTTCTCTCTCGCTCTCTCTCTCACACACACACACGGAACAATAAATTAAAAGGCCGCTTTTGTTTTCCACGGTGCTCCCGGCAGGGCGGCGGGGGGGGCCGGGGGGGGAGAGGCGGCGGAGCCCGGGGCTGGGCAGCGGGGGCCGGGAGGCGCCGCGGAGCCGCGGCCGCTGCCCGCCGCGATCGCCGGGCGGTTTCCCCGGGGCGGCGGGCGGACGCCTCTCCCCGTCGGAAGCAGATGAACCTCTCGGGCACCGGCCGCTTGTCGGAAGCCTCCTGGCACGGGCGCTGCACGGAGAGCCTGCTGCCGCCTCCTCCTCCTCCTCCTCTTCCCTCCTCCCTCCTCCTTCGGCACCGGGGGGGTGGAGGACACCCCGCAGTCCCTCCCCCGACCCGCCAGCGGGGAGATTAACTGCGTCTGGCCCCTTCCCCGAGCCGGGGGCGGAGGCGCCGGGCTCCCCCCGCTGCCGTGCGGCCGCCCCGGCTTTGGGAGGGGGGGGGGGAGAGCGGGGGGATTGGGAGGTCCGGGGGGGGGGGGGGAATGCTCCCCCTGTTATATAATGGGAGTGTTCCCCTGCTTAGCCCCGTAATCCCCGGGTAATGCCTAATGCCCGCGCCCCTGGGGGCTGGGGGGGGGGACAGAGGGGGACTGCCCCTCCCGGAGCTCCCCCTCTGGGCCGAGCTGATGGGGAAATAAAGCTGCTGATGTGCGAGATGGACCATATGGTGCCTCCAGGAGAGAGGGAGCCCGAACGGCCTTGAACCTGCCGGACCCAGCAGCTGTGTGCTGCCCCCCCACCCCGGCTCTGCTCTCTCCCCCCAAACCTCACCGGCTCGGCGGCAGGCGCACCGGCATCCCCCGGATAAACGGGGGCCTTTGCGCCGGGAGCCGCTTTTCCCCGCCGCCCCCGAACCGGGCTCTACCCGCCGGAACGTATTTTTGTGTGTTGCCGTGCGAGAAGCTGAGTGCAAGTAGAATAGCACTGGGGTTGGGAGGCAGTAATAGTGCGGGGGAGGGGACAGATGCTGGGGGGGGACACAGGCACCGGTGGGAGAAGCTCCCTCGGCCCGGGGGCTGCGGCCGCGCTCTCCCGGTGACAGGCGGGCGAGAGCAGTTTGAGTAAGTTACACGCTAGCACCTAAAAAAGCACCGATCTAGTTCTGGCACTGACCATTTTCAGTTCTCTCTCCCTGCCATATGTTTGGAAAGGGAGGAAAAAAAAAGGAAAAAAAAAAAAAAAGGCAATTTGGGAAAGATGCGCTCAGCTGAAGGGAGGAGGTGGGCTGAGGGAGCGAGATACAAGGAAATTCCATGTTAGGAAAGCATTAGCAAGGGGTGACTTCTAATGTTTTCCTGCCACTGACGTTGACAGTGACACACATGTGTGGGTTGAAATTGGAACGTCACTGAGTTTTTAAACTCAACCAGGAAATAGTCTGTTGCGCAGGGATAAAAAACAAATAGTATGTATTGTAAGGCAGGTAACATGCAGTTAACAGCTCCTCTCGAGTGAGTGAAAAGCTGTTTAATGTTTAGAATTGAGCAGCTCAAATTTAATTTAGCTTTTTATTTTCAGAGGGTGTTTTTTTTTTTTTTTAACTTGAGGTTTTTCATCTCTATTTTTAATCCTTTTAGCTAATACTTCAGAATCAGAAAAGCAAATATTGACTGGGCTTCACTTTTAGTCCCTTCTAACTAAGTTGTTCAAACCTGCAAAGTCTCTTGGATTTTTTTTAAAGTTAAGGTAGTTGTTAAAGGGGTTTAAGGGGAGATTAGTAATTACAGGAGACAGTTACATTTTTTTTTAAATTATTTTGTATGGCTTCCTGTTACACAGGTAGAAGTGTTTTATAAATACAGTGTGTTTGTTTTTATTTTTTTTACTGACCTTGTTACAAATGTTACAATGTGGTACCATTCGGAGATTTAACGTGGGATTAGGGAGCTATTGTGCTAGATGCTTTCTGAACATACAGGAAGATTTACTGCGAGAGTTCATGATCCAAGGTGTCAGGCTGACGCTCTTGCCCTGACTTAAATGGTCACTAACCTGCCTGGATGCAACCGTAGGACAAGGATTGACCCAGGAACTGGCTTTGAGAGACAAAAGTTAGGAAGGCAGGAGGTAACACCAAGGGCAAGGATAACAGTAAGTAAAATCCCTGAATCGTCCTGTAGGTTAAGTACAGTGCAACTCATTGGTTCCCAGTCATTTAATCAATAAATGTTCTATGTTACTTGCTACTCTGATGAAAGTCGCCTTAAAATAACTTTTATGAGTACGTAGCCATGGGAAAGTGAAGTAAATTTTGCAGAAGCTGTGACACATGGATTTATCCAAACTGGAGGATAGAGTAGTAGAAGGCTGTCTGAGCTCCTTAAGTAGGGGACAAGGCAGGATCCCCAGGTCTTCATTGTTCCCTCGTGCTGGCTGTTTCTGAGTGTCGGTGTTTTTCAACATTTCGGCAAAGGTGACTATAAGTTACGATTCATTATTAATTGGTATGGTCTCCAAATAAAGATAGCTAAATCAGTTTAAATGATGCTGGCGCTTCTCCAAGGAACCCTCTTTATATCTGACACATTTGCCACTCACTTCTTTAAGGAACAATTGATATTGTACACTGCTATTTTTTCCTCTATGGGAAGAGCAGTAGCGTAACTCATTACAAAGGCTTTCTACCTGATGTTCCAGTTTGACTTGCTATGTAAAAAAAAAAAAAAGTATTTTGAACTGAAGGAAGGAGAAGACACACCAAGGCTTTGCGCTGAACTGTTTTATATCAATATTGATTTTTTAAGGGGGTTTGTGTTATAAAGAGGGAGCTTTTATCCCCCTGAGCTCTTTGGCAATTATCTTCCTGCCATAAATGTTGATACGCACATAATGGATGTAACTAAAAAATCTCCTTATCCCAGCAGAAAAGGCTGACTGTTTGTTGGAGCAGAGAGAATGCTGAGAGTGTGAATAGACAAACCCATATGTCGCTGGTGAGAGAGATAAATGATGGACGAACAGGAGTTGGTTACTATGGATCAGCACAATAAACCAATTCCCATCATACACCTCTCTTAATAATATACCAGTTTCAATGCCATTGACGGGTAACCTAGGTAGCACCAGTCAACTGTAAGTTTTTCAACTGTTCTTTTATACATCTCAAAGAACAGTTGGGACTGTTCTAATTTTTTCAGATGTTGAGTGCTAAAATTATGCAGAACTTCCTTCCTTGCCAGTAATTTTGAAGGGGAACTTTAGAGCATTGCTGTAAAATGCCAAACGCGTGTGATACCGTTGTGTACTCACAGTAAGTTTTGTTTTGTGCACCCGTAAAAAGGGGTGCACTCGAAAAGGCAGTTGCTTAACAGATATCTGAAGAAACTGTTTAGGCGTTTAGCACTAATACTATTGCTTCAGATTGGACCAGGTTTGGGACAATACTGGAGTATTGTTTTAAATAAAAATAGTAAAAGAATCATGCTGTTTTACTTAAAACAAAACAAAACACAAACAAACAACAAAACCCCAGCCCTACAGAATAGGCAGCGATCGATAGCACAGTTTTAACTTTCTGTAACCCATTGCAGAGCTGCCAGCAGCTGAAGGGAAACTTTGCAAAGCAGTCTGTGCTTGCATCACGGTCTCCTTCCCGTCTTCTTTATTATTACTGCTAGCGTTTTGCACAGAAAACTGAAGTCTTTGTCAGTTAAAGGTTTCACTTTATGTCCTTGTCTTCTGGTAGATATCTTTCATTGCGGTTGCTGTGGACTGGGCTGTTGGCTCTGGGCAAAATGAAAGTGTATCTCAGGGTGACAGCGTAAGCACGGCTCATGGCTCTGAGGGTATGACTCCATCGGTTTTGAAGTCACCAGTTGCGCTACCAGAGAGTGATGCAGTCAGAGAGGGATAACTAGCAAATGCAAATGAGCTACGAAGAGTCTTTATTCCTCTTGGGAAGCCTTCTTGCTTTGGGTTTTAAATGGAAGAAAATGCATTACTGAGTCATTACTTTCCTTCAAGAGGAAAATACTTATTTTGTGCAGCATTTACTTGCAAAGTTGCAGTAGCTCGTTTTAGGGCTGTTTACTTTGGTGTGCATCTCGCATGAACTGAAAGGCGTTTGTCAGGCCGGGCGGGAGGAGAGCACGCCGGTCTGCCTCCTGTCAGCGCCCAGCCCAGCCCTCCTTTTCCAGATTTCATCCTAGAATTAAGGGCTCAAGGATCAGGCCCTTGAGTAGGGAAGGGGGACTGCTATGTGCCCCCCACCCTGCTGACTCTCGCCTGTTGGAGGAAGTGAAATGGAAACGAAGCAGGGCCAAGGGATACTCTGTGCAGGCTCAATTTTAGTTGTCCCTTTGCTCCTGCGGAGGCACAGTTGTGCCTGAAGGGGAAAGAGTTGTGGGTTTCCTTCCTCCCCTCCCTCCCAGGCAGCAGGGCTGGTGGGGGGACACAGGCTGTGCCCCGGGGAGCCGGTGGCCCGTGGCTGTTTCCGTGGGGCCAGCGAAGTGCCAGTAGGGCCCAGGTGTGGGAGATGCAGGGGGACGCGGGATTTCGTAGGGCCCTTTACTCCGGGCGCTGCCTCATGGCTACAATGAGCCATTGATAAGCGCTGACCTGATTAAAGGGCTGCTGCTGACGGAGGCCGGGGTGGCCCCGGGCTCGCGCGGGGGCTGCCGGACGGACCGGGATGGCTCTCTGGGAATGGGTGGCCCGGCTGAGGAGGGGGAAACCAGAATTCATCCTCGTACCCTGCCCAAAGGGAGGCATCGTATTAGGACTTGTTGAAATCCGCTCTGCTTTGCCCTGCGAGGGACTTGGCAGTTTTATTGATAAAGAAGTGTTACATAAGTACCCCATCAGGCATGTCCTAATTTGTTAATAATTGATGATCTGGGTAGTACAGAAGTACCGGTGGTGTTAACGCACTCCCACACTGATCTGCAATCTCCGCCAGGCCCCCTGGTTTGCTTTTACTTTACTTGTGATCCAGGCTTTTTCCTTTCATTTTTATTTTTTTCTCCTTTTCCTTTTGAATTCACCTGGCGATCCATCCGCAGCTGCCTGTTGTGCCTTCCCGTTCAGGCAGGGACAGCCGGGGGCTCAGCCCGGCGCAGCCGTGATATAGATTACCTCTGCAGGGGAGGGTGTTAACTACGTTATTGTTTCACCCCATGTCAGGCAATCTATTGAGTGGCATCAGCGTTAGCCCAGGGGGAAGCCAGTGTTTTGCACCTTCCACCTGTGGAGGTGCGGTGTAAGTCGAGTGGGACGGACGCGGGGGAGCCTCTGCAATTCCTGCGCCAGGATTTGTCAGCGCGGGGAAGCCCGGGCGCTTTTTGCACAGCACAGAGCGAGTTTCTCCCCGTCCGATTACAGGCTGCACTCGCACGGGTTGAAAACCCGGCTGCTTTTGTCGTGCCGCAGCTGGGGAGATGGGGGAAAAAACATTTACTTCTGTTGACACGCGCAAAAAAGAAATACTTACCGATGCACAAGAAAGAAATACTGGATATCACCAACATGAGCCGGCTGCTTCTTTTGTCCTGCGTTGTTTTTCTTTTTGCATTTCTGTGGAAGTTTCTTTTTCTCTAGAATTAAGTACCTCGGAACTCTGAGCAGGTTGGGGAGTTACACCTACCCGAGCCATACCCATGTATCCTTTTCAGACTTACCCAGCGCATCGACTCTGTTGTGGGCAATGAAATCCATTACCTGCATTAAAATCAGAAGCAGCAAAGTAACTTTCTAGTTATGTTGTGAAATATAACGCCATTGTTCGCTTTTATTAACGTCTCCAGGTTGATTATACGGCGGTTAGGAGCCTGTTCTGCTGTGCGAAAGGCTGGCTTTGATTTCAAGTGGTTGATCCTGATCAGGCAGTCGGAGCGGCGGCAGCAACAATCGCTTGGAGCTCTAAATCACATTTGTCACAAGATCTGCCTGGTAGTATTGGCTGCTCCAAGACTTACTCCGACTTTTCCCTGTTACCCTTTGGTTGGATTGCAGCGGTGAGGGGCTTGCCAATCTTGCCTGTGCTTTGTGCCTAATTCTGAAAGACTGGCAAGCTTTATGCTCTGTTTTCTGAAGAGAGCCCAGCTTTACTAAGCTGCCTGTCTGTCAGGGATTAATTTAACCTCTAATTACTACATTTTCTTCACAGTTTGCTGCACATGAGCGTGTTATAACAAAAGCACAAAGAAGTATGTCATTTTATTTAGCCACTACTCTGAAATTAATTTAGGGGGTACGGAGTCAGATCTGACACACTTGGTGTTAAAATAATTGTGCTGGCATTAGAATTAAAGTACATAATCTTGTTGTTTCTAATGATACAACAGTACTAGTGTAAATAGTGTCGTTAACTCGTTAGTCATGGCCACAGTAATAGAAATGATATCTAGTTACAGAGAAATACTCAAATAAGCGCGGCAGCAAAACTTTCCCCAAAATAATTCATGGTTTCCCCCAAATAATGCATGGTTTCTGCTTGATTCCCAGCTACCATTTGGGTTTAGGATTACATGTCTAAGAGTAGTTTGTTGTTCTTTCTAAAAAGGTCTTCCAAATTGCAATAAACACTTACGATGGCTTGGGTTTCTTCCAGCCTGGATAATGGGTTTTGAATTTTTTTTTTTTTTAATTTTTTTTTTTTTTTTAACATGCGGCTTCTTGGGAACAGTACAAAAGGCCATATGTCCTCTTCTGCCTGCTGACACTGACATCAGCGATGCTGCAGCTCACGTTGCGTTGAGAGCAGTGTGTTGCCTTCAAGGAAGGGAGTGAGTCTGTTTCTCTTATGAAATGCAGGATGACTTTCTTCTTTTCCAGTGCTCTGTCCTGTAATATTTATAATAAAGTGGGTTTTTTTCCTTTGGGAAGGTTTGGATTGGGAAATGCAGCCTATCTCCAGTTTAGGTAAGTGTAGTTAAAAAAATTATTGATACAGAAGAGGTTTGCAGTAGCTGTCTCTTCGTTCTTCCCCGCGTCCCTCACCTCTGAGCAGGCTTGTTGAAATGACTTTGGAAATGCAGTTTCTCACGTGGTGTTGGATCTGCAAAATCGTTGGTTATGTGCTGACGATTTATTTCTAGTGGAAACAGAAGATTGCTTGTATATTTTTGTGTCGTGCATTGGAGTTATAAAGCATGGGCCCAGCTCGGGAATTCTCCTTCAGTAGAAACTGTAGCTGCATTTGATGGGAAACTTCCCCCAAAGATTCCCCAAGGTCAGATAGGACACAGTTACGGAGTCAAATCTTGTAGTCCCTTTCTCAAAAGGAGAATTAATGTGGCATCGTTATCCAGGCTTGTGACAACAGTGACACAGGATTGCCAAAAAGACTAATGGAAGGAGATGGATGATTGATTCTCTTTACAGTAGTAGATCAGGTTATTCCTCTGAACGCTTTCTTCAGTTCTCTCAATTCCCAGACTGTAACCAGTTACTGTAATTATTTACTCTAATAACTTCCAATCTGCAAGTAAATTGAACATAAATTAAGATCAACTGATGTAAGGGACGGGAGGGTTCAGTGAGCTGCCGGTAAGGTGTGGGGACGCGTTTGCTGATCAGTAGTTACAGGGGATGGCTGTTCGGTAGCTGTGTGGAGCGAGTGGAAGTCCCTGCTCTAATTTTTGTGGATATGAGTTTTCAGATAACAATTTGGAGACTTCCTAAGGTAGAAGCCAAGCCCAAATAATGCCTGTTCTCATTTCAAAACTGTCATGATTTTTTTTCAAAGGGTCTGAATATGTATAACCCCACAGGCCTCCAGAGGTGGAAGCAATTTTTGGAGTAAATAGTTCCCGGGTTCTTACTTGCCTGTTGTAAAACGGGAATAATGGTGCTTCACCTTAAGCTTCACTAAGCATCCTTAACTAGTTAAATATTTTGTAAATCGTAAGTGCTTGTTTCTAGCTGAGGTCTTTCGGGACTTTTCACAGAGTTGGAAATTATATTCAACATACAGGCAGGTGCATCTTACTCCAAGGCCCCCCCAGTGTGAATGATAGTTTTATTTCTTTGCCTTGGCTAGAATGCCAACACAAGTGGGGTTTTTAATTATTTTTTTTTTTTTTGCCCCGATATCACATCATAGTGTCTTCCTTTTTGCTGAAACTTCAGGATTTGACATAGGGGGAAAGAAAATATTTAAAGACAAAAATGGCATCTACTCTCAGGCACGTATTTAATGTTTCGTTCTCAGTCACAGATCTTCAGAGGTTCAGTTTGGGGCAAAGGTAAATAAATGAATATTTTACAAAGACATCTGTCATACGCAGTTCCACTCACACATGAGAAGCTTTTTCCCCTTACATTAGTATGTAACATTTAGCGTGCAAACATTTTCACTAGTTTAAGAATAATTATGTAACACTCATTTCATACGGTTATCAGAATAGATACTGAGCATAGTTTCAGTTTGCTTTTGAGGAGTTACTTTAAAACTCACTAGGATTTTCACAATTCCAAATTTATATACGGAAATCATTTCTAAATTCATCCGGTGTTTCAGTAACCCAGTAGATCATGCTGATGGTCAGTTACTTACAAGGACTTCACTCTTCCTGTTCCTTTAACTTACTTGTTTTCTTAATTAATGGTGTTGATTTAAATCAAAGTCACACACAGCGAAAAAACCCCAAATATATACAATCTTGCAGTCAGAAATACAGACAAAAGGTTTTGATCTCTGACTGCCAAATGGTGACTCATTATAAAGGAATTTTTGTTCCTCCCTTTTCAAAGGGTTACTCACTACCAAGCAGTAAATATCTAGTTTTGATGCTACTGCATTGAAATGCCTGACATTGTTGGCGTATTCAGTCCAAACTCTGTAAGATTATTTGATCACGGTTTTGTTTTGTTGTTTTTCTCGATTAAAAAAACCTGTGGGGGGATTTTCTTCAAGCTTTACCCTGTCTGAGTACAGTCTAAAATGAAATATGTTTGGATTTTAATAACAGAGGACCCTTCCCATGCTTTAAGCTGTGGGTCATTCAAGTTATTTTTGAACACATGGGACCATGCATGCACTAATTTCTTTCTAATTTTGCATTGGGTAACATTAGATAAGGGCATTGGAATTTGTCTAAATCAAAAAATTCTCTTTGTCTTCCACTTCAAGGGTTGTGTGCTAAGCATTTTCTAATATTGCATTGCATAAAGCTGAAAATAAATTGTACTGAAGAGACGCAGTCAAAATCCAACCAAAGGCATGCCCTTTTTTTCGATTTCCATATTAATCTTGACTCTCTGAGCCATCTCCTTTGTCTTCCTATTCTTACCTATTCTACACATTTGACGGAAGGGCACAAAGGCGTGTTTGAATCCTCCATCTCATCTCCTCTTCTTATTTATGGATTGGTTGGTTTGAACTTTACGTAGCATTGGAAGGCTGTTTGCTTGGTTGCAGCAACACTTGTGTTTGACTTGAAGCAGAAGGAGAGTGCGTTCGGGCTTTTCAGTCTTTATGAGAAGTGAATCTTGGTCCCTGATCCCAGAAGGTAGATCAGCCTTAATTTCAAGTGAAAGTCCCGCGTCTTCAAATAACTTCCCATGTCAGTTAAAGTTCAGGATTCTTGAATTCCAGAGATACAGATGAGTCAAATCTAAAGTTTACGGCAAGTGTGAAGGATGGAAGAGAAAATGTAGATGTTTCTTCTGATGCCTCGCTCCCCTCCCCTTCAGGGCTCTTACAGTCTGTCAGCTGTAACGGAGTGATTTGATTACTTTGTAGTGTTAAGCTAAAAGAATAAATCGAAGCGCCTTGGGAATGGGGAACCAATCCAACAATCAAACCCAAACAAGTTAATAAATGTGAAGCATTTCTGCACGGTGCTGCTGCAGAAATGCTACTTCCAGAAATGCTCGGGGGCAGCCGTGACTATCGGACCAGTCAATTAGTGTAAGTATGTTCACTGTACGCACCACCATTAATTGGATGCTGGGGGGTGCGCTCTGTGTTTTGAAGGAGAAGTGTGTGTCTTCTGTTGGTTATAAAGTATGAAAATCTTGAATGTTGCAGGCCGAACTGTTTACTGCTCACCCCTTTGCTTCCCAGTCACTCTAACATACCTGGAAAAAGCTCGACTTGGGCAGCCTTAGTTGACCTTTCTTTCAAATCATTCTGGCTCCACACATCACCTACAATTTCTTCTTTTCCCCTTGTCAGCTCTTCTCTCCCCCTACCCCAGTACCCCCAAATCTGGCCAGATATAGAGCATTTGAGTGACTGTCCACAGAGGCAATTTGAAATCCAAATTAGCCACTGGGGCTGGTTTCTGATGCCCCCGTGCCAGGCTACCTACGGCCCGGGGCCATTCCTAAGGACAGCGTGCATAGAAATATTGTGAGCTACAGCAACAGCGTCAAGCTGTTGTGTAAGAAAACCTTTACTACTCGCCTGCGTGGAACTGCTTTTGGATGTTGGTGCTTGCGCAGATAAGGCGCAGATTAATTACGCCAGCCTGTAGCTTTATTTTTATCATAGCTATGAACGGCAGTAGTGGCGAACTAGTGGGTAACTGACCGATTCTGCCTGCCCATGAGTCCTCCCTTGGGAGGAGCATCTCTATTGGTAACTACGCGCCTATTATTTCAGGGTTTAAAATGGGCACCCACTTTGCGGCCTTCAGCTAGTCCAGCGAACGTCCCTTCGTTGGCGTTCACGGCCGGCACAGAAACAGGTCGAGGCCTTTGTACGAGGGCTGCAGAGAATGTACCACCGAGAGCTTTGCCGTCTGCTACCCAACACGTAGTGAAGCAAACTGTTAAACTTCGTGTGGAGCTTAGGGCTTGATTAACTTAAATTACCATCCTGGTGTACATGGTTGCAATGCCGAGGGGATTAGGTGGCGTATATTTTCAAGAAATACACGTTCATTATTAAGAAAGGTTAAGCAATAACATCCAGTGGTCATTTCCTTTTGGAGTAGGGCTCTGTGTCGGTAGGGTAATTTGTTTGTTTGTGCCCAGTGCTGGATCCCAGCGAGGAGGTGGCCCGGCACCGCAGCGCGAGCCGAGCGGAGCTGCTCCGCGGCGCTGGCTGGCCCGGCTGCGCCGGCTGGTGCTGCCCGAGCCGCCGATGGAGAGCCAGAGACCGCGGGGTGTAGAGGTGAAGAGGTCCAAAGTACGAGGAGGCAATGGTAGGGGAGAGAGAGCAGGGACGGGCTGGGACCCAAGGGAGGGCAAAGCCATGGAGACAGAGGGAGAGCTGAGGAAGCAGGGCAGGTATCCGGGGGGAGGACGGAGGCACAGCAGGTCCAGGTCCACCTGGGGAGGGCTGGGATCCCCCGTGTGCCTGGTGCGCCAGGTCCAGCATCTCCTATTGCTTCTGCTCAAGCAGAAAGCGTCTCCTGTGTGCGCTCTCCTCCTGTGCTCCTTCAACACTGACTTACAGACAGTGCTCTGCTTTACCTCCGCTGCCTTTTTTAAGTTTGAGACTCTTGGTTTTTTTTTTCCCTTGTATTCTTGCTTTCATACCTCTGTTGTGATTGCTCTGCTGGAGCAATCGCATTCCCTTGGCAGCCGTGACGAGGCGCTCCGGGGAGCTGACCCGGTGTTGCCTCTCCAGAGGCAGGCGGAGCTGCGGGCAGCGGGCGCAGTGCTGGGGCTGCGCACCGTGGCTTGCTTGCCCTGCGCCCACCGTGGCTTGCCCTGCGCCCACCGGCCTGCCTTGCCTCGGTTTATTTTGTTAGAAGGATTTTTCTCGGGGCGAACGCAGTGCTTGGGCAGCCCAGCTACTGAACAGCTGACCAAAGCGAGCAACTGCCGTTCCGTGTGCGGCTGCGGTACGTGCCGGTCGGCTTTGAGCCGGTGCTAACGCTGGGACAAAAGTCAAGGTATGGCTGCGCTGCTGTCCTTGTTGTGCAATTTCAGCGGTTCAGGCAGAAATGGTCACGGCGGCTTTCACCTGGCTAACCTGCTGGTTCCTGCCAGCAGGAGAGCTGCGGCTGCACGAGCTGCGTTTGAGCTGCAGAAGTTGCTTAAGACGTTAAGTAAATAATCTGGCACTTGACCCACATGGAACAGCAAAAGTGCGTGGAGCAGCGTCACTCGCCGTCCCCGGGCCAGCCTGGCGGGCACGGCTGCCTGACATCACCGCGCCTCGCTGTGCCCGGGAAGCTGGTTCAGAAGATCAGCTGAGCTGCTCATGAACCAGCTTCCCAAATCTCCTTCAACAGAAATTTGGGATATTAAGGTGGCCTTGGATTCTGTCCACCTAAGCCCGTGGTGTTCTCTTTTACAACTGGCTCTGAAGTGCTGGAGCTTCTCCGAAGTCGGATGTAATTCAGTGCTTGTAAAGGCAGACGGGAAAGTAAAAGATTCTTTGGTTCTCTCTGAGAGCTTTTTCGCACGTAGAAAGAATGAGTCACTCGACATTTCGTTATTGGATAGGAGCCGATTTACAAGTGTGTATGCTCCAAGATGAATGTCGGTGGATGAACTCCTATAGTTTCCTCCATGACCATGCTGCAAATGGGCTTCAGCCAGTTTGATGTAATTCATTCTGCGGCACTGTGCTGTCTTTTGAAATGGAAGCATCATCCTTCTTGTGATCTTCTGAAGGCTAGAAGGCCGATTAACATGGGAATTCTTGATTAGCTTTAATTCAGCTCTGCTACTCCAGGAAAGCATAGTTCCTGAATCACACAGAGACAGACTCTTCAAACAGGGATCCCAATCAGCGTACTGGGGATCCTGTTGGTAGGTGTGGTGCCTATGATTAATATGTAGTTGATGGCTTTCATCTTCCAAGTACTTTACACAGAACAAGCATTTCATCTTCACAGAAGATGTATGAGTTAGGTGAAATAAGTTTTACTGGCTCTGCTTTATTAATAAAGGCGGGGAAACTGAAACAAAGAGGTAAAAGTAGTTTGCTCATGGTTACAAAGAAGGCCAGCACTGAAACTGTGTAATTTCTGGGTTCTACTTCTGTGTCAAGACTAATGTGTCTCTTTTGTAAGAAGAAGCAGCAGGACAAACTTTTGAGTAAGAGCATCGTAAGAATTGAGTGAGGCAACTTAGCAGATGTTGCGGCTGCGCCTGTGGCACTTGCGCTGGTGCCCTGCTGAGCGACGCACTGTTCTCCCCCGGCGCTGCGGGCTCGCATCCACCCTCACGGAGCCATCGCCACAGATCGCTGCCTGAGTTGCAAAGCATCCGTGGGCCTTTTCTTCGGCTGATATAATGGCTCAGTTTAGTCACTGGACTGCCTGGGCCATCGGAGACATAAGTATGTGTTGGGATTTCTGCGGTAAGAGAGTTTCTGCTGGAGTGACTACGATGAGGTGCATATGTGATTTTTTCCAACCCCGTGACTTCTTGAGATGTTCCTTTGGAGGTGCACTAGAAAGTGCTCAAATGATATTGTCGAATTTTAAGCATGCGAGTGGAATACGGAAAAATATTTTTTTACTTTTGGTTTGGATAGAGCTGCTCATAGAGCTCTATTTAATGACATGCTCAAGCGCATTGCTGAATCAGGGCCCTCGTTAACGGCAAAGGCTGTGTCACGCTGAACTGCAGACTGGCAGAGGAGGTGTTAAGGGCCCAGAGGTAGGTTTTGGTTTAAAGAGCTTCCTATCAAGATGAGTCGGTGGACAAAGTTTAACATCTGAGAAAGTTCTTATCTGAGAAGGCATCTGAACTTTTGAAAGAGAAACCTCCTTTGTAGATGCGTAGGAGTTGTGCGCACCCTCTGTCAGGCTGTAGAGCCGCCTGACTGGCACGGAAATCCTCACCTGGGGACACCGCGCCGGCCGAGCCGGGAGTCTCCCTGCCGCTGTGCGGGGGGGAGCACTTGCGTTTTGGTTCCTCCAGTCCCACCTTAATGAAGGAAGAGAAGATGCCTTTGCCTGAGACTGGAATCTGCTCAGAGGTGGCGGCTGTAGAAGCCACTTCATTGAGTCTAGATTTGAGTGGGAATTCAGCCTCCTCTTTCACGCGGAGTAACGATTTTTACGCTGCAGTGAGGAATCGCTCGGCAAGAGAAGGGAGACAGGAGAGCAGAGCAGTGCAGCCCCGCTCTCCTTGTAAGGCCATGGTTCAAAATGTTTAATTAGTTGTTTCGAAACGGTGGCTCCTCTCCTCTGAGGAAGGAATGATGTATCAGCAAAAGCTGACCAAATTGATGTAGCAAATCAATTCTATGGTAATCTGTTTATTTAAACTTTGGTACTTAATTTTATAAGCTCTTCTCAAGTGTTCCTGTGCTCCCGTTCGTTAGCCGGTATTCTTTTATGCTATCGCGTGGACGTTTGTGCTGCAGATAGCAAAACGGCCGGGACTTGCCACTCGAAGCTGCCTCTAAATGTAATTCAAGTAGGTCTGCAATAATAGTGCTAAAAGAAGAGCTATTTAGCAGCATTATTAATGGGCAAAGAGTTCAGGCAGGATTATGAAAAAGTAAATTTTTATTAAGAGTGGAGGAGCTAGAAGAATGGACTGATTGCCCTGAGTCCTCTGGGCCCTCGAGCAATCAATTTCCCTTTCTAGTATTCAGTTACTTGCTAATTGTATTGATTTTTATCAAATATGTGTACAAATCAATTTTATATTTTAGTGCTGTTAAAAGCTTCCTTCCTTCCTTGCAGGCAGTGCTCTTCTGATCATTCTCATTGTCTTCCTTTATTTTAATGCTTTTATCTTAATGCATATTTTTGTTAGGACACGCATGTTTCTCTTTAGGACGTTTAACGGGGTAGCGATTTTACCTACATGCTCAAGGTTGGAGCAAATAGGCGTCACTCGGACGAAACCTCTGTGAACACAGTGGCACTGTCTGCTCGAGTAAAAATTGCAGGAAAGGGATGTGTTGTGTCGTAAAATGGGTGGGTGCGAGTCACCATAGAGTGTGACCCCCTGAAGAGCAGGAAGCTCTGCTAGCGCGGGAGATGAATTGTGTTGCGGAAAGATTTGTAACTAGGAACAAAGAAGGGGATAAATGCCGAACGTGACGCACTCTTACTGAATAAACACGAAAACGAAGTCAGGGCGACCAAAATTAAACTCCTGAAATAACGCGAGCTGTTTTATCAGTACGGCCTCCGTCGGTTCTGAAAACCGAGTCACTCGGGCACTTCAAGGAAAGTGGATGCTGGAGACATCGCTAAGCAAAGCGAATGTAGTGAGCTCTGAACAAAATAAAACAACGTTCTCCATTTGTGTTTGTTTATGCCCATGGCGGTTTAAATTGTTCCTGTCAAACGTACCTATTTTCTGAGATAGCACACGCTCGCGCTCTCTTTTTAATGTAAGCTACACAGTTCGGAATTGAGGAGAATCTCTCTGGCTGTGTGTGTAAGCCTGAGAAATTGAGTCTCATAATTGAAATGTTTGGGGCATGTACAGCGCTGCCGGAGACGGTGGGAGAGACTTTGAACTTTTAATGGTGTGAGCAGTAGTCATGAGAACAGGGAGAGTTAGAGCTCTGCTTTTCCGCTTGCCTCTGACTTAATATTACACTGCAGAGTTTACGACGCTGTGTTTTCTGCTCTTATTGCCAAGGCACTTAAAAAAACCAACCAAACTCTTATTCTTTTCTTCCGGAGGGAAGAGTTGCATTAGCAAGTGTCCAGGTATATACGCATATCCAGGAAAAACACGCTTTTCCTTAAAAGGTCTAATACAGCGGTAGAAACATAAAGCATTTTTATATTCTGCATTGATCACTTTGGTCTTTTTGGTTTTGTTCTGGTTCTGCTGGTGTTTCTTCATTACACAGCCATCCCGGCCGGGAAAGCCAGCAGAAACCACAGGTTTCTCAGCCTCTCTTGTCTGCCCGTAGCTGCTCCCAAAGGTGGTGCTGTGGTATGAGAAGACCTACCCGAACCCTCCAGCCGCTTCCGATGGCACGGAGGAACCTGGGGGGGTGCTTCACCGGGAGCCCCCAGACAACAGCTCAGTGAGAAGCAGGCGTCTTTTGTGCCCCGTAGCGCAGTTTTGCTGCGCTCCCTAGCTGCCACGGCGGCTCTCCCACCTTACGGGGTGCTTGGTATCTTCAGATCCACTGCAGGCACCTCAACCATAATCATCCGTATAATGTTTCAGAAGCTGGTTGGGAGAAACCAGTCTTATTCTCCTTTGATCTCCGTGCGCAGTGAGATCCCTTGCTGCGTTCCCAGCTGGAGCGAGGGGGGGGGACGACACGGATTCTGCCCGCGTGAATAGCTGCCTGCCCCCCGCAGCCCCCCGCAGCCCCCCGCAGCCCCGGCCCGTTGGGAGACGAGCCTCTGCCTCGGCAGCGTCTTGCAAACCCTGAGCGCGGTTTTGTCATTAGGTTTATACAGCACCTTTTGCAGGAGGAATCGCGAGCTGGATAAGCTGTACGAGGGGGTCATTATAACACAGAGAAGATAAATGTACCGGTTCTGCTGGAGGCTGTCCTCAGGCTGTTTGTTATGTGTCTCTAACACTGTCACTACATCACACACTTCCTCGATCTCCGTATTACCCTACAAGCCTGTCTAATGGGATCCTCTCTTGCTGATTCCAGCTTACCCTGACCTACTTCTTTCTTGTGTCCCAGCAAGCTGTCAGGAGCTATCAGAGCACTGGGAGCTGAAATAAACACTCACTGAGGGGAAAAGCAAGGCTGTCTCTAGTGAATTTAATTAGCTTTGTTTAACTGGCTTGTTTGCTTTGTAAATCACATCATTTTTAGTCAAATTTAAGGGATAAAAAAATCTGTAATTAAAATCAAATGATGCACGACCTTATTAAAAGTCAAGGGGTTTAGAAGTTCAGTACAAAAAGTCATTTAGTTTGTAACGCGTTTGCAGCGCTCTGAATATTTTAGAGGGAAGAAGCGTGAATTTGAGATGCTTTTTGGTTTGGGGGTCTTTCTTCAGATGGGAGGGGAGCTTGTTGTTATTGATGAGTCAAGACCTTTACCTTTCCTTGAATTTGAAGCAAAAAAAAAATCGCTTTTAATTAAGATTTGAGTCTTTTCATCGATATTGCAAGCTTGCTGGATACAATTTTTGAATCCAAATAAAAATTTTACTCTTTCTTTCTGCCCTGTGGCCTAAGCATCAGTATACTATCCATAGTTTGAATCCCTGCTGTTGCGTGAGGCCGTGGTTTAAATCATGGCTTTCCTTTGCACTTCTGGTGTATTTTTGAGCATTAGAACAGAAGTCATTGTAATTTTGGCTCTGCCAGACGAATGAAGCACTGACTGGGCAAGTCATCCCCGGGCTGAATTTGAAAGTGCTTATAGTGTTTTTATCAGACAGTATGTTACGTCTTTCAGGTGCTTTGCTGTATTTCAGTGTGGCGCATATTTCTTTTAACAATTGATGTTCCTGCTCTCGTCAGCGTAGGGTCTAATCCTCGCGCTGTTGAAAATGATAAAAGCCCTATGAATTCCTAATATGTCTTATCAAAATCAGGCTAAAATATAAAACGTCTGACCCCAACTTCTGATTCTTCTTCAGCAGAAATACGTTCCTTCCCTGCACCATGCATGCATATTGATAGCGCCTCCCGAGTACCCGGCTCATAGAAATACAGCCGTCCTTGTGCTGAGCTGCAGCTGCAGCGTGAACAGAAAAGGATTAAAGGACCACTGAGAAAGAAATGGGTATGGATGAACTTGCAGTGTGCAAAAAGGTAAAATACAGGATAAAATGACTACCCAAGGGTATAAGAGGGATTCAAAATCTGTTTCACAAAGCTGCAGTACTTCTTCAAGTCCTTTGAAAAGGGTGTCAGATTGGCCAACCTGTAGTGCTGCACGGAGAATTACTCCTGGTAATAATTTCATTGAGGAGTATAATGAGCAGCCTGGTTGCTCGATGACTTCTGAGCAACTCCCGAACTTACTCATCGCTGTGAGATTTCAAAGAAGGAAAAGAGAAATGTTCTTTCCTCAGGAGGAATTTCGGAGGTCGCTTGGCTCCACCGGGGCGCGTGGGGCAGGAAGCTCTCTGCCGTGCCGGAGGTGGAGGTCGTATGGAAGTCTTACCACCAAAAGAAACAGATTGGGAGGCTTCGGCGGTTTGACAAAATTGAATCAAAATAAGAACAGCCAGGTGAGCGGGGTAAAGCAGCACTAAGCTGTTGCAGTCCGGCGAAGTCGGTTTGCTGAGTTACAGCAGTGGGGAACGAGGCAAGGAAAGCTGAGACGGCCCAGAATTCACATACCGTCAGTGACTCCACTGAACGGAGAGCAGAAAAATGGCAGTGTTATAACTTCAGAAACTTTGCTCGCATTCTGCTGCTTTACCGCATCCTGTCTCTCCCTTGTGGATTGAGGTCTTAAGTATTTTTGGCATCTGTAGCTGAGATGTGTGGAGTGGGAGGAATACAAGTACTTTTCCTGGGTCATCGCTCCCGAGAAAGTGGGTGAGGTGGATGTCGTGGAGCTTTTATCATAGACATGGAAGCAGACGTGTTTTATAATCTGACCCAATGCCAACAGCAAGAAAAATTTTATGGTCTTAATCCCCTGGCAGGAAGGTGCGTGGGGCAGCAGGGAGGTAAGAGGGGGCTAAAGCCCCACGCTCGTTTGGGCCCGTTAGGTGCTGAGCGGTGCTCGCTGCGGCTGAGAACCGGGTGTGAGGACAAGGAGGCTTCAGCGCTGTGGGAAAGTGGGAATTTAGTATGTTTAGCGACAAACGCGTGATTAATAGCTGCGTGCCTGTCACGGCTGCGATAGCACCATCGCCCCTCCATTCATCTCCCCGGCCGCTGGGGGAGGGGAGCGGGAGAGCGGCTCCGTGCGTGGGGGGCACGTTTCCTCTTGGTGTCAATCAGGAGCAGAGAATGGGATCTGTCCCGGCGCCCCCACTCTGCGCTTAGAAAAGTGCCCGGCGTGTTCTGGGCACCACTGTAATCTGAATAATAAACACTTAATTCCGAGCTCCTCGTATTTGGCTGAGGTTGTTCTGTTAAATGATGCTTTGCTTAGAGGACACAGAAAGGGGCAAATGTTCAGTAAGACTTGAGTCGTTTAACTTAAATCAACCTCCTCCTACCCACTATTGACATATCAAGAGAACCAATGAGGCATGTTTAATTACACATGCACCGAGTTTACAATTAGTCTGCAGACAGTGATTTTTTTTTTTTTTCCTTTTTTTTTTTTTTTCTTTCTGACATAGCCAGGAAATATTTGATCCTGCAAGAGGTCTTATTAGCTGTAATACGAGCAGGGCTGGGTGGGTTTTTTTTCCATTTTAAATGGAAGTGGAATGTTTTTATCTTCTAGGTCAAATGATTTAATCCGATGCTCTAACGTTACATGGTTTAGCAATCCTTCTGCTCCCCTTCTGCTTGTAATAAGTGACAAAAGTACGGCTTCTTGCTTGATAAATGGGTTAACAGTATTCACAAGGCAGGTAATAGAAATCCATATTAATAGGTGGAAATTGGCTCTTGATGCCAGGCAGGAGAGTCTAATGAAAGTATTATTGTTTTAGCTTCCAGCTCCTTTGGAAGCTGAAAGCTAAATGCCTGTATTACATTCTTATTACCTATTTATCACACCATATAGCTGAGTGGATGTTTATTAAATTACATTCATGTTTAATGCCTGTTTGTATACTTTTCACTGAATGTGTTCTCAAAGGAAATTTTCTGGAAGCATTTCAGAAATGCACGACTATTTTCCCGTTCTCTTTTTATAAAGTAAAACCATTGTTGCCAACTGTCAATATACAATTGGCTTGGAAATTAAATTGTTTCCTGCTAAGCTGTAAGAACCAGCTAAACCGACTCTATTTAATTTAGGAAATAAATATTTAAAAATCTGAAAAACACACGGTGTTCTTGGGTAACATTGATTCTATTCTAGTCTTTGAAAATACCCGAGATCCCAAGAGTTGGGCTTACCTAGTTTCAGCTTTAATTTAGCATTAAATTGCTTCATCAGGGATTTTATATATGACCTTCTGTATGTTTGTGATTCTTTTGAGAATATTTAAAATAGTACTGAATACCATCAAAGATAAGAAATTAGGAGTCTGTTTATTAATATACCTACTTATGGCACTTCTCCAGATTTGCATTCTTATTTTTCTTCTTAAGCAGCACTTTCAATTCATTCCATCTAGATTAAAAGAAAAAAAAAAAAAGAAAAGAAAAAAAAAAAAAAACACAAGCCAAACCCCAAACCCCAGCTCAGCTCAAACATTCCCACATAGCTTTGACCTGGAGAGTGCTGGGATCTCAAGGGCTTTCTGCAAGTTCTGGGAGGTAAAAAAAGGGAAGGTGGGCTTGCATATTTTTTTTTTTTTTTACCTATATTAGCCACAGCTCGCCTCCCTCATCAGAGGACTGTGACCACGCAGTATGGTGGCTTCGGTCACAGCGTGAGTCAGGTGAGGACTGTGGCTGGTAGCCAAGGGCTCCTGGTTGCACCTCTGCCTCGTGCGGCGGAGCCACACCACTTCCTTTCCTGACCCAGCGTCCTGCCGTGCCGCCTCTGTCCTGCGCTTACAGCCCAGACGAGAGGGATGCCCGGCTTTTCTGGAAGCTGTGTTCGCTGGTGCTGGGCTGCAGACGCCCGTGGCTGGAAATCCGTGCTAGTTCACTTAAGCAATCCCAAACAGGTTTGACTCCCGCTCTCACAGAGAGAAGTATCTGTAGCGCGTGGAAATCTGCAGTGTGTATTCTTTGCCTTCACCGAGGTGTTAGCAGATGCCTCAGCAATACCTGGGGCTCGGTGAAGGTGACCCTCTTGTGCTTGCAGAGGGCCCCGGCGGCTCGTGCAGGCACCCTGACCATGGCTGAAAGCAGCCCGGGCGCCGGTGAAATGCAGAGGCTCCTGCCATGAAATCCTGCTGGGAGGATCAGGCTGTAAGAACTGGACTCAAATGAGAAAGACCGAGGGGTTTTAATCAAAGGCTTTGATAGCTCTTGTCTGCTTGAAGTTTAAGTTCAGTGGAATATTGTATTGATCCGTCAATGCAATCTGTTAAATATTGCGATCTGAACCGTGCTTACTTGCTTATATTAAGAATAAATAAATAAATCAGAGCTGCTACATGCACTTCAGCTCTGCTGTACAGGTAATAATGCAAACACTCTCACTTCTGTAATGAGCAGGTTAATCACTTGATCACTTTTACTAAAATTTTGCTGCCACTGCCCTTTAAAGAGCTAATCTGTCATTAGTGGGCCCTAAAAATGCACAGTGAACATACTTTCAAGTTCGAGAGACTGAAAAAAAAATCTGTATAAAAGAATGTCATGTTATGCTCTGCTTAGTACTGATTTACATTATTAATTTAACAGAACAATTCAAAACACAGTTGTAATCACACTACCATTTTTTTTTTTTTTAAATGGTAGCAGTAGAAACAATAAATCGGTCTCCTGGAGTATGTGGAGCATAGGAGAAAGTATTATTGCGTTTCAGCTATCTTACATCAGCAAATATTATTAACATTTTAAGAGCCATTGCAAGTGT
Organism: Vanellus vanellus; assembly: GCF_965231255.1. NCBI lineage: Eukaryota > Metazoa > Chordata > Aves > Charadriiformes > Charadriidae > Vanellus > Vanellus vanellus. Next base: position 9,342,273 of record NC_138915.1, on the reverse strand, counting down.
CTCTCAGATTTTGTATATATAAATATATATACACACACGGAAAAGTTAATATAGATGCATGAATGTATATATATATATAGAGAGAGAGAGAAACTCCGACTCTGTTAAGCATTTTAGATGTCAGAGGAATAAGCTCTTTAAGCTGTTGCTCTTTCAGTTTCAGTAATCTGAAGTTCCTTTTCAGTACTTGCACCTCTGCTTTACCTTTGTGTTCACTCGGTTTGATAAAGGCTCTATGGAGTAATTAGTTTCATTTCTGCTTACGGCCGGCCTCTCGTGGTTTTCATTCTTTTGGCTTCTCAGATCTTGATCGATGCTCCGGTATGTTTGCTGTAACCACTGCGGGGAATGATTGTTCTCTTTTCGGTACCCCAGTAAAACACCTTGCAGCACTTTACTTGTTCCCCGTTTTGTAACACTTTTACAATACGGATCTCTTTGAGTCAAAATGCATACAGTGATTTCTTAAATCATATTGATAGAAACGTTGCATTAGATCCTTTTTCATGTAGTGTAACAGTATAACAGAATTTATAGCATTGGAAGTCACCTGAAAGACATCCATAATAACACCAGTATTTTCTGACCTGCCTTCATTTCTTTCCTTGTTCCAGGCATCTCTAATTGTGTTAATTTTTTTTGTTGTCGTTTAATGAATTTCTTTAAGATGAGACTTTGCCAATTGGTGTTTGGGCAAGTCTTTAATAATATTTTTTCTTTTCTAAGCTTATTATCTTACTCTCCAACAGTTTGTGCATATTTGAGTTATGTGAGTTTGGAGTCCGTCCTTGGAAGTCAACATGAAGTGCTTAGCGTGAGGGAGAGATCTTGTAGATCCTACGCGTAACATGAAAGCAGTTCGCGGGACTGCAAACAACAGCAAAACCGCTTACAGGTTTAATATGTTTGGATAGGGAATGCCCAAGAACATGTATTTCTGAGCCCCGCGTTGTTTGTTAAGTCAGGCTGACACACAACCGAGGGCCCGAGGAAAAGTTCGGGAACGGCGGAGCTTGACGGCGTAGAGAGGGAGGGAGGAACTTGTCCGTGGAGCATTTCTGTTGAGATAGTTTGTCGGCTGTGTATCGATTGCGCAGGTCATCGGTGAAAGGTCAACAGCTCTGCTGTGTCGGCAGATAAAGATAGAGGAATGGCATGTTGAGGTCACATTGGAAAGGAATTCAGTCACGCTAAAGAAAGAACATTTTAAAGCTTTATTTACTCAAAAAGGGTTGTGAGGTATTGAGCTCGCACAGTTACAACCCTTCAGTGTAAGATTAAGAAACCTTATTCTCAGCTTTCCCTGGGAGGTTTTTCCCCTTCACTTTACAATCCGTTTTTAGAGTTGAACAATTTTTAGCTTATCACTGTAATTCCTTGTGCCTGCTTTTGTTTCTTGCAAAGCATTAGAAGGGTATTTCTTTGTGTAAAGAAAGGCTGGTAATTTTTTCTGAACTACCAAATTTTGAAGCAATTATGCTCTGGTTAATTTAAATATTTTTTTCCCTTTTTTTCCTCAAAGTGCCTGTAAAGCGCTGAGCACTCTTTATGCAGTTTATTTCTATTGTGTTTTGCGTTTACCCTATTTGAAGGTAACTATTGCATGGCAGCGCTGAGATTTAACGCATCTGAAAGGTAAACTGTTTATATTCGGGACAGAATTTAAATCGGGAGGACTCAGGTCTTGTCTGAACAAGGTCGTTACGCTGATTATCAATCAGCTGGGGCGTGCTGTGGTTTAGGCAGTTTGGGTAAAACCACTCCTTTTCATTTTATTTACCTCCAGTAGGAACCACTTGAAATGAAAGCTAATAGGCCATCATTATACTTCAGAAAAAGTGTTTTTATACAAACAGCTGAAATTCACACTTCTAACTAGTCCGATGCAGGTTTGTTGTGCAGGTAGGGTGTAAGCTGATGGCTAGCTGTTTTCCGGAGTTGGGAGCCAAAACGCCTTCCAATAAGCACGGTATTTTCTCTAATACACAGTCCTGGTCGAGACCTGCCCTGTCACTACATTCCGCTTCATCCCTGGAAGTAGTGCAGAGTCTCTTCAGCACAGGGAAGTACACCCAGACACAAGGATAACCTCGGGGAGAGACACCTCTGGCAATCCCTTGGCGAAGTGGGAGGCAAAGAACACGCTTGTTTCCTTTGTCGGGTTTGGCATAAAGGTGATATGAGAATAAGATTTGCCTTTTTATAGAAAATATGAGAAAAGGTTGGTATGTTGGAGACAGGGTTGCTTTGACTGATGATTTTAATATTGCCACTTATTCTGGGCTTCTAAACTCCAGAATTACATTTTTAAAAAAATCCATGTCTCTTTCTCCAGTGACTCAAAGCCCCTGAGTTTATGATCAGGGTAGATTTTTTAATATTTTAATATTAAAACTAATAAATCCTGCCTGTTAGATCTTCCAAGACTGCTCAGGTAGTTTGCTCCCCCCCCCCCCCCAGCCTTGATGCAAAACACTATGTAAAGATAAACCCTTCTGCTTTCATGCGGTTCCATGAAGACACTCAAAACTGCTCTAGAGAAGATGCTGCTAAGGAGCACGTCCAGGCACCGGCCACGTCCCCACCAGCATCCCTGTGCACCCTCTGCATCAGCACTGCCAACTGGGGCTTCTGCTTGCTCAACTTTACCGGCCGATATTTCCAAGTGCAGTCAGTAATGTTCCTCACGGGGAACACAGTAAAAAAATGTTTCACCTGCGTTTTGCAATCGCCTTATCTCTGCTCCTCCCCGGCAGCCCATGTGTGTGGCTGGAAGATGATAGTATTCTTCCCGGCTCTGCCCACGGAGCAGGGTCCGTCACGCGGAGGCGGCTGGTGTGCCCGGAGCAGGACAGAGCAACACAGAAGCTGCTTCCAGCTGTTGGTGTAGGACAGCTGTGGTGGGGGTTGCGTTTTGGGTGAAATTTTGATAATATGGGGAAAAAAGCGTTTCAGAGGCTAAGACTGATGATGTGGCACCGAGCACAGGATTTATTTAGTGTGGCAATACTGATGTGCGGCAATACTATGGTTCCTCATAGGTCTTCTGAATAGCGGAGGAGAGGGGTAAGAGCGTGTATTATGTTAGATCAATACTGACTGCAATAAAAAAAAAGACCAAAGCAAAAATGACTAAACTGAATTTTAGTTTAATTTATTAAGAAAAAAAGGAGTCTAGAGGACGCAAGGCATACACTGCTACTTGCCTGTAGTTGCTGAATCACATCCTGCTCTATCCAGAAGTAACTACTTATTGGCATCTAAGTGCTGTTGAGTCACCTCTGCAATATGAACCGGTGATTTACATTCATCCATCGGAAAAGTATCTCTGTTTAATAATAAAATAAGAGTCATTAAAAATAACACTTTTGCATGGGACCGCCCCAGAAGAAAAATCTCTGGGCCGGGGTTAAGATTTCCATTGGCAACAGGCAGGGAAGAGTTTGTGAGGAACCTGCCCCACGTAGGTGCTGGGAGAAGGTGCGGCGGTCACAAATTCCCGCTGGCAGCGGTGGGCAGACACGCGGGCAGGAGCCCGGCGCTGGAGGCGCGGGAGCTGCAGCTCCCTCCTTTTTTGCTGTTGCGTGGTGCCGAAACCTGAAGCGGAGCCCGGGGAGCGGACTCCTACAACTACCGGCAGAGCGACTTGCCAGCACCGTGCCCGAAACACCGCGACCGTGTTTTCTGGTGTGCGTGCCCTCCTCTTGCAGAGAATCGGCCCTTTGTCTCCACAACGCCTTTCTCCTTTCCTTTTCTTTCTGAAGTTTTCAGTTGGCGACTAGGAAGGCGGAGGGCGAGGGGGGAGCAGCCTGGGAAGATGAAGCAGCTCATGCAAAGAAAGCTGCTGAATAGGCAAATTGTTTTATCTGGATGGGGTTTGTGTTCCCGACTCCGTGTTGCAAGGGAAGGTACAGTGGAAACAGTGTTCTGGCTCACGCGCTCCTGCTCCAGCCAGGAGATCCCTCTTTCTCCCGGCGCTCAAAAACTCTGAGCGGGTGTTATCTTTTTCCTCCTCCCCCTAAAGAAATCCATTCACTGCCGATGGCATTTCTAGTTAGTAACGGCCCTGTTTACACACTGTAAAAAATGCGAACTAGTCTCAGGGATTCTGCAGCTCTGTGCGCCCCCGCAAAGTGGTATTTCCTATGGCAGTTGTCTCCAAAAAGATCCAGTGTTTCCAACTTCATTTGCTTAACAGTCCGGAAAGAAAACTGCAAAGTTGAGGATAAATCATCTGCGTGAGCTTTAGAAGGACAGTTGAAAGCCCAGGCTCGGAGCGGGGGTCCCGACTTGCTCTGAATCTTCTCCTGCTTCTCTTCTTCCCTCGAAAAAACTTTCGGAATAGCTGAGGCTCTGGTGGTCGCTTCGGTAGCCCGTGTAATCCCAGGCTCCAACATCAGATGTGTTGGTAGTCTTTGAAACAGAGAGGCGGTGGCATCTGTATTGTTAAAGGTCATCGGGCATCTGGTACGAGCTGAAGGGACTTTGTGCTGCGAAGGCCAAAGAGCAAAAAGGACGTATACATTTTTAAAAGAAGAAAATTTAGTGCCTCAGCTTCAACACTGCGGGGAGGGACAGGAAGGGGGGATGTGTGTGTCCAGGCAAAAAAAATCCTGATGAAATAAGTCCTGTTGATTCAGGGCCTGTGAAAGGAGAATTCCTCATCTGATGCGACTCTTGTATTTGTTTTTTCCCCATCCTAAACTGTGTCAGTGAGACACTGAAATCCTCGTCAGCGGTGGGGGAGAGGAATGGGGCTGCTGGCTGCTTCTGGGCTGAAACCGTAATTTAAGAGTAAGGGGGGGCTTTCTGGCTGCCAGAAGTTTTCTGGCTTTTCATCTGAGAATCAAGTGCTAAGGCGTCCCCCTGCTCAAAGGTAGAAAAACAGTGAGCAGGACTCTCCCCAAACACAATGGCTCTATCTCGCTCTATTATGCCACAAAGGAGTGGCTTGCTTAATCTCCGAAATTAATAGAGCAGAGAGGAAACGGCTCTTAAAGAGATGTGTGTCTGCTTCCTTCCTGTGCCTAGCACGGGCAGCCTGGGGCTGTGAGGTAATGTCATTTCACATAACTAGAGGGCTCTTCTTATAAAGGACGATTACAGTAAGTGTAGCGAGTCTGGAATTTTTGACTTTTCAGTGTTTTTTTCTGCTACGGTGGTGGGGATTTTTGTTTAAAACCTGACATATTGTTTTGGTGCAAGATGATGCTGTGCGAGTTTGTCCCACATTTGATTTTCAAGAGATTTTATATATATATATTTATTTTTTTTTGTCTGCCTCTTGTTTAGTGACATCAGAGAGAAACCAGCCTGCTGCTCCGTTCCCTGCCACGCTTAATACAATAGTCTAAATGCATTTTGAGCCGTGTTCCTAGGAGAACGTCAGTTCAACCAGAATTAACGGAGTGTATTCTAGTAGAACAGCTCCTTTTTCACACTGTGTTGGCCCTTTATAGCAGTGTGTTACTCTTGGTGTGAAGCCAAATCGACTGATAAGCAATGGACTAGATTTTCCTGCACGTGGTTAAGGCTGCTTACATCTATCCAAACACTTTTAGCTTTAGGAAAAAGACCTAGCACTTAAAAAACGAAACCCCACCTAAATATTGTCGCTTTGGAGGGAGTGAGAGGAGAGAAGAAATAGGCTTGCCGAGAAGCCTCCAGGATTTTTTAATTGCTTCAGGGAGAAAGATGGGAAGACCGGGGAAGAGATACCATAGGGACCGGGGCTCCGGGGTACCGTGCTGCCTCCAGCCCCTTTGCCTTGGGAAGAGGGGGATGATGCTCAGCGTGTTTCAGGAGCTGACTTTAGTTGGACCGATGAAGCTTTGCTCTGCTTTCATTCCTTAACTTTTGTTAATAATTTATGTGTGATACTGCACAGCAGAAATTTCCCTCCAACGCTGCATTTTAAAGCAGTGTCTAGAGCAGCACAACATAATCCAGCCATGTTGTGTACCTTGTGCATTTATTAAAAAGAAAGGATGCACGAAGCGTTTGTTTTCTGAGTTACAATCGGGGGAATCTGTAATAAAATGACTGTCTATAAAACGCAGGACAGTTCGTTCCCTACTGGCAGCATGATGTATTTTACATATGAACAATAGTAGGTCGCTTTGCAGAAAACGCGTTTTTGATATAAAGATTATCAGTGCTGCCACCCCTCTTCCCTCATCTATTATTGGACTCACCGCAGCAAAATTGCCGAGCTCCAAGTGCTTTTTCAGCTTTCATTCAGCTGCATGATTTGTAATGACTGTGGTGAGCTGGGGAAAGGAGGAAGTTTAAATTTGGGCAGTTGTGCATCTATCCACAGTTAACGAGGCATCTAATTTCTCTGCAAATTCAATACAGCTTTACCACAGTCCTGGCTGTAGCTTCAAGTATGCTGTAGTATTTTTCAATTTGTTTCTGTACCTTTGCTGTTATCTGTGTGTGTTAAGCTCCATCTATTTCGGATTTTATTTATCTGAAAGATGAGATAAAGAACTGGCTTTGTATCAGGGCTGCTCGCTCACGGCCAGGGAGGCTCAGCAACCTTTTGACTGCCTGACTCCGCACTGCCCGTGTACGCTCCTAACCGGGTGCTGAAAAAGGCCAATATTCAGTGGAGATTGTATCGCTGCAGTGTCCTTTTCCTCTGGATGCATTTTCAGGAGCACCGCGGAGCTCCGTCCGTCTGTCTGAACCATCACTTTAAGGCCCTGCACCAGATCTCCCTTCCAAGCGCCGGTAAAGCATAGCTTCAGAGCTACTGCAAGCTCTTGGGGGCAGAGCCCATCTTTTCTTCTGGTTTTGGGCAGGTGTCTAGCACCGAGGGTTGTGACCCTGCCTGTCTTTCAAGGAATTACTGCGATTCACGTAATACTGACTAGGAACGGACGGCAGCACAGCACAAGGTGGGATGGCTACAGTCTAAAATAGAAGATGGCATAATGAAGTTCTCAGGCTAAATGCCAATGTACAATTAGCATTTAAGCTCTCCGTTAGTATTTGCCTGTTAATTGGGTGTCACCGTTTATATTGGTATAGTGTTTAGAGGTTGTTACAGCAATATTAACGTGATTGAAATGCGTTGCATGAAATTATAATATCCATCAAAGTTTTCTCCTGGTGGGGGCTTAGATCATCCAGCCCACAGCTGGGAATGGTATTACTTTACTTGTTCTATTCTAGACATCCAGACACATACGCAGCCCTCAGACTTACAAGAATGTGTCTGCAAAGCGAAATAATAAGCATATACTAGACAGTCCACAGGATTCTAAGGCTATTTAAATGGGAAGAAAAAGTTGGGGGCAGAGATGAGAAAGGAGGGAAATATATGGCTTGTAACGATACCCTCTTTCACCTTCCAGCTAGGACTTCTCAAACTGGATCAGGGCACTGGGCTTTCTCATCTTAAAGCCTGGTCCAAGTAGTCTGGAGCAGGTTGGATGGAGACGATTTCCATCACATCCTCTCTTTGGCCTTTTGTTTTTGTTTTTTTTTTTCCCCTAAATATTAATGCAGCTGCTTTCATGAATTTTGCTGTCAAGTTTCACCAACTTGCAAAAGGTTTCCCCTTCTGGCTGTTCTCCCAAAAAAGACGCGGCCCTGAGCTGCTGCTGTTGGGCTTCCTCTGTGGCCAGGGCCTTTCTGAAACCCCGCGAACGCCTGGGATGCTGTGTGTGCGGGGCCGCCCGTTCCTTATACGTGGCAATGCCTCCTGTTCCCATGCACTCGCTGTCTCTCCCTGGGGCTCCCGTGGTGCGGGGGCCCATGCGGCTGGCCTGTGGCAGCTCTGCCCGTTCATTTTCCCCAGCTCTGTTTCTCTCCCCCCTCACGACCAGCAGAGAGTTAGAGGGATGCTGGGGCTGGATGCAGGCTCTGGGGTCCTGCGCCGTACACCGCAGCAGTACCAGAAGGCAGGCAATTTGCATTTTAATAACTCCCTCATTATGTATTTGTCTGATCTTGTCAATATTTTGCATTTGTAAATTTTGCTGACTGCAGACGTTGTGGACTATCAAGTCGATAATTAGATTGCCTGATTTTAAACACTCCAGTTATAAATCAGAGCGGCCCATTTCTATAGCCCGGCGCTTTGGCTGGAAAGCAGCTGTCCTGTAGGTGGAAGGCAAAAGATTTGAGGAAAGCATTGCACGCAGATTTACTGTGGTTAGGAATTCCTTGATGAACGTACTTAAAAGGTGGAGGATCGATCCTTCTTCAGAAATAAAAATTATAGAAAATAAATCTTTATCCCAGGATGTAGCATCCCCTCGCTTGCCAAGTGAGCGTGGTTCTTCCCGCACCGAGCAGGAGTGCCACAGACTTCACCTTCACTTTATTCCACCTGTCTAACGAGGGTTTTTCTGATTCACCTAAAGCTTGAGCTAACAGCAAAAACATTAAATGCAAATTGCACCTTCAGGGCCCCCTTTGAATCGCAGGGCGCAGCTTGCACTGCAGTTGATGCTCGGTTTACCTCGATTGTTGTCTAAAGCCTTGGAATTATAAATGTTTGTGTTAGACACGTACTTTCTCTTTGTGTAGCCCAGTTCTTTGTATTGCACATGGGGTTTGAAACAAGTCAAGTGTGGTGAGTGCAGAAACAATAAAATCTCTTTATATGCACAGGTATGCGGAAGGCAAGAATAAGCACTGGTATTGTGATAAAAGATGTGCCGATCATTTCATTCTCAAAAGAGCCAACTGTGAGTAGGCACGCAGAGAAGTGCCCACTGAAATCAGCTGAAAAGTTCCCAGTTGTTTCAGCAGCCCAGGTGGGGTTATAAAGCAGAATAGGGGTTATTCTGCAATTAGAATATCACACAGGCAGATTTCAGAGAGGAAAAGACCAAGTTTGCTTTTATTTTAAAAAATAACTGAGATACCCAAACAGTTTTTGATCGAACAGTGTTTGATGCATGAGGCAGTGGAGAGCCCCCATGAGATCTGCAGCTGGCACTGGAATGTGGCAAAATGGGTCCTGGGAGAACATCTGCACAAAGGAGCACCCAGGAACTAGTGAGCATAGAAAAAGGCAAGTTTTGCTTCTTCAAATTTGTGTCGGGAACCCAGGGAAAATTGTGGGCAAAAGAGGGAGGCAAAGAAGCATTAGAGGTTGCATTATTTCTCTTACGGTAAGTAGCTTTTTGTACAGCATAGAAAGACAGCAGCTTTTCCTGGGATTGTTTGCTGTTCCTATGTGATTACTTGATGGTTCAGCTCGTTAATGGACCAGGTTGCTATTAAAAGTCTTTAGTTGTTTGACAGCCGTGTGCTTCAGAAGCTGGGAACATATTACGTGCCGGTGAAGGCCGCTGCTGCTTTCTCCTATGAGGATAAACATAAACACATTTTTAAGGGGTAACAAAAATTCCTCCTTGTTCTTGGATTACCCTTAGAGTTAAGCACAAACCATTAACAAGTAAAGGAAATGTACCTGAGGTTAATTCTCCTTCCCTCCCATTCAATCCATGAGCTTCTACACATTTTGGGGGGGGGGGGGGGGAAGTTCAACCTCTTTCAGAAACCCAAAACTAATGTGTGGCAATGAGAGAGCCAGACCGTGGTGATGCGAGAGCTGTCTAGGAATCCCATCGCAGCTCTATTTTTGTCATAATTAAATAGGCAGTCCCCATGAGCTGGTGGCTTTCAGGGTCGTTGTGCAAGAGGTGCCAGAGGTGCGTTCCCGGGCCGCCCCGCAAGCGGGAGATACGTATCGATGGGCAAAATCTCGTCTGGCACAACCGCTCGGTGAGCAAACACGGTGACGTGGGATCTGATGGGCTCGTGCTGCAGTTCTTGCCAGGAATCCCATTTTCTTCGCTGGGTTGAGGAGTCAGGCCTTGCGCTTTGCTGTCACGGCAGCTCGCTTGCAGGCAGCTCGACAAGCTCCTTCCCCGCAGTTGGGTTTCAGGTCCCACATTAGAAACGCTGTATTGTACATGAGCAAAGTTTATTTTCAGGGAGTTACTCATATTGACACTTCTGACTGAGTGTCTGTCTTGTTCCAGAACAGATTTCTCTTGCAAAGGTCAGGAAACACTGTGTAAGGGAAGACACAATCTGCTGCTGCAGAAGAAACTTCCTTAAATCAAAAGTCTACCCCAGCGTCACCCCGCTTCTCCCATGCGTTGTGTTTGGCGTCCTGCCTTGAATTACACAAAGTACTTCACATTGGGTTCATTATTGTGAGTTAATTCTTAATTGGTTGTGACCAAATATGAGACAGACTTGATTTTTCAAAAATGATCAGCAGTACAAATGGCACGATCTGGAAGATGCTGCGTGATCGATTACGGCCTGTAGATTCTCCAGTGATACGATGAGGCATATATTCTTGGCAGTAGATAGAAACTACAAAAAGGTAAGACAACTATTGTAAAAAGAAAGGGCTAATCCAGAAAGGAGAAGATTTATTTTTTTTTTTTTATATTGGAGGACTGATAAATTGTGGTACATTTTTCCTTTAGTGATACACTTGACATTTACCTTTCCCTGTTCATATATAATTAATGGGGAAACAAAAGGGGAAAATTGTATTTCAATTTAAGGTGTTTAAGAGGAAAAGAGGGGTAGTTTTATGAGAGAAATACATGCATATCTGATTCCACTTCCTTACTCCTTATGTTGTCATTTCCACCTGGATAAAATAAATATAAAATGCTGCCAGATTAGAAAAGTACTCTTTTAGATCCATTGTCCAAATGATTGCGCAAAGAAGCAAGGTGAAGGACTAGGTCTTTGTTGGTTTTCTGCCTTGGATTTTGTTAGTGGAAGCAAAATTAAGATGACTGTAAAAGGGAGAGGGAGAAATATAACAGCTGAAACCTCCTAACTCATGTGCTTAATCTTCGTACACCTTTTTTGTGCATCAGCACCTCTCACGTCTGTACAGAGCTCCAGGAATATCAGTTCTGTAACTGGCTTTACACTGGTACCAGGAGGAGTAAAAATCGGGCTGAGTTTTTTAATTTTTGTTCATCTTACAAAATTCATGCAGTTCAAAATGCGCAGTTGGTTTTAGATTTGAGTACCCATAGGTACGAAACAGGGTGTCACCCTTTTTCACTAAAAAAAAAATAATAATTAGGCAATGTGTTTGGCTTTTTATTTGGTTTTGACTCCAGATCTGACTCAAATGTTTGTGTAACAAAGTCTGCACGAAAAAGTGCAAGGTCAGGTCTTGGTGTGCTGCTCAGTTGTGGCAAGGAGGGAAGGGGAAGAATCGCCACCATACGCAAGGTTGACGTTTCCTGCCCATTTCCTATGTCATGTCTGGCAAATCTAGTGACTGAAGCACAGGAAACCAGGTACAGTTTCTTAGCAGCCCCCGCAAGCTACTTCAATAGGAAATAGGTTCGTTTTGAAGAACTGGAGCTTTCTTCTTCCAAAGCAACCACAGCGGTGGGATGAGGTGTACGGGGCTGGGTATGCGCTGTGCCACGGCGTGTGCCAGTGGCGCTGGTGGGCGCTAGGAGGGACTCTACTGAAAATGTGGTTCAGAAGTGGCATTAGCTCTCTGTTAGGAACTTGGGAATGGGAGACTCATGAAATGCATGTCGGTGCCCACGATGCACGCTGGAAATACTGTCAAGGGCCAAAGCTGAGCTGGCAGGAGCTTTGCATAGCGGTAAAGATGGAGGTGAGGGGTTGGAGCCATGGTAAGCGCTTGGAAGGGCTCGAGCTAGTCCAGCTGAAGAAGCTGCGTCCCTTTCTACAAAGCAGAACCTGACAGCCTCTGTGCCAATACGAAGTAAAATGGTTACCCTCAACCACGTTTTAGTGGCTAACTTGTCTCAATCGCCATTGCATTTGCCGTCAGTCAGTGCTTCTCTGCTGGAGGTCAGCAGCTCCCGCCTGCAGGGCTGTCACTGCGTAATACAGAGGACAGTCATCTCACCGTGCCTAAGACTGCCCTGTTCACCAGCACCGAATAAGCGAAGGGGAGTTTGTCTTGGTGCCATTCAGCTTGAGATTGCTGAGACTGCCTGGGCACAACGCGCACAATGTCCTGCTGAGGTCCCAGCGTGGCCCAGCATGGTGGGTCCCATTAACACAGCGCTCACCCGTGCTAATTAGTCCCTGAGCTAGCTCAGCGCAGCCTTGGCTTGGGGGTGTCTGAGCCCCAGGGAAGGAATACGCTCTGAAGTGATGAAGTGACCTCAAGCAGCTCTGTTGAAAAGAAGTGAACCTCACCTCTTTGGACTAGGGTTAAACTGGTGCTCCTTCAGTTCCCTTAACCCCCTGAAACTTGAAGGTGGACACAACACTGTGCTTAGTGACAGATCAGAGCAATTCCAGCAAATCCAAAGTTTTTTCCCCAGTTTGCAAGGTCCTCACAGCTCCCCAGTAACGCTCCGTAGTGCCATCCGACATGACAGTTGTTTCCTGATCGTTACAGCAGTTATATCCTCACTAGACCGTGTAACTGAAAGGGGAAGTTCCTCCCATTCTTTCCGAAAAAAAATGAAGAGCTACCCACCCTCCAGCTCTGTATTTTGGGAGATTTCATGTTCTTTCAAGTTTGCAAAGTTTGGTGGAATGGTCACGTGTGGCTCACCTGGGCAGCAACTCGCCATCGGCTGCTGTCTGGGCAACTCAGGTTCCTTCAGCCCCTTCTCCTCGAAGGTGGAGAGGGGCGTCCCCACACACGTCTGCTGGCGGCTGAAGCCCTTAGGGGAGGAATGGCTGTATTCTTGACAAATCCAGTGATTTGGTGATGCCTGTGATAAGTTAACACAGGAAAAAGAGTTTTACCTTCACTCTCCAACACTAGGAGAAAAGCATGTTCTGGGGCTTGAAAACTTTTAGGGGAAGTAGTGTAATTCTTGTGGGTAAACTGAAATGTCAGCACTAAAAGGCAACAACAGGGTTTTTTTCATCCTAAACTAGGTACCTACAGTTTAAGTGTTCTGACCTTTCAAGAATGTGTTTGCTCAACTCCAGACATCATGTATGTATTAGAAAATGGAAGGGTAATTTACTGTTGATGTTCGAAAGTATGCAGTGAGTCTTCCTGTAATATCGTTGTTTCTTAGTAAAGGCCAAGTCTTGCAACCCACGGTTTTCAGTTGAGAAGCCCTTAGCAGGATGAGGACCGTACCCTGGGATGTCAACCTCGCATCCTGGGTGGAGGGGAAGCCTCTACTCATTTTAAAACTCAGTCCTGTAAGAAAAGGCTCAGAAAAAAAAAAGTACCTGTGGTTTTCTTTTTTTTCCTGTTCTCCTTAACCTGATGCTCATGTTACATAATGCACACTTCGAATGAATAACTGTGATATTCTTGATTGAACACGTGCTATGCATAAAAGGAAAAAATAAGTCTGACCGAAAAAAAAAAAAAAAAAAAGAAGAAGAAAAACCGCAGCTGTGTATCGTAGAGCTGGTGCACAGTGCGTGCTGCTGCCTGGCCGCTGCCTCCTGTGCGTCTCAGCCTTGCGCTGGTGCTGCCGCAGAGCCAAGGGACACCCTTCGAGCCCTGATGCTCTTTCCCCAGTTCTCGCAGCGCCCAGACATACGGCCGTACCTGTGCTAGGGTAGAGGAAGCTAATGAACACAGTTTGTTTGGAAAGTCCCACTATCATTTAAAGGATTTTAATAAGAGTGTTTGACAGCACATAGTAATGGGAGAGGAGATTAGTGTAAATGGGGAAATGAGGAGCCCATTTGTGAAGCACTCACAAGGTCTAAGGTTTTCTAAGGGTTTTCAGGTTATCTTGTCCCCTTGAAGTTAAATTGGAGCCAAATGTCTAGGCTCATCTGCAAACCTCAGCTAAGGCACTTAATGAAAAAAGTAGTTCCTTTACATAATTCCCTTCCCTTCACCATTAACAGGATATATGGGATTCCATCAGTGCTTCCTCTGTAAATCAAGGTATCGGAGGCTATTGTCTTCATATGCAGCTCCAGCTCGGTGTGCAAAGCATTTCAGATTGAAGCTTCAAAGGTCAATCATCTGATTAATACTGCCATTCCCACGATGAGTTTTCTCTCTCTTTGTGGTAAACCTGTAGTTTTGAAACACCTCATACAGATGACTCCAAAAACGTTTCCTACGCACTCAGACCTGACTCAGCTGCTATGGTTGGGTGTTGGAACTGGTGGTGCTGCAGCCATTTTCAAAAGTTCCTCTAGGGAATGAAGGAGCAAGCTTGGGGCCATGCCCCAGCCATCCGGGAGACTTCCATGAGATAGTCCCACGATAGTCAGCAGTAAATGTCAAGCTTTTTTTCTTTCCCCCTCTACAGTGCATCTCCTTCTTAGAGTTTTACAAAGAGACCAGGACCACGTAAAGTATTCCCGAACCGAGCAGCACGCTTCATTCTGTGTATTCAAAACTACCTCCTCTGTTGTGACAGATAACTGCAGTCTGGCTACAAAATCTGTAACAGGGATTGGTAACCCTCCAGGATGATACTTGGCACTCAGGAGCTAACACATGTTTTTGTTACATGAGCATGAGTCTAATAAAATGGCTCACTGCTTTAAGATGCCTCTTTGTAAAAACAAGACGCAGTTGGATTTAGAAATTTTGATGATCTGGCAACTTCAATTATTAACTTCTCTTGCAGGGTTAAGCTTTGACCAGAAATTTGCCATGAACCCATGGGCACATCCTGCTAGGAAACAACGGGCAGAAATCCTTCACTGTCCTCCTTGATTTATCTGCACACTGCGAACTTGGAGCGTAGAGCTGTATTTTCCCTGGAGGAAGTCACGGCAACCTCCATCCCCTCTCCAGAGCAGAATGTTCTAATATTTTAACGTTTTAGTACTTTGATATAGTTCTGCTCTGCTCAAGGCACTGCATCTAAGGAAACTTTGGCAGGTCCTGAACTGGCCTGTTGGATAGGCTGCTTCCAGCGTGTTTTGGGCGGAAAATTGAATGTGGTGAAGAGCCCGAGCTATGTTAGCTATGCAGTGTCCTGTGGGATTGTTTGTGAACACAGCAGCTAAAGATAGAAGTGCACCACAGAGATGCTAAAAATACTGTCCAACTCTACGGTGGTTGTTTAGCATTTGGAGTGCTATAGTTGGCCTTACGCAGACAAAGGGAAGATGCAGTTTTGCAATTTGAATATGCAAATGAAATCCCGATCTTGCAAATGTGCAATCATATGCTCGAATCTAAAAAGACCGCTTGTATTCCTGAAGTTGAGCATTGGCAAGATTAAGAGTTTAATCAGTCAAATACGGTGTCATCAGAAGTCAGTGTGATTGCGTGGCAATGTGGAGACTTTCCTTCCAAAAACAACAAAAAAAAATTGCCTTGCGTGATTAAGATCACATTTTTACATTCCACATGTTGATACGTGGACCCGTGTTGTCTGATAAATCATCTCGTATTAACACAGTAGGTTGCAAACAGTTTCTTCTTTACATTTATATGCATGATTTAGTAAACAGTATTTTAATATCAGTGGGAACACGTGCTATGCTTCATAGCTTTCAACTGTGTGACCTTTAAAGGCAGAACAAAGGCTTAGAAATTAGAGTTTACATAAAACTGAGAAGTGTAGAAAGCTTGAAAGGCTGTGTAATTCACTTCTGAAGCAAGAACACCATTTTCTCTAACATTGTTTGCACAAGTCAGCATTTATGTTGTCAATTTGCAGTGATGAATGTGTGATTAACATTGCTTCTGCGACAGAGGGGAACTGGTATCTATAGCAAGTCAAGAGGTTCTCTGGTTAAAACACGAGTAACTTAAGAATTGTGCTTTCTGCTGGAGAGAATTTCTCCGAATCCTGTGTATTTTTAATCCACTCCTTTAGTTAATAATAATGAAAGAGCAAAGAGTGAAATCCCATCCCTGCTGAAGTCAGTGTCCCCAAATATTTATTTCATTGAATTTCAAGGGCTTTGTACAGGGTGAGGGCTTCAAGGGCGGGGTGACGGTCTGTGCTTGGTTTGGGGGTGTGGGTACCACTGTTGTGCAGAATGCCTTTAGGGGTCGCTGGGTAAGCCACAGACGCTGTTCAAAGAGTGTGCGTTGCAGGAGCCGGAGCTGCGTGCTGGTCCGGTCGTCTCGCTGGTCCAGGGAGGGAGCCTGCGAATAACATGTTGCCAGTGAACCGTGTTCCTATCCCAGTTAATGCATGCTGAGAATAGTGGAGTTGCCGGGTAGGGAAAGATGAAAGCAGTAGGATAAAAATGAAGTAGGCAGAAACAAAATAAGTATTCACCATCAGACTCTCCTGCTTTACAAAATATCCCTGCTCCTGGCTGTATAAAGACCTCTCTCTACACCCAGGTTCAGTGAGAGACTCACTAGATTTCGTGATCTTTCTACTCTAAGTGAGGCTTGGGTTTATGGTTCTGTATCAATCCATACCCTGTTTATTGTTTCATTTTGGGGAAGGCAGAGGGCCGCCCAGGAGGCTATCAAAGGCCGTCGTGAATGGGCAGGAGAGGAGCCGTTCGGGACGTCTTCTTTCCTTGCCCGCTTGTTCCATCTTTTCTAGAGTTGTGCTCCAGTTTCTGATATCACTTAGGAGAAACTTCAAACCACTCTTTGAAATGTTTTCTCCCCCGCTGAGCCCAGGGAAGAGCTGTGGGTGCAGCAACGCCTCGCTTTCCAATGCAGAAGGTGAGCAGGCGGCCACGGGGCAGCCAGCCGGAAGCCACAGCGCGTTAGCGTGCCGGAGCGGCCCCGCAGGTGAGGTTGCACCTATTTATTCATTGGGAGAGTAAGGGTGAGTACCTCAGCTGTTGAAACATAAATGCCTCTTCTTCAGATCGAAATCCCATTGTTTCTTGCCGCTCTGAGAATTTGAGAACTTTTTAGCCCCAGGTTTGACCTAATTGAAGGCTTTGCCTCCGGGCTGTTCGCTCCTCAACTGTACCTTTTGACAAAAGGGAACCTGTAGTTTGATAAAACCGTGGGAGTAAGTCTTCTGGGATTTAAAAAAATAACGCAATACGTAGCAGCAAAAAAAGTGTCAGACTGGGTTTTATCTGGTTACCTAGTAAATGGTAAACCTACTTCACAATTTAGGAACGCATACAGCCTGTTTCTTATTCTTAGCTCCCGTTACCTTGTGGGCATTGCAGAACTGTGCCGGTGGTAGGGGCTGAAACAGAAGAGCGAAAAGGATCTTTCAAATCCCGGTAGACCGAAGTAGGAAAAACATCACTTTTTGCTCAGTGGAGAGGATCTGCAATTCTCCAGCCTAGCTGTTGCCGTGAGAAATTAATGTAGTCTACAAAATTACTGCAAAGTGTTCCATAGGACTTTGAAATTAATGGACTATAAAAAAAGATATAAAACAATACTGCTGGTATTAAAACTGAGGTAAGATGAGGTAATACTGATGGAAAGGCGTTGAGTCTAAGGCTGATCTTGATTTACAGCCAGATATGAAAGAACTGCTCCTGTACTACAGCCTAAAAACCGAGAGGCAGAGAACTTGTTCTGTCTTCAGCTGTCTAGTTAATAACACTTGTCATTAAATGGAATGTGGAAGTTACAGCCAAACAATATGCGTGACGTGATTGCTGCAAGTCTTCAGATGACTAATTAAGAGGCATCTGTACCGAGATCTCCTGCTAGCAGTACAACGCAGGAGCAAGCAGTAGTCCTGTTCCTCCAGATCCATTTGTCAACAGCAATCTTTCCCCTGGAAAAATTTCCATTTTAACAGTGCCGTTAATACCGAAAGCAGATGAATTACTAAGGAAAGACAAGATGGGAAGGCTCTGAACATTTGTTTTGATAGGGCAGATCTCTGTTGGTGCCTTTTAAGTGAGATTGGTAATTCTGTCTGACCTGAAAAGGAGCAAAGCTACTGGTTTAGGGTTTTTTTTTCTTTTTTCTTTTCTTTACAATGAATGTTACTTGGTCTCTTACCTGTGGCTGGCTTGTGCAGGAGAGTAAAATAGGTATATTCTTGGCTATGTTTTCTTTCTCCTTGGAACTGATCCTATGTTGTTATCTTCACACAGATATTAGTGATGTAGCCTGTAATTTCACAGAAGGGTAGTCAGGAAAACCTTGTTCACAAACTTGCTGCTGTGTAGTCTGTAAGGTGTTCCGGTTTAATGCAGGATGTGCATCAGATATATTTCTGTCATTAAGACCGTAACTGCATTCACACAAATCGGTATGGGAAAATCATAATCGTAGTATTTCCTTCCCTTTAAGTTTTGGTTAAGGTTTAGAGAAAAGAAGAAAAGCTAAAACCTTAGGCTCTTGGTAGTCCAGGCTGAATTTCCTGTTAGTTTCTGTGGTTTAAGCTTATTGTAAGATCACATCTTTCCGGTTTTGTACAGTAATGATGTTTTGGATTTTTGTGCTTACCAGCAAAACGATGCCGTTCTGCGTATTTGCAGGCAGGATTACTTCCTATGCTGCATGGTGACTTGGGGAAGAAGGCCACGTAGACAAAAGAAAGGGCCAGGTCGGCAGTCACCATTTAAAAGTTCACATATATTCAACAGTCAGACAAGAGACCTGTTGTACTGCGGCGATGCAACAGGGAAGGGGAATTGATCGTAGCTCTGGAGCGAGAGTGCACGCCAGCGAAACCTCTTGTGGTGGGCTCTGGTGAGGTACAGGAGGTGTGATGGCCAGCCCAGCTCTAGCTGATGGAGCAACTGCCCTGTTAGTTCCTATCTATATTTTAGCATTCACAACAGGGAGCGTTGCCACCTTTTTAAGGGAAAGCACACACTTTGTTTTCTTCTTTCGCTTTTAACGCAGCTTGAGGTTCCTGATTTGCCAAGGGAATAACTGGAGAAGATCTCAATGAGTGGTGACAGTAATGGGGCAAAGGATCACAGCCAACTGATGTTTGCTGTACTGAGGGGAGAGCAAATCCTACAAATGTAGCAGCGGTTTTTAGGAGGTGTTTTACATGTGCATAGTCTAAATAACAACTTCCAATCTGTGTTAATATGCTTGTTTTAAAGATGGCAGATTTCATATTTCCACTGTAAATTATAAATTGGGAAAAGCTGTAGTTCCAGGTAAACGTAATCCACATAATGCATGCAAGCTAGCTAATGACCAATGTCCTTTCGTGGTTAAAATGACTGCTTACATGCCCGGTTCCTCTTCCTACATCCTCCCTTCCAGTTGCCTATTTCCATGACTGTGATGAATAGAAGGAAATCCACCCTGTGAATTTTCCCTCGTCGTAATCCTTTCTCCTCTACCACACCTCATTACGAACTGATCTGCCACATTTCCAGCCTACAAATACCCAACAGACCCAAAAAGCAGACTTTATTCTGGTACTCCTTAGCTGAGAAGTTAGGGTATTGCTATTTTTAAGCATAGCGAAGCACATCTCTGGTAGCTTGGAATCACAATGTGATCTCTTTCCCGACAATGTGAAATGACAACTTTGCGTCCATCCATGCTGAAATCGCTTGAAATCAGAAGGGTCAAACAGCCTAAAGCTGTAGGAAGAATGTGATTTTAGCTTATGTTTAATCTTAATATGGAGAAAGTGGATCGTAGTTTTAATTGCTTGAGCCTCCTTGAGTTCTCCTTGTAGCCTGAGATGTGACATTGCTAAAGTGTAGTTTATGATCCTTCTAGTCATGGACTGCTTTGGCTACTCACTCACTGGTCAGCAGGAGGCATTTTTTCTTGGAGTCAGATGTACAATGTGAGTTTCTGGTACCCAACTGCAGCCAGCATGCACAAATGGAAACTTGCAGATGTGCTGAACGCAGTTAATGCGGTGCCAGGTTCTGCTGGAGTTAAATGGGATCTTTGCCCGTGAGCATTTGGGTTTTGTTGCTCGTGTGCAAGCCAGCCTGCTACCGAGGGCAGCCCGTCTGATAGTTTAAGCAGGGTTGCAAGTAACTGCTGCCGTTTAAAAGGTACTGTTATATCAGATCCACTTTCCAGCCTTCAAACACACAGTCGAATTCTCAACTTTCTTCATTAAGTGTCCTCAAAGATTAGTGGGTCATTAAAATCTATCTAGAGTGTGGATAAATGAGTGACAGAGAGCACAAACCTTTCCAAATTGTGTATTTAAGGCGCAGGAGAAAAACTTGTGAAGTTTTCTTGTTTTATATGGAAAATTGCCAGTTCCATTTTCTCATTACATGACTGTTTTTGTCAGAACAGATAGAAACATTTTGGGCTGATGGGCAGATAGCTCTCGCTGAAGCTTGTTGAAGCCACAGAGACTGAAGTCTTGATCACTGAATGCTGCAAAGAGTTTGCCTCTGGCAAATACATGCTTCCAGTTTTGGCAGTGCCTAGTGTTTGAAAGAGACAGAGAGTGATAGATTCTCTGGCCAGTTCAGCGGAGCAAACCTTAGACTCAGGTTTTATACTTTGCAGAGGGGAAAAAAACAGTTTGCAATATACTTTGAAAAATAACGGGAAAAAAGACTTAGGCTGCTACGATGCTCAGCCCTTCCACCAAAATATTTAACATGCTCTCTGTCAAAATAATTCAGATACGCCAGATCTTAGCAGCCTGTTGGTGACCTGGGTTCCCCAGGTTTCTGAGGCACCCGCTTTCTTGCTCTGAAAGGCTTTGCGCAAAGCTGCCACCGCACAAATCCCAGTATCTGTGGTGAGACTAAAATATTCCTCACTTGCCCTATCTTCCTTTTGCCATCATTCCTCTCTTTTCTTCAGTTAAACAAACAGAAAAGCCTGGGCTTTCCCAAGAGTTACAAGGGTTTTGAGATTCCCAGTGAGAGAAGGTTATCTGACTCCCGTTCTGGACATCCCAGTCATGGATCCATCGACTTCATGCTGTTAAATCAAGAGAGTCTCCAGCAATGGTGGTGCGTGCTGGAGGCAGGGGGAGGTGGACTAGCCGCCGAAGGAGAAGGCGGCGCAGCCTCTACAGACACGGGTTCAAAACGGCAGTGTCCCGTCGGGCTGGGTTCTCGCTTGACGAAGCTGCGTAGGTGTGGGAATCGCTGCTGTAGGTCGCATCTCTCAATGGCAGTGAGTGGGGTGGGGTGGTTGCAGATCAATAATCAGCACCCTGCGGTTGCTGTAAATCAAGGCTTGAATCTCTGACAGGCTGCAGAAGCCAGGAAGAGGCACAGAAATACCTCGCCTAACGTTTTTCCTCTCTCTCATTTCTGCGTTACGTTGACCTAAATAGGAATCTCTGGTTAGACCGGGCTTCTTTCTGGAGGAAGGGGCATCGTTGCAAGGCTGGAGAAAGGAGGCTGTCCCGAGCGGGCCGCGGTGGCTCTTTCTCCTCAGAGACAGTGCAGGCCAAGGAGCAAGTGACGGGGGCAGAACTAAGGGGGGCTGGCGGCAGGGCCGTGGGGCAGCCTGGCTCACGCAGAGAGCCGGGGTGGCAGCTGAGGACAGCCGATGTGTTAACGAAAGGAGGAAGGCTGAGTGACAGCGAGGCGGGGAGCCACTCCAGAGATGCCCGTTCGGTCGGTTATTGAAATCCAACGGAACCACCACGGTGTACGTTTATTGACAATTTGATCTCTCTGCTTCAGTTTCTGCCACTTCCATCCTTCCTTTCTCCCTTTGTTGGGAAACAGTGAGTTACTCCAGGCCAGCACCACCTCCTGAGTCTGGAAAGTGCCTGACACCAAAAGTCACCCGAGCGGGCGACTTCAGAGAGCTCCGTCTAGCAGAGGGCGCAGCCCGGGACTGGTTTTGCTTCCCGAGTCCGCCTTTTCTGCCTTGCACAAGAGGAGCCTGCGGAGCACTCTGCCCACACGGAGGGAATCGGTTCTGTGCGAAGAGGTAGCGTGTGACAAATTAGATGTTTGTCACCACAGCTGAATAGCTTCCTCGGACGGAGCAGGGTAAACAGTTATTATTTATTCTTGTTGTACTGCCATTGCGAGCAAGCAGCGCTGCTTGTTTGTAACTTGGGTCCTTCCCAGAAAGACAGCCGGTTGGTTTTGAGAGGACAGTAGCGCTGGGATCATTGCACTCCCACTTCTAAAAGCAATCCTGAGGTAACGCAGAACTCATAATCGGATATTCCCCGAATCGGAGGGCCTGCCTTTGTTTCCCAGTTATTCCCAAACAGAAGTTACCCTGTGCATGCTACTGCATTTTAAGGAATTTTGACAAGGTCGCCAGAGCCCCTTTGCTGCTTGTCTGCTTCATCCTTGCTTGCACATACGAGTGGAGCTTTCCCATACTTAGCCACAGAGAGCCTCCAGCCAGCTTACGTGTGTCTGTGGGTGATTATGTGTTTCTAAAATATTTCTATTTGCTTCTCAGGTATACTATACTAATAAATATATATACACTAATATATATATACTAATCAGCAGAGAAAGGGTAAGAACATATTTTGATGCTTTCCTCGTTTCTCTTGATTTTGTCAAATAGCATGAGCCCTCTCGAAGAAGAGGAGAGTTGGAATAAATCAACTCCTTCCTGGGGAATCCAGGGTCAGATGGAGGAAATAGGCAGTAAAAATGTTTTTAGTAAGGGAAGAGTCTAGAAAAGGACAGATGGGCTTTAAAGAGATGGTCTTGAGGCATCTGAGAGTACTGGATGAATGATCTGCGACAAGCAGCTTCTTGAATTAGGGAGGTCAGGAGCTCCTGGTCCTGAAAGTTGTAGTCCCCCGGTGATGATCTCCCGCTGCAGTTGTTGTTGGCATGTCCGAACCAGCCAGCGTCCCCGTAAAACAGAACTGCATTACTGTCCCCTGCAGCGGTCGGGGCTGCCACAGTGGCACGTTCGTGGAGAGCAGTCGCTGGGAGCTGGGGAGATAAACGCCGGCTCCTCGCAGACAGCACCAGCACAGCGCGTGCTGCGTGGGAGCAACAGCCGCCTGTGCTTCAGTGGGGAATACTGGAGCAAACCTCTCAGCTAGCCCAAGGAGGCATTCCTGTGCGTGCCTGATACTTCGTACCTAAGTCCCTGGTGAAATACTGTCGTCTATTTTTTTCATTTGTGATGTGCTTGAAGCAGAGGGCTGATGATCCCCAGGCGTCCCTTCTAACCGAAATTATCCTATGATTTGTTTAGTTGCTTTAAGGACGGTATCTTTCTTTCTCAAATTTGGGGCTGAACTCAAATCTATTTTAAGCAAAAGCAATGCTACTAAATTGTGTGGAGCTATACCTGCCTGCACTGGGGGAAACTGGTCTTTCAGATTTTGTGGTCCTTGTGCAAATATTCACCTGGGAAACAGGAGTCTTGCTTTTCAAGAGAACGTGACACCCAGCTAATTTCACTGCCTGTCTTACAGCCAGGCTTCTCACCAGGGCTAAGCAACAGCATCCTATTTAAAAATCCTGTCCCAGTTTTGGAATGCCCATGCCATCTGAAAGCTATGGCCTTATTTTATCTGCTTATCTCTAGTAATAGTCTTGGGGAAAAGGAGTTTTGTTTTCCCATCACATTTACTCCCCAGTGCAACAGTTAAAAAACTGTTTTTCAAAGTGTGTAGAAAGCCCAAATTTTTCCCCAGTAACTCAGCGCATAGGAATGTCCTATGGCAAAAGAAGCACTGGCAAGGACATGCATGCCAGCATGTCAGCTGGCCAAGGATGGGAGATCCCCCACCACTTCCTGCCTGAAGGTTCCCAGGGTGCAACTTGGGAACACGCCGTGTTTATTTTGGATGTGTGAAGCCCCTGTAAAGATTCTCTGTACATGTCTGGGTTTAAATATATGTAGTTATGCTCTACCAACATGTTTCAGCCTACACAGAGCAACATCTGTTGAAACATGCAACTCTGGCTTAGTTTTAGCAAAGAAAATGAAGGAAAACAATTTCATCCATCATTAGACCAACACTTGGGAGAAGATTTAGGCCTTGTTCCATTTCCTAAAGCGAAGCGAATTTTGGCCTCATCAGCCCAGAGGAATAATCAAATCGCTGATGCTTCAGCTGTCTCTGGCTGTGATGTGAAGGCGGTCTCTCGCAGAGCAACGACCCAAACCACGTGTAGCACTGCTGACCGAAGAGGGCTGTCACGTAACCCATGAATGGTGCTCTGAAAGCGACTCTCCCCGTTCAGCGTCGGTTCTCACTTGCCGGAGGTTTTCGAGTGCAACCCACGTTAAAGCAATGCAACCGGAGGTCGCAGGAGAGAAGCACTGACTGCTGGAGTGAGGGGTGACCCTTAGAGGGTAAGGGGAAAATATCCATGTAAAAAGGTCTCTTTGCCACAATGCCATTCGAAACTGCTGTGTCTGCTGACGGAGGTAGGTGAACTCCTCCTAAAACCTGATCAGCAGCTCTCCACGGTACGCAGACCTGCTTTGCCATCTGCCATTGATGATCGCGTGCAATTGACTTGTATCTTCTCACTCTCCTCCAAATGTCTGTGTGAGCTGGATATGAGCGTGGCAATGTCCGATACTAATCCTAAACTGCATGTATAGCCTAAGCAACTGTAGGCACAAATCTGCAATCTTCTCTCTGCCCACCAATTTAGAAATAAGTGGTGAGAGAACACTCGTCTGCCTCCAGCTGAGTGAGCCACGGGGCAGCTCTCCCATGTTCCCAGGTCAGAACATGCGTGTTTGTGGTCAATTGCCTGAAGGTAGGCTGAATTTAGGGCTGGGCATTGGCCGTTTCCACAGTGACCTTCATGTGCACATGGCAGAAGGAGCCACACAAGGTGTGCCCACCTTGTGCCCTGCGGCCTCCCCTCCTCACACCCTATGGTGATCGTCCTGTGACGCTGTTGTGTGAGAGCACCAAGGTGGCTGGCCATTGTGTTTGCGACTCTCAGGCAAAACTGTGATGTGCTTAATAATTAGTGTAAAATTTAGAAGTTGGTCATACCCGTCACGGCCCTAGAGCGGGTCTGGTTACACTGGGGTTGGGTGGTGGGGCTTTTCTGGTGATACGACCTGTTATTAGATGTGATTTTTTTTCCGTGGTAGTAGATGACTGGCAGCTGTAGGCCAGGGCTGGGGGAGGCTTTACTGTGAGCCGGCTTAGAGGAACAGTGACTTTCTATGGTTTTCCCACTGCTGATTAGATCCTTTTCTAAATGCTGCCTCCCTCTATTCATAAACAGGGCCATAACGCTTATTTCCCTTAACTTGAAGCAGCAATGTTAATGTCTGATTAATCCTATGACATACAGGTCATGCTTGTTAAAATTGAAAGCCACAGATGATTATATTTGGAAGAGATTGCCGGATCATGCTGAATTAGTATTAGAAGCATTGTTTTCAGTTTCACTTTCTTTATATCTATAAGGCAGGTTTTTTTCCCGAAGATTCGTGGATTTACAACGCTACCATTTCTTGTAGATCAAGATATTTATATAATTGTATTTTGTAAACACTTCAGTTTTTATGAATGAGTTGCAATCCTTCAAAAGAACAAAGCCCATACTGCCTTAGACTTAGAAGAATAAACAAAAAATAAGAGGTTTAGCTGTTATTTACTGGTTTCTGAAATCTGAAACAACTGTGATTAGGAAGCTTGAAAGTCTGTTTAGGTAGATAGTTGAGAATTTGTTTTGTTTTGGTTTGTTTAGAAAGTATGCCAGTTATTTCAGAAGTTCTGCCTATAAAGGATGTAAAACAATTTAGTTGTCTCAGGTCTGAATTTAATCCGAGCCACTGGCAGAAGGTCACTAGATTCAGTCCAGGGTTTCGTTCAGTTCTGCCATTGTTGAGACCTAAAAAATGTTACCATAAAAATGCTGGCATGTTTGTTATTCGGGGAGTATAATGTCTTAATTGAAATGGTACCAGAAACTATTTAAAAAACTTCTATTACAGTTCACATGACAGACAGTCTTTTATAGCTTTAACATCTGTTTTAAGGTCAACATGTGAGATTTAGCCTTTGTCTGACTATAACTCTTTTGATTTCAGTGAAGTTGCACCCACTTAAATCCTGATTGAATTTGCCTCGCATGATTGGTTTTTTTAATTGTATGATTTAATTTTCTTTATCTCCAACCCAGTGTTACAGTATGGGGCTTCAGAGCATGTTAGAATAAGGTCAATAACGGATCCTTTCTTCTTCCTTTTTTATTTTCCCAGTTACAGGGATCAATTAAAAGAAAACTGGAAGATGATAGCTCTCCTGCCTCCAGTGGCGTGCCTGATGTCATTTTCCCAAATGACAGTAAAAGACTTTGTCTTGATGACGTAAACCTTGCCATGGGCCAAGGTGCCAATCCCAATGTGGCGTGTCCAGAAATGCAAAGTTCCCCATTCTCCACCAGTCACAGCGCTTCTTCCCTGGGCGTCGCAGGTCATCCAGTGCTCCTTGAAAACAATCACATGAATGGCGGTGGCATTGGTTCCCCGTTTTCAGTGCCACCCAACGCGGAAATAAATCAGAAGGGGTCAATAGGAGGACAAAACAATAGCATTGTCCACTATGATGAGAAAGGAAACAGCTTACAGTCTGTGGACCAAGAGCTGCAAGATCTCTTGGAAGAGCTGACGAAAATGCCCGATCCTTCTCCCAATGACCTGGACCTGGAGAAGATTTTGTGCAGCAAGGCTGAAGAGCCACTTGGGCTGAGTCACTCTCAACCGAGCATAAGTACCACTCCAAAGTCCTCCCCACAGACTTCCCACTTGGAGAACCACGTTGCTAACAAAGATTTTTCTCCAGGCTGCAATCCAACGAGCGGAGGATCTCCTCAGATGAGACCGTCATCTGCTGGAGCTAACTTCCAAGTTCCTCCCTCAAACAAACCTGCTGCATCGCCCATCTCCACAGCAGCTCAGAGCAAGAACCAGCCACCACCTATGCTTCCAGTACCCCTACCCAACATACCTGGCTCCAACTGGCACGCGCAGCAGCTAAAGCAGCTGGCAGCTAGCAAGCAAGTGTCTTCTACTAAGCAACAAGTACAGGCTCCCAGCTGGCCAACTATGTCTCCTCCTGGTCTCTCTCCGCCTTACAGGGCAGGATCATCCCCACACCATCAACCTTTCAGTCCTCAAAACGTTATGGTGTCTGGCATGCCTGCTAATAATTTACCAGGAAACAACATTCAGAGTCCTCAAAACACCCTGCTTTCAAGCATGACTTCCAGCAGCACCCCATCCAATGGGCCCTCTCCTCCTTACGGGTCTGAGAAGCTCTCCAGCCCGGCTCTGAACCAGCAGCCCTTCAGCCCGCAGAGCTCCATGCTGCCCACCCTGACGGCAGCCAGCTTACCAGCCAACAACATTAAAAGTCCACAGAACAACTTGGTTGCCAACATGGCCTCCACAAATACTGGACCTTCTCCACCGTACAGGCCAGAAAAGCTGTCGAGCCCAGCTCTGCATCAGCAGCCCTTCAGTCCTCAAGGTACATTAATCTCTAACATCACTCCCACCAGCAATCCCACAAGTATGCAGAGCTCACTTTTTAAATCAATGACTACAAACCAGTCCAAAAATATGAACATAATTATGCAACAGCCATCCGGTAGCTTACAGCCAGGTCTGGTGAGCGAGAGCCCCGTTAGCCAAGACCAGTTTTCTTTCAATAACACCAAACCACTGTCTCACTTTGCCTCAGAGTCAGCTACTCAAAAGATGTCGCCTCTGACAGCAGGACAAGGGCAGCAGTCCCTCATTCACTATCTCCAGCAGCAGCAGCAGCAGCAGCAGCAGCAGCAGTCCCCAGCCGCGCAGCAGTCCCCGCAGGCCAACAACAGCCAGTTTCTCCAGCAGCAGTTTCGACAGCTGATACAGCCGCATCGGATGCAGAGACACATGCAGCCGGCCACGTTGCCATCTCAAAGCAGACAGGTGAGAACATCTCTTCTGTCTTATAGGGCTTATGTGAAAATATTGAGTCATTTATTTTCTCGTTTTTACTTTCCTTTGTGTTTCAAATGCGACGTCGCTAAACTTCTGGGGTGTGCACAGTGCGCAGGTGGACAAGGCAATAAGAGCATTCTGGCGTTATCAGAGTAACTTTATTTATTTCTTCAGTTGAAGTGCACTGTAATTCCACCATGCATTGTCTCTTCTAGGCCAGTGGAGCACTTTGTGCTATTAGGCAAAACGCATTTCATACCACTAAAATAAATCATTTTTACATGTATAGGTGGTATTCTTATTTAGCTTATATTGTAAGCTGAAGAGTTGTTCCCGTAACTTGTTTCCTATCATCTTTTTAGTGGGAATATATTTTTTTTTTCTTTGCCCTTCAACAAATTCATCTCTGTGTTATGCTTCTGAGGCTAGAAAAGA
Organism: Vanellus vanellus; assembly: GCF_965231255.1. Lineage (NCBI taxonomy): Eukaryota > Metazoa > Chordata > Aves > Charadriiformes > Charadriidae > Vanellus > Vanellus vanellus. The sequence continues at coordinate 9,314,180 of NC_138915.1, read as the reverse complement.
TCGGGTGGGGTGAGAAGCGAAGGTAAAATATGACTCCTTCATGGACAGCAGGTCAAACAGTACAGCTCCCGAATAGCAAAGAGGCAGACTTGAAATACCTGTTGCCAGCATTTGCCAGAAGCAGTGCCCTGCTTTGGATGAGGGCCATTCCCCACCCTTTGTTGATCTGCGATACCGCCGAGCTGGCGAACGCAAAAACGCAGCTGGCAGGAGCGAGACACAGCCCTGATTTCTCTCCAGCAACCTTCTCCCTGAGACTCGAGGAGCTGTGCAGAGCGCTATCCGCTGCCGCTCCGGATCAGAGAGATTTACTGTGAACGGGGACTTCAGAGCAAGGGAGGGTTTGGGGACTCCGTCGGAGAGCAGCCTGGGTGCGAGGAATAAACAGCTATCTTTTTGTTAGGAAGAACAGTAGGAAACATTGAACCTCACCACCAAAGGCGAGTACCTCGTTAGGCTGAACCAACACTCTGGAAGCAGAACCCTTCAAGCTGCTTGGCTGTGTGCACAGGCACTGCATCAGCTCCGGGTGGAAACACTTCTCACCCCACGAACCAGAGAGGGATCTCTGAAGCTCCGCTAGGATCTGCTCCAGAGCGTGGCGCTTACCCGGGGAATGCACTCCAGAGCCTGGGCTTCTTTGCTCTTCTTCCCGGCTAAGTGACTGGTTCTTGTAGAGGTGGATTTCTTCAGTGGAGGTGGCTTGGCGTAACCTTTTCCTATGATGGCAATGAGAAATAAGGGGATAGTTAATAAATGTCAACTTCTTAGTGGTAAATCAATGAGGTGCATTTCCACAGTGCCACTTTAGGATCAACTCATTCTTTTCCAAGTTGTGGACGCTCGGTACTCCCTTGCTTCCACACAGCAGCTTAAAAAAGACAGCTGAGTAGGACTGGTGACCTGCTGAATTTGCTTATGCAAATACATAACATGGAATGATATGGCATATATAGTTCTCTTTAAAGGGCTATCAATATAAGGCCCCTAATTCGGCAAAGGCCTGAAGCAGACATGTTGCTTTAAACACATGAGGACCCTGGTTGTGCTCAGTGGGGTCCAAATTAAACACAAAGTAGAGGGTCTTGGTGGCGTGGGATCTGGGAGCGGGGATGGACACACGATTGGAAGTGAGAAAGTTGCTGCAGCTTCACGAATTACTGCCCATCAGACGTTTTACTCTGGAGGCAGTGTGGGTGAAGAATATACATTCACGGTGTTTTGCTGCATTTCGGATGATGGCCGGTAAGTCGTTAAACTGCAGTAACATGATCGCTTTTGATCGCATGTCCATAACCCTTGAGCATTATTTTTTTTTTTTTATTGACTCCCCCACCGAGGGTGTGGAATTGCCACGTTCCTGTTGGCTTCCTGTGCCCTACTCTTCCCTGCTTTGCATTTTTGTCTTACACCTCTGAACCCCCTACATCATTGATTAGCCAAAAAAAAAGAGAAAAATTCCTGCAGTGAGTCTCTTTAATTGGCCAAAATAGCCCCTCTTCCAGCAGCTTTCCCGGTGCTCTGCCTGTGCTGCATTTTCAGTTGATTCTCACTGTCAGAGAGAGAGTTATTATAATTTGGCGGCTATCAGTAAAGATCAAGGACAGTTAAGACAATGATTACAGGTGATGAGCATTTTACATTTTCAGACTAGTTAGGTAAGCCTATGGTGCCTCCCTCATTTTACAAGTAAGACTTATTACAATAATTATACACCAGATGACGGTGCTTCAGTTTTACAGTCTGTTGAGCTGCTGAAGAAAGATGGTGGATGTTCAGGAGTGGAACATTTTGTTAGGTTTTGATAACTTTACTGCAAATCTCATAGAAGAAAATGGATCTTGCGTGCTGAATTAAAAGAAAAATGACACGGAAAAAATATTCTAGGTAGGAAACCTTAAAATTCTGGGATACTTGCTACTAATCTAGCGTGTAGATCTGTTATTTGTCTGTAATAGATTTCTTATTTACATTGAGACATTGATACTGAAATTTTGGACCCGACCTGCTGTGTACCAATTTTACGGCATTATAGCGAAGTAGCTCCAGTGACTGTGGTTTTGATTTCCAGCAGCGTCCCTGAGAGCTGAATTTGCGCTTTGCAGAATCTCGGTGCCAATTCTCTCCCGAGGCGGGTGATGAATAGGACTTTTCAAGCATAGAGCAGTTATTTCATTAAAAGGCAAATAAACGTTAAAGATTCAGAAGACGGGGGAGACAACTTCTGCATCTTCAAAAATTAGTGACCTTCTGGTGGAAAATTGCCTTTTTTAGCCTCACTCAAAGAAATTTGCTCAAAGAAAAATAACGGCGTTCCCTGGAATGCCGTTTAGTGTTTCAAAGTCACCCCCTTACCCTGTGCGTGTGCCTGTTTGCAAATGTGACTAAAATTTATAAAAAGAAGGCATAGTGCTCTCTTCTTTTGAGCAAGAGGTGCAGCTTTGTACAGAAGAAGAATGTGGATGGTGGCCAGTTGGAGGGAGAACAATAAACCATGAAATTTGATCCTTGTAGCAGGCAGAGCAACACGGGGAGGAGAGCGGCAGCGGCGGGACGCGGACCCAGGGTGCGCGTTTTGCTGGTGTTTTAATGCGTATTAAAGCAAAGACTCCGCATTCCAAAAGCTGGGTGACTACTGGCGCCTCACAGCTCTACCATTTTTTTTTTTTTACTTAATGATACATCTCTTCAGCGTAATCAGTCTGCGTCCCAGATCCTGTATTGCCTGGACGACGGGTAAATCTGATAAGGGCTTATCTTTTCCCATCTGAAGCGCTATGTCTTTATTGTCGAGCACTGACGGATATCGATTGAGGCACTGGCAGTTTGCATTGTGCGTTATTACAAAGCCTGGCGGTGCGAACGTTGGCTCTTGTGGATACGTGCAGGTTTTCATTTGACTCGTGTAGGACTGATACTTGCCGAGTGAAATTATACTCAAAGGTCTGGACTCATAAATCCACAATATAAAGGTGGTAGTAAATGCCAGAGAGTCGAAGATAGTCTACAAAACTATCACACGCTGTTTTCTGGGCTTAAGCTCAGCCACTTGACTTTATTGGCTGTTTCTGGGTGCGTGAAAGGCTGCCTTTGCCCAGGCAGGATGAAGAGTTGGGCATCTCCCCAGTTTTCATGTCTAAATACAGTTTGTACTTGCAGATCTCCTATTCTGGCATGTCAGATACATTGGGCCCAATGCTGCCTTCAGCAGCGCGGGTACAACATCACCTCTTCCGGAAGAGCTCTGCGTTTACTCCCTCCAATATAGGAACAGAGAGGTCGGTCTGGGCGCGGGGAAAGGAGGGTTCCCCCGAAGGCAGGAAAATGAGCCGGCGATCTTCGCGGTTTGAGTCAGGAGTAAAGGAAACCCTTTGGGTGGCCATTACTGTTCCAAGCCCAAGTTTGGCTGAGGTAAAATTTGAGCTTCTCGGGGAGGAGGGCAGCATTGCCCACCGCTCGGCGTGCCAAACGTGGAAAACCAAAACCACAACTTAAAAGGTTGTTTTGTTGGGGGATGCAGCTAATAAATAGCCATTGTCTGGGTGGGACGCGCTGTGCATTTCTGAGCTCCGCGTGCGCTGTAGGAACCAAACGCGCTATTCTTAGAGCTCTCCGCATTCCTGCTGACATCCAGAGAGTCGTATGCTGGATGGTCAGCGAAGGATATATTTGTTTCGGCTCCATTGCCAAAAATGATGGTAGAGGAAAAATGATAGAGAAAAGACAGAGAGAAAAATCATATCATTTGCAGTAAAAATGGCTATATTTTACTACATGTGGACTGCATATGAGATAGTGAAGAAGGTGCTGAAGACTAAAAACACCTTTGAAAAGGACTTGACAGTGTTTCTTTAACTGTGGTAAAAGCAGCAATACAGTATCTGAGTTAGCAGAGTAAATTATAGGTTGCAGAGAAACACCGAAACCCCTGAGCTAGATTAAATATACTAGGGGGAAAAAAATTAAACAAAAAATCTCATTTCTGAGCATGAGTTCTCTAAATATAGAAACAAAACTGAAGAAGAAATGCACTGTTATAAAGAGCAAACTGACCCAGAGCTTAGATGTCAAAGGTTAAATAAATATAATGGAATAAAAAATACAGCTTTTATTAATATAAACAGAAATGTTAATACCACAGACTGATTCCTGGGCATCCTATGTTATGTGAAGTTATTTCTGCCCGTGAAAAGTCAGCGCACCGTGACTGTTAGGTGACTGTTCTGATTGAGCAGCACTTTATGTTTATAAACTCTGGTGCAGATTGATTAAGAATTTGGAAGAGCAGAAAACGCAGGCCACAGCATCTGCGTACATACAGTCCTCTTATAAGTACAGGGAAAAATCATGTTTTAGTTGGGATTTCCGAGATGTCTTAAGTAGTCTTCCTAACACATAAAACAACTATGGTATCGTGTATTATTAATGAGACCAAAAGTACTGGCCAGACTTCATCTGCAGTTTCAACCCCCCCCCCCCCCTTTTTCTTCTTTCCTTTTTAAAGTGTCAAACTTTAAAGCCACTTTGAATGAAGTTCCGCTGGTATTTCCCCCTCATCTTCTTTTTCTTTTTTCTTTTTTCTCTTTTTCTTTTTCTTCTTTTTCTTTTTCTTTTTCTTTTTCTTTTTCTTTTTCTTTTTCTTTTTCTTTTTCTTTTTCTTTTTCTTTTTCTTTTTCTTTTTCTTTTTCTTTTTCTTTTTCTTTTTCTTTTTCTTTTTCTTTTTCTTTTTCTTTTTCTTTTTCTTTTTCTTTTTCTTTTTCTTTTTCTTTTTCTTTTTCCTTCTTCTGGAAAAAGTTTTAAAAATATTACTTTTTTTTTTTCTTTTACTAATGCTGTGGAGAAGAAAAACAGATTTGATTTCAAAGGGCAATGGTAGCACAATACGGAAGCAAAGCCTTTGAGGGAGTGGAGAGCTTTTGAAGACAAAGCAACAAGCCCTTCAGCTAATTAAGTGCCTTTGAATAGGCAAATAAAGGAAGCTGGTGATGAATCTGGATTACAGAGAGCAATAAGGCTGAGCCTGGAGTTTGACCTCTCCACAGATGTAAAAACATCTTCTTGAATGGTCATTTCTGAATTTATATTTATCCGTGCACTTGCAACTGAGTTGATATTTTTTTTCAAACTTGGAGATTCTCCCCTCCTTATTTCAAGAGAGTCTGAAAGGAGCTTGACTGGAACCATCAGCCTGCCATTGTCTCCCTTCCGCTCCCTCCCCTGCGAATAAATAATGTAAGATAAGTTTTGCAAAGTAAGGAGTAAACTTGTGGAAAGACATGGGATGTTTGGCCTCAACGTGCCAACAGTAATACCACATTTTCAGAAGTGCAGTAATCAAGATAAAAAACTTAGTTCACATCTGATCTTCTCAGCCCATTGCTCTTTTGCAGTGTTTTTTTAAATTGCCCATGTTGTCGTTTTCGGTTAGATTACAGGTATTTCAAAGCATTTCCCTGTTGTAGTGGAGCCCTTGTAGCCATGTCTTTACCTTCCCAGTTCTTTGGCTTGTATTTTAAGATGTTTACAGGCATTGATATTTCTAGCAGCTCTGCCTAATGCGCTCATCATTCCTTCCCGCTCAGCTCTCTGTTGTGCTGAAAGCACTTTTGGACACCACATAGCACATCATTAGGGGAAGCAATCTGCAGAGGAGAAGCTTGTAAATAGACCAAATCCTTCTGAACACCATATAGGGAGCATCCTCCCCCACCCTCCCCATCACCCTCCTTTTGGACCTGAAATTAATGTGGTTATCATGTGGAAATCAAAGCTGCAGCACTTGCCTCGATCCAGCCGGGTCTTTCCCTTAGTTATTGCCTGTTTAATAAAATGGAAGATGTTCTACCAGCAGTTTAGCACTCAGGACACAGACAACTCTATGGCAATCTCACGCCGGACAAATTAAAATCCACTTGGACAGGAAAAAGAGACTCGGGTGGTACTGTAAACCAGTACATGGTGTACTGGGAGGCGGTCAGGGGTGCTGGGAGGCGGTCAGGGGTGCTGGGAGGCGGTCAGGGAAGCCTTTCTCTTCGTTACCTGCAGGACGATGAAGCGATGTGTGTGCGGGCTGACACGGTATTGTCCAGGTTTTCGGTGGAGAAAGACAAGAGGAAGTAGTACTTATGTACTGCGAACGTGTAGGTGGAAATGTGACTTAGCCCAGAGGGATTGAGGACAAGGCGCTGAATTTCAGCCCGACAGGCTGCTTTTCATGACTTTCCTGGTGCCCAGGACACGGGCTGGGTGTCAGTGCTGCGTCCTCCCCGCTCCACTCCTGCCAGGGCCGCACAGCCGCGGGCTGAGCGGAGGAGAGTGTGCCATCGCACCGAGGTTCTCATTAATTCTAAAAAAAAAAAAAAAAACCAAAAAAACAAAACCCACCACCTCTTGCTTTTGTGGTTTTGAGCTTTAAGCAACAGACAGTTGTTTCCTTCTGCTCTGCAGTGGGGGGTGGAAGAGCATCTCCTCTCTCTGAGGTGATGGGCAAGTGGTGGTATCATGCAAAAAGTGGCAGATTCATTTGATGTGAAACCATATTCTGACACCCATTTGTACCAAAACCCCTCTGATGCTGCCAGCCTAGGTTGGCAGTTTCTCTCGGGTTTCCTAGGCAGTTTGGTAGCAGCATTCACAAGTTTTCCTGGGCTAAACATCAGCTGAATCGGGCCCCAACTGCAGGTTTGCTTGCTTGCTTTTTTAAGTAACCCATTTTGCTTGCTTTATTACCACAAAAAACAAACAAACAACAAACCCCCACCCATCCATATGCAGAAATCTTTAATTTATAAGCAGTCGAGCAAAAGGTTTTGAACGCCTATTTTTTCTCAACTGTGCCCTCAGCTGCAATGAAGTTAAAAACATCCCAGGAATCCAGGGGAAGACTCGGGGACTTTCTCACTTCGTAACGAATGCCGTAACTTCCTTCTGTGTATCAGTCGTAAAAACAACAACGCGAATAGTGGTTAGTGGTGGGTAAGACACGCTACTTGCACCCTCACAAGTCAGTGCGCCCGTAATTCTTACATAGCAAAGGTGCGTTCGCGGCCCGGCGCGCTGATGAATGGCAACGAGGAAATGGTTTCCATGACCCTATTGTGCACCCAACTCGTTTCAGCTGTGCTGTATAGTCTCATTAATATCAGAACGCCTTAATTCCATTTTTTCCCACGTTTGTGGAAGACAGATTTGTTCGTTGCCTGCATTTTCTGTACCTTTCTTAGTAAATGGCAGTTCGGGGAGCTTATTTTGAACTAAAACCAGCCTGGCTTTCAGAAAATGTGCTCACTTCCCTAAAACCATGCCCTTCTTACTACCTCAAATTCGATGCCTAAATTAATAATTAATTTTAATGCTGTTGGCAGGGGTACTGTGCGAGCACGGTTCGTACCCTGGATTTTTGGGGTGGTTTCTACCCGATATTGTCTTGCAGTACTCTAAAATTACATCTGTATTCCACAAGGCAGAAATACTTACAGCACCGAAGTTTAATTTAACGATCAGAATAAAAAAGCAAACAAAGAAGTACGAGAGCGCCTCAGATGCTGTTAAATGCTGCGCCTGGCGCCGGCGGGCGGTTGGGCAGGGTGGGGGGACTGGAGCAGCCTACTTTGGCCTTCTGCTCCGCTCCTCTGTCATTTCTGCCTCGCTGCAGTAAACGCTGCACGCAAAATAAAAGTACAAACATGTTTTGTTTCAGATGGGATACCTAGAAATAACTTTCCTGGTAAAATGAACTCAGTCTCTTTTTTCTTCTTTTTCTCTGGGCATTTTGGAGAAATTTCAGCGTGTGGGTGGGGGAAAACAAAGCCGCGGCTGTAAACAGGAACTGATATTGTCTCCGCGCCTGAATGGGGAGAGAAACTGAACTGGCCTCAGTGGTTCTCTCGTACATCTGCGAGTCTGGAAACACTGGGATGATTCACGGTTTGCTGATTAATACGGGAGCGAGCAAAATGGTGTGAATTAACGGCCATTACAGAGCTGCGCTGGATGGCAAATATCCCCCTAGAACAAATGATGTCTCACGAAGATTGCTTAGAGGAAGAGGTAATGGGTCTTAAATACAAATTAGAAGCAGTCCCGTCAAAGCTGTTAACATTAAGGTTTGAAAGCCAAACACTATTATGAGCTGTCTTCAAAAACTCTGTCCATTTAGGGAGCGTATCAGTCTGCCGTGTTGGCCGGGCAATATTTCTGTCTCGAGCACTTTGGACTATTTCGAGCAGCCGGCACTAATAATGGAGAGAAATCCACAATCAGAATGTAGCAGCTCTTCTTAGGGCTTCGAAGGCTAATCACTCCATTACATGTACGTTTTTAAGTTACAAATTTTATGGCATATATAAAGGCAAATATTCTCATTATCAGTATGTAATTCTTAAAAGCTCCCCTGTTAACAAAAAGCAATGCTGTATTACAACTTAACCCTTTGCATGTGGGAACGTTAAAAGAAGAAGACAGGACATACATTACTTGAGCATAAATAATATTCTCTATATGACCAGCAAAACAATTTAATATTTCTCATTGTGGCAATGAAAACGCGATACCTTAGGTCAGTGTCAGACAGGTGCGGATGTGAATGCGGGCTACGGACAAGCTATGCGGAGCTATTTGTCCCCATTACAGAATTGATGAGAGACCCACACAAGCAGGGTAAGCCCTGTCGTGTAGACGGAATAGGGTGATATCCTGGTGTAAGACATTACATTAACAGCTTGATCTTGTAAAGATTCAAACACACACACCTAAATTTACACAGTGGGAGGTCATCCCAGGACAACTGCAGGATTATTTCTGAGAGCAGGGTGAATCATGTATGTATGTCTTTGTATGCTCAAGAAAGACCAAAGGTGGAGGAGAGGGATGCAGCAAAGGGCACGGTAATCATCGGCAATGGCATATAAGTGCTATGACAAAAAAAGAGCGAGTTGGAAGCTTTGATGCGCTTGTTCCTACCTCGGCTCAAGTCTACGTTTGAATTATTTTTGGCTTTTCTGTTTTTATTTTCTGGGGGTTAGTACCAGCATTTTGTAAACGTGCCAGACTTTGAATAAGTTTACGTTTTAATCAATCCAGTGATTATTTGCAGTCCTCTGGGGTTTGTTTTGTACACTCATGAATTGCAGCAGCAAAATTTGCCCCTTGCAGGAAGAAAAGCTGCCCCCTCCTCTCAGGCACAGCAATAGCAAAGGCAAATGAGGAAGGGAAAAAAATTCTTAACAAAAACTACCCCCCCCCCCCCCCCAATTTTTTGGGGCGATTGCAGGCTGCTAATGTGCTTCTTCCCTTTCCAGAAAGATGAGGACATACTATCCTGGGATACCAGTAGTCTGTACCCCTGTCACAAACAAATCTGTTTCTCTCAGTACTTAAATACTCAGGGCTTTTGGAAGCTTCTCTTTGCATAATAAATGTGTTTAATATTTCCTTTACTCTGCCTCGTTATTAAGTATAAACTGTTACTGTACTGGATTGAAGGGTAGTTTACACAGCACTTGTATTTGGATAGTCTGTTTTCTTTTGCCCTTGCTCCGAAGGGTGTGTTTAAGCAATGAATGAATGATTGTATGAGCACTATTTTTGTGTTGCGTACAACCCCCTTTTTCTCCTCCTTTCCAGCTCAGTCAGCACACCTTCTGCAGCGGCATTTTAGTTTTCTGGGTGGAAACGTGGCGTTTAGCAGAACAGAGGCATACCAAGGATGAGAGACTTTTTTTCTCCTTTCCCTCTTCTCCCCAGAGATACACTGTGACTTCCTCTATTAGTCCATTAATCGCCGTAGCTCAAAATTCAGTCTGATCAAAGGAGCAGAACGAGGTTGAAAAGTGCAGATTCTGGCAATTGACTTGACTGTTTAGATTCCCCGCTGAGCTCATTTAGAGCTGGAATTAAGCTATTCCTGCTGTATTTTTCGTCCTTGGCTCGGCGATAGCGCCGGGGGAGCGCTGAAGGCAGCGCGGCCATTCCCAGCGCCCGGACCCAGCCTGGCCCAGGGAGCAGCCGCCGGGATGCGCAGAGCTGAGTCTCCCAGTGCCAGGAGAGAGCTGAGTAATCTCGCCTTAGTTTGATAAGAAGGTCTGCGTTTCGATTGCATTAGCTTTTTCGGCTGCAGAAAAAGTGGAGGAGCTGTTAACTGAAGGTGCCGGAGTCGATATCGGTGATTCTGTGGGTTGGTTTTTTTTATTAATTTAAGCATCAGGTTTCCATCTCTTGCAGCTCTCTTTGCTGAGGTTGGTGCGCGTGTTATGAGTGGGAAGAACTAAAAAAAAAAAAGTAAACGGGAAATTTGTAAACAACATAAAGTTTCTTGTAAAAGTTTTCTTTACGATGTAATGACTCACTTAAGGAATACAGTTGTTTTTAATGCCTGTTTATACGTGCAGTTAGAAACTGGTGCTGTTTTCTCTCATTAATAGTCTTGTTGGTTCTTGTTTGCTTAAGGCAAAAATGCAGACTGCCCATACCTGTGTTGTTCACTGCAGATTAACATCTGATTTTGCAATCCTTACACATCTCAAATTCCTATTGATGTAACCAGGAGTTACAAGTTCTCCAGGAATAGTGTTGGACTCTTGATGTCATTATTTGTGAGTCTACAGTTCCCCAAAGTGTGCTAATGTTTCTCAAACAGAGATAGAATAATTTGATGTGTAAGTTCTTATCTCATTAAAGTGAATTATTGTTACTGAAATGTGAATGGCATTCTATGATGAGTAAATATTATGTATTTAATGGTTTAAGAGTGCTTAAGGTCAGCAAGAACAGAGAAAGGCTGATAACATCACCATAGACTGTGTGATGGTCCTGAAATGTGAGTGAATCTTTAACTGAAAAAAGTTCTGCGAGACATATTGGGTTTTCCCATAGCTTAGGACCTCGTTTAAAATCCCCAATATTTATTTATGTTGTATTTTCCTTAAAAAAAAAAAAATCAAACAAACAAAGAAAAAAACACCGAAAAAAGAAATCCTGACCTTTTAATAAGAACTTTTTTTATTAAGAAAAAATATTGGCAGTGAGGGCAGAAATGGACAAATCCATTTTGTGCCCAGTCCAGAGTCTCACCTTTTGCATACATAGATGGCATATATCTATATGTCTATAAATTTTAATTTTGAAAAGACCTGTGACCTGCATCAGGGACCCTATGTGGAATAAGATTAGAAAGGGACTCCTGACTTGGGTGTGCTGCTCCATTCTAGGTTGACACAATACATAAAACTACTGTGGTTTAGAGGTTTCCTCAAATTTCATACTTTATAAAGCAATTGTCAGTATGGTGAGCCAAAATCTTGCTCTCTCTGTGATTTCTTATTTGTTCTGCTTATGATAAGAGTATTGAGGCTTTTCATAAGCTGAAATGCCATCTAGCTGCATTTAAAATACACATTTTTGCCTATGTCTTGATTAAGCCAGAGGGAGGGCACCTACCTGCTGTCTAGATCACGGTCAAACTTAACTGAGGGTAAAGCTGAATTGTACTCCGTTCTCCCAACAGAGTCTATTTTCTCCTTCTGACTGGGTGCTAAAAGGCTTTTACTGCTGCACTAACATTTTCCGAATGAAACGGTTTTGCCAGTTTCTGCAGAAATACCAGAACAAGTACCACCTTAGACATGCTGGGAGGAGTCCCGCGCCATAGACTGTAGACTGGAACAGTTGGCCAGAATAAGGAATTAAAGTAATCCCTGACATTAGGAGCATGAAAATGAGATGACCCGTATATGCCCTGTGTGAGTTCCTAACCCAGTTGCGCTATAGGTTCCCCTTTATCGCTGTTCCTCCATACCTATACTGTGCGGGAAACAAAAGGGCAGCCCTTGGGCTGGGAAGCTGGAACACAGGCTTGCAAATATCGCAGACTTTAAACGCATTGTATTTTTAACAGTAGTTCGTGATTGGAATGACAGGAAGGAAACGAGCAGAAAACATCCTATTCTATCTCTATATAAAATCTTGCTTGTGAAAGATACAGTTACCACAATAATGATCGGCCGCTAATTGATTCATTGTGCTGGGAGACAAGTGCTGAGCCGAGGAGCCGGCGGGGTCATTTTCCTGCTCCAACTCCACTTTGGTTGTTTGCTGAGGAAGGGCAGGAGAGGGTTATAAAGCTGCTGCCACTACATTCAGCGCGTGTTTTTCTCAGAAAAGAAGAGACACCGCCAGCCAAGATCTCTTTCCTTTGGAAATTGTGGCTGGGAAGGGCCCCTTTGGCTCGGCAGACAAAGTGGGCAGGCAGACAGCCCCTTTCCTGAATCCCAGGCAGGCACCAGACGGCTGAAGGAAGAGAGGCACCAGGCTGAATTAGATTGCCTCCTGCTTTGGACAGTAAGGCAGAGAGGCAGGCTTAATTGCTTTGCAGCTGTTCATTTTTTCCCCTTCTCCCTCCCCTGCCCTCCTCTCCCTCCTCCCGCCTGACCCCGGCGGCGGCCGCGGCTCTGGCCCCGGGGAAGCCCTGCCAGCCGGGGGAGAAGCACCGAAGGGTCCCGGACTCGTTTTTATCAGCCGTTACACCCTTCCCTCAACTCCAGCAGCAAATGGGGAGAGGAAGGGAAGTATTAAGGACAGAAAAGGCTCTTTGGCGTAACCTTTGTCGCTTTTTCCTGGGTTGGTTTGTCCAGCGGTTTCTGAACGCTGCTCGTGGCAAGGGGCAGGCTGGGACAGGGGACAGGGGACAGGCAGACGTCTCGGGTGGCATCCTTTGGGGAGAGGCAGCTGCGTGTCATCGCTGGCGGGTCCTGGCATCCTCTCCAGGGAGCGGACAAACCGGGAGAGCCTTCAAACGAGCCCCCGGCGATGCCGGCAGCGGGATTTACGAGACATGGGAGATTTCCTCTCCGGAGATGGGACACCGCTTACGGAGGGCTCCCAGAGTGGTGCCTGCTGGTGTGAATGTTGGTTGGGGTTGACTTGGTGGTGCCTTCGTGGGCAAAAGAGCCTCAACACCAAAATGGTTCTTCACCTGACTATTAATGGAAAAGCTTTTTTGAACCTCGGGGGACTTGGAGGGGTCTCCAGCCCTCAGAAACCGGCTCAGACCAGACTTGCGGATTCGTGTGTATGTCATAATCCCAAACTGCCTGAACCTCATGTTTGTGCAGGAAACAGAGTTTGTTTTCTTAGTTGCTCTCGCTCCGCTCCCGGATTTAAACATTGAAGAACGCGTTTCCGTGCCTTAGCAATGAGACCGCAGCGGGCTTTCAGCTCACCTGGTTTGCGGAGAGGGGCTCTGCTCGTCGGCCGCTCAGCCGGCCTCCCCGCCTCTCTTCACCTCCAGCAGCAATGTCAAGCTAACCCAGTTTTGCAGCTGGTATCGAGCGCCAGAGGCAAGCTTTGTAGATGTCTCTTTAATTCCTGCACTTGTAGAATTTAGTGTATATTTTCCCTCCAGTTCCACTGACTCACGCGGCCCTCGGGGGCGGAGGCAGGGGGAGAACAAGAAGGCTGTAACCCGGGTCTGATTTACTCATCTGGTAGAGCCAGGCGTCAGTGAGCCTTTCCCCTCTCTGTCCGCAAAGACAGTCCCCTCTCAGGAGCCTGTTTGGCCTCCCGGTTACAATTACGGCGTCAGTAGTTTTGTACTTGACTGTCCTCCGAGGCCGACTGCGTCTCCTCTGCCCGGTGAGCCGAGAGCGCGACGCGGGGTGGGAGCCCCACGTTGCGGGGGAGCACGGGCTGTCGGGGCACGCTCATCGCTTCCTACGGGACATACTTGCTGCTGGCTTTGTATGATATCCTTAACAACATAAACCAGAACCTGAGGTGGGCACCAGTGCGGGTGTCGTGCTGGGAAGGGTAGCGCAGCCACCAGGTGCTTTGGGGGACAGAGGGATTTGCGTGTGTAAGAAATGAATTTAGAAATAAAGTACGGTAGCATGTAAGTGACTTTTTTTTGCAGCCTACAATAGCTCTGCCAGTTAGATTTGCATTAAAACCGGCTCCACAAGCTACAAAGGCTCTCGAGCCTCATTGCCGGGACCGGAAACCCATTGTGGCGTCCTGATTAGTGCTGGTGAAATCGGAAACCTTTCTCGGGGCAGATAACAATCTCGCAAATGAAAATATAACCTGTTAATCCTGAATTTTAACAAGGATGGTTATGCAACTCCAGGCCAAATCCCGGATGTGTCCTCCCCGTGTGCCCCTGGGTCAGGAGGGCCGTGCTGATGGGAGGGGTGGGAGGGCGGCCCCGCGGTACCCTCTCCCCGCAGCGCCCTGCTGTGTGCCACGTCGGTGGCCGGGGGCAGGAGGAGGGGTGCCGGGGGCTGAGGAACTGGGGTTCGCATGTTGGGACCGCCCCCTCTGAAGCTCTCGGCTGAAGCATCTGAAGACGGGGCCTCTATTTAATGTTCCTCCCCATGCCAGTCGCCGCTGCCAAAGGAGGGGTGGTCTGGCTGGGGCCATCCGTGCTTTTGCACTCCCATAATAGTCCCTTTAATTACGGGTAACAATAGGTTCTGTTTTTTCCTATGTTAATAACCAGTTCCAGGGTATAAATAACTCTGCAATTAAACCAAAATGCCTCATGATTTACCATTTGACACCTATGCAGTCTGCCGGAGCCTTGGCTGTGCAAGGAATTTTTTCTCCTGCCCTGAATATTTTATAATTGTTTTACAAAGAGCACATGGATGCTCCAGTCATTAAGAAATGCCAACCAAGGTACATTGTGGCACCAGGGAGCGGAGAACAAATAGCTACGCCTGTGCCGAGGCCGTAGAGGGCTCTCCTTTCTGATGTGCATCCATGGTTTGTTTGACGACTTCTGTATATTGACCTTTGTTTTTTTAAGAAAAACACAAACAATCAGGATTGCTTTATTGTAGGAACCCATTAACTCCTTCTGAGACTCTGCGGTGTCTGGCGATAAGCGTCGCACGCGTGTGGCCGTGTGCCGCAGCCTGCGAAACACCTCTGCTGCTCTGCTGCATCGGGATGTTTGCACATCCTTTGCTTTATGCATTTGGAAGAGCCAGTCTATATGTAAAAATACGTGGAAATGGGCCGGGGGAATCTAATCGCATTGGCCATGGAGATAGGGGCAAGGGGAGAGGGGAATTCGCCTCTGCTTTCACTGGGGAGGCACGGAGCGTTGTCTCTCATTTCGGAGACTGGCTGTGATGTGTTTGATGTAGAGCCTGCAACTGGAGTTGCTTAAATATACAAGCGTGTCTAAAAATGTAAAAATAAAAGCAGTGCTATTTTAAGACTCTAGAATCAGGGTTTATAAATAGCCCGACTGGTGTGTTACTCCTGGCTGGGTGTGTCGGTCCTACAACATCACCACAACTGTCACGTCCCTTTGAAGCAGCTTGTCGGCTAATGACGGCGGCAGTGGAGCCTCCTCTGCCTTTCCATGTTCTCTTGATAAGCACAGGTCGATGATAAGATGCTCTCCAGGCTGACGTGCCTGTCACACGAGCCCTGGCTGTGCGAGCAGCCACCAAGGGGAAGGTGGGTGGACGCTGGCGGGGAGCGCCGCGGGGCCGGGATTTGGGGGTGGGAGAGAGCGTTCGCAGGGCAAAGCGGAGCTCGCTCTGCTGAGCACAAGCCGTGGGGCTGGGGCTGCTGAACCCCAGACTAAAGGCAAAATAGTTGCGTGGCCGAGCATGGGTTTGGGACTTGTGAGATGTGGGTTTGGCGCTCTCCGATGTCAGCCTCCTTCTGTGGCTGGTTGGGATTCATCTTCCTGCGCCCATCATTTACGCTCCTCCTGTGGCCAGTGGAGGAAAAGATATTCAGAGGGTAATTTCACCTCACCCTAATGTGCACCTCCAAGGGGTGATGATGGTCTGTGGTGAGGAAAGCCTGGACAACACGCTTAGGCTTGGCCCTTGTCTGCCGGAGGTACCTTTAT
The DNA here is from genome assembly GCF_965231255.1 of Vanellus vanellus. Taxonomy (NCBI): domain Eukaryota; kingdom Metazoa; phylum Chordata; class Aves; order Charadriiformes; family Charadriidae; genus Vanellus; species Vanellus vanellus. The sequence continues at coordinate 9,298,315 of NC_138915.1, read as the reverse complement.
CCTCCGTCTTTGGAAGCAGCAGCAGCTGTGGTGATCCAATATACAAGTCTGTGAAGTTGGAAGTCATATAGGCACCTTAAATAGATGACTTCTGCCTCAGAAGGCATTTTTGTTTCTGTGTTTTTCCAGTGTGGTGGCTGGAAAGAAGTACCTTTGATGGTACTGCGGGTGAGCGGCTGGGGGACAGGCTCTTCTCCGGCGGCTCTTTCTGAGAGGAATTCTGGCTGACTCCTGCACCAAGTAATGATGTGTTTATTTGCAATATATGGAGCCAGGAGACGTCTCTGGGATGATAGGGATCTGGAGACTAGTAAACAAAAGAAGGCAAGGTTGGAACTCAAACTGTAAGAAGGCTTGTTTGGGTCTAAAGAAAACAACCATAAAACCAAATAATGAGGGTGTTCAAAAAGGTCTGCAGTGGTCTGTCTCGGGATGAGGTGCAAATGTATCTGCCGAGCCCTTGCACTGGTAGGATTCCAAAATCCGGGTTATTCTTACAGGGAACTCTGAGCAGCCTGTACCCAGCAGGTGAAGAAAAGGGAGCTTGTTGGCCGCTCCTTCTTTTCGTGATAGTTAGAAATGGGCCAGGAATCTCTCCTGGTGTAGCTGAGTCTTCCCCAGGAAGGGGGAGCTTATTTCACGTTCTCTCAGTGGAGGAAAGCTTGCACATAGGCTGTGTCTAGCAGCTCTAAAAGGAGCAAAACACCCTGATGTCTGAAGGTTTCCAAGAGTTCACGCTGAATTCTTCCTCCATAGCCTGCTTTGTAACACAGAGGGGCCGCGTCCTGACGTGATGCTCCCCTAGCGTGGAACAAGCCCCTTGTATTTTATGGTGATAGAGAAGATGATTTCCATCAAGAAACGAGTGGGGATGACAGCAGTGACAAATAAAGATCTTACGGGTTCAAAACCGATAAGCTGACAGCTCCGTTTTCAAACCTGGATGTCTTGAACTAACCACCTAGAAACAGTATTTTGGCAATCTGCTGACTGCAGTGGGCACCGGCGTTCTCTGCACTGCTGACAATCGGGGTGTTTCTGGGGGGAGGGGGGCCGGACATGGGTATGAAAAGTTACAGTAAGCGCCAGGTCAAAAATTAAAGCCTTTGTCTGAAAGTGAAGTTGTTACTTCAGTCTGAAAACGGGGACTTCTCCCATTGCTCGCTGTGGTCAGAGCTGCTCCTGGAGGGCCTTGGGAGCACTGATTTTATGCTTCATGTCTTTTTTCTTTTATGCCAAACTCTTAATTATGCCTGCGTTGCACTGCCGGTGAGCAGGGAGTGCGGCGCGCAGCCCGAGACCCCCGGCGTGCAGCCAGTGCCCAGATCTGATGCCCGGCCCCGGGGTGCTCACCGAGGAGCTGTGTGGCTCTGCGAGGATGCACACACACACACGCACGCACACACGCACACACATGCTGTTACGGTATGAAGAAGCTCAGTTTGCTTTTTATTCCTCCCCCCGCCTTCTTCTTTTCTATAATCATTGCAAAACAGGAACAAATGAGTGTGTCACTTTAAACCATGAAACCACTTAGTCCGTAAAGACAGATTTGGCGTCTTTGTGCTGGCAGTGACAGGCCAGCGCGGCGTTCCATAGTGATCCCACTGTTCTCCCTCTGCCCCGCACCCCGCCGCCGCTCCCCACCCCCTCCGAGATTTGCTCCGTGTTTGCCTGCCTCTGTTTTTGTGGTTGGTAACCAGCAAAAGAATGGAATGGATTTAATGATTTGTTGGCTGCGGTGCCGGCATGATTAAGTCAATAAAGCTGCAAGCTGAAAACAGACAGTGTAGTTACAGTATATGACTTTAACCTTGTTAATGCATGTTTATGTCCTCCTGCCCACTGTATAGCTGTACATTGCATAAAGAAGATCTGACCAATCTTTAACCCATTAAATAATTCATAAAGTGAGAGCAGACATCAGCTACTTGCGGAGCGGATCAGTAACCATGGGGTCAGCAATAACTTTGGCTCCCTGGACCATATCCAGCATGTTTAAACTCTGGTGATGTCACCAGGCAAGCTTCTAACCTTAATCATTTGGATGGGAACAAAGGGAAGTTAACTGTTGACATGCGGTGTCTCCGCGGAAGACGCGCTTGCGAGTCCTCTGCAACATCTCTGCCTCCCTCGCAGGGAACGTGGACTCGCTCCAGCATCCCTGCTTCTTTCGTACGCCTCCCTCTTCCCTTACGGCAAAAGTGTGGCTGGCCAAATGTTCAAAGGCACGTGTTTCCTAGGCTCCTATTATCTTAAGTGACAGAGGCACCAAAATCCCACAGAATTTCAGGGAAATGTTGGCTGACTTGAGAAGATGGTATTCAGAGGCGCTTGGATGGTTTTTTTCATCGTGGATAGATTTTGAATGAAAAGTATCTCCTCCTGCCGTGTAGAGGACAGAGAAGGGCATACAGCGGGGATGGAAGGGGGCAGGAGCCGGGGATGCGGGAGAGGATGGGGAGCGAAGCAGGACTGTTCTCACCGCAGTAAAAACTCGCACAAGAAAGCATCAAGCAGGACTGGCAGGAAAATCCTAGGATTCTCACCCAGCCAGCCTCTTCTTTTCGTACAAGGCAAAACACAGGGCTGACTTCTCCGAGCGCGCAGCCCTCGTTACACAGCTCCCAGCTGGGCACCGAGGGATTGTCCAGGCGCGGCGGTGGCCGTAGTTGTCGCAGCGGCTGCTTTTGCTGGCACGTAAGGGGCGAGTCATGGGATCACGGGGCGTGTGGCCGGGACATGCTGCGCTCCACTGGTCTGCGCAGCCAGGTTAGAGGCCCCAGGGGACCATTATGAGTCGGTGTAGTTTAGTGGTGTTGTGAGATGCAACCAGCTGTGGCCGGACCCAGAGGAGAGATGCAGAGAGGAGGACAGGGCGAAATCTCGTATGCGGAGTGAACCGGAAAAAGCCTTTCCACCTCTCACCGGTGAGCGGTGTAGAGCACAGTTCTGCTGCAGGTCTTTGGGGTCGTAACCCGAGGGCATGGGAGAAGCACCGTTTCAGGAGCGTGAAGACATAATCCCCACGGTGCCCCAGGAATTGACCCTCATCCTCCTATTCAGCAAGAAGCTTTAATTCCTTTTTGGGGGAAACTAAGACAGAGAGAGAAATGAAGCGACTTGTCCGTAGTCACCTGAAGAAACTATATGTGATGGAACTGGATGGCGAACCTTTCCATGTGAGCCTGAGTCCACGTGACTGGCTTTTATCCTGTGACTCGGTCGTGAAGCAAACTCACCTTTCAAGATCGCCTCCTTTAGGGGTGGCTTGGGAGTTCACCTTTAATGATCCCATTTTCTGTGGCTCCTTCTGATAGATTGCATGCTCACAGTCTCATGAGCTAACCCTCCAGTGTGTGTCTAAAGGGACACTTGCTTGTGCAGGTGAACCCGTCGGAGGCGCCTGTCTGCGCTGCACGTATCTCGGTGTGTTTGCAAACAGACCTCTATGATGTCTGGCGACAAGTGATAGGACAAGAGGAAATGGGTTCAAGTTATGTCAGGGCAGGTTTAGATTAGATGTTAGGAAGCATTTTTTCACTGAAAGGGTTATTAAACATTGGAATAAGCTGCCCAGAGAGGTGGTGGATTCACCATCCCTGGAGGTGTTTAAGAAAAGGGTAGATGAGGTGCTTAGGGACATGGTTTAGGAGTGGTGGAGTTTTTATCAGGGTAGGTTAATGGTTGGACTTGATGATCTTAAAGGTCCCTTCCAACCTCACTGATTCTATGATTCTATGATTCTATGATTCTATGTCCACGTCTTCATGTCTAGGACGATTGGAGCTATTAAAAGCACACAGGTGAAAACTCACAGGGTTATTTGTGAGCCAGGTGGCTGCGTACAGCAGAGCGTATCTCAGGATCCGCTACATCAGCCCAGTAGTGAATTTTCCAGGTGCCAAAAGATATGCACCTTGAGTTGGAGATTGGAACAGGGACCTTCAGTCTGCCATTGCCAGCATCTGCAGCCTGAGCCCAGGGAGAGACTGATGCCCAGAGCTACTCCTGATTATTCTCAATCACTCAGTTATTCCCTGTTGCTTTATGATTGTGCTAATAAAGACTCTCAAATAAATTTACCCTGGTTTTGGGGTGGGGGGGTTTGGTTGTTTTGTTTGGTTTGGTTTGGTTTCACCGTAACCCAGAGCAGCAATGTCTGCATTGGAGAAGATGCTCCAGAATGTATGGCAAGTCAAATCTGATCCAAGTAGAAAATCCGTGTTCAGTTTTCTTTGTTTTTATCTTGGAACATCGCGTGATGCGCCTGAAAATCTTTGCTTACCGGTCTATTGATTTCGATGAATGAACCCACATACACCTAGTGATGTTTTATTATCAGTCACCCACCATAGGGTATATAGCAGCTGGTAATTTTTGTGCATTGACTGCATTTTTTTTCTGCTTAATGGAAAACAAAGTCGCTCCAAGCGTATGCTAATGCTGAATGGGGGGGTCCCAACTTCTGACCCATAGCTAATATCCTACAAGTCACATGAAGCTACCAAGGATTCTTGAGCTGGCGCTGGAAATGCCTATGTTATCAGCAAATAAACACCATTAATTGCTTCTAATATGTCATGCAGTGGTTAAATGACAAGATCCTTATTAATATGCGTGTATATCAGCCTTTTCAGTGTGTGTGAGGGGGAGTATGAAGTGGTAAAATTATTTAAAATTAGTGGGGAATATTTACAGGAAGGCATAAAGAACTGTCAGTTGAGGAAAGCAGCATTTTATGTTCTTGTCCCGGATGACCTTGCTCCAAGGACAAATCAGAGCTTGATGAAATGAAGCTGCAGATGGCTAGTGATCTCAACTCTGTAATAATGAAATGACACAAGAAAAAAATGAGACATCTACAGTTTGTAAATACAATCTGAATGGAAGGGGAGAAAAGGAATTTTTAAGGGGAGATTGAGTTGACTTGGTTACAGCAGTTCAGCTTCGGGTGTTTTAATAATAATTTCCATTTAAAAAAAATAATGGAGTAGCTCCTTGTTCCCCATACTCAAGGTCACCCTAATAAATTCTTCTTTTTTAACATGTCAGTATCTTGGTTTTAAAAATTTGATCCATTATTTTAGCATATTATTTATCACTGGATTTTGTTTTGTAAGTTGTGGAGGTGATTTTGGGCACCTGATTGGGTGGACTATCTGATACAACCATTTTGGGTGTTTGAATAGTTTCATCTGTCAGGAAGGAGTAAGCTTGTGAGAGGTTTAATACTGAAAAAGTGATGTGATACTTTGTGCCAGAGCGTGCTTTGTTTGTGCACTTACATGAGAAATCAGGAGTGTCTACTGTTGGGTTTTGCATGTGGGCAGGTTTTCATGCAAAGGGCTTCTCAGAAGCGGTTAGGCAGCCAACTGCTGTTGAAAGTTAACAAGACTTGGGCATCTGCCCCTGCAGATCGAACCTTTGCATGAAAAGGAAAAAGAAATTCATGGAAATATTAACTTAGAGAAATCAAGGGATTCACAAATCTCTGTGATCCAGACCACCTCACTGCAGTTCACAGAGCTTTTCAGAACTGGGCAGGTAGAGAACTGATTTCTCTCATTAGCTCAAGATTTCCCGACTTTTGCTTTGTTAGAGTGAAATCTTCATATTTATTTTTTTTTATCAGATATTTTCTGCTGTCCTTAATACATAAATTCACGAACTAGTCATTGTGTTTCTCTGTAGCAGCTTCCGCCGGGTGCTGAGCTAACCCGGCTCCTTTTGAATCTCATCGACACCTCCGAGAGCGTGCCTTGACATAACACAAGGATTACTTGAGTCAAACCGCTTTATAGATATGAGATGTTGTAGTTTGTCATCACGGCTCGCGCAACCTTGTAGAGACAGGCAGAAGGACTACCAGCTGAAATTGGGTGAGATAAATACAGTTTTAGATTATCTCATTGAATTTATAGGCAAGCTGCCCTCCACGGGAACAAGAGCGGGGTGTCAAGGGTTGGAGAATCATGATAGCTGTACAAACCAAATATAAATATTTTGTTCTTTGCAGAGAATTCAATTTTGGATCTTGACTATATGTTATATAGACAGGTACAAAACACCCATCTCTGCATCCCTGGGTGTATACACGTAAAAACAGTAACAGGTACAGCTTATGCTAAAGTGCCGTGGTACAAAGGCTGGTGGGGATGAGTCCAGCCCTAGAGCATTGCTCTCAGGTTGAAGAGAGGTGTGTTAATGCTGCTGGTGCCAAGGCCCTGCTGCCATCAGGGCTCTGGCAGAGCCTCCGTGGGTCTCGTCCTGCTGAAGGGTTTGCTTTTCACTGGGGATGGTGGAGCAAAGCTGTTCTCTGGGCTGCCTTCACCCGTGAAGGGTGGCAGTTCGTGTGGGCCAAAGGACCTATTTGCAGGGGAGCTGCTGTTGCTGGAGTCTTGATCGGGCCTCCTTACAGGCACCGCAGTCCCTGGGAGGTTGTGTGCGTCTGTGATAGACCAACTCTCCCATCCGTGTTGTGCCTCAGGCTCTTGGCTGCTCCCAAAGCCGTTTCCCATGCTCTTTCTAACAACATGGTGCTGGTAACAGCATCACAGCTTGATTTCGACTTGCCTGCTAAAGGATGCATTTTCATCTAAGAGAAAAATCACTGTTGCAATAATTCACTCTGGATTTTCGGTCTTTCTTTTGGTCTGATTGCTGCTGCTCTTCGACGGCATGTTTTGATGGATAAAATCAGCTCTGAAAATATTGGTAGAGTCTTTGCACAAAAGCTTTAACTAATTCGATTAATTTTTTTTTTAAGAGGGGAAGTGGACTCCGTTTCCATCTTATTAAAATTCTGGGTGCATTTTTAAAAGCACTTTGGATACTTTGATGGGATTTTGTTTTGTTTTGAGCAGCATGCGGTGTAAGAGCAGCTATAGGGAAATCAGTGTTTCATCTGCTTTGCTTGAAGCTGGGACATCCTGATAAAATTGCTAGCCAGGTGTGGTGATCTTGTCATTGCTCCTAGCAAAGAAGGAGGACTACCTTTGAAGGAAGCTGTGCATGCTCGTGCCTTATGAAAAGAAAGAAAAACTTAAAAGAACTTTTTTTTTTTAAACAAAACCGTATACCCACGGATCACTTACAGTCTTCAAACAAAGCCTTTTTCTGACTGACAGCCCCCAAGATAAGCTTAGAAACTTGAGTCTCGTAGTATTTCACATGCTTCTATATCAAGTAAACGGGTGAAAGATGGGTAAAAAAAAAGATCCACTGAGCTGCACAGTTTGTTTTATCAATGTTCATACATTGTGTTAAAACAAACAAGCAAACAAACAAAAAGCTTTGGAGCGTTTCTGAGCTGAAAGGCTGTTTTATCTTGAAGAGCATCTCTGAATTGGGAGCAGAATAGAGGAGAGAAAAAAGAGAAGTTCCAAAGAGCAAATGGAGAGTTTTGTTAAAGGCGAGAAGCAGAGGCAAGAAGCATACGTAATCCCTGGCTTCTGCGTGAAGCAAATGATGATGGCATTTCAAAGACATCACACTCTGCAGTGGGCCGACATGATCCTTCTGCCAAACCGTGACCCTAGATTTTGTTTGCATCATTTGTATGCATTGGCCAAACAGATTGACTATCTTAATATCTACTTGGATTAACAGCTGTGGAGGCCACGATCCTCCTTTTTCAAAGTGGCATCGAGGTTTTCTATGGGGCTGCACAAGGAGTCTACGTGTGGCTTTTCTGTAGATCTAAACACAGAATTCTTACAACCATGCGATTTTATGGGCGAGCCAACTTCAGTAGTATTAGTGTTTTAAGTGCTTAGTTAGTAGTATTTGTAGAGTCGTCGTTGCCTAGGAGTCTTAGTCCCGGACTTCAGAGCAAAGTGCTGTCCCAGCATGAAAGCCCCACCAAGGAGCTGGAGCACACCTAGACGGCGGGAGAGGATGCGCCGGCAGGCAGGCGGGAGCACAGGGAAACGCAGAGGCATTAGTTTGAAACTAGAATTTGCATTTCCTCAGCAGAGTACAGAACTCCCCATACGTAACCGATGTTCTTAAAATACAGAACAAAACTCGGTTAATGAAACTTCACCCCACCCCTAGAGAATAGCTGTCCCTGCTGTGAATACGGATCCACCTACAGTCCCCGCCGGGCAGCCGGGGCCTCGGAGCGGACCAGTAGCACAGGCTCTTGGTGAGTCCCATAGCCGTGTCTTTCCTCTCTGGGTTTTGTTTCTTTTTTTTTTTTTTTTACTGTGCAATGTCTTGGTAAATAGGTCCAGCTAAGTTATCTTTGGTTACAAAATTAAAAAACAATACTGGTGGAAAAAGCAGTTTGTCCCTTTCTTGTACATACATCAAAGATCTTCTCTGAGCGACCCGTTTCCTTTGGTCTTTTCCTTTTCTTCTTGGGGTGCTGTGGCTCAGCTCAACAACCCTTCTGTTTTAAGCTCTGCAATTGCTGGATTCAGCTGGATGCCCCATTGGAAGTGGAGGGAGTATTTTTCAAATCAGCGGTGTCTTTTGAAATGGAAGAAACTTTTAAAATGCGGGTACTGCGTGCATTTTTCATTAGACACGTCTTCTGTTCTTCCACTGCTGCTGATGCTTTCAGTTAGGAAGTGCAGTTCTTCACCGGCTCTGCAAATATCTACCGAAATTTGCAAAGCTGCCGGTCTCTCTCTCAGTAACCTTGCCGTGACCTGGTTATCTGTTAGAACCACAAAGAATTCGGTCTCTAATTAGTCCATCTGTTAACTATTGAAATTCATGGCTTAGTTTTATTGTCTGGGTCTGTAACATAATGCTGAACGGTCTCACCTGGCAGCTTATTTCTTATAAAGCAAATGTGCCTTTCCGAGAGCCATTTTGGTGCAGATAACTGTCTTTTCAGCACTGGACAAATGACTCTGTCTAGCAGCCTGCAGTCCCCTTCGTGCCCTCCCTGAAATAAATTGTACATCTCCAATAGCTCTGGGCCTAAGTCAATAAAATTTAACACGTACGTTTCTTTGTTATATTCTTTGGAGTTACACCGTAAGAGCAGATGGGAAAGTTTAATAATGATAAACGAGTTTAGTGTTTTCACATAGTCCTAAAAAACAATGAATGCTCTTTATTAAAGATTAGAGGGATTTTTACATATTTGCCAGAGAGCGATTAAAGCTCTAGCTCAGATCCTCAGAAAGTCTTGCTTTTAAATTCTTTTTGGACTGTTTGTTAATGAGGATTCAGAGGAATTAGGGGCCATAAATTTCTTCATTCTCACTTAAGTGAAGCCACAAAGTGATTACTGGATATATAACTGAGTGCTGAGGACTGGAGTTTATCGACGGCATTCACACAGAACAATTCATCTCTGCGCTTATTTACTGCAGTTGTGCATCTCGTACGTAGTCAGATGATGGGGCCGGGCAGGCCGAGCTCGTCGGTGGATTTTGAGAAGGATGCAGAATCATAACTATACAATTGTGGTAGGTCTCAGTGGGACTGTTTGCACACTTTGCGTTAAGCGTGTGCCCCGATGTTTTGTTGGACCAGACCCACGCTCACGACAGGCGGACGCGGTAACCTGCAGATGCGTTTGCCCAGCCTGAACAGCCAGCCCTTGTGCACAGGCTGGGAGGGACTGGTTTCACTGGGCTGTGCAACGCCTTTTACAGTTACCGTCAGCGGCTGAGTCCTGACACAGACAGTAAACATTCCTGTAAACCTGGAACCTGATTCTTTCCTCCTCTCTCTCGAAACGAGTGTGTGAGAGACTAAGTCTAAACCGTGAAGCTGGTCCCAGTGCCTTTCTGCACGGAAAGTGCCACGCTGGGCAGCGCAGGGAGGGCCGCAGGAGCTCCGGACCCGCTGTGCCGCAGTTCGCCTAGCGACAGAAACGCGCTCTCAAACACATGCTCTCCAATCCCAGCTCCGCCTGGCGTGCCGTTGGCTTAGGGATTCTGCCCATTTGATGGTTTAATACGAGTTTCTGCAGGGGAAAATGGCAAACCCCCCGATACCTCCATGCCGACACATTTTCGTGAAAGTTGAAGAACAGGAATCCCCTGTAGCCATCTGTATCCTCCAGTGTAGCTTACAGCTGGCGCAGCCGCACCACCCTTCGGGTGTCAGCACCCGCTTCCAGCGTTCCCAGCTTCGACGCTAGAATCCTCTCTTTGCCGTCTTTCTGGATTTTAAGATGGGATAGTGCAAACTATAGACAAGTTAAGATTATGGCTTGTTTGGCTTGGCCTTACTATGGGAAGGAAAATGATTTTTCTTGGGGAGTGATGAAAAGGAAAAATGTTTAAAGTTCATTAACCTTTGGTACAGATTGCAGTGTCCTTTAGACTACACCAGAGCTATTCTTAGTCACGACGTTTAGGTGGTTGTTTTTTATTGTAAGGGAATACAGTAGTTCCCACTAGTGGTGAAAAGAGAGAACTTTTCCCTTTCTCTTTTCTTTTTTTTTTTTTTCTTTTTTGCCTTAACCTAAATGTGAACTGTAGACAGCGAGATTTTGAATTCATTCCTTGTCTTCCCATCTATGCTATTTTGTCCTAATTTCCCCAAAAGCAAAATTTATATCTATAGATTGTTTCTTTACCGGCTAATTAAGTGTTATACAACTTTGCTCTGAAAAACTCAGCAACCCATTCTATGTATTTGCAAATGAACTTTGCTGATTCTCATTATTGCTATAGGGTGCCTGCAGAAAGTCCCATATAATTAAGCTGTTGTACTGCCACAGCACAAGAGCCACAATTAGAAATGTGATTTACACTTCTTTACCATTAATAATATGGAAAAAAATCAACATTATTTTCTTGATGATGCTTAGGAGAAATTAGAATGAGGTGGACATGATTAGGAAAAGAGACTTTAATGTTATGACTTGTTAATGCAATAGCCTTGAGCAAGACATCAGAATGATTGTCCTCGCACTAAACTCATTTGCTTCAGTAAGCACAGACCCTCTGCACGCAACAAGACAAGTTTGGAGGAAATTGGGTAGATGGCAGGGATTTTGGTGGCATGAACATTTCAGTGTCTTTCATGTGCAGAGTACACAAACTGAATCCCTGCACTTTCAAATATTCCCCTAGAGGCAATCTGCATTATTCAAAGCTTAACCACGGCTGCAGAATCCTGTCTGACATGAAAGCAGAGTGCTAGCTTTACACGAACTTTCATATTTACATCTGTAGTAAATCATATTTACTTTTTTCCTCCCCTCCCTCTTTTTCTGGGGGTGAGAGGGAGTAAAATGGGTGGGAGGGAAGGGGGAGGAGGAGAGACGTCCAGCAGAATTGTAAGCAAAGGACCAGTAATAAAGCCTAGTCTTATGAGACTGCCCATGAATAGGAATGATAATGAGAGCAGTGATGAGCTGCAGGTTTGTGTCTTTTAGTAAATTATCTAGCAGGCATTTACATTTCATCAATTGTGCTTTTGCATAATAGACCGAAGTGCTACAACAAAAGGAGGCACCATAAAAATGAGTAATTTCAGTGACCTTCTTGGTAATCGCTCTTACAGAGAATATCTTGGAAGGACTTGGGTGATTCCTCATGGTGAAGCTGCTGTGGAAAGGCGCCCCAGGCCCCAGGAGCTTCCTTGGTGACAAATGCCTTCCAAGGCTTTCTTCTGGCCATGCTGAAACATGGCTCGTATCCTGTTTTCTCCGTCTGAGCATGCTGCTAATTGTCAGATGTCAAAAGGCAACAACCATTTTCTTCTTGCTTATCTCCTGATAACATTGATTCTCAAACAAAGGATGTGGGCTTCCATTCTGAAAACAAAGGAAGCATGGCCCAGCTAAGGATGCTGGATATAATATACATACTTCTCCTGCCAATAATAACAAAACATCATAAATAATGTAGAAGCTAGATGTGAAAATGGAGAAAGGGGAATACACTGGTACTGCTGCGCCTGGGTACGGCACTTACAGAATCCTGTCCTCATTGAGGCCTCGACTTCCTCCCTCGTTTTTCTCTTGTATTTCCCTGACTACCTGCCAGCTCCTAAGCTGTAGACGTCAGTATTTTTTTAATTCTTTTTCCCTTTTGGGTTGTGTCTTCATCATGTTCTTGTGGATTTTTTTTTCTCTTCTCCCCCCAGTGCTCTTTCTTTGGAGGCAAGTCCTCAGCTGGTGCAAGTCAACTCAGATCTTTCGTTGAGGACATAAAGCCAGGACAGTTTGCACCAGTGAGGAATCAGACCCACTGCATTACGGATTTGTGCCTGGCCATGAACTGACCCTGCCTTTTTGCATGTTCTCCTCTCCTTTCACAATTAGCTGTCCTTGTTTGTCCAATCATGGAATCCACAAGAACCGCTTCAATCCCAGGCCTACATCTTCCCCATCTTCCCAGGTCCCTGGTCTGATGGCACCTTTTCCCCTCTTCTGCCTTTAGTTTTCTGTTTTCTTTTACTGTAGGCTTCTCCTTTATATCCAATTGCCAAATCCTACCCTGATGCAACTTTCCTTTCCATGTGTCTTTCAGTGTAACAGTTGGGGAACTGGTGGGAAATGTGACGCTTTACTCACATCCCTTCTGCCAGCCGGGCAGCCATGTGACTCCAGTAACAGTAGTGAATCAGTCCGGTAGCCTTGGGCTAGTCACAAAGAATTTTGGATTAACCTTTTGCTTTTCTCACTTCTCCTTGTGCTGATCCTCAGAAATCAGAGCCGTCCCCTGCCCCTCGCTGTCCTCACCGTGACACGTGGGTCCACACGAATCCACAAGGTGTTTGGCCTTGGGACAGCCAAAGACAGGGGAGAGGGCATCAGCAGAGAGGATAAAGGCTTCTGTTGTTATCTCCCTGATGAGATTAATTTTCTTTTTTCATCTTTCTTGGCAGGATCAAAATGCTGGAATTGTTGCCAGACTTCAGGAGCCGGGCTCCATCCCAAGCGGAGGCTCTGTGCCGGCACCAGCCACGGTGAATGGGTACACGATGAGGAACCATTTACTGAAGCAGCAAATAATGAAACGACAGTTGATGCAGGTACGATGCCGAGTGCCTCTGTGGGTTCCTGTGCTGTCCACCTCACTGGGAAGGACAGGACTAACCGGAATGAGGAAATCACCAGTCAGCAAGCACTAAGGAGTGACCCTGGAATTGCTCGGTTGAGTCACACTAGGGCTGTGGCGAGTCCAGGATATCATGCCCAAGAGAGGCCAGGGCCAAGGGCAGCTCAGCAAGTCTGAGTGCAGATCTGCCCACTCGTATGCACGGGAAGGATTCAGTCACCTCTGTATCATTGCCGTCATCCTTGGTCAGCCACGAAGCTGGGAGGGAAGATACAGAGAAGGGAGGCTTGGAGAGTGAGTCAGCCCCAGGAGAGATGTCCTCCGTGCTTGCCTTTCTCTCTGGCTCCCTGGGGATTTAGCAGAGCAGATGTTAGACTCCAGTTTGTCCTGGACTTGGCTGTAACATGCTGTGTGAAGGAGCAGGGATGGGGGAATCCCACAGAGAAGTTGGGTGAGGCAGCACTGAACATGTGCCTCTGACTTTCTGAGCACACTGCTGGATTTGGGTCAAGGAGGCTCATTTCTTTCGATGGGAAATGAGATGAGAAGCAGCTCGGTAAAATCCTCAGCTGAGTACTGTCCTGCTCCTTGATCAAACTGCCTTTCAAAACCAGATCTGCCTCCTTGTCATCAGTTAGCTTCAAGCTTATCTGTGCTGCTCTAAGACAGTGGGAGTTCAGCCAGGCCTCAGCTTCCCCTGTCCACGGAGAGTTCCCCAGGTCACCGCTGCTGTCCACGGCAGGGATACGAGTGTGGTGGTGGGTTTGGGGGTGAAATGGTAGGAGACACAAATCAGGTCACTTGGAAGAAGCCAGCAATGTCTTGCTCAGAGAGCACCTGCCAGGGATCCCGGGCTTCTGTGGTTCATTGCTATGTTCTGGTTAAAAGTGGCAACCAGCCCAAAAGGTGATGGTACACACGAGCCGAGCCATCCTCCAAACAGGGTGATGGCCACCAGCAGTCTCCCGTTTGTCAGTGTGTCCCAGCAATCCTGCCGCAGATTCTGTTCTCTAATAGACTTTTGGCCACTTTTAGTCCCCGGATCTGGTACTTCAGAGAACGCGTCCAAATTGTCAGCATGAGAGGCGCTGGGGAGACACCAGGATTTCTGCAGCCTCTGGCCGTGCTGCACTGCACTCAAGCTGGTGAACACGAGGGTCTCCGTGTTCATCCAGGTCCCCTTGGGCCACCTGCACAGTGCCTGCCGAAGGCTGCGCTTCCCAATGCTGAGCTGTTGTCAGGACACCTTTGCAGGAAGGGGCATGGGAGCAATTAAGATCCGGTCTGCAATGAACTGTCGGGGCTGAGTCTCATCGGGGGGGGGGGGGGGTGTATGGGAGGGGTCGTTAATGATGACAGTGGCCACACTTCAGGCATCTGCTGCTATTCTTGTTTGTCAAGAGACTGCAACTTGACTATTATATCCCTTGTTTTCCAGGAAAAGCAGAGGCAAAACATGCTGGGAGTAACATCTGAGCAGAGGAGTTTGTTTGCGACTCAGCAAATTAATCAGTTTCAAGGTAAGGAGAGAAGGGGCGTGTTGTGAAAAGCCTCGAGGAGCCAGGGCCCGGGGTCTGATTAAACACGGGGCGCTTAATGATTCTCTGCCCTGGAATAAAAGCATTTCACATTTCATCCCATATCATGGGATTCGCCCATTTCCTTATTGCTCCAGTAATAACTCTGTTACAAAGAACACAGAGGAGAGCCCCGTGTCGTGAAAGGAAAAGACGGAGCGGCAGCCTTTCAAGGCTCTGCCACGATTCCCGGGTGAATGTGCGCTCACCGGCTAACGCTCCTCTCTGTACGCAGGCGTGCAGCAGCCCGTTCCCGCTGACTGCAGCCAGGTGATGCCGGCTCCTCCGCCCAACCACCGCATGCTGCCGTCTAACCCAGCCATGCTCCAGAGCAGCCTGGGCTCTGGCATGGCCCCAGCCACCGCCAGCCAGAGCAGCGGGACGATGGTGATGATTCCACACAACCCCGGCAAGCAGCAGGGGATTTTTCCACCTAATTCTGACTTTAACATCCCGCTGCGGCCGAGCCAGAACTCGCTGGGCATGAACTCGGGGTGCCAAACAGTACACAGCCACTCGGCTGTGCGGCCGGGAATGCCGATGGCGGGCTTCACTTCTGGTTCCTTAGCAAACCACTCTGCGACTCAGCAACACTTGAGGCAGCCGAGTATGCCAAGAATCCCTAACGTCTACCCCAACTCATCTGCCCAGATGTGGACGCCGACTGCTGTGCCAAGAATGCCCAGTCAAGGCCAAATGGATACCAGCATGCAGCAGTTCTCCGGTAACGCTCTCTTCTCCAAACAGAACGCGAGACCGAGCGCGCCGGGCCAGCAGTTCTCCCAGCCGGCCGTAGTGCCGCCTAACCAGATCGCTCCCGGCGTCCAGGTCAGACAGATGCAAAAACTGAGCATGGGGCAGTCCGGCCAGGGCTTGAGCTCAATGAGTAATCAGAACTTGAGACACAGTTTAACCAGAGGACCGTTGCCAGCTATGAATGTTATGAAATCCGTGCCGCAAGGAGTGTCCAGTTTCAACCAGCTCAATCCTGCCTCCGGCCTCGGCCCGCCGAGCTACCCCTCCGCGGGCCAGCCGCCCGACGCCTTCGGCAGGATGAGCGCCGCCGCCGAGCTGCCGCAGTACGACTTTGTGTCCCAGCACGGCAACGCGATCATGCCCGCCAACTGCAGCGACACGGACTTCCTCGACTCCCTCATGAAGAACAGCGGCAGCAACGACGAGGAGTGGTTGAACAATCTGACAATGATAGACGACATTTTGGGACAGCACGCTCAAAGCTCCGGACACGTTTAGCTCGGAGAGAAGCAGTCTCGTTGTAAATAACATACGTACGACTTTTGAAAATAACAGACAGGCCGTGAAAGCCGCTGCCTCTTTCAATACGGAATGAATAGACTCAGCCAATTCTTTGCCTGCATCAAAGTTTAATATTGGCAGTTTTTCAGATGACTGTATATATTTGAATATTTTGTAAATTATGTTTTCCTAAACCTTAAATGTAGAAGTATTTATACTTCTTTGCTGGACTGTTTGTAAATAAATCTATAGCATAACTTTTGGTTTTATTATAGGGATTTCATTATACCTTGTTATAAATATGCAAATAATATTGTTAGTCTCAGTAATACTGTGTATTACAGCATAAAATACTTATGTTTTTGACATAACTTAACACATGAACTAGGGGTGTCGTTGCAACCAGACTACGCAGAAATCAGATGTGGCATCTGTTCTCTCATATCAAGAGGAAAGATGGAAAAGTTGCGTTCGAAAGAAAAATGACGTCCATAAAAGGAGCTGCCGATTCCCTCGTAGCTCAGTCTTGCAGCCCGATTCCGGTACGGGGGTCCCACCCGGGCTCCCGGGGCATTCAGGGATCTGCCCACAGAGATCCATTTTGCAACATCCCGGGCAAGTTCTCAGCTTGATACGCTCCCGTCGGTCGGTCGGTCGATTCGACAGGGACAAGGCGTCGTCCGTTGTGCCGCAGTGAGCGCGTGCTCGTGCTGTTGCGGCTGCGGCGCGGCGCGCGTGCGCGGGCAGCGCAGGCAGGCGAGGCACTGCCGCCCGCCGCGGGTCACGCTGGCCCGGAGGCGCTGCCCAGCCCGGCCCCGAAAAGGCAGCTCTGGTTTGCGCACCTCTGCCATGTATGTTTGTAGTGTACAGGTGATTTGTTCCTGGTTTTAAGGCTTTTCATAATTTCTGTTTTAATGTGAGACTTTTTTCAGGGGAAAAGTCTATAAACATGAATAGTTAATTTTTGATGTTTTTCTGTCAGCTACTGTTGTCCTATGTATATTTAAGAGTCTGTTTATAAAAGATTCACTGTACTGTAAACTTCTTAAAATGTTCATACTTTGTGTAATCATATTTTAATAGTCACGTCATACTTCGCAATACATTTGTAATATAACGTCAGCTTCAAGCACAGAATGTTTTTTTCTTCATACCATAATAAACTGCCAGGGGAAAATTGCGTATACTTTATGTGCTCATTTCTCAGCTACACCATTTTGTACCTGCAGATATTTGAATTAATTTGATTTGTCCAAGATGGTACAACGTCAATATAATAACATGTACAAATGTGCGTGTGCCGTTAGTAGAAGAAATGGGCTAGACGAAGAATTGAAGCAGGCTTTAATTTTATTTTAAGATGGGAGTTCTTAGGTCCGCTCTCCTTTTCCAGTGTAATTATAGGTGAACATGAAATTAATCTCTGTTGTTTTGTTGGTTTGTGTTTTTTTTTCACATAGCACCATGTTTATTTAAGTGACGGTTCTTGTTTCTAAATGCCCGTTATCGGTTGGCCCATCAGAAAATAAAGTGGTGAGGAGGGGTGGGGGTCTGCGGCGCAGTCCCACCTTGCTCGGTCAGCAGCGCCTGCGTGGGTGATGGTGGGTCCGGCGTGTCACAGAGAGCTGGTGCCTGCCCAGGCTGGCAGCAGGGGTACAAAGAAAGGGGAGAATTTTAGCAATCTCAGATAAATGCACAAATAGAATCTGTAGCTAAAATTGCCTTGTTTAAATAGGGCCAAACGCCGCCCCCACTTCCTAGCGGGGGTGGAGAAGACGCGTGGGTGCTGGCTTTTGTCCTGGGCACGCTGTGGGGACAGCCTGAGGAAATCTCCTGGGGAGAGGTATCCCTCAAAGTGGTCCATGCTGGGGGGAGGGTTTGGCAAGGTTGTCCCCACGCTGGAGCAGGTCCTTCTAGAAGCCTTTTCTCCAGAGCCAGATGGCAGAAAACATCTCCTGAAGTCAAAAATGTGAAGGAACCGTCAGGGTGTAAAGCAGTTGGGTACGAGCTCTGCTGCCGGTGCTCAGGTGGGCAGGAGACCTCTGCCAAGCGCAGCCACCCCAGGGCTTGTCACAGATCCGTGTGGCTTCGTGATGGCAAAGGCAGGTCCTCGCGGTGCAGGAGGCTCCGAGGGGAATGACCCCCAACCGGCTCCACCTCGAGGATGCCACGTACTTGCGTGAAACCAGGGCGAGGAGGAAAGCAGCCACTTTTCCCAGCAAAGGAAATCAGCCCCACCAAACAATTGCCCAAAACGGGCTGTAAAACTCGGCAAGTGGCTGAATGAGACAGAAACGCCGCCTCGCCTCCAGACGCGGAGAGGGGGAGAAATGCCTGTGAGTGCGTCTGTGGCGAGGACAAAGGTGAGTTTGTTTGGCTCTGAAAACTGGCACCGTTTCAGCAGCTTTTCTGTCGCGAGCTGTGTCCTGCCGGGGAGCGGGGCTGGCTGCGGCCGGCCCTTCGCTGCTCCGTGGAGCGGCAGCTCTGACCACAGCTCCGGGAGCCAGCAATGCCGGACCCCCTCCGGGCTAGCAGCACGGCAGTCACAGATGGCAGAGAAGGCTATTGCCCACATGCTTTTCTTTAGGATATTAATAAACATTTAAAAATGCCCTCTTTTCATTCTTCATTTTGTTTGCATCAATGCACCTTTCAGCTTTTGAGTTCTGCAGGATTTGGGTTACAAACACTCAGGGTGGGGGGTGGGGGGTGTGACACGTCTTCAAAAGCCGACTGTTTCCTACAGAATTTATGGAAAACAGTTTATCTCGTACCTGAGTTGTGTACCCACTTGTTCTCACTCTGGTTTTTTTGCTAGCTTTTGAGCTGGTAGAGCTTTTCACCCCTCCGTATCCCAGTTCCTCACGTCTCAAGAGGGAATGAAGATCCTTCCATGCCACAGAGGTGCTGTGAGGAGTCAGGACTGTATCAAGATTGGAAGAAGAACAGGGCTAAGCGGTATTATTATCTTGCTGTCTCCGGTTGTACTTGTAA
Organism: Vanellus vanellus; assembly: GCF_965231255.1. Lineage (NCBI taxonomy): Eukaryota > Metazoa > Chordata > Aves > Charadriiformes > Charadriidae > Vanellus > Vanellus vanellus. The sequence goes on along the minus strand of NC_138915.1, from coordinate 9,279,504 downwards.
CTGCTGATACTTAAGCATATCTTTTGCGGGGGGTGGCACATATCTGGCACGCATGGCCAGTGCTCCGCGTGGGCTGCAGCCCGCGAGCTGGGCTGCTGCCTCTCCCGGCGGTCAGCGGGCAGCTCGGGCTGGAGCACAGAGCGCGGGGCCGTGCAGGGTGAAGGCGCGATGACCGTGTGCAGGGTGAAGGCGCGATGACCACAGGGTGACGTTTGAGCAACTGGAGCACCAGCCCTGCAGTCCTGGTTGGTGCCAGGCTGTAACAGGTAACGCCTCGATCACAATAAGTCGTCTGGTTTGTTCTGCAAACAATACCTTTGTCTACGCTTCACCTTCCCCTTTTCTCCTCTCTGTTTAAAGTGTGAAAATGCCCAAAGCATGATCCTGCCTTTGCTCTCATGGTCCATATCCCCAAGGTGAATAGTCACAGCGAGTGAGGCAGTAAGACTAAATACGTCTGCACAGTTCTCCCATTGCGTTTACTGGAGGAGCAGATCACACCACAGGGCATACGCAGACTGATGCCATGAGCCAAATTCTGCTGCCTTGCGGGCAGTGTGAACACGGAATAGGTCTCCTGAAGGCTGTGGTGTGGCACGGGACTTACACAAGCATAAATAAGAGCAGCATCTGGTGCTATGGAAGTGCAAAATGAATTTGGATTTCTAAAATAGTTACAAGGAATGAGGTGTCTGACAGCACTCGCTGTTGAAAGCTATCATTTATTTCCCAAACAAGTTACGTCACCAGACTGCCCTCATAATTATGGCCATGAAAACAGAGGCAAGGCAGTAAGCTTTTTCCTCTTGGATTCTAAAATAACATCAAATGCTTATAAAGGCCAGAATTTCCAAAGACCTGAGCTCACTAAAAGCCTGTCTGTCTGAAAGGTTAGCAGCATAGGTAAGTCGGCCTTATTACGGAAAAATTCTCTTTGTGGACTGTATTAAACTAAAGCAGCCCATTTTTTACGAAGGCAAAACAGAAAAACACACTCTTTCCTACCAAAAAGCACACAGGGAGCGCCTAGGAATAGATGTCATGGGAGCCTGGACCAGGCAATTTCCCCGGGAAGCCTAGCCCTGACTTATGCAGAACCTGAGCTCTGCTGCTCGGTGGCTCTCCAGGATTGATTACATGTCTTTCTTAAGAAGCTTTCAACAAAGGCAGCTGCACTGATGTTGAAGTGTAAGGTCAAGTTGTCCTCTTGTGTAGGATGTTGTAAATCAGGAGCTATACCACTGCCTGCAGCAGGGTAACCCCTGATTTACACCAGCCTGGGAGCCGGAGCGAGCACCTGGCGAGGGGCTGGCACTTGCCTTGTGGTCCTGCCCTGATGGCCCCGTGCTGCGGGAGCGGCGCCGCAGATGTGCAAGGTGGCCCCGGGAGAGGACCCCGGCACCTGGCTGCAGGGCAGGCAAGGACGACACAAGGCATAAGGACGAGCGGCCGGCCGCTGCGCCAGCTCTGCCGCCTCTCCTGCCGCGTTTCTGCACTGAAGGGCAGGTGGCACACGCTCCCGGGGGGAAACTTGGCCCTGGCACACCTGCCCAGCCATCTTCGCCGGCTGAGCTCAGGTTTTGGTGCCTAATGCCAAATGAATGCCTGTTTCACCTTCTACTCCCCGCTGTATATATAGCAAATTAAAAAAAAAAAAAAAAAAAGAAAAGAGTCTGGAAGAGAGTGAAGTGTTTTAAATACCAATAAGGGTCTCTCCTGGGCAAGCTAAAACACAAGTACTGGTTGGCAGCTGCAGGAGTTACTGAGAACTTAAGACTCCGGCTGGTCAAGAGGCCTCCTGTGTACAATCCTGCATAAAACCGGGGAAAGGCGCCTTATTAAAGCAGCCAGGCTGAAACCAGTAGAGCTGTAGTTAATCACAGCCATTTTCTGTGCTCCCTCCCCGCTCACTCGATGGGTTCGTAGCACTGCGCAGAACAAATATGCTGCTTTACAGACGTCTTGATCCATTTCCCATTACGCGGCAGGTCTGGGACTTGGCTTTCACCCGCGCTCTGCCCGAGGCAGCCATTTGCCTAACAAGGGCAACGCTGTCTGCGGTGGGCTGTGTGTGCCGGTGTTGGGCTGTGTGTGCCCGTGTTGGGCTGTGTGTTGGCGTTGGGCTGTGTGTTGGCGTTGGGCTGTGTGTGCCGGTGTTGGGCTGTGTGTGTCGGGCTGCCTGCGCTGGGCTGTGTGCCCTCTGTGCAGCCAAGCACGCGTGACCATGGAGGTGGTGGGGATGCAGAGCCCAATGTCTTTTCTCTCCTGAGCTCAGGCAGTAGAGGCTGTTGGATTTTTTGTCTTTTTCTGGAGGTTGGCACGGCAGAGATCTGGGCTGCATCACGGCTATGCATCAATGGAAACAACCCGCAGCTACAGCAAAGATTTGTCCCCACGGCCCAAAGGGCCCTTCGCTGCACGGCTGAACCCTGCTGCCGGTCTCTCCTGTGTCACAGCCAGAAACCAGTGAGAAGCTCCCGGCTTTTGTGCTTCATGTTGGTTTTGTCCTTATTAAGGTTTACGATGCTGCAATTTGATGTCTGAGATTTGACCAATTCGGTTGGAGAAGAAAAAATAAATGCCATTTTAAGCTCAAAGTCGGATTTGTATCGAAAAGGGGGCATTTTAATTGTTCTGATGTTGTCTTAATGCCTTTTCAAGGAGCGAAAGGACCCGCGTGTTGACCCTGCTTGGTTTCACGTCCCGGGGCGGTGCCGTGTTTGATGAGCGGCTGGGACAGACGAGACCCGGGGCAGTGGCAGGAGGTGGCGAGACCGGCCTATTCTCGCTGCCCGAGGGGAAACCGGCCTGAAGCTATAAAGCTGTGAAATCTCTTTTTTAACTTGCTAATATAGAGCTGTGCTTGACTCCATCCAGCTGCAGAAACATGCTTTGTTTCAAGTTTACAGACTGCCCCTTGTCAGCCCTGCCGGCTTTGTACGGGAAACAGAATTACCTGGCGGGCCGGGCCCTGCGCTCCTTTCCTCTTCTCAGCCCATAAATTATTATTCTCTTTCACCTATTAGCTGGCAACACTATTTGCCTAAGCAGTTCCCATTAACCCCCTGTTTGAGCCACACAATCTTTAATAAATATATATATTTTTTCCCGCGGCCTTTCAGGATGGTTGATGATGTCCATTAGCAGCGGGGGAACCGTGAGGCGCAACAGGCTCGGGACTCGAATCCCAAAGATATTTAAGTGCCTAATGAGGCAGGCAGACACCAGTCGGATTTTTTTAAGTGTAGTTAAGCAGGACCGGCAGCCGCGTCTCGCGGCCAGTGGGTTGTGTATTACCGTCGGTTGCTGTGCACAAGTTTGGCCTTTGTTCTACAGAGCTGGGAGGATAAGTTGGATGTTCTGTATGGCCTGATGTGGGCAAAACGGGACGGTGAGTCAGGCCCCTTGCTGTCTTAATTTTCCAACCTCAAGAGCCAGCTCTGGCTCATCCCGGCCGGAGAGAGCATGCAGCCCGGCAGGTAGGCAGCGGAGGATGAGCCATCCATTTCACCTATCTTCTGTGCAAGCTCTCCGCTCCCCTCAGCGCCGTGTTCCCACCTCCGGGATGTGGCACACCTCACCCTGCCAGAGGGCTCGGGCTCAATGGGAAAACGTGAGGGGCTCACTCTTCTTGGCCCATATTCTTGCCAACAAACTCTTTGAAAGTGCCACCTATGCATCTTGAAGAGCAGTTGGAGTCCTGCTTCTGCTTCAAAACTGCAGATCTTTGCTCAGGTTTTTGGCTTATGACCTGTGGTCGAAATAATGTAGCAGTGTATTACTAATGCTAATGCAGCAAGTGCCCAGAAAGAAGATCTGTGGGGAGACAGCAGGAGAAAAGGGACAGATCTGACTTCTGATCCATCTCCAGAGGAAGCAGGATGTTCCCGCTCACAGCAGGGACAATGGGCACACATTGAGATGGGGAGCAACCCGCCTTTCACCCCAGTGCAGCCCAGCTCCTCCTGCCCGGGCTGGGGACCACGGCTGCCCTGGGTATCAGGGAGCAGTGGTACCACTCCAACGCCGGGCTGGCTGGGGCCGCGCTGTCAAAGTGGAACTGCTGTGGATGTAACATCGCCTGAGGCGAACGTGAAATGAAGGACGGAGGGAGACAGATTTCATGCCTGGGACTTCACTTACAGCCTCAAGCGACCCCTCTGCACAGGGATGACCTTTCCCCAAATCCTGTCGCATAGAATCATAGAATGGTTTAGGTTGGAAGGGACATTGAAGATCACATCTAGTTCCACCCCCCTGCCATAGGCAGGGACACCTCCCACCAGACCAGGCTGCTAAAAGCCCCATCCAACCCGGACTTGAACACCTCCAGGGATGGGGCATCCACAGCTTCTCTGGGCAACCTGTTCCAGGTCTCACCACCCTCACAGTAAAGGATTTCTTCCAAATATCTAATCTATATCTACCCTCTTTCAGTTTAAAACCGTTACCCCTCATCCTGTCGCTACACTGCCTGACAAGGAGTCCCTCCCCAGCTTTCCTGTAGGCCCCCTTTAAGTGCTGGAAGGGGCTATAAGGTCTTCCCAGAGCTTTCTCTTCTTCAGGCTGAAAAACCCCAACTCTCTCAGCCTGTCCTCATAGCAGAGGTGCTCCAGCCCTCTGATCACCTTTCTGGACCTCCTCTGGACCTCCTCCAACAGGTCCACGTCCTTCTTCTGTTGGGGACCCCAGAGCTGGATGCAGGACTCCAGGTGGGGTCTCACGAGAGCAGAAATGTAATGGTGTCTCTTTGTCAGCGGAGAGCTGGGAGTGTGGCTGGGTGGGTTTGCAAGCTGATTGCCATGGGATACTCCGTTGCTGCTCCGCAGAGCCCTTTCCTTCATTCGGGGAGGCTTTCTAGCCCAGTGGTGTGCTCGTAACCGTGAATCAGAGGCTGCTAGTGTCCCAGCCAAGCTCCGCACCTCAGTTTACCTACCCATAAAATTGAGATAGTCCCTCTTCCACAGAGATAGTTTGAGGGGTAATTGGTTAACACTGATAAAGTGCTTTGAGCAGCTAGCACTGTAAAAGTGCCAAGTATTATTATTAGTCCCATATCTTTGCTTTACTGTGTCAACCAGATCAAAGAGCCTCCTGGTACCGCAGCAGCCTCCTGCAGCGCCCGCTCCCCGCACGGCACAGGCCACGCAAAGCAGATTAGCCTCCAGCCGGCCTTCGCGGGGCAAAAGCAGCAGTTCCCGGTGCCTGCGGCGGGTGACCGAGCATCCAAAGGAAAATTTAAACTAAATACTTGTAAATGCTTGGCTGCAAGAGGCTGAGTTTTGCTGCTTGAGTGACTGAGAACCCAATCCCTCGTTGAAAAGGGAAATGAGTTTTTACACCAGTGAATCTCAGGCCACGCTCTGAATCTACCAGGAAAATTAGTGTTTTGTTGGTGTCTCACAGTTTGTGCGGGCAATTGTGCATTTGTAGGTATTTGCAGCCGCTCCGAGGCTGAGTTCATGCTGCTCAGCTACATGAGTGCTCCAAGAGGGTATCTGCTCTTGGATTCGCAATTCTGCTTTAATGTGTTACTTGACCAGTTTTTTCCCCAAACAGTGAAAGTAGTTTCTTACAGATCTGGTATTTTTAGCTGTTCTGACTTTTCAACTAAGGTATGCTTCTTTGGAGTTTTTTGGGGGCTTTGGGGTGTGTGTGCGTGTTTTTTTTTTATATCTCCTCACACACCTGTATGTTTCCTTTTTTTTCTTCACGTAGTCCTTCACACACATGACGATAACCTGTGGACTCAGGTCCGGCTGCAAAGAATGGCTGACGGGAATTGAAGACTCTAAGAGGTGAATTGGGGAGTATTTGGGAAGTGACCCCCTTTTCCCTGGCTGTCTACTCTGTGAAACTTAATTATCTTGAGACCCCTAGTGTATTCCGAATTTGGTACAATTAAGCAACAGTTCAAAATCATCTAGTAGGGGGTGCCCAGGCACACAGAGAAACGATTGCATCAGACTCATTCTTGAAGGAAACTGACTAGAAGTGAGTTGTGATATGAATAAAGCATTCAACAGAGAGGAGCCAAGTGTTATTTACTAGAGGTAGCAAAAAAAGGTGATTGCCTCCTGGAAAGGTTACCAGTGTGTAAGCCAGAAAACATGCCCACATTTCCAGCTGCCATGCCAAAAGCTAACATGCTAAGCCATGTCCAGCTCTACCATCCCAGGCGCACGCTTTTCCAGCACTCTGTAACTCATGGGGCTGGGTAACCGCTTCACCATTTTACCCACTGTTTCATCTTGCAGACATCTCCGTGATCGACTGGTTTAGCAACTCAAACGCCTGACACCTCTTGAGCTTCTTATGGATGGCTAACCTACCCAAGAGTGTAGCAAGACACCACCTGCAACCGTGCTCGGCCTGGCATGAAATCAGACGGGGAGGCTCTTTTCGTCGTCTTGTACCTTGAGATCCAATCCCAGAATAATCTTTGCATTTTAATTGTCTGTCAGCAGGTAATTTTATTCCTGGTGCCAGCACCCACAATAAGCATGAAAAGAGTTTTGCCTCTGGCTGTGGCAGTAATGATAGCTGCAGTACCTCTTGTCCACATCCTCAAACCATCCTCAAACTTAAACTGAGCTATTCTAGTGAGCAAATATATTCTTTGCGTATTTTATGCAGTGCCCAACACAACGAGGCCCTGGTCTCTAGACGCTACCATAATACTGCTAATAAATAATAACTCAACACAGAGATTAACACTGCCACACAGAGACTTTCTGATTTGGTACATTAACTTCTTATTCTTTTCATGCTGTGAATGTAAGCTGTAGCTGGAGATACAAAGTGCTGTGAAGATTACTGTAAGTACTCTGATCTTCTGAACCCTGAATGGAGGTCGCTGTTGTATAATAAATTGCATTAAAATATAAATGAAAAGAAATCATGTACAATTTTTCCAGCAAGAATTATTCACAAGAAGCTTCATGGAAGAAATGACTGCATTAGCTCCAATAAAAGCCATTATTTCTTTCAGGTGGCTGCTTGAAGCTTTGCTAATTGTCTGAAGAAACCTACATCAGCATCTGACGTGATATTCAGGGCTTCCGAAGACCCCACTTGTCTCGGCGATTTTGCAGAGCTAAGAGGGTTTTGTTTCACTCATTAGATCAACTAAGGAATTTCTGCTTCATAATAAAATGATTTTCACCTGCTCACCAGAGTGCAAAGATGAGCCAGGGTAGCTGATTCACAGCAGCACGGCTCTTTCAGTCCCATGGGAATGATCCTTGGTCCCACGGGAGTTAAGAGAAAAAACCTTCATTGACTGCTGGAATGGAGATTCCTGCTAACACCACGAGTTCCAGTTGTTTTTAATCCTGCCAATTTTCTTTAACAATGGGAAATAAAATTGCATCTGAAACCCAGTTTCTCTTCTCCCCACTACGACATATTTAGGCAAGCTGACTATCTGTTTTCCCTACCAAACCTAGTCAGGGGAAATTTGAATTAAACCAAAATTAATAAAGCATGAGTTTTGCAGAACCCGAAAGAAACCACGTTCTCAGTTCCTCTAACTATGCACTGGCAACCTCTGCTGACACAGGCTTAAATCCAACCTGAAGTTCATCACCAACACCTGAGAATGCAGAATCTCTTCCAAATTAATGGATCAGCTGGGCTCTAGAGAGAGAAATCAGTAAAGCTCCGGTGGGTGGTGGTGCCTGAAACAGCTTGCCAACTCATTGATTGTCTATCCTGCATAAGCATTCACTTCTGTTGACAATATGACACCAAATACTATCACGGAAATCAAGCAAAAATATGTTGTGATCTAAACAGATGTATGTTTTGAAAGAGGAAAGGCTTTCCCTGTGATGATCTTTCTGCAGGATCTCTGGCTGGTCCTGTGACCTTGGGATTCTTCGGTGTTCAGCAACTGCAGTCTGCTGCCTGGAGCTTGTCTGAATTTTAAAGGTAACTCATCTTCGTTGAGGGATCAGAGCTGAGAGGGGCTGTGCTGTGTTTTCAAAGCACACAAATATTCCACTATGAGTAGGAAATGCTGGTGAAAATGTTTCCCTTCCTGCCCTATCAGCTGCAGTGACTCTTGTACTTATAAACCAAAGAGTACTTCTCAACAGAGCACATATTAACTCTGTTCTGTCAGCCCATCTCTGTTGTGCTCATTGGGATACTTACAGCGCTTAAAATAACTCTTACATGCTGCATTTTAAGTGATTCAGACACTAGTGTAGTTTAAGTTGTACATGTGTGGACCCTGACAATAGAAGGAGAGTGTTGGAGAGGTCCATCTTACGCCTTTTTTTTTACGGTAATAAAACTGTTTGATGCCAAGTTGCTATGCTTTTACAGGGTATTTTAACTTCACCCACTTCACTGCTGCAGTCTCAGCTGCCCTGTGTCACTAGAGTTCTTTTAGGATTTTACACATTTAACAGGTCACTTTCTGTTGCAATTTACATTTAAGTGCACTGGAAGCATATTCCTTTGTGTGCTATTTAATTTAAGAGGGTTTTATTCTATTTCTCTTAATTTGGGGCATTGTTCTGATGGTACAAAAATTAATTCCACTAAGAGTTCTGGTGATTCAGTAGATTTTACTAACTTCCATTTGTTTGGTTCTTTTCATCCAAATTCATTCCAGTTCTCTTAAAACCTTTTACTTACTATGCAAATTAGGTATGATACATGTGAGCATGAGCTTGCCTTCCTGTGGAACGCAGCTATTTCTCAAATAAAACATACTGACTCCTTCTAATACTTGCATGGAGAAAATAATGTTTGGGTTTTTTTTCCTACCTAAATACAGAAACAAGTACCTGATATTAATTTTCTCTGCCTTTGAAGACAAAGAATCAGCATCTAATAGGAGCTCTCTGTCTACTAGTCACATATGTATATATAAACATAGGTATGTATATGTTTGCTTCAGCTGCCATGTGCCAGGTCCTGGTGACAGCAGTAATGTGCATGCAAAACCTAAGTATCTGGAAGCTGGCATCTGCCGGAGTGCACAGTAACAAGTATGTACATTCAGTCGGTGTTTCTGAAAATGGTTCCCAAAATACAATCGCTATTTCCAGCCCTTGGGAGTTGCAGGATCCAGAAATACAACTAGCCTCTTATATAACTCACCTTATTGCTATTGTGAGTCAAGCAACAAGGGGCAGATTATATTTTTTTAGGGTGCTATAGGTGTTTTATTTGGTAACAAGTTACTTGATAAAGAAATGATTAGGCTAATTGAGGGAAAAGCTAGATAGAAATAGGTTAAAGAGGTCTTAAAGTACAGCTTAAAATAATTAAATCTGGCAGCCTTTATTTAGCCGAGACAAAAATAAACATCAAGTTAGCAAACAAAGGACAATAACAGGAAACAAAGGGTGTGAGTGGCACAGTACTAGAAAAGTAAAAGAATCGCTGATGTACCATATCTTTTCTAATATCTAACTCATAAAAAGAAAAAAATATGTACACATGTGAATATGCAGACATACCTATATATGTATGATATATACGTTTAACACTACAATGTCTTTTCCATTTTATCTGTCACAACAGCAACTTTAACCAAGTGAAAATATTTGTGAGGTAGCTGGATATAAATCATCTTTAACTTGATCCATGGCCTTGATTTGCAGACTTGCCACCTCCACTTAGGTTTGCCCATCTACTCTCCAGAATAGTAGAAAAAGAAGTTAATATTATTATCAGGTATGGTTATGCTTCCAAATTGCACTTTGTTTTCTTCAATCTCATAATACCTAGGTTTTCCCTGGCATCTCAGTTCCACAGTGTATTTATTCCTCAGTTCCACACGTGTATTTATTATTGGCATTACCGTAGTGCTACAACACAAAGGTTGGTCCTGCCCTGAGAGTTTTACGAGTATGAAATGGGAGAACTGAGGAATACAGGCAGGAGAGGCAGCATAACATAAAGCGTGACGCTGTGTTGTAGACATTACAGGAAAGAAAAGTTTTAAGGATAGTTTTGAAGAGAAATTATCAGTGACTTTTGGGGTCTTTATAGGACCCTTGGAAATAAAAGGCAGCCAAAAGAATGAACAAAAGCAGCTGTTTAAATGTATTACAACTGGGGTGTGAAAACTGTCTCTGTGAGCTGACTGGAGCTGCAGTTAGATCCCAACAGCGAATGGAAATAGCAAGTAAGGTGAAGACAGGCTACTGAGGCCTTCCAAAATAAAGACATGTAGGTCAGGATCAACACGATAGAGTAGGCTGAGCCAGCACAGGGATGAAAAGAGAGGAATAGCATGGTGAAAATGACAGACTAAGAAAAATGGCCTTTGTAGCAGCATTCTCAATAACTATGAGCAAGACAAGGTTATATTTTCCAAGGCCAAAGGAAAGGATGTTGCAGTAATTGAGATTTGAGAAGATGGGAGTTTTAGCTGTATGGACAGAATTAGATATAGTCTGAACATAAAGGACCAAGCAAAGGTCTGAGTCAAAGATGATTACATACAGGCAGATAAAGCTGAGAGTACTTGTGGGAGAAGACTCGACACTTTTTTAACTACACTGAGCTTAAAATGACATTAGGGTTGTCAATTAACCAGTTTTTATCCAGATGGTCCAGAGATTGGAGGCTGGAGTATTTGTGTGCCGTCTGGGCTGATTACGACCCAGGCACCATATGCTGCAATACAAAAGAATGAAGACCAGGCTCAGAAATACAGGGACAGCCTAAACATCTCAGAACCACTCATACACAAAACTTTAATAATGTATGCTCTTGCAGATCCAAATAGCCATCAGGTGAATCATCAGTCAGGTGACTCAAAGCACATTTCTTCCAGTTCACATCATCTTCGGGCGTCTGACCATGCAGGTGTGGGACTCACGGGGCGTCTGTGACCGCGTGCAGCAGAAGGTGAAGTCCCACTGAGAAGCCATAAGAAGGTAACAGAGAGGCAAGCCAAGAGTTTAGCTAGGAAAGCCTGCCAATCTGCAGCGAAGAGGCATAGCTGTGAAAAATATGAGTGGAAACTGTTGTTTGAACTGTGATTTCAGTACACATTATCCAGGGATAAACCACAGAGTGACTAGAGAAGCGACCCAAGGGGAAAGGCCTGGTTAATATCTACCGGATGCTGGAAGGCATGTAAGAAAAAACCTCTCAAAAATGTGCCAGTAGGTGGGTTAGGAATGTAGGAGGGAAAAAAAGGAGAGGACAGAGTCACTGAACAAGGGCGGAGAATATTTCGCTTGACAGATTAGGGTGGAATAATAGTTGCAAGCATTAAAGGTCATATGAGCAAGAGGCTGTTTGAGATTCTAAAGAAATGCAAGGGGCATAAGCCAGGCTGGAACAGATCCAGAACAAAAGTGATGGAAAGAAATTTATGAGAGAATTTGCAGAGAGCACTTTTAGTGATCTGAGACACAAAGCGTCAGAAATGAGTAAGGAAAAAAAAATCCTTCTAGTGTTCATGATGTCAGAGAAAAGCTTTAATATGTGATCTGAATAAAACCTTAAATGAATGATCAAATAAGAAGGATCCTCTATGTGTATATATACACACACACATATATTTAGACCAATAAATGTATACCTATACATATAGAAGTATGGATGTGAACCAATATATTGATTTATGAGTTTCAGCTGGAAATACCACACTGAAATCAATCAAAGCAAGACTTCAAAATTGCATCAGTGACTTTTCTAGCTAGTCTTTAGCGAAAGGATGATGTCAGGAGCAAAGGCATATCACACCAGAAGACCACAGACAAGTTTGCCTGTGTGAGGATGGTGAACTAACATTCATCTCCTTTTCCTCACTGCTTGCTTCTGCTGTGATTAATGCAAAACACACAGTTCCGTGCTTATTGCAGAAAAATATTTTTTACTCCATAAACATTTTTTTCTGTCGTAAGAGACACCAGCCCAATTCCCTTATTTTTTATTTTTGTTTTGATTTTCTAAAGTTTTTGGAATTCCATATGCAAATTGTTGATAGCAAAGGAGACACCTAAGAGTAATGAATTTTAAAATGATTGTCTTGTGGCTCCTTCTGAAAGTACATCTTGTCTGGTACAAATGCATAGTTCACCTCAAAGTGCCTTTAGCTCAGAGTTGGCTCTTCAGATGGTATAACTCTTTGTTCATAGACAGCGAATGCTGGCAAAATTAAATTGGAGAAAGTGATTTTTGGGAAGCAGAGGCGATGGTTGTTGGTATGATGCTTGCAAACTGGCAAGTGATGCTCTTCCTCCCGAAGGAGTGAGCTCCAGCACCGTGCTGGTGTGAGGCAGCATGGCTGGAGCTGAGAGACCTGGGTTAAACCAAGTACGAAGCTCCCAATGGCTTGGGATCATGAAGAAGCCCAAGGTTACTTTTGGTTTGTTTTATTTTTTCCTTTGATCAGGTCTTGTGTGGTATCCAGTCCTGAGAGCAGGGAGAGGCATTGGCCCTCCGTCAGCAGGGGAACAAGTTATGGCTGAGCACACCACCGGAAAAGCTGGACACAGTTGTTTTGTAACTTAAAAATATGTTTTCTAACATGAAAAATGTTTTATAATATCACAAATCCCCTTTTCCTGAGAGCACACAGCATTGGACAGCAAATGGACACCTTGCCCTCTGGATGTACACAGCTGCTCCTTGCGCAACAGCGAAGGGCCATTTTATAAGTTTGTTGGTTTTTGTTTTTTTTTTTTTTGTAAAATCTTACATAAATAATCCTCCTGGCGTCTGCATCACCAATTCTTTTATTTCGTATCAGTTTTTACTTGTAGTCAGGGAGCATCCCAAAGGCCTGAGCCACTGCAGTGCCTCTGGTCGCTAACGGCCATCGACCGATCAACTCGATCTGCTTTATGCTGGACACGCATCCCGTGCAATTCCTTCTCTTCCCTTCCCTTTTTCCCGGCTGTTTCGTTTAGGAGTGCTCTGCTTGGCAGGGGACGCTGCCGGTAACGGCGGGGGAGGCGACCGACGGGGCGGCCCGCCTCCCCTCACCGCCTCGGTCGGCCCTTTCCCGCCCGCACCGCCCCCAGGACTACAGCTCCCGTCAGGCCCCGCGGACTACACCTCCCGGCAGCCACCGGGGCACCGCCCCAAGGGGTGGAGCGGGCGCCGGCCCGTCACGTGAGCGGGCGAGGTGGGCCCGCGCGGGGCGGGGAGCGCAGGGCGCCGCACTCGGGCCCGCGACGGTGACGGCGGCCGCGCCGCGGTGAGTGTCCGCGGGGCCCGGGCTGGGTAGCGGGGACTGCCCCGGCGGGCTCCGCTCCTGTCTCCGCACCCCCGGCCCCACCCCGCCCCGGGGGATCCGCTCCTCCCGACCACCTCCCCCCCCCCCCCCCGTATGCCCCGGCGTGGGGCTGCTGCCGGCCCGGGCCTTCCCTCCGGCCCAGCCCCTCTCCCTCAGGGCACGGCGCACCTCGCCTCCCCCGTCGCTTGCCTCTTCGCCCCCCGGGGTGGTCTGGGGGTTGCTGGAGGCTTTTGTGAGGGGCTTCTCCTTGCCGCCCCGAGCGCTCTGGGAGCCCCGCATCTCCGGCGGGCCGCCGCGCCCCATCTCCGGCAGTCACCTGTGGCGGCCGCCGTCGCCGAGCGGCCGGCGGGGCCCTGCGGCCGGCGGGGACCGGGCTGGGCTGGGCTGGGCTGCGGAGGCTCTGTGTTGTTGTTGGGCTCCGGCTTCTCCTGACTCACGCCCTGATGTGCTGAATCAATTTGGAGGCGAGACATTGCTGAAGTGCATAGCCCAGCGTCATGGCTTAGCAAAGACACCTTTGAACTGTAATTTTTACCTTTCCTGTGAAAAGAAATTCTCTCCTGCGATATGAAAATGTTCGGAGTGCTCTTTATTTGCTTTCAGACTTTTAAGCCACTGTAGTATTCATTTCTGACTGGCTTAAATTTTGCTCTGAAGCATGTGACTTCTTTCAGTGTTCACGGCTGAAAAGCTGAAACCTTCTGTTTCGAGCAAATGTTTTTAGTATATTTAGAGCAAGAAATAACTCTTGAAGATGAGAGTCTGCTTCTCCTTGGTGGTCTTTGTGCTGTGGTAGTCAAAAAGCATAATTGCTACTATTGGTGGGTTTTGGTTGGTTGGTTGGTTTGTTTTTTTCAGATGTACATGTAATTAAGAGCATAGGAAGGGTATTAGCTTTTTTCTTTTCACAGAAAGGCCCATTTTTCTTGGTGCTATAGAAAGCAACATAGGCAAATGTGGTTTTAAAATTGTATAGATGTGTTAAGTGTTTTTCAGTTGGTCTGTAGACTGACTTGCCATGACAGGTACTAATCAAAACTATATATGTTTAAAAAGTACCTTAGCTTTACTGCATAATACCTGTTTTGGGGCAGTATTGTGCCCATTGGTTGCTAGTAGTCATATATTTGTTCGTCATTAACCAGATTTGAAGGGCAGATATCTCATGGTACAGGATTAGCACTATACTGTAGTTTTCTTTTTAATATTACTTTGTGGTTTAAGTGATTAAAAAAGGTAGGCTGTACAGTTACTAACAAAGCTGGTAAGTGCAACGAGCCTTAATACACAAAACTTTTGGGGCTATATGTAGCTTTGTTATGTGGCCAACGTCACAAGAGATGAGGTATAGAAGTTTTTTAAATAAAGTGAAAATTTTTCCCTTTTTGCTCTGTTTATTGTTCTGTGCTTGGTCAGAAGGAAACTTCCAAAAGATGCACTTGCCAAAGAGTCGAGCTGTTAGCATCGTTAAGGTTGAGCAAACTCTAGTGTTAATGTATCCCTGATAGGTAGAGTTACAGCGTTAACTAACAATAGTTAATTTAGAATGCAAGACTAATTTCATGAGAAGTAATGGTAAGTCTTTAATATTGTGTGTGTTGTTTTAAAGGGGACAACGTACTAATTTTTCTAAGAACCTGAATCAGGTGAAATAAGTTTTTTTTCATGCTCTGTTCCTTCTGACTTCATGAAGTTACATAGCAGCTTTCGTATGAAAGTCGCTCCTGGATGTATTTTGGAGAAGAAACAAATACATGGCAGTATTCTTTGGGAAGGGGTGAGAGAGGAAGTGCTGAACTGTGTGCAGTAAGATGCCCAAATATGTATGGGGAACAAAAACATTGTTAAAAGTCTGCGTAAGTTTTACACGTTGGAAACATTTCAGAACTGTATCTTAAAGTTTTAAAAGGAAAAGTTCTCAGTTCCAACTACTTGATGCCAAACCTCCTGACACAAGATAAAGCATAAAAAGAACAAGTACTGTTTGTTTCCTTTCTCCAGAATGTTTTTAGTAGCAACTATTCTGGGGTTTTGTTTCCTTTCTGAAGTTTCCTAAAAAGTAATGTCAACTGAAATATGCTAGCAGTGCTAACAATGTCTTCCTACCTGTTCCATTCCTGTCAGGGGCCAGCTACAGCACAAAAGTCAAATGTTTGAAAGTTGAAGGAATGAATACACTGTTGTCCTCTCATCTCACGCTGAAGTGGGCGTCTCTATATTGTCTACAACTGAAATGACATATTAAACCTGGAGGCTTCTGAACAAGAGAAAACAAAAGTAAGTGTTTTTGAGTAGACTGGGGTACAGTTTTGTGTAAAATGGGATGTGTGTTTTTCAACAAAATCTAAGTAATTGGCGTGCAACGTCTTTGCTGGGTTGTTGTGTATAACGAATGGAAAAGCTGTGTGCCTGAGACACTGTGATGTGACTGGACCCATTAATGCGTAACATACATAGGCAGATGTGGAATACAGAAGTATCAAACTTTCTGTGCTTGGCAAAGTACCTGCCTGTTACTTGAAGGAGAGAACAGCCAGAGGTATGGTGCTGCTCCATGAATGAGTTAGGCAGGATAGTCCCAATCTCCTCTTTCTTAGGGACTGAAGCAAAGAATGGTTTGTGGATGACTTCATCATGGTCCTTAGCCTATTTCTTTCTAAACAGAGACAAACTCAGAATGGTACTTTCTCCATGGTGTTATGTGTATTCAGAGAAGCAATTCATGTCGTGGAAGAAGGAACTAAACACAGTAGATGAGAGTTGTCATCTAATGCATCGGTTGTACATGTTCTCAAAGGAAAGCTGGAGGAAAGCCTGAGCAGGGGATGTCATTTTAACCGTTACAGTGTCATTTTTTTATACAGTATATCATTGTATAATAGATAAAATTTCCATTTCTCTTGTGGAATCATCAGTTAAATCTTTAGCAATAGAACTACAGTGGCCTAAGGGGATATCTTTCAAGAAGAATGAGCAGAGAGCAACTGAAGGCTTTCTTAATAGAAAACTTTGAAGCTGTATTTGCTATCCCATAGGCTTTCCTGTCAACCACATCAGCTTTTGACAATGTGGGAGGTACACGTTCCCTGCAGGGGATGCAGAGTAGAGAAAATAGACTGGGTGGGTTTAGAAAGCCACGTATCAGCCTGCAGGCATGGGTTTCCTACAGATGTAGTGCTGATTCTAGAGGTAAGGTGACAAATGGTTCCTAAACTCACTTCTGTCGTGCCACCTAATCTAGCTAGATTTAACTGCTACTTGCTGTACAGGGCTACATGCATAGAGGGAAAACTACTACTTTATTTGATCCACTCACATGACTGAACTTCTACTTTAGAAGTCAGTTACCTGAGCAAATATTAAGAAACAGTCAGGAAAAAAGATAATAGTGGCAAGAGAAAGATACTATGCATAGAATAAATATAGGAGAAGCAATAAGCAAGTACAAGTGGACAGAAATAATTGTTACCATAAACTTCAAGGAATAGACCTCTGACAATTGCTGGAAAACAGGCCTTAGCAAATAATTACATTTATTACTACTGAGGTAGGTACTGCTTTTCCTTGTTACTGTGATATAAAGCATGAGAAATACCTAACTAACAGATCAGAGTCCATCAGCAAATAAGTTACTTAGCATCCATGATGGCACACGTCCTACTGTATCATCTCTCTTTGTGAGAGAGCTTATAAATCTCTTGCAAGAAAGCTAGCCAGGGTAAAAGCCAGGGATATCACCCTAAGCTACATTTTTCAATACAATTTGAAAGGAGGAAGCAATGAGGTTGATAATTAGAAAAAGTAATGTTACAAATTCCCTTCCAACTCTGAAAATTCTGTGATTCTGTGAAATTTTTGTTAGGTCTTGTTGGAAGTTGTGATTTACTTTGAAAATAGGGTGGGAGTCAAATTCCACGAGAAGTTAAGACAATAAAAGAAAACCTTCAAATGAAGACAGTAGACACATCAATCAAGACAGAAGCGAAGATTATTTTTTTTTTTTACTCCCTCCAGCTATTGTTTATTCAATACCTGGCTTCCATGTCCAACATACACAATTTCTTTTTTTAAAGAAGCATGTACACAAAAGTGCATAGGATCTGGTGGTGCTGAGAAAATATTTGCCAGACTTTCAGCCAAGCTGTTGCTACTTGCTGCCGTTTGTAGCACTTCATTGTTGGGATTTTTTTTTTTTTTTTTGGTGGTGCAAGGTCTCCCTTCTAATATCTTCAAAACTACCTGGTATAGTGAGCCTATAAAACAGGAGTGGGCAGGCAGCTGGCGCACTTGTAATTTGTTTGCTGAATTAGCAGTCACTTGACTGTTGTGAACTTTTGTCATTTGCACTTGTTCATATTGAGTCCTTTGGGGACAATGACTTGCCCTTTCAAATACAGGGCACATTAGGGAACAAGAGAATGCTTTTTCTGGGGGAGGGACCATTTCTGATTCTTCACAAACAACTTCAGCAGTCCGTGTGGAGTTGTACAGCTTGCCATTCAGTCTAGCACAGATTTGGCAACGTGAGGGATTCTGGAGTGCGTTTTTCTTAGAGAGATGGAGAATTGACACTTAGCAAACAGGTAGCTCCAGATTGCAAGGTTTTTTTCTAAATGATACTTTTTCTTGGAGGAGACAGGAAATTTTTCATAATGCATTACTGATGAATTTGATTAACTGTCTTTGCCCTTCTGCAGTAAAGTTTCTAATGCTAGAATGCATTCTACATGCACAGTATCCCGTTGAGGCTTGTACTGCTGGCGTGTGTTTCGTGTTGTAGTTATGACTTGAATTGCGAAGGTTTTCAAAGAGGCTCGAAAGCTCATATGATTTCACTGGAAAAATGTAGATTTAGTAATTACATGCGAGTGGGGGATACCATTTAGACATTAAGGGAGAAGACCCACTGGTGGCATAATCCACTCTCAGGTCATGATGATCCACTTGAAGGAAGGTAAGGGCTGCAGGGTCCATTGCTAAGAGGTTACACTTGAAAGGATTATACACCCTGTAGCTGTGATGGTAAAGAAGAAATAGGAGATTCCGTGATCTAGCAATACATGTTGACTCCAAAGATCAGCTCTGGAGTAAATGCAGATGGAAGTTTATGACTTGATATGCAAAGGTGATGTGTTGGTGTACCTCATAGGTATTATTTGCCCTTGAACTCTGATGGTAAGACATCATAAATGCTCTCTTAAGTGGTTTAATAGAGCCTCTACCTTTTCCTGTTTAAATGATACTTACATCTCACAGATAAGTCAGTTTTCCTTTCCTTCGGTGTGCCATCAGTTGCATAACAAGTGACAGGTAATTGCTATTTGCCACAATTAAATATGTGTAACTATGGTGTCTGAATTGGCATTGCTCTAGGCATGTTTTTGGTGTCAGTACAGTATGACTTTAAAATGTTAAAATCTGGTTTTTAGTTAAGTAGTCTAAATGTATCAGGTCAGAGAGCATGAGCGACATCATTTAAAAAAAAAAAAATTTGCTTCTAAAAACCTCCTGCATTGGTATCTTTCAGGGTTGCAGGAAGGTTTTGTGGTATGTTATTTATTTATTTCCAAAGGAAATAAAAAATATTTCTATCATGTGGATTTTCTGTAAATTTTTTGGTGTGGTGTTTTGTTGTTTGTTGTTTTTTTAATTTTATCTGTAACTGGAATGCTCTGCCTTATGCTATTTCTTTTTTGTAGCTTTGTTAAACTTTGGAGACTTCTGCTACCTTATTTTTGTTTCCATTATTGAGTATAGTTCCTTTGTGCCAAAATATTACTGTTTAAATGAGTTTGAAAGAGAGGTATTTATTTCTATGGGCTTGCTTAGTTGGTTGTGGCACTTTGGTCCCACAGTGGTTCTTTTTGGTTGATTGTTGTTATTTGGGTAGGGACAGATGATGCCTGGAAAACTGCCTTCATTGCTGTAGATCTTTCTTGTGACTTGTTTTGTATGCCTTTGTATCCTTATATCTAATTCTAATTTTTTTTCACTTTTAATGAGATGAATGACTACTCTTGCATTAATTATAGTAGATGCTTGTTTACTAGTGTTAAAGATGCTGATACTTATTTCAGTGATACTCTGATATGGTAACTTAGATGCTGTTGTTGGCCTGACCCTTCAGGACTGTTGCTTTGCCATATTTTTTTTTTTTTTTTTTTTTCGGATTTATGTTCATTTCTTCTTAATACTTAGAATGAAGTACTTTTTTTTTTTTTTTTTTTCTTTCCCCTGCCTTCATGGTAGTCTTAGCTTAATATTGCTACTGTCTTAGAAATTCCTAGAGTTCTGCTCTGTTCTATGTGTTATTTCTGAAAATCTATGTATTATGTGTTATCTCTTCTGTACAGTTGTGGTGATGACAGATGTAGTTTTGTTTTTAGGACTTTGCATTTTATGTTTCTAATTTTACTATGGGAAACACAAGGCAGTATAGTTACACTGGCTCTGTAGGTTGTTACTGTACCAAATAAAACTCTCCAGTCTTTGTGTAGCACCAGTATACATTGTCATTATAAACCTGCTTTTTCATTTTTTGCATCTTCTGTTTAAATGAGGGTGCAAGCAGCTTTTTCTGTATACCTGAACTAACGTGCGCTTACCTCTCAAACACAGTAAAAAATTGTTCACTAATATAATACTATTTTTTCTTCTCTTTGAAATAATGCCTTATATGGTATCAGGTCTAACTATGTAACTAATTTTAATCTAGACTGGCAAATGCCTTGCAGATCTTAAATGATGAACCCAGTGTACTGATCGCTTTCAAGTGTCATATAATTGTCCAATTGTAACTCTTTTTAGAAGTGTTCTAATTGCTTTCTGATTTACTATGACAGCAAGTGAAGTGGCTTAGTAAATTTTGTAACTAAAGTTTTTGAAGAGGCCTTGGAGATGCACAGACATTTTTCATTCTTACACAAATTGTTATCTGGAGCAGGATTATGAGAACTTTGGTGTTATCCTGTGTCGTGATTATTGTAATGTGACAGAAATGGGAACGCTTCTAGAAAATGTTGTTGAACTTTTTGTTGTTCATTTTCACGCATTGGTAGATCTAGTAAAAGCAATTCTTGTGCTTGTCCAGTTGCCCTTACATTCTTTTATGTATGTATAAAAATATATACACACACACAATATAACCGTTTCAACGGTAGTAATATGTGCCACTAATGTCTTTTCATCACGTTTACCTTTTACTCAGTATATTCTGTAAATGTCTGTGTATGGTGATTGAGCATTTTAATTTCCTCAGTTTTTCCAGATTAGCATATTGAACATTGTAGACTATACAAAATTAAAAACTTCATTTTACATTGAGTGTTGTCAAAATTGTTGTTGCTCCAAATGACTGATATAGGTACAAATTTGAAAGTGGTTTTTTTTTTTTTTTTTTTTCAAAAGGTTTTAGTCCAGTGATGGAGAGTAAAAAATATTTAATATCTGGAAAGTGGTGCTCACAAGTTACTTGATGAAGTTTACTTGATCTCAGATGCTTGTGGTAGTAATCCTTTGGCAGATGCAGATTATGTTGTGTTTGGGCATAAAGAACTAGTTTATACTTGTAAAGATTTTACGTTGGCCCAAGCATGGCTTAGTTATAGAATAGTTACAAATTATTTAGTGTGATTCTGATGTGAAGATGAAGCTTTAAAAGAACCAGCAAAATGTCAAATGAGCTTTAATTGATTCCTGGATCATAAAAGATCAGGACTACTTTCACCAGGCTGTTGTCAATCTAAACATGGCTTATAAGAGTCTTGGTGGTCTTTCCAAGCTGCACTGTACACATCCTCTAACCTTGAGGAAAGAATAGCTGGTCATTTCAGGTTTCTTAGCCCTCAAAAGCTTATTTACATGTTTTAAAGTTTTAGATTTTCTGTGTGGGCTCGTGCTCATGTCCGTCAGCATTTATTCATAAAGACCAGATAGGATCCTCGAATTGATTTCTTAAAATCTGGGCCTTAGTGCCTACCCTTTCAAATGTTGTTGTGCCTCCGTTCCTATGAATCCTAGGAAGCACAAGTATAAATACCATCTTTAATGAAAATACAGATTCCAAGTAGTTTAATTGTTATTGTAAGATCATTGGAGCCTACATTTCTTGGTAGTGTTACTATATTAAGTTCTGGTAACTTTAACAAAGCTTTGTTTATTAGTTCAAGTTAAATCCAGTAAAATTGCTTTGTCTGCTTGCTATTCTTGATTCAGGGAAGAATGTTCAACTGTTTGTAACTGCAGAATATCATAAACAAAGTTGTCTTGATTTGTTTTAAATTTGCAGAGTAATTGTACTTGTGTTCAGCTGCTGACAAGCGTGAAGTTTGTATGGAAGTACATATGGGTGATACTGGGGAATAAAATGTGTTTGCAGTGGAAAACTACTTGCAAGATTTTTCCCTGTGTGGAAGGACTACTGCTGCTCTGTGATAATGAGAAAGTTGTAGCTATTTTAGGACTGTGATGGAGAGTGTTTTTGAATTGTTCATGGCAATAATACTTGGGGAAGATGCCAGAAGCTGCTTCTACAATTTGAGAGAAAAAGAAATAATATTATAAAAGGAAATATTTCATGTTAATTTTAAATGTGTTTGAAAACTTGTTTGCTCTTTTGATATAGTGGAGTCCACTTCTTTAAGGGTGTGTCCTTGTTTGTGGGATGAGAACTCAACCTTGTCTGTTGCCTGAACATCACAGAAGCATAGGGTAATTCAGGTTGGAAGGGACTTCAGGAGGTCTGTAGTTCAACTCCTTGCTCAAAGCAGGATCAAATCCAGTTGCTCAAAGCTTTGTTCAGTTGGGTCTTTAAAACCTCTGGGGATGGAGACTGCAACCTCCCTGGGCCCTCTTTTCACTGCTTGACTGCCCTTACAGTGCAAAAGTAGGTTGTTAGGGTTGTTTTTCCTTAACTCAAGCTGGAACCTGGTTTGCTTTGGTTTCCGTTGTGTCTTGTCCTCTCATCGCTCACCGCTTTGAGGACCCTGGCTCTGTCTTCTCAGTAACCACATCAAAAGTACTGATGGGGAGCTGTGAGGTCCCATTGAAGCTGTCTCTTCTTCAGGCTGAAGGATTCCCAGGTCCCTCAGCCTCTCATTATACGGCAGGCACTTCAGGTCCTGGTCCTCCTGGTGACCCTCTGCTGAACTCACTGCAGTTTATCAATGCCTGTCTTGTACTGAGGTCCAAAAGTGAACACTGTTCCAAATGCTGTCTAATGGGTGTTCTATAACATGAAGTTTAATTACTTGACCATAGTTTACTTATAGAAATCAGGGAAATGTGGGTGGTTATAAATGTGCCTGTTAGTACTTGGCTTTTTCAAATGTGATTGGATTTCAAAGCAAAATTTAGGTAGCTTTAAAAGAATTCTTCCACTTATATACTGATGAAGTAACTTGCGTTAACGTTAGTGAAATGTTTCGTGGATTTAAAAAAAAAAATAATCTGACAGATAACACCTTACCTTTAATACATATTTATTCAACTTAATTAGCTCTGAATAATTCTAATTTGCATAATTGAAGTATTGGAAATGAAACAGAGTAGTTGGTTGTAATTCTATAATGAGATATTCTATAGAAATCGAAGTCAGTGAGTGAATTTATTCTCACTGTAAATTATGTTTAAAGAAACCGGTTTCCTGGAGAGTTGGTGGAATTTTACATGGAGTGAACTTGCGTACAGAGGTGAGCTGCACAGACACCTGGAGTGGCTTAGTGGGGTGGCAGCGTGGAGGGGAGGCGAGCTCTGTCCTGTTGTATCGTCAGATTCTGCAAAGAGAAATTTTTCTGAGAATCTGCAAGGATCTTTGCTTATTCCTTCAAATTTACACTGAGGTTTGGAAAAGTTATAGTCAGTGTTCTGGAGCGAGATGATTAATTTTGGAATGGTGACTCACCTCATGTAATGCTACAGTTCAGCCAAAACTTAGTGAATGTGCAGTCAGGGAGGAAATAATATAGAAAGTAAAGGAGGAAACAGAAGGCTTTTAAAACACTTCGTACTGTTCACTGTGTGAGCAGCTATGATTGGAGGTAGTATTGAAATGCATAAGGAATGTCCAAAGGAGCTTTTGTTCTAACGCGCTTAGGCAGTGGGTTGGCACTGAGGTGAGTGTCCAGGATCCTGGGTGGGCTCGGGTGAAGCTCGTCTTTCTGTGGCTTCGCTGGTGGAGTAGCTGCGGATGCAAGATCAACAGCTAGCTTGGGTGTGCCTGTACCTGCTGCAGTCAAAATTTCCATTTTGCAGTGCAGATCTATTCAGGGTTGCCACATCTTTTAAAAGTCACTTTTCTGGGGCTTGTTTATGCTCACTTGTCTCACATGGTTGGTGCATCCTTAATTTAAATTTACGTGAGCTCTAGTTAAAACCACTTTCTATGCTGACATAGAAAAACTGTGCTTTTGTCTCTTTGTCTCGCCTGGTATTTCTCACTTAAAATATGAACAAAACCTACTTCATATGGAAAACATTTTAAAACCAGCTTCTGAGTAAATATACCGTTTACTGTTATAACTATGTGGTTATCAGAAAACTTAAGATTCTATAAATTAAGGAAAGTCATCTGAACAAATATTGGATGTTCACAAGTTAACATAGCAATCTAGAAAAAGTTAACTCTACCTTAAGTTTTATAGTATGTAAGATATGGCAAGGAAGGAAAAACTGTTGATTGCTAATTTATTTTCATTTAAATTGTTAGTGGTGCACTAAAAATAGTTCAAGACCCCTCTGTTTCAGTGTTTGAAGAAAGCCGAGACTGCCGGAGACCCAGAAGGGAAGCAATACCTCCCTGTGACAGGGTCACACAGGCTCTGCGGCATTCAAAAGCATTTTTTGTCATTTTGCAACTTAATCACAGAATGGTCAGGGTTGGATTAATGTGGGCTTTTTTTTTTTTTATGGAGGGGTGTGATTTTTATGCTGATAAGCTGTATCACTGAATATTACTGTTTTAAACACAATGTCAGGTTTCCTATGTTTTCTTTGTTATGGAAGACTTGTGCACTGTAAGGAGGTAACCTGTAGAACTTTGAGTCGTGGTTTTCCACCTTCTTCCTGCACAGACACATTCCTGTATTGTTATAGTAACTTCAAAGCATTTAGGATTTTGCAGTTTAATGTGTCACTATGGCTCGTGTAGGACTGTTGCAGTGTCACTGTGAGCCCGCAGTCATGCAGGAGCATGGGCTGACATGTCATGGTGCAGAGAGGTCTGTGCAAACTTTTTTCAGTGTTGAGGGGGGAGAGAAAGTGCTTATTTAAGGCTACAATGTTTAATTTATGGAATAGAAACAAAGATTGTGTGGTTTGTAATCACAAACAAAAGAAACCTCTTCAGGATTGCTGTACAGTGTCACATCAGCTTGATAAAGGGTGTGGGACTAGTGAAAGGGAAGTATAATTTGGTATGAAGTTACTGTTTGGAGTAACTTCAAGTATGAGCGTTTTCGCAGTGTCTGTTCTAGAGATCCCCTGTGCAATGTCAGGAAATGATTAAGAAGATGCATCCTGTATCATGCGATTCTGTCTTTAATCAATGCCATTAAAAAAAAAAAAAAGTCCTTTTCCTTTAAACATATCAAGGGTATTCAGACCAGAAGGCTGGACACTCCCCCTTCTGGTGTGCTAACTGAAGTTTCAGTTTAGGAAATGGGGGATTTTTTTTAAATGTAGAAGTACTGTGAAACTCCTGCTTTTTCCTTCTCTTTTTTAAACTTGAAACACTTACATGCTTGTGATTTCAAGAGCTGTGTAACAATTTCGTAGTTTGTTCCTGTTTTCCTAAATGAAAAGTCTTAATACTAATGCTCCAAATAGTTTGCATTTCACAGCGTGTGTATCCTGTTGCTTAAAACAAGCACTCCAATGTCTGTTGACTGAGCTAATAATAGTATTCAAACAACTGAATTCCAAAATACAGCTTGAGTCAGAATATTCCTTATAATAAGAACCAATCCCAGAGCTAGTAATGAATTTCTTGTTAGATTCAGATGCTTTTAGTGACCTTCAATTATAAGGCGCTGTGTAATTTTTT
Source organism: Vanellus vanellus (assembly GCF_965231255.1). Taxonomy (NCBI): domain Eukaryota; kingdom Metazoa; phylum Chordata; class Aves; order Charadriiformes; family Charadriidae; genus Vanellus; species Vanellus vanellus. Next base: position 9,254,245 of record NC_138915.1, on the reverse strand, counting down.
TAAATTAATAGTAACTTGCAAAACATTCTTGGAAGCTCTTAATATCTACCTGTGGACCTCCAAATTCTAAAATCTCTCCTGTAAATAGTATGTAGTCTAGGAGGAAGTTTAAATCTCCAATTTGTGCTTTCTCATCAGATAGCCGGTATGGCCTCGTCGTCAACACCTAAATATAATTCAAACTCCTTGGAGAGTTCCTCAAGTAAAAGGGTAAGTGTAACTTTTTTCACGTTTTTTACATCGGATGTCCCAGAGATTATTATCCTCCATATTTGGGTAGATAAATGAGTATTTGAATGACTCTTTTCTTGAATGTATATACTTATTTTTATTGCTAAAATTCTAAGGCAGTTAACTGAAGTGATTTAAATGTCTTTCAGATGGGTGAAATATTCTCTGTATCACAAGTTATGAGAGCCTCCTTAAAATCAAATCTAAATATTACTCTTATTCTTGCTTTCTGCATTGAAACTGTGGCATTCTACTGTGACATTCCTGAAAACTTTTGGCACTTTGATGCTGTAGAAAGATTCTGTACTGCAGTTGATAAGCTGTACCTAGTTATGTTTTGCTGGCTCAGTTTTAAAAATATTAATCTGTTGTCGGAAATACATTAAAATAATCTAAATAGCATTCCCCTCTTCTTTTTGAAGCTGTGGGGCTGAAGAAAACATAACCTGTGTGCAAGAAAACAGAAACTAAGGTTTTAGTTAGCTTTTTAAATATTTCTTCAAAAACAAAGATTATTTTTCTATTAATCATTCTTAAAAACTACTGAACATTGGAAAGTCACAAATTAGTAGATTATGTGTAGTACTTGTACGTTGCCTAAGTGATTTCAGATGATTTGTTCTTCCAAGCCCAGCATACTTAGAAAATTAAATGCACAAAACTTTCAGAGAACTTACAGTATAGAAATTTAATTCCAATTTAATGCAAATATAGTTAACTATTATTTTAGAAGGAGAAAGATTAAACATGCTTTTGTTTCAGATCTGTTCAACCTTTAAATGTTTAATAGTTGCAGTTTAGGATAGTGGTGTATATTCCTGTTTTGGTTCAGTCTGTCAATTTCTACTGTGGGAAAACTTGTTCTTTCCCATGCAGAAATTACCTTTGCAATTTTTTTTTTGAATCTGGAACTTGAAGGAATTATAAAGAAAATACAATGTGCATGTCTTTTTTTAGACTCTAAAAGATGGAACTAACTGGGAACAAAATGAAGAAATACCTCGTCTGCCAGGAGAGACTAGAGTTACAGGTATGAAGGTATATAGCTGCCTAATGCTGTGTGTGTTTAGGAGTCTGGCATATACATGTTATCTTACTGCATTGTTTCATAATTTGGACTGGTTTGGGCTGGGGGCAGGGGTAGGTCATGCTAAGATGTCATTAATTTTTTAAAGTAGTTGTGATAGAAACTTTATCACTTACCACAGATAACTTTTTAAGTCTTTAAAAATCTTGATTTTCACATATGGCTGATTCTCCGATGCAAGTCAAGATGTGTCATAATTGTATCTACAGACTAAGTAGCACGTGTCTAGTGATGAGAGCTCCTCCAGGCTTTCCAAAGTCAAGAGAGTTCTACATGCCACCCACCAAGTATTGATATCTTGTACAGTAGTGTGGAATCTTAGCCCAAACTGTGACTACCCTAAGTGCAATCTTATGCTTCCTTGACACAACATGGCATGCACATAGCTACTATGTGCTTATTAGACTTTACATGCAGTGATGTTGTAGCATAAGGAAGATTAATGTATTGTGTACAGTGGTTTCTTACTTGATGAAGGATCTTCCTGGAATGGATGGACCCTTCCACTCATGGAAGTTTGTGTTGAGGTATCAGAATGGAACTGAAAGTGGTCTGTCTTGTATTTGTGAAGACTCTTCTTCCCCCCTGCCCAAGGATTTCACAGAATCACAGAATTATCAGAGTTGGAAGGGACCTCTAGAAATCATCTAGTCCAACTCTCCTGCTAAAGCAGGATTGCCTAGAGCACATTACTCAGGACTGCATCCAGGCGGGTTTTGAAAATCTCCAGGGAAGGGGACTCCACAACCTCCCTGGGCAGCCTGTGCCAGTGCTCTGTCACCCGAACCGTAAAGAACTGTTTCCGTGTATTTGAACGGAACTTCCTGTGTTCTAACTTGTGCCCATTGCCCCTCGTCCTGTCACTTGGAACCAATGAAAAGAGCCTGGCTCCATCCTCCTTCAGCCCACCCTTTAGATACTTGTATGCCATAATAAGGTCTCCCCTCAGCCTTCTCTTCTCCAGGCTAAAGAGTCCCAGCTCTCTCAGCCTTTCCTCATAAGGGAGATGCTCCAAGCCCTTAATCTCGCTCCAGCAGTTCCCTGTCCCTCTTGAACTGGGGAGCCCAAAACTGGACACAGTATTCCAGTTGTGGCCTCACCAGTGCCGAGTAGAGGGGGAGAATGACCTCCCTCGACCTACTGGCCACACTCTTCTCTATGCAGCCCAGGATTCCATTGGCCTTTTTGGCGACAAGGGCACATTGCTGGGCCATGGATAATTTACTGTCTACCACGACCCCCAGATCCTTCTCCTCCAAGCTACTTCCCAGCAGGTCAGCCCCTAACCTGTACTGGTGCCTAGCATTCTTCCTCCCCAGGTGCAGGACCTTGCACTTGGTTTTGTTGAACCTCATTAGGTTCTTCTCTGCCCAGCTCTCCAGCCTGTCCAGGTCACGCTGGATGGCAGCACGGCCCTCTGGGGTGTCAGCCACCCCACCCAGTTTGGTATCATCAGCAAACTTGCTGAGGATACACTCTGTCCCCTCATCCAGGTCATTAATGAATATATTAAACAAAATAGGACCAAGTATTGAGCCCTGGGGGACCCCACTGGTTACAGGCCTCCAACTAGACTCTGTGCTGCTGATCACAACCCTCTGAGTTCTGTCCCGCAGCCAACTCTCAATCCACCTCACTGTCACCTCATCTAGCCCATACTTCCTCAGCTTCCTAATGAGGATGTCATGGGAGACAGTGTCAAAAGTCTTGCTAAAGTCAAGGTAGATGACATCCACGACTTTCCCCTCATCCAGCCAACCAGTTATAACATCATAGAATGCTATCAGATTGGTCAAGCACGATTTACCCTTGGTAAATCCATGTTGACCACTTCCAATAACTTCCTGTTCCTCAACGTGTTTGGAGATGACATCCAGAATGAGTCGCTCCAATACCTTCCCAGGGACAGAGGTTAGACTAACCTCTAACTAAGATTTGTTAGGTGGGTTTGTAAACAAGATTGGCTGAGACGGAACTGAAGTGGTGATTCAGAGGAAGTAGTTATGTTTTCAATGAGGAAAGTTGTGGGGAAGGCATGAGGGAGAGGGTGTGGGACTAAGATGAATGTTTGATATGATTCTTATGAAAATTGTCTGTGCTTTGGGGCAGCACACTGGAAGGAGGGTGCTTGCTGTGGAAGGCAGATGAATAGGATGGGATAAAGAAATGAGTGGACAGGGAGAAATAGGTGGCTTGTAGTGCTTCGTTTAAGTCTTTATTGGCATTGCTTCAATGAAGTCTTTCTTTTTTGAGTAGTATGTGTTAATACTCATTTTGTTACTGTCCTTGCTGAAACATTGCTGATAGCCATGCTGTATGTGATTGCCTTAAATTGAAATGTAATGTTTCTCTTCAGGTGAGTTCCCTAAACACTTTACAACTTGAACTATGTACTTGAATGCAGAATTGGTTGCAGAGCACTGAAAGATGTAATAGTATCAACAGTATTTGTTCTAGGATAGTGAATACACTGGTTCAGTAATCACAGAGAAGACTTAAATCTACTTGCTGTTCTATGTCCTGCCCTCTCCCATGTAGTGCTGAGAAAGAGAACACAAATATAACTAGGGAAGGCTACTGAAATAATCTGATTTCATTTGGGCAAATTTGGCAAACTTTCACACTTTCTGAATGATTCAAGTGGACAAAATTCAGACTTTTAAAATTCATTCATCTCTGAATGCTCTGAGTGCAGCTGTCTTTATTTTACTGCTACTTAACCAATGCTGTCTTTAGCTCTGATTTTTTTCTTTTCACAATCTTTAAGAAATGCTGCATTTCTTACAGACAAGGATGTTATTTATATATGTCCATTTAACGGCCCTGTTAAAGGAAGAGTGTACATCACAAACTACAGGCTGTACCTAAGAAGTGTGGAGAATGTGAGTAATATGCCACGATTACTTCTGTGGGATGAGTTGGCTTTAAACCCCCTTCCCTTCACCCCCACTGCCTTTGATTTATTTTGTGGCCAGTTCATTTGGTTTAGTTTTGGCACACATTTGCTTGTGGAATTGCATGGGAGGCTTTTTACTTGAAATGGTCTGATGTTTGTAATAACTGTATCTTAATTGTGTAATGACTGAATAGTAATTGCCTTTGTGCCTCTGAGAAGTCTGTATAAAAATTGAAGTTCTTTAAAGTTAAATGTGTTGTAAAAGTATGATTTTGTTTGTTTGTTTTATTTTTTTTTCCTGGTAAAATTACAGTTTACTTACACTGAACTGATACCTTTACCTTTTGCCTGTTGGAGCTTTATAGATAGTTGTTCCCTTTATACTTGTTCTGTAATAGATCAAGGGCAGCAACTAATGATGTGCAATAGTTCTTAAAATGGCTCTCGGTAAACCAAGATTCTGATTGTCCTCGCTGTAGGAAAAGAAAAATACTTTGATCAATAGAACCTCGCGTAGGTGGAGGGAGTAGTAGTGTGTTCGATAAGCAACAACATGAAATAGAATAAAATGTGCTTGTTATATGTTTCATAATATTTTTTTTTAAAAAATAAGGTTTTAGGACTATTGAATGGAGGTCTTCCTGGTTGCAGCTAACTCTGCTAGTAATATCTTTTTCATTTTGTTCTACTTTATTCTGTATAGCAATAAAGCAGTCTTATTTCTGATTGTCTCTGCTTGCTATGTAGCAGAAGATATCTTTTAGGGCGTTGCCACCTTTTTTCCCTGCATACTGTATTAGGCATGAAGTACTTTTGCTGCATGTTAAATTGGAGTTCAAGGCTGTAGAGTGACTGTACAGACTTCAGAACATGTTGGGAGGGGAGACTCAATCAAATTCAGAAACACACTTTTGCTTCCTGTATGTATTTCATGTCTGCTTTCTATTCTAGAACGCATAAGAACATTTTGCTTGAGTCTTCTCAGTTTAATCTTTTCTTTAAACTTCCCTTGCAGGATCCAGTTGTGATATTAAATGTTCCACTGGGCGTAATTTCAAGGATTGAAAAAATGGGAGGAGCTTCAAGCAGAGGAGAGAACTCTTATGGATTAGATATAACCTGTAAAGTAAGACTTTCCAATAATTCAGTAAGAAATAAAATCTAGAGGTTCCTTTTCTCGCCGCTTACCTATTTATAGGAATGAAAAAACACGTGTTCCTCACAAATGAATTTAAAAAGAGCTTTTTGGAACTGGACAAGGAAATGCCTTTTGTATAAAAGCCTGTGGTGGGTTGACCCTGGCTGATGCCAGGTACCCACCAAGCTGCTCTATCGTTCCCTTCCTCAGCTGGACAGGGGAGAGAAAGTATAATGAAAGGCTCGTTGGTCAAGATAAAGACAGGGAGGGATCACCCACCAATTACCATCACAGGCAAAACAGACTCGACTTGGTGAAATTAGTTTAATTTATTACCAATCCAGTCAGAGTAGGGTAATGAGAAATAAAACCAAACCTTAAAATACCTTCCCCCCACTCCTCTCTTCTTCTCAGTCTCAACTTCACTCCCAATTCTCTACCTTCTACCCCGGGTGGTGCAGGGGTTCAGGGAGTGGGGGTGTGGTCAGTTCATCACTTGTTTATGCTGCTCCTTCGTCCTCAGTGGGAGGACTCCTCACACTCTTTCCCTGCTTCAGCGTGGGGTCCCTCCTGCAGGAGGCAGTCCTCCACAAACTTGTCCAATGTGAGTCCTTCCCATGGGCTGCTCTTCACGAACTGCTCTACCGTGGGGCCTTTCCATGGGCTTCTGTCCTTCAGGAACAGACGGCTCCAGTGTGGGTCCCGCATGGGGTCACAAGTCCTGCCAGGAGCCTGCTCCGACACGGGTCTCCCACAGGGTCACAGCTTCCTTTGGGCATCCAGCTGCTCTGGTGTGAGGTCCTTCACGGGCTGCAGGTGGATATCTGTTCCACCATGGACCTCCATGGGCTGCAGGGAGACAGCCTGCCTCACCATGGTCTTCACCACGGGCTGCAGGGGAATCTCTGCTCTGGCACCTGGAGCACCTCCTCCCCCTCCTTCTTCACTGACCTGGGTGGCTGCAGAGCTGTTCCTCTCACGTATTCTCACTCCTTTCTCCCAGCTGCTGTTGGACAGTAACTTTTTCCCCTTCTTGAATATGTTATTCCAGAGGTGATACCATGGTGCTCAGCTTTAGCCAGCAGTGGGTCTGTCTTGGAGATGGGTGGTATTGGCTCTGTCGGTCACAGGGGACGCTTTTAGCAGCTTCTCACTGAAGCCACCCCTGCAGCCCCTCCCTGCTACCAAAACCTTGCCACACAAACCCAATACAAGGGCTATTTAACTATCCTCTCTGCAAGTGAGGATGGGGAAAGGTTTTTCTTTCCGAACCACTAATTGACAAGAGCTTTGCACAGTAGTCTTTTTTTTTTTTTTTTTTTTTAGGGCGTTATTCCTGCATTGCTTCATTATTTCATTTGTTCTGAAAGTAATTTTTCTATAATCCTAAAATTTTTGAAGCAGACCTCAAACGGGGGCTTTGTAAGCTGTAAAAGCAGTGAAAAGCTTATGTAACAGCTATCACTTATTTCCTTCATCTCACAAAAAAATTATGTTGCAATGAAAAAATACAGTCATAGGGGAGTTTTCACTGGATAGTTCAGGATCCTTTCCTTGACTCATTAATGGAGTATGTATACACGTTTGATTCTTAGTAGCTAATGTGCAGACTGCTTATTTTTGATGTTAGTGATGAGAAAATAGCTAGGGACAATGTAGTCTAGACAGATTATTGGCAAATTTTAATTTTGAAAACATAGAGTAACTCCCATCCCGCAAGCATTCAATAACCCATCAGACTTTTTAGTGAATCAGATAGTCATTTCTGATTGCTTTATGCCAAAGCAGTGTTTGCATCACACAGAATGCTTTATTTGTAGAATTCTTATGCTCTGTTCTATTTTATGGGATAAGAAATAAAACTGAACATTCACAATGGTTTGAGGCATGTTGCAAGCAGATTCTAAATCATATTGAGTGTATAATATAGCATTTGTACATCAGATAAAAGTATCTCACTGCTTTGGTTCACTTAAAAGATAATGCCTTTGTTTTAGGATATGAGAAATTTACGGTTTGCCTTAAAACAAGAAGGGCACAGTAGAAGGGATATATTTGAAGTCCTCACAAAATACGCTTTTCCTCAGTCACATAACTTGGTAAGTTACATCATATATACTATTGAGTCATCTTAATGCAGAGTGCTTGCCAATTAGCTTTAACTGTCTGACCTACTAATGGACATCATGGCTGCTTAAAAAGAATAGCCACAGAATCTGATGTCAGCATAAACTAGAGAGAATTAATGTTTTTATTTTGTACATTTACAACACTTACATCTATGTATTTGTAAAATTATGTATGCTATATGCTATACTTCAGGTAAACTACTAAGTGTCTCTGTTCCATACAGATTTCATTGCTTAGAGACTGCAAGTTATCCTCCCTAATTAGGAGAGATAGTAGTACATGCCTTACTTGATTTCTTGAAAATGTTAAACTGTTGGGCAGTCTCCAAGGCAATGATAAATATGAATCACCAAAAGTTTTACTTGAGGAAAAGATGTCATGGTAAGACACTTGTTTTATTGATGAAACTGATGAAAAGTATAACAGGCAGCTAATACGGTAATGAATTTACACAGATTTATTTCAGGTAAAAAACATCTTATGGAAGGAATTGAGTGACATTGATGTTTACTATTCATTCTCTTCCATTTATTTGCTGAAATCTGTGTACTGTTGTATATATGTTATATAGTTGCACCTGTCCTTATTTTCTAATGTCACGATGTGGATGAGCCCTTAACTTTAAAATGAACTAAGCAAGTATGTGATATTTTTAGTGTGCTTTCACCATATTTCAGCAAGCAGTTTAAATTGATCCTGCCAAAGGTGGGCCTTTCTGCCTGGTTGTTCATTTCTGCCTTGGTTTTCCCTGCATGAGTTTGAGGCTGCATGATGAACCAGATAGTGAACCGAAAGGGACTAAAGCTAAACAAGGAGAAAAAAATAAAAGCTTTACCCTGAGTATTTCCTCAATCTTGTTAGCCCAGTGTGAGGGTGGGTCAGGACATCTATGGGTGGATGTGAATGAAGAAGAATGAAGGGACTGCCTCTTCAAGTGGCTGGTTTCGAACAAGGTTTCACTGTCTGAATATGACAGTATGTCTGGGCTGTACATGCCTGCCTTCTCCTTTGAGAGTATGCTAATACTCTGATTATGCAGCCAGCTCGATCAGGGAGATCTTTTATAAATGTGCTGTGGCTTCATATGACAGCTGTGAAGATGGCAGCTCTCTTCTACTAAAATGCTGAGGTCTTGCTTTTCTCTGGTCTCCTTGTCTCTACCTTCCAACCATGTGGTTTATTATTCCTCTTGTATCAAACTGACAGTTGTATAATCACCAAGTAAGCCAATGTAGCTCATTTATCCAACACAAAATATTCTGTTTTCTGAGTTAGTCTTGTGCCGCTTTTAATAATTTGAGGAGACCTGGTTTGAAATCAGTATGCACCAGAACCAGGGCAAGAGAGGGCATGTGAGTGGAACAGGGAGCAGGCAGGACTGCAGAAAAGAAAGTGATATCCTATTTTTAGCAGTGTTAAACTGGTAATTTTGCTAAGACCACCTTGTGGAAATGCATGCTTGATCTTCAGCTGCTTCAGCAACATTGATGCTTGTGCAGCTCTGCAGTGGAAAGCAGGCAACGTTGGGACAGTAAAGGTTTAGACCTTTACTGATTTTTATCTATTTTTTTATATTTTATGTCAGATTTTTATCCGTAGTGGAACCATATCCTTAGAGCTGATCCTAAATAAAAACTTTTAGAGATGCCTTGCTTCCATTTTCTTCGTGCTATACTATTCTCAACAAATGGATGGTAAATACAGCCCAAAACATTACTACTGAGTGGAGTGTACTTATTGTTTTCAAGACTTCTCTCGATCACCATTCCAACAGCAGTTTTGAGAGCCTATAATAAATCACAGGTCTGTTTGCAACTGTCTGTCAGTGTCTCAATATTGTTCTTGTGCTTACTTCCAGAAGCTAATTCTTGTCTCTCTCCAGTTTGAGCATAGGTTGGGTTCAGATCTCCTTGAATAAATAACATAATGTAAAATCTGATAGCTCATCTGATTGATAGCTTAGTTAATATGGAATATACAGCTGCTATCCATAATCCTCTGTTGAATTTGCAAACTTGTGCTAATTGAAAGAAAATTGTTGCTGACAGTGTTTTTAAAAAAGTCAAAAAAACAACCAAACAAACAAAAAACAAACAATCAACCAAAAAACCAAACCCCCAAGATTAGATGTGTGTAGTACCCCACAAAAGATGAGATATATTTAGTCTCTGTTGTTTAGTTTCTGCACAGCAGCTGCTTTACTTCCTGATCTTATCTTGAAACTATACATCATCATTTTTATAAGATTATTCACCACCATAATACCTGCATGATATGTATTTATTTCTAACTATGATAGCTCTGTGGGAATGCCAGTTTTGACGGGAGACGCTGGTAGTCATGCTGTCTGACTTTGACCTCTTCCACTCCCAATGTGGCCAGTTATCCTGGTCATTTAAAATGTCTGAGAGCCAGATCATGCCAGTGTTGCTATTGGATCTACAAAGGGGATTTACGTGGCAGTGAGGCCTGGCATAGGTGCCTGTCTGATGGAGCTCTTCATTTTGCAAAAAACATCTTGACTTGAGGCTTCGTTCTGAATGACTTATGTCAGTCTCAGTGCAGTAATGGTGTCAGGTTACCATATTTGCAAATGATTAGAAGTTAATTATGTAAATACTACAGTGTCTGATCTTAGTTTGTAGATGAACAGGTGAGACAAATGTCTGAATTGTAGTAATGGCATATTAAAGGCAAGGGTAATTATATCTTTATTTTTAAACACACTGAGAAGCTGACAGCCTTTTCACTGAGTAGAAGCTTAGTGATTTATAATATATGAAAAGCATAAACCGGTAAGTTAGAAATAGAAAAAACAATTTACTTTCTTTGCATGTGTGTAACACCTTGTTCTAGTTTTTCTGCTTTCTTCTTTTGTAATGCATAAAGATTGGTCAAATATTTAATAACTTGTGTGTACGTTACATATTCTACTTGTACACGAGTATATATTTATGTACTGTGATTTGGTAAATAGAGCAAATATATAACTATTTATAAATAGACTGCTTGCCAAACTGTATTGTCAGATTGCAGCTGCTCTCTCCTTTATCTTGCAGAACTACATTTTGTTGTGAGCAACCAGTGAATCGCATGTTATTTTTGTGTTCAAAATAGTAATGATAAATTGAATATTGAAGGCAAGTATTTAGTCTGTAGGAGTACTGAAACAGACTGTGTTGAAATTGTGGCTTAGCACCTGCAAGGAAGTAAACAGAATTATTTGCATAGTGAAACATAAAAAGTAGCTTACCAAAAATGTTACAAAACTTGAGAGCCTTTTTTAAAGTGACGTAGTAGCTTTCTGCTTCAAGTGGAGCAGTAGTCTTCTGCTTTTAGACTATGGATCTGCAGTGAAATCCCTACTTCCGTTCAATGCAAAGAGGCTTTAATTTGCTTCTGCAAAAATCTTAACTAATGTGTTATAAGTCTTGTTTTTACCAGCTACAGGTATTGATAAGTCACAAGCCTTGCATCCCATAAGATTTGAGTGGTGATTTACTATAATTTTTTTATTTCTTACCTCTTTAATATTTTCCTTGATTTCTTCTTTCTGTTTCCTATGGCAGCTGAAAAGTACTTGAAACTGATTTTTAATTAGTTGATAGACTAACAGAAATTGATGGGCTTCCATCAGACATGGAGCGCTTATCTCCATCAAACGTAGGAGAGATACGGTCAGTACATTGATTGCAAACTATCCCGCTTTGAATCCAAGATGTGAGATAAACCCAGTAATCAGTATAATTTAAATGTATGATAGATGTGGAGGGAAGGAAAGATGTGTGAAGAAGGCATGGAACAGAACTGGCCAACTTTTTATTATATTCTGGTATTTGAAAGGCTTGCCTTTGTGCGTAATGATGCACTGAGTGAGGTTGGCAGGGCTTTTCTGTTTTGTGGAGTCATGCAATTCCCATAGCTGGGTATGCAGTTTGCTTCTCCAACCTTCTTCTGCCCTCTGTGCTCTGAAGGATATGAACACCTAGTACACCTAGCTGGACAGTACTAAATGCTTATGGGCAGTGAAGTGACTTCCCTGTTTTCATCCTGCCACCAGAGGTGTGTGTATGTGAGGGGCACTCATATGAAGGAACCTGTACCCACAAAAAGCCAAGTCATGTATTTTTACTAAGAAAGCACCTCTTAAATCTTACTTTGAGTGATATGAAAACCTATGCAGAATGTACTGTAAATGGCATAATTTCTTCTGTCCCATTTGCCTGCTGCACTGTAGAATTGCATTCAGATTATGTGCACTGTGACGTGAAAGCTTTGGCAGTGTTAAGTTAATTAAGACACACAGATACAAACACACTGCTTTTAATTTGTAAGCTTGGGTTATTTAGGACAAAAGTGGAAATACACGGGTCAGTAGTGCAGATTTGAAGCTTACCTGAACTGTAACAAACTCTTCTGGGATCTAAATACGTATTTATCACATTGATTTGTTCACTATAATGGGGTTTATCAATTTGGTGCATCAGAATAGTAAAAGGTCCAATTCAACAACAAATATGTTATTCAATAGAAATTACTTCACATTACTTCTATTTATTAGTAACAAAATGTGATAATGGGCGATGTACAAATGTGTGCCAAATGTAGCTTGTACTGACACAAGCAAGAAAATACAATTGTATCCAAGCATCTCTTATGTTTGCTTACGTATATGGTTCTCAGTATTAAAATGATTATAAATGTGGGTTGCTTGTTACACTAAAGTTAAACTGTAGATTGAAATTAAATAGAACTGTATGAAATGGGTATAAATGGATGTTCTCCTACTCTGACTTTTCTGCTGTGTCATGTTGGAATTCAAAGAGGGATACAAATTTTTCTTTCGTCTAATGAGCTGCTTAAGGGGAAGTGAATGTATTTAAAGTAATTTCTCAATTTAAGATTTTAACTGTATATTGTTAAATGGAACCATGCTACTACAATTGTCAGAGTGGAAAAGAAAGCATTTTATGCTCTTTGAACCTGCTTTGTATATTGCTCTATATATTTTGTGGTGAGACGGGCCTAAGGTAGGTTGGGGATGTTGCTGTATTTCAGATTAGCATTTAGCCTGAACTAAAGTTCACACCGTCTTCGCAGAATATTTCAGGACTTGATATTTTAGCTCTTGAGTGAAAAGCTGTTGGAGGTGGTGGGGGCAGGATTCGGATCTTTAATCTCTTTTGTACAATGAGTAAGACTTTCAGTAGTGATCAGATTAAGTATACAGTCTGTACGCCATGTGCACATATAAATATGTGTGTATAAGTTTTTGTTATAATTTAGTTAACGTTTGCAGAAGAAAAATAATGTTTGTCTTCAGTTTTTTAGATACCGTTCAACTTTAAATACTGTTCTTGTCGGAGTTTTATCTGAATAGTTCATGTAAAGATCTAAACCCAAACTTTGCTCCGTACGCTTGCACATTCATTGTAGTGTTCTGTTATTTGCTAGTCTTCAGATTTTTGCTGGTTAATCCATGCTATTAATGATTCTTCAGTGATGTAGGAAGAATTTGTACTACCTGCAATGTCAACAGAACTGATAAAGCTGAATTGTCATCTTTAATAGTTGTGGGTTGTGTGACTTGAAAGCTTTTGTAGCAGATGTGGTAAAGCTGCCGTAGCTAAGCATTTTAAATGGAACGCGCTGTACACAGTAGGACACTGTTCTTTTGGAAAGCATTCTGTCCATCCCCTCCTCATGCACAGTAAATTTAACCCTGTTTTTTTTTTCTTTAAATGTGAAAATAAAATACACTATAATAACAGCTATGACAGTGCAGTGTAATAAACTTATGTATTTCACTTAAACTTAAGTTGAGTAATTTTTAAGTTCTCACCAGGAAACTTGCAGTAAGTAGCAACTTAAATAATGTATTCCTGCCTTTGAGACATCTTTTAGGTGATCTGTTAGGATTCCAGTCTTTCTGTTTCCTCCTGTTATAAGATTCTCCTTTGTCTCTTTGGTTCCTTGGTGAATTCTTAGCATAGTTGCTCTTCAGGATATGGCAAATTCCTTTGGGGAGGAGGGGTGGGTTCTTGTGTGTAGCTGTTTATTAATATTTCAGCAAATCAGTTGCATCTACTGCTTTAGATAGTGATATTTCTCTTTCACTAAAATATAATAATAATTTGTTTCAGTTAAATAACCAACCTTTTTCAGTCTTTCTGCTTAGCTTCTGATAGAATAATTTTTTCTGATGCAGTTGACATCCACCTCTTTCCTTCTTCATCTCTCTCTCCATCCCACTCGATAGCCTCTTACTTAGTCAAAAGAATCTGTAATGTTTACTTACACTGAAGGCCTACCCTTTTAAAAATGGTGAAGACATTCAGAACACACAACTTGGGAATGCATTGTTTACTTCTGCAAAACTGCTAATGAATGTGCTTGCTCTAAAATAATGATTTTAATTTAAAATTTCAGTGTCTAAAACTGGTGGGAAAAGTGTCTTGTGTGAGCAGTAACGTCCTTTTAAAATACTTGTTGATTTGAAATGCATGAGGGAAAAAAACCTCCTTTTGGAGGGATTCAATTTTGTGTTTTGATTAGAGCTGTTTACTGTTTAAACCATTATAACATGTTAGGCTAAACAGAATTGCCTTGAGCCATTAGAGTCTGCCTTCATAAGATGTAAGGAAACCTCCATCTGGGCCTCTAGTACACTTATGAAGCATTGCCTTACCTCCGTAGGCATAATCATGGCACCTTAGAACCATGATTATTGTTGTTTTCTTGCTTGCCGGGTTCTCTGCATTTCTGCTTAGTTCGGGTCTACGTCTGTGAAAATGATGTAGATTTGTGAAGCTCAGTTTGGCATTCAATTTGTTCTTTTAATGTCTTTGAATAGCTAGGAGACTTTCAGCTTTTTTGTTACAAATGAGCTGTGGCTCTTGAATGCTTTCTGCTCTGGCTGCTGTTGCTCAGTTAGCTCAAGACAACGCATTCTCTTCTCTGGTGTGGTTTTTGGTTTTTAGTTTGGTTGGGTGTTTTTTTGTTTTTTTTTTTTTTTTTTTTTTGAAACAGCTCAGTTTCATGCTCCAGTTGGCATCCAAAGAATTCGTAAGCCACCAAAATCAATTTTCTCAATGAAGGAGATTCCTAAAATAAACATTACTTTTGCTTTCATCGTAAACTGTAAAAACAACCCAAGGAAAAAAGGGGTTAGTTAGGTAATACAGCCCACTTGGAATTGGTTGAAAGGAAAAGGAAGCTTAAAAGGTATGAGGAAGTTGTCAGAATCCTGGGTGAGGATGCTGTGTTGTATAAATGAGTCTTGAGAGGAGCAACAAAGCAATAGAAAAGTAGGTAGTGTTACCTGCTAACAACAATTTTTGTTTCATTTTTAATGGCAACTTTTAATTTTCAGAGTTTTACAGAAAACCTGATTTCTGTTAGTAAAGGGGAGGGGATGCAGAAAGAAGACTGGTTCCTAATGGTAATGAATAGCCTTGAAAACCTTTTTATGCTTTCCATTTTATGTGTACTATTTTATGTAGTGATTGCAGCTGTACCTTTTGGAGAAATTTTGGTAAGAAGATGGTGGATTATTTGGTGACAATATGAAATATAGGAAATAAACCAATATAAACTATTTTAAAACATTTCAACCGCCTGACAGTAAAAAAAAAAAAATCCAACAGTTTAAGCTTTGTAATTTTTATTACTTTGTCACTTCTCGTTTTAACTATTGTCACATTTTCATTTATTTCATTAGCAGATCTGTATTTTTTATTACTTATTGCTCTTTGCTTTATGGTCTTACAAGTATCAGATTTAAATGGAGAGAAGGGGATTGGCATGGAAAAGTCAGTCCTGTTTTGTGGTGGGCATTAGGGGTGTAACTGATGATGAGCTCTCATATTCGCCACTTTCAGTGAGTTTGGAGTAATAAGATGCTTCTACATCCTACAGCTTTTTTTTGCATTTGCAAATGAAGAAAAGTTTTCTGAAAATGGATGGATGGTGTACAATCCGATGTCTGAATACAGGAGACAAGTGAGTAATTAAAGTTGCAGTTGCCTGATACTTTTGTATCTGACAACTTACGTAGAGGAATTATTGTTTGTACATTTCTCTTATCAGCTCTTTTGGGGGGGGGGGGGGGGAGAATGAGGGAAGATGGAAATAAAACTTGAAAAAAGTGAAGGAAAGAAATAAAACACTGGAACCTTTAAAACAATTTAGAATGTCGCAGGAAGGTAGTCTTTGCTCTTTGAGGGAAGTGATTGATACTTCTTACAATGTGCCACTGTTAAGTGAGCAGGGGGTGGTGAGAACATGCCAAATATGTAACTATAGTGTCCTAAATATAGACTTGATTTGGTCTTTGATTTGGTATCCTTCCTGAATTGAAGGGGGAAAAGAAAAAGCATCTTATTTTAGAAGCAGCATTGCTTTACAGGATTTATTTATATGTCTATCAGTATTCTGCTTTCTTTTTAGGTGATTTTGGGAAAATGACAATGAAAGAGGATGATATATTTTGATTTTTAAATGTCTTTCAGACGATTTATTTTTGCTTTAAATATGACTTAAAAAAATAAAAAAAACCAAACAATAAGGACTTCCTTAGTTGTTTTTTTTTTTTTTTTTTACCCTCCATATTTTTTGGTTCAAGGTTTAGAGGCCCAAGACCCAAAAAAGGTAAAATACAAACACCCACACGAACCCTACTGTGCATGTGCGGAGGGCTTATCAGTCTTTCTCAATTTCCTGGCTGCTCTTTGTGAAATGCCTTACTGAGCAGACTGCAACTAAAAGTTGTTGTTTCTCAGTAAGAAAGCTACCCTGAATCTTATTTTTAACCAGAAGGTAGTATCAGGCTACAAGGAAGAAAGGTTAAGATGAGACTTCTCCCTGTCTTCTCAGGACCATAGTCTCTCTTCAGCAGGCAAAGTGGCAAGGCGGAGCTTTGAAGGAGAAGACAATTTTTTTTTTCCTTAATCCCACAGTTAAAGAAATACATCTACTAGTTTTAATCATTGTTTTGAAAGTTGTTAGGAGAATAGAATTGTGTATGTAAGAGTATGAGATAGCTGTGCAGTTGTTTAAGGCTGTGAATCTGCCAGCAATGGGTTGTTTTGTGTGGTTTTGTAATCTTTTTTCTTCTATTGTTTTGAAACAGTATTATAGTTAGGTTAAATTGGTAGGTTGTTGCCACCATGTGGCCATAATGTCATGTAAAATTCAAGAGCAGAATTACTATTTGTATGGCCAGAAATACATTGAAAATCTTTGTGTTACATTTTAGGGACTGCCTAATGAACGGTGGCGAGTAACTTTTATTAATGAACATTACGGACTGTGTGACACATATCCATCGCTCTTAGTAGTGCCATATAATGCAACAGATGATGACCTCAAGAGAGTTGCTGCCTTTAGGTCCAGAAACAGAATCCCGGTGAGTATTGTGTGATGAAAGTTACCTTATAGTGTAGCTAGTTTTAAGTATGCATCCAAACAACTTTTTGCTGAACACAACACAGAAGATGCTTTTTTTGGAAATGGTTACAGCAAAATAGATTTGATTGGCTGGTGGTTTTTACTGCTTGAAACTAGTGTCTTCGCCAAGCCACATTTCCTCCCCCCCCCCCCCCCCCCAACAATCACCCATTCCAGCTTTCTTGGTTTGGACTTGATTTTTCTAGCAACAACTGCTAGCATTGCAGATTCCCTTTTCTTAATGAAGTACGAGCCTTGGACTGCCATCTGTACTAGTTTGTGACTACTTTTGGATGCACATAAAAAGTGATAGCAAATGTCATCCTCCTATAAGCAAACTGCAGGGCATTTAAACATAGTTCCAATGGTCAGTCCTAAAATAAGACCTCGTGCATAGTTTCTGTAGTGAATTCTTGGGCTTTTTAGCCCTTTAAATTGGGCTGTGGAATTTAAGATAAACCCATTTGACTTTTTGACTCTATTTCTGTAACTAAAATTCTTTGAGGTAAGAGAATTTTTATGTATCAGCTCTTCACATCACTATAAAAAATACTAATTTATATCACAATACAATCTGTTTTAACTAATAATTTGGCAAACTCGGAAGAGGTGTTAGATTCTTAGCATCAGAAAGCAGCTTTGTATCTCAGTTAATTTCAAACAGATGCAAAGCTCAATATGATAAATATTTATTAGATATGGTATTTACTGTCAGGCTAGGCCTATCATAAATTTACTATATATACACATATTGTATATGTATTATATATAACGCATATAAAATATAGATGTTAAATATGTAGCGTGTGCATATAGTTCTTATAACCTAGCTGTATCTTCTCTGTCATCTCAAAATTCGTGACAGGGCTTTTGTATGCCTGTACAGTAAGAGTTATTTCCTTGGTAATAGTAACTTTATTCTTGTCAGGAAATAACCAATCATACTCACCCACACACACACTGACAGGTCTTGTTTCTACATATAAAACTAAGGGTTGTATTTCAGGAGTGAATACTTTCTGAGGATTTTTTTTTTTTTAACTCTAATGTTTTTTTTATTCTGTAACCCACAACTTTCAGACTGGGTGAGAATACTGTTTCCTAATATTCTTCAGTGATGAAGCTGGAGTTTTTACCTGCTTCTCGGGGTGCTTATCTTTAATCTCTTGCACTGCAGTCTGTTCCCTAGGCAGCTCACTGTCTCTTGTTTGTGATAAGTCCCCTCTGGCTCAGAACAACAACAAAGGCAGCATGCAGTCTGCTCCAGTGCTGCCTCTTTGTAAAGAGGGCTGAGAAACAAAATGTACTTTAAAGAGAAGGGGAAACATTCAGGATACTGCAGAAAGGTTCAACTTTCCTTCTTTATCCGAAAGAAGGGAAAAGCTGTTCTTGTAGAATTGGAGCATCTTAGTCACCATTTCTACAATGAGTTCATTCTTCTGAATTGTTTCTTAGTTTCAGCAGGCATTGCTTTGTTTGTTTCCAGTTTGCTTTTCAGAATTATTTGTGCAACCTAAGACTTGTAGGAAAATATTAAAATACACTGGATTATGTAAGTATCATTTCAGTAAGAGTTAAGTATGTAAGAGAATGAACTCTTAAAGATTATTATTATTAAATTTTATGAGACTAAAGTGAAGCAATTGATATGTCTGGTGATAGTCGTTTGAAGAAATAAAATAAAAAGTGTTAATATTCATATTGTCTATTTTAAAGAATGCAACTTTAAGTTCTGTCTTTTTAATAAAAGGTATTTCTTCTAATGTGTTTTTGACATGTGATTAGGTTCTGTCATGGATTCATCCAGAGACTCAAGCTGTTATTATGCGCTGCAGTCAACCCCTTGTTGGAATGAGTGGCAAGAGGAATAAAGATGATGAAAGATATCTTGACATCATCAGGGAGGCTAACGGGCAAATCTCAAAACTGACCATCTATGATGCTAGGCCCAATGTCAATGCAGTTGCAAACAAGGTAAACAGATGCCTAATACAGGGATGGGGAGGAGGCTTAGCTTGAAGTTTTCTGTGAGGATGTTTTTGGGAACAGTAGTTAACCTTAATATAGATAAATTCACATAATATATATATTTACATAATCAAATACTGAGGCTCAAGGCCATGAAAGGACATGAGTGCCTAAAGTAGGTAATAAGCAGGGTTTCAGGACCATATGTGGATTTCCAGACACGTTTTACCCTGTCTGTTATCAGTCAAGCACAGATCTTAGCATGGGACTGAAATCAGATATGACTACACTCTGCACTGTGAGGTAGGTGTAGGCTGAGCTGTAGAGCGTGTCCTCTGTTGGAATGACATGCCACCTCTGTGCAAGCCACAGCTCTGCTTCATATCCTCTGTGAAAATTCTGTCCAGGAAAGGCTGTGCACAGAAAGCCAAGCCCACTGACAGGCATCTTTTGGTTCTTCCAAACCATTACATTAACTACTTCAGACCTATCCAGGCATCCAGTAAATACGGAGAAAGTGATGAATAAGTTAATTTGGGGCTTTCCACTCTGAACAGCAGCATGAGTAGGATCTTGGATACCTACATACCTATTCTTCCCTAGTTGCCTGTAGTTGGTTAAATGCAGTAACAAGACGTAGTGTTTCCATCTGACAAAGTGACCATTTCTTCTGTGATCAAAGCCTAAATGGGATCAGAATCATAGAACAGCCTAGACTGGACGGGACCTTGAAAGATCATCTGGTCCAGCTTTTCAAGATGAAATGGTATCCCTGTCCCTTGATTTTCCCCTCTATCCTCCCTCAACCTGGTGAGGACCAGATTGTTCAGGCATACTCAGATGATGCCAGTCACAGTGTGTCAGCATTGCGTTTGGCATAGAGCATAGCAGACAGGATGTGCTCCATGTTTATATGAAAAGCCTAGTTAGGGAGAGGCGGTGAAGGACACAAGTTTAATGCTTTCTTCGTATGAGAATGTAGCAACTTCACTCCCTCCATGTCTAGGATAGTCCCTTACTCACTGAGTTTCAAGCACAAATGAAGTGGACGTGCTCTTCAGTCCTTCATAGTGAAGTTGTGTGTCTGCACAGCAAAGAGCATGAGAGATACGAGTTCAAGAGGGTTTGAGATCGTAGTGAAATGACGAGCATGCTTGCCTGGGAGAGAAGGAATTCTAGCTTCTGAATAGTATTTTTGGCACAAAATGAACACTAATCTAGCGGGATGAATCCTCTTTGATATTTGTGCTGAAAGGAATATGAAATGGTAAAACTTGTTTGCCTCTAGGAGGTTTATATGTAACAAATATTAAGTTGCTTCATCATTCAAGAAGGACAATAATGTTAGTGTTTTGCTGTGTGCAATTTAAACATGCACATCTGTACCTTTACAGCCCTCTTCTCTGTAACAGAGAATGTAATTTATTAAGCGAGAAACAAGGTAACAAGGTGCTTTTCTGTGTATAACACACATTCTTTCAGACGCTATCCTAGGGGCTGTTTGGCTAGGTTTTAATCTGATGTTTTGTATTTTGAAGGTCTGCCTCAATTGCTTGCATTTTACTCTACAAATTGCATTATCGTCTGCGTGCTGAATGTTTATGGGTGAACAAAACATGTAATCCTTCTGTTTGCTTTGTGGAGGGATGTAAATTCTTACATTAACTGAAATTTGTCCCCAGTTCTTGGACAAACTCAAATTTTTTACTCTGTTTGTTTCAAAGATGTATTGTGGCCAAACTTCATACACACAAACTTATTGAAGTATGAAGCACAGTTTTCAGCTTTTTTAAATGGCCAGTGTATGTCACCCATGTGTCTTAATGGACAAGGTTAATGGACAGTCATAGTAGTAAAAGGAGTAGGGTGCATTTCTGGGTCTGAGGGACAGTAACATAAAGAGCACAAGCCAGTGTGGATCAGCACTGAAAAAAATTTTCTTGAACAGCTGTGAAGATTAGTATAAGCAAAATCTTGGGCTATGCTACTCATGCATTCCTGTGTTCTTTGTACATAGGTCAAGACCACACAGTCAGTAGGAGTTGCAGCAGCCCTGATGCTAAAATTACAATCGTTCCTCACCAGGACTTCATAATACTCAAAGGAAAGAGAAAAATACAATCATTACTTCATTTAACACAGAGCCTGGCAGCTCTGGGAATACCCCCACATCTGAGGAAGAAGATAGAGAGCATAGAATAGAGATAATGCGCTACTATACAGAAATGTAGGTGGTACTAGTAGGGAAAGGCTATACCGTACTTTAGGTTGTTGTCTGATGTGTAGTTGGTGGCTGTAATGGCTTCTAAAGGCAAAATTTATTTATCTCAATTCATGGCATAGCATGTTTTTGCTGTCTGCAGGAAATGCTGTGATTTTGCAGCTATCTTCGGAAAACCTCATCAGTGGTACCGTGTCCTAAAATACGTGTGGTTTTTCCACTTCCTTTTGTGACCAGGGACATCCTCTGCTGTGGTGGTGATTAAATGTTTTGAGAGAGCAGCAGTACGATAGACTTTCTACTTTTGTGGATCTCTAATTTCTTAATGATCTAAATATACGTTTAGTCTTCAGCAATAAAATTTAATGTTAGAAGAGTTACTTTGAAGTAAATTTTAATGTTATTAGTAATTTACTTCTTAGAGGCAGAATCTAAGATTCTTGAACTTAATTCTTAAATGAAATGTAGGTTATTCTTAACTGAACTCTTAAAAATGATAAAATGTTTGGTTAAGTAAAATTAAATTTATCTGCTTAAATATCAGTTCAATATTAGCAGTAAATAATTAGGCAGTTCAAACACAGGAAAGTGGGGTTTGGTGGTGTTTGTTTTGGTAGCAGATTTGCACTGGTAAAAATACTTGCTCTCTTTTGAATTAGTGGTATAAAGAAACAGACCAATCCTTTTGACTGAATTTCTTCCTACTTGATACAGAAACAAAGAAATGAGCAATTTTATTCTCTGGAAGAGTTGATCTAGTATGTTATGAGTAACTGCTGTCTTGTGTGATGTACTTTACATTTTAATTTAACCTTTATAATCTGTCTGGGAAGTAAGTTGATTTCTCTTGTATTTGGAATCATGAGTTTGTTTAATCCTTGGTGGGAAAAGTGAACATAAATGAAGAAAAAATATTGACATTGTAATGTCAGTTGGTCAAGGAAAAGCTATTTCCATCATGAATCTCAAAAGTAATGGGGAAAGTACAAATGATGTTTTATTCTCAAAGCAGTCTGAGTCCTGACTGATGTGATGCTGGCCCGCTGTCTCTTACCTGGCTCGTTCAATCCTATTTGAAGGACTCCAGGCCCAACAGTATAAACAAGCTTTCAGTGTTTAATGTAAAATAACACATTTTCCCTTTTAGGTTTGCTCTCTTGAGGTTTTGAAAGGAACTAGGCTAGCTGGAGCCACGTGAATGTCTTTCTGGCCATATGCTGTACTTAATATACTTTGTCCTTTTAGACAAAGGAAAGTCTCCTTGAGTATTATTCTCCAGCATTCGCCCCTCGAAAGCTTGTATCTGAGACTGATGTTTTAAACAAGCAACTGAAATTATATATTGCCCAACTACAAAAAAAAGTATAAATAAAATTCAGTCCTTCTTGCGCTCTCGAAAAGCTTCTACAATAGTGTGTGTATGACTATGAAGTTAATTTTAGATCTCCTGTTTGTAGGCAACTGGGGGAGGATATGAAGGTGAAGATGCGTATCCTAATGCAGAACTTTTCTTCTTGGACATTCATAACATTCATGTCATGCGGGAATCTTTGAAGAAGTTGAAGGACATTGTTTATCCTAATGTGGAAGAATCTCACTGGTTGTCAAGTCTGGAATCAACCCATTGGTTAGAACATATAAAGGTAACTTTTTGCTGTTTGTTTGAAATTACGTTTGTCCAAATCTGTTGTATCAGACTTGCTTTCTCTGCTAGATTTTGATGTAGTCGTGATATGGAACACATCAAACTACTTGGGCTACAAAACCAGCATCACTGAATGTTGGCTTTTTGCCAATTAGTTGTAGAGTATCTCATAAGATACATCATTACTAAGCAGCAGTAGGTGAAATTCAATGTTTATTGTCTGCCTCAAGTCAAATGTCAGTCTTTAATAGAGGAGTGCATTGTTAGTCTGATTGTCTTTACATGTATGAGAACTGATTTATTTTGGTTTCTAGCAATACAGGACTACAGATTACTAATCTTTCACAAGGACAGTTATTACATCAGTTGTCTATGAATTATGGTTTTGTAAATAAATCTTGTAAATTTACTTGTAAATTTTGTAATTTTCATTTTGTAGCACAAATAAAAAAACTGGTAATTCACCAGTGTTCTTACTAGTTGACCTTTGAACCTTTTGTCTTAAGTACAGCTGTGCAAGAGTATTTAGAGTATTATGTAATAAATCCTACTTAATAAAATTTTCATTTTAAGTTACTATTTGGAAAATAAGCATATTAGAAGGGTACAAGTTCCTTTTCCCAACAACTGAGATATTTCAGTAATTTAGTTCAAAGAAAAGAGCCAAATAAAATACAGAATTTTTAGAGAGTATTTCCTATGGTAAATCCTCTCTTCCTTTAAAAAAGCTGCTTATCTTCTTCGGTTTGTCAAGGTTACTGTTTTCTGCCCCATTTTTTAAGAATTTGCTGTGAGATGAATTAGATCTTACTAAGAGATTAGGGAACCAATCTGTTTCTCTATTTTTATACATGAAATTTACTTGATCTCCTAGCAAATTCTTTTCCAGTTAACTACACCATGCTCTTTAGGTCTTCTAATGGAAACAGTATCAATTTAGATATTGTGTAGATAGAAAGAAATCAATTTATTTTTGTTAGAATGATAACACTAATCTTCTGTGTTGTTTGGTGTCTGTTCCTCTTTGCTAGCTTGTCTTGACAGGAGCTATTCAAGTGGCAGACAAGGTATCCTCAGGAAGGAGCTCTGTGTTGGTTCACTGCAGCGATGGCTGGGACCGGACAGCACAGCTGACGTCGCTGGCCATGTTGATGCTAGACAGCTACTACAGAACGATTGAAGGCTTTGAAGTTCTGGTGCAAAAAGAGTGGATAAGCTTTGGACACAAATTTGCCTCGGTAAGAATTAGAAGATAACTGCGAGGACCGCGCAACATTAACATTCTAAGGAGGTTTTAATGTTAAACTACTCTTTGTGTCAAGGTTTGATAATTCTTTTCATTATTTTAGAATTCTGATTTAAAACACTTCCAGGTAAATCTGAGCAGAGCTTTTGGTTTTGGATCCGTTTGGTTAATATTTTTTTGCTATTCTTCTCTGAGAACTCATTTTTTGTCCTTTACACCCTTTTAAAAATGTGGAATTGCTAGGGTTACTGTGGTTACTGAGCAAAGAAAGTGAGAAGGCAGAAAAATGATGTCCTCCCAAACCTTTCAGATTATGATCAAATAAGGTTGGTACGTAAGGCTTCTCCCTCACCCTCCCTTTGGACTATTTTGAATGTCATAAGAGGCTGGTATACAAGTCTGGCCAATGTCTTTTAATTGATGTTTTGATTGCATCTTCCCAAATGATCTAAACTTGTCATAATAGCTCTCAGGAGGTTGTCACTGGTAGTGCTGGCTCTAGTTCTGTTCAGTTGTCTTCTGGATGCCTAGAAGGTTAAGTAGAAATTGTCTATAGCAAGTCCTTAATATCCTGGCTGCGTGTAATGCAAAGTCAAGGGTGTTTGTGTTAGGAAACTTCGGAGTTTTAGTGGAACTTCTCTTAAATTTGGCAGCTAATCATTTAACCAGGAAATCTGTATGAAGAACCTTGAGAAGCAGAATAGGTTGCCAAGGAGAGTGTGTTGGGATATGTAATTATAAAATGTAAACTGGGAGCTGTGCAGCAGTGTTACTTGTTGATTCTGAACCTTCTAATTCACAGTAAGAAGCTTCCACATCTTCAGTAAAAGTTATTTGCACAGACAATTCATCTGTAGTGGAATATTCTAAAGATATTACTTAATATTGCTAAAATTGGGGAAATAGGTAATCTGGAAAAATCAAGAAATGGAAAAATATACCTATGTGTGTATTTCATACCCATTTTCGTTTGCAAGAGTGCCTCAGTCATTTGGAAATTCATGTATAGCTACTCAGCATGAATCACTTCACCATTTAAGTAGGCTTGTGAGCTGCGGTGGTCTTTGATCTGATATTCTAAAGGTGCTTTGAGGCTTAGGAGATTTGCATTTTGATTGGTGTAATGATGTCTGCTGTAGTCCAGGTTTTTGTGTACTTACCTATAGTCTTCTAGTAGTGATGTGTTTTCTAAACCTTTGAAGTATTCTGTCTCGGTACAGCCACAGGAAAACATTGGCTTGCCTTTTTATTCTTGTTGTGTTTTTAAAAGAACATTATAGTCGTGATGCAGATAAAATTAGATTATGTCACTAGGAGACGTGTAGGCTAGCACATATGTTATGGTTTAACACAAAGCTTAGAGATCTGTGTGCCCTTTACCATTATGAATAAATTTGAATAATCTATGATTCTTTTTATTAAAACATCAATTTTGGAGTAATCAAAGGAGTTTGTTTTCTCTCAACAGATAATGTTTTTCTCCTGTTAGGGAGGTAGGACTTTTACACCCCTTCCAGATGACTAGCTCAGTCCACTGGCTCGTCTCCGACGATGTAGCAGCAATAACAGTGTTTTAAATAGTCTGCTCTTGCTTAAACCGCTATTTGATTTTCCTAACTTGCTCACTCAAGTAATAATCTTTGGAAATGGTTGAAGCCACTCTCCTTTAGCCATCTGCTGTTTTCTGAGAGTACCGTATATTTTGATTTGATGGGTTGTTTACCTTTTAATTAGGATGGTCCTTTTCTGGAATGTTCTATAGAATAAAAACTGATAACAGAAGCCGAAAATATTTTGATCGCTTTGTTTTAGTGTGGTAGTTATTTGATAGAACTGTGAGTTTTAATAGCGGGATCTAGACACTTCAGTGCAGTTAGCATTTCCTGAACCTCATCTCTGAAACTATTGTTGTTATGCCTTCCCCCAAGTGGGGAATTGGAGAAGAGTAGGGTGTTTCTTATATTGTCTGCCTTAGAGCAAGCTTCACGTTTTCATGTTACCAGGGTTGCAATTTGGATGTTTTAATAACAAATAACTAAATAGTAGACTACTTAATAGTTCCTCTCTATATTTTCTATCTAATGAAGCACATAAGTTTCCTTGTTGAAAATGAATTCCCTACCCCAACTTTTCCATGTACAGTGAACTTAGTGCACAATCCAGATGATGAAATAGCTTGCTATGTGGAATGTCGTTCTAATATTGCATTCTAATATAAGAAATATGAGACATAAACATAACTATAGATGGAAGATACTCAGACATCCTAAAACTGCTAACCATAGTGAAAGTGGAAGGACTTTCACTCCTTACTGAATACAGGTATGACTCTGTTAAAGGATACCACATATTTTAAAACATGAAGACTGGAAAACAAGGAGCCCAATTTGTCTTCCCTGTAATGCTTTTCTCGTCATTTGCTACTGTTTATGGAGTTCAGCTGCAATCCCTCATCTCCCTCTGTTTCCTGCTACTCAGTTCTCTTACTTTAAACTATCTTGCATATCATTGTACAGAGTAGTGTACTGGTTTAATGATTTTTTTTCATGTCCTTAAGACATTAAGCCTGTTACTTTACAGGCAGATAGACAACATCTTAGTTCAACATACATGCTGTTCTTTTGTCTTCAGGAAGTATATTCAAGCAGAATTACAAAGTTAATAGAATCTCTTTTCCCTGAATATCTTATCTGTTCTCAACTATCAAATATGAAAAGGAAGGAGACAGCTTTTATCAAGCCTACCTTTGTAGGCTTGTGGGGAGAATTCCGTTGATTGTTACTTTGGACTCCTCAGAATAAGCAGCTCACCCAAATTTTAAAAATGTGCAGTAATTTTCTGTCAAGAACACGAACGTTTCTTTGAGCTCATTCATGTTCACTGTCTACCTCAGGGTCAACCTTCAGGTTGAAGTGTGGAGGGGGAAGAGGAGAACCCGTGTGGATAGTTTGATCCAGGTTCTCCCGTGGCTTAAATTACAAAAGAAGACAAAGTATATAACTTGGCTTTTGACAAACTTATTATGTAAACATAGTTGAAGATATGTCTTGCTTATTTGCAAATTAATGGATGCTTTAACAATTCTGCTTTTCCAGTAACTAGCAGGTTTTTATAACAGGACTAATTATCTCTGGAATTTTTCTCAGACATCTTTGGAAACACTTTTGCAGTATTTCTGTAGATCTGCATCTCTCCTCCTTGGTGCAGTAACTAATTTTGAAATCATAAGAACAGGTTGCTCTGTTACAGAAGCATTAATATTCTAGTGCAAAGTAAGAAACAATGTCTATTGGCCATAAAATAGACTGTTTTGGTTAACAGGAGGCTGTATTGCTTCATTTCAGAGAATAGGCCATGGTGATAAAAATCATGCTGATGCAGACAGATCGCCTATCTTCCTCCAGTTTATTGATTGCGTATGGCAGATGTCTAAACAGGTATGTTATATCATTGTTCAGAAGGTAACAATAATATCTTAACAATGATCTTAAGATATTGTTGTTAAGATATTACTGAATATCTAGATCTTTATTTAAAGTCTTTAAATATCTAGATCTTTATTACTGAATCTAGATCTTTATTAAAAAAAAAAAAAAGGCATTTGAGAGGACAGCATATCCCTCTGCTCTGATGGTCTATTCAAAGAGTGTATTTAGTTTTAAACCATACCATCTCTCTACCCTATTTCAAAAAGTGGTATTCCAACTGCAGTTATGTTGGTTAATATGGCATTGGCTATGCGTGCAAGGCTGGTGCGTCTTATATATAGGCTTCTCAGAAACATATTGAGAGATGTTACCCAGAAGAACACTTTTACAGGAATTGTGTCCAACGGGCTTAATAGGGTCTGTTGTTTCATTTTACCATTTTTGTGAAGCTGTCCCTTGAACTACGGGGACAAATGGTGTTTTGTCCAAGCTTGAAAAGGAAGCTTGGGAGCTGTTGAGTGCTGTGATTTAAATGTTGTGTTTTCAATAAGTAATGAAACAAAGCAGCAAACAGTACATTTAAGGTCAAGGATTAGGAGCTAAACCCTTATTTTCTTGTATGGTGCTGTGCTATAAAGAGTGCACTATGGATATATATCTCATTCTGTCTTGCTAGTAAAAATGTAACTGTAACTATTTGGTGTTCTATTCTTCTTTTTAGAAATTAAAGGCAATTTAAACATTTGGAGGAGAGTTCATTTCAGTGACTAGTTTGAGAAAGTTGAACACCTCGTGTCATCTGAACACTTACTCTGCTCTAAAGTATATGAAATTATTATCTTAAAAATTATTTGTAGATGTATTCAGGCTTTTAAGTGCTGCCTTTAACCTCTTAGCCAGGGCACATGCATCTCCCTGCTTTTTTGATGACGTTTAAAACTAATTTCTATTTTCTGTTGTTAGTTTCCCACAGCCTTTGAATTCAACGAGCAGTTCTTGATTACAATCCTGGATCACTTGTACAGTTGCCGGTTTGGTACTTTCTTATACAACAGTGAGTCTCTTAGAGAAAAGGAGGTTAGTCAAACTGCTGATTGTTTAATTGTATTGCTGTCTTGATCACTACAAAAAGTTTTGGTTATATTGTATTTGGTTATATGCCTTGTATGATAGTGGTTTTGAACTGGCTTTGTGTTTGTAGAATAGTTGCATGGTAAATTCCTTGGGTTTGGTAGCTTAAAGACTATGCAGTCACTAACATAATTGTCAAGTACTGGTTTTGGAATATTTATAATACAGTAACTTATTATGTTTCTAAGTAAATCAGAAGTATATTAATTCTAGAATGTAACCATGGCTTCTGTGATGGATTTTCTGATTTTGTGCAGATACTTACTGTTCTTATTTCAATTTGATTTCAGAAAGTGACTGAGAAAACATTATCATTATGGTCTTTGGTAAACAGTGAAAAATCTAAATACACCAATCCTTTTTATACTAAAGAACTAAATCGAGCACTCTATCCGGTAGCCAGTATGCGTCATTTAGAGCTCTGGGTCAATTACTACATTAGATGGAACCCAAGAATTCGGCAACAAGTAAGTAAATTCTCTACAATGTACAAAATGCTTTTAGGCTTCAAAAACAGGATTTTGTGTCATAACTGACTTGTAGAATAGTGTCTGTTCAAGTTTTGAATATTGTATTTGTAAAGATGAAGAAAAAAGGTGAAAAATATTATTCAGGTGGTTTTGTTGTGTTTTGTTTTTTTTTTTTTACCTACTCAGCTCTTCTCAGAACACTGAGCTTATTTCACTGCTTAGTATCAAGTCATCCTCAAGCTCTTTCTAGTCCCTTTTCTTGGGGACGGCACTGGGGGAACATTTTTTTAAGGGCATTTGATGCTACTAAAGGATGAATGGCAACCCTTAGAAATAGGGCTTAGTGATCCCTGAAGAGTTAGGGCATTAGCATCACAAACACGTTTAGCTGCATATGCTTAGTCTTTCTCCTTTTTCTGAGAGAGTGTATGAAGTCGTCTTACAAACTAAGATAACCTATTCAGTCCTTTCTTTTTCAAAACTGCTATACGTATTGCTGGATTGTGGTAAGATTTTATTTTTATGTAACTTTGACCCAACAGTGTTTACACCCTGAAACTGTTTGATGAAAGTTATTGAAAACTATACAAATGGATCAGATTGGAAGCCCAGAAAAGTTTTTTTATCAAATTACACATAGTTCAATTCTGTGCTTTTAATGTTTTTTATATATGGACACTATGTTTGTTACAGTCTTGCTAGAAATCTCAGCAATGTAGCATGTAAAGGTAGTGTACAGTGATTTATTTTTTGTTCTTAACAAGTTGTGAAGTTTTGAGTAGGAGAAGGTAGAGGAGCAATTTCTTTGACAGAAGCAGTCTTCACAATCCATTCCCTGGAATGAATCAGGAGCTTTCAAGCAATGCACTTCCTTTTCCGCAGCTGATCTCCTGTTTTATTTACACCACTTTAGAGGCTGCAAGAAAGCCAGATGGTTTGCTATATTTTCTTACAAGTATGTTGCTAGTTTTAATTTGAAGTTCTAGTTTTAAAGCTTTTGTTGCTTGCTGTGAAAGATGAGGGCATTTTGCAAAAGGTGAATCTAAAGATTTATTTTAGAAAGTGAAGGATTATAGGGCATGCATATTAGCTGTAAATGTACTTAAAAATGCGCTTTACCATTATTCAGGAAAGGTTTTGGGCAGGAGTTTCTTATTAGAAGATTATCACCTGGGTTTGCATTTCTACACTGCTGCTACTTGTCCCTCATTTTCACCGTTTTTATATAGAAAATGCAACTTTTTTTTTTGCTGCGCACAAAATTTATGCTTCATCTTCACTTAAGCAACTGAATAATGGACACGTGGCCTGAACCAGTTTTTTGATGACCTCTCTTGGTGTCATTGCTTAGAAGCACGTTCCGCAGCAGACTTCAGTCTAATGAGTCTGGTCTGTCACTAGCAACATCATTAACCCTATGTCTCTAATCATCTTAGTAACTACATTCAGTCATTGATCCAACTTCCACAGCTGCCTCAACATTCATCGCTGTCCTCATCTGGGGTGCATAGTGAGTGGTGCGCATAAGAGTGCTGGTTCAGCTGGTTTTGAACTGGTGAGGCATTTACATTTTGCTCCTGAAACTCTACTGCTGCTAATAGCTTTTAATTACCGGCAGTTAACTGTGAAACAGCAGCAACTTCTTGACAGGTATATGCAGCTGAAGGTAATTTTAGGCTTTGTATCTGCCTTGGATATTTGTAATACTTCTTCTCCACTTGTTTCATTACTCTCTCTGAAAAAGGAAGCTAAGCTTAAAATGGAAACAGTTAAGATGCTCTTTCTGTGAGTAATCTCCTGAAAGCTAGGGCAGTTGATTTTAAACACATTCAAGTTAACTTACAGAATTCACTAATAAAGTTTTGCGTTTATTTCACTTGTTTAGTTACACAAAGTTGCAAATCTACTGTTAAAAACTGAAGTAAGGGAAGTTATTTAATCTGAAGACATGGATTTCATCTTAATCTGATCAGTGTAGCTAAAATAGTCAGTCTGGCTAAACGCTGTTTTTAGGGAAGATGATGAGACTACTGACCTGGAATCTAAAACCTTTTAATAAGTCAAGAGGAGAAAAGCTTCAGACAAGGTATTTGCACCTATCTTCCACACAATAGTAGATAATAAGAAAATAAAATCCATATGCTCCAGGGAGTGCTGGCTGATTTTATTGAGGTAGGAAGAACTGTTTTGTGTAAAGGTTTTTCTTTGGATGAGAACAATTGGAAGCCAGAGGGCTCTTGCATTATAGAAATAAATATTTCTGTTTAGCTACAACTTGTTATGTATGTTGGAAACCACAAATACTGAGTAATGCCAGGAAAACACACATACTACAGCAGCCTGATGGTGTAGAAGTAGTTGGACTGAAGTGATAAGACTAACATGGATCTCTTTCTAGCAGCCAAATCCAGTGGAGCAGCGTTACATGGAGCTCCTTGCATTACGTGATGATTATATGAGGAGACTTGAAGAACTACAGATCACAAATAATTCTAAGATATCCAATTCATCAGCCTCATCAGCATCTCCCTCACAAATGATGTCCCAAGTACAAACACATTTTTGAAGAAAATGTTGGCTTCTTTTTATACTGTAATAGCAAGTGGTGCTTAACATAGATCTATAGCGTAAAGAAGAATATTTTAATGCCTTACATTAGACTGTCCTAACACAAATTATTTTAGACTGTCTTCATTTGAGGAGGACTTCAAAACAAACAAAACCAACTCTTCAATTATGTGCCTTTCAGAACCTGTGGACTAGGAACATTATTAATCAACTTCTAGTTATGGAGGGCTTTAAGAGTTATTTTGGAAAGTCTGGTACAATTGAAATTAAATTGATTTATTGTTTTCATAAGAATGCTTTAATTTATTACATTATAGGTCGTGTTCCTGTAAGGAAATTCATGCTCAGTCTCACATTGTCATGAATACACACATTAATGGCAATAGGAATATTCACATTGTGTAAAATTAGGTATGTGTGTATTCCTGTTAGGAATACATTTGTGGAGTTCATGAGATAAAAATAAATTCTATTGTAAGATTTCAGAGAGAAGTGTTGAAATTTTATGGTTACCTGAGAATTCCAAATTTTGCTTTTTCAAAGTAAACAATATGCTTCTAACTTGAAAGTTCTAATAGCTCAGTAGGTATCAAAATAAAAGAAAAATCTATTTTTTTAATTGTAAATTGATATTTTTCTTTTTTTTTTTTTTTTTTAACAAATGACAATTGTACTGGATTCTGAAAAGTCGTGTTTTGGCTAACTGTTCAGCACTGAAGTATATTACAGATTATAACTGTTGGCAATATTGGTTCTTTGGATTAATACAGAATAAAATGGTTCTAAAGAAGGTTTATATAATTAAAAATAGACCCACAGAGGCATTGCTTAAATATCCAGCAGTAGCCATAGTATTAAAGCTTGTGTTTGTCTTCTGAAAGTAAATGTGCCTGTTTAAAGGAGCTTTTATACCAAAGTAGGCAAACTTTTTCAGTTACAAATACTGCTTAAAAACTTGTACATTTATAGCTTACTGTTTAATTTAACTTTTGTTCATCAAATTTATTCTTTAGTATTTAAGGGACATTAGTGTACAAGTATACGCATATAGTGTGTGCACTTATATCGAACCTTCCAGTGAATTCTAGTTTCAAGGCTTCTTGTAAACCTTTAATTTGT
The DNA here is from genome assembly GCF_965231255.1 of Vanellus vanellus. NCBI lineage: Eukaryota > Metazoa > Chordata > Aves > Charadriiformes > Charadriidae > Vanellus > Vanellus vanellus. The sequence continues at coordinate 9,221,520 of NC_138915.1, read as the reverse complement.
TCCGTCAGGTATTTTTTTAAATAGTTGCAAGCATTTCTTAATGACAGCACAAACCTTGCTATTTGATATTTAATTAAAGTTTTGCATATTCTCAGAAGTTTAATGATGTTCAGGCAATCCAGGAAATATCGCAATTCAGAATCTGTAGAGGACTCTATGTAATATTGTTATTTTAAAGAAGATGTTTTGATGCTTGAGGCTTCTGTCACTGTAAATTATTGTACATGTGGTGAGTTTTGATCTGCAAGATATAATAGGATTATATATAAATTGAGTTTTGTGTAAGTATATATATATAATATAGTTTATTAGAAATTCTGCAAGTTTATAAAGTGTAAATATTTTGCATATGAAAACTAAATTTAAAGCTATACTTCCATAAAGTAAGTCAAAGCTTAGAGGACATCTGAATATTTTTAGAACAGTATTTTTTCAAAAGAATAAAAGTATACCGCATCGTGGTTTAATTCAGTATATACACTGAATTGCACTATTTTTTTTCAGGGAAGCTCAGAGCATACGGCTTGTGTGTTCTAAATACACGTGATTTATATGACTTATTTTTGTCCTCTAAATGTCATTCTCCCATCAACATTCTTCAGTATGTGTTTCCAAAATAACAACTTTGTCCCAAAATCTTGACTTGTTATGGTAAATAAGTTGCATTGCATTGGATAAATGAAGAAGGATACTCAATTGCTCATGATATACTTTACACTTTGACAGCTATGCATACTCTGGTATATTTGCCTTCTACTTACTTGTGGTTTATAAAAAAGCTATTTTTATTAGAATATTTAAGGTTTCTGTGTTTGAGTTGAACGTATTGGTGATATCTCTAAGCAGTGTGGAGAAGTTCAGAAAATCTAATAGTTTTTACTGTGTAAACACTACATGATAACCTATTGCATTTGGGAAAGTGTAATATAATGGAAAAGATCTTTTTGCACTTACTTCATTACATAAATGCCATTCTTCATATTACTGGTTCAGTTGAATTGCAGTCTTTGAAGCTCTCTAACATAGCTCTGTGCGGGCTTGGATTTTTTTCAGGTCAACAGATAAGATACTTGTTTTAATTCTATCTATACATGGCAGTATTGGGCAAACTTAGGGGTGTTTTTAATCCACTACTTTCTGCAAAATGCTTCTTTAAAGTTGTTGTGAAGGTAGGCGTACAAACTGATCAACGTTAACAGAAAACTTCTGTCCTCTCTAGTTAAATGGGTGATCTGGGCTGTCCTCTGCAGCACACTGGGCGCACAGGCGCTGGCTGCGGGGCACCCCCGTCCCCTGTGCAGCCCCGTCCCTGCTGGAGCTGCCAACCGGGGGAAGCTTTTGAGGTGGCGAAGGAGGGGGTTCCAGGCCCTGAGTGCCTTCTCCAGGAGGGGTGAAGGAGCAGGGCTGCGACGCGAACATCAACAGCTATAAATGCACAATATCCAGTACGAAATGGCCCTCTTGGAACGCTATTTTAGTTTTTTTCCTTTCTGTATTCTTACCTCCACAGACCCCAGAAGATAACCCAGTTTCCGTGCTGGGCTTCAGTCACATATTTAGAAAGTTTATTTGTTGAATGCCTTCTTTATTTGCTTATGCCTTACCCACCCCAGCACTGTCATGGGTATACCCTAGGTGTGATTTGCATACTACCTCCTTTTGATGTATTTTTGAACTCTGCCTTGAGTTCAGTTGTTGGGTTTTTTTTGGTCTCGCAGTGAGCGTTTTGTGTCACACTTGAGAAAACAGGTTTTTATAACTGACCGCCACTCTCCTCATGTACTCCTTGCTGCTCCTTAAATAACAGCGTTGGCTGCCGCAGGGCTGCTCAGGAGCCGGGTGGTACTTGGCGGGGGCGGGGGGTGGGGTGGGGTGGGTGGGCAGCGCTTACCATCCGCCCGCCGAGTATGTGTGTGAAGGGGGGGGGGAAGGAGGGAAGAAAAAAATAAAGATGTCGGTTTTAAACCCTTTGCCTCTGCCAGACGTTTTAATGCGTATTTCCATGTCTGCTGAGGCCGTCCCTCGGAGAGGGGGGCCGGCCGTGAGGGGGTGCCTGCGGGCCCTGCAGGCCGCGCCGCCATCAGCCCCCGGCCCGCCGGCAGCCAGGCCTTCCCCCGCCGCGCGGGGCCGCTGCCCGCGCTCCCGGCGGCGCGGAGGCCTGTGGGTAAGCCCCGCCGCCAGGTGACAGCTCTCGGCCGCCGGTGGGGCCCCAGCGGGCCGGGCTGAGGCGGCAGGGCCGGGGGAGGGGGTGGGGGGGGGCGCGCCGCGGAGGGGCGCGAGTCCGCCATCCCGGCGGGGCAGCGAGTCCCGCCGGCGGCCGGAAACATGGAGCGGGCGGCGGCTGGGCCGGCGGTGGAGGGCGGCGGCGTGAGCCGGCGAGCCGTGAGGGCGGCGGGCGGCGCGGCGGCGGGGGCAGGGTCGCGGCAGGCCAGCACGGAGACGCTGGACAGGTGAGCGGAGTCGGCGGGAAGGGGGGGGGGGGGGGGGGGCGCGGCCTTGCCGTCCTGGCGGGGCCGGGCGGCGGGAGGCGGCGGCGGGCGCGAACCCCCGGCCTTGGGGCGGCCTTCCCGCCGCCGCCCCGCGCCCCGACTGCGGCGGGGAAAGGGAGGCGGTGCCGCCGGCGAGGCCCGGCAGCCCCGGAGGCCGCCCGGTGAGGAGTGAAATCTGGGGGTTTATTTCTGCGTATCTGCGCAGGGCAGAGGCAGATTTCCCTCGGGGAGGGAAGAGCCGGCTGTTGTCAAAGTTTCCTGCTTGCGGTTGTGTGTTTTTCGTCGTTAACGTCACCGCTTCGCCAAGGCTGAGGCTGCCTGCAGGATTTTGGCCCGGGTTTTTTTTTTGGGGGTAGTGCGTAGCTCCTCATCTTCGCCAACTCAAGTGAGACCGTTCTTAGATTTTAAGTATTCGTTCCCGGTTTTGGTTTGGGTTTTTTGTTTTGTTATTTTTTTTTTCCACGCAAGTGTGTTTCACCTGCAGAGGTGTCCCTGCCCCAGGGCGGCACAGGTGGTGTCCCCCGGCCCCTCCGTGGGTCTGTGGGTGCGGTGGCGAGGCGTCCGGCCGGCCGTGGGTCAGCGGGTGTCCCCAGGCCGGGCTGGGTGCGCGGCAGCCTCACGCCGGCCCTCACGGCGCCTGGTTCAGCCATCGCTGGCAGTGCCGTTCCATCCTTCAGAAGCCTCCAGCTGGAGGCAGGCTTCAGAGCTGAATTTAAAAACTCTTAAACAAGGAGTAGAAGCTGACTGAAATTTCACCCAGATGAAAAATACAGAAAAAAGACTGTACTTAAGAATCAGTGACAGGTTCCAGTCTCTATATTCTCTCTCTTTTCTGTTAGGAGCAACCTGCTGGAGTTTTGCATCATTCTAGCGAAGGAGGAAATCAAATGTCCATTTTCTGTCACCAAAACTTACAACTTCGTATTCCTTATTAATGTACTTTCTTACCTTAATTTTCATATTTCTTTCTTCTAATCTTATTCTACCCTGGAAAAGTCACAATGTCCATTTGTCGTATACATTATTTATTTGCCAGTACATTTGTGCCAGGCTACACTAGTGTGCGTGACCTCAGATGAGACAGAGTGAAGAGACGTGTACTGGTATGTGTCCCACTTGACAGTTGGCAATAAGTCACATCAGTATGATCAGCATCCTGTGGTACACTGATACATCCTGAGACATGGGTCATAGGGCCTGCATTCACATTTGTTTCCCTACTGGTGTTAACTTTGTTGATGTAGTGATTCCTGGTGAAGATAAGCCATAGAAAAATAATTCATTTTCTTAATTAACAAATAAATGCTTATTTGGAAGCAAACTTAGGCTAACCCTGAAGAGATACACTTGGAATTAAGACGTGCGAGGGAAGGAGAAATAAACGAGATCAGAAAAGGATTACTGTGGATTTCAGCTCATGCACTCTTCTGCAAAACTTAGGTGAAAAGTTACTCTGAGTGAATCTGGGCTCAAGTTCAGCCCTAACTTGAGAGAGTATCTTCATTATTTAAGCAGGAATATAATAGATGAGTTTTAGTTGTAAAAAATTTTGTGATCTAGTCCTGTGTAGAATTTTGCAGGTGGGGAGAAAGCTACTAGAAGTTCTTAAAGAGCTTTAGTTTCAGGGATGAAGTTGTTGCATGCATCTTCACCTCCTATCTACCTATCCTAGCAGAGTTAACATAAGAAAAGACCTTTAGTTAAGTAGTAATTGGTCATCGTAAGCCATTATCCCACCCTCTTAATGTCCAAGTTGTGGTGCACCTATCAGGTGCTGGGTATGTTACTCGCTTCAATGTCACAGAATCCTCGTAGAATCCAAAGATTGTTTATGAATGAATTCTAAAAATGAATTAAATTTTTCTTTCAGTATTTGACTTCCGAATAAGCATTAGATCTGTAGAAGAGCCCAACTAAACTGTTTGAAGAAATGGCAGTTATCTAAGGCATCAGCTGAGGCTGCTGTGGCACTCCGGGAACAGTTCCCTCTGGCATTCCCAGTTTCTCATCAGATACTGGCATGTTTTGAAGCAGCCCTACCGCACTTCAGAGTGGCTGGCAAAAAGTGGTGTAGTTGCTTCTCGCTCTCAATTCTGCATTATTTGTAAGCAGCTCTATTTCAGGTGACTGTTCTCAAAACACATCGTCTGGGATTTAGTGCGATTCTGCTGTTCAGATGCTTTGTCTTTAGGGATCTTATAAACACCCCACAGTGCAGGATTCCTTGTTGTGGCATGGGAAGGCCCATCCTCAAGATTATTCAGAGATTATTTTATGAATAGAAAAAAATATGGCAAACTAGAACTTACCCTTTAGAAAACATGTATTTTTTTATATTTAATATAAATATAGAATACAACACTGGTGTAGTTTAAATTTTTAAATACTAGTCTCATGGTTAGGTTTACTAACATAAAGTAATTAAATTTTGAGGATTTACTGAATAATCAGGAAATAATAATATGGAAAGTGTAAGGAGTTTCCTGTTACTTGACCAAATTCATTCCATGGATGGCTTTAATAACAAAAAAAAAAAAGTGTGAATAGTGAAAAAAATTACATTGGATAAGGAAACCAACATTTTTGTAAGTTCCTAGGACCCTAACTACTACTGACCTGCTGACAGCTCTGCATCTCTGATAATATCTAGTAAAATTCTTTCCCTGAATTTGATCAGCAAAATAATTCCATTTTGCCCACAAAGCAAGCTAATTTTTATGGTGTTAGTGATCATTTATGGTTTTGTTTTCTGGATGTGCTCAGTTGCTATGCTCTTCTCAGTATACATTTTGAATTGCTGTTCAATAATTTGAAATATTCTGTTTTTGTAGTCCAACTGGATCCCATGTGGAATGGTGTAAACAGCTGATAGCTGCAACCATTTCTAGTCAGATTTCAGGGTCTGTCCCATCGGAAGGTGTGTCCAGAGACTACAGGGTAAGTGACTTGAGGAATGTATTGATTTATTTAAGGTAAAAGAGGGAATAGTCAGGAAAGTCCTTACTACCTTGACTATCAGGTGGTAAGTACTTAAGTAACCGCTGAATGTTTCAGAACCAGAAACATCTCATTACGCGCAGGAGTCTCCTGAGTCTGCTTTGTGTTTTCCTCCATATCTCGAATAGTGGCATTGAAGTCTAGAGAATAAAAATTAAGAGAGAGGTGAAAGGAAAATTAAGTCAAATGTTTTGAATAAAATGCCAAAATGCCAAAAGTGAGTTGTATTTTCTTTTGATTACTACATAAAAAATTTTGGTAAAGTAGATTAATAGTTCCAGGTTGAAATTCTTTCTAGTGTGTGTCATGCAGAGAATTGAGCTCTCCAGATTTCACAAAAAATAAATGCCTATGTTTTTGTTACTGTGCAAAGAACATAAATGACTATCGTTTTTCATGGGGTTTCACCAGAGACAGAGAATTTAACATCAAACAAACAAACAAAAAAATCACCTTTTTCGTTCCCTCCTGGCAACGTTTTTTTCACTAAGGTAATGATTGCACAGATTTGTTTACTTGTCCATTATACTTTTTTACCCCTATTCTTTCATGCTCATTTGCTGTTTCCTATATGCATCCAGCCAACTGAACTGTCAAGAGTGGAGCATATGCAGTTTTCCTTCTCTTACAAATTGACAAAAGTCACCTGTGCTTCAGGTCCCTTTAAGAAACCAAGGCTGCTGCTGTCTAGATCCATTTTTTTTCCTAGATTTGGAACGGTTTCACAGTCTCCATGCAACATGGCCAAATGAAGATTTTATCTTTTTTTTTGTTTTTAACTAGATTTTAAATGATTTTCTAATATGCTCTGTGATTAAAAAGTTTGTTGTCCAGAACCAGCATATTTTAGATTCCGTGGCAGCAGGTCAGATTCAGCCCAAGCCTGAAGATGAATACACAAAATGTTTTTGACTGTAATCTACTTAAAAATTCACCTCACAGAGTTTCACACTATTGGCACAGTCAGCAGCTTGTACTCATAAAAAAGTGTAGCTCTTCTGTACTATGGCAGCTGAATTCCAAATGCTTACTTCAGGTCAAGGCTAACATCTTTGATAAAACATTGAGGGAAAGCTTGCAGTACAGCTGTCGATGTTGTATTTGCCCTGTAGGTCAAGGACTTCATTTTAGTAAAATCCAAGTGTGTAGGCTTGGTGTTCAGTTTGTCTCTGAGTTGGAATGCATTTTTCTGGAATGAAGAGCACTTTTTAATTCTAAATAACCTCTTTCTCCATACCAAACTTGTCTTGGATATTATTTAACAGGGATAAGTCTTTTAAGGCCTTCTTTCTCTGTTTTTTAGAAATGAAAGGAAAGAATTTAAGCCTGGTGGTATTCAGAATTTTTGTGTATAAACTGTGTTTGGCATCATTGCATTGCTGTGATTTGAAATCCCATATTTTTGTATAACATCATGGAATTTTTTGTCCTAGAATATCTTTAGTTACATTCAGGACCAGTATCTTGGGAATTGGTGTCTGTGCTGTAGGAGAGGGTTTTCCTTCCACTGAGCTGCTGCAGAAGTTCAGTTAGTTGCGTAGTCGGTACCAGGCTGGGTTTTTTCATTATTACCATGGAATTCACATGTAAAAAGATAATGTCCATTTATAATTCAGTTTTCCTTTGAGACATCTTTACCTTTTGATGTACACTGATCGGTTTTCTGGTTCTTCGTTACCTTTGGTTACCTCAAATTGCTGTATTTAGAGACTATCTTACAACAACTCAGAAACTTCAGGCAGGGCCAAATGTGTGAGTTTGCTGCTAGAACAGATGAGGCAGTTCTGTTGGTTTCTGCTGGATTTACCAGGAATTTGCTGCTTTATTCTTTCTTTCATTCTTTCTGTAATGTTTCAATCAGTATGTTTGCAAAACCAGGTAAATGTATCGATTCTTGTATCTAATGGTATTACTCCTGTTACTCTGTGTAATTTACTTTACCAGAATATAATTTAGGGGAGGGGGGAATCAAAGGGAAGCAAAGGAGCTGCAAGTGACATCATCAAAACTGGGGAGCACTGAGTGAGCTCTTGCTCGCTAAACCCTGCAGCAACATGATCTCACTCTGGGTTTGAACTCTGCTGTGTATGACATACTCTGTGCCTGGAGAGTATTCTTGAATGAGGGGTTCATATAAATGTAAACTGCTTAGATTATAGTAGCTGAATAGAGACACCTTCGGAAATAAGTTGAGTTGTCACTATTCTTGTTTTGCCATTTGAATCTAAAAGATATGGTGGTTATACTTTGTGGCTGTTATTGCAGGCTTATTGTCTTCCACCTAGAAGGATTACCAGGCTCTTTCTTCTCTTTTGACAATAGCACATTGTAACTGGATAAAAGGGTGATTAGGAATGAATGTTTCAAAAGAGCTTGGCATTTGTTTCATCGCTAAAATGAAGTGGCTAGATTGTTTTTAGACCAAAAACAATTTTGCAAATGAGAGCTGCTAGGTCTGCATAGTTTTGTTTTATTCTTTGAAAATCTAGCTATAATTAAAATGTTTGGAAGTAAAGTTTTCTGAAAATCTGATGAAGTAAGATATAATATCTTTAAGAAATCAAATCTCTGTGTTTTGTTGGATAACATTTTATATTTTAACTAACAGGTGTACAGGAGGCCTGTTATACGGGTAAGATTACCTTTGGCTAGCAGTAAAACGGCCTCCTACCTGTTTGTCTTTTGTGCTGTGTGAGATCTTGGTGTGTCAAGCGTTCTTCTTTACTTCATTAATGGTTTTTATGGACCAGTCAGACCATTTTGCTATGCAGCGCAACAGCTTTTTTGCCATAGAAATGCTTTATATACATTACGATGTTTTCATGAGCAATAAAAGTCAATGTGTAAGAGAGCAGTATTTTTAAATTATGTTATGAATGTGCAATACTAACTTCAGTTTTATTACATTAATTTTGACAAAATGGATGCTTGCAACTGAGGCTTACATGCTTCGGACTACAGACTACCGTATTAGCAGCTCTAATGTGTTATCTATGCTAAAGAATATTAGCGGTAAAAGCGTTATGTCTTTGTCTATGCTGTTTAAATAAGGTACCGATTCATGCTTGCCTTTGTACATGTTTTACCTTAATTGTTACCGCCCTGTAGTAGGACTGAGAGTTTGGTTTGAAGTTAGACACTAGTGCAATGACCTGCATCTTTTTAATGATAATTTTGAGACTAGGTCTTGCCAATTGTTCATTGGAGATATAAAAAGAGCATGCCTTGTTTTCTTGTCCCTCTCTCTTAGTAACATTTATGGAGTGAGAAATGATCTGGATAGTGTGTTGACATTGTTCATGAAATGTGTCCAATGCTTTTATTCAAACAAAGAGTTCTTGTTAGTCTCAAACCAAGAGATGAAGTCTGAATGATTTCTTTTTCTTATCCCTTGTTTACATATTTGAAAACGATGTGTTTAGTCCAACCATACAAATCCACAAGTTGATCTTTTTTTTTTTAAAATAGATAGCTCTTCAAATAGTTGGTCTGGGTTGAATAACGAAAATTGACTGTTTTTTTTCAGTTTTTCATAGTTCTTTGTAAAGTCTTTGATCTTTGAATGATCTGCTGTGCTTCTCTCTCTTTCAGTTACTTAAAATCTTTTGGTGTATTTGCTCGTTGTCCTTCTTGTTTTCTTCTAGATATCACAATATTTATTTTGCTTTAATTTCAGAAACAACATTTTTATGGTCTGAAATTTAAGTAATTTCTATTTAAAAGAATTCCACCCATACATAAATGTTAAGAGTCCTTTATAATTTGAAAGGGTTTTTTAATTAATTATAACTTCTTAAACTCTTTGTCGAGCTCAAGTTATCTGAAGATATCTGAAGTCCTTCTTCTAAGTTTTTCTTTTTTGAGAGTTCTGTAGAAATACTGTAAAAAGAAAAATTGACTTTAGCAAACATTTGTAAATTTAGACTGAGACTAGTTTTACAGTCTGTCAAGTGAGAAGTTCTTTGCGTGTGAAGTGGGAATAATAGACTATCATGAACAGAACTTCTCTCCAGTTAATAAAGAAAGAAGATGGAAGAACAAATTTGGCTGAACGTATTAAAATTATTACTTCATATGATCCTATGACATTTGTGCTTCTCTCTGGAGTGCAGAGGGACCTTATGCTTATTAAAGAGATTTAATTAATATTCAGGATTTGCTGCCAATATGATGCAAAAATAAATTAACATAAAAATGTGATTTGTTTGCATATTATGCTACGAGGAGTAGTTTAGGTTCTGTAAAGTTACTGACTAGGTTTCCAGCAACAACACAGAAGTTGCTGGAAAAATATGTGAAACCATAAAACTGAAAGTTCAATTAATACGTGATTTACACAGTAAAGCATTTTTTAAATTGTCTAGATACTTCTATTTGATGTCAACCTATTATTTCCTTGAAAGACTGCATGAGTTTTCCCCTAATGCTACCATTGCAAGCTGTACTCAGTTTCTTCTATTGATAAGCATGTGGCGTACTTGGAATTAATTTTCTTCACTATAAGATTGTTTGTCTTAAAAAGACAGTGCATACTTTTATGTTCTTATCTACCAGCACTGACTCTTTTGTGAAAAAGGGAGTAAATTTTTCATTTAGTGTTGTGCCAAAGAACATTAAAAGGATAGTGCTAATGCCTTGGATTCCTTTCTGTGGGAAGTAGTTTGTGCAAGGAGTGGGAGATTTTGAATAGCTAAACTGGAGTTAAAGTATATGCTGTCTTTTTAAGGAAAGAAAGAAAAAGGCAAACAGAAAAGAAAAGATTCTGTCCTTTCACCTGTTGTCTGCATGTTTTTTCCTGTTACTTCTCTCTTGCCCTACTGCTGCCTCATGCAATGCAGGAGATTCAGGATGGACACAATGGCTATCATTCTGAAGCAGAACCTGATCAGGTGGCAAGTTTTACGCATCTTTCATTCATTTAACTGTGTAGCAAGGTACTGTACTTGTACAGTACATAGAAATCTTATATTTCTCATGCAAGAGAATCCATAGAAAGCATTTAGTGTGGTAACTGGTTATGTGCTAGGTAGGGTTTTCATGTAATGTCATGTAGTCTAGAATGTAATACTGCGCATAAGCCCCTATCTGACAGAGCGCATCCATCCATCCTTTCAAGTTTGTAAGTATTGGCTAATTCTTGACACATCATCTTCTTTTGCAATTTGGTGCTGAATATTATTATGTTATGTTAGTTTCCAAGAAAATCTAAAGCCAGAGATTAATTTAAATATCTTTAGAAGTTATTTATTAATGAGGGCTTAGGGTAATTTGTTTGGAGGCAGACGGATCCTACCAATTATTTGTATGCGGATCAGAGCTGTAATACAAGGGAAGAGTTATTTGTTTACTGTAACATAGCTCATTATATTTATTCTCACTTCAGGATGTAAAAAATTAAAACCTTAATATCCCATCATGTTTATCTGAGAGAGATCACTTTCTCACATGGTCCTTAAAAGTCCCATGAACCCTTTTATTCTTCATTAAAATCTTTCATACATTGTAAATCTTAGCCGCCAAGGAAGGACCCAAAGGATCAACCTTGTATCATTCAGGAATGAAGCCGTTTACCTAAATGCAAATTTATGGAACTAGCCCTTATTTTTAAATTGCTTTTTGTTCTTCTGTGTTTCATTATTACTTCATTCTTAATCTGACCTGGATCCGAAATTCCTGTAATGGACCTCTTCCATAACCTGTGGGCGCTCTCAGTAGGGTATTGATTGAAATAGAGCATCGTGGGGTGCTTCTGGCTTCTTGCTATCAAAAATACAAAGTTAAAATGTTAAATAAATAAAGCATCTGCCATATAATTCTCTCAGATTAAAATACTCAGATATTAAATAAACAACATTAAGAATAGAAAAAAAATAATAAGAGCTCTAAAATGTTCTCAAGTAGATAAAATACCCAAAATAACACCTGCATTTAGCAAAAGACTAACAAATTATTAATTACAAATTTTGGCTGATCTTATTGTTCATATTTTTGTATGCTGTGTGTAGCTAGCATGTGAAACTAATTGTTGCATAAATGCTTTATTACTGATATGTTACTAACATGTATGTCTGTGTAATATTTATAATACTGAGTTTTGTGTGTGTTTGTTTTTTTAATATGGTACTGTTGAATACAGTTGTGCCTTGTAAAAAAAGATACACTTCTTGTGTTCCAGTAGTCTGGTAGTAAAAGCACTTTGCATCAAAATGTATCGATGTAGTACAGATGGAAAGTGAGATTTACTCATGGTTTTGGATTTCTGCCAGGCACTGCGGGATGGAAACAAACTAGCACAGATGGAAGAGGCTCCACTTTTTCCTGGGGAATCAATCAAAGTTATTGGTAAGCATACTATTGAGTACTGAATACTATTAAATCACTAGTTTATCTATTTAAAAACAGAATATTATTCCCTTTTGACTTTCATTATTTTAATTCAATGCCACTTTAGATTAGCTGATTTGATGTGGATTTCTTTTGTCTTTTAAATCCAAATGTAGGAAGGAGAAATCAGTTCCAGAGGATGACTTGCTCCATATAGATAAATCTTTTTTTTTCAAAGACTAGTTTGTTCTATATAGGTGCGTGGGTTGTATTTCTGCTTGGAGATGCTAAGGATACTTTGTAGACTCAAAAGCTTAAAAATTGTGATAGCAAAGAAGATGAAGTTATGGAACAGTGCTTAATGAGATTTATTTCACTTTGGCCTGTGACGACAAGCTCTGCGTGAGCAGTACAGTACTTGGCTAGGAAAGAATACTAGCTCTTTCAAAGAAAAGTGAAAACGAAGATGTGGGCGTGTAACTGAATCAGTTGGAGGTCAGTTGCGTACACGTCAGTAATTGCCCACTTGGATGCTCTCTCCCTGAGGTGAGTGTGGGTGCGTTACACCTCAGGGCAGGGACCGGAGCCGCCTGCAGCTGAGAGTACCAGCAGGGAGCTTGATTACCTGCCGGCCCTTACTGCAGCACATGCTAGCTGAGCCCAGCCCCGGTTGCTCAGTAGTTGCTGAGCAGCAGTGGGACTGAGAAATGTGGTTGGTTTCATTGTTGACATAAAGACAGCTCTCTCAGTCCTGACAGCATTTGAAGAGTAGGCTTTCCTATAGAGGTCAAGCATCCAAATCTTATGGAACTGCAAAAATCTTGCTATTTTAAAATAGAAATAGATTTTTATGGAACAAATGTCTATAATAGTAAACCAAAGCTTTAATTGGTCTGTTTTCCAGCTAAAGATGTTATGTATATCTGTCCATTTATGGGAGCAGTCAGTGGTACGCTAACAGTGACGGACTTCAGAATGTATATCAAAAGTGTTGAGAGGGTAAGACTTCCCATTTATCTGCATACTGTTTCAGGTAGGAATGTTGCTGAAGTAGATTTCAGAAAGTGACAAATTTGGTGTAAGTGAAGTGTCATGTTCCACAGCAATCTCTTAAACAGGAATTATAGCTGACTTTAGTGAAACATACATGAATAATATTAGTTTGTGTTCCTCCTAATGTAACGAAGTTCATTTGTTTTATATACAAATTTCAGGATCCACCTTTTGTTGTTGATGTTCCCCTTGGAGTCATAAGTAGAGTTGAAAAAATTGGAGTACAGAGCCACGGAGACAACTCATGTGGTATAGAAATAGTTTGCAAGGTATGGCATGGTAGAGATTTATTCATAGTAAAGTATTTTCATTTTATTTTCCTGGAAGAGGAATCTGCATGCTGCAAATGTGCTGGTTTTCTGTCTCATCAGTTCCCCGTATTTGAACCCTGCTTCATTTAGATAATGTATTTCAATTCCTCTTACAATACTTGCAGTCTTAAAAACTTCTGCCTTTTGTCCCAAGAGTAAATTCAAAGGAAAATTAGCTATTTTTATGATGTCTAGCAACTCTGATGAAGATCCTAGTCATCTGATATGAACACTTACAGAACTCTGTTCTAATGTGGGTTAGATTATGTCAGTGACTTAGTGTTACATATATGCCTTCCTTCAATCAAATTTCTTATAATTGCTTTTTTTTTTTTTAATTTATCATAGAGTAAAATAGTGTGACTTATTTCTGACAGGATATGAGAAACTTGCGGCTGGCCTATAAACAGGAAGAGCAAAACAGATTGGAGATTTTTGAAAACCTTGTAACACGCGCATTTCCTGTTTCTAACGGGCTGGTAAGTCATAAGATGTAGAGAAGGCTGTCACCAGCTCTTCTCTTTTTGGAAAGTATAGTCGGGGAAGTACAAGGGCTGTATAACAAACATTGTAATGTAGATTCATAGAATCTGTTACAGAGCACGCAAACTACTCTGACCCTGTTACCTTTTTGCATTAATTTATAAAACATTATGCTCTGTCCTGCTATCAGTGAAGTTAGTCAATTTGTACATAACCCTTGAGATCTGGATTTGCCTAATGTTACTGATTAAAAATATGTATGTATTGACTCTTATTTTCTGCAGTAGGTAATTCAGTCTAGAAGTGCTGTCTAAAATAACAAATAGGTACAATTAGTCTTATTACTAGTTAGGTGCAGAATGCTATTTGATTTGCTTGTACGGGTAAGGAACTGGTTGGGAGGTAGGACACCACTGTTCTGTCCTCACTTTGCCATGGATGTGTTCTATGATCACAAGCAAGTAACTTAACTCTCTCTGGCTGTTTCCTATCTTGTTTTGTTAATTATACTCGAAGGAGGAAACTGTCTTGCATTTTCTTTCTAGCACAGCATTGTCCAGTCTTGACTGAAGGTTTTATGGCTGCTGTTAAAGAGTTTTAGAAATGCTACATTTGAAGTATTACAAGGCTCACTGTTTTGGAGCTTATTGTGCATATAAACCATCAGATGGTAATTTATGCCTTCGCTTTGTTTTCTTTAGCCTCTTTTTGCATTCAGTTATAAAGAAAAGTTTGCTGTTAATGGCTGGAAAGTGTATGATCCAATGGCAGAATATAAGAGGCAGGTAAGTTATATAAGTACTTGGTGTATTATTTTTTTCTCCATCTCCCCCACAGCCATTTAAACAAGAAAAAAAATATTAAAGAAAACTCAAAATTTTCATCTCTAGCTACATACAGACACTGTCTAGATCTCGTGTTTAGGTAATAAAATGCCTGTCTTTGAGAGTGTTGAGTGCTTGCTAAAGTTGAGATAACAGGTGCTGAGTACTTGACCAGATTGGTCTGTCTTAACATGCATTCTTAAATCCACTTTTCCAAGTGCTGTTTCTAGGAAATATAGGCTTTATAAAAATTTGGATTTGAATAAACAGCATTAAACAGAAGAGTAACTATGGTTTGTTAGTGTAAATATACAGTTTCCTAGTTGCAAAAGTATTTTTATTTCACTGTATGATCACTTTTTACCTGAGTGTGCAACCTATTCAGATAGTTATTTTGCACATCATTTTTAAAGGTAATAAATAGGAAAGACTTTCAGTGGTTTGGTTTATGGTTCAATACGAAGACCTAAAGTTTATAGCTTATTTAAAAGAAAAATGTGGGCACACTTTTCTCAAAAAAGTACGTAGCATATAAAAATTTTTGTCACCCCAAACTCAGATACGTAAAGCTCTAACCTGAAAAATATAAAAATGTTTTGCTTTCATACAGGGCTTGCCCAATGAGAGTTGGAAAATATCCAAAATTAACAGCACCTATGAGCTTTGTGATACATATCCTGCTATTCTTGTTGTGCCAACCAGTGTAAAGGATGATGACCTCTCAAAAGTGGCAGCATTTAGAGCAAAAGGCAGAGTTCCAGTAAGTGAAAGTTTACAAGGAGATATAAGCGCTCTTCAAATCTGCAGCTTATAAGCAATTATCAGAGTTCTTTTTCGGCTTTTTTTTTTAAAATAACAGTGGGCTGGCTTCCTTCCTGAAAGCGGGGGGGGGGGCGGGTGTCGGAGCAAAAAAAGAAGACATAGGCTTGATGGGTTTAGAACTGAGGAGAGCAACACAACTGCGAGTCTATTTGCTTGGTTATTGTGCCATGTAGTACATTTTTGTTCAGAGTTAATACTTCATCTGATGCTAATTTACATATTAGCTTATGTTCTGATTTGATGTGGAATGTGTTACAGCCATAGTGATTTTCTTGAGAACAGACAGATTTTTCAGGTAGTATAAGAATCCCTTTAAATATGATGACAGTTTTCATGCTTTTGATCCGCTTAGCAAGGTAGTGTACAGGTCTATAGACTTCCATATGGAAGCAGTTTTTCTTCCTCCATTGTTCTTTTTGTTTTCTAATTAGTATGATGCAGTAGCAGGCATAATTTTTATTAGAAATAAAAGCTAAGATGTTTAGAATCACTCTGTGTTTCAAGCTCAGATTTGGGATGAGCAGTGCTAGTGTGCTGTTGATATGGTTTTGCATCAGCTTGTACTTAAATTTGCATTTGTTGATTTGCCAGGAAGTAATGTCATGTGGGCAGTGTGTTTACCTAATTGCACTCTGGCCTGCTGCTTTTATAGTAGTGTAATAAACTGAAATAATTTTCTTTTATTCCAGGTGTTGTCCTGGATTCATCCTGAGAGCCAAGCAACAATAACACGATGCAGTCAGCCATCGGTAGGCCCAAATGATAAGCGTTGCAAAGAAGATGAAAAATATTTGCAGACAATAATGGATGCCAATGCTCAGTCACATAAACTTATCATCTTTGATGCCAGACAGAATAGTGTTGCAGATACAAACAAGGTAGGTTGGTATCATAACTAGCGTTAGTAGTTCTATCTTTATTACCAGGCTGAAGATTGAGTAAGAGATGAGGATGAGGAGAATTTGATGTTAAAAATAGATAAGAAAGGTTCGCTAACGAGGGCATGGTAAGGAAGGTAAGTTGCTTCTATCATTATGGAAAGGCCAACAGGAATTGAAGGCAGCATGAAGACATAGGTGAGAAATGATGCAGTAAAGCCCACAGAAGATTAAAGGTTTCAGTAGTAAAAAGGGGAAGGTATATGGATGCATTATCAAACATAGCCTATTACAATTAGAATTTCTTTCATGTAAAAAAAATACCCTAGTGCTTCTTAGAAAAGTAAAAGTCAAAAATGTGTTTTTATTAGTGCTAAAATAACCCTTTTCTCTCTGAAAATCCTGAAACCTGACCAAAATAACTCTCTTGACCTTATACTGAAGTCCTGTACATGTTCTTTCTTCGTCTGTTTTTACTTTTTGATTGACAGGCAAAAGGTGGAGGATATGAAAGTGAAAGTGCCTACCCAAATGCAGAGCTGGTCTTTCTGGAAATTCATAATATACACGTAATGAGAGAATCCCTGCGTAAACTTAAAGAAATAGTTTATCCTACGATTGATGAGACTCGGTGGTTATCAAATGTGGACTCCACACATTGGCTGGAATATATAAGGGTAAAATACTTTTGATTAGAATAATCGATTGTTTTTTTAAGCCATGTTTTTAACTTGCATGTCTGAAAATATTATTAAAATAATGTCTAGATTTAAGCATGTTGTTTTGATCAGGATAATCTTGTAAAAAAGCTTTTTAAGCATTCCATAATAACTTTGTATTTCCAGTTTTATGTATTGGTAGGTAATGAGTTAATTCCTGATAGCACAGTATCGTAGTGAGCGTTGGACATTGTTTTGCTTTCTTGAGAGGGAATGTTTGTGAGCAGTCCAGGGTTATCCCTGCTTTTTGGAAGAATGCCCTGGGAACTTCAGATTATATTTGAACAACTGCCAAAAGGACTTGACTGTAAATTCTGCAGTCTTTCTCATCCTTCCCTCCTTTAGTGCAATGTCAGTGATCATGTGTCGGGCACCTACATTTTCATGGGCTGTTTATAGTCAGTGCTCTACTGGGTTATAATCTGCTCCATTATTTAACATAATATTAAAATAAATCACTACCATACTCAGTTTTACAGTCTGTTTCACTAACCTCTGAAATGCTTTTTGAATAGATTATTTCATTACCACATTCACTCCCCTGTTTATGATGAATATGGATGGAGTGGAATTTGTTTTATTAGCAACTGGCTCAAATGTCACTCATGCAAAACACGTTTGGGATTGTTCATTAGTTTTACTCTTCTATTAACTAGTGTTTGCTAAATGCTGCAGGAGAACCAGTAGAGGGAGCAAACACTTAAATTAAGAATTAAACAAATTTAATGATCTTTTGGGAACAGTGTAATTTTCTTGTTCTCTTGAAGTTGGACTATTTCAAACAGCTTTTGGAATTTGAGTATCTGGAAACCTTTTCTTATTAGCCTGGCCTTAATAAAAATAGTCTGTGTTTAAAAGTGGACCTTTAAAAAGTGTTTAGACCAGCTGTCACCTTTGATGGAGATTGACTTAAGTGGGGTTCCTGGGCTCAGACAGTGTCAGAAGTGGACCTTGATACCACTGTTGCACAGATGACAATAGCACAGCAATTTGAAATTTCATGTAAATTATTTTAAAGAGTTGATACACATGTAACTTTCTTCACGAATCTGTCCCTCCTTACGTGATACTTCACATTATGGTATTGACAGCACAAGCTGCGGCCTGATTTCTTAAAAGCTGCTATTACTGTGTTAAGTGTTGGTAGTTCTCCCTGTGCTTTTATCCAAGAATTGCTTGCCTTCCTTGCCTGTTTGATTTGGCTTGTAATAGCAATTAACAAATCCACAGCTTTACGCTAATACATCTTATGTTTTCTGGGTTCAGACCAGCATGATTATGTCCCAGTTTAATGCGATGCATTACTGGAAGTTCACCTTCCTAGCACTGGGCACCCACAACACTTTGAAGATGGTCCAGGAGCGTCTGGGGAGGCACCAGTAGCGTTCTGTCTGTGTGAAGACAGTAGTAACAACAGGAGTAGAGTCATTCGTTGCTTTTTGCACAGCCAGGACGTTTCCTCATCCCCTCTGGGATATTTTCTGTCTTTCAGGGTAGAACTTGTGCTATTAATTATTTTTAAACCAATTCTCATTTTCTAAACCAATCCAAAGCCAGTTATGCATGAGGAACCCCAACTGAAATACTGTGATAGTTGCTACGTTTTGAAACTTCTATAAACAATAATAATAGTTTGTGGAGGAAGCTGTTTTCTAAAGGCTTTTGTCTGAAGTAGAATAAAATGCTTCACCTACTTCACAGATACTTACTGAATTAGTAGTAGCTCTATTTTCTGTCTCCCGTTCTCTGCTTATTGCCTGTATCTGTTCTGTCCTTTTAATTTCAGCTGTACTCCTCTGTCACCTGTGTTCTCTTTAGGACAGTTTAGAGCAAGCTATTGCATACCTGTACGTTATATAGGTTAGTTTCTCTTCTTATTGAAGACCAAACTGTTTTAATATTTGCACTTTCTTAGTGCAGTAGAGCTTTGTAACTGAAGTAATTAGCAATTAACTAGTTGAGACCAGAAGCTCTATTCTCCCATAGAAGCTTTTGTGTTGTTTCCTGATATTTGCATCCTGTCATCCTTCAGTTTTACCATAAAAGATATGATCAGTGAAAGATATAATCAATGAAAATTGTCTCTAATGCGTGATTCTTGAAATAGCTTTGAAGACTGGTCTTGTGCACAGCTTCTCCAGTGGATGCTGGCTTTCCTACTTCCCAGAAGATGTTTTTACATGCCTGGGAAGGGAAAAATGCAAGTATTTTGCAAGATTCCATTTTCTGATGTTGGAATGCAGAATAGGAATTTCATCTGTGGTTCTATTCTAGTGGTTGGTTTTTTTCACATATTTTTCAGTGCCATGATAGGTCATGTTAGAGAGACAAATCTTCACAGGAGAGAGATTATTCAAGTTTTTAAAAAACTACAGAGCGGCGTAAGAGAACAAGAGAGGGTTTTCTTGTGGGGGAGAAGAGTAACAAGTTCACACAGGTGATCTTAGTCCTGTACCATTTCTATCCTTTGCTCTCCAGCATGCTTCTGAATCCACTCTATTAAAGGTCTGCTTATGGGTTGAATACAATGTATACGTCATGCACCAACAAATCAGCACAGACTCTCAACCAGGGCTTTCTGGGTTTTGGGGGGTTGTGTTTTGATTTAGATTAGCTGGATAGTTTGTCCCTTTCTCTAAACTTAGTAGTTGAGAACTGAAAGCTGAGGAACAGAGAGTGATTGATTACTGTTAAAATGAACTTTGAAAACATAGAACCTTCAGCCTTTGGAATAGGTTACAGTATTTGTGTCTTTTCATCATGATACAGAATTTCTGATTTAATTTAGAGGAGGGATTCCCAGGTTCTTTTGCTACTTGCTACTAATAATAGAGAACTGGTAAGAACTCTCTCCTGGATAACAGAGTGCACGCGGTTTTTGTACCCCTAGGAGTATGCATACCACCATTTGGAAGGCTCTAATTTAAAGCAATGCTGTCGAGATGATTATGTAATTAATCTGAAATTTTAGAATGTAAAGTTTAAAAACCTTAAGAGTATAAAATTATAACTTTTTTTTTGGTAGAGTTTTGGGTAGTATTTAATATGCTTGTTTATTTATTTTTGTTTATTTAAGATGCTTCTTGCTGGAGCAGTAAGAATTGCTGATAAAATTGAATCTGGTAAAACATCTGTGGTGGTACATTGCAGCGATGGTTGGGATCGAACTGCACAGCTCACTGCGTTAGCTATGCTTATGCTGGACAGCTATTACAGAACTATCAAGGGGTTTGAAGTTCTTATAGAGAAAGAATGGATAAGTTTTGGACACCGATTTGCAATGGTAAGCTGAAAGATTTAGTGTACAGTTTTTCACCTTCAAGACTTTTATTTTAAATAGCATTTTTTCTCACAGTACTCTGCTGCGTTTTAGTTATTTTCTCGGGTGTCCTTCTTTTAACAGTGTGTGTCAGAGAATTGTGACCTGTTCATTTTTAACAGGAAATATGTGTGTGAGGTATAATATAAAATAAATAAGAATTAAGTGGCTTGAACATAATGGTCAAAAAAAATCACATGACTTTTTTATGAGGAAGAGGGATTGTAACATATTGCTTCATCTTTAACAATCTTATGAATGGAAAAACAAGGAAAACAATTAAGGTGTCTAGAAGGTAAAATTGCTGGAACCATTACTCTGATTTAAGGTTGAAGTGTTTATTTAACACATGGGCTAGTGGGGAATTAGGACATAAATTATTACGACATTTTGTGGGCTCTGACTCAAGATGGTTTAGGAGAAATGACATATAATTACGGCAGGTGCATATGGAATAATCGGTGTTTCAGTACAGTCTTAGTAAATACATACCGGTTTGACCCACTGGTAGAAATAAATGGCTGTGCACTGAAAGATGGGGAAACAACTGGCACAGCTTTGGTGACCAAGTGTCTTTCCAGCAAAGGCATGTCCGTAAGTGAATATCGGGATGCATTTTTAGTAGTTGAAAAATGCAGGTTAGCGTTATGAAAGATTTGCTTGTCTTGTCCACCACTGGAACATATTTAAGAGTTACTCAGGTTTAAAGTGTTGAGATGGTACTGTAAATACACTAGACCGAAATTAAAAGTTTGTTTTGACTTTCAGCGAGTAGGACACGGAGATGATGATCACGCTGATGCAGACAGATCTCCCATTTTCCTTCAGTTCATCGACTGTGTTTGGCAAATGACAAAGCAGGTAAGACGCTTATGAGTATATTTCTATGAGGTCTCAGTCTTTATCTTGGAAACGTAATTCATATAGGAGAACACATTCCTTTGCAGAGCATGTTTTCCTGAGGTTGGTCGGGCTATGGCTGCACCGTGCATACACAGGGAAACTTTTTGCTCAAAGTGAGGAACAGGGAGCTAGAGTAGAAGTATTGACTTGAAACCAAATTTTTTTTTTTTTAAAACAAGCTTTTCAAAGGATTCTCTGATTACATAAATGAGGGTTATTGATGAGATACATTATTTGCATTGCATATTCACTGGTGGAGTAAATGTCCATATGGATTTATATTGTCCTTAAGAAATGGCAAAAATCCAGGCTGATTGTGAACAGAGGGGAGGAGAGGGTTCTTCTATATGTGTCTCAAATGTGAAATGCAAGTTACTGTTGACATCATTATGCATACAGGACAGCATTTCTAACATAAAAGCCTATTCTCAGATAAATTTTCTTACTTCCAGCACTGCTTTTACCTCTGGATCAGGGGAGATCTTTGAAACCAGTGATATTTAATCTATCAAAATACTAAAATTATCTTTTTTTTCCTCTTAATACGTTAAATTATAGGATGGCTTTAACCTTCATTTTCCTTATTTGTCCCTCCACGAACGTAAACTTAAGATTTTTCTGAGCTTTTATATTGCTGTTCTTCAGTGGGGTTACTGAAATAGGTGGTCCACATGAAGGCTTTATTTCCAAGTAAATTAGAAGTGCTTGGCTCCTTCTTTATTTTTTTTTTCTCTCTTATTTTTGCCTCCTTGAAGCCTAACATAGATTTGTGCTTTTACAGTAAAAGCTATTGTACTGAAGTCTGTATAGTATGTGATTTGTTTTGAAGAGAGGAGGGTAACAGTCTGGTTCCACATGAGGCTAGCACTCCCAGATCTCTTACCTTAGTCTTCTTGTTCTGAACGTGGTTCTTAAAAACTTACGTCATAGTTTCCAAAACTTGTATTCAAAACAGTTGTCGTTGGTGCTTTATGAAAGTTCCCTGCTGTAATACTGGGCCCTTCTCCAGAGTCCTTTGAAGACTTTCTCTTTCCGTGTATCTACATTTCAGCATTAATGTGCTGTTTAGTATGGCTGGAGAAAATAAATGAAAAATTCTGCCCCTTTCTCAGAGGAAAGCTAATAACAATAGCAAAGAGAAGCAGTTCTAAACACCTGGTAGGAACAAAAGTCCTCTGGGGAGATCCTTAATTGAGAGCAGCCTCTTCTATTTTTGTGATCTCCCTTGCTGCCTCCTATTTCTTGCTATAAACAGTTTAGTTCCCTCTAGTTTAAAAAAAAAAAAAGGGACGAGGGGCTGGGGGGAAACTGTGAAACATTTTGCCAATACCACATCTGTTCAAAACCTGGATCCAGAAACTGTTCTGAAATTCACGAACAGCAGTGACATTGAAAAATCATTAATGTTTCATCAGGAAAAAAGTTGAAAGCGTCATTCTTGGAGGGTTCTTGCCCTCTTATTTTTATTTTTTAGTTGACTTCAACACCTAGAAAATAGGTTTGAAGAAAATTGCTTGACATGGCTATATGAAAATCAGGAGTCTGTTTTATCCTTCTATAGATCACTTGCTCATAAAACGGTGCTAGTTTCATGTTTTAGAATCCATGGTAAACTTATGTGAAATGTTCCAAAGCTCAAATAAGTGTTAATGACTGTGGAAGGGTGTCAGGGCTCGCGTTTGGGCATGGGCTCAAAGCAAGCCAATTTTCTCTTTTGGGTTCTGAGAATTACATTCTTAAAACAGTCAGCTTAATACCGTGAGAGAATCTCTAACTTCCCACTAAGATACAAATTTCCAGATAGCATCAGACAATGAAACTTAACCCTTGACAGCCTTGTATTTTCCCTTGTTTTTTTATGGTCTTCATGACACAAAAATTCAGTAAAAGAGAACTTGAGAGAAGTACATTGATATCAGATTTTAATAAAAAACGTATGGTGAAGTGATTTCCCTCCTCTGTTGGTAAATTCTGGTGATTTTGAATAGCAGATGTAAAATTGGAAAGGCCACACGTGATCTGATGAAATACTGATGCCCTGTTAAAAATGAAACAAAACTAAAATTTGCATGCAGCATTGCAGCTCAAATAGTAGCTTTCTGCCTTTCATGCACAGTACCCACAGAAGAGGAAGGTATGTTTAAAGTTGGTAGAAAGTTGCATCTTTGCAATCTCATCTGTTGCCAGAGGCGTTTTTCAATAGTTTCAGTAGTGTACTCTGTTATGATATCTCGTGTTCAGTCACCCTGATTCAGTCCATTTCCACAATCGTAAAGCTGTTACACAAAATGTTTCAGCTTTAAATGTTACTGTAGTACAGAACAAGTTCCTTGATTAAACAGCAAGTTTATTTTGCATCTGAATCAGATGCCACTTGGCATCGTCACTTTTAAACAAGAGAATTCTTTTAAATACCTCCTTTACAAAAATCCCCAACAACTCCAGCAGCATCAAGTAGGAGATTTTAATGACCCATGTGTCCTCTCACAATTAGTGGGTTTGACAAGAAGTAAATTTTCATTTGGGGAATTTTTCCACCTGAATCTTCAAACAGACGCTAATGGGCTTGGAACTACAGAGGAAAGCATTTTTAGGTCAGTGCTTTTTCAGCAGCAGTAATAGAAGCTTTACAGTCTTGATACATCAGCTCCAACAGTACAACTCTTGTATCCAAAGACAGGGTTTCAATAAAGTGCTATCACTTATTAATAAATTAGTTGGAGTGCAACCACTGATGTATGGAATTTTGAATATGCTTCACTGGATTGGAATAGGGGCCATGTCAGCATCCATCTGATTAGTATGGACCCGTCACAACACAGAACCCTAATGTGACAAGGCCCATTAAGTGCTTTCAGTTAAAGAGAGTCCCTTTAGGAGAGGCTTTGTCTTCAAAGTTATTTCCAAATATCATTTTTATCCTTTGTAAATTATTTTTGCTCTCTGTATCTGATTGCTGCTTTGGGCTAGATGCAGGAGATTGAGGTCTGGGACCCACTGAATTTTCTCCTGACTTGGTTTAGCACACCTGCTTCTCGAGTTCCATTCGTACTTTTGTAAAATCATAGCTGTGTTGTTAACAGCATTGTATTGTAATTGAGTTTTGTCATGATTTCCTAGAGAGAAGGAAGTGCTGTAAGTGATAACTTTTGAACATGACTGAAAAAGAGAATTTGATAATCTTAAGTTCCTATATGTTTTATGAAAACAAATGGCTAGGTGATTGAAAACAAACCAGGGATTTGAGAGAGCAGTTCTGGTGTGAGCACACCGTGCTGGTGAACAGTGCGTAATCCATAGCAGAGTCAGAAGAAGAAAGGCTCCTTTTCAGTCTGTGAGCCACGATATTGATAATTTTCTTACTCAAAATTTTCAGTCGAAAGTTGGAATATCTTAGCTTGAGAAGTCTGGAAAGAGGATGTGTTTGCAGTGTTTGACTTAAATCAATTTTCTTTTAAAAGAACATTAAAACTTAGATCTTTCTGGATTTAATATCAGCACACCCATTGTGTGTTACTCAACTCTTTACTTTCAACATGAATAAACATTTGCCCTTCGTAAATCACAGATGACACTGAAGAGGAATTTCTGGATCAGCTAGTTCATCCGCAGTCCCAACTGCTGTGTTATTCCTCCTAGCTATGCTTGTCGTCTTTTTTTTTATTTATTTAAAGTAGCTCTTGAATCACTTGTGCCAAGGTGTTCACTATTCTTCAGTGGCACATAACAGAAACCAGTCTGCTGCTTTCTTCAGATCTGAAATCTTTGCTTGAGATTTCTCCACACACCAGGAAATTCTTCCTTATAGATCTGTAACTTTGCATTTTGGCTTTCTGTAAAGATTTACTCCTTTAGTGGGAATGAACAAAATTTGTTTCATTTGTCCTGAAAATTAGTCTCTTATAACATCTCTTTCATGGTAATGAGATAAATGCTACTTCTTAAATTTTCCTTCAGTCTTCTAATTTTTTTTTTTCTCCTAAATGTTTACCATTCTGTATCTGTGTTTGAGACCCTTGTCATACTGAATGCAAAGTTATTTTGACACATCAAGCAGTTGCCATGTCTAGTCCTATCATAAAATTTGATTGAAGAAGGACCTTTTCCATCTGAATAGGTAGCAGCCCATGCGGTTTGCATTAATTTCTTCCTTTATGGTTTTAGAGCACTACAGATTAAGATATATCTTAAACATTTTGAGTGTTTTCAAATTTCTAACTCTTTTTCCCAGAATGTATCAGGTAACCTCTACTTGTGAATAAAATACCTAGTGGTGCTCAGTGGAATAACGGTTCTTTCATTTCAGTGTACAGTATTTACTTTCCAATATAAAAGAAGAGGGATTAAAGGCTGGTGGTAAACTCAAGGGGTGAAATGGAGAAAAGTAACTTACTTGGATAGAAGGTCAAAGAAACATTTTAAATATATGTTAAGCACATTTACGTGCACTAGTCTTTATTATCCAATTTATTACATGTTAAAATAGGAAATAAAACTCTTAAATGTCAGAATCTTCCTTTCCCCCCAAATGATTTATTGTCCTGTAACAAGAGAAATAAAGCATATGTTGAAGGTGGTTTGGGGTGGGTTAGAACACAATACTGTTAGACGTCCTTAAAATGGCTTGCTTTGTGTCACCAATTTGTCATGAGCGAACGTTTCTATGTTTGTATTGTAATATACTTGCATAATGGATGTAAGGGTTGTCTCTGAAGAGTATTTATAAAGAAGTCTGTAGGTGAAATGTATTATTGCAGTGGGAGTTACTGAAATTGCTGAGTTTTGCTGAAAATAATCACTAAATGAGAAAAAAAATCTTACCTGAATCTTTTGGTTATTTCTTATGTCTGAGTTTCTTCCTTAAAATAAATTTTAAAGTAATTTTATCAATTTTTTATTTCAGTTTCCCGCCGCCTTTGAATTCAATGAGTTATTCTTGATCACTATTCTGGATCACCTTTATAGTTGTCTCTTTGGAACTTTCTTATGCAACTGTGAAAAAGAGAGATTAAAAGAGGTAAATAGTAAGTGTAATACACATACTTAATTTGTTGAAAAGGCTTAGAATACAAGACCTAAGAACATCTAAGTTGTGGTTTTGGATATATTTGTCACATAGTCTTAAAAGACAATGTGGACATGAAATTTCATGGTATGAGAAATATGTATGGAATGCCCTGCTATTAAATGAGGTGGCACTGATTTTTCTTTAATTATTATCTGTTCAGGGATTTGAGGGTTTTAGAAAGTCCTCTTTCAGATATTTCTAGCCAGCATAGACAATTTTGAATAATCATTATCAAATTATATTGGCATTTCTTGCTCTGTTTCCAGAGGAACTCCTATGAATAGCTTTGCAGGTCACTTGAGGACATAATTAGATGGAACTTATGGTTGAAACATATGGAAATTTAAAATATCTAAATGAATGAAGCTAGGACTCAATGAAATACTTTGAGTTTGGAAAAAAAAATTAAAGTTTGTTAATATTCCAAGTGCACTTTTGCTTACTTTTGGCTTTGTTGGTTTTAATACTTCATATTTTTTAAATCAAGTAACAATTCCTTGCTATATTTAGCTTTGCTATTTTTTTGGTTTGTCTCTTCTGCTTCTGTAGGGAAAAACTTGCATGTAAATACCACAAGATGGAGCTGAATAACATGTTCTCAGCAAATGCAGGGTTTCCAGACAGCTTGCTTTCATAAATGAATAGTCAGAGCCGATTCTCAATAAAGAAATGCAATTTAAGACACAGCGGTAGTAGAAACACATGCTTTACAACACTGAGGGAGTGTAAAATTGCAAGATGAATCTGATGTAAGTTCAGATTTCCAATCTTTGATCTAACCATGATTATGCTGATTACATTTAGAATAATACAACTTTCAGAAGTGCAAATAAAGATAAAATAGGCATTTTAAATCATAGTATCAATTGATAGGAACAAATAGTGTGAGTGGAAGAATTGAATAATTATTTTTCACAGATGCTTTTTTGGATCTTCCAAACTACGTATCTCTTCACTGTTTTTCTTGTCAAAGCTAATTTTATTTTATTTTTTTTTGGTTGGTCAGTGTGTAACCATGTATTTAAGTAGCTGTTAACGTTGCTGTAAATGACGAGCAGTACAGCTTGCTTTTACTCAACTAGACCTTAGTGTCTCTGAAAATAATATGCCTGAATGTCCTTTCTCAGCCTTGGACCAGAACAAGCATTCAAATGTCTTGGTAAAGTTTTAAGGCTGTTTAATGATCAGCTACTGGCAGTGTTCTCAGAGTGCTTGCAATTTTGTAGTAAATAAGGTAAATTTCACAGAGAAAATTACTGGTATGTAGATATTAACCTTATGTTTTAAGGTTTTGCAGTCCATACAACTAATTTTTTTTTTTTTTTTCAATCAGGAGGTAAGCACAAAGACTATATCGCTGTGGTCCTACATAAACAGCCAGTTAGATGAGTTCACAAATCCTTTCTATGTAAACTACGAAAACCATGTCCTGTATCCTGTCGCCAGTCTGAACCATTTGGAACTATGGGTGAACTACTACGTCAGGTGGAACCCAAGGATGCGGCCACAGGTATGAGCTTTCACAAGACTTTTTTGTTTTAATGAAGAGCACAGAGATTTAAAAAAAATGTTGTTTTTTTTTATAGTGTCAAATGCAGCATTTAATTTCAAAAGTACTCGTCATTTGCATGTATTTCAGCTGAATGGGGAAAAGGTGATTTTCTTGACGAAGATGCGGGATGTGTTCAAACTTGGTAAAATGATGTTTTCATTAAAGTCACCAGTAGAATAGGGAGTTACAGTGTCGCTTTATTGGCTTGTATAGGGGAACAGATTAGTAGGCTTTGTTGTCAGAAGATTATTTTTATAACACTTCTAGAATACTCTGTAATACTTTTTAATACTTTTGTTGTCTTACCGTTCTTGTAGAGTTTAGGATACCTTTGTTTTTAATTGTGTTTTGCCCTTTACCAACAATGATATAAAATATAGCAGCATTTTTTTGAAAGAATCGGACTACGTGCTGACTCATTTTGTAGGCGCTCTAAACTTAGCATCACATAGATGCTTGTTTTCAATTGACCTTTACGGTTTCAAGCTGGCATGTTAAAGATTAAAAGCTCCCTATACATGCTACTTGATTCATCCAGTATTTGTTCTTATAAGTAATGTCTGCTATTCAGATAAATCTCTAAATTCGTCAGACAAATACTCCATATGCTCTCGTGCTTAGAAGTCTGAAGAAAGAACATTCAGTTTGTGTCACAACTATAATATATCTGAGGGTGCTAAACCATCTCTCTATTAAGGTAACTTTCCAAGGTACCCCCAAGCATATTATGATAAATTACCTGTATTAAGTGAGTGCTCGAAAGCTGCTTTCATCTTCTAGCAGTTAGAATGAGACATGAGTTTCAAATTTATTAGACACCCACAAGTCAGAGGCTGTTGTAAAAGACGGTGTTCCAAGGCAAGTTTCAAGGACAGTGCACTGGTAGAAGTCCAGGCATCTGAGAAATACCTTTTAAGGTCCTGGTAGTCTGGATTGCTTGCTTTCTCACTGAGGGGCTTCCTCTGAGCCGCTTTGTTTCCCTTGCTACTTCTGTTTTGGTTGAGGTAGTTCAGTGACTGTTAGGTACCTGTTAGGTGTTAGCCATGTGTTAAAACTTGAAAGGTGGTGTATTTTAATCTTTATGGTTTTAAAGTAAAATTGTCAACTGCTTTTTACCAAAATATCATCTTTCCCCTAGCCTGTTTGCCAAAAAACACTCGTGTGCTTTATGCACATTCTAGTATAATCGACCTGCTGCAGTGTCAGTTTTGAGATCTATAGGCCCTGAAAGCAAGCAGGCTTTGTGAATACACATGGAAGCTAGTCCTGGTCCAAAAGAGGTGAGGGTGAGGAAGAGATGACATAATGAGAAAATACCAGAACTGCCGTATACTTAGTGGGAAGCTCTGCTCCCTGCCTCTCTGTTGGAGAGCACTCAGGCCTCTGGCCCGTGTGGATCATTGATCTTCACTGGTCTTTCAGAACAGGTCCCTCAAATCAGCAGCTTGAAGGTAACAAAATTTGATGATCCTGGTAACTGCTTTAACTTTACTACCACCTTTTTTTCTTGAAGAACCAATGCAACTGTTTTGACTTTTTAGAACTACCACATTAGCTTTGTCTTGCGAAGATATATCATGCCTTTCTTCTGGTCTCTGTCCTGAATCTGCGTGGTATTTGTGAGAAATATTCAGAAGTGTTTCACATCTACTTGGATAAATTTGCTGCAGAAATTACAGTTTTTTGTTGCAGAATTGTGTTCTCCAATCTAATTATGAAAGCACAAACTCATGCAAACAAGTAAATAACAGTCCTTGTAATCACAATATACTGAGTTTGCTCTCTTCTGTATTTGTATTGTCTAGTTTCACACCCCGTTAGCCAATTCACTAACATTCAGACTCTTTCAGTAACAGCAAAAAAAACAATCACCATTGCTACGCCCAGCAGGTCTTCACTTATCTTTAGTGAAAAGATTTCTTAAACAATCAGTGGATTTATTAAAAGAATGGGCATCTCCGCCTACTGAGAAAAGGTGGTTTTGTTTAATAACTTTTAATGTGGTTCTTTTGTTTTTCAACTGGAATAAGAGAAAGTTAAATATTTAATGTTAATGAAGGGCTTTCTGATGAACAGCAATTCAAGGGAGCCTCACCTACTGTTTTATCAGCTTCAAAAACTTCTTTAGGAAACTAGAAAATGTTTATTGTTTTCTAGGAGCTCAGCAAAAAGGAGAAAAGCCTGATTGCATGAGTTTAAGGGAAGATGAAGAATAGTCCTTTAATATAATCAGAATGGATGTTTGATACCCTTTATCAACCATCTTTATATTATGGGAGAGGAATGAAAGCGTAATTTTTGGTTTGAGGCAATATTTTAGGTTTTCTAATTTCACCTTTATTAGTGAGTGAGGGTTGAATTTTTAAATGGACTGAGGAGTTAGTCATTGCACTTCATTGACTTTTCTTTTGGGAACGTGCATACATCACCTTTAATTTTTTTTAATTTGAAAATTACTGAATGCTACCTGGATATAAGCATTTATTTTTGCTTTGTTGTGCTCTGTCTTCAAATGTCTGTCTCATCAGACCTCTAACAATACAGTAAGGTCTGATCATATTCGTCATGGCACTAGGAAATACAGAGTTCAGAGTTATTCTTATGTTCTGTAAAGAGAAGATTGCTTACAATTATACATCTTAAGTTCTACCTAAGTTTTGTGGATGGCTGAATTGGTGGTTTTGATGGTGTTTATTTGCATCAAGAGCCTTGATTTAGGGTTACAGCTGTATTGCAATGGATTCTGTGCAATTAGGTGACACACAGTCTCCTTCACAGGGTTCAAAGCTCGAGTGTCCGAGAAGTGAACATTGTGGAAAATTCTAGGTTAAACATGGACATCTCTTGTAGATTCTCTTTTTGCTAAACTGTGCTTCAGCAATGTCATTCTAATTCTTAAGTGAAATAAAACGTTCCTCAGTTTCAGTTTGGAGGTGTTACATCATTATTGACTTCTTGTCCCAAGAAAATTAGATAGATTTTAGTCCTATCTTATTTGAGTTCATTGACTGAGACGAGGGTTTTTTCAGATTTGCCCTTTCCTTGGGTTGAGAAATGTGTATTTGTATGTGGCATGTGGAAGATAAGCTCTTTTCATTCTCTCATACAGAGGTGTGTGCACTTTGAGTACCTACCGCTGGACTAGACCCTGCTAGTCTGGAATAGATAAGATTGTATGATGCCTTTGAATTTTTTCATTTAATGTCATATATTTCTCTTTGCTTTCCTGTGTAGTCATTCAGACCTCTTCTTTACACTGGCTTGAGGAGTTCTGGCTGTTAGTTATCTGGCTGTTAGTTAGTTATCTGCTTGGGCAACTTTGGAAGGTGGGGAGAACATAACAAATGATTTTCCTGAATACGACTTCTGCAGTATTTTTGAAATATATACTCTTATCATTCATATGTGTGGAGCATGAGTAAAAGTTCTGGTCTTTCAATTCAAGCTGTGCCTTCCTATGTGAGAGGCAAGGAAAAGAATGTATTTTAGTCATAACATTTACATAGTCCATTATGATATGTTTAGTTGGTTTTGTGCCTTCTGGGTAACAACATTTTAACCCTTGGAGTATAGGGCTTAAACTGGTTTTATTTTTATTGTGTTTTTTTAAATTTTTCTTCAAGCTGTGTTCTGGAAATGTGGCCGCTGTGCTAGAGATAATATCATAGGAATCCCCATAAGTTTTTCAAATCCATTCTTTTCTTTGCGTGTACGGACTTTCATCCAGAATATAAGGCTGGCACCATCTATAACCTAGAAATTCAACTCAGCTACTGGAATGGGATCATCTGTTAAAGGCAGTCTTCTGGGCTTCCATGAAAAGCCAGGGAAAGTCTGTTCATAGGTTAACAGCTGTCTTAAAAAAAAAAAAAGAAAGGAAAAGGTAGGAATAAATAACTGCTTGTTCAGTAGATACAGAAATGATCTGGAAAGCATATAAATAGGTTACAATGATTGCTGCTTTTTATATGCTGAATATAGAATTGTAGAAGGATTTGATGTGTTGAACAGTTGAGTGATTAGATGTCAGCTGAACTTCAGTGTCAATAAATGCAAAATATTGCATATTTAAAGAACAAATAAGACGCTAAGCATCACTGGAAAAATTGTTGAGAATAAACTGGAAAACGTTTCTGAGATGCTTTATCCTGCACATAGTAGGATAGGCCTTACCGTCTGGCACATGGGGTGTTCGTATGATTTATACTTCAGTCAAGTTGCCTGGCATTTTCCTCTCTGAGCACGTTGGCATTGGTTGTACTATTTTCAAAGTTCATACAGATGATTTAAGACCATTTTGTGGCAGGACAAAGCCATCATACAGCTATGGAAATGCCTGGCATCGCTGGTCCACGATCCATGGTCTTGGGTCCATCCTTTTGCATGAAAGAATGAGATGTCAGGAGATGTCAGGAGAACAAATCGCCTTGTGGGTTAGGTAGCTGAGTGTTGCCATAGCTAAGGAGATTTCATCCCTGCGTTTACCTCAGAGTTTCTTGTGAGACAAGGCAAGTTTCTTACAGTACCTGATAGTTTCTCTCTGTCTGGGTGTCTGAGTCAAGATTTCCAGTCCGATTTACTGCTGGTAACTTTTATCTGCAGATAAAACTCAGCATTCAATTGATACAGAAGAAAATAAAGACTAACTGCTTATCCTGTGTGCTGAAAGAATCTGTATTTATTTAAGAAAAAACCAAGACTGTTATACTGTAATGAGCATAGCATCAGAACATGCACATAAAGGGAGAAACTAGTAATGTACAAATAATCTTCATTTTTGGAGTTGCCAACATATTTTGAAGAGCAAGCACTCAAAGCATTGCTCTATCAGATGTCTAAATGTAAACGGGCTGTAGGTTTTACAAAGCAATGGCATCAGCTTGTAGAGTGTAGAGTCTCCCGAGTCTGGAAATCTGTGCAGTTGTTTGCAAAAATCTCTGTTCCAGTTCCACCATCATAGTAATTCGTAATTTCTGTTTGCTAGTCATTGCTTTTCCAGAAGGCCAGGGGCTTCTACTTGGTTTCCCAGGGGCATACCACTACAATAAGTGTGGAAGTATTGATTATTATTGAAAACTGGTGTTTTCATCATTTGAGATTTCCTTTTTCTCCGAGTATACCGTTAACTAGGTTTTAAAAGCAAGTCTGTGAGTTCCAGCTCTTCATGAGGAGGAACAAAAAGCTCAAGTGAAAGATATTGTTGTCTTTTCAATGCCCAGAGTAGGTTTTTGAAAAACCTAGTGTCTTAAGTCAAGCAATGAATTTAAAATAACCCTTTTCCTCTGCAGCCTTTCTTCCCTGTTGCTAAAATAGATAAAGTATACTCGCTGAACAAGACAAAATGCATTCACTGTTGAACGATTTTCATGTGAATGACTGTCCTTGAGCTAGTACAGTAATACACCGTAGATATCCATCCAATTAAGACTTGGCGGTACTATAAGTGAGTAGCTATTATAATTTCTTTTATACCTATCCTTGTGTTGACAAATTTTGCTATCCAAAAGCACTCCAGAATTCTGAAGGATTACTTGGGAATGAAAACCTGAAAATCAATACTGAAAGTGAACTGTACTAATTCTGTGAAGAGGAAGGTTTGAATTTTTTAGGAAATGAAGCTGTCTTATGTCTAGATGTTTTTATGTGTTGTAGTATGTATATTGTATAGCATAATTGTAGTTTCTGTGTGGATATAATTAAAAAACCTTATCTTTCCTCAAGTCCTCACCCAGCAGGAATAATTTATTATAGCTGTGAAGTGGCGTGTTCTGAGAGTTACAGTACACCAGGTTCTGCTTTTGATGTACATATGGATAATTCAGTTTAAAAAATGGTTTCATATCAATGGTATTTTAAGCAATAAAGAATGATTCTTTAGCAGTGTTCTAAGTATTTTTCAGCTCATTATAGGGAGCAGGTACCTTATCTTTAAAGTGTAGGAAAAGTATCTGCTTTTGAATCAAATAGGCAGCAAAGCTACCTAATAGGGAAAATAAAACGCCATCCATTTTAACTGATTAGTTTGCTGTATTTTACTGGTTGGGGGCAGGCTTTCAAATATTGCAAGTATCACTAGCAGTGGGGGAATCGTATCAAGTCTTACAGGGAAAAGAGGCTGCTCGTACCAGAGAGAGGAAACTCTCTGGAGAGACAGGGCAACGGGCAATATCATAGGTAAGGAAGGGAAGGGAGAGGAAGCAAGGAGCAGGGAAGAAGTGCAAGGGAAGGTAGAAATAGGTAAATAGATTGTATGAGGAGGGGGATGAGATCCTAAGTTTAATCGTGGCTTGATGCAGACAAGTTGGGCTGGAAACTTAAAATAATATTGAAATGGGCAAAAATGTGAATTGTTATTCTTCTTAGTTTCTGAGTCAATATTACAGTAGCAATTAAAAGAAAAAAAAACAACAGTGAAAAATCTGCTTGAGATGTTGCAGGTAAATTCTTCTCCAGCTTTTACAGGGCCAGCTTTTGGTCAATGCCTGGAGCAAGGTCAGACTTCCCAAGGATTCGGGCACGGATTTATCCCCACCACTTAGTGCTGCTGACACATTCCTTACTTGGATTATCAAATATTTACCAAGTCCCTGCTTGGATTGTATTGCTAGCTATAGTAGTTGTAAATGCCAATTTTGTTTTTGGATTGATGAACTTCTATTCTGCTTTTAGTAAATTTTATGTAATTAGAGAAATCTAATTTTATTTCTTATAAATAGCCAAATGGCAGAATTGGCTACCCACCAAAACCCACCAAAATCTGTTAAAATGTGGTACATTCACCTTTATGCTTCTACTTTATTTTTTAATGGAATATTTTGTTAAATAACTGAAATGAAATGTATTGGTTTACAGCACACTGAGCTAATAGTTTAAGTAACATGCGAAAAACATCCTGAATACCTAATAAGCAATGGCCTAGCCAATTTTCCGGCCCAACAAAACTGCAGATGCACTGGTGGGTTAGGTTTCATCTGTGTAGGCTCCTCTTGTGCAGCAGAAGTAGGTCTTTGCTTTCCCCAGAGTATGGGCAGAGATGATGGGGACCTGGCTGTCGTGGCCGGGTGTTGCCTAGCAGCATTACTGCAGCAACACTCTGGGAAGATGGTGTTACAAAGGAAAGGATGCACACTTTCCTGAAAATCTGGTATCGACACAGTGGAGTAAAGCAGCAAAAAATAACTTGAATGCAGCTGGGTGGTGGGTCCAGAGTCATCTTTTTGAGCTTCCACTCCTAATTTGAGAGGCAGGATGAGAAAGTGGAATGCCGTATAACTGCTGTCAGACTCCCAACAAATTCATCTCAGTCAAATCAATTATACGATTTCTTAACAAGACCGTAATAAAAGCTTGCCATGGAGACACTACTTGTGCTGTGCAAATATACACTTCAAGGGTTAAGGTGGTAACAAGATCTTTTAATAAAGGATCTTCTCCAAACTTCTTGTTCCTTACAGAATCTGTCACTCTTCCACTTCCTTTTATTCTAAACAGTGGCAAAGGAAAGGAGAACCTCGGTCACAGCAAGCCATTACAGGTGTTATTGTGAAGGCTGTTGGACCCATTCCTTTCTGAAGAAGGCTTTATTTGAGAGAGGAATCACACGCTGAAATATAATGGTGTGAAGTGACAAAAATGGAGGTAGTTATCTGTAAGAATTTGCACAGGGTGGTATGAGGGAACACTGGCAGCAACAGGTCTGCCTGGGAGTAAGTCTTTAGGAAATGTGGAAATGAACTAAACTTCTTTTTATTATTATTAACGTAATGTTTTTTGGGAAGATGCTTCACCCTCTTACTCTTCCTTCCAAGATGGAAAGAGGCTTCCAGAAAGCTGCATAATCCCAGTTCTATTTGGTTCTCTGAATGGTTTCATTAAACATAAATACACGACTTGAGGTTGAGGCTTTGTTTTGGGCATTTCCCCCCTTTTTCCCTCTAGCACATTTGAATTTGCTGCTTTTTTCAAAAAAGGGAAGTTACAGTAGCAGAATTGAAGACATCTGGGGGAAAACACTGCTCCTTGTGCCAGGCTGCTTTTCGGGTGTTTTTGTAAGAACTTATATAATATTTTTTTATATCTCTCAGCTGCCTATACCACCTTTTTCTTAGCCCATGAGTATGTTATTCTAATATGAAGATATAATATGAAGATATAACTAATAAATCAGTTATTGTCAGCTGCTTGAAAATTCTCTGAAAGTGCTAAAGATTTCCCTAGACTGAATTTGACATGTTATTTCATGAAATTAAAGAATGTACCAGAAGTTTAACGTGTGAAATCTATTTTTGGAATTGTATTATCACATCAATGTGCATCTACATGATGCTGCGTTAAATGGCAAGTAACGAGAATCTTTTCCTGGGAAAGACTTGACATTAGAAAACCATTCATGTTTACACTACCATATGAAATGGCACGATGATATTTATGCAGAACTATCTTGCGGTGTTTACATCTAAGATGCACTTATTAAAAGATGGCTAACATTTTAAAGGTGACCCTTTTTTTTCCCCCATTGTAAGACCCTACGCTGCCTTGCTTACAGCTTTGCTGGAGTCTAATGATTGAGTCACCAAATTATGTGTGTCTGACTGAATTGTTTGTAAAACTCCATCCAAGAAGGCTCAGTTGCTTATGAGAATGTGACTAAGAAAAATGTTTTCCCATATGAAAATATTGGTATTGTAGACTTCTTTTGTCAGGGCAAGGGGCTGGTTTTCTGTAAATATTCCATCCCTAGGGCAAACGTGAGATTTTAGTTAGAGATTATGTTTCAGAAATGTGCCTGCTCATATTTGGGAGGAAATTCATCCAATTTGGAGGTCTGAGGCTGGAACAATCTCAGTGAATTCTCAAGGACCGAGACAAAATGAGAGTAAGAGGACTGACAGATGGATTTGATACAGACTCTATAGGAGAGTTGTGACGAACTGGGAATAGGAACTAGGAGTGAATAATGCTGCAAGTGCTGGAGGTCTTTGCTTTCTGTTCAATCCATGGAATACAATCTGCAAAAGTAGGCTGGAGGGGGCACAGCTGCAGACTAAAAGAAAAATTGTCCCATGGGTGAGGGAGCAGGATGCTGCTCCGGAGAAATGAAGTTTCTCCCTGCCTTTGCCACAGGATTCCTCTGTTGTAAGGGAAGTACCTGGAGCAGAATGGTCACCACGTGTGTGCTCCTTATTTACTGGGTGTCCTGCTTGATACCCAGAAGGCTGAATTGCAGAATTCCTAAGTTCTCTGTTAAAGCAATTTGAGATTGAGGGTATGCAAAATTAGGAGGTGCTTGCTTCAGATCCTTGTCTGTAAAAGTGGAATGTTAGTACTCCCATACCTCATTAGGGTGCTGCAGAAATAAATTTGTTTCTTCACATGAGATGAAAGTACAGAAAAGGAAATTTAAGCACTTTTTAAGTTCAGAAGAATGAATAAAGGATGGGGTCAGACACTGCAAAGAAAACTAAATATTGAATAACTGCTCACAGAATCAAACTGTTCACTGAATAAATGAAGAATACAAGGGGAAAGGTAGTATTTTAATGTTTATTTAACCAATTATTTTATACAGATGTACAGGAAGGCTGAATTGAGTTTAGAGGAGTAATCTGCATTCTGACACCTCCTAATTTCTTGAGGGCGTAATTTTGCAACCTTAATGTTGAAGAGTTTTTTGTGTGACTTGAATATAAACAGACTTTTTAAATGTCATTATTGTTATTTAGCTAATTTTTTTAAAGACAGTCCTGTTCTTTGAGATGGATGCGTGGGGAGAACAGCACTTCTGTCAAAGTTTGAGCATGTGTCTTGTTGAATTAGGTTCTGGGGGAATGCAGAAGAAGGACTGAGATGTGCAGCCACGCTTTTCCTCTTCGAATCACTTTACTCAGTGTGCCAAATTCTGCAGCAGCTTTTGTGTAGTGTATCCCCCAAAAGTCAGTTCTGTGGAACTGCTTTTTATGAGCGTTTGAGCATTGTGCAGTGGAACACACCGGCTAATGCCCGTGTGAAAGGTGTCTAGGAGAAATTGGCCTGTTACACTGAATAATGATAAAGCTGTGCAGAAATCAGGTGTACAAATCTCCTGTGACCCAGGGCTTGCGTGACTAATGATACCAACGGTAAATCACTCTGTTACAGACCTAAGTCTTTCAGGAAAACATCTTCATAAAGAAGAACTCTGAAGTGGGAGTGTATGAGGAAGGGATCTTTTACTTGAGGAAAGAAAAAAAAAATAGAAAGGGAATGCTAGTCCTGGAAAGTCTTGGTCTTCAGTGAAATTTGAATTTTCCATAGTGTGTAGTACAGCATTCTGCACAAACTTTATCACCGGACTCAGTTTGCCACGATTTTAGGTGTATACATTTTCTGTAGACCGCCTCAGAAAAATGCGATTGGCTTTCTGCTTCATGTTTGATTAGCGAAGGAGGCTGTTGTCTGTAGACTTGTGGCCTCGCTTGCTAAAGAGTTTGTATGGTGGGTGCAGGAGAAGATTGCAAGAAGAGAAGGAATTCATTGCACAGTGAAGGCAGGACTCCGCACCACTGGGAGCTTGATGGTGTGCAGCAATTGTTCTGCTGAAGGCTCAAAAAGCTATGCTTTTAAAATTGCTGTAGATGGCATGTTGGATGAATTGATGACTCCCGCGGAGAAGCACTTTGTGAATACAAGTTTCTGTTTATAGGCTAAGTCACAAACAAGAAAAAAGCATATCGCCAAAAAGATGTTGACCTAAGCCAGACTGTTTGGTGCTATTTTATTCTTTCAAGTTAGAATAGAGTTAGAAATGAAATGTTATTTTCCTGTTTCGCAAACATGAGTGTTAGATTTTGAAAATGTCAAAATCAAATGCGTGCATTTTTGATGAACCTTCTTTCAAAAGCCTGAATTCACAAAAACATAAATTGTGACTGAGTTGTGTGTTGATGGCAAGGAGAGAAACCCTTTCTGGTTTTTTATATCTTCTTCACATAGCACTGTGTGAGAATTTCACACTCAGGTGTGCATCCTAGCCCTGTAATCACTTTTAGGCAGTAGGAAGTGATCATGGGTGAATGCAGTTCCCTGGAGCCTGGCATTCCAGAATCCCAGGGTATAAATTACTTACAATGTCTAGCAATCCAAAGGTTTCCCATTGCTGCATTTCCCTATGATTGTCTCGCAAGCCCAATTAAATTATTTTCCCATCTTGCTCTTTCCAAAAGCTGTAAACAATTAGAGTTTATACAGGATAAAACAAATTAAAAGCAATTTAGAGTCAAACTTTTTTGGCATTTCTGTAGCATTTGGAAGGAGGGGAGGTCTCTTTGTGCTTGTCTGAGATAACAGATCCAGCTGCAAAAATCAGTGTGGCTTGCATCTTCCATCGGCCATTGTATAGATGAACGTTCCAGGCGAGCGTGAAAAGTCTGATGCAGAGAGGTGCATCTCTGGTGTTTTTCGGGCACTGTCAGAAGTAGAGGCAGAAACCTGATCCACTTATACAAAAGGTTTATCTGAGCGTGACTCTGGGAGGTCCACTACAAGCACAATTCACTTGGCTGCTGCGCTTTCCTCCCTGACAAGCTGGAAGGGGCCAGACTTTTGGAAAGATGCCTGGTTAGAAGAGTAACAAGATGCTCTGTATGGAGCCAGCTCTGTGAACTCTACTCTCTTTACAAAATAATTTCTGTCCCAACAGGCAGGGGAACTAGTTCCCGGGAAAGGCATTTTAAGTTCAACTGAAAGCGGTATTGATAAAGGATAGGGGTACGTTTATTGGAATAGGTTTGGTAGCCCATCAAGACCATTTGCAAACAGTCTTTTGAATAGGATTCCTGTCACCCGTGGTGTTAGAAAGGGACAGTTTGCTGAAATGTTTCATTTCAAATGACTAAAGAAGCGCTTTCCCTAAATATTGATATACTGAAATTCATAGGTGTTGGATTCATTGTGTTACTGAAGGAAACAGTGGAAGCATTGCTTGAGAAGATAACTCCCTATGAGATTCAAAATAAGCCTTTTGTTTCTTCACCCGTCAGGTTCCAATCCATCAAAATCTTAAAGAGCTCCTCGCCATCCGGACAGAGCTTCAGAAGAAGGTTGAAGATTTGCAGCGGGAAGCTGCTACACGATCCATTTCTTCCTCCTCTGATAGAGGTTCATCTCCTTCCCATTCAGCCACACCAGTGCACACCTCTGTGTGATGTGTAACAAAAGCCATGTGGGAAAATTTGTCAGGTAATACAGAGAGGAGGGTGAAGTGCTTTTCCCATCACAAAAGGGTTGTGAGTGACTTGTAATTGCTATGATCTACATGCCTTACTCTGTGTCTGATATTATCATGATGGGGCCAAAAAGAGCTTCAATAGATGTGATGTATTTTCTTGTTGGCAGTACCCACATGTGTTTTGACATCTCTAGCTAAATCACCAATTGTGAAATTAAACTTTGTTTTGAGCAACTAACAATTTAACCATCCTAAAAAGGAATCCATCTGCCAAGCAGACAGAAAAATGCCTCTCACGCTGCCTAGGGTACCATGCCTGGTTGAGAGAATCAGATTAAATGCCACATGATGCTTACACAGAACACAGAACGTTTTTCTGAATGGGAGCTCCTTATTTCACTCAGTAATATTTTTTTTTTTTGCTAGAGCATTTTATTTTTTTTTAGATAATTAATGCACTTGGAAATTGATTTTAAAATAAATGTTTTCCAGTGTAGTCAGTTTTACATTTTGACTAAATATGCCATTAAAAGTGGATGAAGTTAAGCTGGATTTATCAAGTACACCACACTGACTTGTATGATGTAATATATTTGTTAAAGCATGTATTTTAGTTTTTTTAATGCCTTTTGTACAAGTTGAAATAAAGTCTTTTGACTGTTTAGCTTATTGTTCAGCTTCAGCCTCCTGAGCAAGGGGTAAACTTATACATGTCAAAGTCTTGTACAAAGTAAAAGTTTGTTTTCTAGCAAATGGTAATATTTGGGGTTGGAATGACACCCAGCTGTGTAAATTGTATAGTCTGTATAGCTCCACATTTTGTTAAGCGTGTTTTGTTTTAAAGTGTACACACAAAATGCAAAGCTGTGTCCATTTATACACATGTGTATGTGATGTTAAACACATGCATACTCCCGTGGTTTTAAGCTGTAAGTTCAGAAAATGGATCCTGCCTGTCCAGACTCTTTGAAGACCTTAACTTGTAACGACTTTGTTTGACAAAGTTTTTAAATAATATGATCTTAATTGGTTTTCTTGAAATAAAGCCTCTTGGCTTTTTGTTTTTTAAATTGCTGCTAGCAGTTTTTTCTGTAAAGTAAATAATTTAGTGGTGTTTTCATATAAAATATACGTTTCCAACTGTCTTTCGTCTTCCCCCTAAAATATTCATATCAGAGATTTGATTACTATAACATTCAACCCTTTAAAAAATGTGGCTTTCTTGGACGGCCCAGAAATGGTGCATGCTGAAAATTTTCCCTGGATTGTTTTCTTTGCTGTGTTTCATGAGAATCTGGTTCTTCTCCTTAGGGCACTTAAATACTGCAGCTCTGCTTTTTGACTCGTGCTTGTATTGTCCAAGTTCTGCTAGTGCAAATTAAGCCTCGTTCTTAAGAGCCAATTGATTCTATATGCTGATTGTGGTTTTTATTGCCTGTGAGTATTCATTTATTACTGCGCATTTGTTCTTAATATGCGAGGGCGCTTTCCTGTTTCTCTGCATTCGTATATGGAACGTATAGTTCATGCACAAGGTGAGCCGCTGAGCACTTTTGCAACTTCAACTGGAAAGGCAGATGCGCTGTGCCCAGTCTTACAAATTTGCTGTGCAGTGCAGGCTGTTTCAACATGTCCTTTTTATTATAGTGAATGCTTTTTATAATAGGTACTCACCTTCAAGAACAAAGTTTAGGAAGGCCTGCAATGTTGCCTCTCTTAATCAACCTCGGGCTTTTTATGAATAGATGAAAGATGTTTTCTTGTAAAAATGGTTCTGCTGAACAGTATGCCAGCAGTGAATTTTACATTGCCAAAATATGTTGAGCTGGTATTGAATTAAACTCTTCCATACTTCGGATTTCCTTGACATTTTAACTGTATATTAAAGCAAAGCACGTTATCTCTAAAATGCAGTGCTAAAGAAAATCTTTTGAAGTTTTCCTCTTCATTGCTGCTAATAATCACAATATTTTCCCTGTAATTATTGTAAAAGTGATGACTGGATTAGCTTGGGCATTCTGAGATTTTTAAAGCTTAGATTCCTAGAGCTAAAATCTGAGAATTCGGTTTTGCAGAGAAGAATACCAGTTATTTCAGCCGACTGGCTGTTTATCCACAAGTTCCAACATAGCTCAGGGAGTCGTCTCTGATCTGAAGGGGGAGGGGTCCTGCTGCAATACGTGTAGGCACAACGGATGTCCTTGTACGTACTTAGCATGGAAAGTTTCAAAGGTATTATATAGCTCATATGTGCTCGTTAAAGCATAGTTTTATATTTAAGAGGTGACTGTCTTTGTACTCAGTCTGACTCTCGATTATCAGATTTTTTCCTATTGATTTAACAACTAATTCTGTCATTATGTTTTATTTTTTAATAAAGCAGTATTGAACTGGTTGAGGAAAGAGCAGAACCCTGTTTCCTGTCTGATGCACCTTGGACAGAACTATTAACTTATTCAAAAGCTAGATCTGTGGCTTTGGTTTGGGGGTTTGACTCTGCTGAGTATAAAGAGGACATGCAAAGACAGCAAGCAGTTAAATTCGACCTGTAGGATTTTCCTATTGTCAGTGACATGTGAGAAGTGGGACAAACAGAATTTGGTGTCCCAGAACGGGCTGACGCCTTGGTAACCAACTGAAACGTTTTTGTTTGTAACGTAAGTTAAGTGAATCATCGGCATCAGACACTTTGCCATTTTAGTCCTGTTTCAGAGCTGAATTATACTTTTTCCTCCTTTGTAGATAAAAGTAATTTTTTTGTTGTGTTGTTTCATTAAAATGGTAGGTGGCTTTTAAAGCTGGTAAACAGTCCTATCTGCCCGGTTTTGTCCCCTGCACAGGCAGCCTTGCTCTCAAGGAGTTAAAGCTTTAAACAGGAAGCATTTGATTTTTCTCTTCTTTTCCAAGCAAAGCTGCACTAATTCATATGCTGTATGTAGTAACCCCAAGAATGGCTGGTTCTGTAACACAGAACGGTTGTTGGGATCAACAGCCCCTATTCACTGAGCCCCACAGCAGAGGACAAAGTAAAACGGACAATTTAGAGTATTCCCCACGTAAAGCACTTATGTCAAAAAGCAAAAAGGAACGTCTGTTTGCTGGGAGATCACATCTGCTGAACTAAGTGGGTATCCTATTAGAGATCTTTTGACTGCCAGATCTCGTGCAGTTGGCAAGAAAGAATTTTATTTCTACAAGAAGTATGAGTCAGAAGCAGCTAGTTTGAAATACAAACCACCTTTCTTGACTGTGAGACTAAGCACTGCATCGTTATACAAAGGTCACAAGCTTAGTTCGCGCTGCACGGGAGATTCATCTACGGGATGTGAAATTCCAAAGAAAACTGCAGGAAACGTAGGGCAGCCAAAAGGACCGAAACCCAGCCGTGCTGAGCGCAGGCAGGGACACAGCGCGCTACCTCCAGTTTAGGTGCTGGGTGACCCGAGGAGAGCATGTGTGCGCGTACACATACTTCACTTTTACCATTAAATTAAAGTTTTCATAATGATACTTGTTTTTTCACAAACTCCAGTTTGGTTTGATTTTTTAAATGAAATTTTTAGTGTAGTTATAGAAGAGGTGATGTGCAATAAGGCTATAGCCCACCGTTTTCACTTTAATTCTAACATGGAACAAAAAACACAAAAAACCAAGTCTAAAATGTCTTACTAGACAACTGGTTTTATTTGGTGTTTCCCGATGGCAGTCAAATTCTGATTTTTACCCCCATGATGTTTACATGCACATTAGCAAAATGAGTCTTCTCTTTTCATAGCATAACATTCAACCCTCATTTGGTATAGACCGCTTCTGCATCAGCAAACGGTGCTTTTAAGTAAGACCTTCACTCAAAAGAAAGGATTCTCTAATTTCACAGTACTATTGTTTCTGAACTTCATTTGTTCCTGAACCTCCTTTGTTGCAGAAGCAAATTTGTAAAGCCTTAGCTTGTTGACTCATCTTTCTCAGAATTTGAAATGGTGTTACGGACTAATTCCATTTTTATCACAACAAATGAGTAGTTAAGAATGACAATATAGCACTTGTAAGGGTTCCTTAGGGGGGTTGCATGAAAATGATGGAATTTAGAGTACCAAAATATCTGAAATTCAGGTCAGAGTATACTCAACTGAAGAATCTAAACTGAAGAAACTACTACAGCATTGCCAAAGGAAAATGCAAGTAATTGATAAACAACAGGAAAAGAGCTAGTTAAATTCTTTCAGTTCTCTGTTTTCTCTGTAATTGAGAAACCTTTTCTGAATCATTTTATTAAAAATAGCTTTAGTTAAGCTGAAGAAGTGAAGCGTGGTAAGAAAAAGGGCTCACAGCACAGGTAGCGTAAACTCTCAGGGCAGCTGTCTATATAGGTTTTGGACTATGTGAAAAAAAATCCCATTTTTAATGGCCTTTTTTTATAAAGGATGAGAAAGTTCACACCATGTATACAAAGCCTAAAGTGCAGGATTTTTTTAAAATTCCATGTCCAGATTTAAAGAGAATAGATACTAATTAAATGAAAGCAGTTAGAAGGTCAGTGCCGGGTCAGTTGTTTCAGAACTTGGATCGCTACTAGG
Organism: Vanellus vanellus; assembly: GCF_965231255.1. NCBI lineage: Eukaryota > Metazoa > Chordata > Aves > Charadriiformes > Charadriidae > Vanellus > Vanellus vanellus. Next base: position 9,176,996 of record NC_138915.1, on the reverse strand, counting down.
AAAATACACAGGAATCCTCTCAGTTGCTATAATGCCTAAAATATAGATGATGTATAAACTCCCTCTTTCTCAGAGAGGGGTCTGAGAGTTCAGGTGGAGAAGGAGACAGACTGCAATAAACAGCAATTTGAGCCTTTACTGACATTTAGCACATTGAGACTTTGACTCGTGTCCGGTTTTGAAGAGAAAACCAAGTTTAGTTTCTTTACTGTGTCAATCTACTTGTCAAAATTTACTTGTCGATGTTTTCCTATTTGAACTCCTGGAGAAAGAGATCTTCAATTCTGTTACTGTAAATCTGTGAAAAAGCGCTCCCTTTCACTGCTGTGCATTTATGGTTTTCTACGTACCTTGGAGTTACGCTACGGGATAAGTATTCACCAAAGGCATAGGAAAGGCCTTGGGGAATGGAGCAACTTCTGAGTTCCAAAAACTGGGTGGTTTTTTTTTCAGTGAAACAGTGGTGGGGTTTTTTGGCTTTTTTTTTTTTTTTGGCCTTTTTTAACCTGTGGTATTTGTGGATGAAACGCGTGTTTCTCGTAAGTTCTAGTGTGAGAGTTCCCCAAAGGAGGGGTTGGTGCCATATTCTTTAAGCGATGCTGGACGCTCCATTGCACTGTCCGCTGGACAAACGGGGCGGGCACGGTAACAGAAGCGCAATAATCCCGGGGATCCGCACCTACGGAAACCCCCATCATCCGCAGGAGGAGACATGGAATTAGGGAATTGATGTAAGCTGGGGAAGCGGCTCCTCGTGTTCGCCAGTGCCGTGCGGGAACACCTCATCTACAATCACTTTCTGAAAACGTTTTTCCTGCTACAGCTTTCCCGCGTGTTGGGCTAAGAAAGAAAAAGAGGCGCTGGTGTTTGGGAACGGAGACGCGCGCACTCGGCCGTGGGGCTTGTCGGCGTCCGGGCTGCTGCACGCGATGACGCGCAGCCCGCGCGGCACGTCTCCTCCCTCAGTAGCCTTCTCGGGGAGCAAGCAGGCAGCGTGCATCCCGCCTCTGGTTCCTCCGCTCCCAGTCTCTGAGCAGCCGGTAATTAAATATTTTGTTTCTTCATCCGAACACATTCATAGAACAAAGCGGCAGTAGTTGGTAGCAGTATTGTTGTAGCCCGAGTATTCCCAATGCGCGCGAGGCGCCATATACCCCTAGAACTCGTCTCCCTTATAAAGCACCGCGGCTGTTCTGCTCCGGCTCGTGTAAGGCTTCAAAAACGCAAGCGTTAAAAAGAGCATAAGGGATGGTGCAGCTACTGCAAAACACTCGGCCGTGTTACTCGGCCATTTCCTTTCACGGGGAGCCGGCGGGCAGCAACGCTCCGGCGCTCCTTCACCTCCTGCCAACGCCTTCGCCAACTCCCGTCTACCTGAAAGCTGCGGATTTGTACCCCAGGCTGACGGGCTGGGTTTCTACATGCATTCACAAAATACGGGCCTTGCGGAACAGTACACAATGCACACGTTTGAGGTTTACGTATAAATAGCGAGTACCTCTTACACCGCGTGCATTTTCCTTCACTTGCAAGCGCGCTTTTTAAGCGCTCGTTGATTTGGATAAATATATCAGAAAGCGGCAGCCCCCACATCTTAGCAGCGATCAACAAGGGTTGGGGAGGGATTGGAAATAGAAACACAAACTCTTGCAAGGCAGCAAAGGTACCGGGCGGTTGAAGAGGGCTGCCTGAGCCCGCTGTGGGGCGGCGGTGCCGTGGTGGCGGCCGCCCCCCCCCATCCCCGCGTCCTGCTGAGCACCGCTGGTGGCCCCGTGCCACCCAGAGAGCCGCAGGAACCCCACAGACAGCGATGGAGGACCCATCCTCTCGGGAGGTTCTGTCTTGTTTCAAGGTTAGTCGGTGACGCAAAGGACGAAGCTTTATATCCTTTTTCTGCCTCGGGGGCCGGGGAGCGCTCGCAATAGTTGCGTTAATGATAAAAGGAGAAGGGGGACGACGCTGCCTCTTGCTAAGCCCGACCTCTCTTGTGGCAGGGAGCGGGACAGGTCTTAACGGATACGTACCTGCTTTGTTTTCTTTTGGGTCAAATTTGTTCTACTGTGAATGAGATCTGAACCTGTCCTTGAGAGCACCCAAACACACACAGTTCTCATTTCGGTGACAATCTCACGTCACACAAACTGTATCGCTCGGCACCTCCAGCTCCGCTCCCATCTCCAGCCCAGCCAGGCGTTCAAATGGTATTGCTAGAAGGGAACGCTGCGCACCCCGCTCTTACCGGTATTTATGACCTGGCGTGAAAATCAGGTCCTTTAACGCGGTTAGAAGCCCAGCGCTGCGCGGCGGCGAAGCATCCTCAACTCCTGGCGCCGGAGCAGGGAGTCACCTGCCTCAGCCCGGGGCCCCTCCTGAGGCCGTACCCATAGGCACTTCACATTTAGGTGTAGCTACGCCAAGGACCGCCACCTGCCCTCGGGAAACGCGCAGTTCGCATCGCCACCGTCGGAAGCGACGTGCCCACAGCCGCCGGCAGAAGTTTGGCTGGAGGTGCTTTGGATGGTTTGCTTTGGATGGCTATTTACAGGCACTTCGCTGTCCTCGCACCCGTGAGCTCTTCCGCTCCTTGAAAAAACATCTCGTCCCGTAATTGCAAATCGACCACTGCTGACACACCTTCGGTTGGTTCGCGTACAGCTGGACATCAAACCTACAGTGTTACTTCAGTGTAAACATATACCTCTTTACAAAAAATAAACACATAGAACCACTCTAACCCGAAAGCCGAGAGCCACGAGAAGCCAGTTCAAGCCTAAGTATACATTAAATAGCTTCGGAGTCAAATTAAATAAAAAGCTAAATTACAAGCATGTAAGATCTCTGTTTGCAGCGGACTGATCCTTTTGGAGCCCCGGGTCATGCTTTACATCTTCGCGCTGTCTTGTTTTGGTGGTTCTGCTGACTGCGTTTCCAGTACCGAATATTTAACTGGGGAGAAAGAGAAAAAATCGTGAGTACAACAGCACACGATGGAAGCAGAGCGCACGCAATGGCTGCCCGGTGCTGGATGGTTGTACGCGACGTTGGAAGAGCCTTTGCAGCAGCCTCGGTTGTCTGTCACCGAAGGAAGGACCATGCTTTCATGCTTTTCTTGCCTAAGACGCTCTCGAGGGCTGAAAACACGAAAGCTAAATATTAACCGCCCCCGTTTGCAGCGTGAGCTGCCGGGTCTCTGCGCCTGGCTTTCCTCTGTGTGCAATAAAGGGGGAAAAACACCCGGGGGGTGTCTCACAAGAAGCTGCAGCATCGCCGAAGCGGTGTCTTCACCAAAGAGCCAGGGCAGCCCCGTACGGCGCGGTGGCGGGGGGGGGGGTTGAGGAAAGTCCCTCCGTAAAGCCGCTTTTGTGGCCCGACGCAGACGGGGCGAGGAGCGACGGGTCTCACCTTGGGGCTCCTCGCTTACGACAGCCTCCATGTTTTCTCCTTTCACGTATTCCGCGTTAAGTCCCTCTGAGAAGTAAGAATAAAGAGAGTGAGACGGGGGGGTAGAAAGTAAAAATGATCTGCTTTGATGCCCTAAAAACTCTGCTAATGGGCCTTTGTGCTGCAACAGCGAAGGTGCCCCTGTGCAGCCCCCCCTGCGCCACCGGCCCCACGGAAGCACCAGTGAACCACAGGCAGTGCCGAGAACGCGCTGCTGGATTTTGAAGTGACCGCAGAGGCTTGTCTAGAAGGCACAGCTGCTCGCAGCGCCCCTTTTTATCCAAATCTCTTGCTTCACCTCTGTCAGGCGAGGCAGCGGGGCTAATTACTCCGCTCGGTCTCGCGGACGGAGGGGACGGCGGCGCAGCAGCGCGGAGAGATGGTATCGGCCCCGCGAGACACCGACTTTTGCGGAGCTGCGAGAGGCAGTTCAGAGCGGGGCTGTGGTGATGAGGGGGGATCCTGGTGGGGTGTCAGATCCCAAACACGTCCCTGATTTAAACGCAAAAAGAAGTTTCCGATGTTTGCAGCAAGCGGCCAGGGCCAAGGCTGGGCGCTGCGAGGGGGTGCGCACGGGGGAGGGGGGGCCACCGCTCGCCCTGGTCCGGCTCAGAGCTGCAGAAGATGGAGTTAAGACTGTCTGGGGGGTGCCATGGACCTCCCCCATCCTCTCCAGCTCCTCTAAAGGACCTCTTTGGAGAGAGGCAGAGGTGGGAGCGCTGTGCTAACTGTTTCACCCCGTTAGGGAGGGACCGGGGAGGGGAGACGGCGGTGCTGGTTTGGGGAGCAAGGCTGGGGCAGCCCACGCCACGGCCATGCACCGCGCGCGTTTTCGGCATCTAAACTCACTACACCTCTAAACGCCGCGCGCGGCGTGGCAGGGACCCGCCGTGCCTCACCGCCGGGCTCTCACGGGGCTCGCTCCTACCGCTCGGGGAAGGAGGGAGGCCGGGAAGGGTGCCGGGGCCCGGGCAAAGCAGCACGATGGCAGCGCTGCCGCAGCAATGGGGCAGCCATTGGGAAAAGTTTCTGCAACTGGCTAAAAAAAAAATCCCAAACCCACCATAAAACCCCATGCCAGCAGAGAGAGCGCAGTCTGCGGCCGGCCAAGCGGCGGAGGCGGGCGAGGAGGTGCCGGAGCAGCACCGACAGCCCCCGTCCCGCCCGGGCACAGCGGGCGCTGTGGGGACAGAGGGACACGGAGAGGCTGAGCCCCAGCCCAGGGCACGGCCGGCCGGCGGGAGACGCGCTGCCAGGAAAGAAGTGGGATATTAGGCAGCGCTGTACACGTCCTCGTCAGATGAGACTCAAACAGGAGAAACGGAGCCGCAGCCTCGCCGCCGCAGGAGGAGGGCCGGGCAAGGAAAGGAGGGAGCCGGGCCCGCTCCTCTGTGCTTCGAGCGAGTGGTCATCACACACCACCGCCGCCTCCCCCCAGGACGTGTGTTTTGCTGGGATAACACCAAACGCAATTTATGTTTTTCAACAAAAAGGCACTTTTGCAGTGGCTGACGGCCCTTAGATTTCTGTCATGCATTGCAACGCGTCTAAGGCCTGACATTAGCCCAGCATGCCATGTCTGATGGCTTAAATTAATCCTCCTTTATAATTAACTTTAATTTCCTGCCGCCTTTCTGGGGCTTTGTGTCTCTCAGCTTCCCCCTCATCAAAGCCTTTACTCTTTTTTTTTTTAATTATTTATTCTTGCCAAAATATCATTTAAGTGGGGGGAATATGCAAGGGTGTTTCATTCCATCACATTCATTTGACTTTTCCTGCTGATCTAATTTACCAAAATGCTCCTGTTTGTTTCAGGCACAACTGGGAAAATAGCACAATTCCAGCAGAAGTTTCCAACCCCAAACACCCTTCCCCCAGAGCAAAGGAGACTCGCAGGAGATTTCATTTGATTAATTTAAGAAGAGCTTTTTCCAGCTGTTTGCAACCCCCCCCCCCCCCCCCCGGAGGGGCTCAGGAGCCCTCCATGTCCTGGGTGGTGCCGTGGGTGAGGCTGTCGCGACACCTCCCACGACGCTTACACAGAGCAACTTTACGGGGCAGCTCATGAAAAAGGCACTTTCTGGGAAGAGGAAGCTTTGCTGCTTAATTTGCACTTAATCACAGTGATTGCTGCACACCTGCAGGAGGGTGGGGTGGGTCCTACCCCCCACCGCTGCCCTCGTTGCAGACGCTCGTTGTGCTCCCTCCGCTGCTGCTGCCTGGTGAGTTCTTACCTCTTGCTGAGATTTTGGGGTGGTTTTTTTTGGTTTGTGGGTGTTGTTTTTTTTTTTTCTGTATTTACCCTGTTTGGTGGGGGTGGTTTGGTCTTTGGCTGTGACTGTCAGTGGGTGCGTGCGAGGGGCTGCGCGCAGCCTCCGGGCTGGCAGCGGGTCCTGGGGCCATCGCCGCTGCTGGGTGCCGGAGGGGACCTGGGGGCTCAATAACCCGCCGTTGGGGCTCAATAACCCGCCGTTGGGGCTCTGCTGTGCCAGCTCCGGGCCACTGGATGCCTGACACCCCCTCCTGCCTCTGGGCTGGAAAAGGGCAGTATGGTTCAGGGGGTAAATAGGTGGGTGCTTGTTCTGTGCCCCCCAAGGTTTTTAGGGTTAGACTTACGCTGGATGCTGAAGCAGAACTTCTTCTGCTGGTAGGAGATGTAGCTGGAGACGGCCCCGATGAGTGCCATGGCCAGGGCGCTGGCGATGCCGGCGATCGTCCCCGTCTCCGCCACTGCAGGGCACAGAGAGAGAGCAGGGTGCTGTGCGGCGGGGGCACACGCACCTCCCATCCCACCCCACCCCATCCCACCCCATCCCATCCCATCCCATCCCACCCCACCCCATCCCATCCCACCCCATCCCATCCCATCCCACCCCATCCCATCCCATCCCATCCCATCCCATCCTACCCCATCCCACCCCATCCCACCCCATCCCACCCCATCCCATCCCATCCCTGCCACTGCGCCTGCACCCGCGGTGGTACCCACCTCCGCTGTAGTTGTTATCGGTGTTGCCGCCGGCACCTGCAAGAGACACAAGCCCGTCAGCGGCCCCGTGCCCCTCTGTTCCGGGAGGGAGCGGGCACGCGGGGGAGGGGTGGCAGCGTGGCCCCAGGGGCAGCCCTGGGCTGGGGGTGAGTCTGTGCCCCATGGGGCACCGAGTCCCTGCGGCCCCACACCTCCGCCCGGGGCGGCTCGTCGCCGTTTCTCCGAGGGTTCTGAAGCCGCTCTGCTCTCCCACCGCGTGTGCTTGGGGGGAGCCTCCGCGGGGGACACCCCCGCCTGCACCACGGTTAACGTCACCTCCGCGTAACGAGCGGATAAATGACACTTCGTCAGGTAGTTACGCCGTGCACTTGGGCTGCCGCAGGGAGGTGACCGGCCAAACTCTGTAATGTCAGGGAATCCTCACTTGGCTTGAAGTCTAGTGTAAAATCGCCTTCCCTGGAGACGCTGGGTTGGGAGGAGAAGCCGCTCCCGCTGGAAGCTGCAGTCCTTACCGAGTCACTTACATCCTGAATTTATGGAAGCAGGTCAGCGGTGTATTAATGCCTCTGTTGCGGTTTGTCCTTGGCATGGGGATTCATTAAATGTTGATTGGGCTTGCGGTGTTCATCTCTTTACTCGACTGCTTTTAATATTTAATGCTGTGGATCCACGCGAACGCGCAGGCTTATCCGATTGTTGCTGGTTTTCCTCCTCGTTTCAACCATCGGCGGTCGCGTGGTGGAAGGAAAACCCTCTGGCGGCACAGGGGTGGGCGTCTGCTTTCGAGGTGGATGGGGAGATGTGGGTCCCATCTGCCCTGGTGGTGGCTGGAGCTGCGACCCTCCAACCACTGGCACAAGGTGTGACCACGGTGGCCAAAAACTGTGTATTCCCCTATCCCCACGGCTGACAGCCCCTTCCCCGCGCGTGTGCCCCCGTCAGAAGGCAAGGTTGGCTGGTACCGTGCTTATTGCCTGAGCTGCGACCGCGACAGCAAATGAACATATGTAGATCACCGCTTACCCTTCTTCTCGTCCGGGCTGTAGCCACCATCCACAATGCCGGCCAGGTCGTCATCTGAAAATGCTTAAAAAATAACAGGAACAAATGGTGGTTGACACACGAAAGGAGACGTGACCAGCACATCTCGGTACAGGTGAAAAAGTTATCTTGGATGCGTTTGTAGTGGGAATGTTTAATTTGTGTAGGATGAGCACAGAGAAACATGGTCTGGGCATCAGCAGATGCGTGAGCGGAGGTGTTGAACCCCCGGTGCCAGCGGGAGCCTCGGGGCACAGCAAGGCGTGCGATGGCAGAAGGGACCCAACGCCGAGCCCGCAAAAGGCTCCTTCTCTTGATGCTGCGCCTTGGGAAGGGCTACCTTCACCTCAACAGCCTGGAAGACACTGCCTGATTCACCACCCTACCCCAAAAAACAGGTTTGTGGTCTTCGTAATGAGTGTAAAAAGAGAAAAAAGCCGTGCCTACGCCGGAGCCTGGAGCGGTCCCAGGCAGGCAGGGGTGCGGCGATGCCGGGGGAACGCCTGCGCTGGTTTGTGACCGGTGCCACGTTCCAGGGGTTCAACGCCCCGACCTTTCCTGCAGGGGTCTGAAACCTCAACAAGCCCAGAATATCAAAGTGCAGACAAGTCACCTAGTTAATACAATCTAATAAAATATCTGACTATTAATTACACGTGCGAGCAGGGTATACGGCCATCTCGACATCAATAAACTAGCCGTGCAAAGTCTGTTTTCTAGCTCAAGTGCTCAAGGGAACAATCCTCGTAGACAAATGATTCATTCACCGGAGTATTTTAGAGATGGAAAAAAAAAAAAAATAATCTCCCAGCCCATAGCGTATGTTATGCCAGGACTTAAGCCTGCTCCAGATTTACGTCTTGGCAACGAGCGCGAACCCCAACAGCACATGCCCTCGGTTAAATAGCTGTCAGGTTCGGGGACGAGGGGGAACTTAACACAATCGCCGCAATCTAATGGGTCAGGAGAGACCCCGGGAAAGAACCCTGCAGACAGGCAACAGGTCGTTAGGCAGAGCTGCTCTCTGCCAAGGGCCGCCGAGGCGGGGGCTCCCTCCATCCCCGCAGTCCCAGAGGAAGGAGCGTCCCCCTCCTCGCCAGGGGCATCCGCGTCCTCGGCAGGGGCAGCGGGGCGCTGGCTGCAGGCAGGGGCCTCTCGACAAGGCAGTGCCGTTGTTTCTCCACACCCCGTCGCTTAGCGGGGATGGTGTCCGGCAGCGAGAGCCGGTACCCGGCTGGTGGCAAGCAGGACAGAGAGGGGAAGTCAACGTACCTTCACCCGGCCTTATGTCCGGCCTCCCAGCACCTTTCCCATCGTTCTTATCATCAAGGGCATCAGCCAAGTCAAAATCCATAGGATCCTTTGCTAAAAAAAAACAGCACGGGGGTTAGCAGCGCTGGCCACAGGATGGGGAACTCTGCAATTAATTAATTAATCAAGGAAATGCTCAGCTTTGCTAGGGAAAGTATTGGTGAAAGAGATGAAGCTCCCACCACAAGCATCTCCCGGTTTTGCTAGGCAGCGTCGTGGCAGATCTTCCCAACCCATCCCGTTTCCTGCCCCCGCGCCGCTGTGCTGAGAACTGTCGCGTTCTTCCCGCAGAGAGGGTCTCGCGCCGCGGCTCGAGCGCCAGGCGGTCGGATAAATCAAGCCAGATAGAAAAGGTCGGAGCCGAAGGGGCGCTGCCGAGGGCCCGGCCAGCGGCAGTGCCGGGGGTGGATGCCCGGGAGGGGATGGAGGATGCCGTGCCGTGCCGGCTGCTCGGTGTTATTTTCCTCCGCGAACCGCCCCGCCGGTGCCCCGGGCAGCCCGGCTCTGACAGAGCAGCTATTGCCTTCGCTAAACGGCAGCGAAAACCGCGGCACGGAGCCAACCTGAGCTCCTCAGCCCTCCCGCCAGCTCGCACCCGAGTTTATTCCGATCCCAAAACTGATCATTTATTTTTGAAGCCTGTGAGCGCCTTTTGCCAAAACTCCATCCGAACCGGCAGCAAAGTGCCCGGCTGACAGGGTGCCGAGATACCCTGTCTGCCCTCTAGTTTTCTATTTAATTTTTTTTTTTTCCTAGATGTCTCACGTGAACAAACAAACCGGAGGCTGGACGTACCGGGGCGAGGGGCAGTGCCGCCACCACCGCGCGTCCCCAGGCCTCTGCCTGCGCCGGCAGCGGAGCCAGGGCGCCGGCGCGGGGTCTGGGGAGCTCACCCTCACCTGGGTTATGCCTGGGGGGGGCCCTTGTAGTTTTTGGCTGCTTGGTCGTGGTGGTGCGGATGACATCCCAAAAGCTGTTGTCTGAAGGGAAAAAAAAAAAAAAAAAAAAGACACCAAAATGCTGTCACCCTCTCAATGGGGGGACACCCCCCATTTGGAGGAGCGCTGGGAGGCGAACCCCCTCCCCACAGGGACACCCGCTGGGGCAGTTCGGTGCTGTGGTCTCTCCACAGCCTCAGCTGCCCCTCACACCGGGGGCACCCCCGGCCCGTCGGTGCCCCGGGGGTGTTCGAACCCTCGGTGTGGGTGGTAGGCAACTTCGTAGGGATCCCCTGTGCCGGGGCACACGTCAGTGGGGCTTGAATTTGAGAAAGGGGCAAGCAGGACGGCCGGGAAAATCCCCCCCAAACACGCTGCCGGGGGGACGCCCGCCGCCGCCCGCTGATGGGTGCTGTGCCACCACGAGCAGCCCCGGGCCACCCCCGCCGGTCACCCGCGGCACGCAGCAGCAGGACCGGGCGCCGCTGAAATGATACTTAAGGATGTGCTGATTTGGTGATGGAATCTCCCACCTAATAGCAGCAAACGGCTCCGTTCGGGTTAAAACCTTTTAGAAATGCTGCTCGGCGAAGCCCCCCGCTATGGCTCATGAAGGGGGCACCTGGGCAGCGAGGGAGGGAGGGAGGGAAGATGGCTAAATGCTGGTGCCGACCCTCCTGGCATGTCAGCGAGAGCCCGGAGCGTCTCCTCTGCCGGCTCCGCTACCACGGTGGTAGAGGAGCAGGAGGAGGTGGTCACCAAAACTTGTCGGAGCTCCTCTGTCAGCCCCCAATCCCAGCATCCCGCTGCCGGGATGGCTCCCGGTTACCTCGGGGAGCGTTTCCCCCCGCCTGGAGCCCCGAAGGAGAGCACAGGGAGCTGCGCAGTACCTGGCTTGCCCGGCCTGGGGAAGGGCTTCGGTGTCGGCTTGGCTGGTTTGGTGGTAGGCTCCAGAGGGGGGTCAAAGTAATCAGCCAAATCAAAGCCTGGTGCAGGAGAGAAGGGATCGTTAAACCCCCCCCAATCCTTTGTGGGGACGGTGCGAGGCTTTCGGCACGCAGCCCCCGGGCGGCAGCTCTGCGGGTGCTGTGCGAGTGATGTTTCACCACTGCCGGAGGCCACCAGCGCCCGCGTCAGCCTGGGGCTGAAAAGGGTGTCCAGCTGCTCCATCGCAACCCTGCCGCAGAGCCTTCAGGTCAGCCTGGCCATCGTTTAACTCTCCCCGCCCGAGCTGTGGCTGCTGCCCACCCCCAGCCTGAGCGACCCCAAAATAATGCGTTTACGGGGGAGACCTGCCGGTGTCCTGCAGCATCTCCCGAGAGGCGGAAGCTGCGGGCGAGAAGGTGCTATGGGGATCGAGCCGGCGGCCGGGACCCGCTCTGCTCCCGGCACAGCCGCCCACGAGTGACCTTGGGCAGAGCGGAGCGTGCACAGGAGACGGGGCCGGGGCACGGGGACCTGCTGCAGGAGACCTTCAGTGCCACCACTCATCCAAAAAGTAGTCCTCGGGGAAGAAGAAACTCGCCGAGACGCAGCCTCGGCCTCGGCATGCATCCATTTCCCGGGGAGGGTTTATTGGATCAAACAAGCTCTCGGTCGGGCTGCGATCCAAACGATGGCGCCCCGCGTGTGCTTCTGGCATTTGGCTTTTCTTGTCCCTAGCGAAGACCACGGCGGCCAAGGAGCTGGACCGTCGGATTTGCTTAAATTTGTGCCAAGGTCCTCAGGCAGGGGCGAGCGGGTTCGCTTCTGAGCGCTGCCCCGCTGCAGTTTATTTCAGGCTCCCCTGGCGGGGTTGAGCAACCCGCGGCTCTTGTGACCACGCTATATTTAAGTAGGTATGTTTGGCCAGAGGAGCTGCCAGCCATGAAACTCGGGGGAATTTAAGGGACCTTCCTCAACCGGGGCAGATGCTGTGGAGCCGGCCAAGCCAGGACATCTGATGGGCACAAACATTTTTTCCCTGGATGGGGAAATGTCACCAGATTGGGGCCTTTCTGTGGAGGTTGGGGATATCTTGGAGAAAAAAAAAAAAAAAAAAAAAAGGAAGGAAAATATCCTCTGGGCTCCCTTCTGGAGGCAAAGCTCGCAGGTGCCACACAGCCAGAAACAAAAGCCCTCGCGCAGCTGAGCGGTGATTTGTGTCTTTTCCATTCGGATACTGCAAAGTGTGCGAAATTCAGCCCTGGCTGTAAATGCTCCAATGCCACTCGCCTTCAGCATGGACGGAAATATCAATATTGCGTTTCCTTTGGCCGTACGGGAGGAGTGCACACACGCACACTGGCCCCAGCTTGCTTACGGGCGAGCAAAAGTCTCCACGCCAAAGCCTCTGCCAAGGCAGCAGCAGCCAGCCGAGCCCACGGGGGGGCTCGCACGCTTCAAACCCCCGTGGGAAGCGAACCCAAATGATACGCAAACTTATATGCACGCAAGAAGGTCTCACCTGTCCCACCGGCCGGCTTTCTGGGGCCCTTGGGAGTGGCTGTGACAAAACAGACAGGGAGGAAAGTGTCAGTCGTGGGCATCACCGAACACGTGTCACTCCTGCTTTGAGAATAAATGGCAGAGATTTCACCACGGGCTTTCCAGCTGACTGTCTGCGCTGCCGCCCCGCGCAGGATGGGGCCCAGAGCTCTGCCGGGCACCGCTGGCTCCGGGGCCGCACACTCCCGCCATGCAGGGCAGCATCCCGCCGTGCAGAGCAGCATCCCACCGTGCAGGGCAGCATCCCGCTGCGCAGGGCAGCATCCCGTCGTGCAGAGCAGCATCCCACCGTGCAGGGCAGCATCCCACCGCGCAGGGCAGCATCCTGCCACGCTGCACCACAGAGCCCCCTCACCAACTGCGCCCAATCGAGACTCCTGGAGACAGCAGCAAACAGAGCAAGGACAGATACCGCACAGAACAGCCGGCAAAACAAGAGCGAGCTGCCAGTGTTTTGCCATCCCCTGCCCAGTCGGTTAGTTAAACGACAGATAATTTCCAGTGCTCTGTTGTGTGTGGGACGTTCCCCGTCGGCTGGAGGAATTTTGGTGATGCTCTGATGCTCGGATACCAGCTCCCCTGGCTGCTTCTGGGGTAAAACAAGCTCCAGTCAGCCTTTGGGGGCTTTGATTATTTATTTTTTTCACCTCCTGCAAACCACTATCTATTAATAGGGGCTAGCATTACCAAGTAAATGAATAAATTATGAGCGAGAGTTGTGGCTGCTCTATTCCCATTAATTTCCACTTGCGCCTCTGAATACCGGAGTGCTTCTGCTGAGCTTCATTTCCCCTGTGCCAGTGCGGTTTGCTGTGACCCGACCCCAGACTCTTTGTTTGCTTTTATTCCGGGGCTGATGCGATGAAGTCCAGAGCGGGACGCAGCAGCCGGGCAGGCTGCGGGGACAGCGCTGCCTCTTCCCCCCTGCTCTCGGCTGGCACTCCAGCCTGGGGAAACGCTGCTTTCCCTCTGCACCGGGGGGGCCGTTAGGCGTTTCTAACCAGGTCTCCCCGCATACTGTATTAAAGGACTTGCAGAATCCTAGATGAGATCCCTCAGACCCGTGACTGAGGTTGATACCCCGTGGTCGACCCTCTCCCCCTCCTGCTGAACCCGGCGTGCCGCGGGAGGGATGCACGGAGCATCCTGACTCTTTACTACACGTAATCTCCAACGTAACACAGCACAAGTGTCTGTGTGGTGTTAGACTATAAAGTAAGAGGTTTCAAACCCTGCCGTAGCTTTCACTTCAATACCTGTAGGTGTATTTTGTGTGATCACAGAGGCCGGCGTCGCTCGCAGAGTGCTCCCCGCTACCCTCCGGCCGGGCGCTGGCCTTGGGGACGGCCACCAGGAACCGCACGGGGAGGGATGGGCAGCGAGGGGTCCTGGCTACCGGCGTTTGCAGCTCTGCCATGGCGTCTCCGTGGCCGGGCAGCAAAGGGGAGCCGGGGACGTCTCTGGGTGCGGACCGCTCTTGGGCTCAGCCCTCGGCGCTGGGGGGGAGGTGTGCGACGTGCCCCTGGGGGCAGAGGAGCTGCCGTGCTGGCCGTCAGCTTCTCTCTTTTGGGTGTAAAATGAGAGCTGTTCCGCTGGATCTCCCGCTGCCGGTGGGGTGCGACCCCCCCCCCGCCGGCCTCCTGCCCTCCCCGCTGTTTCTGCCAGGCACCGCTGTCCCCTCAGCGACACGGCCCGGCCTCAACGTACATAAAAATTACCTATTTCAAAGCCAAATATTAAATATCAGCACGGCAGCAGCAAGGCACCGCCTTCAGAAATGAGCTTCCCTTAACTGATGGGTGGCGACTGAAATTAAGTGAAGCAGAGCAGCCACCCAACGCGCCGTTTGCTTTCCCCCCGGCGCCGCCTCGCAGCGGGACGAGGGAAGGACGCGGCGCTGCCCCTGCCCGGCCGGGCTCCGGGGGTTGCCCTCACCGGCTGGAGAAGGAGAGCAGTTAACGCGTTGGCTTCCAGGCAAACAGGAGCATGTTCCACGGTAGGTGTTACCAACGAGCGCGAGGAAGCCCAAAAGGACACGCTCAGTGCCACTGCTACGTCAAAGCACCGGTGTGCCCCTGCGGTTTGCTCACGGGAATCAGAAAGCACACGGTCAGCAACCAGTTTCTCCAGGACTACCCCAGTCCCACCTGTTGGCAAGCCCGGACAGCGCATCTCCCCGGGCAGGGACGAGGAGGTAGCCCGTATCCTCCACCACCCGCCCACCAGCATCAGGCCCCAAAGAACGAATTGCCTCCATTAATGACTACTTGTTTTCTCCTCTTTAAAAGAATAAATAAATGTGACTTACGCCGCTTGGTGGTGAGGTCATACAGGGCATCTTCTAGGCTGAAGTCACCTGGGTCGTCCCCATGACCTGGAGACAAAGAATCAGCGCTGGTTGTTCTTGCTCCACACAAAGTAAACCGCCTTTAAATACGGTGTGGCTAGACTCATTTGCTCAAATTGCTTCAGTTTTTAAAGAGCTTTCTGTTTTTTTTCCAAGCCTGACCCATCATCGGTGATGAGGAAGACATCAGCCTTCTCCAAATGCTGTGACTGCTAAATTGCAGAGCAGTCATCTCTGGATTTTCCATTTGTCTGCCCTAATGGATGTGGGATAAAAACACACACTATGCTTAAATTTGTCAAGGAGCGCCCACCAATTCATCTCTCGAGCTGCCACTCATCTGTGGCTGTGCTCACCATTATACATTTGCTAAACACCGTGAAAACATTGGGACAGCGCAGACGAATTCAGTGAAAAACAAAAAAAGCCCTGTGCACCTCTTCTTCGCAAGTGCCTTCCAACATCAAAGGCTCCGTACGAAAACGTTGCTGCCGCCGGCTGCCAAGCACAACTTAGCATTTCAGAGACCTCCTGCATCATTCCGCCTTGGGAATGCGAACCAGGACCAAACCCCCAGCCCAGGGATACACCTGACGGGCACACGCGGATTTTTTTGTTAGAGACGCCTCCCCACAACCCCGGTCACTTTATAGTATCCTGGGGATAACTCCGTGCTACACGGTGTTCTACTGCGATAGGGCCAGCTAATCCTTCCTTTCTCTGTCTTTTTTTTTTTGCATCGCGTTAATTACTGTTGACTTACCCTAGTTCTGGATGTATTTGTCTTGATAAATTCATGCTTTTACATCTCGGAGCATGCTGAGTAATTAATATCCTTTGGGTTTGCTAAGTAGTGCAGCGCTGCAAGAGAACATTAAAATGGCTTTCCTCTTATTCCTACTGCTAAATGGATTTAGCTATTGCCACCTGAGCTCCAGCGTGCTTCATGAATAAATTTAAAGCTTTACTGACAAGGACAATAACAACGGGAAGGTACCAGTCCATCAGAAAGCAGGTATCAGCGTTTCGGTGAAAAACTTCTACCGAGAGTGGTCACTAAGTACTGCAACACCTCCAGCTCCGGTTTCACTTACTCGCGCATCACATCTCGTTTCATTTGCCATCTATTTAAATGTACACTCAGCAAACCTGAGGGTGATTAAAATGCAGGGTCTGTGGCTGGGAACTTGCTAGGGGCTTCTCTCCCCTGGCCGAGCGCTCGGCGTTAAGCTGCTGCCGGGGACGGGGGGGGCAGAGGGGGGGTGGGTGTAAGTAATAGATGTCCCATCCCCACGGCTGTGTTCCTCATGGGGATGAGGGATGCCAACGCCTCCCCCGTGCGCCCGCAGGGACGGCCGGCAGCGGGCGAAGCCCCGATCCCGCCGTGCGAAAGCCGCCGAGCGAGGCGTGCGGGCGAACCCCTGGCTCAGCACGGCAGGGCTGTGCCGGGCACCCTCAGCCTCCCCCCGCTCGCCCCGCGGCTCCCTCGCCAAAATATTTGCCTCCTGGGCCTTACTGCCGGTGGGATATTGGCACCGTCAGACAGGCGACGTTCTCCCGCTCCGACAGCCTGGACGAAGCCACAGGGTTATTAAGTGGTCTGTCGCGGGGAAGGAGCAAAGGAAGGAACATGCAGGATCGTCTGCGATGCTGGGAAAACACCCGCCCAGCTACAGCACTAGCACGGGGTGCTGCCGCACCACCAGCACGTCCCGCTGAGACCCCGCAAGCTCATTACTGCAGTGGCTGACCGTCCCCAGCTCGCTACTCCAGCAGGTTTATGCAGGGTCCTTTTCCCAGCAAGGCTTTTTCCCCAGCCTCTACTGGGTTCTGAGGAACCGGCAGGGCTCCGTCATTCTTCTCTTTCTATTTTAAACTGTGTTTAAAAAAAGGTGGAAGGGGAAAACCGCGGCGCGTCTCTGGCGGGATGAGAAGCGCTACAAACCTGATCAGGGGAAAAAGCGCCGTCGCTGTGTTTCATTTCGGTTCCCCATCTCTGCGGTGGGCAGGGCGAGCTGGCAGGAGGGATACGGTGGCGGCACCGGGACTCGCATTGGTATGCTGGGAGCCATCCCTTCCCTCTCCCCGCTCCCTCTGCTCCCTGTGATTAAGTAAATGTTAAGGGCGCTGATTTGCAGCACGCCGAGCCCTGCTGTTAGCGCATCCTCCCTGTGCTTCACCTGCGGTGTACGAGCCCAAATACCAAGTGAGGGGGAGCGGGTGGTCCCAGGGAGGGTGTGCAGCTCACCCCATCTTCGGCTGAAGGGCTACGGGGGTCGTGGGGCTGCACAGAGACGCCCCCGGCGGGGCGATGGGCCCTGTAGGGAATGTGAGTGCCCCAAAAAACAGGCTCCCCCCTGGCTGGCTTTGGGGGGGGGCTCACCGGACCCGCCGGCTGAGCAGCACTTACACCTCCGGGGGTTCGGTGACGGCTCCCATCGGCACCTCTCCCCTTCCAAAAATCCCCCTCCAGAGAGCCAGCTGGCACACCAGCGCGTCCGGGGGCACTGAAAGTGGCTCAGGGCCCTCCATCCTCGCGGGGCGGATGCCAAAGGGCAACCGCTAACCCATCCTGGGCTGCAGCTGCGTGCAGGGGAACGGCCCGCAGCGGGGGAGGCGCGCACGCAGCCGGCGGCGTGGCTGCGAGAAGCGTCGAGGCACCGAATCGCCCGCCACAACCTTCCCTGGGAGCTGCGGCGCTTGGCACAGCCCTTCCGCCGGCGCTCCCCCGCCGCTGCCCACAGCAAACCGAGGTCCTTTTCCAGGGCAATTGAAATCCAGGAGTCCCCCAGGCGTTGGCAAGGATTAATAATAGATTGCCGGTTAATTGCAGTTGACAGCATCTTTATTCCGTGCAAAGGGTGTTACAGGGACGTATTACACCTTTTACGGATCAATAACCGAGCGCTGCCGTCAAAGGCACGCAGACTTGCCTGCTCGCTCCGACACATAAGCGCTGAGCGCTCTCCTCCTTATTCTTTTATTCAGTTTTTAAGCGGTAACAAACCCGGCACGTCACAGCCAGACGCGCAGACCCCACCCAGCGCTCCGTACGCACGTTTACCTTGCAAATGCAGTTTTTCGGGAGGCAGCGCTGCTGCTCCCTGCACCGTCTCCTGCAAATCCCATTGCTCCTGGGACGCCGGTCCCGCTCTGCCATCACCGAAGTGGGGCTGCCGGGCTCCCAAAGCCCATCCTCTGATGGGAGCCCAAGCACAGCACAGAGTGTCCTTATATTAAGGGTTTGTATTCTCCAGGAGAAGCTGGGGCACGTTGCTACGTACCAGAGCTCTCAAGCAGCCCGCTGGGCAGCTGCCGAGGTGTTCGTGTGCAGCTCGGGCTCAGCGGTCGGGGTCCCGCACACCCCGACGCTTCACCTCCCCTGTAGGACGCACCCACGCTGCCTGCGACCTGGTACAGGGCTACAGAACCACCGACACGCAAAGTCACCCTCCGCTGGTTGCTCGGTGCCGGGGAGCAGTATGGGATCTTCACTGGGGTTGATGACTAGACTAGTTTGGGGTTTTTTTTTGCCCACCCTTGCTCTGGGTCCTTGGCAGAACTCTCGTCTCTGGCTGCTGGGAGCAAACGCGCATCCCCAGGGGAGGCTGGGAGGCGACTGGAGCCCTGTGTGCCAGCTGGCCAAGAGCACCGGGGCACCCGCAGGACTGCAGGTCTACGGCGGGGGGGGTGGGGGAAATGGGCAAACGAGATGTGTTCTCCGTATTTTTCTTTAATACAACAATCAAAAGAAACCGAGACAGGACATCTCGTGGTGCCTAATATGACCCCCCCAGTGCCAGAGTGGGGAGGTGGGGGGACCCCAAGGCTGCAGCTGTGCCGGGCGGAGGCTGTAAAACAGAGGTGAGAGTTACGGCCGAGCCGGTGCCGCAGGCTCTCCCGCCTCTCGCCGAGTCCCCTCGCCTTGCCGGGGGTATTTTTAATCAGAGCTAGCTGCTCTTTGAAGGTAGAAGGGTTTTGTGCCTTAATGTATTCTCTCCTCATTATTTTCTGTAGCAGGCAGCTCGAACGCGCAATTGTATTCGTCAGCTTTTTAGTTTTTACAATTATATATATATTCTAATTAAGCCCCACTGTTTGACAAAGCTTGAATTACAGTATCATAATTCACACCCAGTATATTGCTGGGCCGTCTGCAGCACTCCGAGCGCGGTGTGTTCCATTTTTAGTGCCAGCCCACGGATCTCTTTGTGCAATATATATGTGTTTAGCTTCCCTGGGAATTGAGCGCCCGCCACGGTACGAGATTGACAGCCCGGGAGAGTACGGGAGAATGCAAAACAGGTACAAGGGCAGCGGAAAGTAATTCAAACCGCCTGACTTTTATGCACCTACCTTAGGAGTGACGCGGCGGGCAGCGGGTGGGAGGGCAGGAGGAAAGCGCGCCGAGGTAACCGAAGGCACCGGGGTCTCCCCAGCGACTGACCTCGTCGTTTTGGCTGTGAGTTACGGTGTCGGGACGCGCAGGCGGTTCCCTCTGCAGAGCACCCACAGCCGCGCTGGCACCTCTGCAGGGCGCCGGGGATGGAGGCGTGTTGGGCTGCCGGTGCTGGACTGCATCCTCGCAGCGGCATCTCCCGACGTCTCGGCAAAGACACAGCCCCAAAGGTCTGCAGGGAGCGAAGGGCCGCTCCTCGGCGGGTGCAGGTCTGCTCCGCAGCAGCTGGGGTGCCTCCAGCAGCACCCGGGGGTCTCCGGGGACCTCTCCTGGAGCGGGGGACGGCACCACACCGCCGGCCAGAGCAGCGACCCCGGGCAGCGCAGCCCCGAGCTCCAGACTCGCGGATGCTCTCCGCCACCACTGCCTGGGCGCCGGCCCCCACCGCCTGCCAGACACGCGGCAAGTTCGCCTCCAAGTGCCAAGCTGCCTGCAACCCTCGAGCTCTGGCTGACTACTAAGACCAAAGCGCAGTCCTACGCACGTAGGGAGAGCGGAGCTCCCTGGAGCTGGGGCGTCACGGATGGTCTCTGGGAGCAGCACTGGCGGGGCACGGACAGCCTGGGAGCAGCTGCCCTTCTCTCCGGAGACGTGCCCAGGCTGTCTCCTGAACAGACCTCCTCCTGGAGTTAGCCCTGCTCTGAAAAGCAGACCCTGACCTTCCTCCAGCTCCTCAGCCGCTGCCAGGGAAGACACACCGCCCGGGGACGTGCTCCTGCTCAAACATCCCTGCCGGCAGCCCGCCGGGGCCAGGAGAAGCAGGGCTCAGCCAGAAAGTGACATGGGGGACAAATGACAAACTCAGCCCCCTGCACCCACCATGGCGGTGGGACTGATGGCCAACGCCGGAGGTACATCACCCCGGCCCGGGGCACGGCCAGGCGAGAGCGGTGGGACACAGCTCCCCGGCTGGGACAGCCCCTGCTCCTCGCCGGGGACGAGGCAACGCTGCCGTCCTCATTCTCCATTCCCAGAGAAACGTTTTGATTTCCACAAGTACTAATCAAAATCACTCTTGATTATGGCAAAAACAACCTCTGCTGAATTTATATATTTTTTTTTTATGCAATTAACAAGGGTATATGGTAATTCCAAGCAATCTTGCTCTTGAGATTAAAGGAAAGCCTGCCAGGAAGCACATGAATAAAGCTGTAAGATGAGAATTTGCATAATGAAGACCTTCTCTTTGTGGAGGGACTAATGGTGGTTATGTTTGAAACCTATTAACGGAAATGCCTAAAAGCTTCCACAAAAGTCAGCGCGTTGCTGCCGAGCCACCGTGACCCCCGTAGGCTCCGTCACCCCTGCTGTCCCCCCGCACCGCCGGGTCCTGCTGGGAACCTCCGCTCCACAACAACCCCGGTTCTGCCCTCTCCGCGGCTGGGGCAGGATGGGCAGCGTGGCCCCCGGGGCAGGACGGGCAGCGTGGTCCCCGGGGCAGCACTGCTGTGGGCAGCTCCGGGTGACACACCTGGGGTGGGTGGCAGCACCCGGTACGCTCGGCACCCAGCAAGAGGGATGGAGGTGGCGAGGAAAATGCGACCAGCAAAACCAGCCTGCATCTGGTGGGCTCCAGGATCCTTCTCAGCAGACACCATCAGCACCACGATGAGGGGCCGGGCCAGAAAGGTCACCATTCCAGCAGGCAGGAGAAGGAGCCCTCACTGGGAGCTCCCCGGCCAGGCACTGCACACCCGAGGGACGCCGGTGTCCATCTGCCCTGTGGCAAGCTGAGGGCTGCCTGAAGGTCCCAACGCAGCTTGTCCCCACTTCAGGTGGAAGGACAGACCTCCAAGTTGCTCCCAAAGCGCCTGAAGAAGCAGTGTTGCATCGCACACCCCACAGTGTCCCACAGCCCCCGGGAGCAGCCGGAGGCTCAGCCTCTGCCACCACAGCCACACCGGGACCTGCCGGGAGGTCACTCTGCAGAGACCAGACAAAAAACATGGTGGGGAGGAGTTTCTCATCCGCTGCCATCTCACGCAGCCTTCTCACTCCTCCACAGCAGTATTTCAAATGCCAGAGGGAAGCGCCCTCCTCTCCTCTTTCCCAACAGCCGCATGTGGTAAGTGGCTCACAGAGTCTGCGGTGTTCACCAGGTGTGCCTGCACGGAGGCTGCAAGGAAACCCTGTAAGCTGAGGGTGGAGGACAGGTGGTGGCCTCTTTCTCCTGAATTTTGGCATGTGAGAAGAGCTCCAGACCTGTCTGCAGGAGGATGAGCTTTACCACCAGGTTGCTCTTCCCCAAGCGCTGCCCTTCTTGGAGCTATGGCAGCTCTCACCATCAAACCCACCAGCCTCCACCATCAAACCCACCAGCCTCCATCACCAAACCCACCAGCCTCCATCACCAAATCTACCAGTCTCTATTGCCAAACCCAGCAGCCTCCATCACCAAATCTACCAGCCTCCATCGCCAAATCTACCAGCCTCCATCACCAAATCTACCAGCCTCGATCGCCAAACCCAGCAGCCTCCATGACCACCCAGCCAACTTCCGAAGGGGCAGAAAGCACCCTCAAATCCAGAGGCATTTCTTCATGCTGACCTCTCATCCTAACTTTCTCCTCCTTCCCAGCGTTTCTCTTTCACCTGCTCTCAGTCTCACCGACTCAAACCAGTGGCGATTACTGTATTTCTACGTTTTATTTAAAAACTGAGATGAGAAAGGCTATTAGCGGAGCGGTTTGGTCCCTGCCAGTTGATTTTGCTTTTCGAACCAGTGCAGGGCTGCCAGCTTGGAGGCTGCAGGAGCGTGGCAAAGCGGTCTCTCTCCGCTCGCTTGGGGATTGAGACGCGAGGGAGCCAATTTGCCGTCGGAGGGAAACAAAGCGTTTCGGCGTGTTTGCCTGCTCTGCCGGTGTTGGTGTCAGCCCGTCACCGTGTTAAAGCCGTGAGCGGGAGGGGGCTGCTGTGCCAGCTGGCCACGAGACACCGCGGCTCTGCCGGAGACGGTCTAATCCCGGGGGTGACGTACCGAGCGGCCGTGGGCAGCCACACAGCATCTCTTTTGGGGGTGCCCAGGCCAGGGACGCGTGCAAGGTGCGGGAGGGGGGAGCGAGGGGCTCGCGCCACGTCGCATCAGCCGCTGCCACGCGATGTGACAGAAGTCAGCAGTGAGGCCGTGGAGGAGCCCCGGAGCCCAGGGGACCACCCTGTCCCTGCAGGCTGGCGGAGCGCCCGCCACCGCCCCGGTGCTCGCGGCACAGCCGAGTGCCCTTGCGTGTCCTTTCACGCGACTCCCACCCCACTCTTTGGGCACAGCCCCAAGGAGTGTGGCCGCATTGCACCATGACCTCCATCCCCCCCAGCAGCAAGCTCTGCAGAGGGACCACCGAGGGCTGGATCTGCTGAATGGATGTGTCTGGTCCCTGGGAAGCCGCAAAGCCCCAGGCTGAGCCCGCGGCTCCACAGGAGACCAGCAGCTCCCCAACAGGCGCGTGCACCCCAGGCTCCCCAAAAGCACCGGCCAGAGCAGTACCCCCCACCACGGAGAGACGAGCACCTCCGGGTGCTGGCAGCAGCCCTCAACAGCTCGGGGTGCAAAGCAAAGCCCCGCCAAGGGCAGCGCTACCGGCGCTAGGGAAGGCTTTGCACCAGGGTTTCCCATAGGATGCACTGGACCAGGGGCCGCTGCCCGGCGCCCCCCAGCTCCGGCTCCACAGCATCATCCTCTCTCTGACCCCACGCGAAACAAACATTTCACCGGGTGGTCTTCCACCCCAGTGTGGCTGGAAAGTGGGTCGCCCCGTTCAGGCAATAAAGATGCCAATCGAAACGGTTTTCTTCAGTATCAGCACTCAGAGCTTTCAAGGTTTCCAATGCTGACATCTCTGCGCATAGAGTGGGTGCCGTTTTCTAAGCGACTTTAATAAGACAGTCGTCCTTTGAGGTTTGTGTCAAAGAGGTCTCTGCCGCAGCGTTGCCAAAACCTGCTTTCAATTAGTCCCAAATGAATTGCGTTGGGAGCAAAAGGCTGGAAGGTTTTGAGCACAAGTATTTAAGGTTCCTCCCCGTACCCACGATGAGGATGGGATGATGCCCAGCTTTCCGTGCCTGGGTTGGGTACAGGGACATTGTGGCCAAGGGCTACCGAGGGCAGGGGGAGCTGAGCCAGCCCCAGCCCTCCTCGGCTCTGCCACTGAGCCTAGAAAGCAAATCTCTGACCCTCTCTGGGACTCTGGGAAAATGCCCCCGGCAACCCTCGATAATTCAAAGGTGCATCTGATGGGAAAGGGAGCTGTTAAGAAACAGCTCTTTTCACTCTTTTGCTGCTTGTTTGGTTTGGGTTTTTTTTTTAAGGAAGAACAATTTATTATTCCTAAAGGGGGAAAGGGTGTGGATGGCATAATTTTTTTATTCCCAGACCCCAACCTCTTTGCAGAGGGGAGATTAGCACTGACCCTGCTGCACACATTAGGAAATGGTTAAAGGTGATCTTCTCAGGTCACTGCAGAACCAACACTGTCATCCGGGACTCGGGTTTGTCCCCCTCCAGATGCAGTGTGCAGGGCTCCGCCGGAGAAGTGGATTCCAGCTCCCGCGGCCAGGGAAGGGGAGAGTGGGGGTGCTGTGACCCCGCTCCCGAACAGGTCTCCCCGCCGCGGAGGGCAGACGGCCACGGCCCGGTGCGGTGATGCCCAGAGCCAGCCCTGCCAGGGAAAGGCAGGCGGGAGCAGGAGGCTGGATCTGAGCTGGATCCAAGCCCTCTGGAGGCAGCCTTGGCACCACCCGCGTCCCCGTGCGCTGCCCCAGCCTTCGCCCAGCCCGGCCTCGCCAGGCGCAGGGTGGGAAACGCGGACCCCAACTCACTTGGCTCGCGATCCCCAGCGAAGGTCAGAAAATCACAGCAAGTTCCTTTTCCTCCTGTGACTGTGGCTGCGGGGCTGAAAATTGGGGTGCTTTCGTGTTTTCCCGCATGCTGTCCACCCAGGAACGTTACGAGGTACGTTCGCGTTAGCCGCTTGATTTCTGCTTCCACATCCCGTAATGCCTACGAGTTTGCCTGGGGCCAAAGACGCCTCTTCATCAACCAGACAACAAATTGCGGCACGAAAGCATTTTGTTCATAACCCAGCGCGGAACAAGTGATGACAAAGCCAGCGACGCAGGAGCCCAAAGAAAACCGAAGCGGGAGATTAAATGCTTATCACCTGATTCCCGATGGAAAGAGATCGCTCTCATCAGATAAAGATCAAGAGAAGATGCTGTAGTTAAAAGTAGGTAAATAGGGAATTACACGGTAAAAATGCTGGTTCATCACTTGGGATGTGCGGCTCCTGTCGTACTGCGCTATTTAAAACCAGAAGCGGAGCGGTGGAGACTTGGGCGATGCTGACAGATGGAGCGGGGCCCTGGGCGAGCGTGGGGGGTCACAGCCCTCTCCGCTGGCTGAAGGCATTTGTCTGTCCCTGTCACCGCAGCCTGCAATGCGGGGCTCCTGCCCGGCTGCTGCGGCGCAGCGCCCGCGACCGCGACCGCCTGCTGGCTTGTCCGCGGCACCTCACCGCGCAAATGCCGGGTATCCGGATCGGGGTGGGGAGTTGTTTAGGATTTGGGCTCTGCTGCTCGCTGGCTGCCCCCTCCGGGCGTCAGGCGTGCTGGGGTGCGCAGGGCTGGCCCGGCCCCGCTCCCGCGCCCCCATGCTTTGGGTGAGGTGGCTCCGCTGCTCCCCGGAGCATCGCCGACCCGGGCGCTGCTGCCGAGGGACCGCTGTCCCACCGTGGGAAGGGGCTTCCAGCACGGAGAGACAACAGGGTGGGGGGGGGGCCGCACCCCTCCCACGGGGGAAGCGGGAGCAGAGATCTGCTGGAGGTAATTTTGAGCAGGTGGTGCAGGAACTGGTGGTGATTTTTAAGCATGGCCAGCTGGGTCAGGCCATCCCCGGCCAGCCCGGCGGCTCTGAGACCAACCCCTCTCGGGCCAGCGGGGAGCTGCCGGTGGAGCCTGCAGTGGGAAGCTGTGCCGCATCCTTCGTCCCTTTTGCACCGGCTCATTTTCACTAAGGTGGGTTTGGCTCTTTGCTTTCACAGAGGAGTTGGGAGGAGTCCCTGGGAAGCAGAGTTTGGGGTGTGCATGCAGCCTCTGCTGCGCCCCGCGCCCAGCATGGGCTGTGTCTGCTACTGGGGAGGTAGAGCCCGCTTCACCCTGAGCCTGCCGCGTCCCCATCGCCTCCCAAATGCGCTACTGGGAGGCAAAAGCAAAGTCCTCTGTTACGCAGGTTGGAAAGATCTCTTGAAATACTTCTGCCAGGGCAAAAAAGTGTTTCTGTTAAGTCAATGACAACTTATTAGGACAAATTCTGAAAGTTTTTGTTACAGAATTTCATAGATTTTTTAAAAAAAAATATTTAATGGCTATTATATTAAATGTCATTTTTTAAGTCATGAAAGATAGCTGTTTAATCCTGAGATAAAACACTTTTCTAGATGGAGGTGCATAGCCACCTGCTTTTGCCACCCATCACCAGGGGAACAGTTGCCTTATATCCAGAGCACCATTTGCTGTTGATGTGGCATGGAATAACTTAAACATAAAAACAGGAGCTCACTGAGCTCAAAGAGAAATCCACCAACAGGTCTCTCGCTCCCTCTGGCCCTACTTATGGAGGAAACAGCACCAACGTTTACAAAACCAACTGTTGGTAAACTGTTACTTTAATTCAAGTGTTACGGCTCTGAGATTTCCTCTGCAAAAGTATCTAAACCATTCACTCGGTTAAGACCATCATTACAAACGAGAACGAAGAAATATACCTTTTTTTCAAATGTGTTTAACCTGACTTTAAAATGAAATGCCCTATTTTCTGCATGAGGCCAAAGACATGGATTGGGATCCGTGTGCCTTTTTTTTTTTTTTTTTAAACACACACACCGCCTCAAAGCTTAGTGCCGTCCTGTGGATTTTTGGAAACAACAAATTCCGTTTTCCTGGCAAATAGTTTTACAACGCAAACTGCATGGCACCCGCTCAGTGGCTCTTGACAGTGCGTGAGACAGTCTGTCACCAGCAGCGGTGGCTGACGCCCGGCGAGCGGGGCCGGGCTGAACGCCCACCCCAGCCGAAGCACCCGGGCGAGAAACCAGCCTGTTTCTGGCTCAGAAAGCGGGAGTTTGGCTGGGGGTGAGGCAGATGCTCAGGGCAGGCTTGCACCAGCTGGAAGCATCGCCCCGGATGCTTCAGCTTTTGGGGGCTGCTGCCCCCTCACTCAGCCCAGCTCTGTGCTGGGGCCAGGTCGAGTTGCATGGGGGTTTCTCTGGCCAGAAGAACTTCCAGGGTGGGAAAGGGTGCTGGGCGTGGGGCAAGTTTCGCCAATTCTTGGTCTTTCTACCTCTTCACCGCATGAGAGTGTACCCTGGGGTACGCTCAGGCTCTGTAGTGGAAATTGTGCAAATTTCCAAGAGGAACGCTACATACCGGATGGCAGGAGGGGATCCAGGGAGGTTTTAACCCCAACGAGGTAGAGGGGGTCTGGCATTAGCTTCGCTCAGATACTGTTGTCTGGAAGGATGACCCGAGTCCTGCAGTAGGCGGGACGCCTGAATGGAGGTGGCCGCTCATCATGAAGACGCATGCTCCACCAAGCTGCTTGCTTTCATCTCGTATAGGTCATCCAGAGATCTGATATAGAGACTTCTTCCTACGCTCCTACCCCTAAAAGCACACATTTGTCAGCAGACAACGCTTCATGGTCACAGATCCATGTCCTGTTCACAATCTTATCGCATCTCTGATGTCCCTCTGCAGCATAAGCACCTCCTTTGTCCCCCCCAGCTGGGGCTGGAAACCTCTTCTGCTTATTCAGCTTTCGCCTCCTGCCCTCCCGGAGCCCGCACTGCAGTTACCCCTAAACACCCCACCAGGAGCTCGTCCTTCTGCAGCGCGATTTCAGTAAGAGTCTTCCAACTTTCACAAGTTCTTTCTACCCAGATGTCTTTGTGCACGGGCAAAGGGCGCGTTTCAAGGGGCAACAAAACGCTGAGCGATTCCCTTTCCCCAGCACCTTGTTTGCCGGAGACGGCCCCGTGGCAGCCGCACCGCCCCTCGCCTGCGGAGCCTGCCCACAGCACAACCAAGCTGTTCAGAGCATCCCTCCTCCCTCTCTGAGCCGCCACCTCCGAAATCTTGCCAATGCCTCTGGTTTGGTTTTCTTTGGCTTTTCTGCACATCCATGCCATGCCAGCACCGAATCCCTA
The DNA here is from genome assembly GCF_965231255.1 of Vanellus vanellus. Taxonomy (NCBI): domain Eukaryota; kingdom Metazoa; phylum Chordata; class Aves; order Charadriiformes; family Charadriidae; genus Vanellus; species Vanellus vanellus. The sequence goes on along the minus strand of NC_138915.1, from coordinate 9,149,788 downwards.
CAGCAGATCTGCCCTGCTCCTTCCCTGAAGACACTGCTCACGTGGTTGGGTATCTCGGGGATGAGGAGCTTCCACTCAGCATCAGCTTTCCGCCTGCGGCCTCGGTACTCCTACCGCAATAATTTTCTGTGCTTCCCCCAGACAAGGTTGGAAAGCAATGGAAAAGGCTTTTGGAGTGACTACAAGAGAGTTTCATAAATATGTAGTAGCATTAACTTTATCCACATCGCACCGGTAGGCTGAGCTTTCAGAAGATCAAAACCCAACCTGACTCTGCAGCTCCACTGGAATCCCCGCAAGTGTAGAGAAAGCAGTCGCCTCTCGCTCGGCGGCGCCTAATGGGTTGGTATTGGGGCTCTCTGTTTTCTTCTCAAAAGCGTCGTTCACTCGGCAAACGCGTTCTTGTGCTCGCATCCCAAATCACAGCTCGCGACTCCAGCATCTGCGTCCCCAACTTTGAAGTTTCCTTTTCAAAAAAAAAAAAGTCCTTTCATGTGCTGCGTTTTGATGTGCCACGCTCATCTTCTCCCATTTCCCTCTGTTCAAGTTCTTCCAGCAGTCATGAATTGTATCAGTCAATCAGATTACAAAGGAATTATTGCAAAGGTTTTCTCTTCGCCATCAGTGCTATGTAGTTTATTAAACATATGTTTTGTTATCAGAGTGGCTTCAGAAGCACTGTCTAATAAAACCCTGTTTTTTCCTTTAGTTAATTGTAAAGTCAATGCCTTAAACCTCCAGGAGATATTTTTTCCAGGGAGAAACAAATTTGTTTTTAAACTGAGCAGTCCTAAAAGTTTATTCTAGTCAACACTGGAGATCAATAAACTCTTCTGGTTTATGTGCTTTAAGGGCTGAAACGGTTGCAACAGATGTAAGGAAAAAAATTACATTTTTGTAGAGAGGAAAAAAAGCCCGAGAGTCAAATGGCCGTTTCCAAGCATAAATATCAGTGAGCTGGTAGAAGAAAAAGTTCCGAAATACAAGCAGAAGTATGGAAATTAATTATTTCCAAAGCTCTGTACATAAATATCTGGGCATGGCACATTTAATTAATGCATATTTGTTCAAAGATCAGAGATAATTTGTAAGAAAACCAATTTAGCTTCTCCCACTTTGTCATAGGCGCTAAAGACACTATCAAAGTAAAAATTATTCTTTAAATGTATTACTTTGACTCGCTGCTGATACCTAGTAATTATAAATATAATAACATAATAATGTATTATAACAAAGATTTTTAGCGCTTTACGCAACGCCGCTGCCTCCTTCAGCTTCGACAGCAATGCCAAACCAAGGCGTTCGCTTCTACTCCAAATAATTCCTCCCTGCGACTCTCCCGCCACAACCGCGGCGAGCGGACCCCGGCAAGCCGCGGGCGCCGAGCCGGTGGGTCACCCGGCACCGGCATCCCCCTTTTCTGCCAGCTGCGTCCAGCGCTGCCCGTGGCAAAGCGGGGCCCGGACACCTGGAAAAACATCTGGAAAAGAGCCGTCTCCTTTCTGCTTTCTCTGCGCTCTCGGTCGGGCACCGTTGTGCAGAGACTGTGCAGAGGGGCCGCCTGCAGTGACTGCAGCCATCTGTGCAACAGTTATAAATAGCTAATTATACTGTCTAATATTACTTTCACATTTAAGTAATTATTGTAATTGCTGGTGGGATATTGTAGTCACACTTGAGAGGAGAGGTGATCTGTGAGACGCTGTCTGTTAAGACACGGGACGACAGCACGAAGAGTCGCCCGTCGCTGCTGATACCGCGGCTCCTGAGGACGTGCCCAACTCGTCTCATTGACGGTTTGTCGTCGCAAAGTTTTTCTTCAAGCTTTTCTTACACGATGTAAAGCATAAAGTCTGGACATGCCCCTTCTGCCTGGCCTGCAAGAGGTAACCTTCCCTCCCGGCGAGAACAGTGGCCTCAGCGTCAAATTTGCCATCTTTCCATGAAAACACATCAGTGCGTTGCTGTGCTGGCTTACCACGGGAGCGGGGACAGAAGAGGGGGGAAAAAAAAAAAACCAGCTGTGGAAAGCTCCTTGTTTGACTCTTTCACTTATCGTTTTGCACAAACGTGTGCCTAACCCTGAATGACTCCGGCATAACTACTTTCTGGAAAAGCCACGGATCCGCGCATTTAAAACCTCATGCGACGCGCAAGCACAGGGAACGCTTGCCCCTGGCCGCTGCTCGGGCGGCAGCGGGAAGGCTTTCCAGGGCATTTGGTATCTTCCACCGCCTCAAAATACCATAATGCTTCTGCCCCCCCCACTGCACTGTGGGAACATGCCGGAGTTTAGGAGCGCTGGAAAACGGCGTGCTGCCCTGCGAGGAATTCCTGTTTCCAGCACTGCACCCGCAGCCGGATGGGTGGTGGGGGCGGAGGGAGCGCGGCAGCTCCGGATGCCTGGATGGCCGCGGCACGGCTGTGTCCGACAGCCCGCCAGGCGCTGAAGCGCACAGTCACATACGAAGGGAAACGCAGTGGAATTTGACCAAGGAGAAACCCAAAACCCACCATATTTTTTCAATTAAAAAGTGGGGGTTTGTTCCTACTTTCCCGGACAGCCTCAGCCAAGACACACATCGCTCTTGTGTCAGCGGTGGAGCCGGAGCTCAGCTGCAGGAATCACGCTAAGGACCGATTTTGTTGTCTAGTTCACTTTCCTTGGTTCTTGGTGATTTGTAAACATCTGAGCTTGCAAGAGACCGGGCTGTCTGCCCCCACCGTCCGCAGCGCTGGAAAGACTCTTTCAGAAGAAGGAGCCAAAAGAAAAAAAAAAAAAAAAAAAGCGAATAGAGGCAATGAAGAAATTTGATTTCTGTTGCTGCTGTATTGAGGAGCCGGGGCAGAAAGCCCTGCCTGGGAAACCCACGTCCTTACCACCACCTGGTATTTCCCTGTGGGCACGGGATGATGGCGGGGAGGCCGCCAGGGTACCCGAAAAGCCAGTTTGGTGCTCAGGTGGGGAAGGGCTCTCAGAGCCTCCGTCAGGGCGCTGCAAAGCCCCTCCGAAACGTTTGGGAGGGAGACAGAGGGAGGAGCAGGCACCCCCCCCCCGGGTCGGGAGAGCCACTACCGAAACAAACGCCGGGTGAGGAACCAGAGGGCACGTGGAAAGGCTGAAGCCGCACACCAGTCCCTCGTCCGTACGCGTCCGCTGCGGGCAGGGCTCTGCCCAGGAGACGTTGCCAGTGCAGAGCCCGCTTACCTTTATAACAGTTATTTCCACGGAGAGGCAATTTAGAGCAGTTCAGACAGGAGCTGAACTTAATGTTGTTCAATTACCTGTGAAGCCCGGGCACTGGCAGGAATGATTTATGAAGGTTTCAGCGAAATTCATTTTGATACAAACACAGCCAAGGATATTTAAGAGCTGGACCCCGCAGCCCAGCGCTCCAAAAAGAAACAACAGAACAGCATTTTTCTCTGCCCACGTTGCAAACAAGACAGAATGCAAATAGCTTTACTGCTGAGTAATCAGTTTTTTTTTATAATTATTATTTTAATCTAAAATCAGGACTTTATGCACAGTCTCTTAACTCAGCCTGTCAAACTGATGCCCACCAATTAAAAATGCGGTCGCTAAACTGGTGAGCATAAGCAACTCTGCAGCGTGCTGTTACCCTCCCACCTGCACGAGCGCGTAAGGACCTAACGCAAACGGGACTCATTCCAGGCTGACTCACGGCAAACCTAATCTCTTCCAACAGCAAAAGCTGCCGGCAGCCCAGTTCAGTCTTCGTTTTGCTGCGAATATCCCCTACCCAACCTGCGCTTGCCCGGTGCCTCCTAGCTAACAGCAGATTTTTTTTAGGAAAACTTTCCCAAGGCCTTTTACATAATTGCTGTCTATTCCCTCTGTGCAACCTTTAAGAGGACGTTTTTTTTCCTATTCAAACAAACAAACAGCTTTGTAAGAGTTGCTTTTTTTTCTTCTTTTAAAAGAAACAAACAGAGTTGTGGTAGGGTTTGCATTGATTTTAATCCCCTCCCCGCCCCCCTGCCCCCCCCCCCCCCCCCGAAAAAAAAAAAAGAAAATGAAAAAGAAAAAGCATGGGTTTTTTTCCCTATCTTCCCTGCTACGGTCCAGCTGGGACTGATTTCTGGGTCAGACCATTCTGATCTGCAGAAATAGCAGCGGGACTCCAAAAGAGTGAGAATACAACCAGCAGCCTGAGAAATTTGGGTCACCCAGAGAATCTGCTAATCCAACAGCTCAGTAAGCGGAGAGACAAAACCAAACTCCTCTCACGACGACTCCATGAGCCCCTCTGTTCGGGATTATCCCTCCCCCCTCCCCCCCCCCCAGGGCTCCCACCGCGCCCCGTACCCGCAGCCCCCCGCATTTTGTTTAAACATCGCTGTGACACTTTCTCCCCAGCGAGGCACGCGCTGCGCTCCGAGATGCTCTAATCACCACTATTGTCATCTAATGACGGGTTCGGAGCCGTCATATCTGTCAGGTACCTGCGCGGGAGCATCCCCCGCCGCCGAGCGGGGGGAGAAGGGACAGGCGCCGTCGGGGGGTCGGTGAGAGCCCGGGGGGGGTGGGGGTGTCGGGGGGTGACAAGGGGATGGCTTTGGCCGGGGCTGGCCCTGGCGCACAGGCTGGCGCCCCGCCATCTGCTGCGGTGTCGGGGTGCTCTGCGCAGGGTGGGGCCCCGGGGGGGGGTGCAGCCCCCACCCCCCTCCGTCACCCCCCTCCAAGGGCGATCCCCCGGGCGGTGCATCCTCCTGGGAGCCCCTGCGAGGGACCCTCTCGGGGATGCATCTCACCGTGAGACCCCCCCGGGGAAGGCTGCATGCTACCGGCGGGGCGGGGGGGATGCATCCAACCCGGGGAGCCCCCACGGCGGATGGAGATGGGGGGGACTGCAACCCGGAGCTTCCCCTCGGGGGTGCACGCTGCGAGGTGACCCCCAGGGAAGGGAGGGAAAGGGGGGGCGGGGGGGTTCCGCCGTGCCTGGGCCGGGCCCGGCGCCGCGATCATGCGCAAACCGCGCCGCGCCCCCCCGCCGCGCCCCGCGGGGACCGACACCCCCCACCCACCCACCCCCCTTCCCCGGGCCGCCCCCTCCCGCGGTGCCGGCGGCCGGGCCGCCCTACCTGCGCCCAGCAGCGCGGCCACGGCGAGGAGGAGCCCCAGGAGGCGGCGGCCGGCCATGTCGCGGCGGGGCTGCGCGTCTGCCGTGGGCACGGCCGCCTGCCTCCGACGGGGCGGGACGGGGCGGGACGGGGCGGGCGCACGGTGCCGCCGCCGCCGCCCCCCGCTCCCGCACCTCCGGGCTGCGCTCCCCGCCCCGTCCACCCCCTCCCCGGCGGGGTGGGGACGAGCCCGGCAAGCGGCGGAGCCCCCGCCCGGCGGGAGCTGCGGTCCCCGGGGGATCGGCGAGCCCCCGCCCGGCCCCGGCGCTCATCCTCCCGCCGGGCGTGTGCGCTGGGCTCGGCCAGCCCCGTATTTCCTCGCCGAATTGGGGATGATCTGCGCTGCAAATGCGGGGATTGCCGCTGCCTGGATGCGATGCTGCTGTAGCCGCGGGGGGAGGGGGGGTGAGGTGGGGAGGGACCGGCGGGCAGCACCCCCGGGGGCTGTGGGAGCCTTGTGGGGCGGCGGGCAGGACGCCCGGGGGCTGTGGGAGCCTTGTGGGGAGGTGGGCAGGACCCCCGGGGGCTGTGGGAGCCGGCTGTGGCGGCGGGGGGGCAGCAGGGGTGCCGGGATGGGGCGATGGAGGCGGGCGCGGGTGTTGTGCCCCACTCGTGGGCAGGGGCTCCGCAGAAGTGCAGGGGCGGGAGCTGCTGCAATTTCACCCTTTCACGCCAAGTTTTTAATGGGGAGGTTACGGAGCCATGGAAATGTTGGCTGGAAGCGACCTCTGGAGGTCTCTAGCCCAAACGCCCCCTCGGAGTGGGACCCACGGGCAGCAGGTCCCATCAGCCGTGGCTTTGACTGGTGGGGAGTTGAAAACTTCCAGGGCTGGATGCTCCCCGCTGGGTGACCCGGGGCAGTGCTGCCCTACTGTCCATTGAAGGAGATTCTCCTGAGTCCAGTCTGACCCTCTCACTGACCCCGACTGCTTCTTTGGCCACCACCCCCTGTTGTGTTGCCTGCCACTGCCAAGAGGAGTTTGGCTCCATCATCTTAATAACTGCTCTTAAGTACCTGTAAGCTGCGATTAGCTCTGCCGTCAGCCACCTCCTTGCCAAAGCGAACAAGTTGCCCCTTGTCGTTCGTCTGCACCTGGTGCTGGACCCTCTTCTCTACATCTCTTTTAAATGGGGGGAGAGAATTGTTAGTAATACAGTCATCTTTGTTGATATTTATAGGTTCTTTCGCTACAGAAAAAGGGGTGAGGAAGCAGCCTACATTTAGGAAGAATTCCTAAAGCCTTTGTGGGGACTGAAAGCCTGAAGAAGTGTCTGGGTAGTCCTAGTTGCACCCCACCTTACAGCAGTTGGGGGATACTGCTGCTCCAGCAGAGTGTCAGGACAGCCTCGGGTCCAGATGGTGCGTTTTGTACTTGGTGAGAACATCACTTGAAAAGATACTGAGCAAACAGACCGTGGAGGAGTTACAGTCCTCTTTAGAAGTGCCCGGGTTGAAGGATGCCGTGGGATAGCAGGGATGCTCCATTGCTGAATTTCACCTATGGCCACGCAGAAGATTGCAGGCTCTGCGGGTCCCAGTGCCTTGCCTTCCACAAACCTGCTGGGGGGAAGGTCTCCAAAAGGCGCACCAGAGCGGGTTTCAGTAAGTTAGCGTAGTTCAGCGCGCTTGTGTCACGCCATCGGAGCTGCAGATGCTTCTGTACTGTGCAATTCTCTCTGCTGCTGCAGCAACTAACGGGAGTGACAGGGGGCCCAGGTTCTGGAGAAGCGAAGCTGGAGAAGATGCGGTTCAGCTGCTGTGCAATGTGCATTCACAATATTGCCCCTCGTCCTATTTATACAAAGAGAAAATCAGGATTACGGTCCCGTTCGAGTCAAACTAAAGGAAACTAGCAGGACAACATTTGTACCTTCCCGGCCTGGTTCCCCAATAACCTCTCCATCAGCTATTTGCATTTCAATGGCTTTCCAAGCCTCTGGTAATTGCTGGGGGAGGAGGCGGGCGGAAAGGCTATTATATCAGAGTTAGATCAGCTTTAGCGAGCCTGAAGGCATGAGAGAGCATCGCAGCAGCTGATGCAACCCGTGACAGTATATTGTTTGCCGTTGTGTGTGAGCCTGGGGTGCGCACCAATGCTTGTGAGTTGATTCATAATTACAAAGAAATGTATGAATGTAGCATTTAATTGGCAGGAAGGCAGCAGCGGTGCTGCGCTCCGAAGCTGGAGGCAAGCGGGGCGGTACGAAGCGAGAATGGGGACCACGCATCCGGCGAAACCCGCCGACAGGCGAGGGAGCCGTGCCAGGGCCGCGGTGCCCAGCCAGCGCCGGGGCCGTGCGACGCGGGCACAAGTCGTGTCTTTAAGGGAGGCCGAGCCCGAGGCAGCTGGAGAGCCTGGGGACCGGCCAGCGAGTGACTCAGCGCCGCCTGACCCGTGCCCAGGCTATTCTTGGTTCGGGGTGTGTTTAAGGCAGGCAGCCCAGGCTCGGATGCTATTCCAGTTGCTCGGCAGAGGATGTGCCAGTGCCGAGACTGGAGCCTCACACGCGTTGTGTCGTGCAGGAGCGCAGCGCCGTCTTCCCGGCGGACCGCTTTCCTCCAAGCTTGAAGGGGCTACGACCTTTTCATTTTCTTCTCTGGAGCTAGATTAAAGGTGTAATCTTTAAATAGCGGACTGAACAGCCATCGGAGGAACTTTCAGTGGGAAAATATACTTGCTTCCCATTATGTTTTGGCAGGTATCACGCTGAACTCTTCTTGCTGCCTTGGAAAATCCGCTCGCTGGGCTTAGCGTGCTCTTGTCTCTCGGAGCAGTAAGATGTTTCAAGGGAAGGGGAGACGCTGGTCAGGAAAGGTAATGCTGGGTCAGACAAAAATCTGATTTAGAATCTTTTTCTTCCTAAATCTATTCAAATAATTTAGCAGGCTCAGAACACGTAATCTGTTAGATCTCAGAGCCCCTCGCAGGCACTAATCAATTACCCTTGATACGTGATGGACACATAAAAAGCATCAATTTAGCTGCTGCTGAAGTGCTGCTGTTTTAAAAGCAGAATGAGCTGTCATGTAGCAATGCATAGCCTTGCCACACAGTTATCTGTGATGGAAAATGAAAATACTATACACAATTTAAAATGAGCAATTTCAGAGGCTGAATTACATTTCCACCTGTGCCCGTCTCCTGCCTGAGGTATTGTTGTTTTATGGCCCTGTTTCCAAATACAACAATTCTTTTTTAAGTAAAAAATTTGCTAATTTGGGGGTCTTTTAAATTCCCTTATGAAGCTGGAACGCATCTGGTCAAATTTTCTAAATGCCTCGTTTTCTAAAGTTTTGATTAAAATTATGATCCAAGTGGTTCCTTTAAAAAAAAAAAAAAAAAGAGGAAAAAAAAAGCAAAGCAAGCAGTAGTATGAGATGGCAAGGCTACAAAGAGCCCTTAGCCCGCACCGCCCCAGCAGCCCTGAGGTTAAAGGACTCGGGGATATTCCCGGTCTCTTCCGCCACAGCTGCATCACCGTGGAGGAGGACGGCGTAGGTTTCCCTGGGCAATGGGCTGGCGGGTCGCCGTGCTGTCGGCTCTGGTCCTGCGCCAGAGCTGAGATCCAAAAGACTTTCTCCTCCTTCAACGCCAGCAGCTGAGCTGAGGGATGCGGCTGGGGGTCTCCAGGGCTCGGTTCCCCCCCGGCCTGCGGTGTGCTGTGGCTGGCTGCGGTGGCTCGCCTGGTGGGAGTCACGGCTGAGTAGAGCTCCCCATAAACACACTTACTCCGCTTCTCACCGCCTGCCAAGTGCCGAGTGCTGCACTCCGTAACCATCTTCCCAGAGAGCCTCCAGTCTGGTCCCTTGCAGAACTGATGCATCGGGGGGTATTTGTACAAGCTAATTTTAAATATGTCATTTCTCTGCCTAAATTAGATGTCTAGACTCCAGCTATAATCAAAGGTGAGAGGCAGGTTCCTAATTACAGTGCTCGGAATCACACCCAGAAGATCCCTCGTCTGTATGGGGAGCACGGGCGCCTTACGTCGGTGCTTGGAATGGGTCTCAATATTCCCAGTTGTGTGCTGGGTCCGCCACTGCTACTGCAGACAAACACAGGACCTCCTCGCCTTGCGTAAATCAAAAGCTTTAGCTGTGCTCTTAAAGGAGAAATGTTAGTAGCACTCGGATGGAAATTAACAGGAGAGTGCATTTATTTTTGGCCAGCCCCCCGGGAGCGCCTGCCAAGCATCACCTCTCATTTCAAGGCTGGCTGTTCCTGCTGAGAAAGTCTGATGGAGCTTCGAGTCTGGGTCAAGGTGAGTGCCTGGCTCTTCATCAGCTCTCTGTGCCGTTTAAAAGGGAAAGGGGACAGAACGCCAAGCGGCAGATTGGGTGTGAGGAATGGTGTGCTCGTGCGAGAGCGCGCAGGAATGAGAAGAAACGGGACCGCTTGGGTATGGTTTATGTACTGATTAAATGCACCTGCCAGTCCCCGAGCATCAGTGTGCAGTTTTAGAATAAAATTGTTGAATCGTAAATTAAATAGAGAAAATTAATTCTGGCCTCGTCTACTCCGGGACGATAGCCAATTGCTTAAAACAAGGCTTACATGCACCTGTTTGAAACCGGAGTAACCGACACAAGCCACAGTGCCTACGAAAAGGTTTCTGAGAGTCGTTAAAGCCGTCGTGTGGACATGGTCAAGTGTCGGCGATGGGGACTTCGGGATTGGGTGGGCCAGGTTCTCCCCTTCCGTGGGAGCACGACCCGAGCGTGCACGGGGATGTCCCTTGCAGGGTGTCGGGATGTCCCCAGTGCTGAATGGGAGCTGGCGCCGCAGGGCTGCCTCCTATCCCTCTTCCCAGCATCGTGTCGCCGGGCGTGCTGGTGCAGCACTGGCCACACTGGAGTGAGAGCTCTTCTGAGGGCAGTACTTGTGGGCAGAGACATTTGGGACTTTATTTTCTCAGAGTAGCTGTGACCTCAAATGGAAGGACACTGAGCCATAGGGGTCACTTCACATCTTTTGCAAATGCATTAGAAACTCATGTTTGTTCTCTAGATTCCTGAAAAGCAGGAAAACTTGGTGTTTTCTTTTTTTTTTTTTTTTTTTTCTTTTTTTTTCCATTTTTTCCACTAGGGACAGAAATCGCTGGCTGAGAATCTGAGGCCTGAACCCAAAGAAAACATGTCTCAAGAAGCAGCATAACTGTTCTGGCCAAGTATTTTTTTTTTTTTTTTCTCTGCCTGCTCCAGAAGTCTGCAGAATCCAAAAGGGGCTACAGAGTGTAAGGTGACGTTCAGTGGATCAATGAACAGCTGTAAAAGAGCTTTCCTGCCTTTCCCAGCAGTTAATAACTTTGTTGCGCAGAACTTAGTTTTTCAGAAAGACCTCATGTGTTTTTTGGCTGAGTGACGACTGGCGAGGAATGTTCATCGTTACGAACGGAGATATTTTTTTTCTTTTTTTTTTTTTTTAAGAGGAAAAATACCCCAAACCCTCAAACAAACAAACTTGCTTTCACCAAAATCTTTATTCCCGTTGCTGAGAGCGTGCAGTGTTACCTGCAGTAATAACACGGTGCATAAAGCAACCTTATTCAGACTGAGAAGTGTGGAAATTTGAGTGCAGAACGGGTAGTGTCAGGCAATGAAGATTTGGGTTTTTTTCCCTTGCACTGGCCAGGCGTGATCTACGTGGCCGGGTTAGTATAGCGGTGGGGTGGGCACGGGCAAAGAGCAGGTGTGGCTCAGGGCTGATACTGGTTTTGTTGAAAAGTGGTTTTGTTGCCAAATCCTGGATGCTGACCCTTGGAGAAGAGAGAAGACTCTATCTTCTTGGCTCCTGAACCTAAAGGAGACTTTTAGCACAGCTAAATTGTACGTGTCCCTTGGGAAGGGTTTTGAGGCCAAAACCACTAAAAAACCCAGACCCTTTCATCTAGATACACTCCTAGGAAATTACCGTGGTCTCAATCTAATATGCACTCTGTCTTGTATGATGTTATCCCTCTTTTGTAAGTAAGGGTTTGCTTGTTAACTCCTCATTCTACCTGTAACGATGAGTTGAGTTTCCTCAAGTGTAACAGAAGTTACGTCCAAACAGGACATTTTTTTTTTTATAGGAACCACTTGGATCATATATACATAATAGATGTACGAAAAAGGAAACTAAAGCTTATAAAATCCAAAAAGTTTGGGGTTGTTCTCAAGTTATTGTGAGTTAGGCTTTTTTTAACCCTACTGTAAAATTTTGTAATTGGGCAGCGATTTTATATTAAATTTTGTTACAGGTTCAAAGCCCTGTCGAAAAGTGCTCACGCGTCTGGTACTTTCTGTGTGACTTCCGTCAGTGTGAGAGAGAGTGAAAAAGCCCAAGTGTTGGAGATGGACAGGTTCTTCTCGGACCAGCACATAGTTTTTCCCTCGTTGGGACTGTTCAGGCGTGCTACAGGCTGGTAGTCTCTGCCGCGTTAACTGGATAGGTATGAATTTGATGTTTTTAACTTAGTATTACGGGGTAATTTTCCTTTTATCAAGCCCTGGGGACACGTATTAAGTGCTATTATGTGTGACTTAAAAATAGGAAAAAAAAATCTATAAAATTCAGGGCGTTTTTCCATTGTTTCTGTTGTGCTCTGATCCCAGCTCTTGGCCCGGGCTCCGCCGTGCGGAGTATGGGACCTGACCCCTACTGGTAACACGAGTCAGTGTGGACGGGTTCACTCCACGTGCTCTTATTTGCCTGCAAACCCAATTGTTTCTACCGCTGATGCCATACAGTGGATCTCCAGGTACAGTAAAACCCCAGGGCTAGCAAAAAGCGGAGCTGGTGGGTGTTTAACTGCTGAGCTAATTTACAGAAAAAGATCTGACACTATTTTGACATATGCCTGAAGTGATTCCGTTTTACGCTCGTACGGCTTTGAATTTTTTTTTCCCGTCTTAATTTTAACTCTCTTCCTTTCCCTCTTCCTATCGCTGTGATCGTAACGCTTTCCTTCCCCTCTCCCCCCCCCCCCCCCCCCCGCCCCGCATTCTTTAACATCCTCTTGATTTGGGGGGAATTGAAGAGCCTCGTCCCGTCCCGTCCCGCTCTGCGTCCCAGCGGGATGCCTGCGGCAATAACAGACCCGCTGAGACGTAAAAGAGCGAACACTGTCCAGCGGAGCGGGCAGACCTCCGGCTGCCGGCGGGCGATGGCAAAGTATAAACCCTGCCCGTAGCGAGGAGCGGAAGAGACTCTCCGCCAGCACAGGCGTCGGCAGAAAGCGCGTGTGCGCGTGGATGTATTCAGGTCTAACGTGACTCGACGGAAGTTTTGTCCTCAGCTCGTCAGTCCAGGTGCTCTGGGCAGGCGGAGCGAGGAACTGTCTCTGCGCTCAAGATCTTACCGTCAAACTAGACTTCTTCTTGCTAGACCGTAATGTAACAACCAGCTTCCATGCCCAGACAGAATTCCCACTGATGTCAAAGGTTTTATTTCCACGGAGAAATTAGTAAGCGCTGCAGATTTTGGAATATTATCAACATTAAAACAACAGTCTGGACTGTGTTTTCCCTGCTGTTGTCATGTGAAACACTTAGGGGTGACTGTAAGTGTAAGTCTCTGTTACTCTTTCATTTTGTTCATTTGATGGCAGAATTGCTGTCTGCTCAGTTAATTAATTTCTCCTCCTGTGCTCTGGTTTTTCACACAACACAGTGGGGAAAAAAGTCTTTGAGAGTGAGACAACGTGGTGTGAGCCCACAAAAGTTGTTAGAGGGACCCGGGGGAGGCGAGAGGTTCTGAAAGTTGGTTTTATTGTTGAAAAGCGGTTTTCCTGTAGAACACAAGCGCGTGTGCCACTGCAGCGTCAGCGGTCAGAGCAGCTGAACGGGAGGGAGTTTGGTTGACCCGCTCGGAAACCCCTTATGAAATTCTGTGATAATTCACCGGAGCAAGATTTTAAGTGACAGTGAAGCTGTTTCTTGCCCATTCGCGGCTGTCGGAACTTTTTACCGCTGGGGTGAGGTTTGTGCTATCTCCTGCAGCTCTGCTCTGGGAGCTCAGCCTGCTTTTGGGACTCCGTTGCCGTTCCTGCCACGGTCAGGCCATGAGCTGTTCCTCGGCGAATAGAGCTGATTATAATTAAGTTTTCGTTCCCCCGTTTTGAGCCAACTGCAGAAGTGTAAGAATGTTGCTGCTGTTTCACAGGTGAGGGGAAGACGAGTGGGGAGAAATGTGATTTTTCCCAGAGAGCTCAGCCCCGTGGCCGCGCTGCGCACTGAGCAGCTTGCCCTGGTGGGGCGACCTGGAGAAAGAGACCCCATGTGTTATCGCTGCTCCGGGAGAGGCCGGGAGAGCCCAAAATACCACCTGCTTAGCTCCGTATGGAACACCACCGGCTTTGACTGGAGTGTCTTTAAGCCGTGGCGGCGGTGGTGGCACGGGCAGCTGTGGCGTGCCCCGAGCCGCGGCGCGCAGGCGGTGTGCATCTGGAGCCCAGGCTGGTGGGGCTCTCACCCTGCCGCTGCCGGGTGTCAGAGCCAACGCTCACCACCGTTCTTCCCTCCTTGGCGTCCCTCCGTGGCCTGGGACGGCACTTCCCCCCCCCCCCCGCTGCTGGTTGCATAAAGACTATAAAATGGTCCGTGTCATCTGGCGTGTTTCTGCGTGTTGTGCCTCCTTGGGAAGGCTCAGTGCTGGGAGCCTACTGTTTTCCAGATGCAACGTCTACCATCCCTACTCCTCCCGGCGGAGCCAGCGCTGTCCCTGGTGGGAGTGTTTGCTACATCAAAGCCCTGGTTTGCGCTGCGAGCGGATGATTTCTCTGGTATATTTACACTTGTAAGGGAAGATTATTTTTTTTTTTCCCCTTGTAAATATCACGGCACTTCTGTTGCTTCTGTGCTGGCCCATCTGTGCACCATTTTCACTTGTACTGACTCATGTTCGCAGAGTAGTAAGAACCGTCTCTAAGTGTTTTAATTTCTGCGTCAGAGTGGGCCCATTTTGCTTTGCCAGTTAGCTCCTAGGCAGCCGAGAGCCGGGTTTTCTTTTTTCTGAATGACATCTCCGAACTCTATCGGGTTGGTATAGATTGTAATGAAGTAGTTTGCATTTTTCCGTTCAGATTTTTCAAGACTTCCCTTCCCGTGTTTCTGGGGTTTGTTCTCTGTGGTGAGATGCGCTCTCTGCCTGTTTTCTGCATGACCAGAAGTCACTGGGTGTGTGCCCCCGCTGAAAGTGGGTACAACACCTTTCGTCTGTCGTCAGGTTTCACGTTCAGCTATTCTGGAAGAAGGAAACGTTAGGTTGAGGTTGTTCATGCAGATCGCGTTCAGGCCCGTTGAGTTGGGCTGTGCTCTTTTTAATGAGCGATCAAGTACTCATTTTTTCCACCCCCGTCTCTTTGGGTAACCAGAACAGAGAGCAGCTCGTTGCCAAACACCTCTTGAGCATTTTGCCTCGTCTTCCATGTGCACTCAGGTTCGTCTTCGTTGTCCGCAGGTCAGACCTTGCTCTGGAGGTAGGCTGATCACAGGCTCTTGCCAGTAGCTACTGGTGTTGACCGAGATGTAGTGTCCGTATCCTCGCTCAGCCTGAACTGGCTCCCAGCTCTCTTCTGGCCTGGGACCACAGAGGCCCCGCAACCAAAGGGCACATTTGCAATGAAAGCCCTACCGAACCCTGCAGCCGCAGAAGCATCCGTGCTCACGGTGGGATGCTGTGTGTGTCTGGCACAGCGGGGTGCTGAGCTTGCTCAGCGCTGAGGGTAGTCAAAGTGGCTGCTGGATCTCTGCTGCACATGTGTAAACAGTAAATATATATATATATATGAAGTCTGAGGCTGAAAACAGCCAAATAATGATCCTTCCCCCCCCCAAGTATATGAAAAGACATGTATTTCACAGCAGTCAAGTCGCCATTATTTCAAGGTACCGCTTTCAGAAGCATGGAGGTGTGAGAGCATTTCAGTAAATGACAAAAAGATCCTTTTAACAGGGGCGAAAGAGAATCTTTTTCCTTAAACATATTCTTGGAAAAGACTTGAGCTGTTTCAACTGAAATGAAAAAGTTTAGCCTGAGGCCAGACCCAGCTGGAGAAATTTTCAGCCCAAACAATTAATTATAGATGGAGTTATGAGCAACCCAAACTGGAGTTATACAATAGTCAACTGTAATTACCGTGGTGCTTTCAACTCTGCCTATAACATCGGCACATGTGTCAGTGTAAGTTCTTGGGTGGCTCTCGCGGGAAGAGCCTTTTTGCAGAGCTGTGTATAAACCCCGACTTGCTGATGTGAGGGGATGGGAGCAAACGTTTCACATCAGAAATGATCTGCTCCAGAAAGATGAATTAACTGGTGACTTTGAGAGCGGTGTCTTGCCTGTGTGCGGTGTTTACCCAGGGTGAGGTTTAGCTGGGCTATTACGTTTCCGTTGCACGTGGGAGGAAGGACGTAATGAAGAGGGAGCCTCCTGTGACGGAGAAGAGCTCAGGCATGAGGAAGCTGGGGTGGCGGAGATTAATGGGGCAGCATCCCGTCTGCAATATCTCCATCTGAGCAAGGCTTTCCCGGGAAACTGGGAGGTAACCTGCCGATGACGGAGGTTGTCTGTTGTAAAAGCGGTTCCTTGCTTAGCAGGGAGAACACACCAAGACTCCAAGTGTGTCCTGAACGAACGGCTCCTCGTGGAGATGTTCGTGTCACACACAATCACGGGCGAACATTTTAGAAGCTTGCACGTGGGGGAATATTCTCGCCTCCGTCAGCTGCTAAATTGAGCTGCATGCGAACTCTCTCAGCAGTAGAGGTAGTGCTGACAAACAGTCATCTTCCGTGATGAAAGGAGTGCAGGTGAGAGGAAATTTTGTGGGAGGAGATCCTGCTTTGAATTTCTTGTGGAAACCATAATTATGTGATTCAGTGTAGAGAGGGATGAGGGTTCCCAGGCTAAGCTATAAAAAAACACTTTGGGAAGCAGCCTACGGATGAGGCTGCTCATTCAGACCTTATCTGCTCATGTGGGAGCGTGGAAATCTTCGCGCTCCACCTTATCTCTTTTCCCCCGGGAGATCAGTGTTGAGAGAGTTTGAGCTCTCGCTTCCCGTTTCAAATCAGACCTGCTGTAATAGGGCTTTGGCCACGCAGTGCCTCAGTCACTTAACGAAATAATCTTGTTCCCTGCCCTTGCGGGTAGAAATATGTCTTGCCAAAATGCCACTTAGGTGATACCTGAAGGATAGTCGTGGTGGAGTAGAGCTATGGCAGAAGCGTTCTCGCTTCCTCCAGGCTTTCCCTGCAGGTGCAGAGCGTAGGATGTTCGAGGTGGTGGAAGTTTGTCCTTCTGCTTCGGGGCAGCTCCTATTTTGGAAATGAAGAGGATTCCTGCTTCTGCGCTCGCTCCTGGGCTTTTGCGGTTGCCGGCAGATTTAAATGCACTTTAAGTCAACGTTGATTCAAAGCGTTCAGTGCAAGGAGGTCCCAGCTCTGGAAGGGATGTTCTCCAGAAGCAAGGGCGCCTTGGTGCCAGCACAGGAGGCTCCGGACAAAGAGGTCTCAGCCAGAGCGAGCCCAGAATCTGTTTTGCTTTCTCACACTTGGAGCTGGTATACTTTAAAGGATATCAAGCGGCAAATGTGGCAAAGGGGAAAAATTGTTGCAGACTGTATTTGGCAGAAAACCAGCAAAGATAAAATACCATACGTTCTGTGCAATGAGCACGTACATAAATGATTCATTCACTAGAACACAGCTGGGGTCAATGCCTTCTATTTGAATAGCCCAAAGTTATGCAAATATTTTTATGT
This sequence comes from Vanellus vanellus, assembly GCF_965231255.1. Taxonomy (NCBI): domain Eukaryota; kingdom Metazoa; phylum Chordata; class Aves; order Charadriiformes; family Charadriidae; genus Vanellus; species Vanellus vanellus. The sequence goes on along the minus strand of NC_138915.1, from coordinate 9,132,898 downwards.
GGTTTTTCTCAAAAAAAAAAAAAAGACAATATATTCTGTTCCAATAAAAAAGCTCTTTATCTATGTAACTTTTAAGAATCCAAATCCCACAAGAACTGTGTCACCGTGTTATACACATATATACAGCAGCTGAATAGCTAGCAAACGACAAGATATGCCCTAGAGATGCAAACTCTGAAAAGACTGCTTGTTTTCCTCTGTATTGCCAGCCAAGTCTGTTCTACAAATTGTGTGTGGTGGAGATCACACTATTTCAAAATATCAAATTGCTAATTAAAGAAACTACTCAAGGAAACTTTCCAGTAGAACAATATATGCAGTGGGATAATAGTAGTCACTATTTCTTTAATGAGTTTCTTTCCTAACCAGAATTTCTTACAATGCATTCGGTGCAGCCATTCAGTTAGATTATTATGAATCACATGTGTATTATTTCTGATTCGGTATTAACATAAAAACTTCTGATGAACCATAGTATTACAAAAACAGGTCTAGTGTGTAGAATGGCAATATCATTCCTGCAGATAAAAGCCTGGAAATGAAGGTCCTTATGCAGCAATACAATTTAATGTGTTAGTTTCTAGGCTTAATTTGCAAAGGTGCTGAGGAACTACAGGTCCAACTGAAGCCAAGAAGAGCAGGGCGTCTCCGGACGGTCAGATATGTTGATCCAGAGCGTGAGCATTGCTCTGTAGGATCTGAATCAGCAAAAGGTAACGGGAGGGAGAAATCTTTCTGGGTGGGTGTTCTCACAGCACGCTCGATTGAGCTGGAGATTTTCTTAAATACTTGTATTTTGCTATAGCGAAGTAATTTAGCAATGTCATCCAAGGGACAGCGTGTACAAGCCCTCGTGAAATGATGCAGGTGATCGAGTCAAGCACAAGGGAGTTTCGTTGTGTAGCAGAGAGAAGAGCGGAGAACGTAAGAGATCTCTGAAATCGCTTCTTCCCTGTTCTGTGCGAGGATGGTGGTGAAAATATTCCCTTCAGGTTCTGAATAGAAGTTGACATAATGAGGTGGATTTCCAAAAATATTCCAAGAAGGTGGACAGCTTTTTCGGTGGCTTGTTGGTGGTAACTAGGTGCCACATTTGGTATTCTTGAAAATCCTTCATCCCTGCTTAAGAGGTTCCCTAGTGTCTATTTAATTTTCTCTGGTGAACAAGAATGACTTCTTGATCTTGGGTTTTGCATTCCCAATAGCCATTCTTCGTATTCCCCTCAAGTAAAGCGAACAAACAACCATTTAAAGCAAAGAACGCAAGAGCTTCCTAAGTATAAAGGTAAGGCTTTTCTTCCTCATATGTTTGAAGTGGTTACTGGGCATTACATAAGTAGTCCTTGATGAGTCCTTGGTTTCAATCATATTATCTCACCACAGAGTTAGCCAGAGACCTGTGGAATGACTGTTCTTCAGCTGCCTTAAAAATCTCTCCTGTAGCCTCTGGTGCTCTGAACGACTCGGCCTCTTCTTTATCGTCGGACTCGCTGATAACGGTAGTGTCAGAATAACAACCGTGGTTCTTCCGTAGCTGGTCCTTACCCTGGTGCTGGTTACCATGACTCTTCTGCATTTCCTGGCACTGATTGACTCCCATTCCTTTCCAAATAAGAACTGAAACAACCCCCATGGGAATGAATCACTTGGAGGAGGGCAGCAGCTTGATTTGGCTGTTATTTGAAGACAGCGGAGCCAACGCCTACAGGTAGGGGATCAGCACTTCACTGTGCTACGTTCTACGCTAACTCCTAATAGAAAGATTAGAGAACTTAAATATGTGAGTTAATATGGTTCTCCATCCATTTTGGGCAGCAGAACTGGGCCAGGGCACTGTTTCCTCTGTGTTGGTTGCAGATGGGCCAGTCTGTTAGGAAATGAATTTGTTGCTAAACATCAGTAGGACAATACTGTGGTGAGGCTGTGTGTGCCATTGTTTTCTTGGCATCTAAGCTTCACTTGGATGCTAGCCATGGGAGTTAGTGACCTGGTGAGCTATTTCCAAATATGACCTGTGGCATATGATTGAGGTCAGGGAATATGGATCAGCTTAATTCCCATGTGTCCAAAGCACCCTGTCAAATACTAAGAAAAATATCGGAGAGTCTAACAGGTCAGACTTCACTCATCAGGTCCAGACTCGGCTCTTTTGTCTCTAACGTCTAACAGACAAACCAAAATCTCAGTCCAATTCCCGCTGTCCTCAGCACCTCCAGAAGATGTGTTGGACATGGATTCTGTCTCCTGGGCAAATCGTTGGTCAGTGTTTTAAGAAGCAAACAAATGTTGACGGTGGGACTCCTTCATCCCAGGAAGAAGTCAGGAAAGAAAGATGGGAAGGATCAAAGACCAGTGTAGTTCTCTACCCTCATCAGAGCCATCATCGGGCGGCTTCTCTCCTCTCAGTCCGGAAGGCATTGTGTCGGATCTGAGAGTTCCTGGTCTGGGAAGCTGTTGACATCTGAAAGGTGGAAAGCGTAGAGAGTAGGAGAAGTTGGTGAAGGGCAGCAAGTGACCACAGAGTCTCTCACCATTGCCCATGGACCCCTTTGTTTATCTTTCTTTGCTCGGTGGTGGGCATTCCCACACCGCCTCGGATGCTCTCCCCTTTCCTGCCTTGCAGAGCATCAGAGCGTTGCTCTTTGCATCTCAGTAGATTTATTCTCCTCCTTATCTTATTTTAATTAAAGCTCCTTTCTCCTCCCCCCTCCCCCCCACCCCCCCCACCCCCCAACATAATCAACTGAAGAAAAATGAGCTGGTAAGTCATTGTTTTTACCACTTTGGCAGCAAACGAATGTTATGTCTGGCACGCTCGGCACCAAGTCAGAAAATGAATCAGCAGCTGTTGTGACAGAAGCTTTTTCCTGAATGGGGAAACAGAGACAAAAAGAAAACAGGCCAAGGAGAGGTTTCTGCGGTGGGCATTGCCAGCCCCCCGCCGCCGTGAGGAACATCTCTGCCCTTCGCTGGGGAAGGCAGCCCGGCCACTGGTGGGGTCTCCCCTCTCCCCCCCCGGCACAACGGCAGAGCCGGGAGGTGCCGTTGTGCCTGGTGTTGGCCGGGGGCTGCCGCCCATGGCCGTGCGCGGGAGGGGAGCGGTGGGACGAGGTGACCCGCTGCCTTGGCAGGGAGCTGGTGGTTTAGGGAAAGCAAGAGTGACCCAAATCCCTGCAGGTCTTCCTGAAAGCTCCATCTCGGCCAGGCGGGCCATGGGGTGTGTTTGCAGGAGCATCAATCAAGAAACACTTATTTGTCTCGGGATAGCACGATGGTGTGGTTTGCTTTGTGCCCATCCATGGGAAAAGGATGAATCATGACTGTGGGTCTGGATGGACTTGGACCCACATTTAGTTGTTTTAAGTGGTAACCTTGCACATATTATACACGGCACGCTGTGAGCTGCAAGGTCCTGGAGGAAAGAGTGGTTTACGGTACCCCCAGATCGTCCTCATCCTTTTTCTTTATCTAATGGTTAAATTCTCATAAGGACTCAATTTGCTCTGTGACCTTTGGTATCTGCTGCCTCTTTTATGCCAGGTATTCGAGGGCACACAAGAAATGCTTTTGACTAATATTATGGCCTTGTTAATATATTGCAAACTCTTTCTACAGGAGCAGCATCAAAGTTTTATCTGCTAAATAAATATTGCCGGGCTAAGTTAATATGCAGAGTAGATCTGGAGGCATTACCGCACTGGAGCAGACAGAAGGTCCAGCTGGAGAACAGCACTGTTCAACTGGGCGATGAACGAAACTGGAGCTTCAGCAGGTTTGTCTGAGACAGAGAACCAGCCGCCGTATCTCCTCGGAAAGGGCTGGTTTCGCTGGGGTATTCTTAATGGGAATAACAGACAAGTGAGTCAGCTGAGCCGGTGGCTCGCAACCTGAATAGCTTCAGTAAAGTCCAAAGGGACAGTGTGTGGTTGCGAGTCAGGGCAGAGGTTGTCCTGGGATCCTGGAGACAATTATCACAATATTTATAGCTCCTTTCATGCCGAATCAAATGATGTGTTTGTCCGTTCCCTGTCCCTATCAATTCCCTCTTCACCTCTGCGAAAGTGTGGACTTTAACGCCTGCTCTGTCACACGCTACCGGGGACACAGGTCGGTTTCTTCTCTGGCAGGGCTGGAGAGACTCTCTCTTCCCGTGGTTTTCTCTTGCCGAGCGTACAGTGGTGGTCACAGTCCGGCCCACGGCCTCACCATGCCAGAAATCCCTGTTGGTTTTGGCTGGATTTTGTGCCGGGTAGGATGGGTTGTTTTATGTTAGTAGGACAGAATACAACAGTTATGGGAGAATAAATCCAGGGGTCAGGTCCGTTTGACGTTTTGTGTATCGACTGACGAGATTTTCAGTGAATCTTCCATGCTCTGTATTTCCCTTCCAGCTCCCTTCGCCCCAGTGCCAGCTCCCTCGTTCCCATCCTGGTTTGTCTGTGCCATAAAAACCTGCAGTCCTGTGGGACTGCTGGGCACAAAGCGCCTGCAGCTCCTCGCGGTTACCCAGCCCGAGGAGGAGAACGCGGGACGGACAGCCCGGCCTGCCACAGCCATGGAAAGGTGGTTTGGTAGAGGTTTGTTATTCACTGACCAAAGCACTGATGTGACAGTCACAGCCTCACACATACCAGTCCTCCGAGTCCTCAGTTAACTGGTTTATACAGGAAAAAAACTTGAGGAAGTGAGGAAGAGAAAGCTTGCTCTAGTAGGTGTGTGGTTACTTTTCCTTTAACTTTGGTTTTGTTTTAGGACTTGCATGACTGGTGGATTTACAATCCATCCTGAGGAACCCATTAGACATCACTCTCTAGGAACACTGCTTTTTATTATCTTATTATATCATATATTTTCTCATCCTGATCCCGCAGAGCCTTTCCATCAGGTGTAGATGCAGCGGTGCTCTTGTCACTTGTGTGGGGGCAGCTCCAAGGGCCCCGGCCCGGCTGGAGCAGGGACAGGACCCAGCAGAGCCCAGCGTTGCCCCAGAGGCTTCGTCAGCTTCTGAGCAGCTTCATCCTGAGCTGCTGAAGTCACCGGGAGATTGGCCAGTCCTTCAAAGGAACTTCACGTGAATCATTCCTGAGCGGACTTTAAGTGAATTGATTCTGTTTGCAAATACGGGAAGGAGGAAATGATGTGCTGTTGGCGAGCGCAGGCCATCCCCATCGAGGTCGAGTGGAGGGCCCTTTTCCAACCAGGCCCATGCATGTAAAAAGCATCAGGACTGATTCTTAAGGTGTGCGCGCAGCTTGCTTTGAGGGCTCTGGTGCCGCCACTCCTGATTTGCTCTGGGCTGTGATTATGTGAGAGGAAAAGGACTCTTGTGTCTGAAGAATCAAGATCAAAGCCGGAGGAGAGCAAGGTGCGGCGACGTTTCGGGACTGGCCGGCCATCTGTGCAAGCACCAGCTACCTCCTAACCGACAGGCAGAGTCCGTCTCCTTCAAACACTCACTGCCGAGCTTGTCGGCTGTGCTGACAGCACCGGCTTCTCCCGCAGCAGCACCCGCAGGCACGGCTCCGCCGTTTTAAGGGCTTTCAGGATTAGGCCGGGGCTCCTGCACAGCTGCCGTGCCTTGCCCCTATTTTACATCCACTGAAAGATTTTTGAATGGACTTCAGAAGCCATTAGGAACCCAAATGTCGACCTGCACTTGCAAAATGTCTCTGGTTAATGTTTTCCTACAGACGCTCTGCTTTGCTCCCCGCCTGCCAGAGTTTCCTGTGACCTATTTGAAATATCACTCTCCTAAGTGAAAATGTGCCTCTCTTTTTCAAACTTGCAAAACTCACAAAAATAAATAGCCTAATTTGGCCAGTTAATAGCCCTCTCCTGGGGCTCCTCTCAGCAACTAAGAGGCCTTTTAAATACAACATTTGTGACTGCGTCATTAAAGCTCTGCATGATCCAAGCAGGCTAAACCAAAAAGAAAGAAATTCCTTATTTGATCTAAGTTTTCTTTTTTTTTAAATAGTGACACTAGAGACCCATTTATTTTTAATTACACAATTGCTTTATTAAAAGCCTAAATCCTGCAGTCCCTAGCCATTGCTCAGGCAAAACTGCTATCACTGAAGGAAGGACCTGTAGGAGTCAATCCTAAAAATAGGGCAGCTGACAAAGTCTGCCTTTCAAAACGGGTTTGCTTTATTTCTGAAGGATTTCCCAAGTCAAAGAGAACTTGCCTCTGCTTTGCTTTGCAGCTCTGCAGCAATTTGAAAGCTGAATGTAGGAAAGCGGTTGCTCCGGAGAGCAAAACCAACCTCAGTTTTCCTTTCAGGTGGGCTGTGATGCCCTTTCCCCACCTTAGACGCCACCCTCTACATAGCCACGTTAGCGTTTGCTGGCACGGTGGGGTATGCGTGAGAGTTAGCTCCGGCTCTGTCCAAACATATCCCCGAGCCTGAGCCAGCTTTGCCCTGGTGGGTCCTGAGCAGAGGTGTCCCTCACACCCCCCCATGGGATGGCTTCCACTGTGCCCAGACGAGTTGTGTGAAGCCCCCAAGCTATCAGCCAGGTTGCCGGCCCCTAAACATCTGCCCTGTGCTCCTCCCAAACACGGAGCCTCCTGCAAACCCTCCCTGGGATGGGGTTTGTTCCCCTCTGCAGAGTTATGGGTACAGGCAAGGCCACCTCCAGTCCTGCAGCACCTCTCTGCAGCGCTGCCTCGCGCGGGGGGAACGAAACCAGCTGCTGGGGGGCCGACGGGGGGCAGCACTCATCCTGCGCCGGTACATGGGCTGTGCGACCCAAAAACATCTCTGTCTTTGGGCAGAGCTCCTTGCTAGGTCAAGACGGTGCTGCTAGCAGCAGGAGAGGCAGCAGGTTCACCAGCCGCATATACTGGATTATATTCCTGGGCTAAACTCCAGAGCCTTCAATTTTATTATGTAATTACCCAACCGAACTCATTCATCTTTATTTTTCAGTCTTACCCACAGACCCCAGTTTAAACGCAGCTCTGCTATGTGAAGTGCTGCCCAGGCGCTCTCCACTTGGAAAAAATTCACGGTTTCTCAGCTTTATTCGCTCAAACTGTGTTTTCTTAGTGTAAAGGCTGCATGGCAGAAATCCCAGTCCCGGTCAGTGGCAGAGGTCTACGTTAGGCTGTGCTGAGATGGAGATGGCTGCATTATCACAGGCAACTGTAGCAGGGGGAGCAAGAGAAAGAAAATAAACCGCTAATTTTATATGAAGGCTGTGTAGCTAGATGTAGTCTTCATCATCTGTGTGCTGAAGAGTCATTAGATTGCATACAGGGCTTTGTGCTGTGGCTCACTGCAATAGATCGCTTTATTACCAAGTATAAACACCAAGGGTTAGTAAATAAAAACAACAGGGGGGGAAAACCTCCCCCCAGAAGTTAACAGGACATCAGGAATACAGATGGGGAAACTGGAGTCCAAGGGGGCACTGATCCCGCTGTCCCATCCTTTTCCTCTTCGGGTCAAAGCAGGAGCTTGGCCGTGCTCCTCTGTCCTTGGGTGCCTGTGGGCTAACGCGTGGCACGAAACCCTCCGGCCACGCACGCCGGGGAGGGCTGAACCTCAACCCTCCTCTCCATATGTTACTGTCTGAATATGTAATCCATGGCCCGTGCTGGGACAGAGGCTCCCGGATCCGCATAGCCCTGCCCCTGGGAGGGGCTTAGCTTATAAACATGCTGCTTTTTCCCTGCTCCTTGCCTTTATTTCCTAAGGGAATGCATAGACTGGCAGGTTCAGTGAGCATCCAGAGCAGGTAAATGGCTGAAAAGGGCTAAAGTAGAAAACTTTCCTCCAGATCTAGCAGCGTTCCCGTCTGCTCTCCAGCTTGCCGGGGCCGGGGCGGGGGGGGAGGAGGGAAGGGAGAGGTGGCAGATGCTGCAGAGCGTGAGGCTGCTGTCTCGCCAGCTTGCTCTCATCTTAGAGAGAGGAGAGACGCGGGAGAGGAGCCCTCGTGCAGTTTTTCTCCCTTGGAGGCCTCTCGCAGAAGGAGCCCTTCTGGTGCTGCTTTCCCAGCCCCGGCGTGCAGCCTGCCGGAGTCGCGGGGCTCTGCCTCGTAGGAGGTTGGGGCAGAAACACAGATGCTTTGTGGAGTTCAGTCTCACCCTCCGGGCACTCAACTGCTCCCGCTTCTCAGCAGCCGGCGCGGCTGGGTCGCAGCAGGAGCAGGCGGGGAGATGTGGTGTGCCGTGCGGCGCAAGAAGCCTGCAAGCAAGAGCTGCTGGGCAGGGGAATGAAGTTGTGTTGCGACACAGGTAGGTATGTGACAGGCAGGGTGTTCTGTCCTGGCCTGCCCGGCTGGAGGAAATGCTCTGCAGAGGGATGGTGGCACCTTCTGCGGGACAGCCCTCTTTAATTCATGCCGAATAGCGCATGGGAAGGAGCCTCCTGGAGCACAGCAGAGGGAAACCCCAGGACAAGGAGCAGAAGGGGAAACAGAGACGGGTCTGGTCAGGAGGAGGGAATGAGCAGTGGCAGGAGAAGCTGCTGCATCTGGTGGTGGAGGTGCTGAACTCTGAGCGCTCCTGGGAAAAACCTGTCGGGCTCCCAGAAGCGCATTTTGCTCTTGGAGGCTTCGCTCAGGGACGCTTTCACACATGGCCACGATTCAGCTCATTCCGCTTCTGCGGTGGCAGCGTTACTTCTCCTCGCCTTGTCTCCCTGCTTGCTGTTGTCTCGGCTTTCTCCAAGCGGAGACCAGCTGACTTTATCTTCCCAGATGTTTCTCATGATCTCTCCCATCCTAGCTTTTATCCCTGACCACAAGCAGCACTTGGAACAATTAACACCTTGTGCTCTAACATCTTAGGGTTTACAAGGCAGCTGGTTACTAGGGCAACAACTGAACTTTTTTCTTTCAGTGTATTGACTGAAAATCAACATTTTGTATTAAAGGAAAAGAAAAATAATATTCTCTCTAGCCACAGTGAGTTACAACACCATCTCTCCTGTAATCAAGATATTGCTGAATTATGGTGCTATAAACAAACACTTCTGATATAACCACAAACACTGTGGGACATGTAACACATTGGCAGTATATTTCAAGTGACAAACTCATTTATTGTGGGGAGTGGAGGGAGAAAAACACCTTTCCAGAAGCTGCTGCAAGGAATTACAGCAAAGAATGACCAGAGCTTAAGGATGCAGAAGCAAAGTAATTCTACCAACCTGACCGGCATGAAGCACTTCAAAGTATGAAGAAGATTAGAGCAGTACCGGTAGCTCAGAAGGTGAGGACACAGGACTTGATTATCCTCTCCCTCCCACTGGCATAAATCAAGATTAATTCCATAGCACTTAACAGAACCGCCATGCTGTGAGACTGGTGTAACGAAGTAGCTCCCGGGAGGTTGGGGAAGCGAGCCCACGGCTGTCCCGTAGCGTGAGCAGGCTGGTGTGAGGCTTCCTTCCTTGCAGGTGGGACTCGGCTAACAATCATGAATCATTAAGGTACATAACTATCTGAGAGATCAAAGTGCTCAGGAGCTCTAGATGTGAAACTAGCTCGTGCCAGATGCCGTGGAGGCAGAGAACAGGCTGGGAGCTGCTCGCCAAAGAGGTTTCATCTCTTGCTGTGTTCCAGGTGGCTGTTGGGTCACTTTGGTCAGCGGGATTGGAAGAGAGCCATCATCTGCTTCCTCGATGGTCTGCCAGCCCTTGTGTTTGGTGAGTTTTAGGTCACGAGACTTTCTTGCCCAAACAGGGTGGTTTTGTATGCTGTTTTATTATGCCACAGTGTGCTAGTCTGTTTTGGTGGTGATCTGATGCCCAAGTTGATAAATACATGCGAGCTGTCCGTAGTGACTCTCTCATCCGTAAGTGGGACCACGGACGGAGCGGGGGAAGCAAGGTGGGCTGGGCAGCTGGTCCGTAACTCCCCAGCCATGCGCAAAGGGACATGCATGCCATGCAGTGGTCATGGGAGAAGGAACGGAGGGATATTGCCTCCCTACATTCCCTTAGTAAACCTGCCCTGGAAAAGAGAATGTATATAACCATCTACGTGTGTACAAGGATTTGATAATGATTGAGCGCTTGTGATCAGGAGGTACCCGGGCTTAATGTTCATTGACCGTGTCTTATAACTTCCGTATTTGTACCAACATGTAGAGTGTGAACGGGTTATCCAAAGCTCGCATGGGGTTTGCAGGGCTGACTTTGAAGTAAAAAAAAACAAACAAGTGTGTGGCTTGGAAGGTGACCTAGCCGACGTGGTGGGTGAGGATGACTAGGGGGCCATCGCTTCTGGAAGGCTGGGTTTCCAAACATGCCGTTACAAGAACACTGGGGTTCTCTGCCTTTAGTTTTAAGTGAGTTTGGGGTTGAGGGAAATAAAGCTCCAAGCCATCCCACCACAGAGTTTGCAAATGAGCACAAAAATGCATTGAATGGGAGCTGTTCAGCTTACAGATTTCTGATGGTTTTTGAGCGGAGCTCAAAAGTTCTTTGAATAATAGGTCTGTGATTTCTGGCAGCCTGTAAGTGCTGAACTTCTTTGGATTTCAAAGCAAATAGATACATCTTAACAAAGACCACCTTGTGTCAGCTATCCTTAAAATTATAGCACATAGATTAAAATAAAACGTGTGTACTTGTCCCTCTTGGGACACCAGGGAAGGGAAAAGCATTATCAGAATTCTTTAAACTCATCTTAACAGTATTGAACCAATTATTTTGTTAAATCTGGGTTTGTTTTCTGCCTCTCAATGAGAACATTTGAAGTCTATCATCTCCACCGTTTACGAGTTACCAGTATGCAAGTGCAAAATTTCCAATTGGAACATATGGTATCAGAGGGAACGAGGGGGAAATATCTGATTGCTCGCACTCCCCAAACTCCAAATCTACTGCATTTAGTATTTCACTCACAGTTCCTGCAGGGGGAAATAAAAGAAATCATCTCTGAGCTGAGACCAAGCACTGAACATTTCACCCTGAATAGGAATCTGTTTGAGAAACTTATAAGCAGCTGAAAAGGGAATAGAACAGAATAGAAACTACATCTCAGTTTCTTCACTGGGGTTGCAGCTACGGGCAAACTTACCACCAGCAACAAAAAAAACTCTGAACCTTCTTCTCTAAGTTCTGACACCTGGTTTGGGCATGTGCCTGAAGCCCATGAAAGACCAATTTTCCCCATGAAAGGAGGGACTCTCAGTGACTGCACTAATAGAGGAACTGACCGCTTCACCTGTGTTAACTCAAGTGGTTCGTGACCAGCTGCACCATTTGTTGAGAGGCTTGCCGGGGATGTGGAGCAGCCTCGGGCACTTGCACGTGGTGTGCCTGGTGAACGAGAACATTGGTGACTGATACCCAGCCCGCGGGCACGGCTGAGGTGAGGTGTCGAAGGAGCTGTTGCTGGTGTGATGGTGGATGTATAATGTGGGTCGCAGACCTCCCTCTGCCTAGAAGCAGAGGATCACCAGGTGAAGTGTGACCAAAGAGCCCTCAGAGATCCAGTCGCTGTCTCTGCTGAGCGACACCAAATGCTTCGGAGAAAGACAGAAGGACCCAAGGACTGGAATGTCATTTTCTACCCTGAGGCTTTATGCAGAACTAGATTTGGGGTTTTTGTCTGTCCAAGCATGGAGACAAAGCAACGCTGCTGAGGCACGCTGCTCCTGTGTGGCAGCCTTGCTTCCTGCCGGTGCATGGGGACAGAGCGAGGAGGAGGCCAAACACCAGTTGTTCTTCCCCCTGTGGCGTCGGTGAGGCCGGGCACTTCGAGGGCTACTGGCAGAGCCGGGCGCGCGGGCAGCGGGGCTGCTGTGGCCAACTGCAGACGCCTGGGAACACGCTCTGCCTCTGTGCCCCGAGATGCTCGCAGACCGTGCAGGACATCTTGTGGAGCATCCTGCCTGGGTGAAGCCCTACGTCTGCATCCAGCACTGGCCTGAGCCTCACCATGCAACGGTGCAAGGCCTTTGAGACCGTTGGGCAGCACTAGCTATTAGGTGCTGGATAGTCACGTTGCTCCACTAAATGGTCCGTCCCTTGTTGGCACCATGCAACGCGTGGCTTCCCTGGTCCACCACTGAGTTGAACCATTCTTGCGGGGGCATCTGTTTACCCCATTGCAGAAAATGATCGTGCGGACCTGCCCTCTGTGTGCGGCGGTGAGTATCCCTCTCCTTTCCTTCCCCGCAGAGCAGAGGCCGTTAGCCCTCAGCAACCGGGCTGTAGGATGCGAGAGACGGGCTTCTCGCTCCTCACCCTGGCAGAACAAGGGGGGACTGAGCCTGCAGCCCTGGGAACGGATGTGACCGAATGGCAGAAGGGGACCCTTTCTCTCGGCAGCGCGGATGGTTGTGTAGCGCCACGTGTACAACCAAATCGATCCTTCCTGCCATTCAGACAGAAAGCAGCATGCTTTGGAGTAACTTCCCTGGGAGGGGGAGGAACAGATGTTTGAACCAGAAGCGTATGTGACAGTTGGGAGAGACAGCGTGGAAACACACAGTTGAAAGGAGAAGTCTGATGGGAGTGTGATGACAGCAGCAGGACTCCAGTGACAAGGAGTGGGAAGGAGAACAAGCAGGGAGGAGTGTTACTCCGAAAGCTGAGCAAAGTGCACAAGAAGATGTGTCAGGAAAGCGTCAGGGAAAGACAGAGAGGAAATGTGAGAGCAGAGACTGGCTTTGGGATCTGTCTGCAAGCGGGTGTGACCTGTTGCCTGACAAACGGAGAAAGGAAGACCTTTTACCCTTCTGCCTTCTTCCACGGAGTTGACTCTTCTTGCAGCCAAGCTAAGCTGCCCAGCTCTGCTGGGGCTCTTGGCGCGTCCAGTTAGCACCTGTGAAAGGTAAAGCTGCCCGAGCTGCTGCCAAAGCAGGGAGGTCGGGGGTACCGCGGGGCAGGGACTGCGGCGGGGATGCCTGTGCCTTTGCTTGCCCGGTGCCTCTGCAGGGTAGCGCAGCAGCCGCGCGCCTTGGGATTTCTGGACGGTGCAAAAAGAGGAGGAGGAGGAGCGGTGAGAATCTTGTAAGGGGCTTCCCCTCTGCAACCGGGCAGCGATCACAAGGGCGGGATGCCTGAGGGGAGAAAGAGAAGAAGTGAGCCCGTGTTCCTCCTGCAGCAGGGAGGGACCTCTCCAGCAGCAGCGCCTTTCCCTGGTGATATAAATCACAGCTCTGCAGTGTCCGGTTTTACCTTAGTTCAGCAGATGTGCAAGGCACCCTGGGAGCGTGCCGCTGGAGTGTGAAGCCCCTGACGCTAGAGATCCTGTCAGCAGGGGGAGGGGGCACTGGAACTTCTCCCACTGAGGGATCCACCAGTGCGGTTTTGCAGACCCCTTCCTGCGCTCGGGTTCACCGCTGACCCCCCAGTACACCTTGAGAGAGGCAAACTGGCCGGTTCCGCTTTGCGCCCTCTTGTAGGGAGGGGAGAAATTCTCTAAGTATGGGGTGAGCCTTGAAAAAATGCATTAATGAAGCGATTGTCAGGTAGACGCCAGCGGCTGGGATCTGTCACTGGACGTTGCACGGCTGGTGACTCTCTCCCCTTTCATAGAAACGCTGGCATTCATTTCTTGCTGTGAAACGCCAGCAAATTAGGGAGCGGGGAATATCCCCTGTGTGGGCGTGCAAGGGGAAAGGCTGCAGCAGGGCCAGGGAGACAGGTCAGGGTGCGCTGCGTCCGACAGCTCTGGGGGAGAGGGGCCTCGCCAGGGAGCAGCAGGGACCTGTGAGCAGTATGGGCTCTGTAGGGTCGAGGCTCAGCCAGCAACGCGTTTGTTCATTTATTTATTTTAAGGAGGAAACGGATGGGGAGGAACGTGAGGGGAAAACGGGGCAGACTCTTTCCTCCTTGTGAGGTTGCCTACTCTTGGCTGGAATGATTCGTCCCACACCAATGCAATGGTATCCAGTTGTGTGTACTCATTGGGCCACCACGGGAGGGCTGCAGCAGAGCCTGGAGAGTGCTCCAGTAACCCCACTGCTCTGGAGAGAGTGGCCTCCGTGTGGATGACGCCTCTTAGTGCTCTTGGTTGAACCATCTCAGAGATGTGGCGAAGGGAGGAAGGAGAGGCCAGCATCTCTCCTGACCTGCCGTGGTGAGGAGCAGCTTCAGACAAAACCAAGGGGTTTAGGACCTACTGCAGTTGCTAAACTAGTGGAAAAACTGACCTTTCTGGGGTCAGACATGCTGTTTCTCTCTCCCAGCCAGTACTTTTGGACTCCTTGACTCACCTCTGACTCCTTGTCGCTGAGCCAGTCCTTGTTGGCCCATGCTCTGCTCTGCAACAGCACAGAGTGAGAGAATCGTCTTGCCTAATGACAACAAGCAAGATCCCCTTGGCTGATCCCACCATCTGCTAACCTGCTCCTGAGCTCCCACGTGGGCCGGGGGCTCTGCCAAGCAGGTCCTGGTGGCCAGGCTCCATGTAGGGGCAGTTTCTGAGACATCCCATCCAGCAGCCGTGGCCAGTCTGGGTGGTGGAGCCTGCTGGGAAGTGCCCTTGGTCAAGACACCGTGGCAGTGCAAGGGTGTTGAGTGCCATTGGAGAAAGAGCTTGATGAAGGTGTGAAAACTGAAGGATCTGTCCCTCCTTCCTCACCAGGATCAGGGATGGCAGGCCCATGGCAAGGGAAGAAGGTCTGGACAGCATGAATGTGATGTAGGGAGCGTAAAGGTGATGTAGGGAGCGTAAAGGCGATGTAGACCTCTCTGGTAGCTATGCTGATTGACTCAGCTGCAGGACCCTTCTCGGAGCTGGTCTGGGGAGAGCAGCCGTGGGCATTTCTCACTGATCAGTACTTCCAAAACCTTCCGCATATGCAATGAATTGGGGACAGTGTGGCTTGTGTGGGCTGTTCTTCCCCTTGAGGCTGTGGTGTGGGGTCTGGTGGTGAGGGGCAGGAGGGGCCCTGCAGGCTGCCAGGGTGGCTTCAGCCAGGAGGAGCACGGAGGAGCAGGCACCCTGGTGCTTTCACCCAGGAGTGACGAACTTCGCAGCAGGGTAGCGCTGAGCATCCCCCAGGTGCTTGACTTTGTGTAGCAGAATCGCGCCTTTCTTCCCATTAACTCTCACAGGATCTTAGCTTTTGACCTCCGTAAGAGTCAGGACCAGACCCAAGGTGTAATTTCTAAAGTTACTCGCGCGGCTACTGAAATTAAAATCTCACGAGTGAAGACCTGTCTTCCCTGCAGTCTAAATTCAGAACAACAGAGCGGCCTTTCATCTCTGGAGATAGTTTAAAAACCTTCTCAAGGTCTGTGCTCCTTGTGGAAAAAATAATTCAGATGATACGCACCACGTCTGACAGTTGCCAGCCTTTGTTCAGGACGGTAAGGGCACTCTGTGCCGAATTAATCAGAGATTCAACTCCCCGCTGCCTGGTACCTGGGAAACGGTGCATCACCGAAGCCTGAAAAGATGCTGGGGTGTCACTGGGAAAGGCGGCTGCAGGAGGGCACGGGTGATTTCTGCCTCGGCCCTTCCAGCCTGGCCTTGCGGAGAAGGTTTCCTTAGGACCAGCAGCCTGAGTTCCTCTGGCTTTCACTGCAGCCGCGCTCCTCGCGGAGCAGAGCCGTATATCACCCGGCATTTTATGCCTGCCTGGGAAAGGGAGCCTGAATCCCCTTCCTGCGCTGGGAGCTGACAGAGTGGGGGCCAACACACAGCCCTCGGCATTTTTTTATTTACTATAAACCTCTTAAATGAAGGCTGGGGGATTTTTTCATTTACCACGTTACTGTATGGAACCAATCGCTATAAATTTAAATGGAGAGCTGGTAGGAGCACACTTACCTTTTATACAATAATTGTGCGAGTGCCGCTGCCGAACTGCTATTAGGATTATTCAGACCTTCTCAGGTTTCATTGTAAAACATTAGGCTGCGAGAGGTACTGTAAGGGTGTGATTATCCAAAGAGGGTAAGTAGTAGTGAGCGTTGTCGGCCAGAATTACTGCAACGGGGGAGAAATGCTGAGTTGCCGGGAGTAGAGGAACCTGAGGAGCATAATCGGCCATTCAGAAATACGGTGGTCTGTGGAAATCCCGCCTGATTTCTATCTGGATCTGCATGGGCTTGCCCGGTTTGTCTTAAATTGGCATCAGGCACGATTCGCATCCTCGGCTGAGTGTAGGCGTTGGCGCCTGTGCTCCCCCGTGGAAACCGTAAGACGGTGTACAGGTCACACTGGCGCTCGAGCCGTGCTGCAAAATCCTGCAGCGGGGCCACGCCAGCTTGGGGCATCGGCAAGTCGCGCTCTTCCCTTGGTGGGATCGACTGGTAAGGACCTGGCGCAGGTCTGGCTGTGTTGGCAGAGGAGGTCTTTGAGCTCGGGGCTGGAAGGGGCCGTCGGCTGCTGCCCAGGTGGAAGGGGTGACCTGTCCCGCTCGCTGCCCCTGCTGCAGATGCCGTCCGAGCTCCTTCCGAGCGGTGACAACCAGTTGGTCAGATGGGCGATAGCTGGTAGAGTACAGGCAGGTCTCGGCGCAGTGAAGATAGCCGGTGACCGGAGAGTCGCCGCTCTCCTGCTCTAAACAGAGCCTGAGGCTACACCGTGCTGAGAAAGGTCGTGGTGCTGGGAGGATGCTTAGGTGCCCCGCTGTAGGCACTGGCTACCTTACAGTGACTGGCCATCTTGCATCACCTCGGGAAGGACAAGGCTTTTGCAACTTTTTGTGGAAGGCGGGGAGAAAAGAGCAACGCTGCATACACGCTCCTCTGCCGCCTTGATTTCTCACCTGTGATTGAGATTTTAATTTTGCATCCCATATGATTTTCCTGTTGTAACACACGCCTCTTGCTGTCACTGCAACAATGCCTTTTCTTGGCAGGGAAGGCAAATCTGAAAGGAAGCTCTTGAGCACTCTACTGTGTGAGTTCCTCGAATGATGGCTGTGTTTCTCCCCCTCATTCCGCCCGTTTTCAAATAATTTTCATGCTGGGAATAAATCTGAGCGCGTAACAATCATGTTCAGCATATGATAACCAGAGACAATTGTATATATACAAGCAGCCACATGGAAAACAAATGAGCTGATGGAAAGACAGAAAGAACACGAGATGACCCAGAGACCACAGTTACCATGTTTACAGTAAGACCAAATAACTTTGCCATTTCCATATAATTATACTTTTTCCCCCTCTAGGAAAATGGGATCCTGAAAAACATTTTTAGTTACTAAATTTTTATCTCATCAGTTTATGCAGTGGTGGGAAACAAAAAACTGTCCCACCAACCAATATACTACGGTCGAATTATACTTAAGCAACACAAAGTTGAATTCTGTCCTGAATTTCACCTATGAAATTCCAGTGAATTCAGAGGGGTTTTGTAACTGGAGGTCAGGATTTGGGCACTAGTTTATAAATGAAAGAAGAGCGAGGGCTGCGCAGGGTCTCAGCTATTTGGATATTTTCAAATGCCAGATACACTGGGCTGCTGCTGATATCCTGAAAATGTGCTGTCTCTGATGATACAGGGAAGGAAGTTCGGCAGGTTTTTGATTTTTATTTTGTTTTAATCTTTTCAGTATGTTTGTCTTTCTTTTGTGATTGAAGCTGTTTTCCTTTGAAAGGCTTCTACTTTTAGTTGGGGAAAAGCACAAAGCTCAGACATTTTGGGAGAATTTTATCAAACACCTTTGTCTTGATATGAGAAGTTGTAATTAAAAAAAAAATATGTTAATTGACTTCAGTGGAGTCTTTGATAGGTATACAATATACACCCTGATCTCAATAGACAATGTCTTTTAAACTTGAAATGAGTTAACGAGCCTAAAAGAAAATTAAAATAGTTGCAAATTTTGGGGGGGAAGTTCACCTTCCTTTAACTGTACAGCGATTCTTACTGTATGTATGTATGTATAGATAAGTGTGTCTCTATAAAGAATTTGTGCACACATAAATTATACAATTTAAAAAACAATTTCACTGTAAATATATTTGCTAGTCACTCATTGTAATGTTCCTACAATCCTATGCAAAGCGGAGATTAAATATGTTAACAAAGCAGTTGTTCAACAAATATAAAGCAAGAAGAATTCAGGAGCGCTTGGCAGAAATCTACACCCTTTTTTATGAAATTTCCCCCCCAAAGCCAGTTGTTCCTTCCACATCATCAAGGGAGGATGTTAAGTGCCTGGTGGTAGCCACCTGAGTTGGATACCTTGTTGCAGTCTATCGCTTTACATTACAGTAATGTAAAGATATTCGTGTAAGTCCCAACTATGCGTTGCAACGCTCCCCTTCCTCTCCTTCATTGCTTCATCAGCCTGTTGACTTCTTTATCTCCCTGTTGTCCTGCTAAGTGTAATACCTCCACAATCTAGCAGCAGGATTGAGCCTCGTCTGCTTCAGTTTGTGCTCTGGTGTCTCAGCTCAGGTCCATCCTCACCGCTGGGCATTGCATGTAAGTGACCCTGACTTTTGGTCTTTCACAAAATTTCAGCCCCAGGCCCTGGTAGCTCGGGCACCGCTGGCAGTTTGGCCCGTGACAGCACTGAGGTGTTCCACTCCGAGGGTGGTGAGGCACTGGAACACATTGCCCAGAGAAATTGTGGAGGCCCCATCCCTGGAGGTGTTCAAGACCAGGCTGGACAGGGCTTTGAGAAACCCGGTGTAGTGGGAGGTGTCCCTGCCCATGGCAGGCGGGTTGGAACACGATGGTCTTTAAGGTCCTTTCCAACCTAAACCATTCTATGATTCTATGTAGGCAGGGGAACTGCCTGGGATGGACCCAGCTGCCCGGGTGGGGTTTGTGGTCCATGTCTACCTCCAGGACTTGAGGTAGGAACTTTAAAAGTAGCTCGGTGTGCCTACAGGAGCTGCTGTCATACCTTGATTACAGCATAGCTGAAAATATTCCTGCCTTCTTGATAGTTTAATTGGTGGCATTTAGTTAATTGTCTATATTCTCTTTTAGTGGAATTAGATCTAGAATTATGCAACTGATCGTTTTTCCAGAAGCAGAGTCCTTCAAGCCTGCTGCCGCAGAGAGCCTACCTGAGCCAGCCAACAACCTCCAGTTGTTGGAGCTGCTGTTTGCTGTCTGTTGCTATGGTGAAGTGATAGCACCAAACTGATACCAAAAAGGAAACGATATTTTCTGAACAGATTTATGAGAAAAAAAAATTTATAGCGGACAGAGAGATCGTGGGGAAGAGTGGGGGAAGCTTAGGGGACTTCGAGGGCTTTCCTGAGCCAGCGTTTCTCATTCCCTTTTTAACTGAAGGTCTACCCAACCCTTTGAAGACAATCTGAGAATCATCTTGTGCAGTGTCACCCTGCTGGTTTGTTGTTTTGTTTTGTTTTTTTTTTTTAACAACCAATTAAATGTTCTCCTAAACTGTAAATACTTATAACTTCAATTTGCATTTTTTCCCCTTGCTTTTTGGGAGTCTACACCCGTATGGGCAATGCATTCTTTTCCCAGCTTTACAGTCAGTTTTGGAGATCTTGCGTCCCAGCAGTGTGGTACAGGTCACAGATCAAGAAAACCTGCTTCAGTCTCCACCTTTGCGGGACCTGTATCCTTTATGTCTTTTCTGACAATTAGATTTTTAACCCCGCTTAAAGCCCTGTTGTGCTAGCAGTGTGTTTCCCCACCAGGCTGGAATGACCCAACGCTCTCCTTGTTTTCTTACGCCCAGACCTTCAACCTACTCAAGATGCCAGCCGGAGCAGCTGGTCTCTGCAGTGCACTCCAGCAGCTGATCGCCCCAGCAGCACGACCAGGCAGGGAAGAGACCGAGCACTTGGTTCGCAGTTCCTGCCGAGAAAACTTGTTCCTCCTTCTCTCCAGCCAAGGACTGGGTATGTCGCTCCCCGTCCCTGCAGTGACACGGGCATCTGGAGACAGGCAGCCTGTCTTTAAAAGTTACAAACCGCGGCCGGACCCAAAGCTTCGTTCAGAAAAGTGTTGTGAGATAGTGTAGCACCAAAATTATGCTTTTTGCAGAACGTTCTCCTCTTTCATTCTTTTGAACGTGAGTGCTTTTAAAGTATCATGTTGTCCGTATGCCGTGTGCTGCCCTAGTCCTGTTTTGAAATGTGGACAGCAGCAGGATGGCCAAAGAGAAAAGGATACACACTTCTGTTCAGATACCGCTGAGTGCAGGCGGCTATTCGTGGTTTGGGAAACAGTTATTTGATGATCTGAAAGCAATTCTGACTACAGCAACGTTTCAGGACTGTGAAATAAGTATCCAGTGGCAGCTTTCTTGTCCCGGCGCCAGCCCTTGTGATTGCTTCCGTTAGTGTCACTTCAGTGGTGTCTGAACTACACCTCAGCCGTATCATCACCAGCTTCTTTCTAATGTGGGGTCATGCCTCCCTTTATATCTAGTCCTTTGCTGGACTGCTGTTGGGTTGTAATTGCATTGGATTCCTAATAGAGTTTCTTGGTCTGCTGTCACAGCGTGATTGCGAGAACTTGTGTTGCATTGAATGTGGTCTTGATTACTTGCCAATTAAAGTGCAAGGAAAACACTTACAATCTGCTCCTTTAAAATCACATCTAGATTCCATCTCTTCTGAAGGCTCTGGGAAGCTTGCAGAGATTGTTTCCGGTTGTCCTATCTTCCTACTGTTAGTATTTGGCTTGGTGGGATAGGTAGATAAATGTTGTGGGGTTTGGTTTGTTTTTTTTCCCAGTGCCTTTAAATTTTTTGAGCGTGGTTCTTCGCACGCAAAACGGAAGCAGAAACTCCCTTCTGAAGACGGATTTTGCTCATTGCTCACACGCCAGGTCGCTTGGGGTTCACAAGGTTTGGGATAGTGCCTCTTGAAAATGAAGATACGTGGAAGCAGATGGTCCTGCGGTAGCTGAGCGTGGAAGGAGACGCCCGAAGAACGTGTGTTGTGGCAAGAAGGATGCGTTAGATGAGGGAGCAGAGACGAGTCGGGAATGTAAGGAGGCAGCGTGCGGGGGGCACGCGATTTCCAGCAGTCTGGTGGCGTAGGAGGTGCTGTACTGCGGTGGCAAATCTCTTGGAGGAGGTGTGCAGGGGCGAGCTGCCTGCCCGCCACCCCCCGGGCAGCCCGGCGGCGCCTGCTGGGAAGGAGCCAGGGCGAGGTGTGAAGGGAAGCAGAAACAGGAGGGGGAGAAGGGAGAGAAAGGAAGGAAAAAGCCAAGAGGAGCGGGGACAACGTGAGAAGAAGCGGGGGGAGCCCACCTGTGAAGGTAGCCATGAGTTTCTGTTGATCTTGCCTGTGGTTACACTGCGAGGAGGTTTTGAACCGCTGCCTAATATGACTGTCAATTATTTAAACTTGTATTTCTCACCTCAGTCCCCATGAAGTGCATTTGACAATAATTAATTTGTGTGTGCAACTGGGAGCGTATCCTACTCCTGCAGAGGTGTCAGCTTAATGGGATATGGCTACAGGGGATAACAGCCTGTGCCACCCCGTGA
The DNA here is from genome assembly GCF_965231255.1 of Vanellus vanellus. Classification (NCBI taxonomy): domain Eukaryota; kingdom Metazoa; phylum Chordata; class Aves; order Charadriiformes; family Charadriidae; genus Vanellus; species Vanellus vanellus. The sequence continues at coordinate 9,111,537 of NC_138915.1, read as the reverse complement.
GGGGATTTGGGGGGGGTCACCTGTTCGTCTGGACTAATATTTTAATTGTTGGAACATTAGGTTTCCCGTAGCTGAAGTGGGATCAGATTAACCTCTGTCTCTCTGAACTTGCATGCTGGCAAGCTCCTTAAACACCATTGCTAATTTTATTTTCTACTTTCAGCACGTATTTAAGATAACTCTTTTTGTTTCGTAGGTTAAAGAGGAAATATTCTCACTGGCTGACATCCCAGTGAGCAATTACAAATATTTTACTATAGTTAGAGGACTTGGAAATCAGCCTCAGGCCGTGGGCATCAGAAAATCCATGCATGGAAATCCCACGTGTTGTAAGACTGGGAGGGTTTCATACGGAGGGATTCCTCCTCATCTTTACTGAAGGCAAACCCTTGATTTAAAAAAAAAAAAAAAATTAAATAAAATAGCTCTTGTATTTGTAAATGAAACCTCTGCAAACAGCTTTTGACTGTCCCGGTCAGAGAAGGGTTAATTGAGCCTCTTCATCTCTGTTGCATGTGAACACAGGAGGTCAGTGATGGGAGAAGCTAGGTCCAAACCCAAGGCTTTTGAAACAGCCCCCTAACTAGCCTAATGAATATGCTGTTGAGATGAACAGGTCATTTAACACTTTTCATGTCGCTATTGTCCATCCAACCTTAAATGTCAACTCTGTCGCTCTGATAGGCTGGTTCTGCTTAAAAAGGTTTTCTGGCTTTGTTAGATTCCTAGGAGGGATTTCCCTCCGTCCTTACTCCTAATTGCTGGCAGAACCTTACGGATGTATTTATATCAGCCTTTTCATTCGGGTCAAGTCTTCGCTAGAGAATTTTGCCGGTGGGTAAGGGTTGTGAAGAGATGCCATCCAGACAGAAGTGGAAGCGCCAAATGCAGTTGCAATTATACTGCTTAAACTGCAGCTTACCGACCACAATGGAACAACCGGCTTTGCGAAGGGCAGGATGGTTTGATACGCCGCTGTGGGGAACGTAGGACGATGTGCCGGCATTGCTGTGTCGACGCTGGGACACCCCTTCACGGAGCTGGTGTGCTGGAGTCCGGCTGCCTGCGAACCGTCGGAGGCCGGCGCGGTCCAGCCTCGGGGCCGGGCTGTGAACGGGGCTGGTGGAGCGGAGCCTTCTGCTGACACCTGCCCTGTAGCTCACTAGCTAACCCCTCGCGACGCAGCCCCCTCTCTGGTGTTTCGGCCAGGGCCTTGAGCACATCTTGAGCGTGCTGACGTCGGATGTCCAGGCTGCTTGAAAAAACGTTTCATGGGAACCGAGCTGCGTACCTGATAGAGCTGAATATTTAGCAGAAATGTTTTCCTGAACTTCCGCACCCTGTGAGCAGCAAGCGTGTTTCTTCTTGGGAGACTTCTATTTTGCCTGTGACCCATGGCGTTCTGTGGCCTAGAAGGCCTCAGAAAATTGCTTCTTAGCTCAGGAGGACAGCAGGCAGATGGTCCCAGGCTTTCCAGCGAGATCTCTTGATGCCTCCTGGACTCCTTGCCTCGAATAGACTCCCCAGTGCAGTGGTCAGGAGCACAACGTGGGTGCTCCTAATTTAACCACACAGTTGTGGGCTCAGCATGTTCCAGAGCTGGGTAAGGGGCAAAAGGACTTATGCTGTATTGGTATCCAATACCTCATCGCAGTCATTTGCCCCCACAGACTTTCTTGGCTTTCTGGTACCTGCACCAGCTGGTGGATAGAAAGGTGGAAACTCGGGCATCAGCACTGCAAAATAAATGCTGATGGGGTGAAATAGCACATCTCCAAGCGTGCAGGCTGCAGACCAGAACAACTATGGCTATTCCTAGGGATGCTGCCAAATCTGAGCCCAAGAAGCTCCTCATTAAGGAAACTGTGTTGGCAATGCACTAGGTATTTGCGTTGCCCCTCCAAAATGGGAACCAGGTAACTGTTTTATTCCTCCTGGAAATGATCACGTATGTTTGGGAAGCTTTTCAGACACAGTAGCTCATTTTGAGGATATCGTTGCATCGAGGGCTCCAGTTATGACTGGTGTGTTTCTAATTCACTGAGATGCTTTGAAATGTCAATGTGTGAATCCCTCCCAGCCTCCTCCTAGCTATTCGTAGGTGATGCTACCCAGGATGAAGATAGCCAACACAACAAGCACAATGCTCTCTGACCAATATTGGACAAACCCAGTAAGGACATGACATCAACTCAAATCAACTGTTTGGCTGAAATCTTCACAAGTGCTGAGCAAATACCTAGTGAAACCAGCAAGAGGGTCAAGTTCAAGTTAACGTCAGGCTAACTTTCTACATCAAGACAATCTGGATTCAGACTGGGAAGCTTGTTAAAGGTCTTGAGGACTAATCTTTTACACACAGTTGGTCTCCTCCAGGATCCCTCCGAGGCATTCATGGCCTCACTGACAGGAATGAGATGATCAAGGTACTTTGTGAGAACAGCTGGATGAGCTGCGGAGCTGATCAGTGGTGGTGAGGATGCAGTTTCCTGACTACACCCATTGTACTGTGTTGCACAAAGATCAGTTATCGCTCTGGTCCTCTTTAGCACTTCTCACTTCTCAACATCTTCAATACCTGGTGGGCCTTATTTTGCTAGCCTTCTGACGCAACTGGAGCGGGACAGAGCTGTGAGAAGGTTGACACCACCAAGCTGTCACTGGTGCTCAGATGAGATCTGCCTGTTGGCTGAAGAATAGGTGAACTTACTCTAGATCTCGGGCAATTCTAGATAGCAGAAGAAGGCATTTCGTTTGTAACCATGGATAACTTTCCTGAATTTAAAGTATATTTATGTAATCTGTTGATTTGTTGGAGGACTCCTTGGTGACTCTAGATTTTTTCGCTGCAGCCTCCCTGTTCTGTCATCTCTAGCTGAAGAGGAGATGTCATTCCATCTTGGCAGGTAATGATGTGGCCTCAGCTATTTGTATCTCTCCGTGTCCTGGACAGCATCAACATGATGTACATGGGCCAGAAGCCTTCAGTGTTTGGCGACCCCAGCTGGGACGCGACTTTGTCATCAACCTTCTCAGCAACAAGCTACTGCAGGTATTGGAAGCTGTCTGGTTGCAATGGGACCTTGAACCAAATTTTATGCATCTGTCCTTATATTCAAGATATTCCCTGGCCTGAGTCCCTGCTGTGGGATGCAGGATATGGTTGACAGTTGCTTAAAAACATAGCATGTGTTTGCAAAACAAATCCCACCTGTAGCAGTCATGGTGGGGATCAGGTCAGAACTTTCTGAATGGAAGGTACAAGACTATGCATTGAGCTCTCCTGGCATCATTGCAAACCTTGCTGCCTTCTGTGGCAAGAGCCAGGCATCCTGAAATTTCTTTTGGTTTGGGTTTTCTTCTCATGGTTCCTATAGCATAAATACACCATAATCTGTAATATTAAAATGAACAAACAAAATCCTAAAATTTGCCAAACCCACACTTCTTAGGAGTGTGTCCTCGCTCCCAGCTGTACCCTTCTGCACCCTCCTCTGCTTCAGCTCTGGTACTGACTCCTTGGTAGGCTGGCTCAGCAGAAAACTAACCCAGCAAAAAAGGAGGCTGAATTTGGGTCTTTATTTGTTTATTTTTCGTTAGGTTAGTGAGCTGCCTTGGCTCCCAGAGGGGTGAGGTGAAGGCCAGAGCTGGGGTGTGGGAGGCAGTAGGGCTGCATGGCCTGGAAGATGTTGCAAAAAAAGGTTAGATTTGCTCAGCCAACTTTCTGGGCTGTTTTCTTGGTGAAACGGCAGGAAAGCGCTCAGACGGGGGGGCAGGTGCAATGCGCAGGGCAGAGGGCACTGCAAGATAATTTCTTTCAGCAGTGACAGTTCTGGGGGTGAGTAGAAGCTTTCCCGACGGGGGTAACGTTCACCCATTTGCTACTCAGCCCTCTGCTGCTTTCAAAACCATGCTGCGAGTGCTAGGATAAAACCTTCAACCCAGCTGTCTCTCAGCTACCAAAATATCTCCTTTGCCCCTTGACCAGCTGTCAAAACTTTCCCGGCCTTCCTAGAACAGGCGTCTTAGGGAATGTTTCCCTTGGCCTATGGGAAACGGGAGGGATGCTCTGGAGACAACTAGCAGGACTGCGTGTTCGATGCCAGGTGCCTGTCCTAAGCGAGCCCGTCCATCGGGGCTGCTACCCCTCGCCTTTGTAATGCTCCCAGCTCGGTGTGCTCTGTAGGAGGAGATTGTGGTTCAAGGAAGAAAGGGCTTCAGATCAAAAAATTGTGCGACTCCAGAGCCAAGAAAAAAAAGCCTTAATTATTCAACTAGTTTGAAACACTTTAAAGTATCCCTAAAAATAGGTGAGAGGGATGTTTGTCAGCTACAAAGAGATTTTCTTGCAGTAGTATTGCTTGTCTTATTTTATGATGATGCTACAGAATACAGTCCCTCAGGTAGCCTCATTAATGTTTGTGAATGAACCCCTTGTTTTATGCTTTTGGTTTTAAAAGATAGAAATAGGGCGAGAGGCTAGTAAAACTGGTTTTACCATATATGCCTTGGAAAGCTCAAGGATGAGGGTGTAAGGTCTCTATAAGCCTCAGCGGTTCTGCGTATGGATGATAATTGGATTTGGGCACTCGCTAGACCAGCTGAAAAGGTGTATCCACAGGGAGACATCCAGGCAGGACTTTGGCTAAAATCCTGGGTGAAATTCTGCACGATTCCCAGTGGATCTGTCAGCAGGAGGTTGGCACTCCTTAGTGTCTCGTCAGTCGTTTTGTTTTGATCTCTTCCGGCAAAGGCAACCTGCGACCATATGTTGTTATAGCCATAAGCGCTTCCACAGGGCAGTATCTGGTGAACCCCGCTGCCTGTCAGCACCTCAGCCCAGGGTGGAGGCTTCTTTTCACTATCTATTCCTTAAAGAGGGCAACTGTTTCTTCTGGCTATCATAAAAGAAGAGTGGCAGTTACGCCCAGCCCATAACAGCATACGGTGGTTTCTGACTCTTACCACTCCAGCCTTAAAATAACAGCTTTTTTTTTCCGAGCCAACCAACAATTGTGGTGAGCCACTAATACCAGTTTAACCATTTGGCAGCTGCCCCGTAGGAAATAGCTCTTCCAAGAGAGCCAAAGGAGCCCTTGCCCCCTCGGCCCCAGAGCCACGCAGGGTCGGTTTCAGTCAGAAGGGGATGTTTACAGATTTCCTTGTATACTACCAGCCTCTATAATAGCAACTGAATCCTAGAAAGTTAGTGATAAACAAATTGAGGAAGTAGGTTAGAAATAGTATTTCGAGTTAATTATTTTGGAGTTGTATTTGACGAATGAGTGGGTGAAACTCTGATCCCCCCCAACAAACACGTCGTTTCTTGCTCTGTAGTTCCTCTTCCATCCATCGTGCGTTGGGACTGTCAGCGGAGTTTATTTTGGGCTCGGTTCCCTCCCTGTTATGTACAGTAGTAACCAGCCCTGCAAACAGTGCCATTGAAATTGGAATCGGGCCCTTATGGCTTTAGGGCAGAAATCAGCAATAAAGGGCTATTGTAGGCCGGGGGTTCCCACCCTCTCCCCCGGGATGCTGCCGTCGCTGTCCCTTGTCCCTTTCCACGGCTCCCCAAGGAAGCGGCTCCCCTCGTCCCCCTGCTCTCGCCGCGGATCTCATCTTCAACAGGGAACCCTGGGTGGGGGTGTGTGTGTGTGTGCGGAGCCGCCCGTCGCCCCTTTGCCCCCGGACCCCGCGTTGCCCATCGCCGCGGCTCTCCGCGGGGCGGGGGGAGGCCGAGCACCGCACGCCGCGCACGGACCCGATCCGTTCCGCGGGGAACGGGGCAACCGACTCCCCTGGGCAGCCGCAACCACGTGGCGAGGACAGTTTTCGGCCACCGGTCCGGGGGCTGCGCGGGGCGCGCAGCGCCGGGGCGGGGAGGAGCGGGGGGTGTGTGTGGGGGGGTGAAAGTTGGCGCGCGCCGCCGCGCTCCCCTTTCCCCGGCGGGCGCTGGTTTTGAATGAATGACCTCACCCGCGCCGGCCAACCGCCGCGCGGCCTAGCTTAATATTCATGAGGCGGCGCGCCAATGAGCGGGCGAGGAGGTTGTTTTAAACGGCAGAGCCCCGCAGCCAATCAGGCCGCTCTCGTAGGCAGCCAACGCGAGGCTGAGCCGCGCCGCGCCGAGCCCCGCGTCGTGCCCTGCGCTCCAGCTCCTGTCCACACTACCGCGAACAATACAGGTACGTGCAGCCCCGCCGCAACTTTTCGGGGGGCGGCTGCCCCCTACCCGCCCCGCCGCCGCCCCGCCCTGCCCCCGCGCCTTCGCCCCCTCTGCTCTGCCTGCCCCGGGCTTTTTTTTTTTTTTTAATTATCGTTATTCTTTTTTTTTTCTTCTAGTTTTTTTTTTTAATTAAAAAAAAATTTTAAAAATCACCCAAAACTTTCTTCCCCGCTCGCAAGGGGATCGGCGGTGGCGGGGCAGATGCTGCGCGCAGCTGGAGGGGCGGCGGGCGAGGCGCAGCGTTTGCCCCCCGTCCTCCTCCCCTGCCCCACCGGGACCCCACCATAGCCCCCCCCACCCCCGGGGTGGAGGGGCTACCTGTCCCCGGTGCAGCCCGGTTTCTCCGCGCCGGGCTCCCGTACCGCCGAGAGTAATATGGCTGGTGCAGCAACTACACCGGGACTAACTCCTCTTCTCCCCCGCATGGGCAGGGATTTTTTCTCTGCCGCCTCCTAATGTCGCACGGCAAAACGCGCGGCGCCCTCGGCTTTTTATTTGCCCCCTTCCCCTCCCCGGGTGGGCTCGGTGGGGCTGGCGGCGGTGGGAAAGTTGTTGGCCGTGCGCAGTGCCGTGCCCGCTGTTTATTCTGCATTAATATGGCTGTCGCTTTAGCATCTGACAGGGATAAACCCTGCGCGCTGCGCCCGTCTGTCCCGGCGAAGCAGTTTTTTTCTCGCCGCCGCCGCCTCCAAACTCCCCCGATCCCTTCGCCTCTGCCTCCGCCGCTCTTCCCCTACCCGGGAAGGTGTCTCCGGCGGGGCTGCGCCCGCCGCGGGGCCCCGCATCGCCTCTTCCCCGCGCCGCGCCGCCCGTGCTGTGGGCATTAATATGGCTGGCGCTGGAGAGCCCCGGCGAAGGGAAGAAAGACGTGTAAGCGGCACAGGGATGGGGAGGGGGGTCGCGGCGGGGGAAATCTCCTTCCCGGCGCCCCGCAGGGGGCTCAAACCTTTCGCTTTCGCCCCGGCTCCTCTCTCCCCACCGCCCCGCGCCCTCGGACGGGCTGCGGGGGGCCGCCCCGGGGCTCTCCGCACTCTTTTTTTTCTGGCGGCGCGGAGGAGCGTAGCGGCGGCGATAATGGCTGCACGGGAGCCTTTGTTAGAGAGCGCTGCGCTAGGCAGGGGCCGGGAGGGGGGGGGGGGGGGGGGAAGAGCGCCTCCCGCCCGCGCCCCGGCCCCGCCGCCCCCGCCGCCCGACGGGGGGCCGAGCGGGGAGCCCCTTCTCGGCGGGGGCGGCGTTTTGGCGGGGCCGGGGGCGGCGGGCGCGGGGGGCCGAGCGCGGCGGCGAAGGGAAGGTGGTGGTGGTTGGTGGTGGGGGGGGTAAGCGCGGCTTTGTTCGGCGGCGCGGCGGCGGCGCCGGGAGAAGCCATCTTAGCGAGCGGGGCCGGCCCTGGGCGCGGAGCGGCCGCCGCCGCCGCTCCCCGCTGCCGCTCGCACCGGCCGCCCCGGGGCCCGGCCGGCGCCCCCCCGGCCGCCGCCCGGCCCCCCGGCGCCCCCCGCCCGCCGCCCCGCCGCATTTCAGGGGCACTTTCTTTCATCAGGAGGCATTTCACAAAATGGAAGATGAATTATTGGCGTCTGGCGGAGCCGCCGCTGCCCCCTCCGCCCCGCCGGCCCCGGCCCCGCCGCAGGTGCCCGCTACCCCGCGCCGCGCAGCCCGGCGGCCGCGGTGACCTTGGCGGCGGCGGCGGCGGAGGGGGGGGGGGGGAAGGGGGAGGAGAAGATGGCGGGAGCGGAGCGGAGGGCAGGCTGGCCGCGGCGGGCCGCTCGCCCCCAACTTCGGGAGCAGGCGCCGGCCCCGGCCCCGCTCCGCCGCCCGGCCTGGCCGCCGTCTGTCGTCCCCCGCCCCGGGCCCGGGCCCGGCCCGTTCCGACGGGCTCCGCCGCCGCGGGGGCCGGGCGGCTTCGTGCCACTGCTGCCGCGCTCGGGGGGCGAACGGGCGCGATTAAATATTAACGTCGCGCCAATAAAAATTAAATTTTCAAGCGCTTGAGAAGCCGTAAATAGGAAATATTGCTGCGGGATATTTTTTTTTCTTTCTTTTTTTTTTTTTTTTGTTTGGAGAGGAAAAAAAACAACCAAACAATACAGAAGAGGGAGAGAGAAATACATCCCAAAAGTTAGCATCGTCCTCTCGGTGACTTGCTAATCACATCTCTGCACTGACCACTATGCCTCTGAACATGTGTCACTTGGTGGAGCAAGAGCAAGCGCTGCTCACCTCGCAGAGCTCCACCGGTCCTATTGTGTTTAAAAGTAGCCTTTATTTACACACCTTCCCATACGTACGAGGTTATTGCACTTTTACGGGGCGGGGGAATAATCTGTCCTGCTTTTCTACCTGGACGACAGCTGCTAACACACAAACTCCGGCTCCTGAAGGGCTAAGTCACAGCCTGGCACTGTGTGTGCCGCTCGAGCCCCAGTGCGGTAGCCAACTAAAACAAATATTTTATATTAGTTCGTATATAACTCTTAATGGGCAGGAGTATGCGTATTTAATAGCCTGTCTCCAGTCTTTGGACATGATGTAAACATTTGTCGATGTAAAACTTAAATCCAGCCACCAGTTTCACTTGGCTCAAGTCTGCAACCCCAGTGTCAAGGAAGAATAATTTAGGTCTCGTTATTGGGGGTGGTAACAGGCATTGGGGGGAGGGAAGGAATGTGTTACTGATGGGACATCACTTCAGGGGATGGTAGGGGGTGTGTGTATATATGGGTGTATATAAATATATGCATACACGTATATGTATACACATCCATCCCTATATGCATTCTCTTGTTTTTTTCCCCTCTTCCCTGCAGAGTCAAGATGGCTAAAGGTGATCCGAAGAAGCCCAAGGGCAAGATGTCTGCCTATGCCTTCTTTGTGCAGACGTGCCGTGAGGAACATAAGAAAAAGAACCCAGAGGTTCCAGTCAACTTTGCAGAGTTTTCCAAGAAGTGCTCGGAGAGGTGGAAGGTACCTTAATTTGTGACTTCCTGATGGGATAACTTCTTACAGTATCAGCTAGGATGATGTGCATGTGTCCAAACATGAAGGGAGCTGGTGCTGTTTTGGTCTGTGTGCCATTCTTGGCCAGGCGTCCTGGCCATTGATCGGGTGCTGCTGATCCTGTAATGATCCTGACGGCTTCAGCCCGGTCTACCTGCCCGTTTCGGTGCCTCCACTACAGCCTGGCATTTTTTCCTGTTCCCGAGCAGTGCCCTTCAGCGGCCACCTCCCTCCAGGCCTGTGTCCTCGAGGAGGACTCCGGCTGTGCTTGTCCCATTCCCGTTGCTTCCCTCTGGCTGAGTATGGCAGCGGTGGCTGAGGTCCCCGGTACAGGACCTTCGTCCCCAAGGTGGTCCAGTTAGAAAACAAACAAATTCTGGAACTCCCCTATCGAGTCAGTATGTGTTGCCTTGTTTACTTAAAGTTTGCCAGCTATTGAACAGTTGAGTAATCACAGGTTTGGTGTCTTGTTTTTTGGTTTTTTAGACCATGTCAAGCAAGGAGAAGGCTAAATTTGATGAAATGGCAAAAGCTGATAAGGTACGATATGATAGAGAAATGAAGGACTATGGACCAGCTAAGGGTGGCAAGAAGAAGAAGGACCCCAATGCCCCGAAACGACCACCGTAAGTGACTTGGAGGCATTCAAACGTACCACTATTTTGGTTCGTTTTCACGCCCTGTAACACAGGTGATAGGGTTCCGTAAAGGAAGTAGGTGGGGTGTACTGTTGGTACAGCAATATTGGTAATATTCGTAGTGTACTGATACTGTCTCGTAAATCTTCTAGGCAGCTTGTAATCTTGAGCATGTAGAGCACTAACAGGAATTGTCAGTGCTTGGTACCCTTAAACTCATGGTGATGAAAGGCACGGAAGTGACCCGGGTCACAGTGAGACTTGTGTATCTAAGATGAAATTGGGGGGGGGGGGGGGGGAGGGAATAGACGACACTTGATTAAAAACAGCATTGGGTGAAGGCTGCAAGCGTGGGTCTCAGTAAAATCAAAATATGTTCAAAATATGTTTGGTTTTGTGGGTCGGTTTGGTTGGTTGTGTGTTTTGTTGGTTTTTGTTTTAAGTAAGGAAAAAAAAAAAGTGTTTCCTGTTGAGGGCATGTGTGGATGTTGTGGGTGAGGGATGGAGGAAGGGGATGATGCTCCCCGGGCGTGCTGCTGCGGTGCTGACTGTCCTCTGGTGCTTCTCCCCAAGGTCTGGCTTCTTCCTCTTCTGTTCAGAGTTCCGCCCCAAGATCAAGTCCACAAACCCTGGCATATCCATCGGGGATGTAGCAAAGAAACTGGGCGAGATGTGGAACAACCTCAGTGATGGTGAAAAGCAGCCTTATAATAATAAGGCAGCTAAACTGAAGGAGAAGTACGAGAAGGTAAGGCTACTTTTCACTTGTGCCTCTTCTGTGCCGGCTCCTGTGTCGATGCGTTTCTGTAGCGTAGACCCAGCTAAGGTGGCCCCAGCGTAGTGAGCACCTCCAGCTTACAGACCTGTTCGCCTTGCGCCGCGCGCAGCGTGGCCGAACGTTGCGTACGTTGGGACGGAGTAGGTTAGGGAGGCGCGGGCGGATTCCAGCGAGGAGGGAGAGCTTTTCCCCCAGCGATGCGCAGCAGCGGCCGCTCGTGTTGCTGCGGCAGAGGGTTTGCTGTGCTGCCGAAGGAGCTTTGTCCCGCCAGCAGGAAACTCTTCTTAAGAGAGGCTGGGTTCTCTCCTCCTCCTCAGAGAAATAACCGCCAACGCAGGGTTCAAGGTCTCCGTCATCCGGAGGCGGCCGAGTACGCTTCGGTGTCTGCATACCTGTGGGCTGTGCTGCTGGCTGTCCCCTTCGGGGGTGCGGCTGGGGAAGGCCAGTCCCTCTCCGCTCCCGCCCGCTGCTGTACAAATGCTGTGTGTGTTTGCTGCTTAGAGCAAATTAAGACATCCCCTTGACTTTGCAGGATGTTGCAGACTACAAGTCTAAAGGAAAGTTTGATGGCGCAAAGGGAGCAGCAACCAAAGCTGCTCGGAAAAAGGTAGAGGAAGAAGACGAAGAGGAGGAGGAGGATGAAGAAGAGGAGGATGAAGATGATGATGATGAATAAAACTGTACAATACTTGTCTCCATGTGAATACCATAGAGTAGGGGAAACACCATAAATGAAGCACCTCTTATTTGAGATGGTGTCTCTTGCCCTTATTAGGCTTAATTAAAAAAAAAATTTGGATTCCGATCGCGTTGTAGTTTCTAAAAGTGCTCTAGAAATTGTAACTGGTTTACATGAAGTGGCCATGGGTGTAGTGAGCACCCTGAAACTGTATCAAAGTTGTACATATTTCCAAACATTTTTAAAATGAAAAGGCGCTCTAGTGTTCTCCTAACTCTGTGCACTTTGCTGTTGGTGTAACAAAGCATTTAAAAATGTTTCAAGCATTTTTTTAATTTGTAAGGTGGTGTTACTATATGGTTATTGGCTAGAAAATCCTGGGTTATAAACTGTACATATCTATAGTTTGTAAAAACTAGACAGATTCTTGTGGTACATGCTTAGAGTTATGATGCCTTAGAGGAGCAGTGATTACTGGGAAAGGCTGTACGTTCCCCGGGGTGCCATGGCCCGAAGCATGCACTGTGAGGGTAGATCTATTTACACTACAGTGGGCGTCCATTTAGCTTAAAGTTGTCTTTCTGTATATAGTGAAATAGCATTCTGCTGCCATTCTTAGTTGTGGAAGGGGGTTCAGCTGGCATGAGAAGTGTATGGATTTTTTTAGTTAAGTGCGGTAGTTTTTAAACTGAAACTGTAGACATCTCTTCATCGTCAACCAAGTGAAGAGCCAGTGCAGCAACTGAAGTTCAAAAACACTCTGTACTTAAACGAATTTGCAACGTTCTGTTTTTTTTGTATGTTTAGAATGCTGAAATGTTTTTGAAGCAAAATAAACAGTATTACATTTTTAAAACTGTTCTTGACAACACTCTAAATTTCTGGTTTAAAAGGATCTTAACAACAGCAAGAGGTTCATTTCGAAGTCTGTGGCATCCCTCAGGGCTGGTGACTTAGGCAACATTCTGACTCAAGGATTAAAAAAAAAAAATAAAAAAATAAAAAAAAATAAATGGTGGCCAGCCAAAACTGGCTGAATTGAAAGAGATGGCTGCTCCAGCTAATATGCAATCGTAACTGTTTATGGCTGAGTGGCATAAGATGCTATGCAAGTTTGAACTTTATTACTTGAACTTGGGAGCCTAAATGAACATTCATGACGTAATTGTTTGTTTGTGTGTGTATATAGCAGCATTCAGAGATGCAGAGAAAGGTAGGTGGCTAGGAATGAGGCTGACACCATGAAATAAGTATAAAAGCATAGTTTGGATTTTTTTTTTTTTTTTCAGTTGTGTTGGGTAAATTTATAGCCCAAATGCATTGCTGTACATATTAAAATGTGCCTTTTTTGTCCTGTGTTACACCGTTTCAGACTTGTGGTTTTTTCTAGCACTTGCATTCCTGGCAGGAGCCAGGCGCCTGGGCTAACTCCCTGCTGAAGTAGGAGCGTGGCGCAGGTACTTGGTCCGTGTCCTCTCTCTAGCGACTCAAGTTCTAATACGAATTGGGTGCTGTGAGGTGGGTTGGGGGGAGCAACGCAGGTCTCTTGTCCCCTTGGGTGACCCGCTGGCTGCGTCGCAGTCGCCGGCTCGCCGTCGTTCCCAGTCCACGCTGGGGATGTTTTGCAGCCCTTGGAAGGGAGAGGTGATGCCAGGTCTCTAGCCGGTGACTCTAACCTCGTTTTTCCTTAGCGCGGAAACTGCACGAACTGGGAAAACTTAGCACCTCCCCGCTACCCTCGAATTCCTTCCCCGCGCTGGCCGTAGTCAGCAGTTGGTGTTCGCTTGGCCGCGCGAGGAGACGGGGGTGTGAGGATACTTGCGTTAATAGCAGGTCAAAGCTGTGGGCTGCGGGGTGCAGCCGCCTCTAGAGAAGAGGGGAACTCGTTAGTGTCAACCATGGGTGCGGGCTGCTGCCACCCCTTCTTTGAGCCAAACTGCAGATTAATGAGGGCCAGGCTTACAGGCAGTAACTGCTTCTCATGTGGCTAAAACGGCTTCCTTGCCTAATTGGGTAGCACATCTGGCTTTCCGTGACTTCTCAACAACCAGAGCATCTTGGCAAAACAGTCTGATCCAGTGCTGAGGCGGACTAGAACCCGAAAGCAAAGCCGAGCTTGGGCTGAAGCAGGCTAATAAACTTGTATGAAATGTAGCAACATGTGGCAAGGTTTGGTTTTTTGGGTTTTTTTTTTTTTTTTTTTGAGGCTAAGTTACAGTGGGGTCACTTAAACATTTCTATAACCGCTTAATTAGGGCAATTCTTAGTGTTTTTAATGCACAAAAAAACAAGTGTGAATTGGCCCCTGTTTTATGGGACGTTGCGTTTTAAAAGCCTCAATAAAGCTGCATCTGGAAAAGAAATAGGTACCTTTGTATTCGCTACCCTTTCTGCCTGTCTTCTGGTGCGAGGGAGAAGACGACTGGAGCTTCCAGCACGTGGAAATTTGATGGGGAAGTGGTGGAGCAGAAGAGAAAAGCGATGGCATCGTTTCAGGAGCTGTAATACTGTTTCTATTGTCTAGTTGGCAAAATCTCCCCTTAGCCACATATGGGAATTAGTGTAGATCACCGCTGTGCAAATCGAGCTTGGCTTTGAATTAACTGCTAGTGAGCTGAGCCCCTATTGATAGTGTTAGCAAATACGAACTAGAGCTGACACCTCTTTGTCTTCGTTATATTGGAAATCTATCGAGTTGCAGGGCTTGATTAAGGTCTCGGACCTTACGGTGCACTACCTATTCCTGCTCTGCAAATTCCTAAAATACGGCGTGCCTCGGGGGTGCTATTCAATACAATGCTAGTGCAGGGCTCCGGGGACTCAAATTTGGATATTGCAGATGTAGTGATGGTGTTTCTTCCCCCAGTATTCTGCCATTGATAAATACCATAGTGTGAATTTATATAAATAACACATGAACCCCCCTCCCCCCCACTGGTGTTGTGTGATGCCATCTCAAATATTGGGAACTGCTTAATTTCACCCAGGGTTTTGTGTTGGTTTTTTTATTTTTTTTATAGAACACCCTCCAAATGCTCTTTCTCTCTGCTTTGAAATGCTTGTGGTGTTGCAGAGCAGACGTTTCTGCTTTGGGCTGCGGCACAGCTAAAACTTGTAGGTTGACTTTAGTCCCAAGCCAAGCAGAGTAAATATGTCTCTTATTAACTCCATTATTATGTAGGGAAGGGTAATGATAAAATAGATTTGGGGAAAGGGAGGGATGAAGAGAGACTCTTCCTTGTGTGAATTGGACAGAGCTGACTGTGAGATGGCTTGCGTTCCCAAAATCCCCTCTGTGCCGGCTGAGGCGGGCTGTGAGGATGAGGGGCTCGGTGAAGAAGAAGAAGGGACAGTGCTGCTCTGGGGAGGTGGAGGATGGCTCGACTGGATGAGGCGGTCCCTCCGGCTGCCTAAAACAGTGGCAGAGGTGTGAGAGCTTTGGTGCAAGGGAAAACATCCGCTGGTGCTGATGCGGGGCGGATGCTGGGCACGGGGCAGAGCTGGGCAGAGGCAGGCAGGGCGCTGCCGGGGGCACTCGCCCACCTCCCGCGGGTCCTTTCCCACGGGTGGTACCGTTTGGTTCGCGCTGGGGACTGTACGGAGTCTTGAGAACGGAGTGGCTACCAAAATGCACCGTGTCCCTCGGAAATCGAAGCCACTGGGAAGGCGATGGGATGAACAGGGCTGCCCAGCTGCTCTGTGCAGGTCAGAGCCTGCCGCTGCCGAAAACGAGCCCGGCAATCTATTAGCGCAGCCC
Organism: Vanellus vanellus; assembly: GCF_965231255.1. NCBI lineage: Eukaryota > Metazoa > Chordata > Aves > Charadriiformes > Charadriidae > Vanellus > Vanellus vanellus. The sequence continues at coordinate 9,096,465 of NC_138915.1, read as the reverse complement.
GGGGAGGCAGAGCAGCGCTGCCCCCCCTGCTGCTCTGTAGCCTGTACGTTTCTAAATTCAGTTGAAATGGGGTAAATATTTGGTGTGAGCCGAAGGTGAGCCCTTAGACGCGCGGGGGGGAGGGACTGCGCGGGGAAAGCCCCACTGCTGGTGGGGGGTTCGCTCCCCGCGAGCAGTCGCACCGAAACCCGGGCTGCCGGCTGGTTTCCTACCGCTCCTGTCGGCATCCTAATGCATCTGTGGGGAAGCAGCGCATTCATTTTTCTGTAATAAAATTAATTAAAAATCCTAGTCCAAATGCGTATTGAATCAATTAGCAGCGAACGGCTGCAGCTCTAACGGAGGTCCATAGGAAGGTGAGAGTCTGCTTTGGGGATCGTACCGGGGCCACAGGCAGAGTCGAAACACCTCTCTCTTCTGCTCCCTTTGAACGGCTGATTTTTCTGTGGTTTTATTCACCCCTAATAAACCCTGCAGGAACCGCAGCGAGGTGCGAGGGCTTCTCTTGGCCCTGGCTCAGGCGGTGGCAGGTGAATGGCTTTTCGCTTCCAGCCTCCTGCACGGTTCTGGCAGCCGCCTCGAGTTTATGTTTTCCCTTTGCTCACTCAGGCTGTCGCTCCGCGGGCAGAGAAACGTCCCCTAAATATGCTCTCTTCCGCTGAGGGTTTTGGGAAGCATGGCTTGGACGGGACCTCCCCGCTGGCTTTGCTGGGGCGAGAGCGGGACGCTGCGTTTACGGCCGCGCTGCCGTTCGCTTTCTGACAAGCCCCACTCTCCCCTCCGTGGGCGCGAGCCTGAGCTCGCTGTCCCCTTAGAGATAACGGGAGGAACTGTCACAAGTGACATCTTTCTTTCTTTCTTTCTTTCTTTCTGCCAGGGCTACACCAGATTTTAATGCAATAGACTGAATTGCAAATTGCAGCTGCGCTGCGAAACACAGAGCGCTGGAGACCCCCTTACCCATCGGTTGCTCTCTAAATGTGTTTCAGCTGGCGGCGGAGGAGGGACCGCATAACCAGCGTGCCCGGCGGAGGTGTCGTGCCCTACCAAGTGGCTTCATCCCTTCTCGGCAGGCTGGGCTCCGGTGGGAGCGCGGTGTGTGCCTGCGCCTGCTCGGGCAGGATTTGGCAACCTGTGTTCAAAGCGCTCCGCAAACATCTCATCCTTCTGATAGGTCTGATATGTACGTGCTAAAGCACGAAGGGGATGAGGGGTACTTCCTTGCCTGTGCTAATGACCTTGATTAGAGTTGTCTGCTGCTAAGAGCTTTTCCCTGAGTGCCCTCCCACACCTGCATCCCTAAATTTGGCAGGAGGAAGCAGCCACAGCCCTGCTAGAGCTGATGGCTACATCTCCTGCGTGGTGAGTGCCTCCTTCTCTTGTTCCTGGATGTGGCGTGGTCTCACAGAAACACCTACAAAGTAGCTAAATCTGGGTTAGTCTTTCTGTTAAGCCGTAGCAGAGAGAACGAGTGACCTCCCCGGGACTGGGGAGCCTGTGTGGGGCGGCAATCCCAGTGCTGGGGGTGGTGTGAGACCTTTAGAGCCTGGCAGGCGTGAAAGCGAGTCCTTGTCTTGTTGATGTCGAGAGGTGGAACCGCGTTAAGCTGTGGTAAGGGGATGCCTGTCCTGTAACTGTGGCCCCTGACGTGGGTGACTTCGTCTCCCTGACTGAATCCAGGAAAAAAGTCACAGCTGGGAGCCGAGCCTTGCTGCGGGGCCGCGTGCCCCGGCGGTGTGTGCTGTGTTGGCTTTTGAGCCCCTGAAGTCCAGAGTGCTGCTGCTCTGCCCCCGTACCTGCCGCCTGGCCTTGCTTCTGGCCGGGCTGTCCCCTCCGCGAGCCCCGGGAGCGGGGGCGGCCCCCCCTGCGGGCATCGCACCCCTGGGCGCGCTGCCGTGGCCGAGCCTGTGTGTAAGGCGAGAGGCGGGTAGGATGCTACGAGTGATAAAGTTGCTTTTTCTTCCCAGCCCCTCCGCTCGTAAAGCTCCCTCAGGTATTTCCAGTCAGAAAAAAAAAGCTCTTTTTAAAAAAATATTAATCAAGCGTGGCCTGGCTTTGTTGTTGTAAGAGCTTATTACTTGTAAGTGTTTTTAACTGCTTCTTTGTGAAGCTTAAGATTTGCTTTTTGTTGGTTTAGAAAATGAATACGTGTAGAAGGGTGAAGTTGTTTGGGGGATTGCTTGAGACAAATGTCTCTCGCCTGCTGCGAATTCCTGTGGGATCGCTCTTTTACTGTGCCTTACCTGGGGTGTACCAGCAACGATCCGTGGCCTGGCAGAAGAGGCTGGAGAAAGGTGGGCGATTTGGTCTCCAGTTTTCTTAAAAGAATACGTTGGTCGGGTTTTGTTGTCTTTAGCTTTGGAGCTCAGGCTGGGGACCTTCCCTGGGCTCGGCTTCTGCGGGCGTTCGTGGCATCGCTACGCGCAGCTGCTGCTGAGGGTCGGTCCCTGGTAGCGGGGAGAGCAAGCGGAAGCCTGTGCCGGGTCTGCCGTTGCTTTATGGCGTTGCTTCCTATAGCCACGTCACTTTTGCAGGCTGCTGGCAGGTTTTTCAGACCAAGCTCAAAGATCAAGGCGTCAGTAAAAGTCTGAAAGGGAACCCTTGCTTCCAAGGGCTCATCTGGAAGCGGAATAAAATCTGACCGGATAGATGTCTAATGAAAGATCTCCCGTTCCTCACCGTCGCTCGTGTTTCATTCGTTGGTGATTCCCCACTAGAGAGAGTTGTCTAGCGAAAAAATCAGCTGCCTGACCTGGTATGTTGAACCTTGAGGGTGACTCGCAAAAGGCCTTTAATGGTTTTGAAGGTAGGAACGCGTGGCCTTGTTCTTTTTCCCCTGTTCCCCTCTTAGCGCTTTGCCTGGGGAGGAAGCGAAGGTGTCTCCCTTACAGCTCAGCCCTTCGCCTTTTCCATTAACGTGCGGTTACTCATCTGTGGGGAGCACCGGGAAATACTCCTGCAGACCCAGGGCAGATCACCTTTGACACTCGTCGCTTACTGGAAGGTGACGTCTTAAAAATAAATGACTCTCCAATGGCGCTGATCTTTCCAAGTGTGAAGTAGAAAGAAGCTCCCAAACCCCTTTTCATAGAATCATGGAATCATAGGGTTGGAAGGGACCTCTGGAGATCATCTAGTCCAACCCCCCTGCCAGAGCAGCGACACCTTAGAGCAGGTTGCACAGGAACGCGTCCAGGCGGGTTTTGAATGTCTCCAGAGATGGAGACTCCACCACCTCCCTGGGCAGCCTGTGCCGGTCCTCTACCACCCTCAAGGTAAAGAAGTTCCTCCTCATGTTTAGGTGGAACTTCCTATACACAAGTTTGTGCCCGTTACCTCTTGTCCTGTCACTGGGCACCACCGAAAAGAGCCTGGCCCCATCCTCCTGGCACCCACCCTTTAAGTATTTATAAGCATGGATCAGGTCCCCCCTCAACCGTCTTTTCTCTCTGTTCCCCCCCCCCCCCCCTCCAAACCCTCCAAATAAATGCCCCCGCAACGCTTATTTCCAGGTGCCGTTTCACAGATCTCAGCTTTTAAAGACCCGTTTCTTCACCTGTTTTGTTTCCTCCCCTCCTGCTGTTGCCTGCCCAGGCTCTCCCTCTGCCCAGCCACCCAGCCGTGCTCAGCAGATCGGACCCAACGGCTTTGTTTGAGGTGGCGTAACTTACTCCCAAACTTCGAGAGCGGTAAGGAAGATCTTCAGGTGGTGCGGGCTGTTGCTCTGTGCCAGCTCCGACCACCCGCCGTGGCTGTTCCCCTGAGATTTGGGGCTCACGGCTGCGTTGGGGCGAGGGTGGAGGCTATCGTGGATGCGTGAGCCGCTGCCGGCGGGGAGCGTGCCGGGTCGGTCGGTGCACGTGGAGCCGAGTGGTCGCGCTGGAGGTTGGAAATGGGAGCGGGAGGCGGCTGAGGGATGCGGGTCTCCAGGTCTTGAGCAGACGGCATCCAGCCCGCGGGGTCTCTCTCTCTGTGTCGGGGACCATATGGTGCTGTATTTCACAGCTGGCCCTGGGAGATGAGGTTCGGCAGCTCGTATAGATGAAAGGGAACGGGTGGTCTCAAAAATGTTTGCTGTTGTTTGTGCTCGGGCCTCTCGTGGAGATGGTTGTGGGCAATGAAAGATGTTAGGTTATCCCGCGGCCGTGCTGGGTTCCTGTAAGGTGCTGGTCAGGCTGGGCTGGGCTGGGAACGCCTTCTCGCGGCGGGGAACGGGAACAGGCTGCTGTGGGGGGAGAGAAGGTGTTAATTAATGTGTGGATGGGAAGCGCCTTCATATATATTCTCATCCTGCTAAACATGAGATTCCCACCCTTCGGAGGCGCTCTGGTAGGGTCTCCTCCCCATTTACCCCCTTCCAGGCCATGCTCGGGCACCGGCTCTCGCCGGAGGTGGCGAGGCTGTGCCGGAGCACGTTGTGGAGCCGTCGGGCGACAGCCGCTCCCACAGCAGAGCCGCAAACCTCCGCCGGCCGCAGCGGGACTGCCGCCGGCCCCGCAGCGCCACGGGAGCGAGAGCCGCCCTCTCGCCGCAGACGTGGGTGCTGGGACCCGGCGAGGGTCCCGTGGGGGCAGCGCACCCCGACAAGGGCTCAGGGTGCCCCTGGGGGGAGAGGGGATTCTGCCGGAGGAGCCGATGGTTTGCTAGAAGCCGTCTCCTAACGACGGACATGGTTATTTTTATTTATTTATTTGCTTGCGCTGGAATCTTTGCATTTTTGCCTTAATCCTGGAGGAAAATCAGCGGTGCCCTGCGTGCACGTGACGCGGCTGTGCACAAACTCCCTTTTGTGACTTCTTTCTTTCACGGGGGAGAAACGCATTCAGGAAAAAGCAGGGCCCTGACAACAGGAATCAAGTGTTTCTAAATATGGACATCCCTTTTTGGACTAAAAAGTCTTTTTTGTACCATGCATATTTCCCCTGTTAATCATTTCCTTTTGTTCCTCGCAAACTTTGGTCCTCCAATGTTATAGAAGGAATTATAGCCGCTCTGTTTGTAAACTTTCCTTTATGGTACATGAGCTGGTTTGTACGGTAGGCGAATTTGCTGGGTTTTCTTTTTAATGTGGTCGGAAAGGCCAGCGCCTCGGCTACTCACCCTTGGCTTTTCCATTTTTTTCTTAAAAAAAAAAAAAAAGTCATATTTGGCCTCAGCCCATCTTGAAATATTGGGGATTTTACAGGCCATTGAGCTTTGCCTGGTCCTATTCACTGCTTTTGTGTTACACTAATTGGCTTGATAAAGAAGGGCCGGGGCTCTGTAAAGTGCTTCTCCTCCAAGGTGAAATGTGAGATGGAACGGGGGGGGGGGGGGGGAATATTCAGATGTTCACTAGCAGTTATGCTCGCTGGATAATCTGAATGCATCAGAAATCAGCTAGAGCTCAGACAAAGTAGGGGATTAGGAGTCTGAGATGGGCGAGCAGGGCGGACATCTGGAAGCCTGCTGTTTAGCTTGTCTGCTGGGGTGGGTTGCGTCTTCATTATATGGGTTAGACGTGCCGAAAACGAACAGCGCGCTGGGATCGCGGTTGCTCTCTGTGGATATATTCTGAAAAAAAAACAAAAACAAAACCAAAAAACAACCAAAACAATTTCTGTTGTTATTTATGGAGCACCCTGCCCTCCCCAGCGGAGCTCTGGGCGTTGAACACGAAGCCACCCGCCGGGGCAAGCAGAGCCCTCTGACGCGGGAGGGACACGCTGGGGTTTTATGGCGCTGTTTGCACACACCGCCGCTGACGGCTGCTTTGAGGTTTTGGGGAGAAACATTGCCCGTGGCTGGTGTTCCGCAGACAGCGGATGGCCAGGCCCTACCTCGGCAGAGCCCGGTAGGAAAGCAAACGCACGGGAGAGGAGGAGAGAAGCCAAACTTGGGGCTTCTGAACGCTCCCCGTGTGCGGACCCTGGTTCTCCCGAAGCTGAGCCCATCGTTACAGCACAGGGCTGCTTATGCCACTGCCAGCGTCTGCCGCGGGCAGTACTATCCCTCTGGGATCAGCTTCACCTGCCCCATCCCGCTGCCCCCTGCCCTGTCCCCCTGTGGGCACGAGGACGTGGCTCGGGGTGCAAAGCCGTGGGTGGAGAAGGGGACGGATGTGTGGGGTTTCCTTCATTTGATGATGAAATATGAGTTGAAAAATGCTTTTGCCCTTTTCAAAACACAATATTGGAGAAGGAATTCCAAATATGTTGTGAACAGAAACAGCCAAATAGTGGTTTGTTTTTGCTTTTGTTTTTCCCCCCAAAGTAATCTCTTTACCATCCTCTTGGCATGTGCTCTGTTTCTCCTTCTCCATCCCCAGCCCTTTGCTTTGCTCATGTTTCCATCCCCTTCCCGGACAACCTGCTTCGGCAGCTTCGACGTCGGCCACAGCTGTAACGTGCCACAACGCGGCTGTGCACAGCTGGAGCCCTGCAGCGCTCCCACCAAACACCCACTGCTGCCTGCCCGGCAGCACCCCTGCCCGCGGGAGGGGGAACGTCGCGTTGAGCAAGCCAGCATCGAGAGCTTTGGGATAAGTGCCTTGGTCGGGTGGGCAGTGTAATTCCCACCCTGCCCCGTCTGTGGCACAGCCAAAGCGAAGCGGTTTGGGGTAAAGGAAAGAGGGGACCTCCGGGCACAAATGCGTCCCCCTAAAGCAGATGAAGAGCTTGGCGGTGCTTTGGGTCATGCTTGGGATGATATAAGCAAGGATATTTTTAATTAAAAAAAAAAAAATTAAAAAAATCAATGCTGCAGAAGAGAGGCAGGTACCAGGGCAGCGGGGACCCGGGCAGGGCATTAATAAAGGGTGGTTGAAGGCTATGTGCCAGTCACTGCCGGACACGATGCCCCAGGGAATTAAAAGTGGGACTGAGGAGTGAGCCCAATGCAGCCGTGTGGCAGCGTCTGCTGAAAGCGCTGACTCGGTGAAACGTGCCTGTGTTGTGTCAAAGACATGAAAAACTCAGGGAGAGAAGGGGAGGACCGAACTTCCATGTCTTGTATGCCTTGCGGGATGTTCTTGGTTTACCTCTCAGCTGTGCCCATGCTGATCCGGCCCCGTGGCCTCTCGGCGCAGTACCGATGGCCGGCAGCTCCTGCTGCGCTGCCTTGTTTTATCATCTATTTTTGGCAAAACTACCTTTTCTTTTTAGGGGAGACCTGACTGGGGAGCAGAGCTGAGTCCCAGCGGGTACCGGCAGCATTTTTACTTTTTGGACGCCTTTGTGTCCTACCGGGGGTTGAAACATGATGTCCTTGCACTTTCTCCGTGTGAGCTGAGGGAGCCGCTGCTGAGAGTGATGTGTGAGCGCCGAGCGGTGCACGGACAGGCAGGTACCTCGGCTCCTTTGCTGGTGTCTGCGTGCTGGAGAGCCAGCACCTTGGTCTGTGTTCGCAGCAGTTTTTGGCTGGAGAGAAGGTGGTCTGGAGAAGTGGTACAACTCCCCCGGGCTCACCCATGGCACCCCCCTGGATGCCAAACCTCTGGAAGCTGGGTACAAAATCCTCCTTTTCCCCCTAGGATGGGAGGAGGAGTGTGTTTCTCCTGAAAAGCAGGGCCATAAAAGCGTTTGTGTGCTGTGGGGAGACTGTAGGTTGGGAGACTTGCGTGACTTTATGCAGACTAAGTGCAGTTAAGCCCCAATTCTTGCTCCGTTTTAATGTCATTTTTCAGAATCGCTGGCAGCGCGATGCATTGGAACGTCCCCGTGCTGGGGAGCTTTGGGAGACCCCATGGCAGGGACAGGGCGTGCTGCGTCTCCCCGCTGCCCTCCTGGGCTGCCGAAGCCTTTGCTGCAAGGTTGAGGAGTCCAGGTTTTGGGGGAGGCAGCCCCGAGCACTGGGTCAGTCCTGATGGCTGCGGCGGGGGATGCTGCTGCAAAGAGGAGCCGCTGGGAGTTTGCATCCCGCTTGCCCTCGGCCCCGAAGAAAGCCTAAAGCCTCAGTCAATAATAAGCTTATAAGACAGTAAATCTTGGTAATGAGAAAAACAGAAGACGGCATCTGCTCAACATGATGGTACTGTGTATGGTCTGGTAAACAGCTACTGAAATGACTTGCCCATTATTGCAGGGGTTACAGCTGAAAATCCCAATTTCCCTGCAGGATCTGTGGGTTTCGCTGCCCCCAGCCCTTCGGAGCGGTTGCTGGAATCCTGTTGAGGCTGAGCACGGGAAGAGGTGACCTGTTGCCCACGGGGGCCAGGAGGTTGCCCACAGGAACGGCAGCCCCTGCTGCGAAACCGGTGGTGAGCTGCCATCGTCCTGCGGTTGTGCAGCCCCAGACGGGCAACGAGATGGGACCGCCACAGCGGTCGTCTTCACCTCCTCCTCCTGTGCCCCCTCCAACACCTCCTTGCAACACCCCTGCTCAGAGATGTACATACTTTGGAGGGTGCTCTGCAGCAAATGGGGGTGGGGGTAAAAATGGGAAAACGGTTTCTTCTCTATCATATTTTTGGAGACGCCGAAATGAGATGAGCTGATGGGCAGCAGGCACCTGGGGATGCACGAGCTGTGCGGGAGGCAGCAGGAAGAGGAAGGTGCTGGGTCCTCGTCTGACATCCTCTCGGGTGAAGCTGGTGCCTGTGGGGTGGGAGCTGGCAGCGGTCCTGGTCCCGCTCAAATGGTGTGAAACCGGCTCTGCAAAATGGGGAGGAGGAGGGGAGAGTTCAGGGGAAGGAATCTGCATATGGTGTGTAATGCTTTTATGAATTGGGTCTTTAATAATTTACATTACCAGTTTAATACTTTGAATACAAATTATCTTGCCCATATGCTGTGCTGACAAACATAAAAATGGAGTAATCAAAGCTGTAATGGCACTACAGCAAAAAGACATAAAATGCCACTAGAAGGCTTAGGATAAATTATTGCATGCACACGCTAGCTCTATGGCTCCCTGGTGCCAAAGGATGCATTGCAATTTCTTCCTCAGACTTTGCATTTGGGCTCGAGGACTGGTGCAGCACCAGGAGTACCGCTCGAAATTCTGCAAGGTGGGCAGTGTTTAACAAAGAGGAGGAAAGAAAAAAGGCTCAGACCTGTTTGATAAACACCGCAATTTAAATTCTGCTCTGGCATTACATGGGCTGCAAAAAAAATCTAGCCCTCTTATTTGTAGGGAGCCCCCTTCTTCCTCCAGCGGGGTTATTTGCATGTATTATAAACTGCAGTGTTGGCTTGCCATCTTCAGGCAGCTGCCACGCACTGCACAGCATCCCTGTGCATCCCTGTCCAGCCCTGCGCTGGTTGGAGGTGGCGGGTCCAGCCTGGGTACCGCAGGGGATGCCCGAGGGAGGATGCTCGCCGCAGCCCGGCACCAGGTGAGCCAGGCAATGGGCAGCATCAGTCCGGGAAAAACACGAGTTTCGCCTCATCCCTCGTCATACCTACGCCTGCTCCCCTCTAATGCCCGAGCTCCGAGGGGCTGGAGGAGGTGGGAGAGGATGAAACAGCCCCAGGCCCTTGGTGCTCCCTCCTGGCCACCCTCAGGCCGCAGTGCCGGTGCGAGGGGAGGGTGTGGGTGGCCCTGGGAGCTCGTGGATGCTGCGGGTGACTTCGGGGTTTGCTTTTAGCAGCCTGGCATCTTCTGGTGCACGAGTGCTGGTGTACCGGGCATCCCGCCGGGCACGGGGCTGTGCAGTGAAACGAGCGGGTTTGCAGAGCAGAGGCGCAAGTTGTGCTCGCGGGGACAAGCTGCTGTTTGTAGATGTCAGTGGACCGTGTATTGCGGCTTGTGGCAAAGTCCCTGCTTTTAAATACCAGTCTATTCGTTGGTGCCATGTCGCAGAGATGTCCCCCCTACAGGCAATCTTTCACAGAAAGAGCCATTTAAGGCTCACATTTGCATACACTGAATTCCTCAGCTATCAAGGTTACTCCACGCTGTAATCCATTCTGTGCTTCTAATATGATCAGTGAAAAATGAGGCTTCTTCCCAAATAGATCATCAGCAATGGAGGGAACGGTGCTTTTCCGGCAGGCGTGAGGCTCTGGCGTTAGCAACGTCTTTCCCCAGAGGCAGAGGAATCGGGGCAGGTTGTTCTGCGCTGTCTGAACTCGCTGCCGTCACCCCGAGACCCAAACCCCTTACAGATGAGTGAGTTTTTCCTGCCTTTGCTGCTCCCGGGATCTGCTGCCGGCTGTCTCCCCGGGACGTGCTGCCAGCGGCTAGGGCGTAGTGCACCCCAAGGGTTAGGGCCACCCGTCTTCAGCTCATCCATTAACGCGTGCATCGGCACACGTGCGCGTCTCTGTAATGGGCTGAGGGGGGAGGAGTGGGTGGCAGTGTTTGGCATGCTGTGCCCCAGCGAGGTGGGACACCCAGGGCTGCAGAGAGAGAGAGAGAGAGAGAGAGAGAGCACCCTCCTCTTGCCTGTCCCTGCGCTCCACCTTGCTCCGCTCCTCCCGCACCCCAAACCCACCTCTGTGCGCCCCAAAACAGGGGGTTTTGGAGGAACCCCAGCTGCTGCAGCCCTGCTCCATCCTCTGGGGAGCGGCCAGGTGGCAGAGCAACCCTGTTATTTCAGGCAGGCACGCCACGACTCCAAACCCCTCGGTTCAAAGAAGAACCCAGAGCTGCTTCTGCCGGGGCGATGGGGGGGTGGGCGAAGGGACCTGCGTGAGCCGGGATGGGGAGGTGCGGGTGGGCATCCAGCCCTCACTGGAAGAACTTTTCCCATTGTCAGGTCTTCTGGAGAATAAGGCTCTCGCTGATCCTTTTGCTCTGCAAATAAATTGGATGGATCAAGACCGCAATGAGAAATATCCCCATCCTCATCCAGACAGGGATTTTCAGCATAAAAGGCTTTATATGACTCATAAACTATAACATTTATTTCTGCACGCGAGGTAAATATTTCCCCCTCTGAATGTCTAAGCAATGCAATTTTCTTTGAAGCCTCCATTTGTTTAAGTCTGGAGGTGACAATAATTCACCTGTTTTCCCTTCCCGCCATTCCCCAAGCAACGCCGTAAGCCAAAATAGAGCAAACTCAGCTCTGGCTGTTTGTCACTTGTCAGCTCCCTCCCTCAACTACGCTCAGATGAGTTTTGTCCCGGAGTTTACATTGGGGCACCTTCTGATCTCTAGCCGTTGGTAAATGGCCCCGTGGTTTCCCTTTCAGAGGAAGAAATACAGCACACCTGTATGCAGCCGCTGCCGGGGCAGGCAGGGAAGAGAGACATAACTTAATTTAACTCCAGATAAATCACGATTTCGCAGCGATCTGCCTGCCACAGGCAGTTGAGAGTCCCATCTCCTTGGCACTGTAACAGTACTTGTCACTCAATGTCCCGAAGAGACCCGCTCGCGGCCAGAGATCATAGATGACTGAGAAGATGCCTGAAGTTGTAAACACCATCAATCCGGAGAAAACAAACGTCCCCGGGAGCTGCTGTCGGGTGAGGATGCTCGAAGGCAGCGCTTCCCTCTGCAGAGCATGGGACGTGCCTGTGGGTCGCGTGGATCCCCCACCTCAGACTTCCCCCGAGTCTGTCACCACCTGAAGCTCCGGCAAAGCCAGGGAGGCGAAGTGCTGCCTCTCCTCTTCCCGGGGAGGGCTCGGATCCTTGGCTTTTGGAGCTCTGTAGCCCCTCGTGCAGCCCCCAGCCCCTCTCAGGAGGGGGGACGTGGGTAGGGGTTAGCTGCTGTGGGGCAGGGGCGTTGGGGGGTGGCCTTAAAGCACCGGCTGCTTTTGCCTTTCGAGGGAGATGAAAGGATGCTCCGAACTTGTCGGTAGGTGCGGCTCCCGGTGTTTTCTGCTGGAGGTTTTCACCACTGTGAAGCTGTTCAGCTCCTGCTGGGGGGACAGAGAGCCCTGGGCATGGCTTGGAGATGTCTCGTGCGAGAGCCATGGGTGGACGCGTGCTCGCAGCCCGGCCGTGCCGCTGCCTGGCCGTGGGGAGGTGGCAGGGGCGCAGCCAGCGTTCGCACTGGGTGTCCCCCCACCGCCCCGCGCTGAGCAGGGCTCCGACCGGAGGGGGTGGCTCTTTTGAGAGAATTATTTGAATTTTAGCTTTAGTTCCCCATCTTGCAGGCAGAGACCTTCACCGTGGGCTGAAAGCCCCGTCCCGTGCCGGCACATCAGGTCGTGGAGAAGCCTCCCACCGCAGCAGGAGCAGCACGTTGGAGGTGCTGGAGCCTCACTTTGCTTTCCATCCTTGTTGGTACCCCTGTGCCTTTGCTGACGTGGGGAGAGTCGCTGCCGATTTACAGCTGGTGTCACACAAAATCCGAAGCAGGCGCTGTTCCTCCTGCCCCCTGCTCACCCACTCCCACCCAGGACGCTCCTGGTCCATCCCAGCTCCCAGCGCTGCTCCCTGGGTCCCTGCCCATCCTCAGGGACCTGTCTGTGTCCGTGTCTGAACTCAATGCTAATGTGCATGGTTTCTTTTTCTTTTTCTCTCTCTCTCTTTTTTTTTTTTTTTTTTTTAAAGGAAACCGAATCCAAGGCTGCCGTGTAGTGCCGATGATATTACTGTCAGTAGTTATTTCTATTTCCATAGATCTACGAGGCAGAGAACAGAGTCCCACTGCGTTAAATGCAGCATGTGCTACAACAAAAAGACAGTCTGGGTGCCAAACAACTTGCAATCTTCTTCTTAACGTAAGGAATGTAAAATTAAGATTACTATAGCAACATCTTGCTCACATTGCATACAGATAGGATTTGTTGGTCTTTATATATATGTGTGTGTGTGCGTATGTGTGTGTATATATATATATGTAACATACATATACAAACCCTAAATATCTCTGGCAACTTTTTCCATTGTTGAATTTATGTTTAATTTCAAGCTCTCTGTATCTCAGGTCTGTGTTTCTCCTTAGGATTTGTATCCAGCTTTCCTTTGGCAAGCCTTGCCTTCTGCTTTGGGCTCTTCTGCGCGTGCCGCGTGCCAGGCTTGAGTCCCCTCTGCCTGGGGAGAGTGCTCAGCCCCCAGCCAGGGGCAGGGACAAACCCTGATGAGGGGCTTCATTCCATCTATTGGGGGGGGAGTGTGTTTTAAATGTATACAACCCTGTTAAACTTCATAACTGACTTAACATCTCCAAATCCGCTTTCTTCAGTCAGATTGTAGGAGAGCGGGGTGAACCCGAGACATGCAAATCCCTCTTTTCGCTTCCTGTCTCTCTTCTCTCAAGTTGATAGTTCAACGTTAAGTGACATTTCATATGAGTTATGAACCACAGCTCTCACTTCGCCACGACCGAGTAAAACCTGGGTCCCGAAATGTCTGCGGGAAGGGCAGAGCGCTCCCAGGAGCGGGGAGCCGAGGGAAAGGCAGCAGGAGGACGGATGCCCCTACAGTTCAGCTTCGCTTAAATTCTCCAGGAAGGCAGCAGAAATTCAAGCACGGCTTTCACCTTGTCGCAGAGGTAAGCGGAGTTACCGATAAAGAAGAGTTTTGACATCGCCAGATCCGAGGAGTTGTCTTTGCTTACCAGCCTGCAGTCGGGTAGGAGGGGAAAGCAGGCACCCGACTGCGCGCGAGAGCGCTGAAGGGTACCGCTCTCCGCCAAAGACAGACGCGTCGGAGGGATACCCGTCTCTTGTGAGAAGCGGGAGGAGCTCGCAGCTCGTTTGTAACAGCTTTGAGGCTGTGGAGTCGAAGGCGCGCAGTTGGAGGGCTGGTGGATTCGCTGTTTGGAGACCAGACTGTAACAGGGATCTGAGAACCAAAACTGAAAACGTCTGCTGGCAGGTCTGGATGGAGGAGCTGGAAAGCAGCCTGAAGTTGCCAGCTGCAGATTTCTGGTGCCTCTGACTTAGCAGTATTAAATACGAGGAAATAAATCACCGGCAGCTCTGCCTGCGGGGTCTCGGAGGAAAGCAAAGGGGCCGGGGGGAGGCGGGTGAGCAAACCCCACTTCCCAGCGGGTCTGTGGGGGAGCAGAAGCGGAAAGGGGAAGAAGGGATCTGCACGGCATAGAGGGGCCAGCTCTCAGAGCCCACCCAGGCAAATGCAATGGCTTTTCTTCAGACAGAACTGCTCTTTGAGCAGGAATCAATACCCTTCTGCAGAGCCTGCAAAAATGCCGATGGGCGTGAGCGTGCAGGGCTGGTGCCGAGGAGGAGATTTCTGGATGGAGCTATTGAAGAGGTGGGTAGGATGGGAGCGAGCATGAGTGATGCTTCACATGTACGTTGGGTGGTGGTGGTGGGCTGAAGGTCTGGGGACAGCTGAAGATCAGACCGGGCAGTGGGGAGTGGGTTGAAGCCCGGTGGAAGTTCACGAGCAGCAGCGTGTTAGAGGGCAGAGCAAAGTGAGCACTGTGAGACAGGCGCTCAGCTTGCTCGCTGCCAGCAGCAGGCAGGAAAGCTGTCCCTTCGCTGAACCAGCCCCAAACCAGGGTCGACCCACAGGCAGAAGTGACATCGCTACCTCCTTCCCCCGAGGAAGGAGTGAAGGCAGGTGCCGGGGGCAGCGGGGCTGTGACCCCGGCGCAGGAGCAGCCGGTGGGGTCTGTAGGGCTGAGAAACCACCTCTGAGACCGTGGGTGAAAATGCGCCCACACTTTTTCATCCTTTTCCCTGGAATGGGAACCCATGAGGACAAGGGTCTGTTTATGATGCTCAGCTGAAATTTAACCAGGGCAGTCGGTGCCGGCAGCGCGAGCAGCGGCGCTGTGCGCTGTGTAAAGGTTTGGTGTGTAACCTCAGCCCAGAGACCTGTTTGCCCCCCCCTTAGAAATCCCACAGGGTGTGCAGGTATGCCAGCATCCAGTGAAATCCGGGTTTTTGGTAGGAGTACGGTGAGAGGAGGTAATCATTTCTCTTTCCCAAGGAGTGGCGAGTTTCCCAGCTGCGGGATGCACGCTGCTGGCACTACCAAAGCGATAGCCTGAGAAAAGGGAATCTCTTCACTGGGGAAAAAAACGTGGCTTTGGAGCCATCTCACTGCAGCCCCTCTGTTAACCCCTGCCGCACCACCGCTGCGGACGGCTGCACTGCCGCAGGGGCAGGCGGGGGCCACGCGTCCCCCCCGGCTCCACGGCACTGCCGCGCCAGCCATCACCGCCATCTCCTCCACACTTTTTATTTCTCTTGACCTCTGCGTTTCCATCAGCTGTTTCTAAGCAAGCCTGCTACCAAGACTGTAATCGGTTCCCGTGTACTCCTATTTATGCTTTCACCCAGCAATTTGCACAGGGCTGTCGAGCTCTCTGCTCATAATTGACAGGAGAAAGCAATCTGCTTCACGAGAGGAAACATCTCCACCGGCTGCTGGATCCGAGCAGGCTATTTCCCATAATGAGGATGAAGCAAAACAGGATCTCGCTAACAGCCGCGGATATAGCTGAGCTCCCATTACCGCAGGCGCAGAGGTGCTGCTTGGGACGTAATTAAGAGCTCGATATTCGGAGTACAGCCTGTCGTGCTGTCCTTCCTGCGCCGCTGGCTTGTGACGAGGCAGTCGGTGGCGAGCGCTCCTGAAGCTTGCTGGAGTCGCAGCTCCCGCAAGCCGGGCTGCAGGAGGGGCTGCCGGGGGAGGGCACCTCCCCTTGCTTTCTTTAAGACTGTTATTTCTCCGCTTGCAGAAGATGACTGGGGCAAGTTCAGCCTTTAGCGTTGGAAAGCAGTTGCCAATGGCAATGGAGTGATTTTGACAAGAGAGTGGCATCGACTGTAGTGTCCCCACAGTGACGGTGCGGCGGGGTGGGTAACGGGTGCCAGCGAGCCGGGCTGGCCGGAGCCCAGCCGGGTTTGCCCATGCCGGGCTCGTGCTGTCCCCAGCTGGAAAAGCAGCTTGGACGTAGTGCTGGGCAGCAGAGTGGGTGCGGGCAAAATGCTTGCAGGTGGGTGAGCATCCGGGTGAACCGCAACGCAAATTGTGGATGGTGAGGGGAGAGTCCCCAGAGCATCTCGGCAGTTTCTGTCTCGCACCGTTCTCCCTACGGCAGGGCCGGGGGCCTGGCAAGCGGTGCTGAACCTCTGAGATGCCGCACAAACTTGGGGTGTCAGAGAAAAGAGCAACCACCTCTGCTTGGGCACTATCTGCGTAGCGGAGAGCTTTCCCTCCAGGTTCTCTTGGGGACAGCCACCCTCACCTCCTCGTGAAGTGCTAACTAGCCCTTTTTATTGGGGTTGAAGCACAGCCAGAGGGTAAGCTGAAGTCCGGTCTCCGCATACAGGCGGTGGTAAGCTGGGTAAGACCCTGGTGTGCCCAAAAGATTGGCCTGAGGCCCCCCCCAGCTGACCCCTAACTGGGATGGACCCTGGGCTTTGGGAGGGGGAAGGAAGAAAGGGGAAGGAAAGAGAGGGGAGAGGCTGTGAGAGCTGCACCGGGAAAACCAAGAGCGACCCAGCTAGCATCCCTGCGGGCACCGACGGGGCAGGCTGCGGGAGCAGCGGGTGTCGGGGCGGAAGGGATGGACTGGAAAGGGACCGGTGAAAGGAGACCCGTAAGGAGCGGGAATGGGGTTGTCCTTGGTTTTCACTGGTAGGAAAAGGGACCGAATGAGGAATTCAATGAGAAAAATACAAAATGCTCTTTTTTTTTTTTTTTTTCCTCCTGGCACCCCGGGAGGCCTCGGTGTGAGGGGGGAAGCCTTGCCCGCCCTCGCTTGAGCACACGCTCTGTGGGGACGGTGTGAGGAGGGTGAGCAGTCCGTCTTTTGCTTGAGTTAAAGGCAGATCTTGAAGACAAATAGGGCCGCTGTCTGGGGGGACTCGTCTGTCGTGAACCAGCTTTCCTTTCTTCGCTTTGCACTCAGATACTAAAATTCTTTAGGATGCGTTAGCCATGAAATACATCAATTAAATCTTCCTGGCTTAATGGGGTAAACAGTTGTGGCCTTCCCTGAGGTGTTTGGTTTGGTTTTTTTTCTTTCCCCAGTTTGCCACAACAAATGATCAGCTTGATCATTGCTGAGTTATTTTCCTTCAGTGTGACCGTCGCTTGGGCAGAGTCCTGTGCTACCACTCCGCTGCCATCCCAGCAGCCCGCACAGCGGCCCGGCTGCCTTCGCTGGCAGCAGGCCCTCTGAGTTGGGATTTTTTGGAGGTGGGATTCCATAAGGTCATTGAAAACCCCCCACATTTCATCCTAGCGCGTTGAGACCTGTAGCAAGACTGGCTCCAGCCGGGCACAGCACGGGGTGCTACCTGATGTGGCTGGTGGCCAGGGCTACCCTGGCTCCCCAGCACCGCACGTGTCCCCAGGGTCGCAGAATGGGGTTGGAGGCCCCGAAGATGCTGCAGGGAAGGGCTTGAGCTCCTCCGCACACGCCAGAAGGGCTGGAGTTATTTGCTAGCAGAGGCTGTACAAATCCCATGCATAATTCAGCCACTGCCATACAAATCATCCCGCTAGTAAAAGCCTTTTCGGAAAGCACGATTTGATCGCAACAAACTTTGACCTAAATGTGCCGCAGCCGACAGCCCCGTATGGCGGGTTTTAAACTTTTGCCGTCACTTCCTTCTGAGAGGCAAAGGGAATGTAGGTCACCCCCCTTGCTTGTTTGTAACGAGGCTAATTCCAATTTCATTCATGTTGCATCCTCCAGTTTGAGATGGGGGGGGGGAAATGGGAGATTTGAAACGGCGGGTCAGCCTCAAAGTCATTCTTCTTAAATCCCGTCTCGGAGCGAAGGAAGTGGTTTGCTGTTGCGTCCCAAGGCAACATCGATGGTGTCGTTTAATATTCAGGGTGCGAAAGGAATACAAAGTTTTCCTTCTTTCCCTTTTTATTTAGATTGCAGCGTTAAGCAGTTGAGCTGAATGAACAGGGCTGTGTCCGCGGCTTTTTGAGCGATTAACAACAAAAAAAAACAAAAAAAAAAAATCCTATTCTGGGCGAGCGAGCTGCGCGCTCTGCGTGAGGCCGCTGCTCCAGGGACAAAGCGGAGAAGCGGCTGGACACGAGGTTATTAGTTTGTCCGGAGTTTCCGTGCGTGCAGGATGGCATAAATAGAGCCGCTCGTTTGTTGATCTCTTCTGCGATGGCAGCTCAGGGCAAGCTGCTGCATTCATCTGTTTATTGCCGAAGCAACTAGTGCTTTTTTTCCCCCCGAGACTGGGGTTTACTTACGCCGTGCGCAGTACAGCTGTGTTGCCTCTGCAATAAATACCTGCGCAGTCCAAATAGACAAAAAAAAGTGTTGGGGAGAGAGGAACTCTTGCTGTATGTGTTTGGCTAGAGAGTGGTGGGCGGAAAACTGTGATTTCCCTGTTTGGTAATGGTTTGGAAATAACTCTGCCTCACGCTGGCTTTAAGGGCAGAATTGAGACAAGGAGAGGGGGGGAAAAAAGGTGTTGGTCCTTATTTTGAAGATAACAGCCAAGGCGCATGGATGGACTAAATGGCTTATTTTAGCTGTGTTTGTCAGCTCAAGGAGTCTAAAACTGTGCCAAGGAATGAACCTCCGTTGTTTGGGGTCTTGACCAGAATTTTAAACAAGAAAACCAGGGTGTGCTGGAAAGGCACGTGCTGAAGCTCTCCAGCGGCTGAGCACCCCATCCTGGTGGCGTTAAACCACCGCAGGCTGCTGGGATCGATACGGGAGGCGGGAGAGACCTCTAAACCTTTGTCTGGTGTGCTCAGGGGTGGAGGAAACCCGCTCTGCCCATCACCGGGAGCAGCCCTGCGGGGCTCGTCTGTGTCCTGTCCGGGGCTGGGCAGTGTGGGAAAGGATTTATTAGCCCTGTTTCTGCATCTGCTTGTGTGTCTCTCCCAAAGGCCGTGGCTTGAGTCAAAAGGCCCACTTGTCGAGAAATGACAACTCTTATTGCCTGTTGTTCTTGCTGGAAATAAATACGAGTACTGAGCCAGGCTGGCGTGGTGGGAGGGGAGGGCTTCAGCTTCATCCAGCATCTTTGCGCCGCGCGCGTAGATCCGGGTACCAGAGCGGGTGCTTGGTGGGACACGGGTGAGGGAGTCAACCGAGCGTTTCTGCTTGGGGGACCTCCACGTTAGGAACGACTTCATGCTACAAAATTGCCTTTGCAGCTCACTGGGAGTTATTTGCAGGGGGGCAAACCACTAACCCACCCCACAGCGTCTGCTTTGGCAGGGTGGGAGTTACAGCTCAAAGAAAACCTGCCTGTGCCCTGTCTGCCGCTGAGATGCTCAGCGCCAAAGTTCGGGGGAAGGTTTCCTGGTGCCCCGGTTTTCTATGTTTCTCCTTCCTTCTCGTGCCTCTTCTCTTCTTTGCAGCCGGACACCGAAACACCTCTGAATGAGCTCGTGTTGGGATTCTGAATTTCCCAGCCTGGTATTCCTTATCCAGCACTAACCTACCTGTTCCTGGGGTGCTCAGGGTGCCGCTAATTGTTTTGGTAAGCACGAAGAGTTCCCCAGGTCCAGCTAAAGGGACTGGGTATGTCACTGTTGCTAAGCAGGCTCAATCCAAACGACAAGACAAATTGGCCTTAAATATGCTGAATTTGGTACAGTAGTATTTGTGGAGAACAGCCATTATCTTTGTATATTTGACAAAAGTTAATTGTCTCTTTGACAAAATCAGCGTAGTAGTCAGCCTGTCTCTGTGTGTGTGTGTGTGTGTAGGGGGGGGGAAATCCTTCATTTAAAAGTGATTCATTAAGCAGCATTAAAGCTGTCTCTGAAGACAAAATAATCTTTTTAAAGAGGACTCAAGGTACCGAGAAGGCAGATTAATGCATCAGCTATTTTTCAATTATGCAAGCTTTCACTTATTATAGTATACCTGGATTAACTCTTGCTGAGCTGCATGCTTCGGTAGGTGGTGGGGGGGAAGGGGGGTGTTTCCTGCCACTGCACGAGTCCCGCGCTCAGCGAGGGTCCAGCGACTCTCTGTACGTGGCCGCTGTGGTGGGTGCGAGCGGCGTGGCGGGCAGGGGCCAGGCGCTGCCCCTCCAAGCCTCGCCGTTAGCAAAGCCATTACATTTTTGCAAAAGGAGTGTTTGAAAAGCATTTATGGCGCTTGACTATTTTGCGCTGGCTGCATTCTGCTCGATCTTCCTGTTTGTGCGCAGGTACGTACCCTCCCTGGTGCGGTTTGGGTACCCAAGGGCTCTGGTTTCTGACCCTATTTCAGCTGCATTCTCTTGTGATCACATTCATGGTCCTTGCACAATCAAATGAGCGTAACTACTTTGAACACACTGGGGATATTTTTATTTCGGTATGATTTACATCAGAGGTTCCCGTAAAGTGTAATTAAAAAGGTCTTATTGATACCTCTACCCTCATTTTTTTTCCTCGCCACTGCTTCCTAGAGCGCTAGCCTTTTCTTAATTGAAGCAGTGAAGAGTCCATTTAGCAGGAAGGTGGGAGGAAACAGCCTGAAAATCAGTCATCTAAATCACTCCACTGATGAAAACAGTTGCTCACTACATCTATCATAATTTCTTCTAAGAGTCTTACGAGAGATTAGTTGTTATAACTGTGCAGATGCACACATGCCTGGTAGAGCTATGCAGCCCTTCCCATCTAGGGCAGTTGCACCGGGCCGTGGAAAAACACTGCTTTTTGCAGGTATAAATTATGTACCAAAAGGAGTTACCAGATGAAAAGCCATTTTTTGTGTTTTTCCAGTTGGAGCGGTTTCACAGAATGCAACCCCCTCTACCTCGCACTGCTCTGCTAGCGAGTTTGTTTTAGGTATAAGTGAGGCCAAGATCTTCACTGGGCAGCTTTGGTGCTCCCATCGGTGCTCTTGTCCCAGACAGCACCAGCACGACCACCCCAGCCCTGCAGCTGGTGAAGGTCAGTGGGGTCCAGCAGAAGTTGCATTAATTTTCTTCCCATTATTCAGCAATCAGCTACTGTTCGCTGTCACTAGGCAAAACCAGTTGCCTGTGGGACATCCCAGCTTGGCGACCTCTATGATGAAAGGGGCTGGAAGACAGGACAGGCAAATTCGGTGCTAGCAGAAGATAATTGCTCTGGGTGCAGGTTTGCTGGGGCTCTTGAAAGCCTCCAGAGCTGGGGGAGAAGTGACAGCATTGCACGCATCTTCAAACGAAGCGCTCGGAAAGGCAGCTTTTCCCTTGACTTCAAACACCATCTTCATTACTTTCAAACCACGTTTTTACTAGCAAGTCCAAGACACCTGCATATAAAGTTCAGGTCCTCTGGTCGCATCCCTGTTCTCTGCGTCTGAAATACATCTGAGAGCCTCTTAAAAACGGTGCCGACGGCTGCCAGAGCAGAGCGGCGTGAAGGCGAAAGGCGCTGAAAGGACGTGTCCGCGCGAGCTGCTCCCGCACCCGCTCCTGTGCTGCAGGTAGGTCCTGAACGTAGACCAGCCGAAAGTCTGTCAACAAAATTATTTGGTTTACACAGAGAAAATATTTGTGAAACAATGCAGAATTCAGTGCAGAGTGTCAACCAAGGAGCCTAAAGAAATCACACTTCAAGCCAAAATGCTCTTTTTGACACTTTGAAAATGCATGATTTTGACCATCATCTCAAAAAAACCCAAAAAACAAACAACTTTTTTTTTTTTTTTTTCCAAAATTAAGTGTTCTCCAATCATGGGGAAAGGGTAAAAGCTGCTTAAATCAGCTTGGCTCAGCCAGGGCCTGAGCACAGATGCAGGGCTGGCTTTGACCCCATGCCACCAGGCTGGGGCAGACCCTGTTTGCTGCTCGTTTCGGCTGTGCCCCGCTGCTGCTTGCGCGCTGTTGGCCGGGAATGAGCCGTCAAACCGTTTGCTTTTAGCTTTGTTATTGACTCACTCGACCGGGCAGTTGTAAAACCCCCAGGCCGGGTTGTGACACAGCCTTTAAGTTTGCTCAGGCACTTTGACCCGCACACAGAGAAGTGGCTTTGGCTGGAAGCCCCAGGAGGTGGGCAACCTCGGTGCCTCTCTGCGCTCTCGCCTGCCCCCACCCAGGCCCTAGCACAGCATCGCGGCTGATCTCCACAGCCCATAAAACCTATTTTCCAGGTTAATTTTCTAAATCAAGCTGAGAATTCATGTGGTTGCTGTATTGTAGCTGCAATCTGACCACAGGGGCTCGGTCTCTCCTTGCTCATGCTGGTGTGGAGTAAAGCACAGAAGGTGCCTGGAAGCCTTGGCCCCAAGGCTGGGCTGAGGGAGGTGGAAATCCCTCCTGAGCGCCGCTTTCTGCTCTGCTCCGGGTGGGAAGCACGCACATGGGCTGCTGGAGTTGAATTTATTGCTGGGGCTCCTGCATTGCACACACCAGAATTGGTAAAAAAGCATTAAAATGAAAGCAAATGGGTTTGTTCTGATGTAATTGGTCGAAAAAAGTTCTTGTGAGGATGGGTGCCGGCTGTGAGGATGGTGGCCAGCTGTGACAGGCAGCCGGGGGTTGGTGGCACGCTGGCTGCAGGTCAGAGTTTGCAGTGGGAAACAAAGGCAAAGAAAATGTTTGTGATGTGGAAAATATGCAGAACTTCACCTTGTAATTTCTTCCTTCTTGGTACCCCTGTCGGGGGGGCAGGAGCTGTGGGAGTCCACCCGGCAGCCGCGCAGGCTGGAGGGGCTGTGGGTTCTCACTGCCGGCTGCCTCCCCGGGGGCTTCTTTAGGGCAGCACTTTGTGCTGGCGGAGGCTGTGCGAGCTGGAGCTGCTGCCCGTGACCTCTTCCTTGGACAAAAAATAAAATCCTTCACCTTGACTCGGTTTCCCCCTCAGTGCGGCGCTGCTGGCTGCAACCAGCTGTGAGAGATAGATCATAGAATGGTTTGGGTTGAAAGAGACTTTAAAGATCATCTCGTTCCAACCCCCCCTGCCATGGGCAGGGACACCTCCCACCAGCCCAGGTTGCTCCAAGCCCCATCCAGCCTGGCCTTGAACACCTCCAGGGATGGGGCAGCCACAGCTTCTCTGGGCAACCTGGGCCAGTGTCTTATCACCCTCAGAGTGAAGAATTTCTTCCTAATATCTAATCTAAATCTATCCACTTTCAGTTTAAAACCGTTACCCCTCATCCTGTCGCTACACTCCCTGACAAGGAGTCCCTCCCCAGCTTTCCTGTAGGCTCCCTTTAAGTGCTGGAAGGGGCTATAAAATCTCACCGGAGCCTTCTCTTCTCCAGAACAACCCCAACTCTCTCAGCCTGTCCTCACAGCAGAGGTGCTCCAGCCCTCGGATCACCGTCGTGGCCCTCCCACCTGCTCCAACAGGTCCATGTCCTTCTTCTGTTGGTGGCCCCAAGAGCTGGACGCAGTACTCCAGGTGAGGTCCCACCAGAGGTGCAGAACCGCCTCCCCCTCCCCTCCGGCCGCGCTGGGTTGGACGCGCCCGGGACGCTCTTGGCTCCCCGGGCTGCCAGCGCGCTCCGCCGCCCCGCTCCTCCCGGGGCCGAGCCCCCGCCGCGTCCCGGCTCCCCCCGCCCCCGGGGGCTCTCCGCCGCCGCCCCTCCGCCCCGCTGGTCCCCGCCGCCGCCGCGCGGTGGCGCCATCGCACCGGGGAGCGCTGCGGGTGCCCCGCGCCGCGCACCGGGCAGAGCCCCCCCCCCCCCCCCCCCCTCCCGTTCCCGTCCGTCCCCCCTCCCGCCTCCATCGCCCCCGCCCCGCCCCGCCCCGGGCAGGGCGGTGGCACCGCCGGGGGAGGGGGCGGCCCGCGCCCCCCGGGACGGGTACCGAGGAGCGCTCCTCCCCGCGGCGCGGTGGCGGCGGCCCGGGGGGCTGCCGTCGGGGCGGGAGGAGGAGGGGCCCCGGCGGCGGCGGGCAGAGGCGCGCATGGAGCGGCCGGGGAGCAACGGGAGCTGCCCGGGCTGCCGGTTGGAGGGGGGTCCGTCGGCGCGGGCCGCCACCGCCTTGGCGGCCGTGCTCATCTTCACCATTGTGGTGGACGTGTTGGGCAACGCGCTGGTCATCCTCTCGGTGCTGAGGAACAAGAAGCTCCGTAACGCCGGTGAGCGCGGGGTGAGCGCGGGGTGGGCGCGGGGGGGGGGTGGAGGGCGGCGCGGCCGCGCTGCCCACTTTGCCGGTGGCGGCGGGCGGAGGGGAGCGGGGCGGCCCCGCACGGCGCCCGGGGCTCCGCCGGCCCCGCACGGCAGCGCTCCTCGCTCGGTGGGAGCTCCGCGGGGGTCGGCGGGGACGGCACAGCAGCCCCTTCTCCTTAGCACCGGGGCGGTAAAAGGCATCTGAGCCCCGGGAGCCGCGCTGCCGCCGGTGAAGGGGTGGCGAGTTGCCGGTGAGCCGGAGCAGCGCCCGCTCGTCTCTCCTCTCCGGTGGCCCGAGGTACCGCCGGGGTTCCCGACTCGCTGTCTGTCTGTCCCGTACCGCGGCTTCTGTCCTCCCAACTTCTGGGAACTTCTGTGTGCCAGAGGCAGCCGCGGAGCGCGGACTCACGTCGCGGCTCAGGTAAAGCCCACGTTCCGTCAGCGCCCTGGGAACGAGCGGGGAAAGCAGGAGCGGATGAGGAGAACTCCAAGTGCCGGAGTGAGGTGCAGAGGAAGACTGCCCGTATCTTTAAGACGAGCCAATTAACGCCGAACACTTGCTCTGATGTCCCAGCCTCGCGTGTGTTTTCGCTTTTTAGCTGCTGTGCTGTAGATGACCAACCGAAAGCAGAGTGAAGACTTTCCCACCTGCTTTGGAGCCTTATGTATTGACCTCGCTAATGCATTAATCTAGGAAGATTGTTAAGTTGATAGTGATAGTAACCATTTTTAAAATGGGTCTATTTTTTGAGGCTGTAATTTTTTTATTATTTTTTTTTTTGCCTTCAGAGTCTTGTCATTTTAGCAAAGAAATAGCGCTGGATATAAATTTTAGCGAAGAAATAACACTGGATATAAATTGCTCTGTAAGGAGTTTCAAGTGGTCTGTGTAGTGCTGCTTAAAACGTACTGTAGAGTATGTTTTGCTAAGGACTACCCCACTGTCCGCTCTTACAGCAAAAGACATAAAATAACCTTCAGTTTTATAGCTTGTAAAATGGTTTTAATGAAATATCTCCAGTGTTTATAATGTGTAAGACAAAGCTGTGAGCCCTCTGGAGATGCTGATCTCCCTCTGTCTCTCTCAATCTTCTGTAAGTGTGGAGTAACTCAACGGAGTTCAGTAAAAGCAGCTGATGGGGAAGACTGATGGGACAATTTCCTCCCAGTGTCTTTAACACTTAATTGATTTATTAATGATGGCACACAAAGGCTATTGGCTTGGGCAGGTGCTGGATGCAGTGATCCCAACCAGTGAGTTGCTCTCTAACTGGTACATGAAACACGGCCCATAGTAGCCCCAATACACGAACATGCTGTGCTGGGTTTATGAGAACTTCAACATAGTTGGGAAAGGTATTTTCCATTCTCTTCAGCTTTGCTTTAAGCTGTGAGCTTTTGATCAGTGGTTCTGGGAAAGAAAAATAGAGACACCCTTCCCTTCTCCCCAGGATAACTAGTGGTTTATGTTATCTGGCTGGCTGGGCAGCAAGCAGATTTGGAACTATTTAGCTGCTTTTATCACCTTTCAAATTGTTAATCACTTGAGTGCATTTCATGTCTTAAGACTGCCTCTGCTGTGAGCTGAATTAAAGTTCCTGTGAAAGTGAAAAAGAACAGCTTTCCCTTGAAGTGACCATGGAGATATTTTCCGAATCTTAATCCTTGTCAGTCGCCTGTTGTCTGCCCTACGTACAAGCTATTGGGATGTACGAGTAAAACCAACACAAGTGAAATCTTTGGTAACCTCCCTGATTTGAGGGGAGGTGGCTCTCGTTGCACGCAGAACTCGGGTGTGATTAGTGGGGAGTTCAGCAGTATGTGCCTCAAAGCGGTGGTAGGTGTCGAGAGACTCGTCCTGCTTGGTTGACCTGAGCATCGTTCCTCTTTCCGTCAACAGCCTAAACTGGGAATGCCTTTGCCAAGTCACTAGAGGGGTTCAGCAGCAGGAAAGCGAGGTGGTCAGACAGATGGACTGAAGTCAGGTAAAACATCTAACCAGCATCTAACTGTTATTATCTTGTTTTGCTGAAAATATCGTGTGTGTTTAGGATGTCCAGACAATACCCTGCATCTGTCCATGTTGGGAAGCAAGCTGTCTGCCTCCCTGGATGCAGAAGGAGAAATCGGGGGTCTCGGCTAAGCTCCTGCTCCTCCTGACACATGAGCAACACCAGGAACGAGAGGGGCTCAGCTGGAGCGCAGCAGCCAGGTTGAAAGCCTTTGGACAAAGAGTTTCTCTGCTCAAGTTCAAACCTACCCTAAGCCAGTACAATAAATGAAAAGGACAGCCCTTATGGATGTGTCAGCTCTTGCCAGATCCTGGAAGCGCCAAGCCCTCCGTTTCTGGAGCAAGCTTGCAGGGAAGACAGCAAGAGCCCAGCTACAAGGTCGTCCAGCTGGAGCTGACACTGTGTTGCGAGGATAAGCTGGATTCAGGCCGGGATGTGAAACTGGCACTGCTTCAGTAGCTGTGGCGGGTGATCGCTCTTGTGGGGATGGGGTTTTTGGTCCATTCCCCTCAACCTCTCTGCAGTACTTGGCACACCTCCGCACCGCTGCGCAGCCTGTAGCTACGACGGGCAGAGTACGAGTGTGGCTGCCAAGCAGGGTCTCACAAGGGGTACCCTCACCGGTGTGGTCAGCTGCCTGGAGAACACCAGCAGTTGCCCGGGGCTGAATGACCAGAAGGAGGTGAGTGATGCCTGTGGGCAGAGGAAATCCAGATTCACTGAAAGCCCCGGGCTTCCTCTGTGGTGGACAGTTCACATCCATAGTTGGTTGTTCAGTCAGTCATACCGGAGAACTGCAGGTGTTAAGCTTTTCTAGAGTATCCAGCTACCTGGACGCGCGGAGCTGCCCGTATGGTCCAAGAGCTTCAAACAAAGCTCCAGGCTTTGGCGCACATGTCCACAGTGCGGGACATTTAAATGGTTGAGGGTGAAGGGCACGGGGGATATCTCTGCTCCTCTGGCAGGAGAGGTGTCTGTATATCTTTATGGGAGGCAGATGAGAAGGGGAGAATGTTTTTGGCAGCTGAAAGCGTTCACAAACCTGGCCACCCTGCTGTCCCTGCACTGGTGGAGTTCAAAAGCAAAAGACCTGACCTCTAAAACTTTCCAGGAGAAATCACTCTGCTACTCTTTCCCTCCGGGAAGGAGTAATGTGTCGGGTGGGTGTTGGTGTGTCCTGTGTAGTTATTGGAAGGTGCTCAGAGTGCTGAGCACAGATTAAGGCCCATGTGAGCAATAATGTGTGAGCCGTGTATTACGTGGTCCGTGCAGAAGCATGACCGACCGAAGGCTGTGGCATGGCTGAGTTCACGGTTTTTCATTTGTGGGTCCCGCTAGCTTCACGAGTGTGTACATCTGCACTGAAACCAGCCACTATCTCTCCGTGCGTTAGCCTGCCCTTGGGGCAGAGGCTCTGGAAAGACCCGTCTCTGGCTCTCCTGAACTTGCTGCAAGCTGAGGCACGCAGCCAAAACATGCATTCCCTGAAAACCCGTATCTCCCACCCACGCTGCCTGGAGCTTCGCGTGCAGAGGGCGATTTCTGCCACCTCGTGGGCCCCTTTCCCTCGTGGAAACGTCATCTCTCCGGGGAGCTGCAACCTCCGTGGGGGCAGGCGGCGCAGGTATAGCTCTAATGAGGTCGCCGGGCTCAACCGGCTTTTAATCCTCCGGACATGCACTATACACTGATGTTTGCATAGCGCTGGGGATTTTGTTCTTAGACTGTCACACCAGCCCAAGTCAAGCATCACACACAAGTCTGCATGTATTATGTCAACACGGTTACCTTTGTCAGCCAAATGTGTGCTCTTAGAAGAAACGGTGGATCGGTTTGACAAGCCCTCCGACCAGAAAACTGTGTTGACTAGCACTAATTGTGTTTCTGGCCCCTAATACTGGCCGTTCCCTGCCTCTGCCGGGGACCGCGGGCAGTTCCTGGGTCAGGCCGTTTGCCCTCGGAAAATATTGGCACAACGCTAAGATTTTGTTTGCTTGAGTGTTTTTTTATTTTTTTTTATTTATTGTTCCAAGACCTCTGGAACTTCCTGGCTGGCCTGGGATGTGTTTCTGTCCGTTGTTTTATTGAAAAGTCGATGTTAGGGGTTTGGTGAGCTCCTTTATACGCTCTGACCTGCAGGTTTTCTGGTTACAGATGTGAGAAATGGTTAGCAGGCGGCGGTGGGCATCGTCCCAGCACGCTGCTGCAATTCGGAGAATTTTGTTATAGCAGAGAGACGTGTCAACCTTATCTGCAAAGACAAACAGAAATGCTTATGCTTTCTACATCTTCTTTATCAGGATAATTTCACCGTACTTTTTTTAGCATCAAGCCTATTGTTTTGATTGATTGTTGCCTTTTTCCTGACATACCTATTGCCATTAGTTTTGTGATATCTCTTAGCTTTCTTGATGAAATGTGTTGATTTCCAGCTACTAATTTTATAGTGCGTTTTCTGTTTGTTATGTATGTTATTTATTTCCCAATTTGGCTCTTGTCTTAAAAAACATCTTATTTTAAACAAAATAAACTTTTTTGAATATAGTATTGCTTTTGGTGGGGGAAACGAGGGCTCTACTAAACATCTCCCAATGAGCACTGTCCCGTTTGCTTATATTTAGGTGTTTTCTCTCAGCTATTTTTGTGCCTGATTGTTTCCAGTTTTGGGAAACGGACCTTTTAGAGGGGTTGCATTGAACCACATTCTGTTTCCTTTGCTCAAATGCAGTTGAGAGCTGTGATTGGTTTTCTTCCAGCTATTGCAGGATTTCCTTGTCCTAGAAAGCTATCTGTTATATGTAGGTGTACTGAGATTTTTTTTTTTATTTATTTATATTTTCTTTTTTAGCACCACAAACCCTCCAGCATCTGCCACAAGCCTGAAATGACATCTTTTCTTTCTGCACGTTGCGGGTAGGTGCTTCATGATCTGCTCATCTGTTCTGCTGATTCATTTGTCTGTGGCAAACTCCCACCAGCGCTCCTGATTTCCCCAGCCTCTGACCCTCCGAAATGTCAGGGACTCTGCAGCACATGTCTTGGCTTTCTGGCGGGCTCTGTTGAGGGAAACATGCTGTCTGCCGATGAAACAGTTTGGAGGTTGCAGGGACTCTCGGGGACCCCGGAGCTGCACCCCTGTCCCCGCTCCCTGGGTCCTCCAGTGTGGAAGGGTGGCACCCGGCACCCCCTGGCTTTTCAACGGGGATGGGCACCTGTGACATCAAATGGGAGAGCCGCTGGCAAATGGTCAGCAGAAGTTCAGAGTTTTGAACGGGTTGTTCAGAGAAGCTGTGGCTGCCCCATCCCTGGAGGTGTTCCAGGCCAGGCTGGATGGAGCTTTGAGCAACCTGGTCTAGGGGGAGGTGTCCCTGCCTATGGCAGAGGGGTTGGAACTCGATGATCTTTAGTGTCCCTTTCAACCTAAACCATTCTATGAAAGCGTGAGCTGTAAGTGTAATAGCAGTGTAGAGTGAAGAACAGTCTGTACCTGTTCTTCCCTACAGGGCGATTTGCATAGTGAGACACAGAGGAATGGTGCTTTGCTTGGTCCATGTCACAGCTGCGGGGCACAGCCCCACGGCCAAGCTGACCTGGAGAGGTCTCTGGCAACATCACCTTCACGTGCTCCAGCTTTGGTGGGGGTTCAGGTCGGGTTCCCACCCGGACCCTGCTGCGTCTCTCCTCCCAGCAGTGCTGCGCTGGGCTCCTCCTGGGCTGGGGGAGGTGCGAGGTGCCCAGGGTGCCAAGGAAGAGGCTCAGAGCTGCTGTCCTGCTCCGAGCGGCGTTCGCGGTCCTGTGCAGTGCCGCTCCTGTGCTGTGCTCCTGGAGCTCCGGAGGAGGCAGCAGCTCACTTGGCCGCGAGCAGCTCATAAGTTTTTTTGGAGTGCCGTAGCTTTACAAATATTTCTAGATCGGTCCTTAGTACAACTCCATAGGGGATCCCAAGGGGATTCCGTCCCCTCAACTGTGTGAGGTCAAAGCCACCAATTTTTGGTTTTGCCTTTTTTTTTTACCCCCCCTTGTTTTTTTTTTTCAGGACCCCCCCCCTCCTTACAGTTCACGTAGATGGGAGTATTTTTAGGAGTGCTGGCTCGCAGGAGCCCCTTTGTGAAACTTTGTGGAACTTTCAGCAGAAATCTCTACTCCCCCCCCTCCCAGCTGTTGGTTCGCAGGACAGCTCCTGTTGGGAGCAGGACTTGAACACAGCACGGTGGGTTGTGGATGTGCGGGTGGGGAGCACTGGAGTTAAAATGCTGTTAGTCACTCAGTAAGTCGGGAGTGCTCAGCATGCGTTTCAGGTGTGCCGGTGGTTTGATAGCCAGATGGTATGTGGTCAAGTGAGTGATTATATGATAAATACACGGTTTGAGAGAAATGAATCAGGTTTCCACTCGAAACAGTAACTCTGTCGTTTCTGAACTGAGGAATATTTGTCTCTGCAAATTGTTCAACAAAAGTTTTGTTACGTGTCGGTGCAGTTCTCTATACAGTTACCCTCAAATTAGTTGAAACAAAAATCCTCTCATTAGGAAGATCTGCTTCTTCTATAACACGAAATAACACCCTGCCTCCCCGGGAGGGCCACCCCATGGACCTCAACAAGAGTTAGCCAGCCAGGTTCAGCCCCATGCTGAGCTCCCTTTCTCCCTCTCTGAATCCTTCCAGCCCCTTTGCCCTTCCTTGCCTCTAGCAAAGGCGGTTCTTTTTTTCCTTTCAGCCCCAAAGAGCGTCACTGCCCCAGGACTTGATGTTCCTGAAAGATTCAGAGAGCCAAGTACCAGCTTAGATAATAGCAAATAATTAATTACCTTGCAGACAGTCCCTCAGCCCAAGTTGGAATGCGTTTCGGGAAGAGGGAAGGTGGGCATACATGCTCAAAGTAGCTGTTCCCTGTGTGACCCATGGAATGATAAATTAAAAGGCTTAAAAAGGCAACTATCACATGATGGTCTATAAATAACATGGAAATTAATTCAGACATGTTTTTTTGTTTGCTTTTTTTTTTTAACTTTTTGCATTTTCATTGCATTTTGTTTGCTTTTCTTTCTCTGTGCAGGACGTTTAATCCCTTCCAAGTCCGTCCCACAGCAGAGAGCAGGGGCAGAGGAGGACAGGACCATCCTTTGGGCTGGCTGGCAAGGAGGAGGCTGGGCCACAGTCACAGGACAGCTCTGTCCCTGACAGCCCCAGTCTGATGGGACTTTCTCTTTATGGAAGATGTAGAAGGAAATCTGTAGCATAGCTTTCTCACGTTTAAGTATTCTCATCCCTGAAAGTTGGAGTGAGGCCAGTGAGTCCCTGTCTTCTGAGACCATCCACTTGATGTCTTCTGTTGAGAGACCTCAGATCTTGCTTT
Organism: Vanellus vanellus; assembly: GCF_965231255.1. NCBI lineage: Eukaryota > Metazoa > Chordata > Aves > Charadriiformes > Charadriidae > Vanellus > Vanellus vanellus. The sequence goes on along the minus strand of NC_138915.1, from coordinate 9,065,259 downwards.
GTTGAACAGTCCCCATTATCACCTTCAGATGTCATGTTGACAAACGCTGTGATGGCTGTGGGGGACTGAGGCCCAGCAGCCCAGGGTCCGACCTGCCCTGAATCCCTGCTTGTCCTTTGACTTAGATGCAACAATCATGGGCCTGGGCTTGGTCCTGAGTGAATTTCAGGCACAACTGAGCTGAATGCCGGAGCTGCCCAGGAATGAGTGTGTCACAGCTGTGGATCCCGGGCCAGCGTAAGAGGATCCAGGGAGAGATGGGTACAGCAAGGCCCGGGTCAGGAGGATGCACAAAAGGTGAGGGAGAAGGGGGGGAATAAGTGGGAATGCTGATGGAGTAGCGAGAGTTCGGCCACAGCAGGAGGAGTGGTGGCAGGATGTGCCAACCACGGCCAAAGTGAAGAAGGGCGGGTGGGAGGATGCTCAAACAAATGGAGCTGCGCCTCCTCCCCATCCCGAGGGGAAAGGTGGGGAGAACCGGCGGCTCTGCCTGGGGCAGACGTTCATGTTTGACAGTGAGGGCAGGTGGGCTCAAGAGACCCTGATGTCTTCTGGGAGGGAACGATGCTGGTGGCCCCGTGGGTGCCGAGCAGGCACGCGGCCTGCAGTTCCCATGGGCTCTAGGAGCCATAAGTTAAATGGAGTCTAACATATTTCATTGTATTCCTGGCCCTGTGTCCGGCCTTCAGAGCTCAGCTGGGAGTCTTATTTTGGCAGATATTGCAGTAGAAAGTAGAGCAAATTGAATCTTAATGGGGTGGGTGAAATGCCCAGCAGAGTCCCATTTGGATGCATTAGGGACTGCCGGAGGGAACCGCTGCCCGAGAGCCAGGCGGGCGGGAGCAGCCTCCCCCCGTGCCCATGTCATGGCTCCTGCGCGGCACGGGCTGCCCCCACGAGACAAGATGTGGGGCACAGGGCTCTCCTCTGGCTTTAGCTCTGTCCTACATGTGAGGAGAGTCACAAAGAGGGGTTTAAGAAAAGGAGATGTTCTCCAGGTGGTCCAGGATTTTCCAACGACTTGTGCAGGGTGACTAACTTGCCTTCCTACGTGCTGCGGGGTGAGGAGAGCCTATTGCTTTAGGTGGCCATAGCAGCTTAAGGCAGCCCTGGGACCTGCATCCGAACATGGCATAGGAGGGTTTGTGGAGTGGGCAGCAGGCAAGGGAGGGTAAAAGACTGGGGTCCTGGTGCATGGGAATGGGTTTGGGCTCTGCTTTTAGGGTGGAACTGCTGGAAAGCGGGAGAAGATGACCTGTGCTGAGGACTGGGTCGTCTTCTTCTATTCTCCCACTTTTGTCTGCTGGCCAGTTTTGGTGGAAGGAGCCATCCTGATCTTACTGTCCTCCCACTTCTTCTTTGGCCCCGAGTCCCATCCACAGGTTGCTGAAATACTCCTGCCCGGCTTTTTCAGTGTTGTGCGTTTTCCCTCCCAATGTATTCGTCAGCACTCAGCTTTGGGGCTTCCTTGGGCCAGTGGAGAGTCCCTGGCTGGGAGGAAAGCAGAGTCACACCGGCATGGACAGAGTCACACCAGCATGGGCAGGAGGGATCAGGGCTCGCCCACATGGCAGGCGAGGGAAGAGCTGATGGGAGCTGTGTTTCAGGGCACGCTGACGGAGGAGGGCAGGGTTGGGGATGTCGGGGGGGGCGTGCGTGCCTCCCCTGTCCCCAAGGGAATGGTGAGGCAGGGATGGCAGCGTGGTGACACTTCCCCTGCGCTGCTGTCCGTTTCCAAGCAAAACCTAGTGTTGTTCTTGGCTGGTTCCTAGGAAAATGGATTACACCGTGTTCAAAATATTCACTCCTGGATTTAATAATATTGTGAAAATAACTTAAATGTATTTCTTTCAGAACCTTACGGTATTCCATGGAAATGCTGTCTGTTTATCTGCTGGGGTTGCCAAGCGCATACTCCAAAGCCAATGTTCATGCAAGTCATCGCTCTTGTGAATAGAAGGGGAGAACAATAGCCTGTGTCGGTACCTTTGGCCCTGTGCTGTCTGAGTACAACGGCTGTACGTTGTACCATTTATTACCTATAGCTTTTCACCAAAGTTCCCTGGGTCATATCACTAGAGACGCGCCTTGGGGAGCAGAGCCAGGGCTGAGCAGATGGGTAGCCAGCCTGTACAACTACACCTTTCTCAGGTTAATTTGTTCTTCAGCCTCTGCACCTCTAGAGACCGTTCTTCAGTCTTTACACATCAAGATCCTCCCTCTTCATCCTTTACTTTGAGATGCTCTAGAACTTTTTGGCAGTTGCCTCAGTTGTGGACAACTGGGAAGGTGGTGGAGGCCTCCACACTGGCCTGGCGTCTTCTCTGCTAGCCCAAATAATAGCAAACCGCAGCCCCTGCGACTGATTCCCCAGCCAAGTGAAGCAGCCCAGCCTTACAGCATCTCCAGGCCTGTTTTCTTTCTGGCCTTTCCAAAAATATTGGCACCATCTCCGGGCTTTTCAGTGTTCTACTTCTCAGGGAGAAATTAAGCTAGTGTAAAGTATACTGCTCCCTCTTATGCCGAGGTAGATGTCAAGTCAGAGATTATATCTTGGCTTTTCCAAGGGAAGACTAGAAGTGAAAGAAACCTTTTCTACCGTCCTTAAGATGGGAATGTTAAGTCAGCGGCAAGCTCTGCCTTTATGTCTTAGGTCTTGTGTCTTTCTACTAATCTAAACTGATTAGGCAAAACTAATTGGACTAAGTTGAAAGCTTGCTGACAAAACCCTTTAAGAGTAGGTGTAGTTGATAGGCGCCCAAATGATCAGGTATTGCAGTATGGATTGCAAGCTCTGCCTCTCCCGTGCTTATCCATGGGAGTTCCTGTAGGGAAGGCAGAAGTGTGGTGCGAGGAGTTGCAGAGAAAGGCACGTGCGATGGGCGAAGGAAGGACTTGCTTAGTGGGAGGCTGTCAGGCTAATCTCTGCCTTCGAACAGGCAGTCCTGCCTGCCGAGAGCTGTCATGGCCAGCAGTTAGAGCCAGGAGGAGCAGCGGGAGTCACAGCTCTGTGCTGTTCTAGACGAGACGCAAGCTCGCAGCTCCCGCGGGCAACCTGCTTGCATTTCTTGCTGTGATGCCTCTGGTGCCTTCCTGCAAGGGCCAGCTCTGCCCTTGCACGGCACCCTGTGTTTTAAGGGTTCAGCAAACCCAGCCTGTTGCAAGGTGCCTTCTTTCAGGGCACTTCTTGCCCAGGTTAGGAGTGGACTGAACATCTAGGCGTATGCAGTGGTCTTCTGGTCCTTCAGAGATATACCAGCTTTATCCTCGTAGGAAAACAGAAAACTTCTTGGGCAATGTACTCATATTGTTCCTGAGAGATGCTGACCAGCCACTTCTTAATGGCCCAAGACCTCGCTGGGGCCTTCAGAGGGCTCTCCTTTCAGGAACAAAACATTCCCAGCCTGGTCTAGGTTAGCATTGAAAGGTGAGTTGATGCTGTCTGCCACCAGCTACCTAGGTCCTTCTGAAAGGCAGGTCAGGACAGAGGAGCTGCGAACTGACTTGAGGGAAGACCTAGGTGGGAAAACTCGGGTTTCCCATGCAGGGCTATGAGGGAGTGAAACTGGCTTGCCCTGCCTAATTAGGACAATAGACTAAGTAGCTAATGAGAGAAGCCTTCCGGGTGTGGATGTACCATCGGAAGCCATTAATGAAAAGTCTTGCTAAATCCCAGGCTAGACAGAGCCTTTGAGATTAGTGTGGGAGCAAGAAATAACCAGTGGATGAACGCCATCATTGTGTCCCTTAGCAGACACACAGCCTTCTCCACCTTCTCCGTGGAATCTTTAAAATAATAAATTTGCTTTGGAATAAATTATACAGATATGGAAACAGAGCAGCAGGGCAAGCAACAAACAGGGCTTACGAGGAACTAGACTGTTTCAGCCTTCCTGGGGCAGCATCTGTTCTTCCTTACTGGTATTTCAACTGCAGTTCTCTCGTTTGTTATTTCTTTTTTTTTGAGGTAGATTTCTCCAAGAGAGGCTGGACTTCTTCTGATTGATTGTTAGCTTTACAAGACCAGTCGCTGCTGCTGAACTGTTCCCATTGCTTTGATGAACAGGTCTTTCACGGTTTTTCTTAGCTTTGAAAGTGATTCTTCTGCCCATTTGCAACAAATGTGGAAAGATACCCACTTTTCCTCCCACGTGGAATGAAGATAAATGATCAAACTCTGACACTTGTTTTCCTGGAATGTGATCCTGGTTTGTAATCAACCCTTCTATTTTCCTCTCCCCTGTTTTTAAATGAGTTTCAGTTTCCAGCAATCAACAAAACTTTCTAATGGACCCCTCCAAGCAGCTTTTACCTGATGGTTTCATAGTGGATGTGTACTCACGTATATATTTCATTGATGAGGTTTGCTCATGAGGTTTTGATGGTTTGTAGTCACAGAAGATAAAAGTTGGCAGAGAGGAGGGCTGGGAGGAAGGTAGTTTTGCTGTTAAGGGGAGGGTGGTTGTGCTGCCAAGTTGTTGGGCACTGTGGTCCCGTGTTAGTTGCCATATGGCTGTAGGACTTGGCCGATACCCCCGTGTTGTAAGGGTCCTTATGGCAAAGCTGGTGAGGAAAAAGGAAGAAGCCCTTAGCCACAAGCTGTCCTTCGCTGTGGTAAAGTCCTCCCTCCCCAGCTGGGGTGGAAGGATAGAGCACGTCAATGAAAAGAAATTGCTGAGCGGCTCTTTGCCTGGGTTAGCTTTCTGCCATGGGCATCTAAGACAAGTTCCTTTTGAAATAGAAAGCTGACTGGTTATTCTGCACCGTGTAACCCAAGAAAAGCACTTGTGTTTTTTTAAAGAAGAAGAGAAAGAGAAGCCAATTCCTGCAAAGCATTTATTTTGTGCATGTCCTTCCACACACCTCTAATTCTGCTGAGACTGCTCTTTCACTGGGGAAACCAAGAAGGGAGGGGAAAGGTGCTGTGTCCGGGGCATCTAAATGCGTTTGGTTGCTGACTGTGGGATGGGGATGCCAGGGCAGATGGGTGCTGGCAGTGTATTGCACTTCTATCTTTGGAAACCCCGCAGCCTGTTTGTTTGTTTGTTTGTTCTGATGGGTCTGTTTTAACTCTTGGACTTCCCTCAAAGCAGGGTTCTCGGTGTGCGCCCAATCCTTTTTCAAGGAATTGGGTGGGATTCAAACCGGCAGCGCTACGGCCCCTGCTGAAGGCTGGAGCGCCGCTGGGCTGGAGCGCTGCCGCACCAGCTGCCGCACCGACGGGGACTGCGGAGCTCGGCACGGCGCTGTCGGGAACAAAAGGTGATGCGCACAAGGTGTGTGATGTCCGTGTATAGGGTATTGAGCGCCCGTCCTGTTCTCCTGCTGCGCTGTGCCTTCCTGCGGGGAAGGAGAGTGGGGGGAAAACAGGGTGGAATCAGGAGAGAGAATGACTCTCTCCCTCCTGGGTGTCCCGGAGCTCAAAACACTTGAACACCTCTGCTGTAATGGGAAGATGGGTACTTTGCAATCAAAGTCCTTCCAGACTTTAAGGCAGGGGAGGTGTCTGCTGGAGTGGCCTCGGAGTGGCACAGGAATAGCAACAGGGGAAACTGGAGTGGAAATTCCCTGCAAAGTTGGTAAAAGGACAGCCTGAAGCTGAAATGTCATTCAGTTGCAAAAGAGTCGAAAGTAGCTTTTGCTGGAATACAGCCCCCTTCGTATACCTCCGCCTGTGCTCTTTCTGGCTTACGTATTTGTCAAAAGTGGGTTTCATTTTCCTGTTTTGGAGGGTGTCAGATTTAGAAAGCTCTTGTGCTGGCTTTGGGGGCAGCAGGGAGTAAACCTCAATGTTATTGATATTCCTACCACCAACCTGGCCTGGCAACTTTTATTCTTCTCCTTCACACTTGGGAAAGTAAGACAGAAGATGTGATTTCTTTAGCATGGTGACGAGCTGTGGACTGTAAGAGGAGCATCCCTTCCAGGGGACTGCTGCTGGGCAAATACGTGTCAGACCCACTACGTGCTGCTTTCTCTGTCTGAGACAAGGAGCTGTGGTACCTGGAAGAAGCTAAGATGTGTTTGCGTCCATCCCATCGTCAGGTTTACTTTAGTTCTGTCAGAAATGCCTAGCTTGCATTTTGACAGATGCATCAGGGGTAGCGCTTCTTCCTCTTGAGCACTGCTGGTGGTAGGACGTGAGACCTATAGATCAGCTGCTTGTGGAGCTATAGTTTCACCTGCATTGTATTAGTTTCTATGCCTCGCTCCTTCTCCCCCCGTTTAAAATTATCTTGCTTTTAAGTGCTTTTCCAAGCTATGGAAAGCTACTGATATTCAGAAACTCTCAATCTCTACCACAGAGAACGCAATTCTTCTGCATTCTCTATCAACAAGCGTTTTATAATTCGTTGTTCAAGTAACACCTAAGTTTTCACACATTTATGGATTGTTTAAATATATTAAATCTATGAATTCAGAACGTACGCATCAGGTCTGTTCCTCGTGCCTCTTATATTTCCCTGTCTGCCTCACAAGCGTGCTGTATTAATTCCTTCAGTGATTAACAGTGTCTGCCTACAATTGTGCCGGGAGCGTCTTGAGAAGTAAGAAGCCAGCTAAATCTCGAAGCAGGACAAGGCAATCTCGATATGGAATTTGAAAGTGCTGCAAAATTACACCTAAGAGAGACCCAGCCCCTCTGTTTCAAAAGCTGTTCTGTCCTTTTCCCTTCCCTGTGAGCAGTAAATGACCTGCATTAACGCAGCTAAGGCGAGCAACAAAACACATCTATATGTACGCTGCAAAAAGACAGAAATAGAGCAAGATGAGTCCAAAATGCTTTTGCGAAGCAGCTTGGAGCCTTCTAACTTAGGATCTGTGTTCTGAATAATCGTGCAGAAAAATAACCCTTTTTCCATATGAATGGATTCAGATACGCTTTAAAAGGAAAGGGTGACATGAAGTCTGGTGCTTGGGTTTGCCTTGTGGTGAGGACACACTGCCTTTTGGCGTCACCTCTGCTGCCATCCTCTCAGTCCCCCCTTCCCTGTGATGCTCTCTTGGAAGTGGGCCAAGACAGTTTCACACGGGGAAGGGATGTAAAGCCAATGAGCAGAGTTTCACGGCATGGAAAATGTTTGCTCTCTTTTGCCAGTCTTCTTCCTGTTCCTTAATCTCTGAACATCTCCATGCATAATCTCTCCTATAATTATAACCAAATTGGATGCAAGAGTGTGGTACCTCATAACTACTTTATTAATTAATATCTATTTGCTTATATGACTTTTGTTCTCTTTCACTTATGTTAAAAACCTGGTTTTTATTTTCCGTTGTTTGAAGTCAGGAATGTGGCATGTATTTAAAAAACACACAAAACCAACCCTCTTTCTGTTTTGGAGAAAAAGAGAAAAAAAAGCCCAACCATTACCTGCGTGCAAGATTTCCCGAGTATTAAGCAAAAGTAGTGATTGTCTTTAAGGAGTTAAACTTGTGGAGTCTTATCTGAGAACTGCAGAACCTTTTTAGGTAGTTGTGGAAAGGAAGGAGCTGGGGGATGTGTGTGTATGTGTGTGTGTGTGTGTGTCCAATTTGCAGCCCCGCTCCGGGACATCTGTTTTGCAGAGCTGCGCCCGGGGGGGGGGGGGTTAGGTGGCTGCAAAGGTCTAATGCGAGTGATTTGGCGTTGCGTCCTCCCCCTGCCCTGTCGCGTGTCCCGTGTGCTCAGGCCGCCTGTCCCCTGCCTAAAACAAAATAAATGATTTTCTCAGTGACTCTGGCAGCCCAGGGATTTGCATGAACAGCTTCCCTAAAGGCTAAAGGGACCGAACGGGGATGCGCGTTCTACACCGTTGTTGTGAGAGAGTGGAGCTGAGCCTTCAGAGCTGGCTTGCGCTGGCAGGCACCGCCAACCGCGGCCTTTGAGCCGAACAGCGGATTGTTTTGCGTGCTAATTGATATCCACATGTTTTCTTGAAATGTGCTGGTTAAAGAAACAAAAAATTCTTGCCTCTGTAGGATACCAATACATCATCGTAGCTCATAGCTTTATCTAATTTAACTTTTGATTTAGATTCTAATTTCTCCCACCGTTCGGAAAACTTCCCTGAACAAGGAGCAGGAAAGGCTATGGAAAGCTGAGCCCTTGTTGGCTCTAGCGGCCCAGTCCTCTACAATCTTATTGCTCGTCTAATTAGCAAAGCAAGATAACTAGAGGGTAGCATTTTGTATAAACTCATAGATGCGACCCACTGTCTTGCAGGGCTGCGCGGAGCAGGCTGTAAAATCGGACAGTGCCTCTTAACTTACGCACAGCTTCATCTCCTCCTCTGAGTAGATAAAAGGAGTGTAACAGGGAGCAGGTACTGCTCATGCCAACTTTACGCATACTTGGCTGTGGTGCTCCTTTAAGGAATGTTTCCTTCTCCAAAGAGCCAAATAAGATCTGTCATCCTGAAAATGATGACCGATTAAGAAACGGCAACATGGAAATATTAGGAGAGGCAACAGCACGTGGCCCTTATAAAGGGCTGTAGCAACTGTGGAGAACAAAACAACTGGAGTTGGTTCCTGCGGTCATCTTTAAAAATTCAGATGTGAAGTAACCCAGGAGGAGCTGGTTGTACAGCTGGGTACGTCATCGATGGTGCACTCTGGTTTCGCTCAGCATCCAACACCTTCACGCCGAAACTCTGGGGGAGTTTCAGTAAGAAAAGTACGTTGTAATTACACAGCGGTTAAAAAGGTATCGTGTCTTGTCAGAAGTGTATATCTGGCCAAATTGTAAAGGCTTTTTTTCTTTTCTTCCGTGGCTAGTTTTGTTTAAGACCTGCTTTGCAACAAAGCCGGTAAAGCCGGGCTTTTTTACTTCAGCAAGCGGAGGAAGGTGCTGCAGATTAACCAGCAAGGCTGGAAGCATTTTATTGACACCACGGGAGAAGCCTGATTCTGATTTACTTGCAGAAATGTCATAATTTGGCAGTGCTGTTTGGCAGACTTCCTCTTGATTTTCAAAGGACTGGATATTAGGATCGGTCTGAGTAGAAAGCTTCGTTTGAATGTGAACTTCAACTACAGATTACCTGGGAACTTTCTTGAGATCCGAATGCACGCACATAAATGTTAAGAGTTTGGAAGAAACCAGTAGTTACCGATCAATGTAGTTAGTGTTTTAATTCACGTATCTGTTCTAAATAGAACTTTTCCAAAAGCTTCCGTCTAAATTTAAATGGACTGTTTATAGCAACCAGCCGGTAATACAGTATACTGAGCAAAATGTGCTGAGCATATGAAACAAGCGGGGTTATTAAGCCATGAATAAATCATTGGTTCAAATCAGCTTGCACTAACGATAGTGCCCATTTAAAGAGAATGTACCGTGTAATTCAAAGTGTTTCAGAATTAATAATAATAATTACATTCTTAATCACCAGGAGGCAATGTTTCTTTCCCTTGCAGCCGAGGAAACCTTAGTAATGCAGGATTTATACTTCTCTAGATGTAAGCCTCTAATTTCTCCATAGCAATCCTAACAGACATGTGCCGTTGTATGGGATTATTCCTCTCTGCTGAATGGGGAAAGTCAAAGGAAGATTACAAATTTGGCCTTGTATATTGTTTTAGGAAGAGAATGGCTTTGACTCTTAATATCTCTTCTATGGGGAATTGTCAGGTCCAGATTTGGGTTTCAGTGTTTGGAATTGGAACAAAAAGACAAAATTCCCTGCAGACTGAAGAGGGTTGATTCCAGCTCGTCAAAACACTGTTAGTGGTGAAACACGCAAACGTGTACATGTGCATATAAAGTAAAATTGAATATTTGCATACAGGTAAGTAAGCTGAAGCACATTTTCCTATCAAGCGAATTCATTCCATCATTTGCTACTGAAAACTCTGTCCAAATATCAGCATGTTTCCCACGAAGATTTTGGATTTTGGTGCAGCGACCTTTTCTTTACTTGCTAGAGAACACTGCCTTTGAAAACACGTGTTCCTAAGAGCTCCGCACAGTTGGGAAGAGAGGACCTGGGCCTCTGGGGGTTGAGCCCCCAGATGGCAGCTCCTGCAGCCCGTCGGCAGCCGTGCCTCGGGGATGCGCAGCTCACCCGTGGGAGGAGCGGCCGGCTGGGATTTGGCAGGGGACACAGAGGTCACCTTTTTTTTCTTGTATAATGTCTTGTACAACCAAGCGCTCTATGAATTGTGGAGGCTTTACTTTAGACAAGAAGTGCATCTCATCTGGGTAACCAGGTCGCCCTCAGGCATGGGTGGCTTCTTCTACCAGTTCTGCCGTTTGTCACCCGTGGGAGCCTCGTGCCCGGTGCAGCTCTCGCCCAGACAGACAACATGGTTATGGCTTTCTTGGAGATCGCTGAGCTAACCGGGATTTTAGGCTTGAATGATGCAGGCTTATCTTGGAGAAGACCTGTAAAGATCTGTCAGATTTGCAAACATGCGTCTTCTGTGGATATGTCCTAAATCTTTTCTGGCCACCGTTCAAGTGTGGGCTCCTATAGCATCAGCTCGTGCCAGGCACAGCATCCTCCCTCCCTCCCTGCCTACCCTCAGCCACTGCTTTCTGGCATATTTTCTCCACCAGTTCAGTAACTTTTTAAGTGAAAGCTTTGCGCATCAACTGTCTTGTAAGATTTTCTTACAGATTCACTCTAGTAGTGTTTAAAAATGAACTCTCTTATTAGAAAAGCTGCTCTGTCTTATTAATATTATATACGACTCTGCTGCGCTTGGCGGTGTGTCAGGGAGCAGCGCTCCCTTAAGGCACATTATCTCCCTGTTGCCCAGTAGGAGTTTCCTTGAACTTTTCCGTGAGGCAGCTCCTTCTGGCACCTGTTGGCAATGGGGTACGGGACCAGAAGAGCTCAGGTCTGCTTTGATATGGCTGTTCGCGTGCTGAGAGCGCCCACCAACCCTTTGGTCTCCATGAGGTGTGAGAAAGCGTTACCTTAACAGACCTCTGCGGAGTAATTCAATGTGGTAAATATTGATCTTATTTACCTGTCTTTCTGAACACTTTTTGCTTCTAGTGGCACTCAGAAAGTCTGAGGCATTATTTATATAGAGAGCTGAAACCACAGGGAACTGAAGCAAAAGAAAAGCAATTAAAACGTAAGCTTTCTACAGCGTGTGCGAGACATGGTATATTGCGACCCTTTGCCTTAGTGCTCTATGTCATCTCTGGCGAAGCCTGTTATTTATTATATTGGAAATAGCTACTTGAATTCACCCATTGTAGATGTATACAAGTACGTTGCCAATCAAGAGGGAGAATTTAAAGGTTACTTGATGAGCAAGTACTTTCTGCAGGTTTTATTTTTTTATGGTGCTTGATGTTCTTTATCCTCCTAAAACTTGAAAACAGGACAATTCATGCCTCGGGATGAGACAAGTCAGATTTTGAAGAATAGAAAAGCACCAGAAACAACTTCTTAACTCGCAATGTTGCCTACAAACCCCTGTTAAATACATCCTTCAAACCCATTTTTTAAAGTGCTGCTGCTGCTGTTGCCACAGTGGTTTGCTTCAGTGTGCCAGGGTCAGCCCTGCTGGGAACGTCCCGAGTAGCAACAAAAGGTGAAAGAGGGGATCTACCCTTGAGCCTTGTCGGTACCGAGAAGGGAAGTACCAAGTTGGGTGGGTTCACCTTCAGCAGTATCAGGTATGCCACCACACTTGTCCTTTGCTGAAAAATAGAAGAAAGCACCAAAGCAGTGGGATAGAAATGAGAAGAGGAGTGGTAAGGGCATGAAAGATTCCCTGAGCTGTGGGATGTAGATTTATGGGTTTCATAATGGGACTCATGTTTGCAAATGTTTTTCCGCTTTGCCTAGTGAGAAGCAGTAGTCCAATTCTGTTCTCTTAAAGAGAAGCATCGTTTATGCTCTCAGCATGGATGCTACTTCCAATTTTCCACATCCTTTCAGTGCCTCAACAATCTCTTGTGAAGATAAAGTGTGTTTGTTGTGTTTTTTTTCCAGATGAGGTTGTGTGGTGTCCTCCATTAAGGCCTCTGTGACTGTGTATCTCTGGGAAATGAGTGTAGATAGGTAATCATTCGTACGATACTGTGTGCCGGAGTAAAAGTCTGTGTAATTATCTAAAAGACTGCATACACTGTGAACTACAGAGTTGACGAAATCTGTAGCTTCTAACCTGGACTTTATCTACTATCTAGTTTTGTCTTGGATATTATTTGGCTAATCCACATTATGTCATGCAAGTTTCCAAAATACACCTCCAGAGTATTGGGAAATTCTGAATTCTATTTTGCCCTGTATTAGGGATTGGAAGAGTTCTTGGATGATTTGTAATGAACGAAGAGTTCTTGTAGTGAACATTAATCATAATTATAGGCATGTTATTTTTTTGGTTTTGAGCTTTTGTATTTGTGTCTTCTCCATGTTTGTGTGACTGTTGCAGCAGCTGCAAATATTGATGTAAACACAAGACCGCATCCATGGAAAGAAATCTGTAAATAATCGGAAGACTTTGATGTACACTGAAGTAGGGCTTTCCTTCCCTGGACTTTAAGTGGTGTCAGCAGAACTGTTACCTTCCCAATGCGTTTTCACTTTTCTTCATACCACAGAGAAGAGCCAGCTTTGCCTTCCTTTACAACAAAACCCTGTACATGGATAATAAGCCCACTAAATCCCAATATCATCTTTTTGCACATTTCAGGAGAAAGTATAAGTGAGGGAGGGAAAATATTTAAAGAAGCAAAAGGTACTCTCATAGCCTGAAGCTAACGGGTGTGTGATGTGGACACATCGCCCAGGAATGTGTCGTAGGATGCACCATGGTGAGGTAAGGCACAAAACATCTTTTTCATTTTGTGCCCAAAGGCGCTGGACCTGACGCTTCCAAAAAACAGCAAACTTCCTTCGGCCTAATCCTATATGCAAACAACAGGGAGAGAAATGGGAGGGGGTATTGTTTTCCTTCTTCCAGCTCTGCAGGCTGGAGCCATCCCAGCAGGGCAGGAGCACCGTGCTCCTGCTCTCACATCCATCACAGAGTGAATTTGAGGGTGGCTTCTGAATTTAAAATGAACTAGCACCAGTTTTAAGCATTGTCCTGCACATCCCGCTCTTGCTCCCAGTTTTTCTCTATTCATGGAATGCAACCTCGTGGTAGAGAGGGCATTGTCCTGCTGGCTTTGCAGCGGGGAGGCAGTACGGTCGGAGGGGACACTTTACTCACCAGCTCCCATTGCTTTCAGGTGTGATGGCCGCCTTTGCCGTCACATCTGCGAGTACCGAAAGAGCGTAGGAAATCCACTCAGACAGTTGTATTGCATCCTAGAAATAGTGGTTTTCTCGGGCTTTTTCTCACTTAAAACTTTTATGTCTTCTTGTTGTGAACGTGTTTCCTCCTGCCCTACTTCATCGCCCCAGAATGAAAAAGTTAAAAATCAACATTAAGGGTTTGACAGATAACTGCTTATTTTTACTATTTCCTGCAGGCACAGCTCAAAGGTTGAGAGGAAAGATGCACCAAACTGCAGTTCTGCCTAAAAGGACTTCCTTCTTGATGGAGCATTCTCACTCCAGCCGATTCTTTAGCTAAATTTTCTTTCTCAGCCTTCATTTCAGAATATGACCAGCTAATACTGGAGGAAAATAGGGCCTTCAGTTCTTACTCTTAAGTTTTCCTCTGTTGGCTTTCAAACCTGGGAGACTTCCGAGATGCTGAGATGCAGGTGTTTATGTGTTTCCTTCCAGGGAGTGGGCAACAGCAGGACTGCACGTCCTCAGATGAGCGTATGATGGTAACATTTTACAGTCGAAACCCTTCTTGGTGAAAAGTCAAGTCATCTATTTCATAGATTAGTTTTGCAAAACCCAATTCTTTTGTGTTATGAGGAAGAATAAAAAAGTAGTTTTGACATCTTCAGAAAAGAAGGTTTCTGTGTAAAACTCCCTTGGAAAAAAAAAAAGCACCGCTTCAGTTTTATCAAGAAAGTAAAAGAGCTTGAAATCACAGTGAAATGTTCTGGTCCCATTTTGTTCATTCAGAAATTTCTTCTTGGTTGATGCACTGGAAGTTACATTTTCTGAAGTACTGAAGAACAAATTGTGTTGTAGCAGGAGCCAAACGCTCTTGTTCCGAACAAAAGGTTGTTTGTACAACCTGTGTCCTGGAGCGTGTCCAGCAGCCAGAAAGCGTGTGAGAAAAGAGCAGCGAGGCTCCGGATGTGACACTTCGCTGATCCGCCCCTTTTCAGGTTTTGTAAATGACAAAGTTTCTCTTTTTTCTTGGATGGAATAACAGATCCAGATCCAACAAGCGGTCTGCCTTCAGTGGCCTGATAAATTGTTCTTAGTTCTCTGGAATAGGATAATTTCATTTAGGTAAGGGAAGGCAAAAAGAGAAAGCTTTTCAGGGCGCTGCCAAGTAAGAAGATTAAGTCAGCATCAAATCCATTAGTGAACTAATTTATCTATGTTGGCTAACACCATTTCAGCCTCTTTGTCTTGCCTATTTTTTTTTTTTCTTGGGTGTCAGTTTAGGTAACCCACAATCTCGCTGCTGTATTGCAGCGTTACATGGCGATTGCTCTGCTTAAAACTAGGTTTACTGCCCTCTTAATGTTTTTTAAGCAGATTTAGTTTAATTTCATTTTTCTCATGGCAACTTTTTCTTCTTCTGCAAAGGTACCATTTCTTTGAAAACTCATGGGACAATTTCTGGGAATATGCAACCCTAATCATTGGAGGCTACTGCAGAACATGTCTGCAACAAAGAAGTTGCCTTTATTAACTGCACGTGTATATGTGTCCGTTATTATTCAGTGTCAGCTTTGAGCTTCCTTTCAGGAGGCCTGGTGGGCCTGCTTGTAGTTGTCTCACCAGTCTTTGTTTTCCTTGGTTTAGTTTCCGACTGATTGGAAGATTGGAGCCTCGTGGACAGAGGTTCTGGTATCAGTTGAAGTCTAACCTCTGGCAGAGCCATTTTCCACCTTTGGGATATTTATAACGTGTCTGTCTTTTTGTGGGTTCTTTGCTAATTTTCTTGTCTTGGATTTTGCAAGTTCTACCAAGAAACATGTAGGGCGACTGTTATCCCTGCCTTTGTTAGTCTTGCTGAAGGAGTCAGGACTTCAGGGGAAAGTCTTGCTTTAGAGGAGACTTCTGCTAATAACACCTCACCTGCGATTTGCTACTCAGTTTTCCTCTTCTAGGCTGAGACATGGAAGATGAGTTAGTTTGACTTGGAGCCAGCAGCAGCCTCTCAACAGTACTGTGATGTTACCTCTGATTTCCTTGGTCTTTAGCGCCATTCGTACACAAGATGAGTTAAACGTTGACCATCAAAATGAAGCCAGTTTTCCCATAGGCTGGTTCTGTGTTGTGTGAGTATGAACTTGACTGAAACCCGTCCCAGTACGTGGTTTTGTAACAACTGAATGACCTGGTTTCCTGGAAAACTTGAGGTCACCCTATACCTTTTTTAATGAGTGCAATCACTCACAATACCCCTGCTCTGCTGGGGACCAGTTTCTATTGTGTAGGAACTTTTTTTTTTTTTAAATGAGTCATCCAGTCTTCTATAAGATGTGAATGAAGTTGGCCTTCAAGAACAAAAATTACTGGGGAAAGGCAGGCAGCGTGATCAAGCGCACTTCATTTCTCCAGGAAACCCAGGTGAAAAATGGAGAGCAGCAGCACTGATATTCTGAGGTTTATACCTACAAGGGAAGAGTGTATTCAATGTCCAGCTGGTTTTGGTAGGTCCTTTTACTGTGAAAGCCATCTTCATGTGTTGGGAATATTTGTAATTTATGGTTTATATAGTAATGATGTAGCAGCAACTTCATGTGTACCTCAACGCAGGGCCTTTTGGGGGACAGTCAGGGTGGTTGTGTGGAGGTTCAGGACGGTTTAGCTCCTTAAGCCTGCGAGAAACAGCTTGTTGGTGTCTGGAATCTCTAAGGCATGCATCTTTGTTCTTGATATTTCCCTGTCTCCCAAGGAGGAAGGCGACAGCCCTGTTTTATGTGATTCTGTGATTACCGGAATTGACTTGCTGGAAGCTGGCATTGTAAATGCTGCCATTATCCCAAAGTAGACTCTGCATATGCTTCCACCCATGCCTGTCCTTCAGGCAGTCTGGGAAACCTGTAGCATTTACCATAACAATGATTCTCAGTGCCCTGTCTCCCATAATTACCAGACCATCTGAGGATTGTGCAGAAAGTGCCGATAAAGAAACCCAAATAATAAAGCAGAGTAAAGAGAACAGGTGAGTTCTGTCAAAGAACATGTCAAGGCCCATAGTGCGGCTGTAACTGCTCCTGGTGCAAAGGCTTCTTCGCAGACACTTCAGTAGGTATCGCTTCCATGGAACCACGTCACTTTTGAATCTCTGCCACGTGTGCTTAAATATTCCCACGCTGGGCCTGGGGAACAGGGTCCTGCAGTGCGTTGAGCTGTGCGTATCAGGGGACATAGGGACGTTTCGTTCTTTTGATGAAAATTTCATTACTTTTGCTCTTAGTACTTCAATATCCTTCACATGTTCCTTTCCTGAGCAGATGTTGCAATCATGTAGCAATGTATTGTACAGCTGCTGGTAGTTTTAGCTGCTTCAGTCATCTTGGCTATTACGTAGTGCTGTTGTTACGGCCAGGGTTACAAAGCCATGCTGTTGTACATAGACGGCAAAGCTCTTTTTCCTGGCACATGAGCAAGTGTTCAGTTTTGGGAAGCCAAGAGGTATGTGTGAGCTTTTTGCTAAGTGAGACCCACTGGGAGATGTGTGAGCAGCAGGAGCCCGAAGGGGAAACCAAGGCTGGACCTCCGTTCCTGAGGCCATGGTCTTTGGGAACAAGGAATTAGCTTTGGGCTCCAGTTACAAAGAGGGAATTGTCTGCAGGCTGTGTGTGACCACCTCTGTTCCAAACCAGGCATAAATTAAACAAGCAACACTCATAGTTTACCCATGAGCCGCATCACTGCTTTCTCAGATGCTGACCTGCGAGGCCATAGGCAGCTTCTACCCACTGCCAAAAAGACAACAGTGTGTTTGTTCCTGTGCAGTGTGATTTACAATGGACCTTTCCAATTAACCCCTAGAAACCAGCCAGTGAGGTTTCTCTGGAAGAGATCTTCAGGCACTTTGACACAGGCTGCAAGCACGGAAGTGTTGGCAGTCCAGGAATGGACCATGACCATATTCAACTGCATCCAGCTTAGAGCATGAAAGATTTCCAAGTCAAGTGGGAGCTGCAGGATAACTGCTGGATGCGGCAGTCCAAGTTAGGAGTTAGTCAAGGGCTCTCCTGGTTCAGACCGCTGTCGTTATGAATCCCTAGTGGTGTTTGTTAACCCAGCTAGCTCTGTCCTTCCCCAGTGCCAGCAGCTCCAGTCACAGCGCCTCCAGCAGCAAAATGTGCTTCTAGTACCACGGTGGGGTAACAACTCCATCTAGTTGAGTGGGAAGAGCGATGCCTACTGAATTCGCAGTTGCATGTGCTACATTTCTTATCTAAACCCCTCTCAGTTTGGGGGATTGAGGGGAATGCCAGGACAGGTAAATAGGGCTGTGCTTCTGCCGGTTTTATCCCGCTTCTTTCCGTTCTTGCATATCGCAGGCTCCTGAGACTGCTCTGCACAGGGCTGTGCAAAATGAAGTGTTCAGTTTGGGAGAACTGCCCAAGAGCCAAAAGGTGAGCGTGTCAGAAGCGTTGTAATTTTTATTTCTATTCTGCCTTCCACTGGACAACATCCTTGTACTTTTAAACGTCAGTGAATGCAAGGAAGGCAGATCTTCTGGCAGAGCCGGAAGCTGAAACACGCAGAGGCAGTGGTTTGCTCAAAGCTACATGGCAATTAACTGGGAAAGTCCTTGCTTGAAACAAGAATGGGTCTCTTGTTTGTCCTTACAGTCAGTGCTCCAGTGTGAGACTAGCTATGACTAATTAAATGCAGAATTACACAGTGCCATCACCTCCTGCCCTCTAAAGAAATACAGAACAAAACCCGCCAGCGCTGCACCCTCACGCTCTGGGATAATCTGGGCCTGGCTCGTTAGGTACTTAATTGGTTTCATTTTTCAATGTTTACTTTGGGCCTGATTGAAGCAGAATCATCCCATCCCCTCTGGAAGTCAGGATGCTTCAGGCAAGATCTATAGCTTGGCTTACCGTATAGTTTTCAGTCCCGAGCATCTCTCAGTGGCTGTTGTGGTACTTCTACAAAACCAACTCCAGGTGTGACTTGCGTAAGCCTTACGCGCTCCTGTTCCCTCCTGGCAATCCCAGCAGCCGTCATGGGTGAATCCGGTGCCTGGTGGTGTAGAGAATTTGGGAGTGCTGAGACTCGGGGGCAGGTATGGCCTTGACTTCTCTGGGAAGAAGGAAACGTAGTTTGGTCCGGGTTGGCACTGGTATTGATGCTACAGACCCATCAGCATTCTCCATGTTGAATGCTTGCATATTTTTAAGGAATATTGAAACACCAAGTGAATAACGGTAAAATCCAATCTGGTAAGATTTATTACTTTAATATCAGAGGGTTCCAGCTGATACCAGATTAACATATTCATAGAGTTTTAGGAACCGCTTGGGTATTAATGGTTGTCTTTTAATCTGAAGTCTTTGCAAGAGTCTCATGTCACTTCTGCGCTAATGCCTAAGCCTGTCTTTATAAGAGGTTGAATTTCTTTACATGGTGTTTTGAGACTAAATATGAAAGGGGGGAAATGGCCCTTAAATTTAACAAGTTCCCATTTGGTTTAACAGCTGCTGTGAGTTCTGTCTTGTCTTTTCGGCTGCATTTGCCACTTTGGCGGTGTGTTTCTGGCTGTCAGAGTCTTACAGAGTTGTAATGAAGTGCAACACTTTTTTCTTTTCCTCACAGCTGTTATTTGTCATTTGATATAAATCTGCCTCATTACAGTTTTATTCCTGAATAAATGATAAAAGGACAGTTAGTATCAGAAGGCAGTGCCGGCATGAGAGGTTCTGCTTTGTTGCTAACGTAGAAAAAGCCATCGCTTTTCAAGGATGTGTTATGTAGCTGAATTTGGGAAAGACTTTGAACTCCCGAGGGGAACCAAAGCCAACCTCATCCCCTCTTCTGCCCTTTGCTACTGCCTTGTCCTAATTAGCAGTTAAACTCCACGCCCTGCACTCCTGGTGCTGCGAAGCTGGCTTCTGGCCGTCGCTCCAGGTTTGGTTTTCGTTGTGGTGCAGTTGACACCGCATGTTTCTCCACCGTGCTCCCACACGAAGGCTGTTGCATCTGCTGAGTTAGCAGACATAGGCCCGTGCTCTTTGGGGTGCTTCTTCCCCACCCTGGAGCCGGGGAGATGTGACAGCGGAGCTGGGTGACGTGCCAGCCTGGGGAGGTTCTTGGGGGAACCCTGGGGAGGTTCTTGGGTGGTTCAGGCTGGAGAGTTTGCTGGTCGCTGTTATGTTGTGTAAATCTGGTACTGAAGCTGCAAATCCTGGTTCCTTCTAGCTCTGACGTTGCAAATAACTCCCTGGATTCCCTAGAATATATACAGATACTCGACTGAGCCATTTGAGCCTGTTAAAAACTTCACGTGGTTGTGCGAGCGTGGTCCTGCCAGACTGAAGATGACCTCCTGGCTCTCAGAGGTGTTTCTTCGAGCTGCCCAAACGAATGTACAACCCATGTTGGTGCGCTCACATGCCTGACAGGGAAATACGCGCCATATCACGCCGTGCTGCCAGCTCCGCTCGGAAAGCAGAGCGCGTTTGCTGGACTCCACTGAGTTTCTCATTAACGTGCAAAGCTCTCAGCTGTTGCTGGCAGTGCGCCAAGCAAATTTTTTGACAGAATTTCTGCAAAGCCCTTTGCAGTGCACGCTAAGCTCGCCTTAGATCTCCCTGTCCTGTGTGCGTTCCTAACAGCTTGCGTTTGGGGCTCCCTATGAAGAAGGAGGTGGGCGACACGCTGTGCGATTTTGTTGCCTACCTTGATAGGCGTGTGTTACGTTCCTGCTGAGCACTAGAAATTCTCCTCCTTTCTAACCCTGTCAAATCAACCTCCTCTCAGGAAGGTATTTTTAATGATATGGGATACTGCAAATACCCAAATACCGTTAAGATTTCAAGACGAATGTATGACATCTGTGTGCGCACTTGGACACAAGGACTTCTCACTAGAAGCCTCTGTATTAAGCCCATGCTTCATTTCATCCGTAAGTAGTTTGTTACTTTGGAGTTTGTTGATAAACAAAAATACTTCATTTAGGACAGATAACAACATGGGATTTCAGCAATAAAATGAAAAATATGTGGATAATCCTCCTGAGGAGAGGAAACGGAGGGTCACAAATGGTTCTGAGGAGATGGGGAGGCAGGAGGTAATATCTCATGCTTAATGAGTAACAGCTCTTTAAAAAAATGCTGTTGTTAGATAAAGAAAGCCGAGGAGTGGGGAAGAGGGCTTTTCAGAAATTGCATAGAGTGAGCGAGGCTTTTCTTTTAGAAATTTAGTAATCATCTTGACCGTTTCTCTTGTCTTTGGAGAGGATGGCAAATGAAAGTGTGCCCTTTAAAACTGATAGAAATTCCAACACTTCAGGAGCACAAGGCAGTGTGAAAAGCCGGAGCTCTTCCTCTGTTTTGCCCCTGCCTGGGGGGAGGTCTCACGCTGACTTAAGGTGCTGTTGAGTTATTCCTTTGTTTCTGAGCTTGCTCAACCAGCACACATCTAAAACCTCTTTTTGTAGCAAGCAGGGTGGAAGGCAGCTTGGATTTGAGTAAGGGCAATGCCCTTGATCTAGAAATGCTTCCTCTCGTCACTAATTTTTAGGAGGAGATGCTGCGCCTGAGGGGGATGGTCAACTGTCCTCCCAGGGTCCCTTCAAGCTCTGTTGTCCATGATGGGTTTCTTAGTCATACCCTTGGCCATGCAAACACTGAAGGAGGGAGCAGAGTCTCCCTTACTAGCCACTGACTGGCTTAAAAGGTCCACTTGGGGTTAGCATTTGAAGGGTTGCATGCAGCCCTCTCTAACCTTCCCTGGCTCTAATGGGAGTCATAAGGCTCAAGTTACTCATTAGTGCTTTGAAGTATCCTGGTATGGATGTTAAGTAGTTTCAGAGAGAAGAAGTCTCTGTGATTTATGTCTTGCTGAGAAAAGTTCAATAGAGATAAAAAGGGGAAGAGGGGGGAAAAGTTTAAGGGGACACTAAAAGCACCATCACTTAATGGTGATTATACAAGTCTAAAAGTGGTCCTGCCCTTATCATTACAGACAAGAAAGTAGGACTCGAGGGTATTTCAGGATTAGGCAATAGAGCTAAGTACCTCAGAGTTTCTTTGGCTTACATGGATGCCCTTTCTTTCAGCATCTTTTATGCTTTCTGGTGTTTTCTGCTGAGGGCAAAACGTTGTTTGTGTAAGAGCAGAATGCAGTGATGCTCTTGTACTGGAAGCTGTGCCTGAGAGACTACAGAGCTCTCTGCCAGCCTCGTCAGTTATGATCCACAAGTGCAACATCTCCCTTTTAATGTGTGTATTGCTGCCTTCAAGTGTGGTTACTTACTTCAAGAAGTTTTGTGATTTAGGTGTCAGAGTCCCATGAAATTTTGTTCTCCTTCAAGCCAGTTGGATATTAGCCACCATTAGACTCGCTATCGAGATCAGTGTTAAAGCACACCCATTTGAATCATTTGTTCACACAGGCTCATGTCGGAACATGGTTACTGTGGACTTTACTGCAAAATGTCTTTTCTCTTTTAATATACTCACACATTGCACCTTAAAGATGATTAAGTTTCCTAGGTCATTAGGAAAAATCAGAAGCCCATGCCTTCCAGCAGTACACTTGGGACTCCTTAGTTTGAGTTTCTTGTATTATCGATAACTTCTTGTTGCCCATTCTGTACGCAGCCTTGACATGAGTCCTGTAAACCTTGTGGAATATCTGGAATAAAGCTTTTGCTCATGTTCTGGGAAACACTGTTTTTTTGGACTTATTTCTGGGAAAATTGAAAGGGTCCTTTAAAGCATGCACTGTTTTTTTGAGGTAATTTTTTTCCATATCATTATTATTGAATCAACTTTAACTGTTTGCATTGGACTTTTGCCGATGCAATTGTATCAGAGTCTCTAAAGTGTTCCCCAGGTGAAAGTAACTCTCCATTTCCAATGGGATTAATACATAGTTGGGAATGAACCAGGAGGTCAGGAATTGATTTTTCTTTTACTTTCTAGTCTCTTACTTACATGCGCTACTTCTCTCCCATTTCACATAGTCGTGCTGAAGCCATCAAACCTTGGGTCTATTTCTTTCCCCGTCTGTAATGTGAGCAATATTACTCCTCTTCCTAGCCGATTGTGAAGGCTGGATGAACAGTAATTCAGGCAGCTCAACCTTTTTCCTTGCCATGGGGCTGAATGCTGGATTTGGAGGACTGACTATGCACAGGAGTGTAAGTAGCTCCCCCCAGATATGCAACTTTCCTGTCCCTCGTGGTACCATTTCTCTTCCAGCCTCAGCCTGGCTGCACGTGCATACTGTGGCAGTACCTGCTTCATTGCCAGGTCCGGTATGAGCCACAGGAGGAAAAAATGTGGGCTGGAAGGAATTCTGGGGACTAAATCTACCCCATGTATTTTTTTTGTATAACCTGCTTTTATAACATTGGCCACCAAATGTTTGAAAAAATATATTAAGGTCATTGGAAGAAAAGCCAATCAATCGCAGTGCAGCACTGTAAGGCAGACCAGGACCGTGCTGTAGCCTATCACCTTGGAGATAAATGAGATCCCAGTTATGTTTTTTTCCTAACTCTAGCGGCAAGTGCTGTGCAGAAGCAGAATAAATATCCTACCCTAATTATCACCCCGCTACGGCACCAACACCCGAACCTTCATTGGGTAACCTCTATGCAATTTGGTACTTAACTAGCAGACCCTCTGTTTTCAGTGCTGAAAAGATGAGCAGAAAGGAGCTGGTTTGTTACAGTGATTGGTGAAAAGGCCATTTATGAGGAATCTGGTATGTGCTCAGCACATCTCCATCGACACCAGGGTGTGCTGGCCCCTGCCCACAAGTCATGGTCAGCAAGACCTTTGCTTGGCCAGTGAATTCCTCACCCCAAGCCCAAATTGAGGAGCCTTTGACTGATCGGATCCTGAGGTGTCAGGGTGCAAACCTGGTGTGTAAGACAGAAAGCGCCAAGCATATGGAGTCCGGAGAATACCTAAGGGTGCCAAGGGGAGGCTAAAGATGGAGAGAAACAGGCCTGTTCCCCTCCATCTCCCGTTAGCCACGTTTTCAGCGTGTTTACTCAATGCATTGTTTGTAGCAAGAGGAGGAGGAGGATGCTGTGTAATTACAGTGAGGAGTAGCTCTGTTGCGGCAGACTGCAGCGCTCATTTGGCCGTGAGCAGGTCTGCTTTCCCCTGCAGGTTCCGCGTCCTGCAGCGAGCTGCAGGATGGCTCTCTTACCTGCATCCCTGCGTTCCCCTTCCTTTGGGCTTTGACACCTGCTTGCAGGACAGTTTTTCTTAATTAATAAACCTAAGATTTGCCCTGTATTACTGTAGGAAAAGTGCAGGCAGGTACAATTGCAGTTGCATGCCTTTCAAGACAGCCTGTGGGCAGCAGACTGACGAGCCCACGTGCACCGGCTTTGTTTCAGACTTGCCCGACCTGTGCGAGGTCAGATTCTGGTTCAAGGGATGGCATTTGTTCACCCTCTCCAAAAAAGACTAGAAAAGAATTTCAGCTAAATAGTCTGTATGGCACAGACTAATCTGTCTTGGCAATGGAGAACAGGAATTCATGAAGTTCCTGAGGAGGCAAGAATTGCTGGGAAGGGAAACAGCCCTTCTTAGAGCAACGCAGAATGGGAAAAGCGGATAAGCTTCCTCTGAGCACACGAGCCCATCTCAGCATCCCCGAGCTGAGGACTCTCAGAGCACCACTGCTCTGTCGTAGCATGGGTACCCAGCAGAACTCTGGTCTGTTAACTCAAGCTCTTCTAGTACTATTCCTCTAATTATTGATTTAGGCTTAGTTATTTCATATGTTGATTACTTTTTGTCTAAAAATGACCTCTATTTTATACGGCAACTGACTTATTTTTATGTTAGTCTCTTGTTCTCGTTAGACGGAGTGCTAGAGGCGATACTGATGCCAGGATCAGTATGTGTTAGAGGTCTGTCCTGAGCCCCCATGAGAAAGCGAGGCTGGATTTGGGGCAGCATTTGGTGTTGTGCTGGTCTGTGTCCAGACTGATCTTTTTCTCTGTGGTCTAAGATCAGCTTGCTCTCTCCTGAACTCGGGTACTGTACAATGCTACTTTCTTTCAAGTCTGAATCCTTGAAAAGGGCATCTGAATTCAGTATTACAGCATCTAATGCAGCCCAAAAATGAACCTCTGTGTGTGCACAAAGAACCTGTATAAAAAGCACCTTTAAGTCTTGATAGGAAAGCTGGCTGTTTTGAGTCTCCACCTCTTTGCCTTGGACAGTGCTCATCTCACACAACTTCTTCAGTCTGTCCTAATGCTTAACCAACGCACCAGCCGCACTCCGAAAATGTGTTGCCTGTAGCAGACTTGGGCGAGATTTGGTGCAGAATGAGTTAAAGGCTAGACGTCCTTCACTGAGAGAAACATTTTTGTGTGGTGATTTTTTTTTTTTTTAATAGCTTCATCTTTTCCATATACAATTCAAAAGAGTTACAAGGAAAAAATATTGCCTCCCATTCCCACCAACTAACCAGAAAGGGCTGGGACTGGAGAGAGACGCTTCCCTGGGATTGCAGGGCCAAGACAAGCTGTTAGTCATGGCAGGGTAACATCTGCCCCTTGCAGTGGAGGTCCATGGGTGTAGTTGGTGACCGGTGCTGTCACTAAGGTTTAGTCAACAAACCCTGCTGGTGAAGCAGAAGGAGCAGGAGCCAGCTCCTGGGCTCAGCTGGGTTGGTTCGGCAGGGCTCACCGGGGCAGTCGGACATGATTTTTATCAGTAAAATCAGCTGTGTGTTCAGATCTGACTATACGCTCTGCCTGTCCGCTGCCGAGGAATCGGTTGCTTGCGCATAGCTCCTTTGCAGGCCAGAAGCACACTTTGACCAGCACCAATAGCAAAGGAGCATTATTAAGTGTATTGAGCCTGAGTTCACAGATTTTATTTTAGAATAGTAACAGATGGCAAATGGTGGCGGTACAGCTGCCGGGACTGGGAGAGGATGGATGCCGGTTTGTCAGTTCAGTGGATGCTGGCAGCAATTCACGTTTATGTTTATACGGGGCCTTTCCTGTTTCAGAGCACTTTACAAACCGGTTGATAAATAACGGGCTTGGAGTTAACGTGGGCTGGTAGCGCTCGCTTACGCATCAGCCCGCACTCCTTACGCAGCCTGGATGGGAATTAGGCAGCTGCTTAAAATCACATAGTACCACTCAGCAGGGATTTCGGGCAGAAAAGGAGGGTAAACCACTGGAATTCAGAGGGTGGCACAGGCAGCCAGGGTGTCAAGTGGGAGTTTGGGCCCCGGGACACTCTCCTACAGCTGTGAGAGGTTTTATTTCGTATCTTCCCAAAGACCCGCCATCTCCCATGAGAAGCTGCCACAGGGAATAGGTAGCCATCCGTCACGCTGTCCCGGCAGAGTGAGACACTGCAGCCAGTGCCGTGCGGGCTCAGCTGGCACTGAGGGAGGTGCTGAGGCTTCCTCTCGCTTGGTCGAATTGGAGATCGGCCCCAGGGGCCTCCTGCCTCCAACACTTGCTCTGCGGCAGTCTTCTGGGATGCGCTGTGAAGGCAGGTGGTGTCTCCGAGCCCATGGTTACCCCAAGCATTTGGAAGCGATACAGGGAGGAATGGAGTTTTTAAGTTGATTGGTTTGCTATATTGCTGTGAGTTTGATGGATACAACAGTTAAATGACAGGAGTCTGGGGCACATAACTAGAAGGGGTACTTTTAGCATTATTTTTTTATATATATATATATTAAGAGCCAGACTACCACTTATTCCTCCTCCATTACTAGCAGATCCAGTCGCCATAATTGCCTCCAGGAAAAACATCACACTAACAAGATCTAAGTTTAGAAATCCAGAAGAATTGAGGCATCGTGGTTTTTCCTCATGCGAAGGGTCAGAACTTCCAGGAAAACACAGGAAGAAGTCATTAAAAAGCACATAAATGAACAGAAAATGGTATTTTTTAGAAAGTTGAAAACCGTTGGAGGTAGGTAAAACTTCAACTTTACATAGTTTCCCCTTTCTTTATAATATCTTCAGACCATCTTTTTGGGAAGGTGTGCCTAACCTGCCTAAGCAGGACATGTTAGGATTAATGTGGAGTAACAGGGGGAAGCTTTCCAAACAGCATTTCTCTGGGATGGCTTAAAAATTTCTTTTTGTTTTTAAAATATCTGAAACTCTGAAAATGGGGAAGTCACTCTGCACTGGTACCAAAAGAGCGCCGACTCCTTTTTAAAGGTCCAGAAGAAGAGGTAATTAAACTCATTTTTATTCAGTCGAGAGTGACTATCCATAGAATCATAGAATCATAGCATCAGTGAGGTTGGAAGGGACCTTTAAGATCATCAAGTCCAACCATTAACCTACCCTGATAAAAACACCACCACTCCTAAACCATGTCCCTAAGCACCTCATCTACCCTTTTCTTAAACACCTCCAGGGATGGTGAATCCACCACCTCTCTGGGCAGCTTATTCCAATGTTTAATAACCCTTTCAGTGAAAAAATGCTTCCTAATATCCAATCTAAACCTGCCCTGACATAACTTGAACCCGTTTCCTCTTGTCCTATCACTTGTCGCCAGGGAGAAGAGGTCAGCTCCCATCTCTCTAAAACCTCCTTTCAGGTAGTTGTAGAGGGTGATAAGGTCTCCCCTCAGCCTCCTCTTCTCCAGGCTAAACAACCCCAGATCCCTCAGTCGTTCCTCATAAGGTTTGTCCTCCAGACCCTTCACCAGCTTTGTAGCCCTTCTCTGGACACATCCAGCCACCATCTGCGTCACACCTAAGGGAAAAATCATCTCCTTTACAATGTTTGCAATGTAATGGTAACTGATATAAGGAAAGATATGAAATCGTGCGAGCAGGACTGGTCTCTAATTTCCAGTGTATTTCCACAGACTTCTGAGCTCATGAAGCTTGCAGTCGTGATGCCGAAACGTCTGGTCACGGAAGGGCGCAGGAGGAGGCTGCGAGTTGGCTTTGCGGACTGCCTCCTGCTCTGCTTCGGCCTCGCTCGTGCATGGACACGGGGCTGGCACAAGGCAGGGAGCAGCGCCAAGCGCCCACGGTTTTCCCGTAGGGAACGATGCCGGTGAACCGGGTAACGGGTGGTAGCCCAGAGCATACTGCTGTTCTCCGGCTTCAGGATCGCGCTGAGAGATCTCGAAGGACTTCTGCCAGGAAAAAGTTAAATTGTTCTGGAGTTTTATGCTTTTGTCTAGGACCTTCACGGTGTCCTTAAATTGGATATTTCCATGTTTTGTAACCTTACATCCTAAGGATGCTGTGGGCTTGGTAATACCTCCTGTCCTGACTCTTCATTACCCTCTGTATCGTTTTATGCAGCGCAGTCAGAATTTGAGACCAGCTGGCAGCCCAACTGCACTGCCTGTTTAACTGCAGGAAGCCACGCTTTATCCCCCTCTGAATCCTGATGGAGTAATGATAACACATAATTGATTGAATGCTTTTTCCTTTCTTTTTTTTTTTTTTATTTTAATTCCTGTCTTTGAGCAGACTCCCTCAATGCACAAAGAAAATCCACAATTAAAATTTGTGGATTAATGAACCGAAAAACAGATTATTTTTTTTCTCCCCTGTCGCCTGGGTCTCAGGGACAGTTTCTCTGCTTTTTCACTTGTGCTCCCGTCAAACGTTTTCAGTTGTCAAAATGGGTAAGTACACGCTGGGCCGTTGTACGGGCGCGTCAGGTGCATCAGTGCTTATCAGAATGCTGAGAAGAGACAACAATTAAGGGTCTGGGATTTCTCATGTGCTGTTTTGTTGCTGCGTGTGCGGTGTTCATAGTGCCCTGGAAGCCAAGCGCTGGCGTGGGGCGGTGACATGGGCTGCAGTCCCCTATAGAAGGATGGCTCCTAATGCTCTTTGATGGTGCAAACACGGTCTTCCCCAGAGGGATCTTTTTGAGTTTGTGATGCAAGAAATGCCTCTCAGCGAGGGCTGCAGGATCAGGATCCCCCAACGCCGTGGTATTATTATCTAAATTACAGCACCATACGATCAATATGATTGCATGTGCTCAATGGTATCTTTATATTGTAAAAAGAACAAAATTGGTCTGAAAGTGTTTTCTATGAACTGCCACTTAGTTTTGCAGAACTGAGCGTGCACCTCACGTCTGCAGACTGTAGTTTAGGGAAATACAAGCAAACGCACAGCGAGTGGCAGGTAAAAACAAACAAGAAAAGGAGGCTATCAAAGCTAATAAAGAGTTGTTGCATGCCGAATAAAGCTTTTATGGCCTTATCTTTTTGCTTGGGGCAGACAGTACATTTTGTTTCTGTTTTGCAGTGAGCATAAGCTTTGGAAGGTTAAATAGAGAGTATTAGCTTATGGTAAGTGGTCATCAGAGGCTTGCTTTACAGTCATGGCCTGTTAAATTGTTTACTGAACCTTATTATATCTCTGTGGGGTTGATGTGAGTCTTAATTCCAGTTTATCTCCCTGTAGACATGAGTCTGTTGAGTTTTTCATAAAGCCTAAAAGGGCAAACATAAAGTTTAAGACTTTTTATTGTAAGTCGTAAATAGTAAGGTGTCACCACAAACATACCAGTCACTCCAGTAAACTTCTAGCACTGTGTCATTGTGTATCTTAGCACGTTTTTCTCAAGGTAGGTTTTTCTACCTGCTGTTCTTCAATTGTCAAGTTATCCTGGCTGCAGCTGGACAGACGCCAGGATCTGATCTCACTGCTGGGAATAGGTTGCGACAGCGGGGAGACTGGTCAGGCAGTGAGTCCCCATGGCCCTCGTCCATCAGGCACATGGGTCAGCTTCTCACCTGCTGGGCTTGAGGCTGTTGTATGGGGTCTTGTTTGCCCCAAAATGCTGTGCTGGGCACCGGCTATTCGAGAGCAACTCAGATGCCTGCAAGGTGTCTGGCAGGAAGGGCCAACCTGGACAGCAAAGCCCTCTTTCCTCCTCAGTTGGAGCTGGATTCTGCCAGGCCAGCAGAAGTTGGTCCACAAAACTGTCACTTTGCTTTGTTGCAACTCCTGTGGCTCAGAACATTTCAATTTCAGCATTGCGTTTACAGGTAACGGTATTAACTTCAAGCTGCACTGGGCATTTATATCTTGATAACCTGAAGCAAACAGTTCTGTAATATTTCAGCAAGGAATGTGAGTGTAAGAGTTTTATATGGATAACAGAGAACAGGAGGTTTAGGTGCTTGCTTTGGACATTTTGAGCTGTAGAAAATTTGCCAATTTTAGAATAGAATCAGAGAATCAGAGAATGGTTTAGGTTGGAAAGGACCTTGAAGATCATTGAGGTCCAACCCCCCTGCCATAGGCAGGGACACCTCCCACTAGAGCAGGTTGCCCAAGGCCACGTCCAGCCTGGCCTTGAACACCTCCAGGGATGGGGCCTCAACAGCCTCTCTGGGCAACCTGTGCCAGTGCCTTACCACCCTCAAAGTGAACAACTTCTTCCTAATGTTTAATCTGAACCTGCCCTCTTCCAGTTTAAAGCCATTCCCCCTCGTCCTATCGCTACATGCCCGAGTAAAAAGTCCTTCCCCAGCTCTCCTGTAGACCCCCTTTAGGTACTGGAAGGCCACAATAAGTTCTTCCCAGAGCCTTCTCTTCTCCAGGCTGAGAGAGAAATATTTCTGAAATATTTTCAGAAAAATATTTTTCCTCCTCCCCACCCCCACCCCCCCCCAGCCTTTTAACCCCACTTCTAGGTTCAGAATACCTAAAACGCAGCCCGCGTGTCCTAAAGGACAGCCCGCAGCTGCTGTGGGAGAGGCTAGATCCCTGCGACCGGAGCTGGTGCACCAGGGGATTTCCAACAGCCTCTTGAGGCAGGCAGGGCCAATGACCCTTGTATTTGTACAGCAATGCTCCGTTAATCTCTATAGAAGAATGATGTCCCTTTATATGAAGTCAGGTGCCATTTGGGCAGCCTGCCACTGAAGACCTTTACGTATGTTGGTTTATTGATTTGCAGAACTCGTTGCAGTATTTCCTCGTTTCCTAGCACCAGGACTTGACAATAAGTCCTCAGATAACCTGTGTTGTTGGATAATCCAGGCAAAATGAAAGGCAGGGCCAGGGAACTGCTGGACTACAGGAGCAGGCTGTTGGAGTGAGGAGGAACAGGATCATAGGAGTAGCGGAGGGAGGACGGTAGCTCACAGGCAGGAGTACCAGGGCAGAAAATGTTCTGGGATACATTCCTTTTTGTATTACTCACACATGTTTATAATCTGCCTTGCTGCCAGGCTTCAGGTTGGGTTTTTTTTCCAAAAAATTTGTGGATTACACTATGAACAGTGTATCATACCTCTATCATCTATAGCTTTGTGTTAGACCTCTGTAATGTAAAAAAAAGCCTTAAAGTTTCTCTGAAAAGGTGGCCAAGTCTGTATTACTGGTATGCTTGTGACAGACTTGCCTTTCTCCACAACTTGTGCTTCTTCATGTATGACTCCGTGACGGGGGAATAGAGCACAGTGGCACACAACCCAATTTATACTAAGTAGAAGTTAAAAACAGGACGGAAAATGTGAAAGCTAATAAGGAAATATAGTCACATGCCAACAAAAAGATACATCTGAAAATAGTGTCACAGAAGCAGATAACTTTAAATTTGAGATAAAGTCCTGCTGGTATTATTTATGGGCAGGGCTCCTTTGTTTTATAGTGGAAAAATGTAAAAAAAAAAAAAAAGTAGTGATGATTGTCGGCAGGAGACTGGTCTTTACCTTCCCTAAAAGCCACACATTAGATGGCTTCCCATTCTGCCATATTTTTGGGAGTGAGGGTCTGATCTTGTCCTACAGAGGGCAAGGGCATGAGCCTTTGGCTGCAGGGCTCAGCACACGGTGGTCTCATAGCAAACCAGGGATTGCGAGGCTGAAGCAATGTTTAACTCAAGTTACTCTTATTTTAATAATTAGCCAGCAGCCGGTTCTCGTACTTTGAAGGGCGTGTTTGGAGGCATGCAATGTGCCCCCTCTTTTCAGTACTCCATTGTTAAAAATGCACTGATTTTCAGGACTGACTGGCAAGTGGCTGTTATATGGGTCTGACCTTCACCTTCATCTCACCAGAAGAAAAGTAGGAAGTTGACCATGTTGCCAAATAAAATGGAAGATGGTTTTTTTTCTGTGAAATAGTGCTGAGTAAACCTTTCTGACCTTATTTTCAGGGACCCGACACCCTGCCGGGGCGATAGCCCTTCTAGCTGATAGGAGAACCAAGACTGCAAGGTGAAGGCACAGAGCAGAGGATGGCAGGTTCGCTCTCCAAGTAAAGGAGGAGATTGTTAATTCTTGTCTTGATAAAACAGCCTCATTTTCTCCCTGCTGGAGCAACATGCAATGAAGTGGTGTCAAAATAATACACACAATACTCTGTTCTTGGATTGAATCCAAGCTACTAAATCCATCCTGGGAATATTATTTTTATGGATTTTTTTCTCCTCTATATTTTTCACTTCCTCCCAGCTATCCAAGTTAGTGAAGAAAGACTGACGGAGGCTGCTCATTTCTCCCAGCAGCTGGCAGTGATGGGAGGCTAATAATTTTCCCTATGATTTTGCTAAGCTTTGGATTAAATCCGCTGATGTGCTGCCTTAAGTAGGGAATATCCAGCTTTGTTCTGCTTTGCCTGATTCAGAACTTGGTGTTGAATGTGGCTGTCTTTCATCCCCAGCAAATGCAGAGGCTTGCTCTCCGACTGCCTGTGTATATAAATGTATATCCAAGTGGGACAGGTCCAGTGAAGAGGAAGGGTTGTGGTCGCATCAGTGGAGTCTGTCTCCAGCATCCTCTGGAAGTCTCCTAAATCAGGTTGCTCTTACCTCTCTGTCTTGCTGTCTTGAAAATTGTTTTGGAAAACCTTTCCAAAAAGAAATTCTGGTGCTGGGGATGCATTTTGCTTTTTGTTGGAGTGACATATTTTTGATAGAATGAATAAACGTTTTGCTGCAGAAGAGCATTCCCTCTCTGGGGTGCTTGCGCGAGCGCTAAGCCTGACCACAGGTAGTTCTGCCCTTGATAGCAGGCATAAATGGAGTTATTTATATGGGGACCAGGATCACTAAAAGCTCTAAAAGACCAGGATCGTTAAAAGCTCTAAGTAAGATATTAAATCAGCAAAAAAGCAGCACCGAGGCACAACAGCCACAGAAGCTGCATGCTGTGGTAAACCTGTGTATGTGAAATATCTCTCCAAAAAAGATTTCAGCACTTCACATGACCTCTGCTAATATTTGTTTTAAAATGACGCTTTGTGTCAGCTGTCTCAGCTCCGCACTGCCGTGGGCTATTCTCAAGTCTGGACTGTTTTCCAGTCAGCGTGAAGTCGACTCTGCTGCCTGATCTGAACTGTTGACTTGCCCTGATCGTTTTTGTTGGCAACAAACATAGCGATAAGCCAACTGCAATGGCAACGCGGCCGTGATTTCTGCCAGCCCTGGGGTGTATTTTCCAAATACTGAAGCCAGTGACCTAGCTGAACTGAGATCTGAGATTTCTTTCATGGGTACTACAGAAAAAGACCTCTTTTTAGTGTTATTTTCATATAATCTTGTAGACAGCAGGATGAGGATTTGAAGAGAAGGCGCACGCAGGTGGGATCAGCAGGCCGGGATGTTGCCTGCAACACATAGGGGCATAGGTGTTAACACCTTAAATGTGTTAAACATAGCCTCTACTGGTACTCTAGTGATATTTTCCTTCCTGCCACCGCAGATATACCTGAAGATAGTAGAGTTAGGAAAAAAAACTACTTTTTCTAGTGTGCTGTCCTCTAACTGTGATGTTGAAGCTCCTCCTGAAAGGACAATTCGTCTAGTCATCAAAGAGCTAAATATTGACAGATGTCCTTTTCAACACTATAGCTGGTCCTATAGTTACACCAGTTCCCAAAAGACCTCAAGGTCCCTTTCTTAATGCACTCCTCTACTCTGACTGGCAAACTGAACAGAAAGGCTTTTTGCCTACCTAAAAATACACCCGACTCATAAAACGAGCAGTAACTGCTGTTAGGAAGTCACTGGTTGCCCGGGTCGTTGGAGGCTGCTCCACACAGTGGAGTTGACAGGTGGTGTCCCACGCAATGTGCCATTTGCAATCCAGCAAGGCTTAAATTGTTTTATATTTGCACAGACTCTCACCTCTCTCTGTTTTAGAGCCTAAATGGACAACCTGCAGCATACACTCTGCTGAGATGGCTGACAGCAGCTTATTAATCGTATTTCCTGCCCAGGCCCAGACAGTGTAGGAGTGATTGACCTTCCATATCGTTTTGGACAACTTTAATATTAAAGGAACAGGAAAACATACCAAATAAGAGAAGCACAAAAAGGCTGCTGCACCATGGCTTCTGGAAGAACACACGCTCCTTAGCATGAACACTGCAGAAATTCTGGTGAAAATATACCTGTTCATGCGCAGAAGACCAAAAAAGACCTTTCCCGTGCAACTGCTGTCGGTGCAATGAATAAAACACTGAACACCACTGCCCCAGTTCTTTGCCCCGTGATGGACAGAGCTTATGTAAAGTGTCACTATGTGATGTTATAGAAAGTATTGTGTCCTATATAGTACTTAAAGGAATGAAGTTCTCCGCAGGACAGCAAATGCGAGATGGCTGCCTGGCGACTACAGTTGTGCAGACAGACTAACAAGGAGAGCAAGGTCCTTCTCTCCTACATAAGTTAGAGGAATGCAGGAACCTAACCCACAGCTGTAGCTGAGTTAAGGGTAGTGCTTCCAGTTTAGAAATTTCTAAAGAAGGAACATGCACATTAATCGTCGCAGTCACTAGCAGAGCAAAGACTTATTTTTTAGGGGTTCAAATTCCAAATAGAGGGTAGAGTGAAGCCTGTGAGAAGAGTTAGGCCTAAAGAGGAGTTGTGAGTTGCAAATTGTCTATCTGGACCTATGCTAACCTCTCACGGTCTCTTCTCCTTTTTTGTAGGCAACATCTTTGTCGTCAGTTTGTCTGTTGCAGACCTTGTAGTTGCGGTTTATCCGTACCCTCTGATCTTGAGTGCCATTTTCCATAATGGATGGACCATGGGAAATGTTCACTGCCAGATAAGCGGGTTCCTGATGGGCTTAAGTGTCATTGGGTCCATTTTCAACATCACGGCAATCGCGATCAACCGCTACTGCTACATCTGCCACAGCCTTCGGTACGATAAGCTCTTCAACCTGAAGAACACCTGCTGCTACCTCTGCCTGACCTGGATACTCACAGTGGTGGCAATCGTGCCAAACTTCTTTGTTGGCTCCTTGCAGTATGACCCCCGGATTTACTCCTGCACCTTTGCCCAAACGGTGAGTACGTCATACACCATCACAGTGGTGGTGGTTCACTTCATTGTCCCACTGTCCATCGTGACGTTTTGCTACCTACGGATCTGGATTTTGGTGATTCAAGTCAAACACCGGGTGAGACAAGACTGCAAGCAGAAACTCAGAGCAGCTGACATCCGGAATTTCTTGACTATGTTTGTGGTTTTTGTCCTTTTTGCTGTTTGCTGGGGACCGTTAAACTTTATTGGCCTTGCTGTTTCAATTAATCCTTCAAAAGTGCAGCCGCACATTCCAGAGTGGCTTTTTGTCCTGAGCTATTTTATGGCCTATTTTAACAGCTGCCTCAATGCTGTGATCTATGGGCTTCTTAACCAGAATTTCCGGAAGGAGTACAAAAGGATACTGCTGACGCTCCGGACTCCCAGATTGCTGTTCATCGATGTGTCCAAGGGTGGGACAGAAGGGATGAAAAGCAAGCCGTCTCCAGCCGTGACAAACAACAACAACCAAGCTGAAATACACTTATGAGTCAGAACAGTACGATTTATTCTGGATTACAGTTGTATATATAATATATAAGAGCCTTTCTATATGTGCAATTCACAGCTGGTGTTGCTGGGCCCCTCATGCAAGAAAGGAGCCTGCTACCTTTCATGCTTAGCTAATTGCTGTGACATCGAAGCTTTGAGTAAGGATTTTCAGAATGGAAATGACTGATTTTTTTTTTTTTTTTTTAACTTTCACCATGTGCCTAATTAATCGGTTTGGTTGCTTTTGCCACAAGCATGCCGATACCCTTAAAAAGGGAAGCGTTCAGAGTGCATGGAGAAACGCAGTTATGCTTGAAATGCAACCTTCAAGAGCCAGCAAAATTGCCATGTATTACGAACAAACCTTTCTCCCCTGCCTCTGAATGCTATTTTTTAGCATTAATATAATACAAACTATAGCAAACAAAGTGTAAACTGCATGACTCCCTACTTTTTCAGTTAGTTAACAGTAGTAGCCAGCAGGCATACATATGGGCGTGATGACTTCCACTGTGTGTGCATTCGTCTTCCCTTTTCTTTTCTCTTAAGGTTTAGTTAGAAGCTAGCCTGGGCTAGATGTGAGGCAGGCAAAAGCCAGACCTAGTGAGGGTCTGATGTACTCATTTTAATTGAATATCTACAGATAATAAGTATGCTTGCACTATCCTTCCCAGGCCATGAGTAGGAGTATAACATATGACATAATTTAATTGCAAGAAGATACTTGGAGCCTGATTCTAATTTAGGCAGTATCCTGTCATGGCCAGCATTCTTTCCAAACATCTTTCAGAAGTCCCTGCTACATGAACATCACAAAAAAGATGAACATAGCAGAGTCACGTCTGTTTAATGCAGATGCCGGCTTTTAAGTTCCAGTAATATTTACACTTGCAGACAAAGGGAGAAGGGGAAAGAAGCGTTTGTTCCAAACATCTCTCCTTTTCCCCACCACCTAACATGAATTTGATGGGGGAGAAAAAAAAAAGTGGAGAACTTTTGCATTTTATTCATGTGCAAAGCTGTAATTAATTTATGGAGCTGGGAGAGGAAAGCTACTTAAGCATGTTCACGCATCATTTCTCAGTTAAAGCCTGAACTCTGTTATCTTTAACATTGGAAACAATGTCCTGACGTGCTGGGAGGACCAGTAATTAGAAGCAAGCACATGGGCAAAGATAAAGCTGTTTCTTTATTGGAGTGTGAGAGCGGTGATGGCAGCTGTCCGTAAATATGACTTCTTTTTTTCCTTAGCTTCATTGTGAATTCATTTCTTTATGGTTTTAAATGTGTGGATCCGGCTTCAAAACAGTCCCATAAAATCAACAGGTAAAACTCTCCTGCTGCAACTCTATCTTCAAGCTAGCAAACCTGGCTTGGTGCTGGTGTACTGAGGGGCACGGCGGGAGCTGTGTGACGGAGAGGAGCAGGTCTGAGCCCCCCGGGTCTAATGAGGACAGCAGTCGGCCCTGCTCCTGGTCACAGAGTGCTGTCTTCTCTCTTCGATCATTGTCAAAGCAGGACTAGTCCCCAGGGCCGAACCCTGAAACACGGAACCAGACTTTGCAGCAGCGTGCAGGTGCCTAGAGGTGGAGGGGTGTAGGATTTACAAAAAACCCAAGCAGGCTAAGTGCCTAATCCTTAGTGAAGTTAACAAGCCATTTGTGCGTTGCTTTCGGAAAGCGACTTGTTGCTGAATGTCCCCTTCTGCTGATTTTTTGGGGGAAGAGGAGTTGAGAGAAATTAAGCCCCTTTACGACGCGGGCCAAGAAACATTGCGTGGCGCATTGCTTCAGTGAGGACTGAAGTGTGCGTGCTGCCACGTGGCGAAGGTTGCTGCCGTGCAAGGGAGGGGTCTCTGCATTTGTAGGGCGCCCTGGCACTTCACGACGTTTCAAACTTGAACATCTCAGCCACTTCAGATGATTATTGTTTTAAAACGCACCGCAGCCAGCATCCCATAATAGGAATCAAACTGAGTTCTGTTTTGGCCTCTTCATCTGCCTGAGCATGGCCAAATAAAGGTATCTTGACCCTCAGAAATAATGCGGTCCGTTTGCCTTCCAGCTACACCAGTCTGGATGAATTCACACCATTCCATGCAAACAAAATCATTTTGAGTCAAACTTGGATAAGGAAAGCACCGAGGAATCCACAGCTGCAGGGACTGTTTGTCCCATCACGCCAAGGAGATGTCCCGTGTTCTGTGACTAGTCTTCAAAGTCGTTTGCAATTAGGCACAACAGTGTTAGCTAGAATCACGTTAGCAAATAATTTTAAGCATCTAGTGCCAAGCCAAATATACTCCTTTAAGACAATCATGAAGAATCTTGTACAGGTTTGCCAAATATCTGCGATACCCCACAACTGGGGTTTCATCTTATGGATCGTTGTCTTTTTAACTGAACGTTCAGTGAAGGCAATGTGGTATTTTTTTTTCTTTAAGCTTGTATTTGCACTATTTCTTATTCAGGCTCCAAAGTGACAGCCAGCGAGCATTTGAACCAAACCGAGTAAGCCAAAGAGGTCCCACAACAGGCAAGCTATGGGAGTCTCTGCTAGCACCTGGTAGGAAGGGGAGCAGCAGGAGCACGATAGAGCATCTCCCCGTGACTCGCAGAGAGTCACCGCTGAACCAAACTATGCAAAGTGACGGGAGAATCTGCTCATCTTCTGCTGTAGGGTCTGAGCCCGACTCCTGTCTGGGTCTTTGCAGGGGGCAGGCTAAGTACCTGCTGTGTGGGGTGGCTCTCGAGCAGCTCCCTGCGCATGGAGACCCTGCCACCGCGCCGCAGGGTGGGGATGGGTCTGCAATGGACACCAGCCATCTAACAGCACAGAGAGCTTGCTCTCACGCGGCCCGTTCAGAAGTGCTTTGGGTGTCCCAGAAGAAGTGAGGGCTGCCCAAGAGTAAGCCTCCTCAAGGTGGGATGATTCAGCCGCCACGGTTGGAGTCCTGAGCTCAGTCCTGCTGGAGCTGAGGTTTGCAATATGAAACACGAAAAGCAGGGAACATGGCTTCAAACAGAAAACACTGTGCCGTTTGCTAGCACTTTGATACAGAGACAGTGCTTAGGATAGGATAGGTTTTTATACTAACTTATTTTAAGACTACCCAGGCAGCTCCTTATTTCTATGTTAGGAAATGGTTAACAGGGTACAGAGAGTTTATTTTGTTAAGATTTGTTTACAGAAAAAAAAGGAAGTGTGTCTTAAACTTGGAATCCTGAGTAGAGTCAGAGTTTCCTTGTGGGAATCTAGCTTTAATCCACATTTGAGCTTTCAAGGAGATCCCACAGCTTAAACCACGCTCTGCCAGTTCCGCCTGTTGCATACCTGGCCTTAAGTCTCAGAAATAACATTGAGATCTCCTATAAACTGGTTTTAAATCACCTGCTCGGGATTTGACCTGGTGGTGTTGAATACCTATTCTAGCCCCAAACTCTAAAATTGTTGCAGTGGACATAAACTTATGGAGAAGCAGTATTGCCATGAAGGAAGATGAATTTCTTGCCACAAAGAAATACTTTTGGATGTTGCTACTGAATGTTGTTTAATCTATTTAAGAAGAATGTAACCAATATATTTATATATAAATATATCTTGCATATTCTGTTTCCATTTTATCATTTCGTTAAGAATACTTCAGTATACTTCCCTATTGTTACTTTTGTTCATAAAGTAGATTCATTCCCTTTACCTGTTAAAACTGTAATAAATCTGCCATTGGACTGCTTATTGATTTTTTTTCCCCACTTACAGTTATTTTTTAATAAATATTTGGAACAACAGCTTGGGTTTTGTTGAATCCCAGAAAGCAGAGTGAATTGAGAAATATAACTGAGTTCAGGCATACCTCAGCTGCGCAGTGCAGATCTGGAAGAGGATGACCCAGTGCATCTGGGACGTAGAATCACAGAATGGTTTAGGTTGGAAGGGACCTTAAAGATCGTCTAGTTCAAACCCCCCCTGCCATGGGCAGGGACACCTTCCACTAGACCAAGTCACTCAAAATCCCATCCAGCCTGGCCTTGAACACCTCCTTGGATCCATGTGTTTTTCTTCCACCTGCCTGTGAACAAACTGCCTGATATACTACAGCCGTTCTCATCAGGGAGGAAACGTTCTCCATACTGCCATTGGTCTCATGGCTGTGTGTCCCTCCGAGGCCCTTTGTCTTTCTTGTGTCTATGTCTATCCATCGGGTGCTATGGAAGCAACAACTGTGCCACATCCATTTCTTTGCCCTACAAACTGGGTTGCAGCTGGGAAGGAAAGCACAGCCAAGCTGTGAATGGGAGGGTGTGGGAGCCGCGGTGGTCGCAAGGCGGGGCATGAGGTGTCATTTGGGTTGTAGGGGAGGGTTGGGGACAGAGAGAGTCCCCCTGGGCTGGAGGCACAGTGAGGGCTACCACACACTCACTCTTCATGGAGGAGCTTTGTGAGGATGAGGACTGCTGTTTTTCTTTGTTTTTTTTTTCCCACCTCTGTTTTTGAGCAGATTTTGCTGTATTCATACTGTTCTTCAGGCAATAGGTTCTGTCCATAGGTTGCAGTAACTATATTTCCATGCTGGCTTGACTGGAGCTGTTTTTGGGGGAGTCTCTGTGCCACTTCCGAAGCGGGGGCGATGGGAGTATGGAGGGTGGTCCAGTTGTAACAGCAACTTGAGCCCTCTGTTTCATTTTTGCACTGACCAAGTGCCTTGTTCCTGTTTCCTAACCAAGATGCCACAGGTAATCACGGTGTTAAGGTAGTAAAGGCTGAGATTATCCATTAAAGAATTGCTGAACAACCGTGGAGCAGGCGTGTTGAATGAACAAGCACTGTCCATTCAATGACGTCCCAGACCAGTACTGTTGCTTTTTTTTGCTAGTATTTTCCAATAGACGCTGGACTTCATCTGCTACTTCCACAGTAAAGCCTGCAAAGCTTGGTGGTGTGACACGCTGCAAGTAGTGTTTATAATAGTTGCAGATCCCAAAATGTCTGTCTGGGTAGAGCTGCTAGAAAACCCTTGCGCAGAGTCATACCTGCTGTTTCCACCATGTGGAGCTGAATGAATTGAACTGCCACAAGTGAGGCAGTGTTATTTATTTACTTACTTTCCAGAAAGTATCGTAGCAGGGAGATAAGATACGGCTATAAAAGACAAGAGGTGCGATAATTCAACATCGGGATAAAATCTCACTCACGGTGACTATTTAGAAATCAATATTTGTCCTGATGTATTTACTTCCAAGCTTATAATTTACAACATGAAGCCAGTCAGTAAAGAGCTGCTGCATATGTATTTCGAATTTTATTGGGAAAATGTAAATTACTATGCCTAATGCAATATTTCTTACCATAAAAGCCCTGAGATAAGAAGTGCAGAATGTTCTTGCAAGAACTCTGTGATGGG
This sequence comes from Vanellus vanellus, assembly GCF_965231255.1. Classification (NCBI taxonomy): domain Eukaryota; kingdom Metazoa; phylum Chordata; class Aves; order Charadriiformes; family Charadriidae; genus Vanellus; species Vanellus vanellus. Next base: position 9,024,869 of record NC_138915.1, on the reverse strand, counting down.
ATATGCAAATTTTTTCATTGGTGATAAGAACCATAACATTTGTATCACTCATGAACTACGTTTGTGAATGGAAGCTCCATAATATTGTAACTGAATTTTCATTTTGTAACGCTTGTTTATAATATCCATTATTCATATGCCATAAGTAATGCACTGTGCAGCAGAGATAGAATTTACAGTATGGGGTCAGTTTCCAGAGCAAACAAGGTGGGTCTGAACCATTAACTGAAATATGTTTCTATGTTTTCTCCCAAGCGTGCTCTGCCAATAAGGTTTTAAACTCAAATAATAGCTTCTAAAAGGCCAGGGAAACTTTAATGTCTTTTAGATTAGTGGCAACAGCGGTGCAGTCACGGCTTGCTTAGATTACTTTTTAAATAGACTGAGCCATCAAACCATTTTATAAAGTTGTCCAGCTGAAGCACATAATTTATTTTGTATGTAGAATATTTTATAGGTAGCACATTTAATAAATTGTGATGTCTTTCGGTCTGCCTTGTGCTCCTCCTGTGAGCAAAACTTCTGAATTTCCCTGGAAGAAGGATGCAAAATTGTTTCCTCAACTGTAAGCAGGTTGCTTTGCCTCAAGGTAGGCTTCCAGTGGTTTTAATTGTGTTGGATAGAGGTATTAACGTGGCATCAAAATACAACCATCTCCTGGGGGAAAAGTGACAGCTGTTTCGCAGTTAAAACAGGAAAAAAAAAAAGCGTGGAAAAAAGCACAAAACAATTTGCAGGAAAAAAATCGAAAAAGACATTTGTAGTTGAAATAAGAGAGGGATTGTACTTACTCAAACTGGGATCTGGCCAGGACAATAAAGTTAAAGAACTTTTTAATATAAAAATTGACCCAGGGATTTTCATGGCGCTGGGGCGCACAGCCGGCATGGAGCTGGTTGTCTGGCTGTGGGACCCCCGCGGCACCAGCACGGGAAAAGGCAAAACAGTGGGTAGAACTAAAGAAACCTAGAGAAAACCTGAGTGTACTTCTGAAAATATTAAACGCACAAATGTATTGGTACTTAAGATAAAAGTTTATTAAGGTTTTGCTTTTTGTTATTTTTTTCTTTTGTTCTTTTTTTCTCTCTTTTCTTTTTTTATTTTTTTTTTAAGTGAAAAACCAAGATTTCCCTTTCTAACGCTTTTGAAATACTACAAAACACTGTCAGTCACCTTGAACACTCATTTTTTTATGGGTAGTTGTCCTGCCGTCATCGCAGCACCCCGGCTCCCCGCCACGTCGGTCTGGCACGGCTGGAGACAAGTAAATTCTTTCAAGCTTCTCCTGCTTGGAAATGGGTCAAAAAAGGCATTTCAGGAGGCCGGGGGATGCGTGGAGGCTGGGCCCACAGCACGCTGGTGCTGCCGGCCTGGCGCTTCGCACGGGCGGGTGAGGCGGCCGCCATGGCAGGAGCCCCTCAGCACCTTGGCGGGAACACCTGAGGAGCCCGTGCTTGGAGGAGATGGGGGCTCTGCCAGCGATTCACAGCCAGATCTTGAAGAAAATATTTTCCCTCTGTGTGATTTAGTTGTAAATTAAACAAACTGTTTACTGTCAAACGCTCCCGAAGGACCGGTTTGGGTTGTTTTGGTGGTGGCTTTGGAGCTGCAGGGATGGTGGCCCGGGCGCACCTGGGCTGGTCAGGGGTGGGATGGGGGTGATGAGCTGACGAGCTGCTCCTGGGCAAGGCAATGTCCCACCCAACCCCACGGGCTTAAATTGTCCTGGGGAGAGGTTCTTCCTTCCCTGGCAGAGTATGGCTGGAAGAGGAGGATGGTGCTGTGCTGTGGTTGCCACATTTGCCTTAACTGCTGGTGGGGTTCTGGAGGGATTCAGCACCCAGAGGCAATGCAAAACTGGGCCCATATCCCCTTGCAATGGGGACTGGTGAGACCCAACCATGAGAGACACCTTGCTGAGGTAGGAGTGGACAGTCCTGCCCCAGGAGTGGGGGGTGTGGAGGGCGGTGAGGCTGGCTTTCTTGGGACAAAGCTCTTTTTGCTGGGAAGTCAAAAAGCATTTTGGAAAGTGGATGTCTCTCCTCTGGAAAAATAGGGTGGGCTGCTATGTTCTGATAGTCTATGGCTTTCCCTGCCCTGCTGGAGGGTGGTGCAGGAGTTTGGGCTACAAGAAGGGGTGTTTTTCAGTGGCGCAACCTGTCCTTGCTGCTGTCCTGTGTTGGCAGTGGCCACCACACGGACCACCTGGCCTTGCAGAGCTGCTGTGTTTGGGACTGTGCGAATGACACTGAGCCCCAGTACGCCCAGCTCAGCCTGGAATGTGTGAGAAACAATAAGTATTTAGGCAATGAGCCAGGTTAAACCCAACTCGAGCCAGTCATAACCAAGCCATGCATGGAAGTGGTAGCAGGGCCAGAAGCAGCCCTTATCTGCAAACCTCAAGGGCAGTTTCTTCCATGTGAGACTCTCTCCTGCTGTATCCTAGACTAGAGATGAACTTCTTTCCTTCTCCATTGCCACTTCTCTGTCTTCCAAGTAGTACTGAGGACTCATCTGTAGCAGCCCTGGTCAGTCAGTGCTTACCTGCAGGCCAACACTGGAACAGAAGAATATACAGGTGAAGGAAAAAGAGGTGCACCTTGGCCTGAAGCCCCTTGGATTCCAGAATAGATCCTATTTATACTTCTCTCCTCATTGTATACAAACATATACATGTACACAGACAGTCTGGTTTTTTTTTTTTTTTTAAAGGAATCAATACCAATCATAACTTACAAAGTATTGACTATATAAAAGTTCTGATTTTTCTCCTGGGTACTTCAGAGCAGATGGAAAAAGCAGCAGGTGCTGATAATGTTTTTCTGCCCTTGGGAAAACTTGTCACAGTTACCTGTTTATCTTGTTTATTTTGACATTTTACTGCCTGAAACTGCTCTGTAACATAAAAGCACATGCAGGGCGGTTAAAGGTGAAGTCTCCAGATTCACTTATACTTGAACAACTGAAAATCAATAAGCTACAAGCAACAAAGAAAAATGTCTTTTTTTTTTTGTGCATGTGGAGGAAGGCTGGTATTTTTATTTTTACTGAGAAAATATCAGGGAATGCAGGGGTTTGCACTTTGTGTATGAGTGACTGGAGAGTGTAAAATGAGCATTGCTTTAGCTGCCGTGCACGTGCTTTTTCAATAGGTGATGGAAACCTCAGTTTATTTTTGGCACGTTCTTAGGACTGCACGGAAAAAGAATTTGAAGGTTGGTAGTACCAAGACTGGAGGGTTCTTGGGCTCAGCTTGTTTAAAAAGTGAAGTTTGTAGAAGATGAAAAGGCAAGTCCTGCTGGCTGATCTGCATGAGTCCAGCTCTGTAGCAGAAATAAGCACTGTTCATACCTTTGTGCGCTGGCTCTGTAAGAGCTCAAAAACGGGGATGCTTCTCCCCTGCTGAGCCCATCGGCAGACTGGAGAGATTTGGGCTGACTTTATTCCAAGAAGGGAATAAAGAGTTTGTTTGTAGCTGCGGGTCCTTGGGCTGACAGACGGTGTTGTTCCAGATGCCAGACCTTTCCCCCGCTCTGGTCTCTGACGCTGAAGCTTTGGAAAGCAAAGAATGGTTTTTACTGCTCCCGCCCTAAGAGGCGGCATCTTGCAAGTGTGTGTAGCTGGATGCTCGCCTTGGAGTGCGTTTGTGGGTATTGTTTGGGGAATTACTGCTACACACAAGTGACCTCTTTGAAGGGACGTTGAGCTGAGTTGGAACAGCACAGTCGGTGATAATAGCTGGGGTGGTAATTGCACAATCTCTCAATCCTCACGCTTTGTGGAGTATGGTAATCAGGCTTTTGGGTAAGGAACAAATTGCACCTCTCTGGAACTGTGCTGTCATCTGGGGCTACAGCATAGAGTACTTATAGACTGGGAGGGACATGGGATGGCCTTCTTGTAGCAAGTTCTAAAGGTCTTTTCAGTTTTGGATGTTTCTCTTGGTCATAAGAGTTCTTCACTGCACAGTTGCATCTGAAATTCACCTTTGTTTGAGCCTTTGAAGTAAAATGAATCCTAAACAACTGCCTGAAATTCAGAGACTTCAGCTGAGAGGTATGGCTCACTGTTTAAGAGAAATTAATATTAGCCATTAAACCTCCTAGCTGCTAATTAAATGGACTGTTAGGTGTAAATCCATCCATATTTTCCCTTTGTAGCCAGACAGAATTTCATTAAGGGCCTTTTGTAACTGTAAAGGGGTAGCAGCAGCTAGTGTTTTGGGGTGTTTTGGGTTTAGTGAATTGTATCCCTTTCTTGTGCTGATTACTAAACACTTTAATGATATGCCTAGTAGAATTTATTTTTGTTTTGGCAGGGACATTAGGATGATAAATAGCTCAGCAAAGAAGACTAAATTACAGCTGCGCTCAGAGGTGGTGCTTGAATCTTTAAATCCATGGCTGCTGTAGTCATTACAAGGAGATGTAAAAAGAGCTAGATAACTTTATACAAGTCTATTTGTCAAACTTATTGCATATCAAATACTGATTTAAACCACAGTTCCTTTATATGATAAATGTGGAAAGGCTTCTTTTTCCCACCCTCTGTTCTCGTAGCTTTTTAGTTAGTAGCTGCCGTTGACTTTGATTTTCTATGCTTTGTGTCAACTTGAAGAGCGGATGCTGCCTTGTGGTTGAAGCAGGGGGCTGGAGAGGTGACAAGTCAGGAGATCTTGTGTCTCTCTGTTCTTGCCTCTTTCTCGCTTGTTTTGTGACCTTGAAATGAAGCATGCTGTGTTTTTTTTCCCTTTGGTACAGAGGTATAGTTAATTACACTGCAAAGCACTGAGGATGGGACAATTAACATTTATCGAAGGGAACTGCACAATGATTAAGCCTTAATTTGCTATATGATTTCTTTCTTTCTCATTAACCCTGCTGAAGCAGGACTTTTGAAATGAAAATCAAAGGTGAACATCATTCTTAGAAATGTAGAGGACTGAGTAGCTGCAACAAGGCTTCGCAGAGCCCCTTGTATTATATTGGCCTGGGACAAAACCCAGGACTTGGCAGTGAGTAACAGGTTGTTACGCTGCTGCAGTCCTCTGATTTCCCCCCCCCCCCCCCCCCCCCCCCCCCCCCTTTACTGATGTGCTTCTGGGGGGGGGGGGGGGATGGGAGGAGAGGAAAGAAACCCAAACAAACCCAAACCCCATGTAGCAGAAAAACCACTGACAAAGAAACAAAGCCAGCTGAGTTTTGATCTTTTCTTCTAGATCACGATTTCCCCCGAACGTGGTCTGTGAAAGGCAGGAATATGCGCACTTTGCTATTGGCGCTTCATGCGTAGGTTGGATATGGGTTTGCTTGGGAGGATGATAACTTGTTAAAAGCATCAGTGACAACAAGGGGAGTTATCTTAGCAGGACACTTGGATGTCAAACACTGTGGCCAGAAACATTGCCAAGTAACCAAATGGGGTTGTGATCTGCTGAGCCTTGAAAGGAGTGGGATCCTTTTGTCTGTAACAGAGCCAGTGTTGTGAGAACAGTCAAAAGCAGTGGGGGAAAGACAGCAGATCTGCATGCCATGTTTAATTTGATTGAGTGTGGAATTATCAGAAACACATTAGAGTCCAGTCGAGGTAATTGGTAATTTTTCCCTTGTGATATTTGTTGAGTTGTTCTAATGCAGACATAGGACTGATTTTATTTTAGCTTTTGTTGTTCATACTAATGTGTACTGTCTAATTCTGGTGTGTGCAGGCGCTGTGATACCTTAAAAGAACCTGTTTTCTTGGTGAAAGTGATTAGAAGTAATGAAACATTATCAGATTTGCTGCAATACTATTTGGCTATACTGAGTAATTCTCCCTCCAGAGCTTGGGTCATACATATGTATTTGTGGATTAAACCCCTACTCCAAGTGTAGCAGGAAGAAAACAGTAGGACTGACCTTTTCTCTTTGTTTCCCAGAGGAGTGAACAAAACCGATTTCACTGAAAGCTGTGGTTACACTAATGTAACACTAGTGTAGGAGAACTGGGCCAAATCCAGTATGATTTTTTTATCAGTTAGAAATTGGGCCCGTTGGAGTCTAAGTTATATTAATGGCAACAAAAAAAAAAGGAAGTGAAAAGTTATTTTAATGATACAAGTATAAATGGATAAAAGAACAATCTTGGATTGCTCCAGGAGTTCATGTGCAGGCAAAACTAATAATATGCATGGTGTCTGGGGGGGAAAAAGTAGTATGTTCAGGTGGCATGGGGTAGGGATTTAGCTGGAGTTGGCATGCAGAAGCAGCAGCCCTTTAAGAACGCAATCACAGAATCACAGAATCACCAGAGTTGGAAGGGACCTCTAGAGATCATCTAGTCCAACTCTCCTGCTAAAGCAGGATTGCCCAGAGCACATTACTCAGGACTGCATCCAGGCGGGTCTTGAAAATCTCCAGGGAAGGGGACTCCACAACCTCCCTGGGCAGCCTGTGCCAGTGCTCTGTCACCTGAACCGTAAAGAAGTGTTTCCGTGTATTTGAACGGAACTTCCTGTGTTCTAACTTGTGCCCATTGCCCCTCGTCCTGTCACTTGGAACCAATGAAAAGAGCCTGGCTCCATCCTTCTTCAACCCACCCTTTAGATACTTGTACGCCATAATAAGGTCTCCCCTCAGCCTTCTCTTCTCCAGGCTAAAGAGTCCCAGCTCTCTCAGCCTTTCCTCATAAGGGAGGTGCTCCAAACCCTTAATCATCTTAGTTGCCCTTCGCTGGACTCGCTCCAGCAGTTCCCTGTCCCTCTTGAACTGGGGAGCCCAAAACTGGACACAGTATTCCAGTTGTGGCCTCACCAGTGCCGAGTAGAGGGGGAGAATGACCTCCCTCGACCTACTGGCCACACTCTTCCCTATGCAGCCCAGGATTCCATTGGCCTTTTTGGCAACAAGGGCACATTGCTGGGCCATGGATAATTTACTGTCTACCACAACCCCCAGATCCTTCTCCTCCAAGCTATCTCCCAGCAGGTCAGCCCCTAACCTGTACTGGTGCCTAGCATTCTTCCTCCCCAGGTGCAGGACCTTGCACTTGGTTTTGTTGAACCTCATTAGGTTCTTCTCTGCCCAGCTCTCCAGCCTGTCCAGGTCACGCTGGATGGCAGCACGGCCCTCTGGGGTGTCAGCCACCCCACCCAGTTTGGTATCATCAGCAAACTTGCTGAGGATACACTCTGTCCCCTCATCCAGGTCATTAATGAATATATTAAACAAAATTGGACCAAGTATTGACCCCTGGGGGACACCACTGGTTACAGGCCTCCAACTAGACTCTGTGCCGCTGATCACAACCCTCTGAGTCCTGTCCCACAGCCAACTCTCAATCCACCTCACTGTCACCTCATCTAGCCCATACTTCCTCAGCTTCCTAATGAGGATGTCATGGGAGACAGTGTCAAAAGCCTTGCTAAAGTCAAGGTAGATGTGGGAGTTGTAGTCTGCGTGAGGCTGGAGGTCAGTCTGTCTCACTATACCAATTCCTTCTGGTATTAAAAATTCATTTCTGTACTCTACAAAACTAAATCGTGTCTGAATTGGGTATCCTTAAATCTAATGGATGACTGTATTGGGAGAGAGAAATTTGAGATACTGCATTTATATATATATATACACACACAGGTAATATTGTTGTTGCTGCCGGAGTATTTCAATTTGAAGAAATGTAGGAGGTGTGAACTAGTGAAGGATACGTTCCTGTAGAAAACACATATTTTTAAACTAGAGTGAAAGCCTGTCAAAAGTGAGGCATAATAACTTGTGCTCTAGAAGAATATTTTATCACTTGTCACAATTAGTTGTAAAATCGCACCCACTGCTTCATTTCGTCAGCTAGACCAAGTTCCTACTGCTTGTAATTCACTTGGGGTGGATTTTGTGTAGATGGGACAGGACACATTAGGGGTAAATGTTTTGCAGACAAGTTCACAGCTACTGTGAAATTAAATATTCAATTATATTACCTGCTGGGTTTCATTATTCAGAAAGATATCTAGAGCATTTGTAACCATCCTTTCCTAAATGATTTAACTGCTTTTAGGACCATAGTCAGCTGTGTGAAATTCTTCTCAAGCTCTGTGCCTGGTCTTTATTAGTGCCAGGTTCAGGCAAGCAGCTCGTGCAGTGACTTCCCTGGTTCTTTGCCGTGTGCCTTAGATACCTGCTTCTCTCCTTTGCCCTGTCACTGGGGCACGGGCGACTTCAGTGCTCAAATATGGCCCTAAAAGGATATAATCCAATAGAGTTAAGCAGGAATCCTGAGAAACATGGGCCTGAGTTAAGAGACCACCTCAGCACTGGGCTAGGCTGGACATGGGGATCTTTGAGCACCTGCCTGGCTCCCGCTGGGCTGCCTTTGGCTCTAGCTGAGATATCAGAATATTAGTGTTATGCCAGTAAAGAATAATTAAGATGATATTTCTTTCTGTAAAGGGAAATGCAGTCTTCTTTTCCCTTTGACTTATTTCTAATAACAAGCTGGTTAAATCGGCTATTAAATCAGGTGAAATGAAGGTATTCCATCTTATGCCCTCTATTCTGTTAACCGTGGAGAGTGTAAGTCACAAGGGAAAAGTAACACCAATAAAGTCTGCAAGGATGAACAGCGATTGCTCTGAGGGTTCCCTGGTCACGGGATCTATGCGTTCGGTCAGTCCAGAGCTCTGCAGTCACTTGTGCCAGAAGCACCATCACCCTGGCTTGGGACTGGTGGCTTGGCCTGTGGGATGCGCTTCAGCCACAGAGTCCTTGGCAGCCCGCAGCACTGCTTGGGAAAGTCTGGGGAAGAGGCTTTGGTAGCCAGCCAAACCCTGGGCAGTGCTCGTCCAATGTTTATTTTTAGGTCTCTTCTTGTCAGGGAAAAAAAGGCTTGGGAGTCTAGTGGTAGGAAATGAGGACTAAGGTGTCTGGAGGAAAGACTGAAACGTGCCAGGACTACTGCTCCTTGTCTCAGCTTCTGAACTGTTAGCTGTATCTGGCTGCTTCCAGACAGAGGGAGTACCAGGAGTCTTAATGACCAGGTGGCTCACTGCCGTGGGACTCCAGCAAAGCTGAATGAAAGAAAAGTTAAGAAAAACAAGCAGATATTTGCAGTGAGAAGGTGAAAAAATGGATTTATTGATTGCTTTTTAGGGTGAATCAATCTTAAAAATAAGAGCTAAAAAGACCTCTTTAATTATAACATTATTAAGAATGAACTTGGGCAAACTGCCATTGTAGCAATTACTGTACTTTGGTGTTCTTAAGGCTGCCTATTAGACAGGGTTAAGAGGTGAAACCATTTGTTATTTCCTCTACTATCCAAATAATATAATTTATATGTCCTGTAACATTCAGTAAGGCTAGACTCTTCAAAAAGATCAGAAAAGCTCAATTATTCATGTTCTATATTAACATCAATATTTCATCATGAAGTAGAAGCATTTATGTGAACCTGGTGAGATTTCTTTTTTTTTTTAAGCCTCCTTTATTTTGTGTTGACTCAGGGAAAGAATTTAACTCTGGAAATGGACCTACAGTCTGATAGCACAGACTTGATTCATGTGAAGTTGTTCTGCACAGTTAGAGCTTTAAAACAAAATGATGGGACCACGCTGTGCTTGATCCTCATCATGGTGCAGATTCCTCTTGTAAATATGACAGGGGACATGGAGCGCTGAAGACATGATGGGAAGTCTTGCTGTTAACTTAGCAGGAAGCTGGAGCAGATCCCATCCTAGGTGATGTTCAACTCTGCACCTCAGTTTTAGTTATTGTGTGCACAAATACCTCAATAATGTAGGTGCCCAGAGGGAAACTGAAATACAGGTCACATAGCCCAGCAGTGTTATTCAGAGGCCTTGCTGCCTTCATCTTCGGGGTCTAATCTTGGAGGGTCGCGTGATCCCATCTGACAAATGAGATAGAGGTGGTTGCTCTGACTGCGTGGGAAAGATGCTTAATGGTCCCCATCTTGGCTCTACTGTGTTCAAACTTATAAACCTGTGTTTGAATAGTTTATTCTAGCTGTGGGGAGGAGAGATTTAAATCCCTGGAGTAGCCTGAATTCCTCTGTTGGTGAGCACCGTAATCGAATCTAGATAAAGGGAAAGAGCACTTCAGGAACAGGCAGGAGGCACAAAACCCAGTGATTTCTACAGGGGCAAGGTCTATTGCGGTAGGCAGAGAGCTTTCACTGAAGGAATTGTGGTGGTTTAACCCTGCAGTGTCACTGAGTGTGGCTTCCCTCTGGCATGCCCTGGTCCTAACACAGTGGGATGTTGAGGGGAGAGGTGGTGGCAGAAGAGGAAGATGCACCAAAACACTTTGTCTCCCACTGAAACACTCCAGCCTTTCTATTAACCCAAATGCTTCCATCTTTTTGCGAGTTACCTTTCTTGTCTGCACTCTTCTCTTCTCCCTGTGGTACTGAGGGGGGGGAAAAATAATTGCTTTATGGCTAATCTGATTCTGATCAGGTCACAGCTATTCAAAAAACCAAAACCCAAACAAAACAAATTCCCTTTCTGAAATTTCCTCTTCATGGCATGGTTCAGCTTTGATTTTGGTGATTTATTAGAGCAGCAGCGTTCTCACTGCTGTAATCAAAAGCCAGTTGGTACTTCAGTACGAACCTTGACTCCCAAGAGCCTCATAACTTGCCTGTAAAACAGGTAAATAGATGTTGTCCTGTTAAACTGAGGAACTGTCTTTAAAATATTAATGCCTTCTCCTCCCTCTTCCTCTCAATTCCCCCCAAGCCCTCCCCCAACACTCCTTCCAAAACTTAGGCATGCTGCAAGCAAGCAAACAGTGGATGTTGGCAGGAGGAATGTACAGGGGGCCACCTTGGTCATGGAGGATCCTGTCTGTGTCCCCAGCACTCATAATTGCAGCCAGCTGTGTCACAAACTATCATAAGCAGAACAAACTTGTCGTAAAACCAGAAAAGATTTTGTTCCCTTTCCAGCTCCTCGAAGGCTGTTCTAGTGCCTCTCTTAGTTTTCAGTCAAAATGGAAACTTGCATGTATGTTTTCTCGCACTTTTCTTCATCTCGGGTAGCTTTTTTTTCCCCGTCTTCAATGTGGTTATCTCACTGTTGTATTTCAATAAAGTTGCTATATCTATCCTTATTCATGTCTTTGTTAATGCTGTCAGGTGCTGTTTCCAGGCCGGGTAATGCCAGAAATATAAAATAGGAGAAAGGAGGCTCTTGTGCTGTGCGCAGCTCTACCTCCCTGCGGCTGTGGGAAGCTTTGCTTGGAGCAGTGTCTCTTCCTTTGGGAGCAAGTGAGGGAGCAGAAGGGAACACGCGCTGCTGGGCATGTGGTCTGTTTCTGTTGAGCAGAGCTGCTCTGTGTGTGTTTCATCCAGTTTTAAAAGCATCAGTGATAATCTAAATGAATTATGGTCAGTGGAAAAACAATAACTGCGGCCTTGAATGTTGGTCTAGGACTGGAGATGGTTCCTACCGACTGGGTCTTTTCCTGCTGTAAGAGCTGAGAGGCTTCTCAAAGTGTTGGAGAAGCCCTGTGAACAACCTCCAAGCGTGCTTTGACAGTGACTCTTCCAGGTATGCTCCTCAATGATCTGCATCATTCATGCTTCCAGCAATGATCTGCAGTATCACAAATGGCACTAAACAGTAAACAAAATAATTGGTGCTTACATACGGGTTTGCCCTGGCTGCACGCTTTGCCTGTAAGTTTGGTCAAGTTAGATGCTTCAAAAAAAAAAAGAAAAAAATTGTCAGCTTGCTTTAGAGTCAATTGAAATGCCTAATAAGTCTAATAACTTTTTTAAAATGATGCTTATATTTCTATTGGTGTCCCTGGAGGTACATGTGTATGTAATACTGACTACAGCAGGCGATATGAACCTAATATGCTCTGGAGAGTCTGTACTGTTGTATCAGTTTTCCATTCATTAGCTGCTGCTGCTGATAATATTTATCTTGAGTCACTACGTTCTGTTATTCGAAAGCGGGATTGATTCTTGCTCTGTTCTTGCAACAATATCCAGTATTAGGCTTGAACTTAGTTGCAAGTCTTGGGCTCTGTTCCATTGCCAGTACTAACTGATGTCATTTTTCATTTTGTGAATCCCTGACTGTTTGGGTGTGTTTGTATATATATATGAATGTCCAGAATGCCTGTTGAAAGCGTCATGTCACTGGTGTCTGTGGGAAGCTCTGGGATCTCCTGTGAAGCATCTTAATTAGTTTTGCCTTTCATGTTGACATCCTAAATTCTAGGCTTGAGCTATGTATTAGACATTTTCCTCCCCTTGTTTGTCAAAATAGAACAACTTCTTCAGAGCAGAACATAATGCAAATGCTAATTAAAACTGACAAGTCAAATTTGTGTCACTTATTTCAATTGGAAGAAAAAAAGATGACTAAGAAAAATCCATTCTGCCCTTGTTGAAGTTGACCAAAAATTGATTACTGAAATCTATGGGCACAGAGTGAAGACCCTGTTCTGCTCTTGCTGTTTCTTGGGGCAGGAGGCAGCCGTCCCATAACTTCAGGGAGCAGAGCTGTTGCCCATGGGGCAAGGACAGCAATCCCACCCTCCCAGCCTGCTTTCAAAGCTGCTGTTCCACATCTGGCAGGAGGTGGCTCGGAGGTGTCTTCTGGCAGACCGTCTCTGGCCAGACACGATCCCACAAGCCGATCTCTACAGATTGCGCACGTCAGTGGTGAGACTGGTAGTCCTCAGCTCTGTCCCTCTCCACGATGCTCTAGGGATTGCTCAGAAGGAGCTGCTTGGTTTGAGCTGCGGAGTTTGTAATGTACCTGAGCGGTGCCCGTGCCAGTACAGGCAGACTGGTGAAACCAGCCGCTTCCAGTTGCTGTTCAGCAGGGGAATAAAACAGGCGCTGCCCACAGAGTACTGGCTGTTGTCACAGCTGACAGGAGTGTGGGAGCCCCCTTTGTGTAGCAGGGAGTTTGGATGGCTGATAATTACTTCTTTCCCTCCCTCCCTGAGAGGCAGAAGGTGGTGCAGGCACCTAATTATCACAAAAGCCTAAGGAGTTTTTTCAGTTTGGATCTGGTTTTCTTCCATCACAGAGCACTGCATGATTTCCAGAGCATCCTGGTATTGTGCTGGTGGTGTATCCTGCTGAATGGCCCAGTGAGAAGTAAGTGCCTACACTTACTCGATGAGGTGCACTTACTTGATGGTGAGACATGTAGATGCGAAGAAGAAAATTATTTCCTATGTGGAAAGACATCTTGTGTTCAGTGCAACCCTAGCATGTGTCTACCTTTATAAATATGAGGATATATTAAATATATTCTGATCAGGTCTCAAAAGAACTGAATTTCAAAAAAAGAAGAATTTTTGGTATGATTATTAATGCCTTACTCCCTTTCAGTCTGTATTCACTGTTAATGATAGCTACTATTTATATATTTCTCTCTTTCCGTGCCTTGGGAAGACCCTTCCACTAGTCTCCGAAAGCCTGGTTCTTTCTCATGGATGACACTCTTTAAGCTACCCCCAGACCCATTGCTGTGTCAGCTTTGCTGCCCAGCAGGTTACGGAGTGCTGAAATCATCCCTAGGTCAGTGCAGTTTGTTTTTTTTTTTCTTATTCTACTCCCGGCTCTGTTTGCCTGGGAAGTAAAGGCTGCTGGGAAAGAACGCCATTGCCTTTTACTTCCTCCAAATCAAACCCTGTTGTCTTATTGGCATGATGGAGTATTACTCTGGAAAAACTCATTGTTCTTCTTTGGCACTTTTTTTTATGTCTTTTAAAAAAAAAAAAAAAGAAAATCCTTCTTCCTGAACCCTTGTAGCTTATCGTGGTGGCTGCAGTGGGTCGGCTGGCTGTTGCTTGAAAATGAACTTCAGACAAGTACCCGAATAACTTCTTAACCAGAACTCATACTTGTTGGCTAAAAGTAAAGCACTTGTATATGAGCCTTTCAGAGCACAAAACACTTGACAGAATCTCCGTGACGCTCCAGGGGAGCAGGCTGGTATAATCCATTTTGATGGACGAGACTCAGAGGGCATCACTGTGGCGATCTGCTGAAGGCAAATAACAGATCCTCTGTGTGTGTGTGTGTGTCTGGACTTCTGCGGTGTGAACAGAATATCTGCGTTTTACAAATGAGGAAGGAAGGCCAGATGCAGGGCTGGGCTGGTGCCAGTTGCAGTTCCTAAAGTTTAGGTCTGGAACAGTGAAATGCGCCGCAATGAGGCGTGTGGAAAATCGGATGTCTCAAAAGGCAAAGTGGTGATCAGGAAGCTGACTACAGCGAGACTGTGGGTGGCACCAGGGGACACTGTGATCTGCAATCTTCTGTCTGTGGAAGTCAACTCCCCGCTCTGGAGTTGCAGGAGGAACCCTCTGCCTGGGACCTGAGGCCTGTCTAGTTGTGCAGCAGGAACCATCACTGCCACGCAGAGCAGATCTAGGCTGTCATGGTGAGTCACTGCTGTTGCTGCCACCTAAGCGACCTGTGTGGGACACTGTCAGGGCTGCGAAAAAGCAGAACTGAAGTATCTGAAGTCAGCCAGCATGAATCCACATCTTGCCTCTTGAGACGCAGCAATGAAATTCAGAAAGAGGTGGCTACGTGCTTAATAACACAGCCCTCGGAGCATAACTGTGATGCTACAACTGAGCCTCGTGGGGTAAGATATTTTGGTAAGAGTCACTGGGGAGCCGCACGAAGAGCAAATGCCTCTGAGCTCTGGAACATACATCATCAGATCAATGGCTCTGTAAGGACCTTCCCAATGGCCAATACTCACACCAGACAGACTGTTCCAGCAGCAGTAGGAGATCAGACTGTTGAGCACAGAGCTGAGGAAGAAAAAAAAAATCCTGCTAAAAATGTAGTGTTTGTAACCCTTAGGGAACTGATTCAGCCCGAAGTGAAGCCACCTGTGACTTGGACCCATTTCCAGGGAATCACAGTAGTACAACAAATGTAGTAGACTTTTTGTGCTGCGGATCGCCAAGAGATGGGTGGTATCAATCTGTAATCATTGGTAAAGTCCTTTTCCTTACTTAGTGGGAAACCTTTTCCTGGTGCCAGTACAGCCTTGCTGCTTTACATTTTTTGAAACGGGTGAGCACAGGGTTGAGGGAGTTATCTGGCGATTCCAACTTTCCAGCTCCACATTTTCCCAGTTTCAGCAATGGGAAACTCTGGCAGCAGTTCAGAGTGTAATGTGAGCCTGCACCAGTATAAAAGCAGTAAATATCACATTAAAATCAGCTGGCGAGAAACCTGTTTTGAGTAAGAGTAAAATCTCAACTGAAAGATATGACAAAAATTCTGTCCTTTCAGTATGATCTGGGTTGGAGCTGGGGTAAGGGGCACAGTAGGGACTGGTTTCCCACACGCGACACAAGGTTGGGATCTATGTGGCCTGAGCAAGAGAGTAATGAAGGGAGCTGTTGGCGAGGACAGTCGATGGGGCCGGTGGAGGGAGATGCTGCTGTGTCAGAGGCAGAGCAGGCTGGGGCCAGGCTGCTGCAGGGTCTGGCTTGTTTTCCCACAAGCTGCTCATCCCTGCTGACTGCCTCCAGCCCAACCGTGACCTGCGGGGAGCTGAACGCTTCTGCAGCAAGCCAAGGGGCCTGGGTGCCTTCTGGCCACCTGAGTGCTGGAGCTAGTGTCTGGGCTTGGTGCGACCACTGTTTTGTCCCGAGACAATTTTTTTTTTTTTTTTTTTTTCCCAGTCTCTTACCCCATCGTGGTAATGCAATCCAGTTGACAAGTCATGCTGGTATGCAATCAGATATGTCTGAAGCTGCATCTCCTGACTGCTTTATTCTGAATGAGTACTGGCAGCTGTCCCATGGGCTGTAACACGGCCAGCTAACAGCACGCTCAGTGTGTATCTTACCTTGCTAGTTTAAGCAGCCTCAGTAAAGGTAACTGGAAGATGCTACTAAGACATACATAGGAGAAACTGTCCTTTTCCTGTGGAATTTCGGATACGAGCATTTTTCCTTGGCTCAATTTCCTAATCTGTGAAATTCTGAATTATTGTCATTCCTGACAACTGCATATAACTAATTCCTGAGGACCTACTTTTTGCTGAGAGAGCTCAGCCCTCTTTTTTTTTTTTTTTTTTTTTTTACTAAAGAAGTACTGGCACCTTGGTTAGGACCTTGGTTCATGCCTGGGGAAGCAGGGAATCCATCTACCAGATGTAGAAAAGAACTGTTCTAACATCTGTCCAGCATTACCTGCCAGTCACACAAAGCAGATGGAAATCACATAGCTTATTTAACTGCACTGAGTCAAGTCAAACTGCATTTGGCAGTTAAATTGCCAAAATACATGTCCAGTTTTGCACTTCATGCAATTTTCAAGGTTAATATTTCTGCAGGTTCTGCATTTGATTACTAAAGGTAACGAAGCAAAGACTGGCGGATTATTAAAACAGAAAATGTTGCAGGTTTAGATAATTTGCAAGTAATGCTGGAGATCTGAGACTACTGAAATACTGCTGTTTTATAAGCAGTTTTGCGCACGTATCTTGGTTATTAGCTGGGTTACAACACATTTTGTATTGTGATGTCTTCTAGAGGTGGGGTGTGTAGTTATAATGCGGGTTGGATGCTGTTATTTTCTAACTACTGTTCAGTTGCAGTTTTTCTGATTATCTTTTAACAGTAGGTACTGCCTTTCTTGCTCTCTGGTGTTTTTCCTGGCAGATATCTCAAGCTTTCATTCCGTAACAGTTCAAATCACGTTCACAGTAGAATGTTGTTAATATTTACACCAGGGATATGTCTTTCTGAATGCAGATATTGAAAGGTCAAAACTAGAAGACACAAGTGGAGACCAGCAGTATTTGAACCTAAAATCTGGCATCAGTTTAGATTATGGCTTTAGTGCTGATAATCTCTCGCAAATGTCAAATGGGGAGTCCCTGAGGGGGATTTTTCTTTCACTTTAGATGAAGGAAGGGAAGAAACTGTCTGGAAATGGAGAGCTTAAACCTTTAAGGCCGGTTCATACATAGGTTTTGAAGTGAGAGGCATTTAAGATCTTATTTTTGCTCATCTCTTCAAGTGCTACACAAGTGAAATCCCACTTTGCTACGTTAGACTGGGAAAGCTTCTTTAGCAACCGGTGATGGCAGCTGCTGAGGTCCTTAGTACTACTGCAGAAGCTGTTGCAGTCTAAGAAACAGCACTTCTCTCCCGAGCTGTTCCGCACCCGGGTCCTCCTTCCACATGGCCCTCTGGCCAGTCGAGCAATCCTGACAGCTTGACCTCAGTTTGGTTTTTAAAGACTTCTGGATCAGGATCAAGGGTGGGTTTTGTTTTGCCCTCTGAATGTCTGAATTACGTCAATGGCTTGGATTTAGTTGAAAACTTCGGAAGGAAATGGAGCAGTAGCAAGAAGGAAGGCAGTTGAAAAATAAAGATATGGCTGAGGGTCAGTGAGATGTAGAAATAGTCAACATAATATTTTTGAGAAATGCTATTAATGCTAGAAAGCTGTGTCTAAAAGAAAGCTACATTGACCCATCATACTTAACCCCTGAACCACTCAGTGAAGGAGGACACTGCGTGTTCGCTTGCACGCTGCATGGCTACTTCATGGGTATTTGATTTAGCAGTGGTGGTTTAAAGGCTGCCTTGTGCTCCAGTGGGGCTCAGCAGGGAAGGATCATGCCCTAGTGAGTCAAAAATGAGGACAGAGTAAATCAACAGTGACACAATGTGGTGTTCTGTTATTTTTATTTTTTTTTCCCTTGGTTCTTCAACGAGGAATTTAAACATCAGGAAGTGGCTTGTTTTTTCTTATGGAAACTTTCAGCAAAGACAGACACTTGTGTTGTGGTGGAGATAAATGCTAGTTCAGCCGGCTCTGCATCTGAACGTCACAAACATGCAATACCTTTGTTCATTGCCTGGAATTTTGCAGATCTCTTTCTGCAGAGTGCACATGACCTGTGTAGTAGAGAGAGTGTGTATAGACTAGACAACTTTTTTTATAACAATCACAGGAGCAGAACGTGTAATGTAAATGCCCTGTAGGGTTACATCCACTGCATGTTTGCACCCAGGCACTGCATGTCAGGCACAGGCTTGAATGAGTTTATCTGAAGAAAGTAGTGTAAAAGTTCTCTTTCCTCTGGGGCTGTGAAGGAGGAGGCTGAACAACTTGTGCAAGGTCACCCACAAACTGCTGAGAGCTCCGACCTGACCCGTACCATGGGATCGCACATTTGGTGTCTGAGCTAATTAAGTCCAGCTCAGGAAATCTGCATGAAGCTTTTTCCCTAAGATACTTTTAAACAAGGTGTGGGCTTCTTGGCTTGAGATGTCCCTGAGCAGTTCTTGGTGCAGTTGGGAGCACGACTTGGTCCATGAGTGAGGGAACTCTTTTCTTTCCTCCCTTTCTTCCCTTCAGTGATAGTTATGCATTTGATTTGTGATGTTTAAGCCTCAGGGAAGCCTTGAGGAGACCCTTTTCTGGGTGCTATGAGGCTGGTGAATGCCTTTGCTCCCAGGTGTGGACCTGGCGTCATGGTGGTGGAGGGGCGCAGCTGAGAGAGCAGAGAAAGGCGGCCGCTGGGTGCGTACATGGAAGGCCGGGCAGGCATTGTGCTGGTTTTCTCCTGAGCAACTTCTCTGTGGAGTTTACCCTGGTCTCAGCCCAAAATAGCCAGGAACAAGCATAGGAGCAGGGATGGACCTCTACTGAAGGCTTTTAGCAGTTCGTGGTAACTAATGGCACTTGTATGGCTGTGCCGATTGTTGGTCAACAGCAAATCCTGCCTAAGTATCAGATAAAGATCCTGGTGCTATTTTCAAGACCTGGAATCTGAACCCCCGCCTGGGTCACAGGAAAACTTGGCCATGGGAACAAAGGAAAATGTGTGGATGGAAGACGGTAAAGGAAATCCTCTGAGTCTGACATTTGGGAATAGATAAGCATTGCTTTGAAATGTACAGACTGTCTTGTTTTGAGACTGATTAGATAAAAGGTCCTTGTGTTCTACTGAAATGCAGTTAAGGGTCAGACTTGGTAGGAATTGGTTGGCTGGGTTAAGGAGGCTGTCATCATCTTGTTTTAATCACAGTTCAAAATGTTGGACAAACTTTCTGCAAATTAATTCTCTGTAGCTTTGCTACCATAAGGGGTTGGAAGCTCAGAGTGTGGCCTGGTCTCTCCATCTGTTCCTCAAAATTTTCGAAGAAATACAATCAAAACTTGATTCAATTTTCTCCCGTTTGGCTCTACTGGTTCTTTCCCTGGGCTCAACCAGAGACCAGCAGCGATGGAGATCAGTGGTGATCAATCTAATTTGGTAGTCGGTACATCCTCAGTGAATGCAAATGGACTATAGTTAATCTAGCTTTCAACCATGCTTGTGTTTGTGAGGGCAAGTTAAAATTTGCTTTATATCCCTCTTACCAGATGGCCTTACAGCTAAAAGAATCAGGGTGGGAGGAAGGAGATCTGGCATTACCTTGTAGCTTTGCTACAGCTTCTCCGTCTCATCCTGGCACGGTGCTGCTGCAGGGATGGGGCAGAGGCAGAGCTGAATCCCACAGGTGGAGCACGGGGAAGCCCACTGTGTGCCGCAGTAAGGAAGGGAACCCCTTTGGGGTGTGTGGGTAGCCCAGGGCCACCATATCAGGGAGTCTGCAGTTTGCAAAAGGAGGAACCGAAGTGCAGAAAGCATGTAACGGCAAATAGCAATGTCCTGGCTTTGGAATTTGTGGCCCCCTAAATACCGGGCCAGCTGGCAGAGGACAGGCGGGGAGGACAGGGGTTGGTGGCGCAGGGTGACTTGCAGCATGCACATGTCTTTAGGAAGAAATGACCATTCAAGGCCAAGGGATAAGATGTGCGGGACCACTCCATCTGCACAGCACAGGGTGTCCCTCTAGTTGTAGGGGGAGCTTGTTCTTTTGCGCTTGACTCTGTCAGATGAAGCCCGTCTGTAGGTTTTAGTGCGGTGCCAGTAGCTGAATGTATTTTTCAGTGCCTATATTCGCAGATGAACCTAGGGTTAATGTCTCTGATGACCAGGATGCTATGGAGTACTGTGCCTCACTGACTGTGCAATTAACCAAGCAAAACTAATCAAAATGCGAATAGCAGTGAAGGCTGTACAGGTGAGGAAATACTGATGTGTGCCGCTAGGAAGAGTGGACATATGAAGATTTTCTCGCTTTTCTTTCCTCTTTGCGCTTCTTTACTTTCTGTATTTCCAAGGGCAATCAACCAGAAATGAGGTATTGAAAGGATGTTTCACTTAGGTGTTTCCCCTCCCCCCCCCCCCCCCCCCCTTTTCTCGTGCAAGTCCCTGGAATTGGTTCACAGCACTGCAGGTGACAGATTGAGTCTCTAGAATGTATAAACTACACTTACAAAAAATTATCTTCCCTGAGGAAATAAGGCTAATTCAGATTCTTTGAGTTTTCAGACTCAACTGAATGCACAAGCCCAGGTGTATTCATTATTTTTTAAAACCCCTTTTAATCTTCAGAAGGCAGCGTGTTCAGTAATTGCTGTTTGATGCAAAAATATTCCTCCTTCTCCCTCATTAGAGCTTACCCTTCCCATTTGCAAAAACCCAGGGCTGTAAACCCAGCTCTCACTGGAACGTGTTATTTGTGGAATGAATGGAAGGGCAGAGAGGGGGGAGGAGTGGCCGGGGGCAGCCCCTGCCTTGGTGGGCCCACGCAGGCGCGAGGAGGAGGAGTGTGGTGCCTGAGGCGCTGCGCCAGAACCCGGAGGGTGCGGGTGGGCTCAGGGAACGGCAGAACTGAGGAAAAGCAGCAAAATGACTGCAGTGAGCTGAAATTAGGCAAGATAGCTGCCTGGGCACCTCCTGTGCATGTTTGGTGGTGTGGGCTGGAAGTCCTCTCCCCTTGTAGATGCTGGGACGCTTCGTTGGTGAGTTAGCTCGGTGCAGGGAGGGCTGACTCCTGGAGGTCTCCACCAAGGTCAGCTCTGAAGCCTGAGGCCTTGCAAGACTTGGTCTTCGTGTCTGGCTTTCCAGATGGGGGTGAGAACCACGTGAGGCTGTCGCCCTTGTTTAGCAAGCCCCCGTCAAGGTCCTAGATGGTAAATGGCTCCCATGCAGTTATAAAGGTGTTGAAATGGCGTGGGGCTTGTCTCCATCTGGGCTGCAGTGCCTGCCTGCGTACAAGTACTGTGAAAAAAAAAATAACCCGCTTTTAATGCGGAAACCAGAACTTTATTGGAATAAAAAGTTGTCATGAAAGTTACTCTTCCTCACTGCAGCTTCACTCGTTCCTCTGCTGCGTGACTGAAGAGGTGAGTCACGGGAGCTTTCCATGTAGCTTAAGCAGGAGAGCCTACATGATGACATCTGATTATTTTTTTTTTTTTGAAACTTTTTTCTCCTGCTGGTTTTCAGCAGGCAAAATGAAGGGTTTGTTTTGACGCGGGGAAGATGTGTCAGGCACAGGCAGGGGAACTTGTTTGCCCTCTAACATTTCTCGCTGCATAGCAAATGCCATCTTTTCCTGGAAGATGGTTCATGCCATCTGGTTTTTTGTGAGAATCACTTGGGCTACATAGAAGGAGAATTGCCTTGAGCAGTTTCCATTTGGAAGGAAGCTCGATCAGGCAGTAGAAACGTGGGTTTCTGAGCTTCTTTGGAGTGTAATTATATTCAGGACCAACTGTGCTTAGTCCAGTAGCAGCACATGAATTTTGATGTTAAATGTCAGCTGAAACCCTTATTCTGTCATACAATATGGTGTGTAAACAATGAGAAACAACAAAAGATTTGATCTTGCTTTCTCCTTTCCCAAGATGACTGCTTGCATTAAAAAAAAAAAAAAAAGAAAAAACACAAAAAACCCCAACAACAACAAAAAAAAACAAAACCCAAACCCCAACAACTATTGATGCCAAAGTATTGTATAACCCCCGATCACCCTAGTCTGTTTGTATCCTTTAAGTAGTTTATTACAATTTATGGTAGACCTGGTGGTAGACTCCTGGCGTAAAGCAGGCCTGGCTTGCTTTAGCTCACACGGATGAAGTTGCAAGAAGCCACTCTTCAAGGCCTTCCGGCCCCATCCTTCAGGGCAGCAGCCGGACAGGAGGACAGAGGCTGCAGAGCGGGCTGTGCTGGAGGAGGAGCTGGCACGAGCTGTCTGTGCGGAGGCGTGGGAGACCGGCCTTGCCAGCCCGTCCTTTCTGGCAGGCAACGTCTTGTGCTTGTAGGAAAGCATCCGCTTTTCCTCCAGGCTCTGATGAGCTCTGGTGGAGGATGGACGTGCTTCCAGCCAAGGCTGTGGTGCTTGTCCAAAAGCATCCCCTTGGGTAATCTGGATGAAGGCCTCGATACAGCCTACCCTCCCCTTCTGAGATATTCCATTATCTTTCTCAAAGTAACAGTTAAAACAGTTGGTAATGGCACTGTGTCTGCATGTGGATTTTCCTCAAGCCCCCTGAGATGACAATTTTCTTTAGGGTGTTTTGTGCATCTTATCTTGCTCTAAACATTCACCTTATGTAATCCATGATTTATGAAGAAATACATAATATAGCAACTATTCTGCCAAGCTGGGGTTTCAGACCATGTAATGAAAAGGCTGAAAATCATGCAACCATAAATTCTCTTAATCCACAATCAGTATTATTTTAAACATTTAAAAATAAAAATCTACTATATTATTCATATTATATTCATATTAACTGTATCCCATATGTCATGATTTGGTGCTCCTGTATCTTCCTTCTCAGCAGCAAGTCATTACATTTTATTGTTTAGGATAGAAGGGAATAATAAAATAACATATCCTTTTTCACAAATAACTGGATTGTATCATAAGACTATCAGCAGTGACTTGTTTTATGGCTAACCTTACTGAAAGTTGCTGTTTCAAATGGTGGCATGAATTACAGCAGCAGCAGCACAACGTGCGCTGAGGATGGAAAAATATCATGGCATGTAAAATGTTTCTTGGAATTAGTTTATAGGCATTGAGTCATCTCTCCATTAAATAAAAAATAGAGGTCTAAATAAAAAATAAGCAAGACATACAAGTGAATGCGAAATCTTAATCTTGTGTATTGATACTCATTTGTTGTATGGCTGAAAGGATCTGGAAACTTTAACAAAGACAGTTTATAGTGATGAACTTTAAAGTCTCAGCCTTTGCTGAGATTTACCTTGTGAATAGTAGCTGAATGAGAATTTACCACCTGAAATAGATTTTTTTTTTTTTTTTTTTTTTTTTTCTCCACCTGAAAGATCACTTATGTAACATTTAAGATGTTCTTTATGCTGAGAAGGCTTCTCCCAGGCTTTTGTTTCTGCTTGTAAACTTTTTGAATGGAAGATTCATGGAAATGGTGTCAATAACTCCAGTGCCAGCCTTCTTCCCTTTGAATCTCTCTCCCATTCCGTGCCCAATGCCCTGGGCGGGGGTTGTCTCCCTGGATGGGCTGTGTGCTTTCTGGGGCTTCTCCCACAGTTGCGGTGAAAAGTAGACTTGTATCTGAGCATGACCCTGATTTCTTCCTATGGATTTAGTACCTCCAGCCTTCCACTGGAGACCTAACTTCTCTGGTAGGGATTTTTCCATGACACAGTACTAGCGTGTGCTTCTGGACGGGCACTGCACCCAGCGCACTCGTCTGCTCTCCCCGGTGAGTGTGAACTCTTCAGGTTAATGGCAAATGTTTTACATGAACTCAGCTGTCTTCCTACATGTGTCTCCTCGGGGTTTGCAAATTACCTTTCTCTGATGGATTCCAGCATGTTGTACCACATCCAGGATGACATTTTGATTATGTATTATTCACATTGTTGAAGAAATTAACATTTGAAGCAGTCAAAGCTTTTCAGGATATCTTTCCCCAAATAACAATTTTGTCTTTTGAGCACCAGCCAGGTTCTCCATATGGCTAAAATGTACTAGAACAGAAAGACAATTAGCATGGCTTAATAAACTTCATGCATGGTTTGCTACTGCAATATCAGAAAGAAAACAAATATAGCCACTAGTTCTCCTTGGAATAACTCTGTTAAATTACTGTTGTTTGAAATGAGCTTTTTTATGGCTTACGGCTGATATAATTTGCATTGTGATAGGTAAAGCACCCTTCCGTATGTTTAATGCCTTTGGATTTGACACAGGTCTGCTTGGGTCTTACATAAATCTCCCCTGGTGAGAGGGGAAAGGCAGGAGATTGAGTTTTTGGTATGAAGCAGAAAGCAATGGATCTGGGGGGCATTGGGGCTCTATTCCAGACTGTATCATCCAGCACAAGTTTTGTTGGTGGCTTTTCAGCCTGCTTTCAGTCTTTGTCTATTTGCTTTTCTTGGTTAAACGCTATGTTTTGGGAGCCAGACTTAGCTGGGCACACAGACCAACTTTCACTGTGTATTCCATGAAATCATACAGTGTCCATAAGTACGTTTGTGCTGACACATTTGATCTGTCAGCAGAGGATACTGCTGAGCACGCTCCTAATTGCTTCTGGTTTAGTATCTGAGTTTGGTATGTGTAGCACTGAGGGGGGGGAAAAAAACCAAACCATCGCAATGCATCTGAATTGCATGACTTAAATGAGCTTTGCACAGTGAAGTCTGACACTTAAATGCTCATGAAAGCTTGTTTTGGTTTTGGGCATGCATGACGTAGAGACGGACAACTGTGTGTGTCTGCATGTGATTTGCTGGGCTCAGGGTGTCATGCTGCATCATGGCTCTGAAGGTCCTGTGAGAGTCAGTGATAAACTGTGCTCTCGGGACATCAGTGACTCCGCAGGCATGGCCTGTGCTCGTGAGAACGTCCAGACCGCTCTGTGGTGGGAAAACCCACTCTGCGCACTACAGTTGGCTTCTTGGATGATGTTGAGTGTGGGGTTACACAGAGGGAGCTCCTAGCGGTGAGTCCCACTGCCGAGCTGCTTCTGCTGGATCCAGCACTCCCAAACCTCTGTTCCGCGGTTGGTGCTGAAGGAAGCTGAGCCTGGGCTTGTTTCCCCTCCAGGAATGGCAGATTGGTCAGTGCCCGAGCTGTCGCACTGAGCCCAGCCAAAAGTGGGACAGAAATGTCCAGAAATTCTCATTTGAAATCCCCGAGTCGAAGGGAGATTATAACATTGCCGTGTTTAACATCTCTCTATTGCACTGTACAGATGTCTCCTTGCTACTGACGCGGCCCGTCTTGCAAGTTTTCATGAATGAGAGTGCCTATGAAAAATGCTTTTTACGGGGTGCTGTTTTGGAAGCTGTTGATGTTTTAATTAATTTTTAAAGGTTTATTGTTGGAATGGTTTGCACAGCTATTCCGTATTATGATCTGAACCTCTCTGGATTCAGAGCACATCTATCCTAATGCCTTCAGAGCACATGAGTGAGTTCAGACTACTGATGTGCATAGGATGAAGGTTTCTATTACCCCATCATCATTATCGTCACCATTTTACTCCTTGCTAGTGGAGTGACAGTGTGGCTATAATTAGTATTGATTGTGCAAGACGGCAGGAGCAATCAGGAAGGCGTTGCACGGGAGGGCAGGCTGTGAATTCCCCACCCCAGTCTCTTACGCTATTGCTGCTGACAGTCTGTGCGTGCTGTACTATTTGTGTTTATTTAAAAACAAAACCAAACAAAAATGTGTAAATACTGCTAGAAAGCAGTCTTCCCTGGGCATCCCTTTTCCTAGCACTCTGGGCTTAGCAGTTCACAGTTTCTAGCAGGACGTGAGTCTCTGGTCTGCCACCCCCGCCACGGGTTTAGGAGGAGTATTTCTCTGCTGATTTCTGTTCTATAAAGAAAAATCCTCCAGGTGGGGGAAAAACCTCAGTAAATACTGTAAGTAGGTCTGTAAGGTTTCTTACCTCACCACGGTGGATGCCTCTCCCAGGCTGGTTGTCTTGGGTCGGAGATCCACACCTTTTCCGTGCTGTGCCTGCTCACATCCCTTACCCTGTGAGATGTCTTGTAGTTTTTCCCTGCAACATTTGTATTCCACTGTCTCATGCTGGATTTTGTGGATTCACTCCTGCTGCCAGTGTTGATTAAGAAAAGTAACAACAGCAAAACATCTTCTTTTCCTGCAGCACACTGTAGCAAGCGGGCACGCCAGGTCTACAGCGGCTGTGCTTAACTGCTTGCCCTTCTGCAGCTGACCCCGCGCTCTCAGAAATACTGCTTTGGCACCAAAAAAAGGGTGTGTTTGCCACATGAACAAACCTGTAGAGAGAGTACGGTGCTCTCAAGCTCTGCCTCTGGGGCCGCAGCCTTGGTGAGACCTTTAGGGATGTCAGTGAAGGGGAAAGAAAAGCCCCTCTGGCTTCATGCACAAGGGAAGGGGAAGCAGAGCTGTGGGTAGGAGAGACCCGGCCGGTACGGCTCCCAGTGAGGGCAGCGTACTGCGGCGGTCCTTGCGATAACGCGGGGGTGAAACCCGCCTGTGCTGCCCTGGCGTTGTTCCGCAGAAGCTGCGGCATCGAGTCAGCGCTGATGTGAAACGGAGCAAAGTGTGGTCGGGTGCGTGTTGACTGCCTCCGCGAGCCACAAAGCTGCTCAGTTGAAAGTAGCCGAGACGAACGGTGTGCCTGAACCCAGCGCATAAATAATTGTATGGGAAACTTAGTGCTCCCGTGCCAGCGTGTATAAATATTCATACGATTCTATGAATCTGTCATTACGTGCAAGTGCTTCATCTTTCAAACTTTATTCCTGCCAAAGGTCCTCGCTCACGGAAACGCTCTCACTGAAGGCAATCAGGCGATTGATGTGACCAAAGGGCTGTGGGAGCTCTTGTAACCGCCTGGTTTACAGCAGTATTTCATTCGTAATTTCTGCACGTGGGGAAACAAAACCCAAACACAAATTGCCTCAGCTGTTTTTTGAGAGACTCTCCCACTGCAGGGTTCTTACTTCATGAGGGCGGAAAGAAACCACAGAGCTTTTACCTGGCTGCTAATTGTCTGTGTCCACTTATTATTATCAGTGATATTAGTGAGGTTACTGTCAGGGGCTGAATCAGTCCATGGCTCCTGAGCTGCTGCTTTCCAGGGTCTCAGCCCAGACTTCTGGCATGGATCATAGCCCATGGCAGTGACTCCCTGTTATGCGTTTTTGCAGCTGTTAGTGCAGGGTGAAGTAGCTGGAAAGGTGATGGGAGAGGAAAGCATGCTCCGAACTCGGATATCTCTGGAGCATTTAGATGCTCAAAGATACAAAAACTTTTATCACTGAGGTTTTTGCATGCTTATATGGGACCCAGTCAGTCCCTCACAGTTAGATCTGAGCACCCGAGGGGGAAAATGAAGATTTTTGGGAAGAAACAATTTCTTCTTTATCAATGCTGCCTACTCATCCCATGTCAGCCAGCGTGTCCTGTGCTGGTGGTGCCCATGGACCACAGCATCCATGCGCCTCTGCCTTGGCAGAGCACCAGCTTTCATGGTGCAGGGCTGCTGCCTTGTTGTGTATGGTATTGACCCAACTGGGGCTGTGCATAGATTTGCTAGAGGTAACGCAGGTTCCTCCTAATAAACGCCGTAGCGGGAGCAGCCCTGGAGTGGCATCAGTCTTGCAGTAAAGCTGCTGAATTAGATTCCAGTCTTGCAAAATAGGTTAACAAGATTAACTGTACAGGAGTGTGCGGGGTGTAATCGTCTCCCACACTGAGGCAAGAAGGGGACCCGAGTGTGGTACGAGCTGTGCTGCTCGCAGGCCGGTGTGACCTCACCGCTGCCAGCAATCCTCTGCCCTGTGCGCTGCCGCCGCAGCGGCTGGTGTGCCAGCCTGCTGGGGCAGCCTGCGCCCTGCTGCGTGGGGGCGGGAGTGCTTCGTTAGCCATCCCCGCACAAATGAGGTGCTCTTTGAAGAAAGCAAATCCTCGCTAAGTCTGTGGTGGAATGTAGAATAGATCTTGCTAGACTTTCATCTTGAACCTCTAAATACCTACTTTGCGAACTTTCTGCAATGAATTATCCCTGTTGATGACACAATTAAGCTTAGCACGAGCCCGTGTTCAGGACTAATTGAGGGTCTGCTCTGCCTGCCGAGGTGCAAAGAGCCTCCCTTTTCAGTGGGCAGCATCATCTGTCTTCCCACCTTGTCTGCCAGGGCCTTCACTGACCACCAACGTGGGATTGCCCTTGAGGCCACCCAAGCTGGGGGTGCCTGAAGGTGCTGTAGCCTGAACAGCAGCCCGGATTGCTGTTCTGCGCAGCCAGGAGTTTATGCCATGTGGTGATCACATTCATCCTCGTTTGCCACAGGAACTGGCCAGGAGCACGTGGTGATGTTTGGGATCAGCAGCTCAGGCTCCTGCCTTATCTCCCTGATGTCAGCCTGTCTGGGGGCTCCTGTTTTGGAGGAAACGCTTTGCTTGCTTTGGCAGGGCTGTTACTTGCAGGACAGCTCAACAATGCTGAAGCAGCTCTAGTTCCTGCTCTTGCCTTGGCTGACATGGGCACGGGTGGGATTTTGGTGGTAGGAGCTGCCTTGGCTCAGCAGCAGGGCATGGCAGGCCACTGGAAGCTATAATTGCAATGCCTATATTTTGTGCTTTGTGCCCTTTCCCTTTGCGTGCGAGTTACCCATGGCCAGCCAGCTTTCTCTTCTCTTTTGACCCTGCTAGGCAGAAACACAGGTGACTTTGGGCATCTTCTGTACTAAGCTTCTAATGCTCACAGCGTTCAACTGGATGGTGTTGGCTGCCATGGCAGGTTCAGAGAGCCCTGATGTTCACAACAAGCTACCTAGGGGAAAATGAACAGAAAATGCAGAAACATCCATTCCAACCAAATTATCATCTTTGTCATATTTATTTTTTTATACAGAAAGGTGAATATTACTGAATTTACTTTTGTCCTCTTGGAGTCCTGATTCCTGCTTGAGTTGATTAGTCATGGACAGTGACAAATGAGATTCATTTAAGTTGTTTTTACAAAAGGAAAAGAGTTAACCATGATGAACCCGGGTTTCCCTCTGAAACACCAAATAAATCTCACCTTACAAAAAACTAAATGGTACCAATCTGTAGTTTCTGCAGAACTCTATTTTATTTTTTTTTCCCCCCAAGATTTTTTAAGCATTTATTAGCAGTGCTGAAACTTGGCAAGTTGGGTCAGCCCCTGCTTGAGCTGCAAGAGATCTCAGACTCTTAGGAGGCTGTGGACGAGAGAAACTGTATGTGTGCAAGATGTTTGGAGGAAGTTGAACCTTCTGGCTGTGCCTCCTAGGGGAAAGCTGAGACCTTTCCAGAGCTGCAGGGGAGAGGGATTCCCTAGGACACCAGTCATCTGTCCCACTGGTGGTGGTGGGACTGTTGTGTCCCTGCTCTGTGACAAGGTGGTTGTGGTTTTGGCTTTCTGGGGACCTCAAGGGTGTCGGAAGGCTTGGTTGATCTTAACCCTTTGCTAGGTGTGCTCAGCTAAGACCTGCCTTGTCTTGCTGGGATGTGTAGGAGAAACTACTCGGTGATTAGCCTTTTGTTCTCTCTTTGTAGGGCCTGAACCCGGTCAATGTGGGAGTTTGAGGGAGCACCTTCTGGCTGGGACTGTCAGGCCAGGCTACATGGTGACCCCACGGGGATCCACAGGCAGGAGGACATGGCCTGGCCAGGGCACCAGGCTGGCAGCCCTTCTTGAAGGACACGCACCATGGCTAGGAGAAGGCAGGGAGAATGGCAAATGCCGCCTAGAGGACGCACAACCAAGCTTACAGAGCAGGTGAGAGAACCAGCTCCTGGTGTCCTCTCCTTGCACCCAGCCTGACAGGGTGGGGTAGAGGTAGAGCACAAGTGCACTTAAAAACAAAAAAATCTCACTGGTATGAATCCAGCAGATTGTAATAGCTGTAATCCTTAAATGTGCATTTAATCAAACTGCATGTGAAACTTCATCTCTCTGGCTTGCTGGGTGAGCAGGACAGACGGCTCTTACGCTGCAGCTTTATGTCTCAGTGCATTTTGTTCTTTTGGAAAACAGCAAAATGTGCTGGACTGCAAAATAGGCTATTTGCTTGCAAAATGTCTTTTTGCTATCAAAACTGATTCCAATCATGAATACAATCACCCACAAGCTTGTTTTGTTTGTATTTCCATATTCTTTTACACATTCTCTTTGACAAAAAACAAGCTCATACAATTTTGAAATAGCAGAGGCTGATGGTGCCTACAGCTTCTGCTCAGTTAAGAGCTGCAGAGAAATGTTGTGCACGTTCCAGCAAATGGCTTCTTCTGGTGTGGCTGATGGATCCTGAGGCTGTGGGCAATGCTGTCCCCCAGGTCCATCCATGCCTACTGAGGGGGTACGGAGTAGATTTTTTGGTCTCTTGTAGAGGATTTCTGTCTCCTCCTGGCATCAGGGCTTGAGCAGGCATCTCCTTGCAGCCCTGGATATGGCATTTTTAACAGAACCTTGTCCAGCCATGTTCCAAATCACAGCATCGGAGCATGAGCGGGTGTTGCTGTGCATCGGCTGAGATGTAGCAGCTGACCATCTGTGTGCTCCTAGCCGACTGCAAATGCCCTCTTTCCCGAGTTTGTATAAACCTTGAGTTGCAAACAGAGACACTGCAATAAATACAGGCTGATACCAGAGAGAGAAGGGATCAGCACTTTCCCATATGGCTTTCACAGTCACACGCCTCATCTGTACTGTTTCTACGCCTTCTCATGCTTAAAGGCTGGTGTTGGGTGTAGAAGAGTGTGGATCAATATGAACACAACTGCTGGTGCCAATTAAAACTCCCATTGGAGAGAAAGGGTGTTGGCGGTTTTCCCAAAAGTATCCTTCTCTCTGTTTTCATGATTGTGTAGTGCTGCTAATTTCCCCGTGATGAGTCATTGTAAAGCATTTATAGAGGTAAGACGGGGATTTCATGCCCTAAATATAGCCTCACGTCAGCCAACGTGGAGCAATCATGGGAGCCGGTTGCTGAGCTAGTAAATACAACTCAGAGCTGCTCCCAGCTCCTCCTGACGGATGGGGTTTGCAGACAGGGAAACGGTGAGTTATAGAGCAGAAAAAGAGTCGGCACGTGTAGGCTGGGAGCCCGAGACCTGAGATAATATGGTGAGATAAATCACAAGTCCAGATGAATATAGGCTGAAAAAAAGCGTAGTGACTATGGGAAGAAATGAGCAGAAAAAGGTACTACTTCACACCTGCTTTTGCGAAGCAGCTATGGCAGTGGTGGGCTGGTCTCTGAGAGACTGATGGTTCAGCTCTGCTGACCCATTGGAATGTTCCAGGTGTTTTTATGGCTCCCACTTGTGACTGTTAAACCTCCTGACCTGGCTTTCAGGCAGTTGCACTTTCTGCAGACGTTCTTCCACCTCTGCTGTGAAAGTGAAGTCACCCCTTAGGTGGGGATTGGGAGCCGCTGGGTCCCTCTGTGCCTCCTCCACAGACTCACCTAGCAGTCTACCTGGACCAGGGGGTCCAGGGAACCCCTGTGTCCCTACAGTGCTTCTGGCAGGGGTGTGTGGACAGGCAGTCGGGAGCTTCAGGCAGGGCAGCCCCAACCCCTTCCTGCTGCAGCCAAGTTCAGGGCTCCAAAAGCAGGTGCAGCCTGTGGCTGTGGCCTGGGCTTTGTGCCGCTTGGATGGGTGCTGGGCTGCCTCCCCGGGCTTCTCTGTTGCTTCCCAAATGTGCTACTAGGGAAGTGATCGTTCCCCTGTACTCGGCACTGGTGAGGCCCCACCTCGAGTACTGTGTTTAGTTTTGGGCCCCTCACAAGATGACCAACATTGAGGTGCCGGACCGTGTCCAGAGAAGGGCAACAAAGCTGGTGAGGAGTCTGGAGAACAAGTCTTATGAGGAATGGCTGAGAGAACTGGGGGTGTTCAGCCTGGAGAAGAGGAGGCTGAGGGGAGACCTTATCGCTTTCTACAACTACCTGAAAGGAGGTTGTAGAGAGGTGGGGATCGACCTCTTCTTGCTCTTAACAAGCAATAGGACAAGAGGAAATGGCCTCAAGTGATGCCAGGTTAGGTTTAGGATGGATATTTGGGAAAAATTTTTCACAGAAAGGGTTGTTAATCATTGGAAAAGGCTGCCCAGGGAGGTGGTGGAGTTGCCATCCCTGAAGGTATTTAAAAGACAGGTAGACATGGTGCTGAGGGATGTGGTTTAGTGGTGGTTTTGGCGGTATTAGGTTGATGGTTGGGCTTGATGATCTTAAAGGTCCCTTCCAACCTAGATAACACTATGATTCTGGTTAAACTGCTAGTTAAAATTAATAACTGCGGGGGAAGGTTTACAAAAAAACCTACCTACACGTATGGAATGTGAATCTAAGATGCTTCTGGTATGGTGGCTGAACATGGGACACTCTCTCCTTGATTGATATGCAAATTCCACTTGGCTAATTGGCTTTTTCAGCTGTCTGAAATGAGTGCAAAGAGTCCATGTATAATTTATAAAGGACTGGATACGTCTGCCCAGAGAACATAATAGCTAATAATATTGAATATTCATGAATTCCACCAGCTAATAGGGAGGTAAGACCATAAGTAGTTTTGACACATTGGCGTGAACCACTACAATCTGTTTTTATTTGAACTAAAATTCTCTATGGCAGCTCATGTCTTCAGAAAACATTTAGTTCTCTTTAATCCAGAACATTTAAAGACTCTTTAGATACCAGCTTGAAGTGGCCTGTAACAACTAAAAGACGTACCGTGGGTGTGTAGTGGGTGCCCTAGACACAGATTTATCTTGCCAAGGCGTAAAACATTACAGATTTTCCTGGCAGAGCTGGGCATATCTGTATCCTCCCCCATCAGGTTTGCAGCTCCGTTTTATTCAAGCATACTAGAAAATGGATGTTTTGGGAGGAATAAACAAAGTGGGTTACTGAAATGGCTTCAATTATGCAGAACAACATTTACTTAAAGTTGAGATCTTAAGTTCTGGTGTGCAGGACTGATGCTGAAAAGATTCATGAAACTGCAAGCATGCTAATTAAAAATGAACTTAACCTTTTTAGGCTGTGGGTTTGGAAAACACAGATGTTTGAATCTACACCATGGATTATGTTTAAATCCAGATTATGTTAAAATCCAGAAGTTGGAGGGAATGATATCAGCTGGTCTGTAACTACAGTGTAACTTTCGCATTAATAAGGCTGTGAGGTTTTGAGACTGCAAATTTTGGAGCACCTACAATTTCATTAGGACTAGAGGCTACTTCTTAACTCAGAGATGGAGTCTCTAGCCAGCCCAGCAGTTGTTTCTGCATCTGCTGAAGTCAATGGGGAAGCATTGGATGCAGCTCATGAGAAGCTAAATCCAGCAGAGACCACAAATGGAGTGGCCAATAAAGAAGGGGCCGGAGATTTGAGAGCAGCATAAAGACCATGTTTATCTCTAGAAAATCAGCAGTATTTCAGAAAGAGAGGGCTTCCTGCATGCCCAGACTCTGTGTATGTGTGCTCGTGCTCTGCCTCTAGTTAGTCTGGCGCCTGGTACCTTGGGGTACTACATTCGTGCTATGGATGAGAACCTGGCAATGTTTTTGCCTTGATTCAGGAGTGTGGAAAAGGGAAGACGGGTATGTAGGTGAGGTTTGTAATCCAAAATAGCCTCAGCTGGCTTTCTCTCCATCTTTTTGGCTCTTACGTTTATTCTGTTCAAAGTAGATTTCTGCTACTTGCGATGAGGCAAGTTTCTGGGGATGGAGTCTCTGGTGGTGGACCGCATCTTGATTGACAGCTTTCTCATGGCAGTAAAAGGATGACTGTGGTTTACTTCAAATGCAGTTCACCCTGTTTCACGTTCCTGTAAAACAAGGAAGAGCTGAAGTATGGAGTGAGGCTCTGTTTTATGGTCCCTGCAGCCAGCGCCCCTGTCCGTACGACGTGAAGAATTAATGCAGGTGGCTGCAGGAGCTGGTTCTGGAACAGAAGGTTGAAGCTGCTTTGTTAAAGAAAAAGCTTATCAGAGAGATTTATATGGTTATAAAACATATTGCACTGCTACTAAAACACACAGTGTTTTGAGAGGAGAGCTCTTACAGCCTGCGTAGCATAGCGAAGCTGTTCATTTGGTGTGCCTCTGAAGATGCTTGTGACTTTTAAACACTGTAAAAATGGAACTTATCAGGAGGCTTGAGGAATGATCTTGAATTACCTAAGAAAAGGTCTATTTCATGAATGTCAAGACTTGGTAGGCAAAACCCCTTGCAATGCACAGTTCTGCATTGTTGCAATGGAGAGGCAGTGTCTGAAACGAACAGTTTTGAAGACCTTACCTCTTGCATTTGAATAGTGTGAGATGTCCTCCTAGGCCTCCTGCTTCCCTACAATGGGCTCCGTCCCCTGATCTTGGGTGAGGAGACTTTAAGTACCTCAGTCGCACTTGAGCTGAAGCATTTCACACCTCAGAATTCTGAACTCAGCCTGAAACATGACCAAATCTCAGATGAAGGGCACGGGAACCACCGCGGGACTGTAGGTGATAGAAGAACGAAGTCTCTTGGGACTTAATATGCAGTATGTATTATGCTTGATTTTAACGGAGGGAGAAAAGCAGGCTAGTGCGAAATAGGAACTGAATCTGAAATGAGTATCATCAGCTACCCAATTTTCTTTAAAAAGGAGAAAAACTTTCTAATTGTGTAGAATACAAGCCAGCAGCAGCTTCCTCTCTGTGCCTTAATGGAAAACTGTTTGTTATCACTTACAAGTGCGTGCTGTACCAATAAATCCCAGAAGAAAGAACAAAATAGAAGAAACTCAGAAAAAATATTAGCTGTGTTGAATCAATCTGTGTCATCAGCTACAAGAACAAGCTTTATCCTGATGGAGAGTACTGCTCCAGAAGTTGACTGGAAGGGCAAGGTTTGGTGAGGGCTGGGTCTCTTCTAAGGGGGATTATCAAGTGGAGGTGACTACGCACTGTATGGGCAGCTGTTCTCTGGGTCCCCTTGAAGACAGCAATGGGTAGTTTTATCCACTCTGTCTGACTCAGTTATTGCCTTCCAAAGAGAGGATTTTTTTCCCCAAGATCATAATAGTTTGTTTTGTGTGTGTGGTTTGTGTTTTTTTTTTTTTTTTTTTTAGGCGGACTATTGCTCTCTTCTGTCTCTGTTTTCCACCAGTGCTCAGACCACAAGTAGGGGATGGTGGTGTCTTTGAGAAGAGCTTTGATGTTGTCAGAGCAGTCTGGTACTTAACTGACATCTGCACAATGTTTGCTAGAGGAATTTGGGGTCAAGCTCAGGCTGCGATGATTCCTTGTGATGTCCTACATCTCGATAGGCTTAAAAGAAACTTGCAGCATCCTCAGATTTCTTGTAGCCGTATGCCTAGCAGAGCTTCCAGGGCTTTATCAAAGGGCTGCCGTACATTATTTAAGTGCCATAAGTCCTTAGCTTGTAGGAGCCACGGGGGTCTTGGTGGCAGGCTGTGGGAACCAAAGTCTATATGCAGTCTGTCTCCCCCAGAGCTTCCCTGCTGAGTCGCTGGAAGTGTTGTTCCAGAAACTTGTGCTTAATAGCAAACGTTGAAGTTATCTGTGGCTTCAGATGATATCTTTGGGACTGAAAGCTCACAGTCTACTGTAAGTACATGTGGCACCTTGGGCAGTGCCCTAAGTTAGTGTAGGTAACTTAACAAAACATGTCTGGCTTCGTTATGCCCCTGAGCTCTGTAACTCTGAGCATCTTGCAGGGTTGTGCGAGATAAAAAGTCCCATCAGCTCACAAGCGGTGATCTGCACTTGTAAGGAGACTGCTACACTGTAGGGCAAGAGCAGCTTGACCTGAAGGCGCTTTGTATGAGTCTGAGAGGGATCAATCAAGCTGAATTCAGGGCTTGTGTGAAGCCCGGGTAAAACGCTGAATGGGTTTCCATGTTGTGGAATAGCAATATGGTTTCTGTTTCTTCTGTTTTGGAGACTGTAACTCTCTAAATGTCATGAAGTCAGTGTTCAATAATAAATATAGCTTTGCTCACTGTGTTTGAGGGACGTGAAACATGTTTTCACGTGGACTTAAGTCCCAAGGATGAATGTGGTTGCAGATTCTCTGATGCCTAATAGGATTTATGCAGCACACAGGCTATGAAGAGGCTGAACTGTGTAGCTGAGATGATGGCATTTACTTTCTGCTCACTTTTTGTTTTTGCTTTCCAGCAGATTAATCTCTTTGTTTTGAATAATAGCCAGTCAGGACTGTGCTGAAAATACCTTCAGTGAGGTGTAGCCAGAGCATTAGGATGAGCTAGTATTTCTGATAAGATCAGTGAAATGCTCTTTCAGGCCGAGTGAAGTTAAAGGAAAGTGCAGAAACGAAGGGGGCGGGTCAGCCAAGCCTGTGTAACAGGTTTTGCTGTGACTTGAGTAGCCCTGCTAAGCTCTAAAGCCATTAGGTAGATCTCTACCTAGATCTTTACTCCGCAAAGGATAGCTTGGGCATGCTTGAGCATTCGTGGGAAGTCTGGGCACCAGTGGTTTGACACCTCAGATCCCACCCCTGGACAATCTGGAGCATTTCATGTCCTGTTATACCTCTATCTTCCATGGGACCTTTCAGCTTGAGCTTGCAGTTAGCCCCGGTGGACTCGGCTGTCTGCTAATCACGAAGCAGAGGCAGCGTCTTGCGGAGTGGTGTGCATCCGTGTTTCTGCGTAGCACCAGGGACTGGTGCTGTAACAGGGACAGCGTGGACAGTAACCAAACCTGATGTCCTAGAACATGGCTGTCAGGCTTAGCAAGACAGGAACACGTCGTTTACTGTGAGCGACCTGCTAATCGCACCTCAGGGAAGTGTTTATGCAAACACTGGGGTCGTCCTGGGCTCTGTGAGACTGTGCAAAGCAGATCCATAAGTGCTTCTTACTGCTGGGCATATTCATCGTGAGCAACGCTTTAGCTATGACTTGTTTTGTGGATGGTTTAACAAATAGGGAGTAATGACTTACTGTCGAGTAACTTCCCAGTTTTCAGTACTTTTAAGGCCTATGAGGTTTCTGTGCCTTTCTTGGTAACTTCCAGACTTCTAAGCTCTAACTCTCAAACTTCATGTGAAGGTTTTTTCCTAATTTCTCCTGAAATTATGAAGGATTATTGAGACAGACTCTTGGAACCAGCAAGAAGACCTTCCTTTATTGCTTACTGACTGGCTATTGCTTTTCTTGTTTATTTCCATGACTTCTACATCCATTTAGGCAAAAGAAAAACAAATACCACTGCTCTCCCAGCTTTATGAACTAGGATTGAGATTTAGGATTGCAAAAACAACAGGGGCTCTGGGAAAGTGTAGAATGCTTAAAAATAACAAACAACTAAGGTCAGCCAGAGAAAAGTAAATATTAATTTGATATTGTATTTGTTAGTGGAGCAGACTTGTGCCCCCTCCTCTTTCACACTTAAATAAACTGGCAAAGGCCAAGAAATTTGGAGTCAAGAAAGACAATCTCACGCAAGGAATCAGATAATGATTAATGAGTAAAAAGCCGGTTATGTGAACTCAAGTCAGTCTGAGCTGGCATTTTAAGGCACATGTTCACTTGCAGTCTCGTGATCAGGAATTATTTTTTTATCCGACTGCATAAGCCTGGGATTTTGATGAAGAGAAAGAGGTGGGGTGAACTAGTACTTGTCATTTCTGGCTTTTAGACTATACCTTTGAACCAATTAATGGAGCAACAAAGTACTCCAGGGATGAGATCCGTCATGAGAGGAGAGCATGGTTGGGAGGGGAAGCGAAGAGTTAGTTTCAACCCATCTTTGCTGCTGCCCTGAGGTAGGTGCAAACGCAGTAAAAAGGCACACTAAGACCTGACCCACGATGAACCAAGAAGGCCCATGGGCCAGGTGAGCAGTCCTGCAGCACATCCAGCTCAGATCTGCTGTGGGGGACTGAGCCATAATTTGGGATAGAAATGTGTGGGGTTGTGCTGGGGAAGAAATTGTCGGGGGACTGGAAGGAAAGGCAGACGGGTCAGCTTAGCCTTTGGACAGTGGCTAAGACTGAGTAGCGGGAACATCTGGAGTGACAGGTCTTTCCTGACATGGGTGACTCCCTCCATCACTGACAGATACTCGCCATCTGGATAGGATAGATACGTGTTCACTCAGGGGACCGGTGATTTGGACAGCTCTTTATTTGATCAAGGCTGGTTTAAAAACTACCCCCCCTTTTTTGATAGCCTGTTCTCAGTTCCTCTTGCAGGCAACAGTCAGTTCCCAGCTGGCCCCATCTCTACCGGCATGAGCTGTTACCCTGCGTAGTTTACTTTAAAAGAAGCAACACGGTGATTCCTCACCAGTTAACTCAGTACCTGCTTGGACCTCAGGTTTGGCGATCCAAAGCTTTTGCCAAGTGTTTTCTTTGTGATGTAGGTAAAGACCTCTTAAGTCTTTATATGTTGGAATAAACCTAGGGGAAATTTTTGAAGGCTGATATACACCCTGGGTTTGGGTCACTTAGATTCCTGCTGATTATTTTTCTTTTGATACATGCCTCTGCCTTCCAGTGGGGGGAATTACCTGAGACTTATAGTAATTTCTGCTATAGTTGTTAAAGTTTTAGTAAATATCATGACATTAGAAGCTGCTTTATGTTCATTTCTTGCTTTACATTTTGAAAACGTGATGTATGTGAGGCTGTAGCTAAAACACGAAAGGAAATCGCCTGCTTATTTGACACCTGAGCTACATGGATTTCCCCTGGCTGGGAGGAATCCCCAACAAGGCTTAAAACTGTAGTCTAAATTAATGCTAAAGCCATAGCACTAACCTGTTTGTACAGGACTACAGGGGATCTGAACATTTTTATTGCCTTAGCTTTAATGGACTTTTCAAAGTTACCTTGAATTTAGTGCAAGGAAAAAAATTGCCTGCTTGCTTTAGACTATCTGAAATCCATATGCTGACTTTAACCAATTTAGAAATCATTTAGGCAGAACTGGCTGTAAAACAAGTTAGACCCTAAAAGTCAATTTTATAGGAACATTTCTTAAAGCGGAAATAATCTACTTGAGAACAACCCCCCAAAAATGCACAAAAGTTTTTTTGCCTATAGGAAAAAATGAAACTATACACTAAAACAGTACTTTACTCTTCATTATTTCTTCTGCGTTTTCATCCCTCCTCCTGTGACGGTTCCTCCCAGGGCTGGGCAGGGGCAGTTCCTCTCCCTCTGTCTTCATAGCTGAGCTCCCTTTCCCACCTAGAGGTGCCACTGCCATCACGTGAAGTCTGTGAGACAGAACAGATAATTACATAGGTATTTGCACACGTCATCTCCCTCTACATTGTTTTCACTATGAAGAAACTGGAGGAGGGTGTCTTGAACTACTTAGCGAAGGGCATGACTTGGGGGACAAGGCTAAACAACTGCTTTTTACGCTGTTTTCCTGTCCTCTGTTGTTGTTAGCTGTGATGTGTGAGCTGTCACAGCTTTTTTTACTTCTTATTTTGGTTTTCTTAATCAATTTGCTTTCCTTCTGGCTAACTAACCACGTCTGCCTTGGTGTTCTTCCAAAAAGATTACCTTCAGACTGCTCTCTGCTGTTACAAGGTCTCTGGGCCCTTGTGTCATGACAAGGGTGGGATGGTTGTCCCCATCCGTTCAGGGTGTGGGCTGTGTTGTTGGGACACCCCCACGCCGCACAAGTATGTCTGCTGGCAGTGAGCCGGAGGGTGGCTCTCTGCTGATAACATTGGGGTGTCCATCAAACTAGCATGGATTAGAAGGCTTTTGGGGTGAGACTTTATGAATGCTCCTTGGCGACGTTGCTGGTCAAGGCTAGCACATCGCTTTTATGTTTTCTCTGAGAGCGCAGATAAGACCTGTGCGATGCTGAAAGGCCCTGAACAGTGTGAGCTCCGGTAAAAGCAACACTCGTCTCTCACTGACACCCGGGGCTGCCGGCTTGCTTCGGCCCCGAAGGCCGAGCCCCCTCCCGGCTTGCAGGGCGCTGGTGGCCAAGGCTTCGCGTGAGAAACAAGAGCAAATGAAATGAAGGATGCGTTAAGGTACTATATGCTCACACGAAGTAAAGCAGCTCAAACAGGACAACCCAGCAAGCAGGGAACACAGGGGGACCCAGGGGTGCTCCACCCCGACGGCGTATTATGCGGACCCAAATTAGAGCCAGGAGACAAACTTTTGGTGTTGGACCTGTATCTGGGGTGCTTCGAGCC
The DNA here is from genome assembly GCF_965231255.1 of Vanellus vanellus. NCBI lineage: Eukaryota > Metazoa > Chordata > Aves > Charadriiformes > Charadriidae > Vanellus > Vanellus vanellus. The sequence goes on along the minus strand of NC_138915.1, from coordinate 8,984,784 downwards.
TTTAGACTCGCAGCATCTTAGCTGAAATAAGGTGTTTGATTTTTTTTTTTTTAAGCCTAATGTTAAGTTTCAGTTACCACTTTAGTTGGGGGGTAAACACCTGTCCCTTAGTTTGACAAAATATAAAAAGATGGAAAACCGTTTTGTTCATAAGTCTATTTTTCAGCCAGCCTAGTGCTGGCACAAAGACAGCGATGGAAACGGGCTGGGATGTGGGGGCGAACTGCTGGGGTACCTGTTCTAGCAGCGAGGGCAGCCAAGGTCAGCTGAAACCAATGTCAAAACTCAACGCGGGAATGCTGCAGAGTCCTTCCTCCACTGCCTGTGCTGCTCGTTCCTGCTCCGTCACCCCCAGGGTCCCCCTCAGCGCCGGCAGGGGTGTTAGTAAGGCTGTGCGGGGGGCAGGACTGGGCTCACTTTCTATGGGAAAATCAGCCTGCAGGAAAAAAAAACTGGTTTGATCCAAATCGGTCTTTACCGCTTTTCTCAGAGTGCGGGAGGGGAGGATGGAAGCAGAGAGGAGCCAGCTCTTTGCTTTAAGTGGTGCTTTATGTCATCTTAAGCCACTCATGGAATTACAGTGTAAGCAAATAAATAAATCCGTGTGCAAGAGCTGCCCTGTCTGCTGCCAGCCCAGGACACGGACGGAGTAAATTTGCAAGAAATGTCATCTTTGAGGGGATTAGAGAGGCCTGCGGCAGCCCTCGTCGGTGTGCTCCTAGTGCTGCAGCGCATGCAAGGGCTGAAAATGCAGCCTTTGGTCCGGCACTGGTGCATCCACTTGCTGCTCGGGAAATCTCCAAGTGCCTCACTTGTTCGCGACAGTGGCAAACAGCAGCACGTGGCTGCTGGAGAACTCGAGGACTGACCTCTGCCTGTGCCTGCAGAGAGGGGCCAGGGAGGGCTATGGTGACACTCCATGTTTATGGCTGGAATCACAAAAATTAAGAGGAAAGGTGTATCTCGTTGTGTCCACTTATTGTCTATTAAAATGACCACAGCTTTTAATGACACACTTGCATGGTAAACTGGGTACAGATATTTCTAAGGGTCATGTTTTTATTTTGAGGGAAATTTAGAGCAAGAGAAAGAAAAAGTTAAATTCCCTGAATTCAAGAGAGCTGCCAGAGAACTTGGTTTGCTTTTAACGCATCTTGACTTCTGTTCAGTGTGTTTTCTATATCTTTTGGGGAGTCTGATTAGAGCACAGATCGTGAATGCATAGGTCACGGGGTTATCCTTCCACGAGAGGGTTTTCTTCCCACCCTCCACGTGCTCTGCTGTGTTACACAAATGCTGCATTAGGCACCAGTTTGCTCTTAACGTGGAATAATTTGTTACTTTCTGGGAAATCAAAGAGCTTTTCTGCTGTCATGAAAGCACACGACTTGGCTGTGTGTAGTAGTGGGGACAGTGCTCAAGAGTGTGGCAGATCCGTGTGAATCCTTCCAAACAGATTCTCCCCTTTTATCATCCTGGTCTTGTGTGCTCCAACTCCAGCAAAGGTCCATGCAGCATTGCCCCAACCCACCCGAGCAGGATCACTGCATCCAGCATGCGCTGTGGGGCAGAAGCAGCATCATGCCCTACTTTTCTTCCTTTAAAACACTTTATTTTTCTCTGGGGAGACCTTATAGCAGTTTTCCAGAATATGAAGGGGGCCTACGAGAAAGCTGGAGAGGGACTTTTTACAAAGGGTGTGTCATGATGGGACAAAAGGTAATGGCTTCAAACTGGAAGAGGGGAGGTTTAGAATAGATATGGGGAAGGAAGTTTTCACTGAAGGTGGTGGCACACTGGTGCAGGTTGCCCGGAGAAGCTGTGGCTGCCCCATCCCTGGAGGTGTTTGAGGCCAGGTTGGATGGGGCTTGGAGCAACCTGGTCTAGAGGGAGGGGGTTGGAACTCGATGATCTTTAAGGTCACTTCCAACCTGAACCATTCTATGATTTTTAAATTGCCTTTTAATTGCCTTAGACTCAAACTGGCTGCAGTTTTGTCCTTGGTTTAGAAGAGGCATGCTGTGTGCCCGCGGCTTTCACTGTCTTCCTCCCTTCTCTCCTCCCTGAGCTCTCCTTAGCAGAGGTTTGGCTCTCCCCGTTACACTACTGCCAAGCGTCAGCTCTCCGGGGGCGACAGCCAGGAAAGGGCACCCTGAGGGCTGTGCAGGCGATGAGAAAAGCCTGACTGACTGCTCAGGGCTCTGCACTTGGCTTCCAGCTGAAGCTCTGCTTTGCCCTCTTAACCTTGCCCTTGGCAGCTCCCTCGCTGTCTCCTCCAGCTAAGCAGGACCGGAGGAGCTGTGATGCCACCCTCAGACATGCTATTACTTCCCCGGTGCTCCTGGGAGAGGAGGGGAAATAGGGAAGGAGCCGGTCTGTTTGTGTTGCCCAAATGCTCAGGTACAGCCCTGTTACTGCTCCAACTTTCTCTCCTCCTGTTTTCATTTGGTACCGATCTCCTGACCTGTCTCCCTGGTGGGGATCAGTGTGGATGGCTGGATGCTCTCAGAAGGATGTGGGCACCCAGCTTTTGCTGCAAATCAACATGAGGCACTGGTGCAGTCCCATTAGGTTGTGCTAACCAATTCTTTAAAAAAAAAAAATTAATCAGTAAAATAATTGCAAATACTGCAAGTCAATACTGACTTTCCCTTTCTAGTTTTCCACCTAATCTTATATTCAAGTCCTGAGTGAAATCCACTTGACTGGATTGAGTCCAGATAGTGCTGTTATGGTGCTGTTACTTTTACTTTTTAAATTAAATTACTTAAAAATCGCACCCTGTTGCCTGAACCCAAATCTTTTGAAATTACTTCTATTTTTTTTTTTTTTGCTTTTGGCAGCAGTACTTCCCATAGATAATATTTTCTTTTCCTCCAAGTAAAGTCACTTTTATGGCCCACTCAAAGTATCTGTAGCAAGACAGAAAACAAATACTATCTGTAGTCCCATGCATAATTAACAAAAATTAATCAAGTGGAAGGCTGGAATGTTTTTGTGCTGATTGCTGTGATTTTTATTTTTATTTATTATTGGTTTTGCTCTTGTTGTGTTCAGAAAACTGAAACAATGGGTTATCTGCATTAAACTGGGCAAAACACAGGTTGGGCTAGGGGCAGTGTGACTCCAGCCTCGGGGCGGCTTGGAGGTGCCCACTGATCCCACAAGAGCTGACGAGAAGAGTTTAATTCGCTTCACTTGCTGGTCTCCAAGCATGGAAGGACAATAAAGATGAGAGCAGCCGGGTCGGTATATAGCAAAAGCGGGCAGGGGAGGAGTGGGGAGGCAGCTGGGAAGTGGTGCAAAGCACCCTGGCACCCACATGTAAGGCATCCCGGGGATGTAAGGCAGGATGAGCCTGCCCAGTGCCAGCGTTCCCAGTGGCTGCAGGTGCTCTGGTCCTGGTTGGGAGCTGCCTCTCCCCGAGCAGGCGGAGAGCTGATGAGGAGTACCCATGGGTTTAGCACTGGCGTGGTGGTACTCGTTTTTCCCAGCATGTGCTAAAGTCGTCCCTAAAGGATACTAGGACTGGGAAAAAGTATTTACATCAGAAATGGAAGCAGACTCCGCTTTCCCAACACTGGAATATATTTAGGAACAGATCATTTCAATTATTTTTGCCCTCTGGTTCCTTGGTAAATATATCATTCTGTTTATTATTGGATTTATAGTTTGCTCTTTGGGGCAGACAGAGTATTTAGCAGCAGATCTCCATTTTAATGTAGGAGAGTCAATTCAGCTTAGAAGAATTCCCTTATGCCAAATGAGGCTGTGATGTTTATTGTCTCCTGAGAAATTTTCTCAAGTAATTTCATTAGTAAAAGATTTCAGGGATAGCGGAGCTCAGGAAAATTAAAAAAGAAAAAAATGAATGTGCTGCTGTCTTAGTTTAGCACAGTTTGTGTCTATTTTCTAAGTCATACTTTCATGTCTGAGGCCAGTTTTCAAACGTGGGGACTGAGTTTCCCAGGGGTGCCAGGCTAGTACATCCAGCTGCCAAAAAATGTTGGCATCGGGCAGGCCAGTCCCAGTACCCTGAAACGACTTGGGTGCTAGCCAGGCACCTGCCTGCTTTCGAGCATCAGAGCAATATCTCACTAATTAGACAGGTCTTTAAATTGGGTTGGTTGGTCGAGCAATAGGTCCCTGGTTCCTGCCAGCCTCTTGCAGGAGGGGAAACCTCTTGAGCCCCCGGGCTGGGTCCCCTCAGGGTCCCTGGAAGCAGCGGGACCTTTTCAGTGCCGGCCCTTCGTTTATAGGGTCAGTGTGTCACGAGGCTGGGACCTGTCTCCCCTTGGCAGCACAACGGCTGTGCACAAATGGTCCGTTATCGATGGCAGCAACATCACTGGAATATTTGGCAGGGGGTGGGCTAGCAAGGATGGTCCCCTCCCTGGGGAGAGGGACTGCGACTCGCGCTGTGCCGCCTTTGGCCGATTGCAGCCAGCAAGGCAGGGACTGGGTCAGGAGCACGAAACAGGGGTGATAAACTATCAACTGTCATCATTCAATGCGGAGTTAATTAAAAATGTGAAGGGTCTGCTCCTTCATCTTCCCTGCTGTAAGAAAGGTCTGGCGGCCTCCCTTTAATTCACCGTATTTGGTGGTGAATTACAAATGGGAACGGAAAGAATTTGCTGAGGCTCTCAAGAAGAAGAACGATTTGCCTTGCGCGTTAGGTCTCCTCTTGCAGTAAGGCTCTGGGCATTACCGCTGCGTGCTGCTGGAGCGAGGCAGGGCGGGAAGTCCTGCGGCTGGAGGGGACACCTCAGGTGTGGCGTCGGGCAGGTGGCACCAGCTTCGGGCTTTCACATATGCCACCTTGGGGCTGCTTCCTTTCCTTTTTCACTCTGGGTGATTTTCACAGCTGTCTCTTCTCTGTATACAAAGATGTTTTTGTAATTAAGCTCACAAGGTGTTTTTTTTCCTTGGTGATTGATAGATAAATATCACAAGCATCTGAGCAAACAACTTCTCCCCTCCTGCTGTCCCTGCTCCGCAGTCACCCGGAGGACTCATGCTGTTGCATTACTCTGTATGCGAGCGATCCGGCTGCTAATCTGTGCCAATAAAGGGATTTATCGTCTCACAGTGCACAAAGGCTGCGCTCAATCTTGCTGTCAGCACCAGGGTACGCCCCATTTAGTTGTCGGAAGACAGCAGGGTTTTTTTTCATTGCTGACTTTAAAGTGATTTCTGTGACCTAAAGGACATGTGTGAGGAGGACTAAGGGCTTCTGAAGCCGATCTGCACAGCATCTATTTTGGAGTGCGGAAGAAATGTCTGACACCTGCTTGAAACCAGTAACAACAAAAGCTCAACAGTCCTTCATAACCCCCAAACTAATCCTACATTACGATAGATGCCTGCGCTTGCCATGCGCTCATGGGGACCGTAGGAACGCGGGGAGGACCTGGGGTTTGATAGGGCCCGTGACCTGCCTGAGAGCAGTTCTCCAAACAAAAGCCCTGAATCTGAAGGTGATGCTCTCCCCATGGAGGGCCTGGGCGGTCTGCGGAGTTGCGCCGAGTGTCCCGAGCACCTCCTGTGGAGTGCGGCTATACCTCTTTGAAGGTGCTGAACTGCCACGCACGGGCACTGGATGAGAAATGGAAATGCTGTTGATTTCTTTCATTTGTACATCCCACCAGAAGAGACTTAACTGGTTGTGTGGTAGCCAGAGTCTTTGCTTCATGGTTACCTTCCCCGTCATGGAGAGAAGGCCATCAGCGATCCCGAAGGGCTCTTGCCAGGCACCGCGTGTCTCGGAGGGAGGGCGGCAGACGGATGCTGATTGCCCTCTGTCCTTAAGGGATCAGTAGCGATTGCTCTTTCCTGGTCTGGAATGACAGACTGCCTGTTGAAATCACGCCTATGAATTTGCAATGCTTCCTCACGGGGAATAGCAAATGAAGAGACCTCGGTTGCCGTTCTAGCTTTATAACATCACTAATATTTTCTGAACGAGGCACAAACCATAACTTAAAAGCAAACTCTGCCCAAGGCTGCGATGCAGCAGTGTTTCTCATTCAGCGAAGCCTGTAAGGGAAGCAGGGGGTCCTGCAGACCATCATGTCTGACCGTGGTGGTCACCCTGTCTGTATGGTGTCTTTTTGCCCATTCAGGTAGACTGACAGCTGGTGGCAGAAAACTGGGAATAGCTATGAATGATGTGTCTCAATGTGTGGTTTTCTTCTCAGATGTGACCAGTCTACCGGTAAGCCTTTTCTTTCTTTTTAAAAAAAGGATTAGGTATTTCTCAGACTTTTGCCATAGAAATGTTCATGCTTTGAGTACGAAGATCCTATTCCCATCCTTTTCATTGCCGATTTTACAGGCTCAGTTGTGAATCCAGGATGCCGGCGCTTGGTTCTTCCTCCCACGTGATGACAGTGTGGATAATCTCGGGGGACAGGCTCCTGCCCTCTCCGTTTTGCCCATCTGATCCCACTGCGGAGCGACTCTGTGTGGGGATGTGTGGGGTTTGCACCGTACGGGGCCTCAGACGCGTCCGTGGTCAGCACAGGCTGCGTACCAGCCTCAGGCAGACCCCAGAGAAAGGCGGCTTTATTTTCTCTTGCCGCACTTTCCTCACCTTGGCTGTTTTTATCCCAGCCATTAGTGCAGCTCCAGGGTGAATACTTACCTTTTTGCAGCATTAGTCCTGTACTTGAGCACATATTTTGAGTATCTCCTATTCCTTGTTAGCGCCTTACCGACCGTATTACGTCAGAGGCCATAGGTGTCAGTCACGGTCACTGTGCTAAGATCTATACAGATCTGTATGGAGCTACAGGAAGAAATAATCTCCACTTTATGGCAGTTCATGTGCCCAGGAAATGGAAGTGCAGAGGTAAAACGACACACTCGAGGTGATACAGATAGGTATGGGGAAAGCTGGGACAACAGCCGGGTTTTCTGGTCCCTCTGCATGCACTTCCGTTCTCTTTTCCTCTCCTCTGTCTATTATACCTCGCTCTTAGAGTTGCCTTTGCCATCCCCAAACCAAACTCTCCGTTAGCTGGTTCCCCAGCCGCCTTCCAGTCACCCACTTCAGCCTTCTACCTCTTTTTTTTTTGTTGTTGTTTATTTTTTTTCTTTTTCCCTCCTTGCTTGCAGATCTGCCAGGGGCCTCAGGCTGTTTCTAAAGGGTCAATGGAAGGTAACTGAGCATAGCCATCCTACCCTGGTTGCGTGGAGGGGTCTGCACTACTACAGCAAAACTGCTAGGCTGGAAGTTTCTAAAGGGGAGCAGGATTTGAGACTGAACCTTCTAGACATTTCCTTCAGCTGCCTATGGCGACTCCTTGTCCAGCTTTGGGCTTAATTATCCCCTATATTTCACAGAGGGAGCTCAACTGCTCAACCTGAACGCTAAGGGGCTCCTTTAGGCCCTGCAGTGGTTGCTGCTGAATCGATTCTCCAAGGAGCCCAGACCACATTTACGCACGGGATATAGGTAAGAAGCCTCTCATCTTAATGCCATAGCCAAAGATGTGGTTTCTGCTTTTTTGGCTACCCTGGAAATGGAATTTTACCTGGAGTACAAGCTTGAGCACAACCTAGTCTATTACCCCACAGCTGCTAAACTGGTATTTAAGCTGTTGCAACTTTGCCTATAGCTGTTCCAGGTTCTTCACTAGATTTGGGGTGGAACTTTCAGCTGCCTTAAAGCATCAATTTAAGCATTGATCTGCTGCAATTGTTAAAGTAAGGTCAGGTTACGCTAGCTTAACATTTGGAGGAAACTGGAAAAGTCTCTCTATGCCCCTCTGAAGGATCTCAGGAGTAGACTGTGGGACTGACGAGACTGCTGAGAAGTCCCAGGTCAGTGGGGTCAGGAGGACCATCTACATAACACCTGTGTTATTGGGGGCAGCTTTCATCAGTAGTGGACTTGGTACAGTGTGAAGTAACATTTGTGTCTTGCTAATATAAATTTAATCCAGATGACATTTGAGTGACATTTAAATGGAAACAGTTGAGTGCTTTTAAGGGATTGAAAGTGTCAGAATGTTCTCAGAATGACCAGACTGGCTAGGGAGAGGGAAATGGCTGTGTCTGAGAAGCACAAGTCAAAGTAGAGAGGGAGGATGGTGTTTTTTAAAAGCTGTTTTCCTTTCAGCAGCTGGGATGTGGGAGTCCAGCCTCATGGTCGATTCTTGTGGAGCTCTGTTCCATGAGATTTCACCTGTAACCATTTTATCCAACTCATAAATCCAAACATCCCATCATACTCCATTACTGGAGTATGTGCTTCACAGATTCCTTGGTGATAAAACATGACCAAACTGAGCAACAAGAACAAAATTTCTCGAGCTTCCTTGATGGCATCCCCCCTCGCTGCAGCCCGTGCAGGAGCAGCCTTCTCCTGAGCTTTGCTGCCTGTGCCAACACACAATCGTTCCTTTCTCAGTTTGACCTTTTTATTCAAATTACCAGGAAGCCCTGAGGCCCCATGTCGGATTGAGCCCTCCTGCGTATATAAACAGTTTAAGAAAAATGAAATGCAAAGGTTAGCAAGAGGCTTGCAGAGACTTTGCTAAACAGGTGGTCATGTCATGGTTTCTTATTTAATAAACAGAGCGAGTCTGGATACCATCCAAGAGACAAAAAGGTGTCCCATTCTCATTTTCATTGTTGCGTTTAAAGCTTTAACTGTTTCTTAGCACTGTAAAATATGATTGTGAGATTTTTTTTTTTTTTTTTTTTGGAACATCAGTGGCTCGGAGGGAGGGCACTGTGATTAAACAGACTTTCTTTCCCAGCACCTCTCAGAGGTGAGTGCTCCTCCAGGCCTGTGCCTTCCACGTGGGAAACAGCTGAGGAACGAGAATCCCAATGTAGAACTAATTCAAGAACAGGAGTGAAAGATCGAGTTCTGGAGACACCTGGCGAAGCCAAGGAGCTCACACCGGTTATCCAGGAAGAGGTATGAAAGGGGAACGTGCAGCATAGAAACCCAGAGTGGACAGACGACCTCAGACAACTGCTTCACCACAGGAGTGAGGAGAGACATCTACTGAAAATAAAATACGTAACTCCAGAGAGGCAGTGGCATTGCCAATGGCTCAAAGCTAAGGCAGCAATTGACACAGCCTTCACTTTATTTGCATTTTATTCTACTTTTTTAAGTCTGTACAGGGGAAGAAAAACCTCTGGGGTCAGAATGAGGTGCAGGTTTTCAGTAATGTGCTCAGCACAATGGATGCATAAATCCCATTAGCAGTAATGGGAATTGGTTTTCTAACCCAAGTAATTGAAATTATGCGCTGACTTTGCTGTCTTCTACAGTAGTAGCTCTGAATCCTGCATCTTTGGTTGCTGTTGGTAAATAAAATGGGCTTTGTTTCTACCAGGACTGTGCAGGGGAAAAAAAAAAAGAAGTAATCTTCCAGATTTGAAGGCAGGTCTGCAGCTGCAGAGCCACCAGGCTCGCTCTGGGACCTCTTGGAAAGGGCTAGCAGCCTGATGAAAGTCGCGACAGAGGGATGTTGCCATAAGGGACGTGCCAGGCTGCATCTGGCAGATGTGTGTGGAGCATCAGTCACTGTCCAAGGGATTGTATTTACATGGCTCATCTTCATTCCCTGCAGAGGCAGGATTACATGTTTCCCTGTGTTTTCAAAAAAAAACTACCATTGTGCTGTCCTGCTGTGATTACGGATGTGAGCCTCCAGGTCAGGAATAAAATTGCTGCTTGCCTTTTTTTTTTTTTTTTTTTTTTTTTTTTTTTTTTTTAAATTTTAACTAGACTTAACAGGTCACTTTCTTCTGGTAAAACTGGTTCTTCCCCCAAGGCTCCTTGAATTTACTCTCAGCTTCCAGTGATTTTAACGTGGGCAAGACTTACACTAGGAAAGGCAGAAAGCAGTGAGAGATCGTCAGAGCCTTTACTGGCCCCGGATGTTTTTCCCCAGTATAACTGTATGTCTCTAAAGATTGAATCTATTCTTGACAGGTCTGGTCCTGCAATCTGCACAGTGCCTCTTCCTGGGGAGATCAGAGCCGGCTCTGCAGGCAGCCCCCCTGCCTCGTCCTGCCTGTCGCTTGTGGTGTGCGGACACGCTTGTGTGTGAAGAGCAGGTTTGACTCGTTCTCTAAAACCTCCCGGACAGATGAGCTCTTATGTTGTGCATAGTCTAAAATCTGGAATTGCTCCTGGTTGGCTCCACACAAAGCAGTCGTGGGGAGAATTCGATACAGCATTTCACTTCAATACTTCATTTCATTTCAATGCAGCGGAGGAGTCTCCCAGCAGGGGACAGGCTTTGAGCACCATCAAGACCTGCGTTTTTGCTCAGTAGTTTGCATCTCTGTGTCCTGGGATACAAGGAGGAAGAGTGCCAGTCGCTTCGGGAGCGATGTGGTTAGCTGCAACATGCGAGTCAGTAAAACACGTGGTGTTAATGCTCCAGCATTGGGCAATTCTGATTTGTTACAACTTCTGCTGGATGAAGAAATCCCTAATGAGGGTTTTTCTGAAAGCTGGAAGGATGGTGTGTCACACAGCTCCGGCAGTCTGGAGGCATGTTCAGTTCTGTCCATCTGCCCTTGTGCAAATGAGAAGCAGCAGCGTTGGTTAGGACAGGCTCGTTATTCCCGCTGTGTTGACACTCATGCGAGTAACAAATACAACCGTGGTGGATCAAGAAATTACTGTGAAAGTTGCAGTTCAGACATCTGGGTATGGCTGGGAAATTGCTTACCAAGTTTTTTCTAGTTTTTAAAGCTGGAAATGAGACTTCAGTAGGAGAAAATGTAGGACTTAGCACCCTTTGTCAGGGACTGGAACCTTACTGCACTGGATGTCATAACGCACAGGTAAGGGGTGGCCTTCATCCCTCAAAACATTCTAGTCCCAGTGAAAGAAGCGAACTCAGGTGGGACAGAGCAGGAAATATGGAAGAAGGTGATAATGGTGAGCATTGCAATTTCACAGAATCAGAGTTTCAAAGTTGGAAGGGACCTCTAGAGATCATCCAGCCCAACTCCCCTGCCAAAGCAGGAGTGCCCAGAGCACATTACTCAGGACTGCATCCAGGCGGGTCTTGAAAATCTCCAGAGAAGGGGACTCTACCACCTCCCTGGGCAGCCTGTGCCAGTGCTCTGTCACCCTCACCGTAAAGAACTGTTTCCGTGTATTTGAACGGAACTTCCTGTGTTCTAACTTGTGCCCATTGCCCCTCATCCTGTCACTGGGAACCATTGAAAAGAGCCTGGCTCCATCCTCCTTCAACCCACCCTTTAGATACTTGTACGCCATAATAAGGTCTCCCCTCAGCCTTCTCTTCTCCAGGCTAAAGAGTCCCAGCTCTCTCAGTCTTTCCTCATAAGGGAGATGCTCCAAACCCTTAATCATCTTAGTTGCCCTTCGCTGGACTCGGTCCAGCAGATCCCTGTCCCTCTTGAGCTGGGGAGCCCAAAACTGGACACAGTATTCCAGTTGTGGCCTCACCAGTGCAGAGTAGAGGGGGAGAATGACCTCCCTCGACCTACTGGCCACACTCTTCCCTACGCAGCCCAGGATTCCATTGGCCTTTTTGGCAACAAGGGCACACTGCTGGGTTATGGATAATTTACTGTCTACCACGACCCCCAGATCCTTCTCTTCAAAGCTACTTCCCAGCAGGTCTGCCCCTAACCTATACTGGTGCTTTACGTTGCTCCTCCCCAGGTGCAGAACCTTGCACTTGCTTTTGTTGAACCTCATTAGGTTCTTCTCTGCCCAGTTTGGTGGTCCTGCAGAAAAGGCTTTACGCAAGAAAGGGTCTGAAGGAAGGCAACATGTTTGTGGAAGTGGAGAAGCAATTTCTTCCAAACACAAGGAATAGTAGGGGGAGAAGGGGCAACTGCAATCATTAGAGCAGATCATTGCCATGGAGTCATATTTGGTGGAAGCGTGTAGGGCAAGATAATATTTTCTAAGCTAGAAGGAAGTCAACATAGTGCATCAGTGATTCAGACATGAAACAACCATCTGGATGACAATTTTGGTTAGGTGGATATAGAGGACCGTCTGTGCATTAAGTGAGATTATGCTGAAGGACTTTACAGGATTCCGGCACATTTTCACTATGAGAACCCAGGAAGAGCACAAAATGACAGATTCTGACCATTTAGGGGGGGTGATGGTTCTGATGGTTCCAATGGGCCTTTATATCTTCAGATAAAAGAAAAGGAGGTATCTAGACAGGCTTGGCAAGGGGAGAATCTATACAGTGCTTTGTCCAACATGTATCTAGAAAGAGAAGCCAGACAGGCAATGCTCTCTGTGAAAGTTCCTCCACTGGCAGAACAGCTGGGAGAGACAGATGAGTATCTGGTGCTCTGCAGAAGGATTGGATCAAGTACCAAGCTATGTAGACATGGTATCTTCATTTCAGACCTAATGTGAAATTGCAGCTTTGCCCTGGGGCTCACAGACCTAATGAGGCTACGGCTACCTGCCAGCTGACTGGTGGCATCCATTCCTGTGTAGTCTCCTTATCTTTATGGGAAATCAAGAATGACTTGCCTGAACTTAGCTTACAATGTGAGATGGTTTATGATGGATGAGGTTACAGTTCCTTCTTGTGATTTATTAATGGTCTTTCTATTAACTTTGTTCTACACTGATTTATCTATAATGCTGACTTTAGACCATAATGTCCTGCAACCCCAGGAGTCATAAAGTCACTCACTTAAGTGAAAAATTATACTGAAGCATGTTGGACCAACGTGGTGATCTTTATCAGCCAGAACTGATAATTTCACAACAAAGAAAGCTTTACCTTGATGGGCATTCAGTTACGCTTTCGTCTTATAATTCTTTCATGTTTGTCTATCATATTAGCCTTTTTGTGATTTTGCTTGGGGTTCATGCAGGGTTATGGCTTCTTGGCTGTCTGCTGCTTCTGGCCGTCTATTTATTTCTTTCTAGCCCTCTGGAACACCGATAGCACTCCAAATTTTGTCAGAAGTCAACGCTAATGGATGTCAGGGGAAACGGAATAATTGATGCTTCTGGATGTCACTCTTCAGCCAAATTATTTTGTTGTGAGACCCAAAAATGACCAGGTGTGGTGAAAAGCACTGTTAGCAAAGTCTCTTTCTACACACCCTTCTGCACGAGAGATCCTCTCAGGCTCATGGACTTTGCAGCTGTCCCCTTGATTTGGGGCATTAGTGATCAATGCCAATATCAGCTTTCTCTAAGCAGTTTTTCTAAGCTTTTATTTTTCTGGCCACTCTAGCTTAACAATACTTTAACTATAAGGGTGCTTATGTTCCAAGTTTGACACTTATTTTCCATGAAAGACTCCCTGAAGATCAATGTTACTTCTTCCCAGCAGCCTGTAGCTGAGTTCAGGAGACTTGTAGGCCTTTAATTTCAGGGAAGACCTTGCCTCAACTGATGGTTGAGGAAATAAACGCTCCGGTTTGGTTGCCCACAACTTTACTTCAGCTGAGATACTGGCATAAGATTTGACCGTAACAAAGGGCACCTCTGTGGCATTAAGAGCCGAGGGTATAGTGGAAAAGACACCAAGCGTGAAATACCTCCCTTGTATAGGCCCCTGGTAAATAGTTGCCTTGGCCGTGCTGGTGAAGCTCTTCAAAAACCCTGGGATAGTCCTGCGTATACAGCTCTAAACATTACAAAGCGCAAGAATTGGATGTGCCCGAGGACCAAATGACTTCTAGCTTGGCTCACCCCAAGTAGTCAAGACCTTCTGTGCCCTTAACACTTGTGTTGTTTTGATACAACTGCAGTGAGGGTGGAGAATGTGCAGCGATGGGGAATGGCTGAACCCGAAGGACTCTGTACCTTACTAAAAATAGAGTAATTTAAAAAAAAAAAATAACTTTTGCAGTTCTGCTAGGAGAGTGATAGGACAAATATGTTTAAAAATGTGAGATTTGAGCTGGCACTGGAAGGATAGAAGAGATGCTGTTTCCAGCTGCAGTAGATCTGGTATCAAAATGAACATTTGGCATAAGTAATGCGAGATGCCTCTGCATCCCACGTGCATGTTCAGCCGTCAGAATAATTGACACTGATTTTTGGCTTTCTTATAATAACACCTTGCCAGTGTGCTGCGACATCTGCATGAAACCTGGCAGCAGTGCTGAGAAATGCACAGGACCATGGAGAAAAAGCTGGAAGACCCAAAGGCCGTTGGCGATACTCCTAGTGAAGGTACCTGGAGGACTTTGGCTCCAGTCTCCCAACCAAACCTGCAGCTGCTTTCACTGGATGTTTTCAGCTGAATCACAGTCTGTCCTCTAGAAAAGCAGATTTACTTCACAAAATTCAGTGTGGTAGAACTCAAATGGTTGTAAGAAGCTGAAAGCAATGGACCAAAAAACCCGACCCTTTTGGATAGACAGATTAGGATAGATATTTTGTTGTGGAGAGGGAGGAGATGTGGAAAGACCGATCAACTGGATTAAAAAATAAAGCTAAACACCAGTCCTTAGCTAAATGAATACAGAGGACAACAACTTGTGCAATTACTTATCTTAATGAGGGACAGAAATGAAGAATGAGTATGACTTATAAATTTAGGGGCAGAAAAACTACTTTGGTATTAAAAGTTGAGAAATTGAGCATCAAAATGGAGCTAAGAACAAATTTAATTATTCTTTTCAGTACTTGGAACATCTTGGAGAGGCTTGTCTCCATTTCTATATTCATTTAATGATTTGCATAGCATAGCACAAACTAGAGGTGTTTATGAAACCCTCAAATATAGTGAATTATAAGGCAGTGCCAATTTGTCTTGATTACATTCAGATGAAGTCGAGGTACACGAGACCGAAGGGAACAAACTCACTGCTGCTGGCACTGTCCTGTAATGTCCTGATTGGAGCTGAAACATCATAGTTGGCTGAAATGCAGCCCTGAACACTTCACAGGTCTGTAGGAGGGCGTTGGGCTTCCAGTCCCGTTTCCGCCTGTGACTTTCTGTCTTAAACAAGGTTGAATTTTGGTGCAGGGTACTAAATACATGTAGTATCTCTGTACAACTAGGGAAACTGCCTATATAATTTCTTATGCATTTTGAGGAAGTTAATTGCATTTCCAGTAGCTTCATTTCATCTTTCTCAAAGGATAAACGCAGTTCATTATGGTTCATGCCCCAAAGTAAATCAGGATTTTTATGAATATGAACAAGATATCTTCTCAGTCACTTAAGAGCAGAGGTTAGTGTCTCTCAAACTCATTGAAGAGCACAGGCATGTTTTCAAAACTCAAAATACAGAAGCCATTATTAAAATATCACCCTCTGTGACATTTTTTACTTTGTCATTTTTTGCCCCTTTCGTCAAGTATAAAAAGAAGCAGAAAACAAAATAACAGAGCACGGTGGACCCTTGTCCCTAATGTATGCATGACTTAATGCTTATTCTTTCTTCACCAACTTAATTCTTCAAACTTTTGGCATGTCCACAGCATGAAGTCTGCCCAGATTTCAAGTTCTTTTTTCTTTCCAAAAGAGTATGCAATTCCTATGTTCCACGATGACCGGCAGAGCTGCCCTGAGCTAGAGGGAGAGGTGAAATAAGGATACGCTCTCAGCAAATAGCCATTGATCTAAGGTGAAGTTACTTGTCCAAGTAAGAAGTTGAGGGCACCTGAAGCTGCTTAATTCTCTTAGTGGAAAATTTTGGTGTCTTACTGAAATGGCTGTGGGAATTAGGACATGTTCAGGAGTTCTGTTGCGTTTTTTAAGCAGTGTCCTAGGTAGCTGCACTTACGAATTATTTTGACTTTACTTCTCCACAGTCCTGCCTACACATTTAATTTGGTGCATTGCAAGTAGGTGCTAATGGTACCGTGTGAAAAGTCTTAATGAGTGCCCAGAATTAATTTCATTAGTATTTTTTTCTGTAGAGGAGAGGCATTGCAGCAAGCAGGGTTTTACAGATAACCTCCAGCTTCCTGTAGACCCAGAGTCACTTTTGGAGGGTTCCCATCTGAAAGTATTGAAGTTCTGTATGGAGATCTGCTTTTCTGCATAGACTAAATCTCTCATTTTAATCAAATGCAGAGTTTTAGGAGAATTCTGAGTGTTTTTGTGGTTAAGGTTAAGGATAAACTTTTCAGGAGTGCCTAAACAAAGATGCTGTGGATCTGATTTACAAAGGTATTTTTTAGCTGGTTACAATTACGGAGGGATGTTTACTGGGAGTTACAGAAATGCGGAGGTACCTCATTCTCCTTGCAGTCACGCTTGTTAGAGTTTTTGTCTTTTCCTGTCGCTCTCACTAACTGCTGCTCTGAACCTTGAGGCAATTAAATACTTTCTGTATGTCCAGCCCAAAGCTACGCAGGCATGGTTGCAAATTTAGCCAGGTACGCTGCTTCTCCTAAGAATAGCCTCCTACGTCTTACCTCAGTGGCAGTATTTGCTGAGATGTCTCAGTGAGTGGAGTTCACAGGTGTAGTCCTACACCTCATATAGCTTGAATGTCACTCAGGCGGTTTCCTCCTGATTGTTGGCTCCTTTGGAGGTTTGTTGGGTTTTGGTTTTCCTTCTACGGGCAACTCCACTTGCCGTGGGAAATCTTCACTGCATAAAGACTTCATTGCAAAGCAAAGTGTAATAGTTCCTACAGTTATTTCTCACTTGAGTATTACTTTCAATGCCCTTAAAAGCATCCGTGTTTCAAGTAGGTATTTTATATAGGCGTTTTGTATCATCTGATGGGAGTTGATTTCACTCACTAAATAGTGCGTCGCACTTAAAAGCGTTGATCTCTAGAATGCTGCTTGCTAAGCTAGTGAGCAGAGGTGGAGAGCTGCTGGAGATAGCAAGGTATATCCATGCCATCTACAGGTAGAAGAATGAAGCTGGGAATGTGCAACTTTTGATATCCCCTCCCTTCCCCCTCCCCCAGGTTTGCACTCTCGGATTCTGCTACGGTTGCAATGGGCTCTGCAGTGGTGACCAGCAGGAAGGGGTGAGGGCAGCGCTCTGGGTGCGGACCCCCATCACTCCGTCTCTGGCAGGGTTGGTGTTGGCAGCAGGGAACCAGCCAGTGTGTGGTATATGGCTGCGACTGTGTCAATGAGAGCAGCCGTGAAGTTCGTGTTCCTCTGTCACCTCTGCAGGAGACACGGGGGGTGCCCAGTTGCGGGTGCCGTGGTTCCCCTCCGCGGTACAGAAGAGCATGAAGAAAGACATCCCAAAAAAACCCTGCTGCAACAGGGTGCTAATAAAATCCATGTGATCAAGGGGCGAACGTTAATGTGCTTTATGAGAAGGGGGGGGGGGGGAGGTCAGTGGAGCCCAACAGTTTGTCAGGGAAGAGAGAACTTTTAAATTGACTGTCAAACCATAACCTTGGAAACCTAAGGAAAAGAGGCATCAGCATGTCTGTCAGCACAGATAGGCATCAATCTTCCCTGGCTAGACAGCAGCATGATTACTTCTGGGATAACGTCAACAATTTGGAAGTGCAGAAGGCTGATCTGGCCGGTTACAAAGGAAGGGAGGAGGTGGGATGCACCTCCTTCCCTCCCTCGTTCAAGCTGTTTCGTTTAAATAGATTGTTTACAGCTATTTCTTAATTCAGAATGATTAAAGCCTGTATCTCTATTTTGAAAGATTCTCTTTCACTTTTCTATGGCCTATTCCAAAATAAGGTCAAACTGGGGAGAAACATGATCTTACCCATTTTCTTTCTGTATTTCCCACTATTTTTTGTGATTTCCTTTGTCTTAGCCTAAGATACCCTAGCAAAACTGGTACGGAGTGGTTGATAGGAAATACTTCTAAATAGTTTTAATTTTAGAAGGAAAAAAAATCTTAAATTATTAGGAAATTTTTGTTTAATAACAATTTGTTATCTGGAAAAAGATTTGGAACCTGGTCTGTCTCAGGAAGAAAATACCTCCTCTTCCTTTTAAAAGTACTTTCCTAATCGTTTGGTGGTCTTTGGGACCAGTCAGCAGTCCTGCACACCCCATGGTGGGACCTCATCTGACCAACATCCAGAGCTACTGGATGGAGGCAGTCATCTGCCTCACCTTGCATGGAGATGATGTGTAACAGGAGCCTTCCCACGAGCCTGGTAAGGGGCAACTTCACCATGCTGCGCTACATGACTCTGTCCGCTCCGAGACATGAGCCAAGACACTCTTCCCACTCTGCTTTCCAGCTCTGTCGAGTCATGGACTCTGTCCAGGATTTCTTGCCCAGGAAGTGCATGTCCAGAACAAGCTGTCGCATCTTGGAGGGAGCATCAACCATCCCTCCTTACCTGCTTCTCTGGTCAGCCGCATCTCTTTGCAGTGGCTCTAGCAAACCCAGCTTGACCCACATCTGCTGCGCTCCGAGAGGCACATCTTTGGGAGCCCCAGGTAAAATGTTATCACTTGAGAGCTCGTCCTATGTGTCCTTCATGCTACACTTCCAGCTGTGAGCTCAAACGCTCTGCTGGGCTCTAAATGCAGGTCAGGAAAAGTCATAAGCAAGGGGCAGTCCAGAGGCACTCTGCCCGGCCTCGTTCTATGACAAAGCTTATGAGTAGAGATGTGTAAATAATTAGTTAGTATTTCTGCTGATGGGTGGCTGAACTGCCTGGAGTTAAAAACACTTGTATTTTTTTCTCTTTTTGCTGAAATGAAAACCCTCAAAAATTAACTTTGCATCAAATTAAGTGCTCCTAGTGCCATTGGCAGTAGTTTTAGTTGATCCAAAACTGTTTGGTTTAGTTTTGTTTTTTTGTCACTCTACTTGTTTTGCTCCAGGTAAACTACAGCAGTTCTCTTTAAAAGGGAAAATGTGCTGAACTGTTGAAAAATTTTAGGCAGACTGGATTATAGATGTAATGTATAGTGACTGTGTGACACGATGAGATTTCTACTGTTGTCATTCTGCCTAGAAAAAGAGACTACCTTCTGCCACTGGAAAGCAACTATGGGTTAGCAAGGTCTCTGCTCTCTTCACTTTGGTTCTGCAATCTGTTCTTGGTTTCAGAGCATCTCTGCATTTTCCCGTGTAACGGCAAGGGCCGGGAGAACGCGGTGCACGTTGTAAATGAGGTTATGTCAAGACACTGTGATTTTTGGCCATAATGTTGCAGTCTTGTCTCAACTTCTTTGCACAACTTATCCTAATGTCACCGACTGTTATCTGGGAGGAGAAAGGGGACCTTAACGTACTGCTCAATTTATATTAATTGTATTTCCTTTTTATATGCCTAGACCAAACTTTTGCTAGTTGTTTTGCAGAAGTTTAGGGGAGGTAATCAACAATACCATGCCCTGCTATACAGCGCATTTCAAACAATTCATACGACATTTTCCAAATTAAAAATAATTAGTAGCATAAATGATCAAAGTGGTTTGTCAAAGGGCAAACATCTGTGCTGACTGAAGAGCTTTGAAGGCACCAGCCCATTAACACCCATTAAATCGATGATATATGGGACTGCGCTAGGGAGCGGGCTTTGTGGGCGTTCTCTAAACAACTTGAGGTATGTTAATTTTCTCCCTGAAGTGCTGGCAATCAGTTTAAAAGCCCTTTGGCGTATCAGACCTCCTTTATCCCCACCTGTTCTGCGTTCGGAAGCGGAGCACCTTGGCTGGAGGCTCCTATGTGCACAGGTACCATGTCTGAAGAGAGGGTGCGAACACGTGAAGGGGTGTGTGAGCACCCTCTATGTGGGATGACCCCGAGACTGTGTTTCACGGGGTCTAACAGGCAACTTCTGATAATTCAAGTACATCTTCAGTTGCCTTCCCAGTTGCTGGTGGAAAGACGAGGTGAATGGCTGCAGACAGCAACCATCAGTGACACAGGGATTTAGCAGAAGACCTCAGGCAGACCTCCGAGTCTTGGCCCTGTGTTGTTTGCTCTTCACCCAAAGACCAAATGTGAATTAAAACGGATTCAAAAGCTTATCCCCAGCCAGTGTGTGTGTGTAGATGGGTGCATTTAAGGTGGTATTTGGGGAGTATGGTATGATATTGCACCAGGAGAGTGATTTTGCAAATGATTCCAGGCTCGTACAAGATCTAGGAGCAATGTGTGAGCACACACTTCATCCTTGTGTGGTCCATCAGGATGAAAATCTTTGGGTTTATTTTTTATTTATTCTGAGGGCCCACAATGCTGCATTTGCTAAACAGATCTCAGCATGGAGTGCTGTAGCGCCTGGAGGTGGGAGGGCAGGAGCCAGCCGGGCAGGGAGGAGCGGGAGGAGGATGGAGGACACTGCCGCTGGGCATGCAGAGCTGGCTCCCTGCGGCTCATGGGAGAAGTATGTTTAGAGAGTCTCCTAGTAGCTTCGTTACTTGCACATATAACACAGTTCCTATTTCACACTGTGGGTTTTTTTTTTGTGGTGTTTTGGTTTTTTTTTTAGCACTGGATTGAATTTTAATTGGAAATTATATGTGGATTTTAAAGGGACATAAAAAGTGACTGTTTTGACATGGCTAGGAGAAAACCACATCTTGCAAATTTCCACAAAGGCTGGTGTGGACATCCCAAATGGGGAGTATTGCTGTTTAATCTGTGAGCTGTAGACGCAGTGATCAAGCTGCTGAGGCTAAAGTTTGCTGAAGTTAGAAAATTCATCTCCTGAACATGGTTGTGTGTTGCCTCATGGCAATGTTTCCGTAAAAAATAGTTTCCATACGAAATGAAGACTTTTCCACCACTTTCTTCAATACTCATAGCTGAATTTTTCCCAGTCTGGGAAGTGCTTACCCTTGCAACAACCCCTGAACTGGACTACGGCATTTCTATAACCCCACTTTACTGAGGGAGAAGTGGGTTGCAGGGGGCCTGCAGCACTCGGCTGGGAGCATGTTCAGCTACAAAGGAGAGATGTGAGCCTTGGGGATCAACACCCAAGGCTAGTCCCTTAACCCTGGACCAACCTCCCTGCCTTGAAGTTGATTTATGTGTAGGATTTCACTTCTTCATCAAAGCGTATACCATAAGTCCCGCAGACGCATTCTGCATTAACACACGCAGAATATACGGGTACTTACAATCCGGGTTTAAAGGCGCATTTCCACAAAACAGGGTGCACTGCACGGGTGCAAACAATCATTTTCACGTCACAATAGGATGTCTGTTTAGATCCACCCTCCAATCTAAAACATAGATCCATTTGTAGTACTCACGTGAGAAAGAGACCATATCCAGCCTCTTCCGGAAAACTGGGCTTCGTAGCCTTTGGGGCTAAGGGATTTAGTCGTAAAAGGAGGGGCCTTGTAGTCAGGCGGGGAAGCTTGCTGGCACGTTCAGCGGAGCAAGCTAACCAAACAACGAGGACGCTTGGGTTTAAGGGTAAAAGTCAAACGTGCAGTCTGCGGCTGAAGCCCGGTTGTGTACTTCTGTCCGCAGCAGCGAGTCCTGCTCGCTCAAATGATTGCAAACGAATTACTCTTGGTATACACCTCAGCTGCTAATGAGTTCAGCCTGCAAATGACTGATGCACAAACCAGTAGGCAAACAGAGCTTTAGCCTGAAAGCTCTAGGTATGTTATGCCATTAAGACATTTTTATTCTATCTGCTCAGTTCCCTCCTCACTCTGTATAAAAATTCCTACCAGCCCTTTAAATTTAAGCAAATTAAGGGCACACACTGAACTACTTGTTATTAATATCTCAGCACTATTTTCTAATTCCCAATTCATGCTTGAAGTGGATTAAAACTGCTAATCCTTGACAAGGCAGCAAAATTTGATGCTAATTTATTGATGTGCTCTTTTAAGAAACTTTGCGTTTCTTGTCTATAAATTAAATTTAAACAGAGCATTCAAGGTCCTTCCCAATGTAGAGAGCAGAGATCTGCGTGCTGAAACATTGCGTGTCCTTGAGCTTGCTGTGCAGTATGGCTGAGGAGGGGGTGTCTTGTTTTCCTAAAGGGATGTGTGATAGCTGTCTCTTAAGGTCAGCCGTGCCGACGGCTTCTCCATCTTGCACAACTTGAGCTGTCTTGGTTCTTCTCTTCCCCTGAGCTTTTTTGCTCCTGTCCCGGGCTCAGGCGTAGCTGGGTACTGTAGGTGGCTTTTCGTGAGCCACCCCAGATGTGGGGTGTCAGTGCTGAGCCTGGGAGAGGCTCTGTTGTTCTGCAGGGGGAGTATTTTAGAGTCCTTGCGCGTTTTTCGTTACCTTGGAGCCTTATTTCAATCCGAGTCCTGTATGTTTATGTTAGCAACATGCTCCTTTACCAAAGGAAGCTTATTATTTGGGGAACGTTGCAATTACGTGGCCATTGTTGCTTTCCTTGGTTGTTGTTTTCTTACCTGGGAATAATTAAACGCTGGGCAAGCTTAGAAACAGCCTGCTGTGGGAACCTGTGCCCCGTGCCTTCCTCGCACCGAGCAGAGCTGCCCTGTTCTCTAACGAGCCCTTTCCAACCGCACGGCCACCCTTACCACTCTGGGAAAGAGCACGGGAACAGCCCGTGCATCTGTGCCGGACTCCTGAGCTGCACCGGCTGCCTCGGGAGGAGGCAGCTCTCCTGTGCTTTGGGAAAACAAGTAATCTGAAATCTTGGAAAAGCAGGTAGCTAACAACATCACATTGACCATGACTGATGCTACGGTGAAGCCTGTGTGGGCACTGAGGCATTAGTACAAGCTCCCTTTGGGTGGTTTGGTTTCTTGTCCTACCAATATTTTTAAGGTTTGACATTTCTGTCTTGCGTTAGGTCAAAAACTTGGAATTTTCAGCGTGATTTCATCCCAATACCGCTTCCCTCATCTTGTCTGTCATCCTAGATATTTTTGTTTGGGAAATACCTAAACAAAAGGTTTTGTCAGTTTTAAAAACACCTCATAATTCAACAAACCAGTTGAAATAAAACTTTCCCTGAAGACTCTTTTAAAAATGGCAATTATCACCTCAGACTTCTCTGGGAAATTGACAGCAAGGTTTAGCAAAATCTAAACGACTTTGCAAATAAAAAAGGCAATTGTTATTGAACTCCAACAAAGATTTCTGACAAACTGTCTGTGGTAACAGTGTTCTTGCCACCTCCAAAAACGTCCTTTATTTAGGAGAATCTGCAAGTCCAGATGTCGTGATAGGAAGTAACTGTCTTGACGTGGACATCTTTTTTAAAACCAAGAGAGAGACACAGGTGGAAGAGGACTGTCATAGTGCATCAGAAGAGGATGCAGCCAGCGCAGGGGCTGCCAATGAGCAGTGCAAGTTTAATATATGCATTAATATAACGAGGAAACAGGGCAGCTCTTCTTCTGTGTCTTTAAAGGTCCCAAGTGCCGAGTTTTTCCTTAGGTATTTGCAGCGAAGCATTGATTGTCACAAACGCTGGGCCAGAGGTGACACCTGCAACCACCGCACCTCCCTCCCCATGTCCCTTTGCCTCCCGGGACTCCTTCCTGGGGGCCTCCTGGTCCCTGCGGTGACAGCCAGTCTGGCTCTCGCTCCCCGGCACCGCTTGGCTCTGCTCGGGATGCCGCTGCCTGGACCCATCCCCAAACTCATTACATCAGGTATTTTCTTTCCATTTTTGCCCAAAAAGTTGTGTTTGTCCTGCTGCATCCTCTGTGCCAAGTTGGGGTTATCAGCATGCTTTTGGGGAAAATCGCGTTCAGGCTTATCTGTGCTTCTGTCTATCCAAAAACACCGGTGGAGTAAGGAGAATGCACGCGCGTACCTCTGAACAGATACTCACCAGCTCACGTTTCTGTGTCTTTACTGCCATTTCTACAGCATTGCTGTGAAGAACTTCTCTGCCTGGCTGTCTTTAAAGGGTTATCACTTAGCCCAATACCTTTTTGGAAACTCAGGGGAGAGTGAAGCTTGTAACTCTCAAACGCTGAGGCTGGGTTGGTAACCGGCCAAAGTAACGCCTGTCCAGGGTTCCTCTGACGGTGCCTCTCGGCTTTTACAGGATTTCCTTGCAGAGATCCTCCATCCTGGGGCCAAACACATTCCCCCCTATATCGCATACAGGGTTAGCTTACCTGGGCTTCCCGAAATGCTCCGGCCTCTTACCAGGCAACAGCTTTTAAATGGAAAAAGCAAATGGTGTCTCTGAGCCTGGACATAGCGGGGGTGGGAGTGAGTACTGAGAGGTGATCCCTAAGCAGGATCCCTAGCCTGGGAAGGTAAATGCACGATGAATTTTCTCAATACAGTGTTTGCTTTAGTGCTAACAAAGCTGCATGCCGGAAAGAGGCCGAGACTGGATCTGCCTGGCAGTCGAGTCTGGTTTTCGCAGCAGGCAGGGCTGGTCCCCATTTAGCACTGCTGAAAATTCCCTGAGAAAAAGCCAGTGGCTAAGAGATGTAATGTTAATTACAGATAACGTCGACTGAAGTACCTGGAGGAGACAGGCAGTAGCTGCAGTATGTAGAATCCAAAGGGACTTGTCTGGGTAGCATTAATTTTTAACGCTTTAATCAGGATAAAATCCCTCTACGAAGTCTTACGGGGAGTGGGAGAAGTCTGTTTAATTTTTGGAATATAACCTGAAGGAGAAAGTGGTAATTTCAGCAATCTCTAGTGATGACAAAGTTCTTAATTGGACAACATGAAAAACAAACCCCTCATTTTTACCCAAGCCATTTAAAATTCAGCTGAAGCCAAACAGAGAGCAGCGATTCCATTATCTTTATAAGCCATTCCATAAGATTTAAATCTCTTGCATGCTCCTCTTTTTTTTTTTTTTTTTTTTTTTTTTTTTTTTTTTTTTTCTTAAGTGAGGCTTCATGCTGCCCTGATGGACGCTTCCCTGCTAACGCCGAAGGAGTTTTGCCCAGGAAGAGGCAGGTTTCTGCCCTCCCCTGCTGCTGCCGATTGCGTGGCCAGCTGCGGGCGAGCCGCGCAGAGAGGACCTGCGCAGTGCGGGAAGGGGAGCGGCGATGGAGGACCCGCTGCATTCCTCTGCACCCCCAGGAGCTCCTCATCCCGCTCCGAAAAAATCCTTTCTCGCCAGAACATAGTAGTGTGCTAATAACCTTTCAAAACCCAGAGCTGTATTCTACAGGTGTGCGAGGCATATGGCTTCTCCCCTATTAGCAATGCAAATTTAATCAACCAGAATAATATTCAAACGGTTGGCTCAGCACGAGCCAGCGACCGACAAGCAGTTGTCACTTTTCCCCGCTTTTGACAAACGTAAGAAAGAACTTTGATTAAAACTTCAATTCTCCTTAAAACAGATATCCCTTTGAATGAAAGGAAGCAACGTCCTCTAGAAGATCTATTGCGTTTCCACTGTCAGTTCCCAAGAAAACTGCTTTTTATGCCCAGATCTCGGCAACATCAGATAGAAAAATCTGTTACTTTCCAGTTGAAAAGCAATCCCTGTCACTAAACGCGCTGTAATTTGCAAAGTGACAAAGTTCAGGCTGATCTGCATATTTTCCCATTTGGGATTTTTACTGCGTTTCAGTTTAATGTTGTAGCGCGATGCTGTTTGTTGTTGCCTGGCTCTCGCTAATAGCCGCAATATGCTGTATGTCTACTCTCCTGTCAGTCAAACGGCGCCAGGTCACTGGGTTTATAGACTTCTCGGCAGAGCAGAAGTCTGGAGTGTTTTAATACTCTCCTCGCTGCAGCAGCACAACCTTGATGGTCACGGTGGCACTCCTGGGAGAGGTCAGCGTGGCCACGTTTAATAGCCAGGCCGACGGAGGCGGGGACTCGCCAAGCCAGGACCTGACTCCAGGGTGCTGTGCCCAGTTTGCTACTTGGCATAAATACATCTTTCTGCTGATTTGCAGAAGATGGCGGTGGTTGGAGTTTTGTTTGAATCTTCTGGGAATGGTGAAAGGCAGCCAAGGACAGAATGCAGAAAGCAGGGTCCAGGCACAGGTTGCTCTCTGAAAAGCTGCAGGTTACAACCCACAGGGGGCTGTTTAGGGATGGCCTATAAATCTGAGTGATACCCTACAGACCGAAACAAGACACGCTCATTTTTCTCCGGGTGGTCCGTTCTCAGACAGGGCCCCACAGAGAGGCGGTGCTGTTGAGGCAGATCCAGTTGAAGGAGAGCTCTGCGCCAGGCTTGCCCAGGGATCAGGACCAGGACCCCGTCATCGAAAATGCATTTGTTGTACAGAGATTCGCTCCTGCGCCGGCTCACGTCACAGGTAGCACAGCTGAACAGGAGAACTCCCCTCACTGGCTGCTTCCCAGCTTAACAGCGTCCCACGCTCCTGGAAGGGGATGACCTCTGGGTGTTTTGGGGAGCTTCGCTGTGTTCCCAGGCCAGCACGGACCCTCCTGCCATCCAGGGGGCTGGCACTGACCGCAGGTTACTGATGAAGCTGGTCTTTTAGCTGCAGCCTAAATACTGATTTTGGTCAAGTTGACACCTGGTTTGGCACGATGGCGCTTTGCTGGAGTTCGTTGATGCGGGGGAAGACAAGATCTGGTCCTGCGGGCTGCCCCCAAAGTAGTTGTACCCATGTCCTGCGGTAGGTAAAATTGCCTCTCTTTTCTGTTTGCCTATCAAATGCACGTGGCGCTGCGCCCCAGGGCCTCCTTCTCTTGTCATCTGGGCAGTTAGAGGGAACCGTGGTGTCATCTAGTCAAGTAATTGTGGGAGGGCTGCAGGACTCCACTTAAAATCTCAGATAATTGGGGTCACTCTATTTTCCACTCGCTTAGTAAAAGAAAATGTGAAATTACCACAGCAGATAATTATGGTAGTAGATTTCTTGTGTTCTTGTTCATTAAATGCTGATTGAGAATAGTTCACTAACAACTTTGCTGAGTTATATCAAATAATATTATCATTTATGGGACTAGAAACACTCTTTTTATTGAAAGCCCCTTTAATCTGAAACGGCCCTGCATGACACATCCTTTTAAAGGACCGTTTGATCAGAAAAAAAGATCAAAGTCTATCTGACTGCTGCAGAAACATGGAAACTGTGTTGCCTGAAGATGCAGAGGTAAATCTTGTGGCGCATGATAGAGAAGGTCTTGGCTTATTGTGTAGCCTTTCTGCTACAGAAGTGAGACGATTGTACCCATCTGCCCCTTTCTCATGACCAGCCAGATGCAGTGCCTTAAAGCCTTCAGCTGTGGCTGAGGTTTGGCGGTGGGATCTGAAGTTATTAGGGATGCGGAAGCACTCTGTGGAGATGGGACAAACCTGGGAGCTGTGTTCCCACGAGGGAAACAACAATATGGCCGGCCTAAGATAAATACAAAGCTAAAATATGAATGCTGCATTCAGCATCCAGAGTCTGTCTCTGCTGGGAGCCGACGGGGTGGCAGGAAGGTCTCGGAGATGTCCTCCTCCCGCTGTGCTGCTCCAGGGGCTGTGCTGCACCCGCTGCCCATTGCTGCTCTCCGCATCCCATTCTTTAGGAAATGGCACCTCGCTGCCTTGAACTTTGTGGATGGGGTTTGAAACCCCGTCTGAGGCTCTTTGATTTATGTAGGAGCTCGTTTGCAGGCTGTTTGCAAACTTGTCTGCTGCTGATAAGTTAACGCCGTAGCCAGCGTGGTTCTGGCCTCCAGCCAGGTACGTGCAGTGCTTCCTGACGTACCGTCTGCTCCTCGCTTGGACGTTTGAGTGCTGACCGTTGGCCCCCGAGTGCCATCACCCCGCGATCTCACCCACATGGGCCTCCAGCCTAACGCCGGTGCTTCATGGGAGGGCTGCGGGGCGCTGCCTGTACCCAGGCAGAGTGCTCCACGGGGGCTGGAGGCTTATGGGCAGGGTGACATCTGTGGCCCCAGGGATGTGCTGTCAGCTCTCCAGCCCCCCCTCGGCAGGGCTGCGGGGAGGGGGGCGGCCAGCGGGTATGGGAGCGGATGGTGATGCCGGAGGGCCAGGAGCAGACCTCCATCACCACACGGACAGTAGGACGGAAGGGGAGGGCAATGGTCACAGCTCACGAGGGGGCTAAAAGATGTGGCCAGGGCAGGGCTGCATTGGGATGGAGGGAAACATCAGCCCTCGCAGGACACGCAGGACTGTCTCGCACTGTCACACCAGACTGTGGGTAGCAGAAATGCGGTGGTGAGCGCAAGCGATGTTCCCGCTGCGCTCCACGGGGTGCAGGTTTCACACGTGTCTCTCACAGGGCTTTTATTTTTGTTTTCCTGGGGAGCAGCGTCTCTTCTTGCTGTGTCTCTTCTTCAGCTTGTCTTGTCAGGCAGGGCAGCGTGTGTGCCTGAACAGCTGTTGCGATTCTGGGGTTGTGGCTTGGTTTGGGTGTTTTGAGTTTAACAGAACTTGTTCAGCAGTGACAAGCAGTGAGCAAAGAGTCTTTGGGCATTTTGATTCACTTGATTGCTGATTTTTGTTTACTTCAACCTCTTGAAAAGCAAAGCACTTCTTATCTCTGCACAGGAGATGAAGCCACCTCTTTAGCTGCAGCCAACTTAAGGAAAGGGGTGTTTTTCTGATGTGTGTGTTTTCCCCTGAGAAAACGTGAAACACAATGGAAGGAGTTTAAGCAGAAAGCCAAAGTCCTTGGACTCCAAAGGCATCAAAGCTGAGCAACTTTCCTTTGAAAATAGTCTTTGGGTGGGCAATGATTATTCCTAGGCATTTATAATGCCACCCATCAGACAGATTTTATCCTAGCTAATTTTGTCTTCCATTTCTCCATGCTTTTGTCTAATTTTACTTTGATGCACTTAGCTAAACAAGCTCGAACATGCTCCCAGGAAAAAATCCAGCTCTGGGAGATGGTGCAGATGGGGACCAGGCTGTGCTGGCAGCCCTCCCCAGGAGCCCCGTCTCCCCCCAGCATCGGTTGTACGTGCCAGCCGGCCTGGGCGTCCCCTCAGTGCCACCACCCTGCGTGTCCTCTCTCCTCTGTGCTTCAAATTCACCCCTAAAAGATCTCTTGCGATATACTTTCTTCTTGAGCTTGGTTGTCTGCAAAAACAAGTGGTTCTGGCTGTTTTCAACGTGTTCTCGTTGAACTAGCTCAGGCCAGCACAATGAGGTACTTTGATATTTTATCTTGTTTGTTTTTTAAGCAAAGCAAATGGAGTCCTGCTGCAAGTGAAGTATCCACGTGCTGATAGCGTTGGCGTATCCTCCATTCGTTTTGATCCGGGAAGGAAGCCTCTCGCGTGGAGACGGCTGCAGGTGGATTTGCAGAAGGAAGGAGTAAAAGGATAGCAGGGTCCCGCTGCTCCCCACAGAACCGATTAGCTGCTGTCAGTCTGTCTGGTGGATGTGGTCCGTGCGCGGCACGCAGAAGAGGCTGCAGCGTTAGCTGAGGCTGTGTCCCATGGGGGTCCGAACTCTGCAAACCCAACTGCTGATGGGGTGAATGTGACATGCAGCGATGGTATGGCCTGGAAAGCCCCAATCCTGGTGTCTGAGAGAGCCAGAATGGCTTAAGGGGATTGATCCCACAAAGGGCTGTGCAGAACCGCGCGCTTTTAATGAAATTCAAACATCATAGATTTGCCCAAGTCATAAAGGAAAACCATCTATAAGTCAGTCTTGAGCTGAGCTGTGCTCGGCCTGTCCCTGTGGGCGGCTCTGGGCAGGAGCAAGCATCAAACACTTCAAAAACGCTTTGGGCAGGAGCAAGCATCAAAAACCTCCTGATGTGCTGTGTGGCCACAGGAGGGTGTGTGTCCTGGGCTGGTTGGATGCTCTTCCATGCAGTGCCTGGGGTAACCTCACCCCTCCCATCCAGCTGGCTTTTGGTGACTTAGAGCAGGCATAAACCACTGAGGATTTACTGTAGAAATTGTGTTTGCGATGTCAAATCTTGAAGTGTGTTTTTCTTATGGTCTTCGCTCATGCCAGGAGTGAGGCCCTCATGTTTCAAAACCTGTCCTGTTCAACTGACCTCTAAATATTTGTCAGGCAAAATGTTTTCCATTTTCTTACTTAAGTTACCAACATACTTTTCCCTCTTGTTTTCTTATTATTCCCTCTGTGACTGCATCGTACTTGTGCCCGTGCAGGTGAGTGACATCTCTGCCCACGCGCGTTAGGTCTTTCTTGCTCCTCTGCAAATGGCAGGGCGCTCTTGTGGGGTTCCGCACCCCTTTGACAGATTTGTCCAAATCCCTTTCACCGCCTCTCTGCAGAAAAAATAAGCTATTGCTGGAGGTTGGGTTGGCTGCTTGGTTTTGGATTGCGTTTGATCTGTGAAATTCCCAAGAAGTCTAAAAAGCGGTGGGAGTGCAAAGCAAAACAAAACCTACTGGGAAAGAGCAAGACTCAGCTGGTAGCGAAGGAGATGGGCTGCATAACGTGTCCGTCTGAGACTGCTCCGCTCCCTTTCAGCTGGTGCTGCTCCCCTGGGGCAGGATGCTCCACGCTGCTGTGGACTGTCCCCTCCACCCGGGGCAGTTTCGCCCTGACGCCCTGGTGATGGGTATCCCGTGCAATCCATCTCCAGCTGCCTTTTGTTCCTGCGACAGCGGCAACACAATAGTTCAAACGTGTTACCCTCCGGGGCAGGCTACGAGGTCGGTGTGTTGGAGGGTGTCAGGGGAGAGCTGAGGCTGGGGTCACCGTAGGGAGGCAGAGAAGGAACCACGCTGTGCTTGATGCTTTCCCGTTGCATTTTCCTGCAGGAAAAGCCCTGTTTGCCATGCTCTCTGTGTGTGTATGTCTCTGCAGAACTGCCAGAAGGTCCAAGCCTACAAATTAAAAGCGGTAACCTTTAGCAACGGGCAAGTCAAATCTGCACGGGACGCCAAGCGTGATTGTTTACTCGCCCCATAAGGAGGCATGGTGAGTGCTCTGGCACCTGAGAAAGGAGACGCGGGCTCCGATGCAGCCGATTTGGGGAGGAATTGCCATCTGAATTCTTCCCTTTGTGCCCATGAAGCTCAGCAGGGGGGACACGTGGTCCCACCGGGTCCCTTCAAGAAAAGTCAGTCTGGGCTATGAGGTACCTGTCACTTGGCTCAAATAGTCTGTGGTAAAATAAAGGAGCAGCACACCTCTGATAGTCGACCGCGGGGTTTGATGCAGTGACGGCATTAGTGAAAATGGGATTGGAAAAGGAAGGCTTTAGGGTAGTTTAATCTATAGATGGGAATGCGGTGGGATTTTTAGCTCCAAACATAGTGAGCTTCTGACAAATGAGGGGTGCAAAACTAGTCACTCTAGGAAGCATCCATGATTTTTCATCAACCGAACAGTCTGTGCCAAACGGAAGGGAAAACAGGCAAACTGAAGAAAAAAAAAAAAAAGTGTCACACTTACTGCTGGTGGGTGACACAGATGCTAGACTTATTTAAAGCCTGGGACTAATAGCTACACTGAACGATATGCAGCTGATTTGGGTGATGTATGAATACAACCCAAGTTGGAGGATTTCACAAGACAGTTTTCAAGGCGGAAATCGTTCAGAAGTGCCCTTTACACATCACCAGTTAAGTGCTGTGTGTTTGCTGCTCGCAGCTACTGTGCCAGTTGGACGTCTGCCAGGCGTGCAATGCTGCTCCGAAAGGGATCGCTCGCCGTGGGGAGGTTTTGCATTTTCTGTTATCCAAGCAGACTCACTCGAATGTTAATTTGTTCCCGGCTGCCAAGGACCCAACTCTGCGAAAAGCCGAACGCGTCGGAGCCCCGTGCCTGCCGGGGGGGCTGCTCCCACCACTGCCCGGCTGGGCTGGGGCTGGAGGCACGTGCTGGGGACGCTGCCTTGCTGCAGTCAGGGAGCAGTGCGTCACCGGGATATAAAACATCCAGCCACGAAGGCATTGCCTTCTTTCAAAGTGCAATGCTGTGACCTTGGCAAAAAAAAAAAAAAAAAAGACGGCAGCTTTTCTGTGCCGTGGGAGGTGACAGCTGGAGAGGGCACAGGGGGATATTTGGAAAGGAATAAGCCTCTTGGGTTTCTGGAGGTGGGGTACTGTGAAGCACCCTGGTCCTTAGAGGGAGCCTGCCAGGGGACGGCAGAGAGGCATCGGGAGTATGGGCAGGTCAGCGTGGGTGATCCGGTCCTTTTGGATCAAAGCTAAAGCTGCCGGGAACTTCCCTGTGCCATGAGCTTGCTGCTCCCACAGCACCGGGGCACAAGGTCCTGGAGGGGCAGGTCGGGAATCCCTTTGCCTCGGGGGGGGGGCCCTCTGGGTGGGGGTGACCCCGTCACACCAGGGCCCTGCGAGGGGCCCTCAGACCTTCTCGCCACCCCTCTGAGTTTTACCTTGTCCTTTTCAGGGTGGCAAGATAGCAGCCGGTAGGTAGCCTTGGCCTGGGTTCAAACAGGACTGTTTGTCGTCTCGCTTCTAGTTCTTTTAAGTGTTTGCAACATCTTTGGATGGAAATATGTAGCTTTTTTTCCGCAGGCGTGTGGGCAGAAGGGAAGCCACCTTGCTGGGTGGCTCCGGGTCATGGCAGACTCAGCTGCAAAGCTCCTGGGCTGGGGGTGGCCGTCCCCCTGGAAAACCGGAGGCTGCTCTATGCTCCCCAGGGGCTGGAGACAGGAAGGGAGTGAAGTACTGACAGACAAAATCAGATGGGGAGAGGGCAGCAATGCGGAAGGTATGACGGGAGGCAAAGGGTCCCTGCTCGGTGAGGTTGGTGCGCAGCCGGTGGAATGCGGTGTGTTTGGCATGTCCCGTCGCCAGCCTTGCGCCGGGGCACGCACCCTTTCTCTGGGTGAGGACAGTGAGCTGTCAAGGGGACACCAGGCTGTGACAGTGGTACCATACGGATGCTTGGCGCGAGGTGCCCGAGCGATGGGGATGCGTGGGAAAGACCCCCCACGTCTACGCATAGGTGCAGAAGCCATTGGCAAGTCAAAAGGCACGGGCTGATCTCGTCGGTGTATAAACCATGTGCTTTATAAGGCGTTGGGATCTGCACTGAAAAGTCACCGCTTTGATTAGAACGCACCCAAACAGCTTCAAATTTAACTAAATCTTCCTCCTGCTGCTCAATTTCTGTATCGACATTTTTAGATGCTTAAAGAAAAATGCAATTTTTTGGTGTCTGTTTTTAGCCAAGGAAAAAATGGGAGATCGTTCAAAATTTGATTAAATATTTAAAGCACGGTCTCTATTTAGAAACTGGCACTTTATCAAGTTAAACAACCCATTAAGCTCATAATCACGCTCCATCTTTTGGGGCACAACGCCTTTTGCATCTTTTGAAATGAGTATTTGTGCCATCACTCAGCATGCTCTGAGGTGAAATTAATCTTCCATTGTATTATTTCATTTTACTGCTGACTGAAATAATATTTTCAATAACTTTTTCATTGTTTGTTTGCGTTCTTTTTTTTTTTTTGGCACATGACTCATGGAGGAAATTTGAAAACAAGTCACAAAATTGAGATCCCTGATAAGCTGAATATTTAAGAAGTTTTAGAAGCTTAAATATTCTGCCATCAGTGTGCTTTGAGAAATTGCTTTTTTTACCTCTAGCAGATGCGGTCAATGTCGTTTCAAGAATTTCTATGGTCTTGTGGCCCCCTTGGTGTTAGGTGATCAAATATTTAAAGATGCGGCTTTTGCAAAACACCAGTAGTCAGTTCTGGGGGATGGAGCCCACATAGCTCTGCGAAGGCCAGAAGAAAGAATTGAGTCATAGACTTCTGTAAGGACCAGGGACGTCAGGGCGCATCCCAAATGCTTGTCAGCAGCCGGGGGATCGCTGGCAGACACGACGCCTCTTGCAGTGGCGGCATCGCAGGCGTGAGAACCGAGGCCGTGCCTTCCTGTGCCCAAGGGCTGTCTCTGCGGAGCGGGAAGCAGCGGCTCTCCCACGTCCCATGCGCCAAGCGAGGATTGTCTCCGCGTCTGGGTGGGTGATCGCCGCAGCGCTCTGTTTAGGCAATCAGCGCGTATTCTTGTTAGAAGCACAGTTGTCATTTTTTAGCCTTACTGCATGCATGCATGATAGCGGTGATTTAAGCAGAATTCTTCTCCTCTCCAGTCTTACATCAAGGAAAGTTTTCCTTTTTTAGTTACCTCTAAAAATAAATGAGGCAGGCTGCTGTTTCTTGGAATGGTGTGTCCACTTTCTCTGGCAAGGCGGACTTGGAAATACATTGCCTTCATAGCATTGCCACATCTCGCAGTCTTTAAAGCACCGCATCTTTTTGCAAATGTAATCTTTTCCATGGGATGACTCCAAGGTGTGGGTCATTTGCATTAAGAGACTTGCAATGAATGCTTGCTGGTTAATCTTACGGCGTATAACTACCACTATAAAGGACAGCGACTGCAGCAGCAAAGCCGTCGCTGCGCTTTGTGGGAAGTGATGAGGTTATATCAGCAGAGCGAGCAACGGAGCAAAATCTATTCTTGTTTGTGGGTCGGAAAGCAGTTTGATATCTAGTCATAGAAGAAATGTAACTCGATCACATTCTCTGCTCTGTGCCTCAGAATTAGTGCCCAGCTTTTTCAAAGATGTTTCCCGCCATTTTTGACGGTGCGTTTAGCACAGGGAGTCCAAACATCTCCCGTATGGTAAGTTAGATCCTTTCTATATCCCGAAAGTCTGCCATGTTTTCTCAAAATGAACTCATTGGAACTCAGAGTTTCTCTGCCAAACGTTTCCCGTGCCCATTCCTTCCCTCGCTGCAGCCCAGGGGGTTACCGAATGCAGAGCCGTATCAGCCGAGACCGATGTACCTGGTCTTCTGCAGCTCCGTCCCCACCTGATGTTCTGCTCTTCAGCAGTGCTTTACACGTCACAAATTTTTGTTTTCTTCTTTGGTTTCTTGTTCTTCTGTGCCAGTTCATATAAGTCTGATCAGCTTTGCCTTGCTTGTAGGCGTCTGATAAGTAGTTGTACGCTTAAGATCAGCTACAGAGGCAAAGTCTCCAAGGATTACTGTCGCTGCTGGTGTTGCTTATAAATTTCTTTCTACCTGTTAGTGCCGAGCAAGGAGCTTCCTGCTTTGCCTCTCCTGTCCCCGTTGATTGTTTCCATGTTCTCATACCGGCTCTTCGTGAACTTCTTTTTGTCCTGATCAATATAATGGTCATCCACAACTCATTTCAGTGAGCAATGTGCAAGAAAGTGTGCCTCAAAAAATACCCAGAGTACAGACAAAGCCTCTTACGCACCTGATTACGTTTGGTTTCCTTCCGAGCTAACTCCCAGGTCACTGAGCAGGAGGAATATTTGCAGGCATTGCTGTAACGTGCCGGTTCTTAGAGACCTGGAAAGTTGTTTCATTCTCATAACGCGGGGACAGCAAAACATAACCTGACGCTACAATCAAGCAACAGGCTAGTCTTTTTTGCAGAAATGACTGTTGTTTATTAGACGAGATATTCCTTCATACCGAATTTCCAGAGCACTTGTTTGCTTGGTAACACATTCTGTGAAGTTTCCTGACTGATTCAAAGGGTTATACTTGCAGCGTCCAACCTAGAGAGTTTGGTCCCGAATGGGAGGCTGACATAACTTAAAATACTAAAGGACTGAGTAAAATGTAAGAAATAGGTAAATATAACTGTTGTTATTGTGAAGAATGTCACCACAGCAAATCTTACGCTATAGTAGGATGATCTTAAGCATCAGAATGATAGAGGTGAGGTGAAGTGTCAGCAGTGCATTCACATAGGTGGGAAAACCAAAGGAGCTCTGTTGAAATTGAAGTAAACCCCACAGCTATATAGCAGATTGTAGTGGGATACAAAATAGGAGAAAGCTTAAATATGTACGTATATTTTTAAAATTCCGTCATAGGATAATTTAAAACACAGGCAAAGCAGGAGTGAGAAAAGATTTAGGGCTGCCATATTTACACAGCACTTAGTCATGTATTAAGCGTTTGCAATATACTCCTCTGCCAGAACCCTGCCTATAGTGAAGAATATTTTGGTCCTCTGGAAAGTATTTGTGTGAGTGAGAAACCAGGTCAGGAGATGCTTATTTACTCTCTATCGAAAGATTGCGATGTGTGCTGAGAGGGGAGGAGGCAGGGGGCTGCCTAGAGCAGTCAGATACGACCCCAGGGGATGACTGGGGGTCATAAATAAATAAAATTAATAAATAAGTAGAGTCCTGGCACTTGTTCCCAACACTGCAATGGGCTGTGAATTGGGTACTAAAGCAGGAGACCTGTGTGCCCTTAAAACAAGCCCAGCTACTAAGAGAAGTGTTTGCAGAGATGTGCTGGCAGCCGTGATCCAGCTGTACCCAGAAGGATTTTGTGATGTCTCCCCACACTCTGACCTCCTACTCTCCTGCTACCTGCGGTCTTTTTCCAAGTTGATTTACTTCCTAAATAAAAAATACTGGCAGGTAAATGTAAATTGCTGTGATAAAGTGATTTACTCACTCCTGCTGTGTTTTATTATAGACCTTCCAAATATATATATATGTTTATGTAAAGCCTTACTTCCTCCTAAATAATGGAAGTGAGGAATTCTGTTGGATAACACCTCAAGTATTGTGTCCAGTTTTGGGTACCTCAATACAAGAGAGATATCGAGGTGCTGGAGCGAGTGCAGAGGAGGGCAACGAAGCTGGTGAAGGGCTTCGCAGACAAATCATATGAAGAGCTGTTGAAGGAGCTGGGACTGTTTAGTTAGAGGAGGAGGAGACTGAGGGGAGACCTCATCACTTTCTACAACTATTTGAAAGGACACTGTAGAGAGGTTGGTGCTGGTCTCTTCTCACAGGTAATTAATGACAGAACAAGAGGGAATGGCTTCAAGCTCCAACAGGGTAGATTTAGACTGAATATTAGGAAAGAATTTTTCACAGAAAGAGTGGTCGGGCGTTGGAATAGACTGCCCAGGGAGGTGGTTGAGTCACCATCCCTGGATGTGTTTAAGAGACATTTAGATGCGGTGTTGGGGGTTATGGTGTAGGGGAGAACTTTGTAGAGTAGGGTAGATGGTTGGACTCGATGATCCCAAGGGTCTCTTCCGACCTAGACAATTCTATGATTCTATAATAAATATTATAAATTAATGTAGCATTTTTAATAATTTTTTAACAATTTCAGACAGCTCCTTTATATTCACTGGCACCAAAGTAGGGCGCTTCTATAAAACTATTACCTTTCTGCTTGCCCAGTTGGGGGTGGAAAGCACCTGGAGACTCTCCTTTCTATTTGACTCTGTAAGTCCAGATCGAGGCCATTCTAACATAGAAGATCCAACTTTCATCTCCTTTGTTGGAGGAAGGGCCAACATAACCAGGTCTTTCTTATCCAACAGCGTGGTTCGAGCACCCATCACGCTGCACCTGGATGGGGTGGAAGGCTTGATCACTCCAGCTTCCACGCAGGATGTCTGCTTGCGAGGGAAACTGTGCAGCCGGGATACATAACTGATCATCTCCTAATCTACCGCAGCCGTGTCCTGCGTAAAGGTACGCTGCTATTTTAAACCCTCGTCGCTGCAGTGATGTGGATGTGTTATAATCACCTGCTCTTCTTTTCACGTGTCTGTCACCAGACGGCTCTTGTTGATGATTTATAGGATTATATTTCAGACCTCATTAACCAACATAAGAGCATCTACGCGCTAATTTCATCCTGTCAAATATTATTTGTAGTAAACATCCTGGTAGTTTCACCCAGTGGGGTTTATTGACTAAAACAGCCGCGAGGCAGTACCCACACGCTGATCTGATGGGTCTGTCATTAGGGAGCAGGTTGGGTGGAGACACCCCCTCTCAGCTGCCGCGTGCTCCTGTAACCATTCCCATCAGATGAAAGAGAGTCCTGTTCAGCAATCCCTGCCACCATCAATGAGATGGTTCCACTTAAAGCCCTCTATTTCCCTGGAAATCCACAGCGTCTTTAAAAACGTACCCATAACACAGCCCCCTACGTGGCTATTTTCTTCTTATCTGAAGAGCTCGTGCCGGCATTTTCAGCTTAGGCAACGCAATGTTATTTATTTCCAGAGCCTGAGGTACCAGCTGTTGGCAAAGCAAGGAAAATGGCAGTGCCTGAGGGCACAGCTGGCCCCACGGCTCCTGGCTTTGGGTGCTGGCACCCAAATTTATTTTCCATGATGCTCCACACTTGCCCCAAATTATAGAGTGGTTGGGGGGTGACACCCTCAACCTACCTGATGTTCTCCAAGCCAGCAGAGTCCAGCTCCAGGATGTGGTTTCTAGACAAGATTCGGGAAAAAAAAAAAAGACAAGGTTTTAGGAAGGTTGGTAATCCCACGTCCCTGTTCAGGGCAAACCGCTATTGCCGGGAACAGTCCCATTAAAACAGCTCTTGTCCTACAGCCAATGCCAAGGAGTCCAAAATCAGTGGCCAGGAACCCCGGGGTGCCCAGGGACAGAGTCAGCTCTGCTTGCCGGCCGGCCAGTGAGGCTGAATGCAGAGGGCAACCCTGCCGGTTTAGAATGGGCCTTTATTTTTCTCTACTCCAAAATAGCTACGGTCCATATGGCATTTGCTGACCTTTTCAGAACTAGAAAACAACCCAACTTCACTGCAGTGGGAGTGCTGGGGTCAAAGAAAGAAGGTGGTGCTGGAGAAGGGTGTGGGTGCAGGGCTGAGGACACGCGAGCTGCCGGCGGGAGACCCAGCCTGTGCCTGGAAAGCTGTAGGGAAAAGCTGCTGGAGAGGACTTTCTCCTCTCTGGGCTGCCGCTGGTGCCGCTCGGAGCGGGCGCACCTCTGCCACATGTCACACTCCCACTTGCCCTGAGTGCGGAGCAGGGATTGGGAAGCTGAGCACGAAGGGTTCGTTACAGGACTCGCTTAGCGGTCGTACAAGCTGTCATATCAGCCTATGATGCTCATTGCCGAAGGCGGGCTGTTGGCGCAACATAAGTGACAATAAATCCTGCTGGAATAGTGACTCTGTGGTTAGGTCTATTCCCAATATTTAGAAAAAGTCTTTGTTGAAGGCTGTAACTGCTGTGGTGAGGATTGGTACCGCTGGTACCTGTCTAGATGAACAGATGGTGCTTCTCC
The DNA here is from genome assembly GCF_965231255.1 of Vanellus vanellus. Lineage (NCBI taxonomy): Eukaryota > Metazoa > Chordata > Aves > Charadriiformes > Charadriidae > Vanellus > Vanellus vanellus. The sequence continues at coordinate 8,945,991 of NC_138915.1, read as the reverse complement.
TGTGTTTTGTTACTGCCGTCACAGACGGGGAGCTCCTGTTTAAGGAAAGCCCTGTTTGGCAAGTGTGATCTGCTGGGGCTTGGGATGATGAAGGCAGCCTGGGTGCCAGGTCCCTGCCATCTCTAGCCAAGAGCCTGTGACCACTGACGTGGATGGGCCCTCTGGAAACATCGCTGGTAGACAGGGCAAGGCCAGGAAAAGAAAAGGGGGCCACAAGCCTTCCGTGCAAGCCTTCTAGCCTCCTCTGATGTTTCACTACCCTCTGGGCAGGTTTACAGAGGAAGGGAGGTTTCTTAAAGGGCGGCAGCTTCTGCGTTGCCTCCCGTTGTGATGCGTGCTGCACGCCATGGGGCAGAGTGTGTGGCACCACTCTGGTTTGCTCTGTCACAGCAGAGTCCAGCAGGACCCAGCTGGCTGCTGCTCCAGCCAGGGCAGCCTTGCATTGCCCCCGCTGTTCCTCAACCCGCACCCCACGGAGCTCAGCATCCTCCCGCGAGACCCGGCTGCACCGCCTTGGGTTTGCCCTGACAGTAACGCTTCGGGCACATCCACCCTGAAGAAGAATCTGTCCCCGGGCTGTTTGCAAACCCAGGTCAGCCAAGCTTTCGTACTGTGCAGCCATGGGTGGCTTTTATCACAGCAGACTTTTATTAGAGTGGCCAAAGCTGCTGTGAAGTGGGTCGGGCAGGAAGATTTTTTTTGGAGTTGTTTCCAGGGTTCTTTCTGCCTTGCTCCCCGGACCACTCCAAAAGCTTTGTCTTGGAACAGTGTAAGAGCCCTTGGGTGGTTTGGCAACCAGATGAGCAAGCGGTTGTCCTACTAACCCTGCCTCCCTCCCATGATCAGCTCCCAGCTTAAGCTCCTTTGCTGGCTGGGTGCGTGTCCTGACGCTCATTGAAGTGGTCGCATTGCCAGTCAAATGTTTCGGCAGCCGTGGTCTGACTCCAACTGCTCTTAAAATCCCATTTACAGGATTTCCTCTCTCCTTTGCAGGGAGACAGTCCTAAGCAATGTGCTTAGCTCTTCAACAGGCTCTTCTGGCAGCTTCCGCAGCAAAGCGCTGCGGGGAGAGGGCGGGCTAGCCTGCCGTCCTAAAACGTTCTTCTTCCTCTGGGGTTGGCATTGATTCTGCCACTCGATTTCCCAGCAAGAGTAGGTCTAAATAATTTATAGGCAGGGTTCTTTCCTGCCCTGAAAAGCTTCTTAAGTGAAACGTAACTTGAAGGAACATCTTCCATTTTTTTTGCTATAGAAAAAAAGTTCTGGAGATGACCACCAATATCGGCACTTTTCCAAAGATCACAAGGCTAAAATTGTTCGGGATATGCTTTTATTTATGTATTCTATGTAATTTGAAAGCACAACCACATCCTTGTTTATATATAAAGCTCAAATATCAAAATAATGAAAATTAAATGTAAAAGAATTGAAGAAAATGGGCTTGGTATCTACAAAAGTCTGTTAATGAGCAGAGTATTGATATTTGCTTTACAAATGGGGCTTTTTACCTTGGAAAGCTCATTAATAGGATTTGGTTTTTTAACTCTCCTGCCTTAAAGCTTAATTTGCCTCTGCAGCATCTCTAGTGTTCAGATGAGTTTTCAGATGAACAAGCAGTAAAGCGGTCATCTTTTGTTGGGATATGCTTCAGGCTGTTTCCACATGGTGGCAGAGGGGGACGCGGGCTCCTCGAGGGAATGCTTTGGGGTCCCTGCACTGGTACCCACACCGCTGAGCGTTCTGCTCTGAACCAGACAGGCAGGCGCTCGGGGATGCTCAGCTGGCTCAGTTACAGCCTGCCAGCTCTGTACCACCTCTCGCCCTTAGAAATCTTTTAACATGCAGGTGGGTAGAAGACTTTTTTTTTTTTTCCAGATTTTTTTTTTTTTTCCCCTGAAGAAGTTCACTACCCGTTTTCAAGCAAAGACCTGGCTGCACCCGCAGCCCAACCAGCGGTCCCTGCTCTTTGCCCAGCTGCGTGCCGCACTGCGGAGCACTGAGCCCTGCGATGCCGGGCACAAAGCCGGTGCGAAGCTTGTGGGAGTCGCTGACAAAACCAGTGACATACCAACAGGCTGCTTTTAAAGGGTTTTGCTGGGGCCAGCAGGGCGTGATGCCAACTGCCTCCCGCAGCAGGCAGTGGCCGGAGTGGGACGGCTGTCCCCTGCTGCGGCCGGGCCCCGACAGAGGCAGCACCCGCTCTTGCCTACTCGCCTTTCCCAAACATCCCTGTCGCTTAAACATGGCAATTTAAAGAATAACAGTCAGATGATTCTCAGCACCATCTGTCTAAACATTGCTTTTGCTAGGAAGTCAATTAAGCTATAGTTTTTCTTTGCAGAGAATGATAGCTGCACTCTGATGAGAAAGGCACTTGATAATTTAATAGGCATTTTGTCTTTTTTCTAACAAGCTGTGTTGATTTCTGAGTAGTCTGCTATTCACTAAGGGAGGAAAATGAACGAACTGAAGTAAAACATTAGAAGATCCATTAAAGCGAAGGATGTTTAATCTCTGCGAACTAAAAATAAAGCTCGTGAGCTATTTGGATTATTAACATTTGAATGATAAAGAAATTTAGGGAATGCCAAGACTGCGTGGGGAAAAATGTCAGCTTTTTAAATTAAAAAGAATTGTTTTGAAATAATGGAAATAATCACATCTTGACTTTTGAAGGAAGAATAATGTTTCCCTGACAGTGTTTCTGTGTAGTAGAATACTTTCAAGGTCAAAATCAAAAAATTCAATAAGTTTTCAGGGCTTCAGTTTGAATGAATCAGTCTCGGGCTGTGAGAGGTTTTTTGACATTTTCAATTCACAGAAGTTTTTGACTGGCTTTGGTCTTAGAATACGGAAAATCTTCAAAGTTTCAACTACGATGTGATAAGGAAACCTTTTCCCACTCAACCCTGGTGCTTTAACTGACCGTCTTTGGCAGAGCTGCGGGGCTGGTTATAGCAGCCAGGCGGTGCTTTTCCTGAGGGCAGCCACTTCTCAGCCCGGTGATAACCTCGAAGATGGTTTCGGCTGAATTTTGTCCATCGTTGGCCCCTACGCAGGTTGGATTTTATGGAAAACCAGGAGCCAATTCTGAAAATTAGTTTGGCAGTTAGAAAACAAATGGGATTTTATTTTTGTTTATTTTAGTATGATGTTAGTACATCTGTGCACCGGCACAGCAAGGTTTGTTGGCAGATGGTGAGTCTGAGCCCGAAAACTGCCCCCGTGAGATTCCTTTGGGCTGTGGGAGAGCAAGGGTCCTTGGCTGAACTGGCAGGGACGAGACCGGTGCGGCCGCTTCATCCCTCCTCTCTGGGAAACACAGCGGCAAGCAGGAGCCGCAGGGACCCGGGCAATCCCAGCGCTGCTCCCTGGAGTCGCAGGAGGCTCAGCGCCAACGGGCACAGCTGAGGTTGTGCCCTCGCAGTGAACAGTGGATGCACTGGGTGAAGCTTCCCGAGAAGGGGGGGAGATGCGGGCTCCCTGCCGGGGCTGAGGGGCTCAGCTAAAACAGCATCACTGTGCTGCTTCTGTCAGAAAATGCTTCTTCCTCACAACCGAATAGCGGAGGGGGTTGGGGGAAGAACAGGAGGCACAGTGACACTGTCCCACGCTAGCTGGTAGCCTCGTGGTGCTTCTGGGGCCCAGAAGATCTCAGCTTAAGTCCTCCTCTGGTTTGGATCTGCTCCACACGAAGCACAAGCAGCTCCTGAAAGCTGCTGCCTTTCCCTGGGAGCGCCGCCGCGTCCCAGACCCTCTCGGCTCATGGCTCACAGGGGGACGCCAGGGGAAGTTGACTTTATTAATGATTTAAGCCTTGTGGGATGGAGACTGACACCAGGTGAGTGATGGGGTGGGGGTGGGTGAGCTGCGGGGAAAGGGAGAGGCTGAGAATGAGCCACATCGGGAACTGACTGAGGCAGGGACAGGGCAAGAGACAAAAGAGCGAGCCAGGATGAGGAAAGCCACTGGTTTACATTGGACAAGCCCTTGTTTTGTCTCCTCATGTTTTCATAATAAAAGTTAAATATGGCAAGTAGCAAGTCATCTGTATGGGGCCACATTTTTGTATTTACTGTAAATCCACCTGTGCAGCTGGGGGGTTGGTCCCAGCAGGGCTGGAGCCACCTCGGTGTGGTGCCTGATACTTGCCAGAACTGCAGAGAAATCCAGCAAAAAAACAAGCAGCCCGTCATTCCTCTGTCACAACCCCCTCTTACCCCGTAATTCGTGCAGATCCATAGAATTCGTGCAGATCCATAGATTCGTGACTGGCCGGGTGCCTTTATAAGCAGTCACTGCTCAGTTGGTTGTACAGTACCTGCAGTGTGCGCTTAAATCCCACAAACAACCTCTGAAGATGAGACTCCCCCCCAGCAAAGAGGTGACATAAACTGGTATAACCCCCTTGGGGGGCTGCACTGTGCTTGGTCCAGGATCCCCCTGGCACGGCAGGAGTTCTGCCGGTGCCCACATGGGCACAGCCATGGGCAGCATCATGGCACCGGGTCAGAGCCCTTCCTGGGGACCTCTCTCATCCAGGTGTCCCAGGACATTGAGCACAGCCTCCCATGGCAGTCTGCTCCTCTTTCTGCCTTTCCCTGTCTCATGAGCATGTTTTTCTCGTGACTCTTTGAATCTTCGTTATTACACTTCAAGCCCCATCTGCACTAGAAATTTGTTATAGATAATAAAGCAGGAAACATTGTATGTAAGAGCGGCGCATAGTGAACCTTTTCCCTTGGGCCAAGTACACGCAGAGAAAAGCAACATACAAACCACAATGGTTTTGTAGAATTTGGCTTACTTTTGCGCTTTTTTTCAAGAAGATGACTTGGGGGAATCTGACATTTTATGGGCTTGACTAATGACTGACCTATAGATTACTCGCCAGTCTGGGAACTCGCCTCTCTGCAGCTCAGAGCATGTTTGGAAAGATCAATCTCAGCTCACAGACAATGCGAGGCCGAGGGCTGCGCTCAGGGTGTCCCAGCAGGTGTGATGGGAAGCTCGCTGGTCCCAGGACTGCTCCTGGATCTCTCCTGCCATGCTACTGAACATCCCCATTGCCTTGCTTTCTCCTTGCTAGGAGGAGCTGCCCAGGGAGAGCGCTGGGAAAGGCCCAATAATCCAGTTGACTGTGGCACAGTTAGAAAACGATGGAGCAAACCTCAGGAAGGACACCAGGTTTTAGGATTTTTTCAGTTAACTTGAGGGCAATCTGAGGTTTATGTAGCAGTTAATAACACGGTATATGCTCCTTACAGGTTTACTGGTCTCTATACTCTTGAGTTACAGTTGTTTCTACTGAGTTGAAAGCTCTGAATATAATATCCTGAGACTAAACTCTGATGCTTTTGAAAGTGAGTGTATGAGAGGGTCAGAGAGAAGAAAAGGGATTAAAACACTGCTGGGATTATGCCTGAAGCAAGAGTACACCATGGCAAACAAACTGATTTCATGTTTAGGACGCTGAAGAAATGTGAAATGGCCATCTGCTAAAGGGTCAAACAATACTGTAATTTAACCAGGGGGTGAGTAATAATGCTCCTGGCAGCTGCACATGGGCTGGAAATATTTGCACAGCCTACACCCAAGGATCTTCTTGGGATCCTGTTGGCGGTGCTCCTACGGAAAGGTCAAGTCCTGGCACCTGCGGTGGGTACCCAACTGCTGGGCTCTGGAGCTTAAAGGACCGATGTTGTTCTGGTGCTGGCAGAGATTGCACCCAACAGAAGCTCCTGGAACAGCCACAAATACCCTTTAATTGAAATATTTGATCTGTTTTTTTTTTTTTTTTTTAAAAACCCACAGATTAAATTACTGCAATAGTTGAGGAAAGGACTGAATGCCATGGAGCTGCTTCCTTTGAATAAAAGATGTAAATTGGTTTTGGAACAGGATGGAGTCTTGTTGGATGCTCTCTAGCAGAAGGGACCAAACTCTAGGTTCCTTTGCTGGTGTGTACCATTCAGCACCATGAGACTTGTTGCTGAGCTTGCTTCTATCATATGGTTTTAATCTGCATTTTATATGGCAAACCCCCTCCCTGCTCCTCCCCTTTCTATCTGGGCAACCACATCTTTAAGTTTAGGTAGGGGCTGTAACTCACCTGTTTTCAAAAAGCCCTTCTGAAACACATACGCCATTCAAACACTGCTCTTATCTATCCCCCTCCCAGGGCACAGCCACGGCTCGAGGCCAACTTAGCATGATTGTAATTCAGAGTGATTAAAATTTATGGCAGCTAATCTGTTGGAAAGCATATGTTAGAGCAGCGTTTGGCTGATCAAGTACTTTATCTGATAACTGCTAGAAACTTCTGCTGCGTGATCTCTGGCCTGATTCGGAGGGGAAGGTATTTAACCCACAGCAGCTCATGAGACTAGAAAGAAATAATAAAACCCGGTGTAGACTTAAGGGAAAAAGATGAAATAAAAGTTATTGAAAAGCAGCTGGTGAGACGGCGGAGGCATTACTGTAGTAACAGTTATCAACAGCCCTGCGAAACCAGCGGGCTGCGTGACCTTGGTTGGGAGCAGATATGGGATGGCGGTGTCTGACTGGGGCTAGCAGAAATTCACGCAGACTATCAAAACTGAATCCTGTTCGAGGGTGGCAGAAGGGATTTCCAAGGCGCGTTATTTGCAGAATTAGTAATGTGCTTCGAAATTTCTGGGAAGTGAGAAATCGCCTGGCGGGTTTGTTGGATTTTGGCGCAGGGAAGGCTGAAGAGCGAGCCCTCGCTGCCGGGCCGGGCGGCAGCAACGCGCTTGGCTGGCTCTCATTTTGGAAAGTCTGAGGATTGCCATCAGCATCCCGGACACGGAGGGATCGCGTGAGGTAGATGTGTTGGGTCAGCAGCCAGCCTTAGACAGGCCTGGGTTTGGGTGCTAAGGAAGTTCTGTCTCCCCCCCGGGCTCAGCAACCATATATGGTTGCTTTGACTTGTTTAAAAAATGTTTTGGAGATGATGTTAGTAATCCAAGCTGCTCATAGCCTGCCTGTGGAGAAGTATTAAACAGATTATGCAGTTTTCCCCCCTGCCTGCCACAATTTTATTTATGTTCCCGTTCCCGCTGCTGGGACCATTGCGCAGCGTGGAGGGGTTGGGCTCCGTGCTGCTCCGACCGCACGCAGCGAGGACGGGACTCGGTGGCCTTCCCATCCCTCCTGCCACCTCCTTACTGCTGCCGTGGTCCCTTGAGCAGGTGTTTTCTAGGTCAGGCTGCAATTTACTCAGAGATTCATTCAGTTAATGGCCCATGCCGTGCCAAGCTGAGTAGGAGGAATTCATTTCCCACCTTTGGGCGGTGAATCCAGCGACCCTTTGCCGCGGCTGCTCATCGCGTCCCAGCGAGGAGTGCTGGGGCAGCTTGGCTTTTGCAAGGGGAAAGGTGCTGATGAATCAGGAGCAGTGGCAGGCTCCCAAAAGGACGTGTCCCTTCTTTTTAATAAGGTGTTTTACATTGTGACCTTCCCATCATTTTCAATAAGCTCTTGCGCTGTCAAAGCCGCGCTCGGCCATCTTTCTCATTTTCCATCTGCTTATAAAAAGGGCTTACGAGATGTGAATGATTAAGAGGCGGTGCTGTTGAGGATGGCTGCCCTGTGTAAGCAATCCAGGTTCCCATCTGGCTTCCTCTGGTCTTTTTTGGTCTAGTTTTCCACAATAATGTTGCTGAGATGAGGAGCACACCCTGGCACGTGTGTATAGCCCAGGCTCCTTTCCAAGGGGGGCTGGCGGGTGCCAGCAGGGTTGTCTGGGGGAAAACCAAGGCATTAAAGCAAGGTTTATCCCATATATTTAATTTTCTATCTTTTCTTGTCTCTACTGGAACTGTACCTGTATCGCTGAGTGAGAACACGGTCCTCCTGCCTAGGTGTGATCACATCAGTCAATCTTTTTAGCAAGCTTTCTTCAAAACGCTTAAGTGTGATATAAAAATGATTCATCTTTAAATTCAGTCGGAATGCTTCATCATGCCGAACTGGGAAACTCTTGTTCACAGCTATCCCAAACAGTCCTGTGAAAGACAGAAATTACCCAGCAGATAGTCCTTACCGTGTCTGCCGAGGAGTGATTTGTTACCGCAAAATGAAACCGTCCAACAGTAATAAATTAAAAAAGAAATCCTCTTCACCAGTGCAATGAGAATGTAGTCTTCATAATTTATTATGGCGTCATAAAAGAAATCTGTTTCATACTTCTAACTCTTGGAGAGAGGAGAGGTTTCCTACAGCTTCTCCTCTCTTCCTTCTTGCAGGAAATTAGCCTGCCCCAGAGACACTGGCAGTGCCCCTCCAGATGTAGTTCCCACAGTGATCAACAGGAGCTGTGTTTTTGGCTCAGAGTAAAAAAAAAAAAAATACCACCCAGCTTATTTTTGGCTGTATTTATGGCAGCTGGCTCTAGCAGTGTCCATGAGTGCTCACCAGTAAGGGTGAATCCCAGTTGGGGATTCAAAACTGGTCTCTAGAGAGCCCCTTTCTGCTGAGTAGGTTGTTAAAGCATAAATCTCTTCCCGGCTAGGCAGTCCGTCTGCTGCAGGAGAGTTCCTATCGCAGTTCACAGCGATGTTTTTGTTCGCCCGTAGGGATGAGTGTGTTGTTGCAATCCTTTAACTCGTACAGCGTGTTCAAAACAGAAAGGTCTTTTGCGTATTCCTGCTTCACTGCTCTCAGCAAATTACCAGTCATCTGATTTAATTAAAGGGTAACTCAGATGAACTTAATAAGCACATTAGTCAATGATATTTCTTTAAGATTTCTCTGGGTAAATTTATATATCTTCAATTACAGGAATGGCTCAAATAAAAAATGAAGCTTCTTTCACCACTGTTTTTACTTCTGAGGGTCCGAAATGTATTTTTTTAGACCAGAGAGCTTTATGAAGGGCTGCAATGCATTCAAAACAGTTCCCGGTAGCCCTTCCAAAGCAATATTCCTCCTTCTCTTCCCGATGTTCCAGATCCTTTGCATGTTTGACAGGCTGCCCTTTACCTCACGCTGCTGCCGGTACGCTCCCCCTGAAAGGGGAAAGGAGCCCTCTGCCCTAAACCAGCCTGCTCTTCCGTGTCCTCGCTTGGCCCTGAGTATGCAGAAATACTCAAAGACCGCTCTCCTACAGCCGGGTCAGGGCGACGGAAGGTGAGGACGCTGCCACGGGACCCTGGGGAAGATGCTGGAGCCAGAAAAGAGAGCAAGCCCTGCTCTCCTCTCTCGCTTCCGACAGTTTGCTTACAGTTTCTCAACAACCGCTTGAGGCAGGAGGGAAAAAGCCCCCCTGGCTCCAGGCTGTGACGGGGCAATCCAGTTGCCCGGCCGCGGGTACCGCAGACGTGGGAAACCGGACATCGAGGCAGAGATAATGCCACCTCCACCCATAAACTGTCCTTGAAATCGTAATTGGGTTGTTACACTGAGATGAAATGTGCCTTCTACTCTTTAATGTGTTTATTAAGTTGGCAGTATATGATTTATTATGTTCTTAATTATTAATTTTCTTGCTCATAAGTGCCTGGATTTTTGTAAATGATGAGATAGGGAAGTGTAATGCTGTCACTTAGGCACCTTAACTGAAATGAAAGGTTTGGCTTTTTAATGCAATTTATATTTATGAGAAACTAATATGAGATCATTTTATATTATCAAAGTAATATAACTAATACGAGATGATTAAAAGAATGATGGTTGGACGGGTCAGATATGAACTGGTGCGAGCAGAAACTAAACAGCTGTAGGGTTTAGGTCCTAATTTTGCAAAACATTTAAATACTCAATTTTGTGGGTGGGGAGGCTGTCCTGCATTAAGTCCTAAGTCTGATGAAAGTTATTGAAAGTTATTGCTCAAGGCTACCTAATATTCTGTAAAATAGAGTGAGCAAGGCTGGATTAAACTGGTATAATTTGAGTTCATAGTTTCTGGGCTTTTTTTCTACCACCGTGGGTGAAGATAAAGCTCAAGTAGTGGGTCTGGTTGTAACAGTCACAGACTACCTTGAATATCAGCAAGTGTCATCCAGACAAGGAAAAGAACCAGTATTATACCACTCCTGGAAGTTTTTAGCATAGGGCACAGTTGATTTATTAATACAGGAGCGAAGTTCTGAGCCTGCTTGTGAGGGTACAGAAGTTACTCGTGCACCTTCAGAGCTCCTTCCTCAGTGCTGTGTCTGACCGTGAAGTTTCATGATGAAGTCCTTCAGAATTCAGCAGTCTTTACAAGTAAAGAAAATAAATCCATTTGAATCTTTTGCATTAAATGTTCCTTTAATTCACAGTGTCCTGGTTTGAGCACGACACACGGCAATTTCATTTTCATAGTGCTGTGTGTGCTGTATGAGGATAGCAATGCCTTTATTCTGTATTTCTAGTTCAAGGGGGGGAAAAATGACAATATTTGAATACCTATTTCAAACTACTCTCTGACAAATAAGTTTTTCCCAATATAAAACAAGGTATTGTCAGAATTCACTTTTCTCAAATGTCAAGGTCAGCTAGAGGTTTGTAAATTAGTTCATGCCAAGAGAAACTAATGAACCAGTTAAAAGACTGATATAGAGGTTTGGCTCTATGAACATGTTGGTTAATCATCTGAGAGTCCACCAAATATACTTTTGATTACTTTCTTGACTTTATTTCTGGGTTTAATTTGAATAAATCTTAGTCACAAGCTCATTTTGCTAGGAGTCACATATCTCCACTGCATCTTCTTAGAACCGTTTTTAGTTTTATATGAAATAAATATAGAGTAAAGGCTCTATAACCAGCATGCAGAATAATCATAGCAGGTGTTATACAGATATTCCAGATACATTGATATAGGTGTAACATAAATCAGGAATACAAGTTGTACTTTTTTTTTTTTTTCCAAGGAATAATCTGCTCAGGTGAATGGGTAGCTCTGGGTGGACTTTGCAAATGCTATGGGGTGATCATTTCCCTAGGATTAATACCCCAAATGCTGTCACAACTATTAAAACTTCCCTCCCACACGCTGGGGAACAGAAGAATAAGGATTCAGTTGCAGGCATCTGTGGAAACTTCAGCACCTCAGAGCTTCGTAGATGCCGACAGCCCCAAACGAGGCCAGGAGCAGGCAGCCCCCTTGCCAAGAGCAGGGTCCCGGCCAGACACGGGCAGCAGGAACATCTGAGGTATCTTTCCTCAGCTCACTCAGTCTTCCAGATTTATTTTTAATTCTGTGTAATCACCTTTAAAGTCTTCTCATGGGTTGTTTGAACCGCATTGCCTCTCACTGGAGAGGTGACACAAGACTTGTAGAGGCTGTACAACCTTTGCCTGAGGTTTTCCTGATGACAGCTTCAGGACTGGCCGGTTTCCTCTCCTGGTTTACTGCACTGCATTCCTCTCTGTTTTCATCAGCGCACAGAAAAATCAAAGGCCCTGGCTCATTAAAACGCAGATTTCTTTTTCCTCTTCCAAATCCAGCTTCATTCTTTTCTTAAGAAGGGGAACTGAGGTTTTAAGGCAATAGCCGGACTGCATCTAGTGTGAACTGACGGTACGGGAGAGCAGATTAATACTGCATTTGAGCTCCTTCGCGTCTGTTGGGAACCCAAGTATGTTCCTCTTCAAAACGAGTCTCCCGCAGGGACGCGTTGCTCCGCCGACCCCCTCACGGATGCAGCTGATCCCTGGTGCTGCGAAAGGCAGCAGCCCCAGTTCAGCCAGGAGGGGAAGAGGATTACAGAGGCACCAGAAAAACAAACGGGTGAGTGCGAACCGTGAGGACCCTCTTCCCGCCCCCTCGGGAGCGGGACACGGCCAGCACCCCGGCGGAGGGAGAGAGGCTCCTCTGGGAGCTCTCAGAAACGGCAGCCCAGGGATGCGAAGGCGAGAGGAAGTTTTCCCCCAGCGCCTGGATGCGGCAGCGGGGGCCGTGTGCCCTGAGCCGGGTCCAGGGCTGGCGGTGACGGGGGCTCCCGGCTCCGCTCCCGCTGTGAAAGAGCGCGTGCAGGTTGGGTTGCACACCTGACAGACGTGTGCAAGAGCGCGTGGTGTTTTCTCACTGACGAAACAATGATTGAACACACAGTCCTCCGCGGTGATCCACTGCAGAAACCACAAGGAAGAGGGATTTCTTGGTAGAAAGCAACTGCAAGATCAGACGAGCGAGTCTCGCTCGAGGCACGGCAAGGGGTGTCGGGCTGGGCTTACTGGGCAGCCCAAATCCCCGTGGGAGAGATGGGGATCTTGTGAGACACACAGGTTTTCAAGCACCGCATTGGTGTTAACCTCTGTCGGGTCCCCAAATGAATCCAAGTTGCCAGCCTCTCCCCCTTCATCGCTAGCTGCGTGACTCACGCCGTTGCCCAATTTAGCCTAATTGAGACCCAGCCAATTCCCCAGTTGCTCGTTGTTAAATTAGCTCCACTCCAGCAGGGGCAGTTGGAGGCTTGTGGTGGTTGAGCTCTGCTTGCTGGGCTGCGGTTGCTCTTTTCATGGTATGTTACTTGTTTGGGCTACTCTGTCCTACCATTTTCTAGTGGCACTTTAGGGACTCCTGACTCTCCAGGCACCCTGGGGGGCCTTTTACCCTGCGAGCTGTCACGCCTGCACAGCGACACAGCTCCTCTGGACCAGCTCAGCCAGCAGCATCTACCACCTGCAGCCAAGGGAGGGGGAGCGAGGGTAAGATTTGCCCCCATCGGTTCAGTTGAAGGTGTGGAGGTGGGGGGTGATATGGAAAGCTCAGTGCCCCGGTGTTGTGCCCGGGGTGCGTGAGTCTGTCTCTATCCAGCGGTTTTCCAGGGGAGATGCCCTCGGTAGGTGGTTGCTTTTCAGCTTTGCTCTGCGTGCCCCTTCCCAGGGCAGCCAGGCAGGTTACTGGGGGTGGGCTGCTGCAGCTCCAGGGCAGGTTAGACCTGCTCCAGTGCCCCCCCAGGCTGCCTGGGCTTTCGCACCCCCCCTGCCCAAAGGGACAGGGGCACTACTTGGCCCTTTCTCTCTGTAGTGAGAGCCTGAGGCATAAGCCCTGTGAAGCTTTCCCGGTTATCTTCCTTTCTGGTTTGTGTGCATCTGGAGTGAGTTCAGCTGCAAAGAGATAGACAAACGTGGAGGTCTTGTAGTTTAATTTGAGATTGTCATCGAGAAGTAATGGGGCAATTATCTTTCTATATCTGTGTGTTTTGACAACGTAGAAAACAATTTAGAGTCAAACAGGGGTCATTGACTTGCTTTATTCTTGTTCTAGAATGACAAAATAGAAATGATTACGTCTACGGTGTGTCAAGGCTGTCAGTAAGCGTCGCGTCTCTGTCCTGCCTGGAATGAAAACTTCACCCTTTGTGCGCTCCGGATTCCGTTTGTTACAATACAGCAGGCAGAATGAAAAGCAAATAGGAGGTCTGTGCTAGGTGTGCCCTAGCCACGCAAGGAGACACAGATGGAAACCAACACGCAGGCGTGAGAATCGCTGAGCTAGCTCAGCCTGTGAGGCAGCTGCTTGCTTTGCTGCAGGGCGGTAGGTGACAGAGGAGATGAGGGAACGGGGGGGCTTGACCAGGGCCAGCCATCGATTTCATTGTAGAAAGCGTGTTTGCAAAGGCTAATCGCTGGAAGTAATTGGCACGATCAAATCCAATTCTCAATTCAGGTACAGTCAGGCTGTTGCCAGGTATACCCTGCCCATCTCACTTAGCATGCGAGAGCTAGCAGCACTTTGTGCCAGGAATATGGGATGAGTCATTTGAGTTGTCTTGTTTGAAGAAATTGGGTCCCTGATTATTCTGAAGCCTTTCTCCCTTTCACTGAGAAGAACAAAGTATGCCCAGAAGATGTGGAGGGTTGAGGTTTTTTTTTTCCATATGCAAATAATGTCCTTCACTAAGTTTATTCTTTGTCTAAGTAGAAGTTAAGGGTGCCCTCCGTGCTCTCACAAGATTAAAGGTGGTACAACGCATCTATACTAAGCGAGAGGTTGTTCTTAGGCTGGCTATGGGCCTCATCTAATTTAGCATCACGGGACGGTTAGGGTGAGCAGGCATCTCTGGAGACGGGCCAGCCCAGCCCCGCTCAGAGCAGAATGTGCTAGGGCAGGCTGCCCAGTGCCATCCCCGCCGGGGGCTCTCCAAGGATGGGGAGTCCACAGCCTCTCTGGGCAACCTATTCCTGTGTTCCGCCACCCTCGTGGGGGGCAGGGGAAAGCAGCTTTAATTTTAAACAAAACTTCCTGTACTTCAATTTTGTCCTGTCACTGTGCCCAGAAGAGTCCACAGAGGAGAGTCTGGCTCCGTCTTCTTTGCTTTCCCCCCATCAGGTGTAAGATCCCCTGGAGCCATCTCTCTTCCAGGCTGAACAGTCCCAGCTCGCAGTCGCTCCTCATGCGTCAGCTCCTCCAGTACTTTAATCATCTCTGTGGCTCCTTAGAGGTGGTTTTGCTCTGGACATCAGCAAGGAATGTGCTGAAGGTTACTCTCCTTAAAGAAACACCCTTAAGAATGGGTGTATTTTTATCATTTCCGGAACGTGTGGTTCAGCTGTCAAACTTGTAAAATCACAGATTATTATATCCATCTTTTCCCCTCTCTTCCCCCAAAGCCCCATTTTTATGGGACTGTTGCTCTGTTTGCCATCATCCTTTCCTGGAGGGTTGGAGGTTTTCCCCGGACACCAGTCGGCATCCTTTGCCCTTCACACCCTCTGCTTCCCCGCGGCATGCCAGCTCCCCGGCCGAAGGGTGGTACCTGTGTGGTGACCTGCCTCAAGTTAGGTACCTGGAAGGTGGCTGGACCTTGGGCCAGGTACTGAGTCTTGCTCCTGAGGAGCAAAAAGAGATAAGCTTGACTTCCCCTAGTACATATGTTCAGTAAGACAGCAGCTATAGAGCTGTCAAGAGGAACCCAGGAGAAAAGCGAAATGCGTGGGTTTGGTTGGTTTATTTCCTGTTTTCTAATAGATGGAGGCATTCTTCATCTAGCACAATAAACTGCTAAGCCTCTAGGTCATAAACAAAAGACATAGTTTAAATAATAAAATGCTCAGGGTGGCGGTGCTAGGAGAGATGCACGTATCTGTACCTGGAAGCTGTCCGGGTTTGGCAATAGCTCTTCCCTATCAAAGGGCTCCATGAGGCTCCCCGAGGCTCCCTGCCGCGCACTGGTAGCAAATTTATACTGATGGCAGCATCGTAAGCCCAGCCTGGAAAAACAAACGCCTGCCATTGCTGCCGGGGAACAAATCAATTAGCGTGGCTGACCTGGACTGGAGAAAAGCAAGCTTGGCCAGAAAAGCGCTGTGAGCATCGTTTCACCGTGGGGACGCAGCAGCAGCGGTGTCTGGGGTGCTGGTGCTCTCTCCGTGTCCCCCAGCCATCAGCACGTGGGAGGGGGCACAACTTCCTTCGTCCCACCGCTGAACCCGTGCCTCGCAACGTGAACTTGCCCATCGTCTCCCAGATCTGCAGACAGCCCTTGTCCCTCTGCACCAGCTGCTTCCCCTGTCGCTGCTCGGGCATCCGTTTCATCCCTATGATGACTTTCAGTCCACCAGTGTATTTCCCAGTGCCTCTTTCCCCATGTAGGCTGTTGCACTGATGTAAACTATTGACCCGCCAGACTTGTACACCAGGACAACCTAAATAAGAGCGGGAGCGCTTGCAAAGACAGACAGGCTATTGTATCTTGTACTGCTCTTGTTTTAAAAGAAATTGCCCACCTGGTAACTAGATCCTGTCCTTTGCCATCAGCCAGAGCTGATGCTGGTGCGGGGAGATAAGAGAGTGTTTGCTGGAGCTGTTGTTTCCTTGGGGTTAAAGCACCAGAGTTCATAATTGTGCTTTTTATCAGGCAAATGTTTAAATAGCTTTTGGACATCCAATCGCAGTGATGCAGATTTGCCATCAAAGGCTCCTCCTCGAGGGCAGCCTTCGTCATGGCAGTCTCCTCTGTGGACCCTGACAGCGATGGCGGCACCTGGTCCGGCACAGATCCCCCTTCACCCTTTCTGTCCATGCGGAAAACCCTTAGACCTGAGCCTGGGAGTCTCTTGCCAGGCTGTGAGGGGGTGCTGGAGCCCGGCTCCTGCTTTTACCCTGCCTGAAACAGCCCCGCTTGGCTGCAGGGGGGAAAGCAAAACCCCCGGAGTGCTGACAGCCCTCTAACGCCTTCCCGCTGCTCCTCAAACCGGAGACAGCATCTCCCACAGGCAAGCTTTCGAGCCCCAGGGTGCCGAAAAAAGCAGTGCGTATATAGCCAAACGCACCCTCTGAGCCCCTCGTCCCCCCTGAGCAGCACGCGGTGGCACTGCCCAGCTGGACCCACGGCAAGCTGGCCGCGGCACGGGGAAGCCACTGCGCTGGGGAGAGCTGCCCTGGCAGGGGAGCAGCTTTGCTTGGATGGCGCTGGCAGCACTTCTGCCATGTGCCTCCCTCTATTTTTAAAACGGCGCCAGCGTGGGGCTCGCGGAGGTGAGGAGCAAATGGGGATCGTTTCAAACCAGGCACAGCGTCGGCATCGCAGCCGGCTCCGCGCGTGCCCCGCAGCCGGTGCTGGCAGAGCTCCCTTATTCCCAGCGAGGGCTCAAAGTAGGTGAGTAGGTGTTGGTCCTTGAAAAGAGTCGGGGAAAACAAGGGCAAGGCAGGCTTCTTAAATGGTATCAAAGCAGCATTTGAACTAAAGTCTTGCTCTAAATGTTGTTAAACGTACTTATTGTGAGCTGTGGCTCGCTGCTGCGCCCCGCACCGGGGGCTGGCAGGGTCTGCCGGGCAGGACGGGCTCCTTCCAGGCTGCCCCTCTGCGAGCAGGTGGGGCAGGATGGGTTGGGGACCAGCTGGAGATATCCTCCGGTTTCCATAACTAAACCTGCTCCTCCTTTGGTCTCAAATGACCAGAGCGCTGGTTCACACCTCCACATCCTCCACAGCTACTGCTCATATGGGGATCAGAGAGAAAGTGGGCAGAGGTTCAGGGCTTCACAGCCACATTCCTTTAGAGCTGCAGAATCTTTTATTTAGACAAGGAACCGAGAAGCAGAACCCAAAAATAAACAGGTTTTATCCTTTCATATCTTTGTAGCTCTGATTTTTTTTTTTTCCCTCCCAAACAAACATTCTCTCTTATGTGTAAACACCAATATTTCCTTCAATAAACTTCCAGCAGAGGTCTGAAATAACTCTCGCTCTCCAGATAGTCACATAATTCAAATAATTCCTGCCTATGACGAGCATTTAGGTAAATGGAAAGTTGTCTGTGAGTAGAGTACCCCCTTTTTTGCAGTGAATAAAGCAGTACTTTGAAGAATAAAAATCTCAAAAATTCATGGGGTTTATTGCTGTACTTATGCTCCAGTTCATATTTCTCCTGGAAATGACAATTTTGTGTTTAAGGAGTTGGCAGGCTGTATTGTGTTGCGCGAAGCAGTGATGTTGCAAGTTATGTAGAGCAAGTAGGAAACGAAGCTCTAAGCCCCAGGGAAGCTGGCAAAGTTTGAATACGTGTTGGGGAGTGGGAAAAGCGTTAAAAAATCATAACTGTTTTGTAGATCAAAATATCCAGAAAGGTTTCCGTTTAAATGGGATCCACTTTTTGATTGGCGCATCCACCAAAGCCACCCGCTCTTACCTGACTGAAGCTTTGTGCTTCGATTACAGCTTCCCGCGGCCGCCACAGGGGTTTTGTGGGAGTGAGCGGGAGCCCGCCCGACGCAGGCTTGTGGCTGTAAGGTCTTCAGGCCTCTCTGGCGTACGTGATGTGTGCAGCCACTTGAATTATTTTGGATGAAGCCCTACCTAATCCCAGCAGCTATTCGGACTTTTTCCGTTTGGGGAATTTTGTAAAAATTTGAAACATCTCTCTGTGATGCCACATTATCAAGCACACTGATCTGCTTTTTTGTTTATAAGCCCAAAATATCCTGTAGGTCTGTTTTCATATTTCTCTGTGAGTCAGGCTGGAGCCCCAAGCTTCTCTTTCCCTCTTTGTGGCTGTTATAACCAAAAAAGAATTAAATTTTGCCCAGTCTAACAGCCATGACCTTTTCAATCTCAAGTGCTTGTACTGAATTTCATCTGAGCTTGCCACTTTTCCTCCAGCGTCCAGGAAAAACTTGTTGACCTACAAATAACTTTCACAAATGCAAAAACTGGTCGCTAAGCAGACAGGAGAAATGTCTGGCGTTCGGTGAGACTCGCTAAGCTGGTGGTTGCCAACGCGCGCGCCGCTGCTAAAGGATGCCTGGGAAGAAGTTCGCCGGTGTTTGCAACCAGCCTCCTCCACCACGGGGCCCGCTGGGGCACGGAGGTGATCTGATGCGTAGAGGCTGAGCAGCACTTAATTTGCTGCTATTGATCTTCCAGCAGAGGCACCAGACACTGTGATCAAACACCTGGCTGTTCAGCCAAGATAAAAGATGCTTCTAATTATATTTGCTAATAGCACGGCTGTTACGCGGCTTGTTGTGGTGGAGCAACCACCACCACCACGTGGGAAGAAGGCAAGGAGGAGCTCTGGGGTCTCAGGAACTCGCTCGGGTGGCCAGATGTGCTTCAACTTGCAGGTGGTCTGGGAGAAAGTTATTTTCTGCAGAGCCTGAATTGTGCTCGGATAACTGGGAAGCGGACTGGAGGGAGAGAGGAAGCTGAACCAGTGTTTGGCTGGTGGTCGGTTAGTCTGGCAGGGGCAGCTGAAGGCAGCAGAGACCCCACTGTCCTAAACAGGCTGGGACGCTCCGTGTTTATGTTTTTGTGGTTTTGTAGCCTCACGCAGGAAAAAAGACTAGTTATTGTGAGAAGCGTGCCATATGTCGTTGCATATGGCTGAAACATCTGCATATGTACCCAGGGATCTGATATATGTGATGAGCTTCTGTTACAAATCTAACAGTGAAGGAATTATCTTTTGGATTATTTATTTATTTATTTATTTTAAATCTCTAAGGTTTTTTGAGGGAAGAGCCTCCTGGCTTTGTCTTCGTGGAATTTCACGAAGCCTACAGGGACCAGTGCAGGTAGAAGGTACTGGCAGTTGTTTGCCTAGGAGCGATCAACGCTCCAGCCATCCCCGGGGATGTCTGAAGGCTAAATAAGTTGTCCAAAACTCTTTCAGAAACCACTGCTACCAAGCAAGCAGCAGAAGAGCGAAATGGGTTCAAACTACAATTATTCAAACAATCTAAACAGATATTTTTGCATCTTCAACCATGCTTTTTATCCCTGGCTAATTTCGATGACTTGTAAATACAGTACAATATAAAGAAATCAAAATGTGCTCCGCATCCAATGGTGGCGTTGTTAGGGTAAAGAATTTAATAGCGTTACAAAAATGAGCTGAACAACAAAAAAATCTGTACTCGTAGCAGTTCAGATGAAACGGGATAGTGAGTACTGCTCCTCAGGCTTAAAGATGTTCAGTGATAGCCCAGCTGCCGGGTTAATCCAACACATCCAGAAGCAATGGCCACAGGAGATCTGTTCATCATCTACATAAATCCTTCCGTATTCCCCACAGTTACAGTGTCTTCATCAAGAAGTTTATAAAACTCTGATTCTGTGTTGTGTTCATATAGCACCTAGCGAAGGGAATTTCCCATCCTGGCAGAAGTTGTTAGACAAAAAGAGTTAGGGGAAATACCACAAATCAGTGAATAAAGTGATGTTTGTCCAGTTCCCCACTGAGCAGAGGGGATGGAGCTCCTGAGGAGCCCTGTCATGGGGATCTGAGGCATGAAGTGCTTCTCCTAGGCACGTGTGAATGCAAAAAGATCCACCTCGTTCAGTTGTACTTGTGGTGCAAAATTCTCAATCGCATGTAAATTCCCCCAAACTTTTAAGCAGACGGATTTTTTTAGGCAGATGGTGGAGGTGGAGAGGGGGTGAAGAGATGGAAGATTATCTGACAAAACAAACGGAGGAACTGATTGAACTAGTTCATAAATATAAATGTATTCCCGACAGCATTCTGCTTGCCTCTTCATCCTACGGTGTGTGGACTACTGATGGGTTAAAGCAGATGGGAGGTGGGGGAAAGCGAGTCATCTGGGTTCTGTTCGTGACTTGTGTTGCCCGCTCCCTGACGGCAGAATTCTTCACCTGCATCCTCCCATCTGCCTTGTGCAAGAAGGGGGATAGTAATGCACATGGGTCTGATGGGAACGTGTAAAGGTCGGTGTTTGCAGGGTGCTTTCAGGCTGGAGGCGCTGAGGAGCTGCTGTCTGGCAGTATTGCCACTACCAGATCAGAGTGGTGATGGTCTTGTTCTCTGATCGTGGCTGGGTTTCGCCCCCACGCTTTCCACTGGTAGAGCATGCGTAAAGGCCTTACTGGAATATATCATTTGTACTGCCATTGCAAATGGGAAGCTATCACACAGAGGAGGATCTCCTTGTATTTCAGATTTAAAGTTGGTGCATTTTGTTTGCATTTCAGGCACCCTGAGACCACAGCCAGGACATACCCCAGCAGCACAGCTGGTGGGCCCTACAGCCTGCGCCTTCCTATTCCTGGCACCGCAGGAGGGTCTCATGTGTGCTGTTACCTGGAGAGGAGAAGGGAGGGGAGAGAAGAGGCTTGGTCTGAACAACCTTTGAGTGTCCGTAACACCTCTAGGTTCTCTGGGAATTGCAATGATACCTTTTACTGAAACTGTGACAGAGCCTCTACGCCCCAGTTCCCTCATGATTTGCAAGACTGAGCTTTAAAAACCTGGGGATGTGCAGAGGAAAGGACAGACATTAACTAAGGAGGCTTAACGAGGAGGGATGAGGAGATGACTGCATCCTGCCTTTTTGCCAGGTGATGCCCCAGCATCT
Organism: Vanellus vanellus; assembly: GCF_965231255.1. Taxonomy (NCBI): domain Eukaryota; kingdom Metazoa; phylum Chordata; class Aves; order Charadriiformes; family Charadriidae; genus Vanellus; species Vanellus vanellus. The sequence goes on along the minus strand of NC_138915.1, from coordinate 8,925,222 downwards.
AAGGAATACGGTGCAGGAGTGTAGGCGGAGAGGGAGGGAGTCACCCGGGAGCAAACCAGGAGCGGGGTGCTATCTGCACCTTGGTAGAGGTGAAGGTCTGGGCACATCAGTCCTGAGGTGGGTCACAGCCTCAGAAGGGAGCTTAGATGATCATCTGAGGAGGATGGAGCCTTACTGTTAACTGCAACCCTAATCCTCTTTCATTTTTAGCTCTTTGTAACTGTTGTTGCAGAGCTGCTTTAATATATGCTTTTAAAGTGCTCCTGCTAAAGCTTGCCAAGCAGCAACGCTGGCTGTGGGCTGGCCAGCAGAATGGGCAAGTCCACCGCTGGGCTTGCATTTCTCCAGCACCCGAGGGACTGCCCCTGAACCGGGTGCGTGCCTCAGGACGGGGCGGCCGTGGGGAGCGGAGCCGGGCGGGCAGTGGCGCTGCCTTCCCCGGGCACAGCTGGGGAAGTACGGAGAGCCAGGAGCGTGTACGGGCTGGAGGAGATGCTCCAAACCCGGCTCTGTGGATCTTGGTGGTTTTCAGCTCTCGGGTGGGACCACTGAGGGGCTGTGTGGGTTTTAACCCCACAAACTGATCGTTTCAGTTTGCTGATGATACCAAACTGGGTGGGGTGGCTGACACCCCAGAGGGCCGTGCTGCCATCCAGCGTGACCTGGACAGGCTGGAGAGCTGGGCAGAGAAGAACCTAATGAGGTTCAACAAAAGCAAGTGCAAGGTCCTGCACCTGGGGAGGAAGAATGCTAGGAACCAGTATAGGTTAGGGGCAGACCTGCTGGGAAGTAGCTTGGAGGAGAAGGATCTGGGGGTTGTGGTAGACAGTAAATTACCCATGGCCCAGCAATGTGCCCTTGTTGCCAAAAAGGCCAATGGAATCCTGGGCTGCATAGGGAAGAGTGTGGCCAATAGGTCGAGGGAGGTCATTCTCCCCCTCTACTCTGCACTGGTGAGGCCACGACTGGAATACTGTGTCCAGTTTTGGGCTCCCCAGTTCAAGAGGGACAGGGAACTGCTGGAGCGAGTCCAGCGAAGGGCAACTAAGATGATTAAGGGCTTGGAGCATCTGCCTTATGAGGAAAGGCTGAGAGAGCTGGGACTCTTGAGCCTGGAGAAGAGAAGGCTGAGGGGAGACCTTATTATGGCGTACAAGTATCTAAAGGGTGGGTTGAAGGAGGATGGAGCCAGGCTCTTTTCAATGGTTCCCAGTGACAGGACGAGGGGCAATGGGCACAAGTTAGAACACAGGAAGTTCCGTTCAAATACACGGAAACACTTCTTTACGGTGAGGGTGACAGAGCACTGGCACAGGCTGCCCAGGGTGGTTGTGGAGTCCCCTTCCCTGGAGATTTTCAAGACCCGCCTGGATGCAGTCCTGAGTAATGTGCTCTGGGCAATCCTGCTTTAGCAGGGGAGTTGGGCTGGATGATCTCTAGAGGTCCCTTCCAACTCTGAAAATTCTGTGATTCTGTGAAACTCACGGGTTTCGTGCTTACTTCAGGGAATTGCCCGCTGTGCTGTGGGCTCAGGCGGGGTGAGGGGTGGCAAGGAGACTGGAGGCATTGCCAGGAGCTCCAGAAAATAGCCCCTTGTGAAACATCCCCCCCTCCACACATACACATCCCTACCCAGAGGGAAGCTGTGGTAGGAAGACGGGGTTACTTGCCGCTGCTTACGAGCGAGTGAAGGGCTGTAGCAACAAGTCTTTAAGACGCATGTTTGATGTGCCATTTTAATGCTCCCACAGAGTTCCTCAGCATCGCGCTTGATGGGGAAATGATTGAACGTATTTCAGCATATCAAAGAGTTGACTGCCCATCCAGGCATCGCTCGCAAACCTCTCCAACTAAATGGATTGTTTCAAGGCAGCTATAATTAGGTGTAATAACTGCAATCATAATTAGAGCTCTTCATAATGGGGATATTTGCTTCTTAATTCAGTATTAAAATGGTCTATTTCAATATTGAATCGACACTTCAGAGAAATCAATGAAAAACACATTGTAAAACTATCTGATTTGTGGATGGTCTTGGGTGAAAACTATTGAAAAAATGAGAGAAAAGAGCCCAAACTGAAGCCCTGTGCTTCAAAATAACACAAGTTAAGAAATAATGTATCATCAGTTTATTCGGCATTGCTTGCAACCTGCTATTGTGTGTCAGAGATAAGAGAACATATGATTCCTACAGAGGGTTTTCTTGGATGGCAAAAATTCCTAGATACTATTTGAATTATCATGTGCCAATAGCTCAACATTTGTGGAAGGTGTCATCTAATTAAACCAGAATTTTTAAGTACCAGACAGCACGAGGACCAGTAATAAGAGAGCAAGATCCGTCTGTATTACAGATGGGATGTGCAACTCTAATAGTATGGCTTTAGGCAATATTTAATTGAGTAGTTAAATTATCTTTTCCAGACGGGAAAATAAATTACTGCTCATCTCTCCAATTTATTTTAGCTTCTCCACGTTCTGTTTCCTGAGGGAGTGGTGGGGAAGTGTGGGACATCCCCAAATATGCCCGGGATGATTTATTCTCCCCACGCACCATAACTCTCCCTTCTCCCTTATACGCATGTGGAAGTTGGTGTGTATGTAGCAGTGGCTGTATTCTCCTCTTTGCTTTTAAAGGATGTGCTGCTAATCAGTGCGGTGGGATCACAGAGATCCAGCTATACGCTTATGCGTGTCTGTGGTTTTATATATATATATTTGAAAAATGCAGGAGAGAGAATTGCTGGTTCAGCATCCTGCAGCCAAATCCAGAGCACGTGTCCTGCTGGGGCTGTGCAGTTGCCCAAGAAGCTTTTCCAAGCTCTGGGATGGCCTGAAAACCTTCACTTTGACTCACAGCTTTTTGTAGCATGGAATTATTTGGGGGAATTGTGTCAAATTCCAGGTTGTTGTTCCTCAGGTTGACTAAACTCAGCCAAATAAGCATGCAGAAATGCATGATACTGTGTGTGGTGCATGGGAGCAGAACTTAAAATACTGGAAAATTTCAGTTCATTAATTAAGTATTGCATTTACATGATAACAGATCTCCAGGCTGGACAAACTTTTTCTATAGTCAAGTGTCCACATGCAAACATAGCATTAGTGTATTAGCGTTTGTGCTTTATGCTGGCTACAGGAGCACAGCTGGTATTCGATCTGGCATGAAATCTTCTGCTAGAAAGTCGCTTCTTGGAAAGCCTTGAGCAGATCTAAGTCAGCTGGTTGGGTTGGTACCAGGCCGCTGGTTTGTGTCGTGTGGCTGTGATGTTCTTGATTGAGTGCTCCGAGCCTAAAAACAGCTTTCTCGCATCTAGCAGAACCACAGCCTGGATCCCCCGCCATGTCTGAGTATTTGTGAAGGTAATAACAGGTCTGCGTGCATGGCACAGTGCTGGGTTCCGTCTGCCCATTTCCAAACAAAGTCACACCTTGCTTTCCAGTTGGCCAGTTCCCAGCCATGGGTCTCGGCCGTGGGCCAGAGGAGATGACCATGTTCTCCTTGTGCAGCCTCAAATTCTGCCGAAATTCTGGTGGGAAGAGGAGGGTGAAGTAGTTTTTAAAGCACTTTGGGAGGAAAGACTCTGTATTAGTGCAGGATGATCTTGTTGTTATTGGAGTATTATTACATCTGAGAGTAACTTAAGGGACTAGAGAAAATGGTTTTTAAAATTACAGGTGGTCTATCTTTCCCCTTGGTAAAAGTTTTTTTTCTGACAAAGTTAATAAAAGATTGCTTTAATGAATATGGATGCTTTTGTCGTCTTGCCCAGAAACTCCATGGGCTGTAGAAGAAGATGTCTTCAGGGGAAAATGCTAACTGGAAAAGCAGACGGTGCAAAGCTGATATCTCTGAAATATTTCTCTCCAGACACGCTAAGCAGAGAGTGCTCTCACGCTGCAGACACGCAGCACGGCTGGCGTGAGGCCGGGAAAACTCCTCCTGTGCTTGATCTGAGTTTTCATCTGTACTGATCCCTTTAGCGACCACAGATGCGAGCTCAGCGACAGCCGAGCTGCTTCCCTTTTGCCCAGAGGTGTTTACCACTGAGCAGAGACAGGTCTGTGGAAAGGGGCAAGGAAAATCCACTTATCCACGGACAGGTCAGGGCTCTGGGTTTGATGGAAATCTCAGTGGACAATTTAACCCCGCAAATCTGCTCTGCAGGCAGGAGCATCCTCTCCTCTTCTCTCCTGCTCCGGCGACCTGCTTTTCTGCCTTTGAGCTCGACCTTGCTTTCTTTTAACCAAACAGACTTCAACAGCTCTGTGGTCCCTCCCGTGAGGAGGAGGTGGTTTGCTTCGCTTTGCTCTGTTCCTCTTCCACCGCCCTGCGGGTATTTGATAGAGATGGAGCAGACTACGCCTTGCGCACCTGTGAGAGGCAGGGACCGCGGCCATGGCCAGCTCTCTGTCCTGGGACCTCTGCGGAGGACAAGGTAGGAAAACAGCCTCTCCAAATGATGGGTCTCAGGCCAGTGGCTTCATCATCCTTTCAGAGTCCAACTGGAAGGGCACGGACGGCCTCCTGGGAAACAACGGGTTCATCTGCTACGGGGAATTTCCCTCTGCCAGCACCAGTATGGACGGAGCTGGGAGTTAGCCCTTCCACCTGTGATGGAAAGAATGTGTGTCCCTACAATGGCAATTTCGTTTTTAAAATCAGTGAGCATAGATGCTTTCTAAGGTGCCTGGAACGTGAGTTTAATACACACAGCTTCTGAAAGGATTTTACTAGCCAACTCCTTTTCAATAAGCCTGTGTCTCTCAGGCCAGTCCAAGTTTAAGCATTATAAGCAGCCAGCCCTGAGGCACTGCTCTGTGGCAGGATCAGTGCTTCAAGAGGTGGCTGCGCAGTAAGGATGCAAGGCTTGTTCTGCACCCAGGACTATATATCAGCAATAAATTTAATCTCCAAACATATTTTACTGCATGTCCCTGCACATCCATAAATGATGTTCCATATTGGCATTGCAGAAACACTAAATACTCACTATTTCTACATTTTATTTAATTAGAATGTATTTAAGGCCCGAGTACAGATCAACATTGGATTCTAGTGATTTTTTACTTGCAGTGGTGAGCACTCATTAACTTTCAGGTCTTGTGCATGGTCCCTGGCTGCAAGATGAGAATTGTTTTATCTTCCTGGGTTTGAATCTGATGACTAAAATGTGGTTGGTTGGTTTGTTTGTTTGTTTTTAAGAAAAAAGAATATTTTGCTAGGTAAGCCTTGACTTCAAAGGTGCATTTTTCTGCCTTTCAGATCCTTCCTTTAGGATGGAGTACCCTGCCGTTGACTCTGCGATAGACTGCTCATTAGAAAGACATCCTGTTAGTAATGGATGGGCACAGGTCTGTTTTTGCTACTGCGCTCTCTGTCTGGGCTGCTCCAAAGGCTGATGCATTTGGGAGAAGCTTAGATCCAATTTCATTTTTGGAGTGTGAGCCAAAGTCCACTGGAAAGGTAGAGTTTACTCCCCCCCATCAGTTACAGAACAGATGAAAGTTGGATGAGGATGTGGTTAAGTAGGTGTGGGAGAGCTTTTCCCTATGGAACCCTTGGGGACCAGCAGGACTAAAAATGGCGAGGTAACTGACAACATTGTCCCCTCTGTAGGCCAGCCCTGCAGAATGGCATCAGGTGCTAAAGGTCCCCTGGGCTACCTGGCTGCTCCGAGCAAGTCCCCAAAGCCCCGCAAAGTGCCAATTCCTGGGTCTGGCTCTGGGTGCTTCTTTCTATGAGTTCTCTATCGCCCGTGCAATGCCAGCATGCTGCTGGGGAGGTGAGTTATCATAGAAATCCAGTTTAGGGGCTCTACTGGAGATACTGGCTCCCAGAAGTCGAGCTGAGTGGGTGGCTGTTGCTGCCCACATAGCTGTGCTTCTGCACTGGAGCTCTGCTGAAGAGCTCTCAGTCACCCGACAGAGAAGTATCACATAGGCTCCAGCCTCTCACCTCCTGAGTACAAGACTACGAGAAAAGCAGCCATGTGTGCGCTTTCTGTTACAACGTGTGGATTTTGTGAACCAAAACCCTGCAGAGCTGGAGGTGCTGACTGTGCAGGGCTGAGGCTGCGAGGGACACGCGGGTCGGCCGTGCCAGCAGGATTCCACCTGGCTGCTTGGGTCCTCTGATCCCCTCCTCCCTGCTGTTCCAGGACCCGCTGCGGTGGATTGTACGCTTCCACAGGTACCTCTTTGTAATGCTACTTTTTGGGTAACATTCTTTCAGGGTTCATCTCTTCCAAGTTCTGCTGCTCGATGGTAGCTGGTTTAAAGAGCTTGTGCTGGTACCTGCCCACACCAGGGCAGGCGAGGTCTGGGCACTTGCTGTTCTCTGTCCTTTCAGAGAAATGTTGACAAGGCACAATGGGGTGCTGTGGGGAGAAATGTGAGTTTCCTCAAACTGCTCGCTGAGCTCTGCAGTGGTTCATACCCTGTCAGAGGCTACTTTAACCCAGGAGCACTGAATTTGCACTTGCGCTGCATCTGGCGTCTCAGCTAGTTCACTGAGAAATAGCACTCCTGCTGTGGTGCGATGAGTCTTCCAGGGTCACCATGATGCCTGTGTCTCAACATCTCAAAGTATGAAAAGTGTGTCTGTCTTCAAGGGAAACTAGTTGCTATTTGTGATCCGGACAGGGTTCAGCTCCTCGGGCCACTCAAGGAGAAGCAGAATGAAAGCTGCAGACCTTTACACTAGCACTCATGGCCATCCTGGGGTTCCCTGGAGGGCATGACCAGACCTCCTGCGCTCCACCAACCTCCTGTTACTCTGCAGGAGCTGTGGCTGAGCTGTGCTTGGAGGGATCAGAGCACTGCGTACCAACCAGGCCAGACACTGGCCCAGCTATGGGGCACTTGCAGCCCTCCCAAGGGGGCAACACCAGAGAGGAAACTGCACGGAGCAGCCGGCTGAGGCTCCTGCAACACCACCTCCGTCTCCCCGCAGTCAGGCTGCTCACAGCTGCGCCGGCCCCACCGCTGCAGTGACTTTTTCCCACTCACAGCATCACCAGTTGTGTTTGAGAACTTCAATCTGCCTTCTATAAGTTGTGCCCGGTACCCAAACTAATCGCACAGTGCTGGGTCAGCCGGCTGCTGCCCAGCTGCCTAAGCCACCCACCTCCCATCGGCTGGGGGTTTCACCCACCTCGGAGCTCATGGTGATCTCTGAATCTTGGGTGATGGCCTAGAGTTTCTCGAGGGAAAATAGGGCCGAAACATCACCAAACCAGAAAAAGCAGTGTGCCTTTTCCATATATCCACACGCAGGGCACTGCTTCTTTGTGTCTTCTCCTCAGTGGCCCTGGTTCAGTTCTTGCACTGTAACTTTAGCTTTTCTTCTCATCGTGCTGCCTCACACCCCATGTGAGAACGAGCGTGCTGCTTAACCTTCCATTCACACCCCTTCCCTTGAAGAGTGGCCCTTCGAACAAGTCCATGTAGCGACACAAGTGATTTTTATAAGTTGTAGGACCGTACTTTATGCTCCAAAGGAACACTTACTTCACATAAAGGCTTTGGCATTTTTGTAGAAACGGCTATAACTGTGTTATTTCATACGAGGAAGAATTTATTAAGCCCAGATCCGGATCTTCTTTTTATGTTATGCAAATGACTAATAACAACCCTTCTTCGTTACCAGCTCAGTGCTGGGGCCAGGGCTATTAAATCCCCCCATTCCTTTCAGTCTGCATCTATCAGGCTGCCACATTAGGCTGCAACTTAATCAGAATTCATAAAACCAGCCCAGGCTTGAACTGGGATATGAGGCTGCAAAATTAAAACCTGAGTTGCAGAACATGATGCTTCTTTGGCGAGAGAGGCAAGCCAAGGTATTTTGGGGCATGGCGTGTTGAATGAGGCACGACACCACCTTGATTACTTGTGATTATGAAAAATTTCACAACAACCATATAGTAAGGAAAAAAAGTAAAGGTTCATTTATCTCACTGCTCTGGTCGGATTACACATGGGGCAGAAACATCCTGCTTTTTGTATTTTCAAGAGTGGTTTCCACTGCGTGCCATCCATCCATGCAATCTTCCCCTCGAACACTGCTACTCCTTGCTCTGTTCTTGTCCCGGAGGTGGCTATAGAGGAGGGCTGGGGTGCACGTGGCACCTGGCAGGGCTGCTTGGGACATGCCTGGGAGGACCTCACTGCATCCCGAGTGGTGGTTAGACCTTCATACTTGTAAGACAAATCTTGGTTCTTGGAATAAACCTTCAGTGGGTTGGAGTTTTGCTTGGGGGTTATGTGATATGCTAGGAGATTATAAGCAATTTTTCCTTACAGTATTTCCTTACATAAAGCCAACACAGCAGTGAAGTGCCTAAGAGAGCAGCCATCCCAGGCTTGCCTATTGCTGGATTTTTGGGGGCAGTCCCCTAGGAGGAAGATGTGTGAATCTTTACTTTCACGGTGTATCCCAGAAGAAAAGCCCATTTCTCGCCAGTCTAGGATGATCACCCAACCACTGAAACTGGGTAAATGTGCTGGGGACAGTAGTTGCTTCTCTGGCTTCTGTGTTCTCTGAAAATACCAGCTGAATCAAGTCCTGTAGGTGAGAAAAGTAGAGGGACACCTTATTTGTGGATGTGGATGGCATTTCGTGTAGGCTAAGCACCAACTGTTCAGCATCTTTTGTGGATGGATCCAGCCCAACTGATCTGAAGTGGCATGTGTTGAGTGAAAAAATACATCTCCGAGGGAGTTCCTGGACATAATTTGATGGAAGAAAGGGAGAAGAAAAAGGTATTCCTGTAAGTTTCATTTTCTTTGCAGGGGAAAGCTATCCGCGCTCTTCCCAGAGCAATTCCAGGAACTGTAATTATGCTTTTGTGTATCAGAAGAGAAGTGTGTTTACACCTGACCTGGTCTCGGGGGAGATGAGACGTTCTGTCTTGGGAAATTGTCACCTTCACGCTGGTTGCTCTCACGCAGCTATTGCAGAGCACAAATTTCCCCTGCGGTGCGGTCGTAGCAACCTGCCAATATTCACCCAAGGCAACAGCGGTCTTTTCTGCTTTCATGGCCTTTGGGTCAGACTCTGGCCTGTCAAACACTGCTAATACTAACAGGACAGATTCTTCAGAACTCAGTCTGTGATTTCCATTATATAGCATTAACTTCAAAAAAAGAATTAGTATCCCAGCAAAACACAGAGATAATTTAGATGCAGAGTAATTACCTGTACTAAAGTCTAGATTGGATGTGAGCGTCAACAGCTCCTGAGCTCGTGTGGAGCCTTTCGTTAGCATCCCTGGGCATGTCCCCGGTCTGCGGCAGGAATGGCTGTGCAAAGCATCTGTGGTCCCGGTGTGAGGAGAGCCGTGCGCTGCACGCTTGGGGTCCTGCTCGCAGCCGGGTCCTCACGGGCGCTGCTGTGGTTGGAGCCTGTGTTCGGGCGTCAGCGAGTTCACTGGTCAGCACAGCAGAAAAGGACTAGAGAGTCTGTAAATGAAAAGTGGATACTGGATTATAAAATATTATGCAATTAAGCTAACACTTTTTTTTCCCCTTTAACAGCCAGAAATAAACTTCTCTGACTAGGGCCCAGCTATGTTTCCTTCTCTACTGAAATAATATCAGAAAATTGCAGCCTGCTTCTAGAACAGAGGTTTTAGTAAAACACAGTTAAATAACCCACCCAGACCCACCTATACTTCCTGCCCAGTGGGCTGCCGGAACGGATGGACTTTCATGGCCCCCCAAACTCGTTTGGTTTTTTTTTGGGGGGGGGAGGGGGGACGGGGACGGACACACGACCTGCACAGTGATGCTGAACAGGAGGACCGCGCAGCGCGGCTGCGCTTCCCCGGGCGACCGCGGAGACGGGTGGGTGGGTGGCGGGGGCGCTCCCCGGCAGCTGGAGCTCATTCCCTGCTGAGCAGCACCACCTAGAGGCTGCTGCCTTCCCGGGGCACCGGGAACGCGCCCTGCCGCCTCCGGGGACGGCATCCCGGGGCCGGGGCTCTGCCCCGCGGCTGCTGCCGGCAGGGAGACGCCGTGCCCGGGGGACCACCGGGGGGTGCTGGCGCTGGGGCTGCCTCCAGCCCTGGTGGGTGGCGCGGGGAGCTGAAGGGTTTCCCGGCGAGTATTTGAAGTATTGTGTCCAGTTCTGGGGTCCCCAGTTCAAGAAGGACGGGGAATTGCTGGACGGGGTCCAGCAAAGGGCGATAAAGATGATTAGGGGATGGGAGCATCTTTCTTATCAGGAAAGGCTGAGGGACTCACTCGCCGAGGAGACCGGCTCCGGGGCAGGTGGGTCCGCACTGGGGAAGGGGATCGGAGGCGAAAAGGGCCGGCAAGGGGCTCTCTGGGGGCTAGGCCGGCGAGGCAGTGTAGTTGCTCTTTATGTGTGAGAGCAACTGGAATGTATTGAGCTCTCCCCGGGAGCAGATGAAGAGCAAGTTGAGAGCTTGTGGATAAGGATCAAGGGGCAGGGTAATATGAAAGACACTGTTGTGGGTGTCTATTACAGGCCACCTGATCGGGATGGGGTAGTTGATGAGGCTTTCTACAGACAGGTGAAAATTGCCTCACAATCACATGCCTTGATTCTCATGGGGGACTTCAACCACCCTGATATCTGCTGGGAAGGCCACACAGCTAGGCATGTACAGACCAGGAGGTTCCTCCAGTGCATTGATGACAACTTTTTGACTTAGCTGGTGGAGGAGCCTACAAGGAAAGGTGCTCTACTGGACCTGGTACTGACAAACAAAGAGGGACTGGTGGAGGATGTAAAGGTTGGGGGCAGACTGGGCTGCAGCGATCATGAGAACATAGAATTCAGGATTAAGTGTAGTATAGACAAAATGACAAGTCGAGTTGAAACCTTAAACTTCAGGAGGGCTAACTTTGATTGTTTCAAGGAGTTGCTTGGAGAAATCCCATTGGAGAGGGCTCTAGAGGGTAAGGGGGCTCAAGAGAGCTGGCTGCTATTTAAGCGTCACTTCCTCCAAGCTCAGGATCAGTGCATCCCAAAGAGAAAGAAATCAGGCAAGGGAAGAAGGAGACCTGCATGGCTGAGCAGGGACCTTCTGAAAAAGCTCAGGTGGAATAAGGGAGTTTACAATAGGTGGAAGAAGGGGCTGACTGCTTGGGAGCAATACAAGAATGCTGTCAAGGTATGCAGGGAGGAAACAAGGAAAGCCAAGGCAGCCTTGGAATTGAACCTGGCGAGGGATGTCAAGGCCAACAGGGAGGGTTTCTTTAAGTATATAGGAGACAAAAGGAAAACTAGGGAAAATGCGGGCCCGCTGTTGAACGAGACAGGTGCTGTGGTGACAGATGATGCAGAGAAGGTGGAGATGCTAAATGCATTCTTTGCTTCTGTCTTCACTGTTCGGGCCAGTCCTCAGGAAACCCAGATTTTGCAGGTAACAGAGAAAGTCTGGAGGGAGCAAGACTTTCCTTTGGTTGACGAGGAGCAAGTTAGAGATCAGTTAGATATCCACAAATCCATGGGGCCTGATGGGATGCACCCTCGAGTGCTGAGGGAGCTGGGGGAAGTCATTGCTGGGCTGCTCTCCATCATCTTCGAAAGGTCCTGGAGGACAGGTGAGGTGCCTGAGGACTGGAGGATAGCTAATGTCATTCCAGCCTTCAAAAAGGGCAAGAAGGATGACTCGGGAAACTACAGGCCCGTCAGCCTCACCTCCATCCCTGGAAAGATGATGGAACAGCTTGTGCTGGGTATCATCTCAAAGCACCTGGATGAAAAGAAGGTTATCAGAAGTAGTCAACATGGATTCGCTAAGGGGAAGTCGTGTCTGACTAATCTGATAGCATTCTATGATGAAGTGACTAGATGGGTGGATGAGGGGAGGGCAGTGGATGTTGTCTACCTTGACTTTGTCAATGCTTTCGACACTGTCTCCCACATCATCCTCACATGCAAGCTTAGGAAGTGCGGGTTAGATGAATGGACAGTGGGGTGGATTGAGAACTGGCTGACAGATAGAGCTCAGAGGGTTGTGGTTAGTGGTGCAGAGTCTAGTTGGAGGTCAGTAACAAGTGGTGTCCCTCAAGGGTCAGTACTGGGTCCAGTCCTGTTCAATATATTCATCGATGATCTGGATGAAGGGATAGAGTGTACCCTCAGCAAGTTTGCTGATGACACTAAACTGGGAGGAGTGGCTGACATGCCAGAAGGATGTGCCGCTTTACAGCGTGACCTGGACAGGCTGGAGAATTGGGCAGAGAGGAACCTAATGAAATTCAACAAGGGTAAATGTAGGGTACTGCATCTGGGGAGGAATAACCCCACGCATCAGTACAGGTTGGGGGCTGACCTCCTGGAGAGCTGCTCTGTGGAAAGGGACCTGGGAGTCCTGGTGGACAACAGGATGACCATGAGCCAGCAGTGTGCAGCCAAGAGGGCCAATGGCATCCTGGGGTGCATCAAGAAGAGTGTGGCCAGCAGGTCGAGGGAGGTCATCGTCCCCCTCTACTCTGGTGAGGCTGCATCTGGAGTACTGCGTCCAGTTCTGGGCTCCCCAGGTCAAGAAAGACAGGGATCTGCTGGAGAGGGTCCAGCAAAGGGCTACGAAGATGATTAGGGGATTAGAACATCTTTCATATGAGGAAAGGCTGAGGAACTTGGGTCTCTTTAGTCTAAAGAAGAATGAGGGGGGATCTTATTAATGCTTTCAAATACTTAAAGGGAGGATGCCAGAGGGATGGGAGGAGTCTTTTTTCAGTGGTGCCCATTGATAGGACGAGGGGTAATGGGCACAAGCTTGAACATAGGGAGTTCCATCTTAACGTGAGGAGGACCTTCTTCACTTTGAGGGTAGTGGAGCACTGGAACAGGCTGCCCAGAGAGGCTGTGAAGTCTCCCACTCTGGAGACATTCAAAACCCGCCTGGACGCTGTCCTGTGCAACCTGTTGTAGGTGACCCTGCTCTGGCAGGGGGGTTGGACTAGATGATCTCCAGAGGTCCCTTCCGACCCTGACTATTCTGTGCCTTGAGTCTTTTTAGAAGTCTGAGGGGGGAACTTATCAATGCTTATAAATACTTAAAGGGAGGGTGCCAGGGGGATGGGAACAGTCTTTTTTCAGTGGTGCCCAGTAATAGAACAAGAGGTAACGGGCACAAACTTGAACATAGAAAGTTCCATCTACACATGAGGAGGAACTTCATTACTTTGAGGGTGGCAGAGCACTGGCACAGGCTGCCCAGAGAGGTGGGGGAGTCTCCCACTCTGGAGACATTCAAAACCCGCCTGGACGCTGTCCTGTGCAACTGCTGTAGGTGACCATGCTCTGGCAGGGGTGTTGGACTGGATGATCTCCAGAGGTCCCTTCCAACCCTGACCATTCTGTGATTCTGTTATCTGATGTCCTGCAGCCCTGGCACCAGCAGGAATCGTGCCTGGGAAGCACAAATGGGATGTGTGCGGTGTTTTGGCCAGGCACAGGTGACTCGTCTATTTGCAGTGCACTCTACACAGGTGGAAGCTGGAAAAGATCCCCAGCGCTGAACACATTGTCTCTGGCTCTTTGAAGCATCCCCTCTTTTCACCAGGTCTCTTCTCGCTCCCCTGAGTTGAGCCTCGTTTGGTGCAATGCACCCTGGTCTCCTGCTCCTCCAGGCGCTGGGGAATCCAGGAGCCGGGAAGCAGGTTCAAGAGCATTTACACAGCTCCCTCGGTGGAGGTACTGTGTAAAGTGAGGAACAGGACATCACAGCTGGGCTCCGGAAGCACAGCAGCCAGGCACCACCATGTCTCTCTGAGCTCCAGCTAACCCGAAATTTTGTTGTCTTTCAGGGACACTTCTTTTGCAGCTAGTAGCGATTTGCAGTTAAACAGAATGAGGCTCTGTCCTGGTTCCGGCAAGGATGGGGTTAATTTCCAAGGAGCCGGCAGGGGAGGCACGTATTCCATACCACGTGACCCATGCCCCGCTATAAAAGGAGCTAGCCGGGGAGCGGGAGTCAGTCGCCACTCGGGGGTGGGTCGCGGCGGTGCGGGTCCGGTCGGTGCGCTTCGCGGCGGTACTGTAATCGCGTTCTTATATTCCTTTACCGGTGTTATTGTTTTCCTTTCTTTCTTTTTTCCCTTTGTCTGTTCTGCTAAATTATAATATTTCAACCCACGAGTTTTGCCCTTTTCTGCTGATTTTTCCCACGGCTGTGGGAGTCGTGCGAGTGGCTGCGTGGTTCTCTGTTGCTGGCTGAGGCCAAACCACGACAGGCTCTGAGATGCTGACAAATAGCAGAGGAAGTTTCTGGTATGTTTTTCTTTGCTGGAGTACTTAGAAAGGGCTTCGCTGAGGACCAGGGCTGAGGTCCTCTGAGGAGTACTTTGTTCTTCAGGTCCTCATAAGTCTTGGTGTTGCTTGTGCCCCGTGAGGCCACTCTGGGGGGAAGAAAACAGATGAGCAATGTTGGGCTGTAGCGTTTTGCATTTGCCTCTATAGAAGAAGTAAACCCTAATAGTGTGCGGTATCTGAATGTCTAATGTAGGGGAAGGGCTGGGGAAGTCAAACTGCAAGCCAAGTCCCTCTGCTCCAGGCTTGCTGGAGACACTGGTGAGTGGTAATAGGATCAAGCACCAATTGCCTTCAAATAAGTGGAAAATTGGCTCCAGGGCAAGTACAGCTGACAGGGTACCTGCTGGCCCTATCTTATGCATGTTCAGGAACAGATCAGTGGCAGCGAGAGCCTATGCACATAAAGTTAAGACGTAGAGTTAAGTGTTTGCTAGTTAATGTTCCCAGGGGAAAGATCACAGTTTTGCCAGAGCAGTGAAAGGAACACCCTAATCCTTAATTGAGTTTACCGATAATCACCATCACATCATACTTACCCATTTTTCAAAATATCGGATTAATTTTGAATGGGACCTTCTAAGCTGAAGAAGAATTGGCTGAAAAGAGACTTCCCCCCCCCCCCCCCTCTGCATGCAAGTTACCATGTCTTAACATGAGATTTTGTTGAAGGCCAAATTCCTACTAACCTCAGCAGAAAGAGTAACAAGAAAAGGAAAGCCCAGCAAGAGAAACATCTCCCCACGAGAATGAGGCAGGGAGAGTCAATGAAATGTGAATATTATTTATTTAGAAAATGATTGCCATATCATTGGCAGGTGTCAGTGGAACAGAAGCATCCGCCATCTAGCCTGGGGCTACCGCAGAACTAATGCTCACATTTCCATGTCCTGTACATGTTGTACTCGCACGTGTGCCATTCACTGCAGCCTTGAAGCATAACTAGCACACGGTGAGCCTTTTAGTATTTTATGTTTTCTAACATGATTAATTACTAACTTTAATTATGGTCTGTAATTTTTACCATGAGGAGATGACAGAGCAGAGACCTTTCAAAGTGGATAACCACTGTGGGGCTACTTCTACTACTGAAGAAGTCGGTTCTGTTGTGGATGAGGGAGGAGAAGGGGTAGCAAACTTTTGCTGTCCTGGTGAAAGACCTGACAGAGGGAAAGGCTGTTTTCTCATTTTCACACAGCTAACAGGAGCGTGTGCCTGTATGGGTAGGGGAGTCATGGGGCAGAGACATGAGGTAATAGAAAGTTATGACAGTGGAAAGCAAAGAGAAGCTTGCCCAGACATCCACAGCTCAAGGTTCTCCAAGGCTTGCTGGTCTTCATCAGCTTCTCAAAACACACAAGTCCCTACAGGCAAACCAATTACAGAGGCAGCACTGATGTGTTTGCCTATATGCTGAAAAGACCAGAGGTGATGAGAAGCCTTCACTTGGAAGGAGGGATCATCATGTTGAAAGCCAAGGTTGGGAAACACTGGTCTCTGCAACACCAGGGTGCTCTGCCCCCTTCGTGTCTCCCTGTGACCGCATCCCACCCCGCTGGCATCTGTGGAGCAGGGCCCTTTGCCTGCTGGAGGAGCTGCTCCAAGGATCCCTATCTGTCCCTGTGACTACTAAGGGGTCTCCAGTAGCAGGTTTGGAGTGTTTTGTCCTTTCTTTGCCAGTTTATGTAGAAAATTGGCAAAAATTAAGTCTAAATGCTGAACTCCTCTGAGAGCTTCAGTTGTTTTCCCATGTGAGATTTAAAGGCTGTAACTCATGTCCCTGGTGAGGTCTCAGAGGAGTTGTGTGCAAGGCTTCAACGTGTCCAGGGACAGCATCGCTGGCTCTGGTGTGCAGGGGAAGTGGTGACTTTCTCCCATCTTTTTCATATCTCCAGATATGAAAATCTCCAAAGCTCCAGATTTTCATATTCCATATTCTTCCCGTGGTTAAAAACCAAACTCAAACGTATTGGTGTTTTAAAAGCATAGAAACAAACCATGCTTGTAGATATCTGATGACACAGTGTGCAGTGGCTGCTGCTGAATGGCATGTGCTGCAGTTGCCTTTTTCCAGGAGCAAAGCATGAGAGTCTGTGCTTTGGATAAAGCAAAGTGTTTTGCTGGAGAGTCCTGGGATGGCAGTGAGGACACATTGTTGATTCACTCTGCAGCATCTCCTGGTGACTTGTTCCTCCCCTTGCCTAGCAGGAAAGATGGGCAAAGAGAGAAGCCTGACTTGCAACTCTCCATCCTTCTTGATGGAGAAACCATGAACTGTGCTACTCAGTAAGTTAAATTCGTGGGCTCCTTTGAGCAGTGTTCATTCCCCTGAAAGCCAAACTGAGGATCTGGCTGGATTCAAATACCTTTTGGGTGAGTACTGGATCCATACAAATAACTCCTGTCAGTGTAGCTGACCTTGGAGATTTTTATTAGCTAATTAAGATGCCACATGCAAAGGACACAACTGAAACTGCAGCCTCACTTAAAATTTAGCTACTCTATTAATTGAGGAAGTCTGGCTTTCATCCTAAGCTGTTGGCATCCTGTATGGCTATAAGAATATTACCATTCGTTTTACCAGAGAATGCAAATAACATCACTGTCATACTGGTGGATGGCTTAGCATGTAACAGGATGGGGAAAAAGCTGGTAATTTAATAAAATTTTATAAATTTTGTGGTGGGGCATGGCCCAGCATGTTGGATCTCTGCAATGCTTTCCAGGACACAGGATGAACAGGGACCATTTTTTGTGTCAGTTGCAATGAAAATAAGAGAGCTTCTTGGGAGCAGGGAGAAGGGAAAGCAATTTTCATGTAATTGAAGTTGTGAAGCTTATCAGAAAGCCTTCACTTTTAGGACTGTTTTAACAAAGAAATGACAGGTTTTAAAATCCTCCCACAGAATGCAGTCATATAGTAGTATCACTAATTGTTGTGATATGGTATTATTTACTCCCAAGCACTGCCTTTCTTATCTCTGGTTTAAAGCACAGTGTATGTATGTGTTTGTATCTATCAATCTATCTGTCTAAACCAAATCTTTCTACTTAGCTTGAGCGTCGTGCGGTTCACCTGAAGTCAGCCTGTGCCACTGCCCCGGGGGGAATGTTGAGTGGCAACTGCAGAACTACAGCTCAGCTGAAGGTGCTCTTTCTCTTCTCGTGGGAGTGGGTACTTCCACCGCAAAGCCAAATGTTTTAGGAATTGGAGAGATGCAGTTCTGAGATGTCTAGGAGAAGCTGACACCTGTATTGCTGATATTTTTTTCTGGAGCGTGGAGACAGTTTTAATTCTTTCTTCTCTACAGTGATCCACAGAAAGACTGTCCCCCAAAGCATGCTCTTTACCTGGTCAGCCAAACAAAGTGTTTTGCCTCTTTTATCTTTATTCCTGATTTGTCTGTCTACACAGCTTGGATGTAGCTGGCTTGTAGATCTCACCTGGTAATACTATTTGTTTGAACTCTGACTACTCAAATGCACCAATGACTACTTTGGGGGGACACTTTTGAGTACAGCAGCTGTTCTTTCCACCTTATCTTCTAAGTTTTGCACTTGCAGACGAATATGCAAAGCCCCTAACTTTATCTCACATTTTCACAATGATCTTCAATGGCAGCAACAAAAAGCAGGGGCAAACAATTAAATACATGCATGTCTTCCGGTTTCTTTATTTTGACTTATCTATCATCAACACAGTAGTTTTAGGTAAAAATCCTCAGAAGATTCCCTTCTATTAAAGGAAAAAAAAAAATCTGTTTCATGCATGTAACCATGACATGAGAAATGCGAGTTTAAGTAAGTCTCTCCTTTGCCACCATCTGGACAAGTTTCTATGACTTGGGCAGGTTCTTTAGTATCAAATATGGGAATGGGGGTCCTGGAAGTATTTAGCTGAATCTGTTGGGGTTTGACCCCCAACTAAGACCTTCTTAAAGGTCTCTAGTCTCTGTTGCCAGTTGCTCACAGTGCCAGTTTATAAAAAGTTCTTTTTATAAAAAGATGGTAAGAAGTCTGCCAGGACCTAATTTGGGCCAGAAATCTTTGGTTTCTAATTCATTTTGAAGGAGTTTGGGACTTTGAGACCTAACCAAGATGAGGACTGTACTTCATAAATTGGATTCTTTTCAGAACAGAGAATTTGCATTCCCATCCCTGAATAGGCTTTGGAAATACTTTTACCCCTGTACTGTCCTTTCAAGGACTTAATGTTAGTAGTAGGTGATGTAATTGTATTATTACAGGTCTGCCAAGGACAGCAGCCTTTGAGAGAGAGGTTCACAGATCTGGGGAGGGGAAGGGTTTACAGTCAGAGTGCACTCGTGAATATGAATAATGGTAACAATTATATTTTCACTCTCATTCTCAGCCATTTCTGATGGACCAGACTTATACCACTGAGAAGCAATTTTTTGTTCGCCACGCCACTTTTGTAACCATCAGTCTTTTCAGCATCTTTTTCAAGTATGTGGAGCTTTGGGGTTTTTTGTTTTGTTTCTGACTTTGCAAGATGAAGGTAAAATGTGGTCCAGTTCTTTGCTGAAATAATGGTACTAGATCCTGGGTGCCAGTGCTGAAGCACCAGGGTAGCCATGAATCTCCCATTGGAAGGTGTATGGTGGGGGACAGAATGCAAACGGCATCACTCTGTTGTCGTCTGACCCCATGTGCTGGGTAAGAAGGCACGTAACACCCGGGCCAACCTGACTGCCAGGCAGCAGAAATGCCTTCTATGACAGACGGAAAGCCATGTCGGTGTGGCCATAATCTAGCCCCCTTTCCCATTTATTCTTCACTAATAATATTAGTCTCAAAGCCAAAGGGTAATGCTTCACACCAGCCCTTCTGAAGAACTTACTGAACACCCGAGACTTTTCCTGCTTCTTCTGCAGTCACCTGTAAGCAAGGCATGGCCGTAATTCTGCTACTGAGGGTATCTTTTGAAGGAAAAGGGCTGTCATCCCAGAGCTAGTAGGCATAAAGTCTTACAGTTCCCATTGCATAAAACAACATCCTTTTTATGAGTAGACATTATTCAAGCCATAAAAACCACTCATGTTTCTGTACTCTATAAAATGTGTCTCTAGATCTCTCCGGAAACAACTGCTTTTCCAGTCTATTTGTATGTGTGGAGTTGAGGGCCACATTGAATGTTTGTCGCACAATCCCCTGCTATTCAGACTGATGGACCTCTCTTCCACTACTGCTCCCAGTGCACTGCAGCCCTGGCCACATCCCACCCTGCCTAGAGATGAGTACGCCAACCTCGAAACCTGCTCTGCTTGTAGAAGGTATTGCCTGCTTGTATTTTTTCTAGCCACTGTCTTCCTGCCGGTGGTGCCTGTGAACACAGCAAGTGAACATGTGTTTTCCCGTGTCCCCTGCTGGGACCCGGTGCTGCCTGGCTGTCCCTGCTCGGTGCCTGCAGAGTGCTGGCTGCCGCCGGACAAACCCATGCCAGGGGCAACCTGGCAAAGATGTAATGGGGACGGGGGCAGGTAGAGTTCATGCCTGTGCCTCACCCCTACTTGGTTTTCTGGTATAGGTGCAGGTAAATTCCTTAGAGAATCAGATAGGGAAGATAAACGCCTAACAGAATAAATGCAGAAGACCCCACATAACCCTAGACATATGGTTTAATGCCTCTGTGTTTGGATATAAAGGTAGGAAGGTCTCCTGTTTTTATGGTTTTCCTGGGCGCTTAGAGCAGCCCAGTTGTTTCGCCTTTGAAGATTTTTTTCCTGGAAAATTTCTAGTATTAACCAGAAAAATAATCTCCCCCTTGTGACAAAATCCTTTTGGCAAAGGTGGAAAGTAGTTCGTGGTCTGTCTCAGCTAAACAATGCTGTGAAATTTTATCTGATAATCTAGTGTGAAATTAGTTAGATGTGACATTTCTTTGCATGCGTGATCAAGTTACAGTCAAGGAACAGATTTTCATCTGGTCTTGAGCTCAGAGGTAAACCCTGGATGCACTGATGCTGTGAAATAAAACCAGCCCTACAACCCCCTGCAGTTGAACACGGATGCCAGCCTGCCCGCCTGAGGGATAAGCCCATCCCTTTGCAGCTTACTGCTACAGTAGCTCAAAACTGGGATTTTAATGAACTTTCTGAGGGTTTTCAAATTCCAAGCCCTTTTTATACACTTTGCCCATCATGGCAAACCAGTGCTGTGAGGCTGCTGCTCCCAGCATGGGGTCTTTCCCATGCTGCCTGATGCACTGCATTGCACTATCTGGCTTTTTTTTTTTTTTCTCCATTCTGTAGAAGAGAAGTGTCACCCCTATAACTCTCCATCTTCACAAAACTCTGTTGTATTTTCCAAAGCTAACCCAAATAACAATGGTAAGGGGCTGTTTTCTGTGCATTTGTGCCACCATACACTATTTTTTGGAAAAGTACCCCCCACCCTCCCCCAAACTTGCAAAAAAAATCCAGAACATTCACTCTATAGTCAGCATTGTTTGTCTGGGCAGAGGTATAAAATGTCACATACTGGTTTAATCGCATGTAGCATGTAAGACTGATTACATTTGCCTTGATGGAAAAAGGGGATTTCTCTTTCCTTCAGTATCGAGAGTCTCACCTGTAATTGGTAAGTAACGGTTGACTTATATCAGCTGTGGGAATGAAGCCTTTCCCACTCTATTAATGTAGGTGCCCCAGACATTTCACAACGCACATGGAAGGCAGCCACTTCCATCAGTAGCTCTATGTTTTCTTTGCAAAATGACAGCAATAATAGTGGAAGGTGGAAATTAGACTGTGAGACTTCTAAGCTCCATTAGTTTATAGGGCTCTAACTTATCCTGGGATGTGCAATAACAGCAGCAGGACTCTAACAGGGAATATACCCCTATAATGCCCATATAAATGGTTTCTTTTCTAACCCAAAGTGTTAATATTACTCTGGTTCTACTTCCACAGAAGCTGGTTGCCAACTATGCAACATGCTCTATGCTTTGTATTGGTAAGTTGGGCTTTTGGCCTGGAGTATCATGAAGAGTTTGCCAGTCCATTCATTTCACCTTTTGTGAAACGTGTATCTCTCTGGGGTGTAGAGGTTCACAAAACAGTTAAATAGAGAATATTTGTAGTATTGCTGGAGCCAACTACATCAAGAAACTGAAAGAGGAAGGGTTTGGTAGGAAGAGCTAACATTTTTTTATTAGATCAACTGATGTCACTGGAAAAAATCTGACAATGTTCTAGCGCAGAACTCCTTAGTATTCAGCAAAAGGGACTGAGAGCCCCTAGAATTGTCTCTTTGTTTGCTCAAGCTCTATCAGATGGTGTAATAAAAGACATCGCTCTCTACAAATGCCAGCTCTCTTATATAGGAACGGTCCCTCCACACTGCAAATCCAGTCACAAACGTTATACATCCTTCCCCCAACCATGGGAAACCATGACTTGAAATAATGCCCTGTCTCACAGCTGCTCTTTCTCCTACACCATCTCCTCTGGGGCTAAGCTCTAACCACGCAAAACCACTTACTAATTCTAAGCAAGTAATTAACAGCTTCAAGGCTGATGCTGCACAGCGCTGCTTGTTTGTTGCTGGGAAATCTCATTTCAAAAGCCAGAACCTCAATGTCACTTGGCACTTCTGCAAGATCAGGCCTTCTGATGTGGTACTGGCCCCAGTAACCACGGGCCCTTCCCTGCTCCAGCTCTTTTTCTGATCATCTGTTTCATATCTTCCTCTTTGATACATCACCATGGCAACAACCATTGAAAAAAAAATATTCACAAGCAGGTGGTTTTGTTTTTAAATATTATCTTTTTAGTTTTCACCTTTCCATCTCTGCACATGTTGGGGGGGATTCTTTATCTCCATCTGCCACTAGATGGTATTGCTTCAGCGGGCACCTTCCCGGCTGCTCCGCACCCCTGCCGAGATGCAGACCCCCAGAAGAGCAGGGGCCTCCGCGGTCCTGTGCCGCAGAGCACCCTGTCCGCACAGGCTCCCTTCTCAGCCTGAATTTCAAAATGTGCCCCCTATGCCAAATGAGCCCAAATGAACAAAGTTTGGCAGTTACACAACAGGTTGCATTTTCATGTTGCCTTTAGTCTCTTACGGGCCAGGCTGCAAGGCAATTCACCGGGACCGGCTAAAGCGGCTGCAGCACAAATGAAGGAGGAGAAAAAGAAACTGCTCCAAGCACTTGGAGGTGCGTGGCCAGAATTACCAGACTAATAGGCTTTCTCACTCCACTTGCTGGACAAACAGGAATCCCTTCACCAGCCGGCAGTTCTCTCCATAGAGTTCGCCGCTGGGACAGCATCCCAGGAAAGGAATTGCTCTGTACGGGCTTTATTTTCCATGTTCTTCAAGCATCCCCTGGCGATTGTTTTTCAGGAAAATGTCTTAGAATAGCAGATCTTTGGTCTCAGGTAAATTGGCAGCTTCTTGTGCTTGCAGCACAGTTTCTGCTTGAGGGCAAATTTTATATTTGTTCTATAAACCAAAAGGTAAGACAGGTCTGTGGTCTGCCTGAAACTTCAGAATACTTGACATATAAAACCTGAAGCAAACTGACAAGACTTTGTATGCTCCAGATCTTTTTAAAATAACTGACACGAAAATGCAAATAAAAATCTTTCTTCTCACAGTTGTGAAATTTTTTAATAGTTTTTTATTTCCCTTATGTGCTTATGAAGGAAAAGCAGTTAAACATGCAGGAAATCATTCAGCAAAATTGTTATTAGTCTAGTAGATGAGAGCATCAGTGTGATGAGGTATGAAGTAATTTTATATTAAAAATTAATGACTTGGGCTGTTAAGCCTTGAGTGATTTGCTACTTTCTAATGATTGATATGCATCTTCATGGTAAGTTTATATGATGTGAGACTTATTCCACTTTTATGTTTCCTTGGTTTGTTGTTTTGTTACTAAACTGTCTTATGTCATTGCTTTTCCTACTGGGGAAAGAAACAGGAAAGTCAAAACCAAAGTGGAAAGAACATCATGTATCTAGTGATTAAATGTTCACTGCACCTACATTCATATTTTTCGGTCATCTGATTTATATCTTAACTATGCATGGATTTTTTTTCCAAATTATTTTTGTTCACTAAGTGAACAAATAAGAATAAACAAAACCTGCTCACACATTTGGGCTGGATTTTGTAAGTGGCTAACAAGAGTTTAATTAAATGTTTTTAAGAACTAGTTTGCAGTTTTAAGCTCATGTTACACAGCAAACCCTCCTTCCATCCCCATCCAACTGGGTATGGACTACAGGGCAGCCCCTGGTCCACAGCAGCCCCTCATGCAAATTGTCTCTCTTGCTGGCTCAGGCAGCAATGGAATCAAATGAGAGGAGGGCTGTCATGTTTTAAAAGAGCATAAAATCGGTTGGTTTATAGTGAAAGTGTGACCACGAGAGCCAGGCGTTCCTCTGTAAGAACTGAATAACTGTGCTGCATCTTAACAAACAGGAGGGAGCCACCAGCTGAGCTACGTTCATTGCTGGAAAAAAAAAAATGCTTCTAACAAAATTCACCCTCTTTCTCACATTTACTGGAGAAAACATAATAGAAGGCCTCACTATTCACAATCAGAGGGGACAAAATCAGCGCTGCAGACACCGTTGCTCCTTCTCTCCCACCTGTACCCACTGTAGCTGCTGGTGCAGCGTCGTGTCCATTGCCTGTAGCCCAGACAGGGAAAATTCACCCTGAGTAAGCTCTGAGAGGCAAGCTCACGGCAGGAGTTACCAAGAACGAAGTGCTTATTTCCTGATCTTACTGCCAGCAAGGAAAACAACCCTTTCTCACATTTCTTCCCTTCCAGAGTCATAGGTAGCAGGATGCTGTGCTGGCCCGTGAGAGAAAGAAGAGCCCATGTGCCGTGCCATGTGCTGTGTGGCACTGCAACAAGGAGCAGGGCAGAGGCCACAGCACTGGGCTGCAGAAACGCTGGATGTCTGCGCGCTGCAGGAAAACATGAGGAAAGAGTCGTGTGTGGAGTCAGTGACTCACACAATTAAGACTTGGCATGGCTGAGTGGCAAGATAGCGACATGGTTTTACCATAAAAGGGGCAAATATGTTGTTGCTGTGGTATATGAGATTCAATTAAATGGCAACGTTCAATTAAACATTTTCCAGAGCTAATGTTTGAAGTTGCAATGCTTTGCATTCCTGCTAGAGCTGTTCATTGAGTATAAACAATTAATCCCCTTGCAAATGAGGCTGATTGCATAGCCCAGAGATCGTTAACACTCCGGTCTTGTTGAAAAGCTGGGTTCAGGTCCATACTTTGGCGAGTATTTAAGCAGACTAGCTTCAACGGGAATGTGAATTAATAGCTTAAACAGAGCATTATCTTGGAAATGGTTAGTGCTCAGCCAGTATACAGAACAGGGAAATCTGCCTGAGTCCCTGGCCTCTTGTTTGCAGCGCCCATTAGTTACACCGGGGACTGTTTCTCTCGGATTTTGACCAGAAATTTTGTCTTTGGCTGGAGGAGGAATTTTGATTAACTTTAGTTCCAGGAAAGCAGGAAACCTGTAAGAGAACAAACCTCCCTCCTAACAGGACAACACAGAGAGACTTTGCAGTTTCCCTTTAGAAAATGCCTTAGGCCTTGTCAGTGTTTTTTCACTAGTGTTCTGCACCAGCAAGTTTATCAAAACATCTCAGTAACATCTTTATTTTTTTGGCACCAAGACCACTGCCGTGTGCTGGAAAGCCTTGACCTGCACCCAATACATCCCCAAGCCGGTGTGCTCCACTGCCGTCTCGCCACGCACACTTCCCATCTCCCTAGAGGAGCACGCACAGGTGGCACAGACCGCGCTGCTGTTTCAAGGCCGCAGTGTGAGCCCAGAGGCGACACTGTCCAAGCACAACAGACACCATGGCTGCCGCCTAGACCCCTGCCTAGCAGGCGCCGCCCGCCATCTCCCCGCGCCCTCCGTCCCGGCTGGGCAGCCATGGCCGCCGCTAGGCCGCCGCTAGGCCGCCGCGGCCCCGCGGTTGCTATGGAGACGGCGGCGCGCGACCCTGCCGCCCTGCGCATGCGCCCGCCCCCTCCGGCGGGCTTCCGGCACACCAGGAGCTTCGTTAACGCGGGGCGTCAGCGGTGGCGGCAATGGAACGCTACGGCGAGGCGGCGCTGAACGCGGCCTCCGTGCCCGACTTCAGGCAGTAAGTCTCCGGGGGGGGGGGGGGGGGGGGAGGTGAGGAGGGGAAGGGCCTGGCGACGGGAGGGCGGGAAGGCACAAGCACCGGCGCCGCTGCGGGGTGGCTGGGCCTGGCGGCGGGCCGCAGCCTGTCCGGGAGAAGGGGTGTCTGCTAGGCCGCGGCGGGCCGGGGTGCTCCCGGTGGCGCCAGCCCGGGGCAGTGGCGGAAGGTGGGGGGCTGCAGCCGTTGGTGAGACGGGGGGAGGGGCAGCCCGAGGCAGGGGGAACCGGAGAGAGTGGAGGAGACCTTGGGTTTCCCTTGGCCGTGCTGCGTAACCCAGGGCGACCCCGAAACCCGAGCGTGGAGGCTGGTCTGCCGTTAAAAGCTCCGTGTTGGGGCTGAGGTTATCCACGAATATGTGTTTTTGCTGCGTAGGGAGGCGATGAGCGTGTGTTAGTATAAGAAAAGCGTTTGTCAACAGTGGAGTTTTTAACTTTGGCCAATAAGCTGGAGGTCGTCTTACTCTTCTATCGGTAGGTGTTAAATAGGGAATAGTTTCTAATTTCTATAGGGAAAGTTTGAATGGGGTTATGCTTTCCACCCCGACAGATTTTGAGACAAACTTTAGTAAAGGAAAAGATTCTGAATGTCTTTTTTTAAGCTACTTAATGTGCTACCTACGTGTATGGCAGTACATTGTCAGTGAAAAGCGCTGTTGAGTTTAGTGTAAAAGCTGTGTGTGGCTGCACATCGCTATCTCTTGATGACTGTCAGAGGATGAGATTATTTTTTTCCTCATTTTTTTTGATTTTTCCAAAGAAATGTCAAGGATAAAATGTGATTTCGAGCAATATACTATGGCACAAATATGTCTAGACAAAAACTTGTACAGTTTTTTATGCAAAAAATGCTGTGAAGGTGCCTGAGCGTTTTAAGAGTTATGTATCCCTGATGTGACTTGTTTTTTATGCATGTTTGTGTTTCAAAGCTTTAAGGACACGTGCCATTGAATCTGGTAGTCCTTGAAAGTCAGAAGGATATTGCTTGGCTTACGTGTTTACTTCAGCGTAAAATAATGTAGTCGGCCAAGCAGAGCGAGTGAAAACTGGTGGAAGCTCACACACAAACCCAAGCTCTATGTGGTGTTTTGTTGATACAAAACCTGTTTTAGCAGATCAAGTTCAAGGAGACCTCTTCAATTACATAATCCTTCATTGTGATTCTCTTGCTCAAGATCTTCCAGGTTTAGGTGTGTAGAGGCAAAAAAAGTTACTAATATTTTGGTGTATTGGCTCCATGTTTGGATTATTGCTACAGTTATTCCAATTTTCTCAGTGAAAACTGAGAAATTATTTTAAATAGAGGAACAATAACTAATAAAAAGGAAGTTCACTTCCAACATTAAGCTGTTAAAGTCATTCTGTGTACTTCCCTCTGTGTAGGATTTGTCATTTTCCGAGGCTTGTATTTTTTTTTTTTTAAAAGAGGGAACTTGGCAAGTTTTAATGTAGAATACTGTCATATGACAAATATGTGTGTATCTATTATTACATATTTAATAATTATGGAATATTACACTGATCAGCATATTAATGTGAGCCCCCTATGTTGTTAATGCTTTCAAAGCAATAACAGGGAAGATCTAAATACTGTTTTTAATCTTGTTTGTGAGCTTTGACTGGCAAAATCATTACATCATTTCAAATACTGTGATTTTTCTATTGCAACCAACAACTCCATACTCAAAGTCTTTATCACTTCCAAATGATATACATATGCAATTCTTGAAAAGTAATTGGCTTCTGTTTGGGACAAATTCTTGTCCTGTTTCAGGCATATATATTGCGACTTTCTTCTATGTGTAACTTTTCTTATTTATTTCAGAAATGAGGGTTCATTAACATCAACTTTAAGAACACTTCTATTCTTCACAGCTCTAATGATCACATTACCTGTTGGGCTATATTTTTCATCAAAGGCTTATATATTTGAAGGTAATTCTGTTTCTGCCAATTAGCGTTACTATTATAAAAAGAGGAAAAGCACAATCTTCTAATAACATCTTTGTTCTCCTTCCTGTTTTGAGTATTTGTTTCCTTATGCAGACTGAAGGCCTTGTAATGTCTAATTAGTACAGAAAATTATATAAATGGTCAATGCATCCTTCCCTACAATGTGGTCTGCGATCTAATATTTGCTGTTTGTTATCCAGTGGTTTATCTAGTATACAGGTGCATTGTTCCCCTTACCTAAAGGGTAGCGAACACCACCCTGCAGCATCAGGGATGTATTTCCTGCAGGTGTGGCAAACTAATTGTGTATTCAAGACAGAGTAATGTTGCTTACTGGGTTTATTTTTTGTTTTTTAAAACATACCTGCATTTGTAAGTGTAAACCAGTTAAGTTATATATACCTGGTTTCAGATATCGAATGTGGTGGCTTGTAGAGCTTTCTTTTAATTAAAAAAAAAGAAAAACAAACAAACAAAAAACAAAACAAAAAAAAAAGCCAAAACAGAGATTTTAGCTGTTTGGAGTTCTGTCAAACTGCTAACAACCAGCTGCATTCTAGTCTTGATTCTGCAAGGCTTTAATAACTTACTTCTCTCCTGCAGTATTAGGATCTCCTTCAGAAGTGGGGAGGAGGGAGGGAAAAAGCTCCTGCTTTTAAGAACAGTTTGTGAATATATAACTGAGTTGTTCCAAGATGAGTCTCCTTTGGTGTGTACTGTTGTATGTAGTTCCGAAGGCTGAAGCTGAAAGCTTGTTAAGTAACTTTCAAGATCCTTTTTTCCTTTTTAGCATGTGTGGGGTTTTTGGGGTTTGGTTTTTATTTTTATACCTGAGGTGTAGCAAGCTGACCCTTAACTTCGCTGTGTCAGTTAGTGGCAAGATCTGTAAGCACTGATAGGATTGAGTTTGTGTTTGAAGGATGGTATTTTTGGTGTGGTGTAAAGTGTGTGGTTTTGTTTGGTTGGGTTTTGTCTTTTGGTTTTTGGGTTTTTTTTAATGAATGAAGAGAAATGATATTTTGGTATTTGATCTTTCTGATTTCTGAAGGCTTATTTCATGTGAGATGCATTCATGTGTCTTAATTGGTGAGGAATTGCTGGGTTTTGGTCTGAATATGGAAGGTAGAAGTCCTCTAAATTTAATTGTTGTTCTACTGTTTTATCCCGTTCTAGTGGCGAATAAATTATATAATTATTCCCCTCCCCCCATTTTCCTGCCCCACAAAGAGAGTTACACTTATGAAAAAAGGATGTTGAGGTTTATTTGATGCTAGAAAACTGGGAGATAGTAACAGAAAAAGTGAATGTTATAGAACTCTAAGATGTTGACTTCAAAACCAGGGTATTTTATCTTAAGTACTGAATAATTGCAGTGTTGCTTTATTCCAGAAATAGTTTCAAGGTCTGTAATTATCATGGTGAATTCTTTCCGATAAATCTTTCTGAGCTCAGTCTTTTGATACAGGAGTAAATATAACTGGCCTTTAGGAAGAATTGTGATTTGCCATTTCAGTGTTCCTAATAATTAATGTTCTTTACTTTCTTTATTTTCTCAGGTACCTTAGGAATGTCCGACAGAGACAGCTATTTTTATGCTGCCATAGTCGCTGTAGTTACTGTTCATGTGGTACTTGCTCTCTTTGTATATGTAGCGTGGAATGAAGGTTCTCGACAGTGGCGGGAAGGCAAACAGGACTAGAATGAAGATCATCGTCATGTGATGCCTACAGACTGTAAATTAAATTTTTGTGAGCTGAAGAAAAAGCATTCTTCAAAATGTATAATACATGTGTACAAAGATGAGGCAAATGCCTCAACTCTGGTTAGAATAAGACTTGTGCTCATCTTGAATGTGTACCGGTGTTTTCTTTAATGCTGATGGAAGTTGTTCTTTAGCCAGGCTCTACTAGGTTGAGCTGAGGAGGTCTTCAGCTGGAATTAGAATGAAATAATTATATATTTCTTAAAAAATCTTGTAGCTACTTTTGCCATTCCTAGTATTTTTCTGGCTTGCTCTGAACATAATATTGGCATGAAGCAAGCGTTAAGTTTTCAAGTAATTAAATTGCTAGTTAAAAAAGCTACAATACTCACTTTCCAACTACAGTGGAAAAGATGGGATTTCACTTTGCTGTGGATAGTTTCCCAATTTATGGGTGTTGTGGTTTAACCCCAGCTGGCAACTAAGCACCGTGCAGCTGCTCATACATTCCCCCCAACGGGATGAGGGAGTGACTTGGCAGACTAAAAGTGAGAAAACTCGTGGGTTGAGATAAAGACAGTTTAATAGGTACAGCAAAAGCTGCACGTGCAAGCGAAGCAAAACAAGGAATTCATTCACCGTTTCCCATTGACAGGCAGGTGTTCAGCCATCTCCAGGAAAGCAGGGCTCCATCACACGTAATGGTTACTTGGGAAGCAAATGCCATCACTCCAAATGTCCACCTCTTCCTTCTTTGTCCCTCAGCTTTTATTGCTGAGCATGACATCACATGGTATGGAATGTCCCTTGGGTCAGTTGGGGTCAGCTGTCCTGGCTGTGTCCCCTCCCAACTTCTTGTGCACCCCCAGCCCTCACTGGTGGGACGGTGTGAGGAGCACAAAAGGCCTTGACTCTGTGTAAGCACTGCTCAGCAATAACAAAAACACTTATGTATTATGAACACTGTTACATAGCCCCATACTAGCTACTACGAAGAAAATTTACTCTATCCTAGCAAAAACAAGCACAGCGGGACAGACATGATGAATATATTTCTGAGTTTAGAAGTAATTGCAAAAATACAATTGGTCAGAAACTCAGGTCATGTTTTTCTAATGTGAAATACAAAGGTTTTTTTGGTTTCATGTGTATTTTTTTATTACAGTGTAAAATTCACTCTTTAATTTCTTTTGGGGAGGATTGTGTATTACTGTATAGCTTATCTTTCCACTCGTCTACAGTTAATCTTGATGACACAAAGGAAATGGCATAGCATTTTTTATATGTCTTTAAATCTATGTATCTCCTTGATAATTGCTGAAGGATGTAGTTGGATTTCCTGTGGTAATGTCAGTAACTGCCACTCTAATGGCTAATTGAGGAATGAGCAAGCTGTAGCCATCTGCAAATGTTGTCCTTTATGAAGCAAAACATAAGGGTGATCACATGGAATATTTGTTTCTCTTCATAAATATTGACTTGTACACTGTGAAATGATACAAATATCGATTGTTTTCTTTTTTCTTGGTTGTGTGTAGAAACTTTCTGTAGTCAAACCATAGTGAGATTTTTGTGTTGTAGGATAACCTGAATTTCGTTTCACTGGTGGGCTGTTGTTAGCAAGCTTTTTAGTCTGTAGATAAAACATTTTTCTGAGGGTTCTAGCAATGCATAGAACTTTCCTAACACTGATGATTGCTGTTAAGCTGTTGTGCTTGAGGTCGTTCTGTTAATTTGAATTTTCCAGTTTGTTGTATTAGTTGAGCCTTTTTTACAAGTGTTTTGCTTAATATAGGGCCTGGAATTGTTTTGATGCTACATTTGTCCATGGTGAAACTTACCTATACCTGTAAATGAGACAAAAATCGGCTATCCATACCTGATGGCTTGAGGAATGTGTTCCCAGGTCTCATTCCTCTCATCTCCACCCCCATCCCAGGTGTGTGTGAGCAAATACACCATGTCACACTAACACAAATCAATTTTTACATTTTGTTTCTGAAACACTAACTTTTCTCATCCAGAAGCCCATTGTCAGGTTGCTGCCAGCAAACTGGAGAATGGTCTCGTAGTACTTGAAACACAAATTTAGTGTTGAAATAGCAAATTTACCATATTGGCTTCCTGTTTTCCAGTATACGGATTGTATATTGTAGAACAAATACTGCCTTTTAATAAAGAACTACCCTGCAATACAAGATCCAGTAAACAGCCACTTGTGCTGAACAGGTTTTGAATAATCACTTTAATACTGCTCACATATTACAACAATGCTCAGCTTACAACAAATAGATCAGGTGTAGCACTGTTAAGTAGCTTTTAGTTTTTTACTCCATTTATAGTGGAGAATAAATAGGAACATAGCTGTCACGCTTTACTAGCTGGGTCTCGTGCTATATGTATTCTATGTTTCACATAGCAGGATCCCTACACAGTAAGTTAATTTTATAGGAATAATAGGGAAATAATTGCTTATTATAATTGTTTAGTTAGGAAAAATCTGAAAAGTTTGACCTGTGCTGTAAGTATAGGCACTATAATGTCTCAGCAATTGGGGGTAACGAGCTGAGCATTAATCCCTCTATTGATAATGCTTTAATCCTCAATGTTCTCCTTCAGAAAAGAGGCAACACACGAGTCTCTGCATAGTGACAGCCATGTACTGGGTTTTATGTTGCCTATGCTTGGAAGCTGAAACGACCACTCAGGTAAGTGGTGCAATGAAAACAGTCACGTGGTGGAATTACACCATGACTAGGGGGCTCAAGGGACAGAAGCTGCAGCCATACGATGTGGAGTGTACATGGAGTAGATGCCCTTCTGGGACTCCTGTTGTGCCTTACCAATACTAAGATTTATTATCTTTCAAGAGCTGTGTTGTATGCATTTTAGGTTGAGTGTTTCCTTTCATGTAACTGATGTTCCTGTTAATGTTAAAGCTAATTCTCATGGCAATTTTTAATTTGTTTCATGACCATTGTGATTCTTCTAGAGTTTAAATAATACAGTGCAAATATGGAAAGTGGTTAAAGTTGTGGAGTGATTAATACTGTTCTTGCTTTGGTTTTTATTTTCTATAAAATGGTGATGTGTTTTTAAAGTGGTACTGTAAGTTTGTTCATTTTATTACTAGGAATAGATTTGAGACAGCTGTTGTTGAAGACAAAATTGGGAAAGCTTGATCTACATAAGCTGTTCAGTACTTCAGAATTTCCTCTCACTTAGTGGGCCACCATGTGTTTGTATAGCTTGACAATTAGGTGGTTTAGCTAAAGCAAGCAATTGTGCCTAGCCATGAGCAAATATCCTGAGACTGAGATCCAGAAGTTTTCTGGAATGTTTTCCAAGACTAGAAATAGTAAAGCCAGTGGGGAGAATTGAGAAGTAGAAAATCAGTGACTTCTCAAAATGAGTTCAGTGTTCTTCTGTACTTACCACATCTCTTGTTTTTGTTTTAAATGCCTGCAGAACATTGTGGTGGGTACCCAGCCTATGAAAGCACGCAGGTGATCGGCTTTGCTTTGTGGTTGGGGATGCCCGACTTAATTAATCTGCTAACTGCTCACACTGAGTCTCCAGAGAAAATGGTGATATTAGTGATCATGTTGTTAATGGGTATTGTTTGTTATACCCTGACATCAATTAGCGTACGTGAATGTTAAACAGTCTTTACAGTATATTTGAAATTAAAACAAAATACTACCTGTGTTTTGAGGAGAGGGCCCAGTAATAGCTATCACTTAATGTTAAAAAAACAAACAAACAAACAAACAAACCTTCCAAAAACCCCAGCTTCCTGTGTAATTTTTACAGTGGTGGTTGTTGGACGCTATCAAACTGCTGGGAAGTTAAGGGCTATAACTTTGGCACGCTGCTAATGCAGCATGACAAACTAGATGGCAGGCTTTTCTGCCGGATTCCCGTCGTGGGGGAGGGGCGCTTGCGCTGGCTGAAAAATTATGTTCTCACTTAGTACATCTATGAACAGTAAAATGTTTGATGTTGCTGCAATTCTGACAGGTTTTAGACCGCTGCACAATTATTGTAGTTAACTAAACTGTGTTAAGGCGTCTGATAGCCCACGCAATTGGACAGGGTGTGCTCAGAGCCTGCAGGCAGGGGTATTGGCCGTGATAGTGCAGATGAGTAAGAGATGGGAAAGGAGAGGGCCCTTAATATAGCGAACTGAGCCACACGTGTTATTACAAACTAGCGTAATGTAACGTGATGTTAGGTGGGCTGCAGCCCATGGGACAAGGGGAGGAAGGGGTCCTGTGAAGCAAAGGAGTGACGTGGGGAGGACAGGGGTAGGGTGAGGACTGGAATGCGCTGGCACAGCTTGCTGTATGATGACTGAAGCGCCATGTGGTTTTGCTCGGAAATGTTTATTCCACTGTTCTTCAGGGGATTATGCAGAGCCATTGATCTGAAATATTAAATGTAAATCATACAAAATAGCAAGCCAATTCCATTTTTAACTTCCAGTTGAAGTTGCTCATAGGTTGACAGCTTTGCAATGTGTGATCTGGGGCACATTTATTCAGCTTTGCCTTGGACGAACGAGCATCGTTACTGGCTCTGAGGACAGGGTCAAGCCCTTGGAGTGTAAATATTTCTTAAAAAATACCAAAGAGCAACTGCCACTCTAATGTTTCATTAGCTTTAATCAACTCGCAGTTTAAGGGAGACCCATGGGCTTCTTGCTTCAAGTTCACATGAAACAGTGTTTGCCATTTCCCTGCAAGGGGAGGCTCTCTTGTGCTTGACTGGAGCTCGCAACAAGGCAATACAGTGTAGTTTGGGGCCCTCTGAGTCATTCTCATGTCTGAAGGCAGGGATACCCACTGGGAAGCTTTGTGGTGAAGGATGACCAGAGAGAAGAGCTTGGAAATTCGAGTAGCTGACTTGGCGGCTGTCCAGCTGAGCGCCTGGAACTGAGTTTTCTGGATGCTGGTTTGCTGTCACGTTTCACAACCCTCTTTGTCCTACCAGCTTTGGATGGCGTTTTCTTGCCAAGATGATTCCCCGTGGGTGCCCGGTGTTTCTAGGAGCGATCAGGTGCTTGCTTGCAACTGTGCTTTGACAGTAGTGCAAACTACTCATAGGGCTGCAAAAAGCTTTTGATGCTTACAGTTGGCACGTGATACAGTGTGGTTTAATAGTTTTAGTGTAAATGGCCCACGGCGTAGGCACAAGGGGTATGTTATTAATTAAAAATTTTTAATTGAAGGATGATTTATGAGTGAGAGTAAAACAGTAAAAATTAAAGAACAAAAACTGCTGTGGGTACGGGCCCATGCTGTAGGCAGCACTGAGGAACCATTTAATACCTTTGCAGTTTTTCAACCTCAAGATGCAGAGTTTCTTTTAACTTGCTTGACTCATTAATATAGCTCTGCTGGTGCTGGAGATCAACTGGAAGTACCAAAGTTTAGCTCCACAGCTGGAATGCTTCATACAGCTTATTTCAAGGGAATGAACCTTTGATGTTTCGGTGGTTTTGTGTCTGATAGAGAAGACAGAAGAACCCACTTTGCTTTCAAACCTTACTGCAGTTTGAGCCCTTTCCTAGAACAATTCCTATAGAATTAGCAAGCATTGGATGAGGTGGTGAGGCCTCACCTCGAGTACTGTGTTCAGTTTTGGGCCCCTCACTACAAGAAGGACATTGAGGTGTTGAAGCGTGTCCAGAGAAGGGCTACAAAGCTGGTGAAGGGTCTGGAGGACAAACCTTATGAGGAACGACTGAGGGATCTGGGGTTGTTTAGCCTGGAGAAGAGGAGGCTGAGGGGAGACCTTATCACCCTCTACAACTACCTGAAAGGAGGTTTTAGAGAGATGGGAGCTGACCTCTTCTCCCTGGCGACAAGTGATAGGACGAGAGGAAATGGGTTCAAGTTATGTCAGGGCAGGTTTAGATTGGATATTAGGAAGCATTTTTTCACTGAAAGGGTTATTAAACATTAGAATAAGCTGCCCAGAGAGGTGGTGGATTCACCATCCCTGGAGGTGTTTAAGAAAAGGGTAGATGAGGTGCTTAGGGACATGGTTTAGGAGTGGTGGTGTTTTTATCAGGGTAGGTTAATGGTTGGACTTGATGATCTTAAAGGTCCCTTCCAACCTCACTGATTCTATGATTCTATGATTCTTAATTTGAAGCATTATGATAGAGCCAGTTTCCTTTAGAAGCTTGTTTGTCTTCAATACAGAGTTTTTTTTCTCCCAGGGTAAAGTATGCCCTCACCAAAAAATCCAAACCAAAGGTGATTCTGATGATTTGGGTGTTGGAACTGTTTTGATGGCTGTTTGTGTGCTGGGCGCAGCTAGCTGCGTTTGAATGTGGAGTGGCTGTAGCTCCTCATCTGCAGGTTTAGCCCAACATTCTGTGTGCTGTGTGTTTAATAGGGGGGTCCTCTGTTTGCCTTAATGCTTAGTGGCTTCAACGGGGTTATTAGAAATAATCTTGAATAGCAGCTGTTTCACATCTCCCAGTTTTACTAAGGAAAACTGGATCTTCACTTGGTTTTTATATTTGAAATAAAATTATAGTGGCACTGCTCTTCATGGTAATGACTGACTGAACTGTTAACGTTAAGCCAGTTGCTTTATTTCTAGCTAGCATTTATTTCTAACCCATTATACTTTTGCAAGCAGCAGCAAGTTCCTCACTCTTTTTAGCACTTCTCCATCTTTACCTCTCCTAGCTATTTGTCTAGTGCATTTGATGGGAGCAGATAATTCTCTCTAGTGGGACATCTGTTGTGATCCCTAGTTAAGATTACATTGAGCTTTGTAGGGAGAGATGAGGTTTTTATACCACTTGGTGGGGATTGTGCTTTCCTGCCCATGAATTTTCAGAATTGGTAGTGCTATCAGCTGTGGTATTTGAGGCATGAAAACAGGAATGCCAGGGGAAAAAAAGTTTCCAATTTTATAAACAATTCTTAATCAGAGAGCTGCTTGTCATGGGCCTTGGATAATTAACAAACACTAAAATAATAGCATGTTTCTGTATTGTCATATGCTTATTAGATTCAAAACAGTCCAACTCTGCGTTCAAATGTAGTTTTATTTTAGCATATTACAAAACTAAAGAACATTTAAGTACCCTGAGTAGCATTGGCAGCACGATCAAGGCTGCTTTCACTTTTCCAGCTCTGAAAGAAGACTACATTGAGCCTTTTGGTAAGGAAATCTTAGAGAGCACCTGGGAATGTGTGATGCAGCTCTTCAAGAAGCCTGCCAATGCCAAAATCTGTGTTTGCATTATGTCAAGCTTATGCAAGGGATTAATTTGGAAGCAGATCTGAGTGGCTTGTGAACTTTCTACCTCAAGTCAGCTTGCATGGTCCAAATTGCAATTTGATGGGATAAACAACTTTTGCGTGCTTTTTTATGGACTTTGTTCAAAGAGTGAACACATAATTCTTCACAGCAGGTAATTCTTCACAGCACCAAAACTAATTTGCTACAATTTTATTCAGTTAAAGATGCAGCAGTGCAATAAGATGGCTGATAACGTAAGCACAAGTTCAGTTGATGGCATCCGTATGTGGATATAATATGTGAACTGATTCACCAGTAAAGCAGACACAGTAATTTATTTTGTCTTGTCTCCTTGAATTCTGCCAAGACAGTTTTCTTTCAGTTCGAACTTGGCAGTTTGCTCAGCTTCAAAGATTACTGTACAGTTTAGACCAGTAAGACGAATTGCTGTGTTTGTGGAAGCCAGTGTGCTCCAGACTGCTGTGATGAACAGGTGAGACTTTGCATCATCAGGGAAGTCCTCTGTGATCCTGCCTGTGATCCTGGCTTTTGCAGAATTAACAAGGGCTGGTCCTAAATTTGGTAACAATATGAAACGCAGAAAATGAGGCATTGGAGGTATCTGTGCGAGGAGTACTGTGATATGGGTGAATAAGAAGAGTTGTCCTTCAGTAATAGGACATCAAATGACTCTTCTTTTCCTCATGTGCATTCCTAGCACTGGGAAATCAGTATAAAGCCATCGTTTACTTTAACAGTCTTTGAAAAACACAATCTGTTCTTAATATTTCCCCAGGAAAAAAAAATAAATTGCTTCAACTAGGCTTTTGAGACTCAGTACAAATTTAAGCTCCTTATTCTTTAGCCAAAAAAAGAGCTTTTGGATAAAACTCTGGTGTTAGTATTGATGGATTTTCTTCCCCAGAATAACCTGCATATTCCCTTTGTGCAAAAAAACCCCTAATGTTAACATCACAGAATATTATGTGTGGCAGGATCCACAGGTTCATTGTGTTGCAACGGAGTAGTTAACCTTCCTAGAGACCGTACCACTAATTATCCAGCTATCACCCTCTGTAGTGATTGCCTTTTCGTGTACTGACTGCTCTTTATTGCACCAATACCCAAAGGACAAGACAGGATCCTGCTGCGCTACATCTTTATGAACGCACAGTGAGAGCTGATGGCTCTCCTGAAGAAGTCACCGTATAACCAGATAGGTCAGGCTAAAGGGGCGTCGGGCAACAAACACAGCAAACATGTCCAAGTGGAAGTAGAGAGGATTTCGGTGCAGTTCGTACACGGTAACTCCTGGGGTCCTTGGCCTGGGTCTCTGAACTGTGTCTCCACGAAGAAAAAATAACACATCTTTACTGTGTGTAGATACACTCAGAGAGGTAAAGGGATTTGCTTTGTGTGCTATGGCAGATACCAGGTTTAGAAATGGAGGGCGGATGAGGGGAGGGACTGGAACTTGAATCTTTTGACCCACTGCGCTCTCAGCACTGTCTGCTGTTCACCACCATTCATCCACAGGGATTTTTTCAGGGATTGTTTCTGGTCAGATCTTGAATCGGTGGATGTCTGGAATGTTACCCGCTTTTGCATAGCTTGATGTTCTTTTCAAAGTCTTAGCAGCTCACACTGTAGCGCAGGCTTTCCTTTGTCAGTTCTTGTGAGCGTGCCATGAAATCCCTGTCTCGGCAGATCATTGCCGTTGTTCAGCCGCCTTTAGACTTCTCTGGGCTTCTTTCAGGCATACCTTCTCTCTGCCTGATCCTTTCCCTCCGCCTCCTTCTAAAATTTTAAATGAAAACAAGAAAAAAAAAAAAGGCTAGTTGAAATTTGCAGGGTGATGCTGCACTGGAACTGTGTGACTCCATTATCCTTTCAATAGCATTAGCAGTGTGCTTTTGTCCTGCTTCGCACTTCGGGAGCACATCCCT
Organism: Vanellus vanellus; assembly: GCF_965231255.1. Classification (NCBI taxonomy): domain Eukaryota; kingdom Metazoa; phylum Chordata; class Aves; order Charadriiformes; family Charadriidae; genus Vanellus; species Vanellus vanellus. The sequence goes on along the minus strand of NC_138915.1, from coordinate 8,886,868 downwards.
TCATCTGCCCACAAGAGTGAGGTGGGAGTGAGATCAGTGGTCAGGGTGCGGAATACGCATGTGGTGGTATCTGGGGGAAGGACTGTCATGAGACTGGAAGGAATAAGGCAGTGAATAAATGATAAAGGAATTAAACTAATACACAGCCCCTAACTTTTCATGTGTGCCTTTGGGTATGTACATGTCTTAGCCTTAGCTCTAAGCAGTGTATTGTTTGGGGAAGTACATTCAAGCATGACTAATCTGCATTTGTCTCCCTCTCCCAAAACATTGTGCCATTTAAAATGTTTTTTTTTTTTGTGTCTATTTAAAAAATATTCTTTCATAATCTAAAAACCATTTTTCATTTTTTCTAGAACAATTGGTGGAAGTGTTTTTATTAATCTTTTTATTATTTAAGTGCGTCTATCTGCAACACACAATAGAGGCAAATGAATTGATTTTTTTGAGACAAGCTTGCTTTTTATCCTACAGAAACGATGACTCATGAGATTCATCCAACCCTCATCTCTATTCCTCCCCCAGTTAATAAGTTAAATGTGAGTTTTGTGTTTGTATTAAAAGGCAGCCTATGCTTACCTCACCAGGGAGCTTGTTTGAACATTGAGCTCACAAGAGGAGAATTCCTTGCCACAGTAAAACCGCATCTCTGGGCATTAAGGAGCTTTGCAAAGTTTGCTCCCCGAGTGAAGAAAACAGCGTTAGATTTAATTTGTTGCTCAGATTTTCAGTGATGCTAGTCTGGTCTGCTTGTGACTCCTCATGGTGACGCCAGAAGGTTTGTGGCTCTGATACGTATACAGGCAGCAGAAAACAGAGACCCGTAGTGTTTGTCTTTGGGCTGTTAATCCTGCAGATGGAGAGTATCAGGATAGGCAAGATGCTACACTGATCTAGGATTAAAAACTCCCCTCTGTTTTCATTCTGACCGAAACAGTCCTGCAAGTGATTGTCCCGCTGTAACCGAGCGGGGAGCGTTAAGGATGGAAATGGGTGGGGGCGCTTCAAGTCAGCGGTGGTGCGGCAGCCCCGTGCTGTGAGAAGGCACCCTTAGCTGGAGCGGACTCCTGCATTAACGCAGCCAAGCTCCTTTAAAGCTCTAAACCGAGGTATGGCCTGGCAGCTCTGCAGCGTGGATATACTGTAAGTTTTGGCTGAGAGGAAAGCAGAGCTTGATCGGTACAAGTCACTGTGTAAACGGTAGCCAGTTTCTCTGTGAAGCTGTGGATTTTGCACTGAGCTTTCTTGACATGGAGCAACGGTCTTCTGAGTATCCCTGCTGTCAGATCCTGGTTTAAAGCCTCCCATGGGGTGGCATCCCTGATAGGGGTGCACCAGAACAAGAGGCCTTCTTGGTGTCTCCCAGCCCATGTCTGGCAAAAGTTTCGCATATAGGATCTGGCTCCTCTAACTCTGCTCTTCGCTCAAAACATGATTATAAACCAGGTGACACGACTAGGGGCAGTACTGAGTCCTCTGTCGATGCGTTGGGGAGAGAGCGTGAGGAACCAGTTGTAGTAGGAATTGGTTACTTGGGAGAGCTGGCCCTGAAAGCTGGCTTCCAGGTGGATGTTTAAGTTGTCCATTTAACCTCAAACTCTTGGGCAAAGAGATGCTTGGCTTCTGTTACATAGCTGAGCCTGATACTGATTATGTTCATTTATAAAGATTTGTTCCTTTTATGATGTAAATACTGTGTAACCTGGAACAGAGTTGAGCTCTTGAATTGGTTTTGCCTAGATGCTGGTCAGTGTCTGGCTGTAGACAATGCATGAAGCCAAAACAGTGACTTGGGTGTAAATTCTCAGTCTGGACAGGTATTTTGCCCTCTCTTCCATATTGTTAATAATTCAGCAGCTTCACAAGAGCAAGCCCTGTTTTTCCAAGTCCTCCTTTTTGGTGAAATCTGGAGAGTTAAAGCAAAAGAAGAAGATTTGCAGAAAGCAATCCACGCTCTGAACATCAATTTTTTCCCGTTTGGTCACTGCACACTTAATACTGCCTTGCAGATGTTGGGATGACTGGTACTTAACTAAGAAAAGACTGTTGAGATTGATTTTCCAGAAACAATAAGAACTCCATGTGTAACTGTCTCCTCCCTTCACCCTTCCCAGGGGTGGGAGGGACTGGCCGCGGTTACAGAGGCGGCAGAATAGACGTGTCTGTACTCTCCATCAGCCAGAGCTACAAGCTTCTTTCTGCGTGGCTGCGGCTAAGGCCAGGCTACCGATGGATTCCTGTTAAGGGTTTTGGAGATACTGCAGCACTTCTATTTTCCTGGAACTCTCCACAGCAAGTGCGGTGCTGTGAATGGAGTTCTTGATAGATGAACCTGCGGAAGTGCAAGCGATTCACTGGGTCATGTGTAGCAAAGGGTTAAGCTTTATATCCCACGGGATGCTAAACAGAACACGCATCTACAAGTATAAAGGATGAAAGCAACCTAGGCTATCAACTTCACATTTTCCAATGGGGAAAACCGCTTTGGGCAGATGCAGCATATGGGAGGAGGAAGAGATTCCACCGTGGCAGAAGTGGGATGTTGAACTGTGCGTTGAAGTTCAAAGACTTAAGGCTCTGTAGGGTAATTCGTGCTCCCGCCTTACAAACTCGGTTAGGATTTTGGGTGCAGGTGGAGTGAACGCCAGAAGCTTAGGTGAGACAATTCTGCTGAAAAATATGTTGGTCAGCTCTACGAATAGGCAAGGAATGTCTTTAGTTTGACAGGTAAGAATTAGTTTCCCATCTCTTCTCAGGACAACTGCAAGGGGCAAAATACTGTGGTTGACTACAGGCCAGTAGGCCAAGAGGGATTTTTAACTCTGAGAGAGTGGCTTTCAGCTGGCTGCAGCGAGTGTGGTTTCACGGACACTTCAGCGCTAGGACTGACCTCGGTGCAAGTCAGGTGGGGTTTTTTGGGGTGGATTCCCCTTAGCTGCTATCAACAGCTTTCCTTAGCTTGAATTTCATGAGCGATCTATTGGTTTGACGTAAACCTGTGCGTGGGCTGAATGTAATATATCATTCCAAGCTTAAGAGTGCGAGGTAAACAAATTCCGAACCCAAAAGGCAATCTCTGCGATTTCCAAACCCTCCCTTATGCTAAAAGTAATTTAAAAGGATCCTATAATGAAGATAGTATCCGTGTGCCAAAAAATATCTTGTTCCACAGAAAAGTAACTTATGCAGTGCGTATTTTGCAGCTTGATGGTGTTCCATATAACACACTATTGTTTCCTCATCCATTTGTTAGATGTGTGTTCGTTGCTCAAGATCTTCTTTACAAACTGTAGGGGCTGCTTAAATGCTTTAGGGGATGAGCATATTTATTACGAGCTGATAATCCTTGTAACTTGTTACATTAAAATATAAATGGATTAGAGTATAGTCCGATGAGAAGCGTGAAAGTGATTACTAAACTGCAGAAATAAATGCGCTAGAACCCTAAATAGTATAATAATCCGCTAAGGGGAAATTGCACCCTCATTCATTTATAATGGCATTGGGATTGGCTTTGTTTTAGTCCAACTTTGAGTCAATGCCTCCATGAAAATCTCATGACTTGCCTTCCAAAATGACATCAAAGACGAAAGGAGAAAAACAGTCTTGACAAAACCAGGTCACTACATCAGCAAGAGCAGAGTGGGCTGAGCAGCTCTGCTTCCTAAATCCGCGCCTTGCTGCAGGAGCGTTGCTGCACTCCCGTTACTGTGTCACAAGTGCCGTTCTCAGCAGTCAGGGACCAAAAAGCGTCACTACAGCGGATAAAGGCCTTGGCCAAAGCCTGGTGCCGCTCCTCGCAGAGCACTGCTGTCCTGAGATAAGGATGGGGAGATGCTCCGGGCATCCCTTTGCGGGGAACATCGTGGTCCCAGCTATGCTTTGTGGCCAGCCCCTGCTCAAGTTAGGAACGAGGAGGAATAGCGAGTCCTTTGTGCCTAAATCAAGCAAAAATCCCAGCAAGGGAACTGAGATGTTCTGCTAGCCCTGTGCTTCCGGAAGAGCAAGGGTCCTTTCGTAGTCTTGGCTAGGAACTCCCAGGGCTGGGAGAGAGTAAGGATCTTCTAAAGTGTATGCATCTCTGGTGCTTGTGAACTGTGAGAAGAACGTACTATGGTCCTGGAGCCCATCTCAGTCTGCCCGCAGAGCAAGGAGCTGTCAAGAAACCATCATCTCCCTCCCCTGCCACAGCGCCTGTGTATCCCCAGAAGAGCCGTCCATGAAGGGACGGAGAGGGGGGTTTGAGGGCACGGGCACAGGGCCATGCAGGCGGCTCTGGTACTGCCGGGGGGGGGGACGGGGGGACGGGGGACGACACAATAACTTCTTCACGCGCAGTTCAGCTGTCTGTAACGCTGGGGTTCAGGAACAGCACTCTGCTCCTGGATCCCATGCGACAGTGTCCTCCAGCCATTTTTGTAAAGGTCCGGTTGAGTGTATATAGCCAAAACTTAACAAGATAATCGTGTAGCTGGCAGGGGCAGGTAATTAATACCTAGCACAACATACTGCTGCTTTTATGTGTGTTTTGCGCAAAGTGGGGGTGCTGAGGTGCACTAGTTTTGCTAGTTTGCTGCTGTCTGGTGAGGAGGGTGGAAAAACCTACAGGAAGAAGGAAATGTGTTTCCCGTCCTTTGGGGGTTTTAATTAAATAATCAGCAGTGGCAGCAACGGCAAAGTGCCAGGGCTTCTCCTGGGACACGCGTACTGAGCGAGCGAGTTGCGGGGGAGAGGGAGTCTGGGTGCAGGAGGCTCATACAGGTGTCTGTCCTCAAGAACAGCATCTGTTCTTGCCAACAGCCCTCGCTCTTTGTGTTGGTCATGTACTTAAGGAAGAAGAGACCTTTACCTGTGCCTTTGACCATACGGGTCCGAGGCCGGAGTTTAGGTGTTTCCATGTGAAAAGCGGTTACAGCACATGGTCTCTTGCAGGTTTCACTGAAGCCTTCCAAAAACATGTGGAGCAGGTGCTACGCGGAAGCCACACGGCACAAGCTTTGCCCTTCCGATAGGACAGCTCAGGCAAGATTTACCGCAAGTAAAGACCTAGTCTCAGGCTTGAAATGTCACACTGCACCAGCTGTCTCCTATCGAGCGGTGGAAGCCGGAGGATGCTCTGGTGTTCCCGTGGCTGCCCCTCGCCGGCAGGGACACCCCGGCTTCTGGCAGAAGTAGTGCACCGAGGGGTTCGGGTCAGCCGCCTCTCCCCGCGGCATCCTCCTGGAGCGCTGCGGGGGCAGAAAGCAAACGCTGAGCACGAGCGCGCGTCTGCCCTGACCTAACAGGTCACCTGGGGGGGGGGGGGGAGGCAAACTCAGGGAGGGGAAGAGGAAGTTACTTAAATAATATTAGGAAGACCTGCCTTGGTTTCACGTGAGTTACTATCTGTGTAAAATAAACGAGTTCTATCACCTTGGGCTTTTCTGGGTAGGGTTTTGAGCAGAGCAAGCTAATAACGATTCTGGCTCATTGGGATTTTAAATGGCGTTCTTGCTTCTTGGTGTAAAGAGAAGGTGATAGCATAGCGTGTGGGAGGTCTTTAATCTTGTCTCCTAGGTTTACGTTTTGAAGGACTGTAATTTATTTTTTTTTAAGCTTTTGGTTTCGTCTCGAGCACTGGCAGAGGCAAGCGGGTAACTAAAGGTACGCACAGAGCATTTTAATGTGGCTTTTTCCTGAAACCGTCTGAGCAGCCAACCCCCCTCCGACCACAGCCCCACCCTCCCATTGGCATTTCGTAAGGGTATTATCCCTGTAATTAATAGGAATTGTATAACAGTACCTAATTAAACTCTGATCATATAGTGTAAATTTAACTTGATTATCGTTAGCCTCAGTGAACTCTGCAGGAGATTAATCCTGGTGAGTCACTCGGCACAGAAAGCAACAGTGCCAGTTCTGCAGAGGACGGAAATATTAGTGTACAGAAATGCTCTCTGCTCCGAAACCCTGCGCGGTGGTGCCGCGTACCGGCCATGACACCGGTGTCGGTGAGGGGATTGCGCTGCAACTGGGGTCTCCCCATTTCCAAATCGGTTAAAAGCCACTGGGATGCCAGCAGGCTCCTACGGCACAGATCTTAAAATCACTGAATAAGGAGTCTGAGAGGATTATGGCTTACGTAAGAGTTTTATGTCTGTCCTAAAGCTACAGCCCCTATGGGTTTGTGGGCTGTGTACTGTGTCCACCAACGATTCATGGGTGCTGGGACCTCCTGAATGACTACGAGCCATGTTTTGTTTGAGATTTCAGGTACAGGATCTGGCACCTGTCTTAAAAAACCCGGTGGGGTTTTGTCTGTGGGAACAGAGTGAAGGCAATAAGGTTACTTATTCATCTTGATTTCTCCAGGTTAAAATGCCGCGTGCTTTGCTTCTGCCCCGTGTGCTAGAGAATGTTTCCACCTTGCTAAAATACCGAATGAGCCTTTGGTAAAATAATGTTTAGTCCTGTATCTAGTCCAGAAGTACAGGGCATGGGGTTTGTCCTGCCTTCTGCTGAGCACGTCTGTTTGTCTGCCTCTATTAATAGTTTAATCAATGGGGCTGATTGCTGCGTATTCTCCGTCTGACGGTAGCCCAGAAGACCCGGATGACAGCGGAAAAAGGTCTTTAATACGTGTCACTTCTTTTTTTTTTTTTTCTTTTGCTTAATTAAAAGCAAAGAGAAAGTTTTACTCTTGTTTGCATGAATGGTCACATCAAACAGTACAGGAAAATCTAGGCCAAGCTGCTTTCAGCCGGCTAAGGACCATTATAGTATCGCACCGCGTCCTTTCATAGTAGCGATGCCTCTTAATAAACGTCAGGCACCTTTTGAACTTTCTTTGATACTGGTAGCTGTGCTTTTCACCAGTGCCCCCAAGCCCACCTTGCCCCCCTCCACCCCCCCCCAGCCGCTGCTGGGCGCTGTGTGGGAGCGGGATGGGAAGGAGCGGGATGCGGGGACGCGCGGCTGGTGCATCCTCGCTGCCGCCGGCGGCAACGGGGCCGCTTATATAACGCCCTGGCTGGGTAACGAGGTGAAACTCCGTCAACTCTTCTGCAGGAGCTTTCAGAGGGTTTGGGGGCTGCCGGCAGGCTAAAGGGTAAGTCAGGAATGTGTTTCTTGGGTGGGGGGGAGCGCACACGCGTGTGTTGGTGTGTATGGTGCTGGAAAGGGGCTCCCAAATTACAGGCTGAGATGGGGGCGCAGGCGATGGTACCTCTGCAAGCGCGGCCCCTCTGCACAGTTAGAGCCTTGCCCGAAACACAGCGTTTTAGGATATTGCTGCTTTGGGCAACAGCTCTGTAACTCGTTTGTACTGTTTTTCTGGTTTCCTCTAATGTGTCTGAAACACAATTAAGAATATGCTGTGCTTAAGCCACGATGGCTTTTCCTCAGTAGTGGTAATAACACGTTCTGAGAGAAGGCTGCGCTCGGGCAGTGAAGTGCTGTGGGTCTAACGATGGCAAGATGCTGACCTTACTCGGGATGGAACTTGCTGGGGCTTTGCTGCTGGTTTTTGCGCTTGCGGAGCTGTGCCTGTTCGCAGCTCCACCGGTACCTTTGCTTGTGGGAGTGAAAATGCTGATGTTGACTGGTGAGCGCACGCTGGACGACTGTGCCCCTGGGTGCCGGATGCCCGTGTCTGGTTTGATTTAAGACTGGAGCTGCAGGTCTGGGCGCGCTTGCCACTGTCACAGAAGAGCCGCTCCTGCGCGTAGCGTTCTCGTGGAGCTCCTGTCAAATGCGCATCTCGGAGCAGAAAGCAATCTCGGTTTGCAGGAAGACGAACAACGAGGAGAATGGCTGAGCTCTGCGGGGTTGCGTTCCGGGGGTTACGCCTGCTCTGTGAGTGCTGTAGGCGCTTAAAGTGTGTGGGAGTTACTGGTGAAACCGATGGTTCCCCTACAGAAAGAGGAGGGCTGTGGAGAGGGGCTGTACATCCGCAGCCCCGTTAGCTGTAAGCTCGGAAGATTCAAACAGCCAGAAGCAGAGCTCAAATGAACCCAAACAAGCAAGGGGATCTGAATTATTCACAGAAATGTTTGTTCCTGAACGGTCAGGTGCCTAAATCCGGAGCAGCCCCGGGCTGTGGGACTGGCGTTGCGAGGGTGAGCGTTGTCCTAAGATGAACTGTGCAACAGAAGAATCACTGGGTATTAGATACAAGCTCGTATTCCCCTGGGACTGTGAAGCTCTTGTACTCAATTTTTATGCTCCTTTTTTTGTTTGTTTGTTTTGTTTGTTTGTTACCATCTAAAAGGTACGTGATGCCACAATTCCTGTCACTTTGGCTTTTGCATTTGTCCCTTGCAGTATTCAGCTGGCGTAGCGGACTGCGGGGGCCCACATCCTATTTCATCTTTGTTCTCCTTCTCTCCTGGTGGTCCCGTAGATCCGGCTGGTCCCTGGCAGGTTTTGTGGCCCTCGTGTGATGTGTGTAAGCAGAGGGGGACTTAACCTGAGAGGGCATGTCCCACTCCAGACTCACGTGAGCTGGGTGAGGACTGGTTGCCGAACAGTTTTTACGCTGCATCTGTGGGGTGGTGGGCAGTCAGATGTGTGGTGGCCACTTCTTTTGCATCTCGCCATTGCCAGCGAGCTTCTGGTTTGTTGCAGGGGTGTTGGAGGAAGCAGGTCCCCGACATTTCGTACCCCAACCCCAGGCACCCCGGGAGGCTTGCAGCAGGGGTGGCTGAGGCTGGCGGCCGCCATGCCCAGGACTCGGACGTCGGGAAGGGATATGAGCCGGAGAAATCCCACCTTGGTGGCAAGCGTGGCATATAACCATCTTTGTGCCAGGGGAGGTGGATTCGCTGTGCTGCAGGAACACCTTGTTCCTTTGGGAAAGATCACCAGTTGCCTGCTATAAGTGGGTGCAACTAATAAAAACCGTTATCTGTGAAGATTGCGGGCAGGTTAAGGCAGGAGGTGTTTCTTACTATGAGCTGTCTGGTGCGGTAAAGATCACTCCACGACTGGCCTACAAGCGTGACCCTGTCTGGGGTCTGCGCTCCCTCTAGGTTACGCCCTGGGGAGGACGGTGGGTGGGTGGTAATTATACTACCAGATGTCAAGGTGTAATTCACACTTTCATTGCTCTGAACACGCTCCTGAGGTCACAGCTGTGGGTTTCTGCGGCGCTCCAAGAAGCAGGGGAGGAGGGCAAGGAGGGAGCACGCACACGGCGCAATGGGTCAGTGGGTCTGTTAAAACCTGGCTTGGAGGTCCCTTCTGGATCCCACTGGGCTCGTTCCCCGGGGCCAGAAACGGATCACAGATTTGAAAATATGGTTAGTATTTAGGTATGGAGATGTCTCTTGCTGGCCAGTTCCCAGCTGGTGCCAGCCAGAGGCCAACGGAGGATGGTTTGACCTGCAGGTTGTCTGGTGTCCAAGTGCAAGAGGTTTAATGGAGCGGATCTGTATCCCAGTAACAGCTGCCTGTGGACAGAACTGGACAAAATGGAAGGAGCAGAGCCCCGAGCAGGCACACACTGCTGCCTGGCGAGAGCTTGCAGCATGGCACCGAACTGCAAGTTAGTTGGGATCGTTGCTTTTTATTTCCCCTCAGGCAGGAACCGAGCCTGATTTGGGTGGGGTTTTGGCTTGGTTTGATTTTTAAATTTTTTTAACCCAAACCAGAACCAAACCAAAATATGGTCTGGTTCTGGTCCAGGATAGTAGTCCAGCTGAAAACTGGTAAAACTCCTGTGCTGTGTCACCTGTCCTTCGTGCCAGATGTAGAAATCGGAAGCGGTGGACAATATTGAGACTCCGAGTGGTGCTGTGCTCTGGAGATGCTTGGGGATAGGCTGTCTCTCTTTCATCCGCTTCACTTTTCTCCATGTGAGCTGGTTTCAGGGGGCTGGAATCTAACAAACCAGTTTGGTTCTGGGCTTAAAACCGAACCGGAACAATTTTGGTCACACCAGGGCTGAAAAGCACAGCTTCAGTCTACCAGGCTCCCTGCTTCTGGGATAAGCTGCAGTTCAATAGAAGCTGCACAGGACTGGCCAGGAAACAAAGGCTGCTAAATGCACGTACTTAGTCATAAAAATCATTATAATAAGTGAAAGTGATGGGCAGCCTTGCTGGGAACTTAAACACAGATGCCAAGAGTTAACCACACCTCAGAGACTATGCTCCACTGTCTCCCTGAGGTGACTTCTGCCTTGCCGGGCAGGAGGATGGGCAGAAACCTCTACTGTCCCTTGCCAGGAGGGAGAGAGGAGTTAGCCCTGCACGCATCAGCCAGGCAGCGGTTCCCCCGGGACTGCAAAGACAGCAGTGGAGCTTGGCCTTCCGATGCTGCAAGCCCCCAGGCACTGGGTGCATCGTTGAGCACAGGTAGAACGCCATCAGTGATCATAGGTACAGAAACATCACATAGCCGCCTAGTTTCTCACGTGTGATCACCGTGGCGTCGGTGGCTTTGTAACTCTTGCAGCCCCATTAGCTGAGCCCGCGGGGTCCCGGCTGCTGCCTGCAGGTGGTGAGCCTTGCCCTATATATCAAGCAGATTTCTCTCCCTGCGCATGCCTGTGTTCAATTACCATTATGAAATGGTAATAAAAAATTTAAAATGTCATTACAATGTGGCGCGGAGCTGGGATTTGCAATCCAGCTGCAAGTCTCCTGCGGGCGAAGCTGCTCCCAGTTTATCTGAACTCTGCTGTTGGGCTCTTGTTCCCCTCCATGAACCACTCTCTGAGCCGGCTGACGTTGCTCGAGTTGTTTATCACTGACTTGCGTGGATACGACCGTGCCAGCACCTCTCCTGAGGCTTTCCTATGGTGGAACTCTAGCCTGGGTAAAACTCCTACCAGCCAGAGCCTCAGCGAGAGCGGTGCATGCTTTGCCCAAGGTGTAACTTGCTTCTTGAAGGAGAGTTATTTTGATGTAGAGGAGGGTCATTAGGACTGCGTTGACTTCCTGATGATGGAAGACGTTCTGAGAAAGTCCCCGTGGAGATAACTTAACGTGACTGAGCTCCTGTCTCCCCGATGCAGCTGCAAGAGCAGCGCTGCCCGCGGGAGAGCGCAGGCGCGGGGCTGTGTTACATCGCGGGGCTGAATGCTGAGCATTTTCGCGTCTGTTAGTCGACAGCCATCCTACCAAAGGTACCTGCAGGTAGTTTCCCTTGCTTCCCTTAAAACCCCAGGTGGAGAGATGCCCGATGGAGTGACTTTGGCATTTGCTTTGCTGCACCCCAAGGAGTAAACCAGCCCAGCAAGTCTGCGGCAGGAAACCAGCACAGCCCTGTGATGGTGCTGATGTTTGCTGGCAGTTGCTTCAGCCCTCAACACGTGTTCCCCACCAGTTGCCAGTCCTTAGATTGAGCGGTTTGGCCCTTAATTTGCATTGGGGTGGCTCTAACAGAAGCTGCCTGCGAAGTCCAGCACTTGGAAGCACTTGGAGCACTTGGAAGATCTTCTCCTATGTGCAATGAGTGTCTCTGCTCAACCTTGGTGCTGAGGTCAGACGCCTGCTCTCGCACAACTGTAGGAACCTGGTTCTCCTTGAAACCTCTGACAAGGCTGATCTGAAGCTGGCAAAGAAATCAGAAGGTGACCAAGAAGAGGGGATAGTGCACAGGATTGCTGAAGCGTTTCTGCTTAGGAAAACAGATAAAATGGTTTGAGAGCTTTGCCAGAGACTCTAAAGTGCAGATTTGTTCCCAGACATGTCTGAAGTTCTAAACTGAATGTTTGAAGCAACTGTGCTGCATTAAAAACTGTTCGTCCAGCGCCCTGATGCCTCTTGTCCATGCTGGAGACAACCATCCACTGCGTATTTGGACATCAGGCCTAATCCTGCTAACTGCTGCTGGAGAGTCTCCTTCAGCTTGTTTGTTGGCGGTTGTGCTGGGGGCAGGGGTGTGTTAACAGAACAAAAAGCAAAGTGGAAACAAAGAGATCCACGTGTGTAATCATCAGATGGCAACAGCACTTGGTCACTTCTGCAATGACCAGAACTGGAGTGAGCAGTTGGTTGTATTTCTCTTACCAGTACTCAGATGAGAAGGCTGAACACATCTCTTGGTGGTCATGAGAAAGCAACAGGGGTTTGATTTCTTTTTTTTTTTTTTTTTACTTTGGTCCCCCCTCCCCCCCAGTATTACCACCCGCCTGAAGTTGTTTCAGCAACTCTGCTGTGGAGGAGAGTTCCTGGACTTGTGTTTTTATTACGTGTTTCTAGAATAAATGAAGGCACTCCCTAGCATCCACATTAGCAGAATGTTAAAATGCACGTGGGGAACACTCAAATAACCCTAAAAACTTGCTGTGTTAACCCAATTCTAAGGTTATAAATAACCACAAAGACTTAGGTGAAGGCATCGGTGATAAAAGTAGGGGGAAGGGATGGGTGCTGGCTGCGCAGGGAAGAGGTTTTCAGGTCATGAGAGGTATCTGGATGTTTCCTGTTGAAACCTTGACAATTTCATAGTGTGCTCTTCATGCCGCCCTCTTAAATCTCCTTGCCTGTTCCTTGAATTTGAGAACTGTAAACGCTTGCACATGTTCATTGCGAAGAAAAGTCCTTGAGAAGTTTTTGGGCCAAGCAGTGTAGAAGCATGTCACGTACTGGAGAGAATGATTTGGAGAATCTGAGCTGAGTGGGTTCGTGTTGCTGTCTGTCTGCCCTGGTGTGATTTTGGCCTTTATAGGGTACATACGTTTTACTCTCCCCCCCCCCCCCCCCTTTTGTTCACATCCTTGGAACAGCGGCCAGCAAGAGCTCGGGAGGGGCAGCTGGGTGGCGGGGCTGGACCTCCATGGGGCTGGACAGGAGCCTTCCCCAGGGCAGGGACCACGGGTTCCCCACACAACCGCACCCCAGCTGCGTGGTCTGGGGATGGGACCAGCATCCATCTCCCCCCTGATCCCACCCATGCTCCTCATCTTGCTTTTCGGAGGGTGCCCGGCACATGGCAAACCCCTCTTGCCTGCAGGCCAGGAGGAGGTCTTCTGGCAGACTGCTGCGTGCGTGCCTGGGGTACAGCAAAAGGACGCGTCGGAGCAGAGAGCCCAAACGGCCCAAGGAGCATCAGGAAGGGTCCCCTGGCTCCACAGAAGACACCCCCAGCAACCGACCCACCTCACCCATCCCCTCACGTTGCGAAGGGCCACCTCGTGGTAGCTGCCCGAGCCACGGGCACCCGTCTCACCAAGGTAAAGCCATTTGATGCACTTTGCAGTAAAATGACTCTCCGGTGCTTACAAATCTTTCAGGGAATTAAAATGGGCTTAAAACCTACTGTGTTTCTTGCTTTAGCTTGGAGGTGGCTCAGAGCAGGGTTTGACTGGCAACTCAGCCGCTGCTTGCAGTTTGAGTTCTTTGGGATGGGATGATGGATCCCTGCCTTCCCCAGTCCCCGTTCGCCCCGATGCCTTCGGGGCGGGCTGAGCCCCGAGAGTTCAGCTCCCAGCTGCAGCCAGGGGAGCTCTCGGCGTGCCGACCTCAGCGGCAGGGTCAGAGCCGGCTTTGTCAGAAGTGCCCCAGCTTCAGAAAATAAAGGCTTTTATTTGGGGGTGGGTGGGAGAGGACAAGAATTATTTCCAACGTGCTAAGCAAAACCCTAAAGGAAATAACTAAGTGTTCTTCCATTTCAGTGTAGCGCTTGGAAAATTTCCCAGGATGTCTTTAAAGAGCTCATTGTAAAATAGCGGGGTGTTCTTTCCCTACAGGTATACGTTAAAATAAACACATTTCATTTTCTCCACTTGAAATTATTATAGAATTACCTGGTCTTGGGATTACTGTGAAGGCTTTTGGGAAATCCTTCTCCTGGGCCGCATTACGTGAGATGTGCTACAGCTGCGCAAGTCCACAGTTTGGTATAGCAGGGGAGGGAACAGTTCAGCGTGCAGTCTTGCCTGCCGGGCTCCGAAGGGGAAAGCATAGGTTCGACTGGGGTTATATTTAAACCTTTACGTCACCGGCAGTGAAACTGGTTCTGTTCTTTAAATTAAACTTTTTAAAATAAAAGTGAGGCTGTAGTACAAATGGTATTGTTTGACTCAGCCAATTTTTGCCTTCTAGTTGAAGTATTTTGCTGCAGGAATTAACAGATATCTAATTACTTGTTTTAACATTACAACACAAACGTGTACGTAGGAAGCAGAGGTCTTCCTCTGTGTGCATCCTCCTCTGTCTACCTGGAAGGGCCGCCCAGCTCTTAACTGCTGACACGGAGCACCCTGGGGAAGGCGCTGAGCCCTGTCGGCAGGGAAAAGGGGTGCTGATGCTGGCTGAGACCTCGGGGAGCTGAGCCTAAGGCAGACCAGTAAACTGCAGTGTTTTCATCGGCTTCGGTAGCCTTTTGGTTAGATTGCCATTCCCTCCATCCGTTTGAGGACCAGAGTAATAAAGGTAACGAAGGATGAATAATAAAGGTAAGCACCGACGCTTAGCCATCCCAGTCCCTCCGACACGCCAGTCCAGCGAACCCATTTGCTGTTCTGACCTCATCGTGGCTAGAATTTGGCTTTGCGCCTCCGCAGGCGGGTGGATCGGGCAGCCCCCCGCTCAAAGCGCTGCTTCAGCTGCGTGGAAAATACTGAGGCAGGCTGTATCTTTATTAATAAGCTGATTTTGCAGGGCCGCGGAGCACTGTGTCTGAGCTCTTGCGGCAGGGCTAGCTAATGATATTGGACAGTGAGCAACTGTCACTTTTGCTAAATCTGTCATATTGCAAGTAAGCTGCTTACAGCGTGCAGTTGAGGTGGGCAGAATGACAGTCTAATCCACCTTAGGGCTCTGCCCAAAGTCAAATTTGGAGTCTGCTTTTCTCAAGAACACGGCTGTCCCTTGGAAAGTGTTGCCTCAGAGGCACAAGCTAAGGAGCGGAGCAGTCACCAGCTTTGCTGAATAAACTCCATCTGCGCATCTGCTCGAGGGCTTGGAGACCCTCATCCCAGAGCGATGATAAAATAGGACTTCTGAGGAACAGAAGCGGCATGGAATTTGGCAGTAACAAGGATATCCTTGTACGCCGCTTAGCAATGCGGCGCAGATTTGCAAGCAACCTGAGAAGCTGGAACAGAGCCTTCTCTAGAAAAGGGGAACGCTGTGATGCGAGACCCGGTCAGGACTCTCAGCAAAGCTTTCATGGCTGGGAGCTGGGGCAAGTGGCACGCAAAGGGGCTATGTCCTTCTGCTCCCTGTGTAGCAAGGTGCCAATCCCTAACCCAGAACCCCACCAGGACCTCACCTGCACCAGTGTGAGTGCAGCCCATGTGCTCTGTGACGGCTGTATGGTGGGTTTGGGGGAGGGAGGAAGGTGTGGGCACCTGCATCTGCTGGTACCTTCCTGCACCACCTCCCGCTCGTGTTCAGCCCTAGGTAGTTCCTCCCCGTTGCTACGTTGGGCATGAATGTCCCTTCATGCTTCCGTGGTAGGAAAACAGTGGATTTCTCCCTCTCTTTTCGCAGGTGAGACTTCACCTGTGTGCCACAGGGAACAACGCGTCTTTCAGAAATGATCCCCCGTTTTGGCCCTATTTGGCCAAAGTGCATGGCAGATCCTTGAATTTGAGTAGATAAATAATCCTGTTGATGGAGGTGCTGCTTAATATTAAACTAAGTCTGTTGCTGAATCAGCTCCCTGATCTTTGGCAACCTTTGTGCCGCAGAAGTGTTTATCGATGTAAACATTAGATCACAGGTACAGTTTCTTCAGATGCCGCTGTAGCATATGGGGCACAATGCTGAGCTTTATGGGACAATAAAACTCAGTGCTGAACGCTGTGAATAGTTTCCTCTTCACAGGTCTTTATATCCGCTCTTAACAACTGTTCCTCAGTGGCATTTAATGGTGGTTAATATCTTCACTCCCCTTAAATTGCCCTGTCATCTGTGCAGCGCTCCCCATGTAGAGGGTGTTTGCTGATACGCTTGTCTTTCTTGCGGTTGTATGAGAAGCTCCAAATGAGGTTGGAGTGCTGTGTTAAGCTGGGAAAGTAGATAGTGCGTGGAGTTTGAAGGCTGTCAATCACAATATGCGTTTTGAAATGACAGGACTATAGAAAATATGCCTGGAAGGATCTTCAGGGGGGTGTTTTGTTGCTCCCCACAATGGGATCCACAACAGGTAAAGGTAGAGATGTGCCTTAGTGACTTCTGGAGTTAAAGCTTAAGAAAACAAGGCAGGAAAGTGCTTTGAAATGCTATCGGGAAAAGTGCCGTGTGAAAATCACTTAGCGGCAGGGCTGTGGGTTCGGTGTGGAATTCCTGCCGGGCCGCTGATGCCAACAACAATCGTGTTCTTCTGAGGTAGAGAGCTGAGGTCCCCTCCATTTCCTGCAGACACCAGGGTGCGCCTGAGAATCCTTGGTGGCCGTCACAGGTGATGGGTTGCGTGACCAAGGATACCAATTCATGAGCAGCTGGTTTAAGACCAAAGATGACATTTACAAGAAGACAAGATTCGGTCTTCTGCTTCCTGCCGTCCCCGCTGTATCAGCACAGTAGTGGCAAAGTAGTTGAAAGCTGATCTTTTTAAAACTTCTCTTCCAGCATCAGCTTTCAACCATGGAAGCGCGGTTTTTCCACGCGAGGGAGGCTGGGAGTGGCGGAAGTGCTTCTGCAAGGGCAAGATGTGCTTGAGCTGGTCACGCAACTTCACCCTGAGGGCTGCTGAAACAGGCTGCTCGTAAAAGTCAAGAGCGTTTTAATGTACGCGATGTTTATGTCCTTTCTTGAAGTGTTATAATGAGGATAAAGCGATAGCCTCAGGGAAACGGGGTCACAGAGCAAGCAGAGCCCTGGGGAAGCGCATGCCCGGCTCCGCTGGTGTTTACCTCGGGATGTGTTTTGGTTACCGACTGCTAAACATAGCAAAGCTGAAGGTACCTTATCGCTCTTCTGAACTTCAAACAGTTTGTTGTGTCTTACCGGAGAGCACATCATTGGTAGTTTTAGCCAGCTGTAATATAGAGGCTGTTGAAAAACACAGCTCTGTTACCATAACAGCACTCTTTATTTTTATCTTCAGGAGGAAATATTTGTTGACATTAGCTTGTGAGTCCCAAAAGGTGAAGACATTTCTAATTGGAATGGTACCTATGAGTACCTCTATCTTTTTTCAAGGTAGAAAACTGTTTACTTGTAGGCTTATGCATTTGGTTTGTGTGTTCTCTGCAGTCTTCAGCAATTGGGTTGGGGTTTTCTTGGGTGGCGTTAGCAATTATTTAGGAGGTGACGGACAGTCTAGGGTTTTGAATGCTCTTTAGATGATTCTTTAGTTATGATGACTATGAGGATGAGCATGCTGCATTGCCACTGGAGAGATCCAATGAGGCATTTATGCCTAAAAAGGACACCCCGGATTAGCCCACCTACCAGACGGGAGATCCACCTACTGAGGGCTTGAAGGCCTTGCTGAGGAACCCATGGACAGTGCTGGAGAGCACCCCAAATAAGTGGTTCCTCAAAGCGTTTTAGGCCACGTGCATTCAGATTGGTACTTGCTTACCAATTGATTCGGAGGCTACAACTTGTCTTTAAAGCTAGGCATCACAGAGGCAGCCTGTAAAACCCCTTCACGGTCCACTCTCAGAAGATTTGCACCCGTTTGCTGCCCTGGTCCTAAACCTCATGTTCCCAGAAGGTCAGTGGCAAGTAATATTGTGAGTTAAAAGTACTTGGTGGGAAAGATATGAGAATAAAGCCTCCAAAGCAATGTAAGCCAGAGCTATTTTAGGCAGAAAGTTTTTCTCTTCCTTCTTTAATGCTGTGGATTTTATTTTTTTTTTTTTTTAAGTGTCGTGTACAACCAGCTCTAGAAAGTACTTAAAAACTTGCAGAATTAGGTAGACTGAATTCTTCCCTATAGATTTTTATTTTTTCTAAAGCGTGCAGTAGAATTCATCAAGGTGTGTCAGTCTGTTCGGGTCTGTGCCAGTGGATCAGCCCTCAGTGCAGAATTCATTTTTTTTTCTCTATGAAGCTGAACAAAACAAAAAAAAATTTGAGTTGTCATCTTCTCAGACTCTTGCTATGTAGGTAACAGATTTTTTTTTTACTAAATACTGCTGTCCTACTGAAGTCTTTAAAGGAAACTTATCCAAAAGTTTTGCTTTGCAGGTGAGATTCAGCTTCCCAGTAATCTGGGACTCTGCTGCAACTCAGAATAAATACATTAAAAAGAACAAAATGTGGAGACATCAAAGAACATCAGTAAATTAAATCACTGGGGTTGGAAAGCCGGTATTGCATCCTAAAAAAAAAAAAAAACCAACAAAAACCAGCTCATCTGGCAGGAAGGTGGCATAATTTAAAATCAGTGGCACATAAAAGCAACGAGGCCCTAGTGACTGTGTTGGGCAGCAGCGGGTCCAGGGCCGTTTGTTTCAGATGTCGAACGTTTCTTGGAAACTGCGCCCTTCCCTGGCATTCCGGTTTGGATGTCCTGGGTTGCTTTTCAGAAGTGTAACGGGATTTGTCTCAAGCGAATCCGGCGGTGGGGTTTGCATCCTGCCGCCCTGCGCGGCGTGTTCTGGAAACCCAGCGGGTCGCTGATTGCTTGGCCTGCCCTGGCCCAGGGTTTGGTGGAGGAATTTAGTTTTAAGTAGCATTTCCGCTGCCTAGATCTCTGTCACTGCTAAAAGAGGACTTACTCTGAAGGGGCGGCTGGTTGCGTGTGAGCTACCGCTGGCTCTCACAAGCGCGGCTGTGTTTACGCACGCCGGGATTTGTTCCCGGGAAGCGGGAAGGCAGGCGCTCTGCTCCCGCCGGTTCCGCAGCCCGCCTTCGTCTCGCTCGCTTCACTCTAAGTTCTCATTGGGCTCTTCCAGAAGGTATTTCTGCGGCAGTTCGGACGTTCTGACATCCTCCAGCTACCCGTAAACGCCTGCTAAAGCTCTTCGTTTTGTTTGGGGTGGGTTGGTTTGGTTGGTTTGGGGGGGGGGGAAGTCTGGGGTGGTTTGGGTCTTTTTGGGCTGGATGCTGTGGCGAAGGCTTCTTCGTAAAGATACTAAACCAAGGGAGTTGAGCTGTGTCAGAAATAACACGGGTGACATTTACAATCTTGCCCCCTGCTGAAGGAAAAGTATTGAAAAACAAGAGCTGTGAAAAGCTAGATGGAATTTTCAACTTGCACGGCAGCAGTTTGTTGAACAGGGATGAACCTAAGCACGAGCTCGAGTTTCACTGCAGCGTTTGCTGAATAAGGGCCTAAATTAATAACGTCAAGTAATAGTCGGTGCAAGAACTGGCTTCAGCTACGTAGGAAATTCAGGGTTGCGTTCTTCAAATACGTTGCACTGCAACACCAGAATGAAAAATTCACTTTGCATTCCCCGATGCTGAAATTTGGTGGGCTGCAATGGATTTGCGTTGCAAACAGCTCAGTACCGATACACGGGGTAACAGTGCTGTTGAAACCGAAGATAGCATTGGTGTTTGGAAACAGCTCTTATATGGGAGAAAAAGGGCTGTTAAGACATTCTTTTGTGAAACAGCTCCAGACAAAGCACTGAGCACACGGCAGTGTGTAGGAGAAGAAAAAAGTGCACTAAGGCTTCTCTATCTGTTGCATGAGTCATCAAAACTTATGTAGATATGCCTTCTTATAAGCTGTGTTTATCTTATTCATATAGATGAATCGACAATAATGCTTCTGTCTTTCCCGAGCAGCAGTGATGTAGGTATGGAGCATGGTATTTTGATAAGCAGCGTTGCGTGTATCCATTATCCCTGTGGATCGCAGAAGACAAGAGACCAACTAAAAGCGATTCCCCATGACTGTTACTTGGAAACTTAAACAAAATCCCAGACCCTCTAATCCAGGACAGTAATGCCATCTAATCTGTTCTTGAAAGACAGGTATGAGAGTCTGAGTAACATGTCACTTGAAAATAATCTTCCTTTTTTTTTTTTTTTCACTGGTATGTATCTCTGTGCTTCAGCAGGGAGGCGGCGTGAAGGTTAAGAGGCTTTGTTAGCACGGTTGCAATTGTCTTGAAATTTGTCAGAAATTAGTTGTAGCTGGCCAGTGAGAACTGGCAAGAGTCAAAATATGGTGTGACACCAAGAAAAAAAGATCTCAGGTTGTGTAGGTTCAAAGTCAGGAAAGTGCCGTGACAGCCTGCCAGCGTGATTCACGTATTTTGGGAGTGCTTACGCTTCATACCCTGTTCCCAAGTAGAAGACACAGCTCTTTTGACCATCTTTCAGCCTTGTGCAATCGGTCCATCTGCTTTAAAGATATAAAAAAAAAATATTAACAATGAGAGGGATACTGACATTGAAATTTCATGGGGTTTTAGGGATGAACCTCTGTCTGCTGAAGTCAGAGGCAGCTTTGCCATTAAAAAGGATATTTAGTCACTGTGTAGTCTGCAATTGCCTTAATAGACTAGAATTATCTTAAAGGGCAATCTGTAAATGTCAAACAAGATTTGACTGGGGTTCTTTGTGGGTTTTATTGGGAGTAACTAGATTTTGGATAAGAGAAAATATATTTTAGAGATCTACCCATAGGTAGGGTACTTTGGAAATTCACCTAAAGGTAAACGAGTAACAGACCCAGTATTCCTGGGTTTCTAGTGCTTGGATTTTGAGAGCTACAGTAGTCTTTAAAAGGACTGGCTTCTCTGAAGAAAAGGGGACTTTTTAATGTCATGTACGTTGAGCTTTGGGGGTGATTTTGGATTTGAGCCATCCTTTCAACCGCTGACGTATCCCTACGCTACAAACTTTAAACCACCCAGGGAAAAACCTGAGGTCTTTGATGTTGTATCAAGACCCCTTGGTGCCACAGAGCTACCAGTGGCCACCGTAATGGTGAGCCTGGCAGCAGGCTGTGAGGTTTATCCTGGCTGTCTCCTCTCTGATGTGTTTGCCTGGTGTTTGAACTCGGTGTAAGTCATAGAATCATAGAATGGTTTGGGTTGGAAGAGACCTTAAAGATCATCCAGTTCCACCCCCCCTGCCGTTGGCAGGGACACCTCCCACTACACCGGGTTGCTCAAAGCTCCGTCCGGCCTGGCCTCGAACACCTCCAGGGATGGGACAGCTACAATTTCTCTGGGCAACCTGTTCAAGCGACCCAGGGATCCTGGACTTTCAGCTCTGGAGCCCAGGACAGCAGAAAGGAGCCTCTTGGCTCCAGCGCCCTGGCTGGCTTGTCCTTTATCCAGGACAGCGCAAGTTATTTTCGTCCAAGCAAATATTTACTAAGTGCATGAGGGAGAATTCATATACAATTTGTTGGCATTACGTCAATGCAGATTTATTCTGTTGTGTGTTCTAGGAGTTTAATTAACATGAGCTTTACAGTATGTGCTGGAAAGTAAATAGCAGGCGCATCTTTATTTACTTGGCAGAAGAGTAACACTTCTTTAGAAGATATGAAAGCTTTTCCAAGTGCATGTAGCTCCGTTCACCAGTACCCCACAGGCCGTTCCGCAGTGCACACGCTTCTTAAATCCCCTGTAAGCCCAAATATCAGGCTTAGGGAAGACTTAAGTGCTGTACAAATCTTGCGGTGAGCCTTTGCGCAGGGGGTGAGTTTCATTCTACCGTCTGAACACCGTGCAAACAAGCAGGCAGACCTGAGGCCAAAGGAGATGATCGACTCCATCAGTTTGGCTGTTGTGCAGAGCCATTTATGGAAAACATATCAGATGCACAGGCTGACGCCGCTTTGTGGATTTTATCGTGTTAGCAATCAAAAATATCCAACACGAGCAGAATACTCACAACTGAACGGTTTCCATTTGGAAGGACTTCTTGGCTGAGAACTTGGCTGTCCACTGAATTGCAAATCTCAGCCGGCGGCATTTTGTAATAGGAGTCCTGATATAACCTTTAGCAGAGAATCACAGATGGCAACCATGTGAGAAGGCTACTGTGCTTTTGATGCCATCTGCATTGTAATCACCCCTGTAAAAAAAGTGCCTTAGCCTATCAGCGATACATCATCCTCTGATGTTTCATCCATAAAGTCTGGTTCTGGGGTCTTGCAGATTATTTGCACATGAGGTTTGCGTTGCAGAGTCCAAGGTTCAGGCTGATCAGTGGTGAAAAGTCACTGCCAGTGGTGGGAGCTCCAGCTAGAGGTAAGAAATCGAGCCTTACTGGAGACTGACACATGTAACTTTTAACCATCTGAACAATGAGTCCCCATTAGCTGCCCTGGAATCGCCTGCGTGCTCAGGGCCAGGCGTATGTGTATGCATCTTCAGGGCTTGGGCTCAGGTGGAAAAGGAGAAAAGCCCTGCTTTGGGAGAGGTCCTTCCAATATGATCGTATCCTGGCTCACAGGCAACGTCTGCTCTCCCTAGACTGCATCCCCCGGTCTACTGCAGATGTTCTCGTGCTTCCTCTGGTCCTTTTGGTGTAACACCTCACATCTGGGGTAGCAATGTCATTGTACTCCCTGTTTTCCAAGAAAAGCTTTCATCGTTTCATAAGCGGCTAAAATATGCATAGCCACTAACTTCATTATCAACATAACATTTACAACAGGCTTAACAACAAGGACTGGTGGTTGGCCCTGTTGGGCTGAACTGAACGCAACAGTCAAACTTCTCTTGCTTTTCTCAATACTTCTCCTGTTTGTGCGTAACTGACCTATCCCCCTCCTTCATTGCTATAACTGTTCCTGTTCTGTTCTTCAAATATAATTTAAATCATGTTTAATGTGAGTTAAACCTTACCGAAATGCTACTGATTGCTGCTCTCTTCAAATTTGACAACTCTGACCCTAAGGCATCAGATTGCTAAGCGGTCTTCTAACACCCCGATACAATGAATATTTTTCCAGGTTGTCATTATAGAGGGGTAGAGTAGATGTATATTTTTTTCCAAGGTTATGCAAGAATAGGCATAATATTTGTTAATTGTCCCTCACGTCCCCATACACGTTTACTGCTCTGCTACTGTGAATAGGTTATTACTGAGTTGTTTGTTTGTAGTCATCACCCGCACTTCGATATAGAAATTGCAGTGGGGGATGTTTTTCTCTGGACCTCTTTATAACTCCTCTTTCATCTGCCTCCTGATTTTTCTCTGCCTATTGAAATTTCATGCATTCTGGGGGGCTGGTAGCCCAGATGTTTTCATGACAATAGTGTCTTTATCATCAGGATTTCATAATTAGGCAATTATTTTTTTTACAATGCCATCATTCCAAGATTTTTGTGTAATAAGCAGTTAGATATTATAATCTGCTAGAAATGCATTTTTGTGTAAGTATGGATTAGAATAGATTTTAATTTTACAATTTCATAGATCTAAATTAGACATTGTAGTAAAGAAAAACGACTTTTTATGTCTATTAGAACGTTTACTTTTGTGTTGTGCTTATGCCAGCTAGAGTGAAATACTTCCATATGTTTTTAATCTTAGGTTAAGTTAAAACTTCTGGTAGAAGAGATGGTGGAAAAATGGCTTGTGATGATGCAAGAAAATGTAGCTAGAATTTTTAAGATGCTGTGCCCTGTCCCCTCCTGCGCTGCAATAGGGAAGTCAAAGTGTCAACAGAAATAAAATGTCAGTCAGTTTGAGGCAGCAGGAAGGTAGAATAACTTCAAGACATTTTGTTCCGATTATTCCAACCACTTCTTTTTGCATGTAGCTGGAATGTTCGACCAAAAGTAATTTCACTTCCATCTCTTCCTATTTTGTATGTGTATGTGTGCTTTGCAGCAATCGCCCGCAACAGTGGGCATATTCCAGTAAAGAATCATTTCCCGTCATTTCCCTAAAGAGCCCCTTCTGTAATTTCCCTCTCTGTCTTACTACTTTTATTTGTTTTCCCTGTTGTTCAGTAAAATATTAATCCTTTCAAATGTTAAGCCTGAATTTAGTCTTTCGGTTTATCTTTTGCTGCTTAATGGCTAATGGCTAGTATTAAACACTGATTTCTAAGGATGTTCACAGAGGCAGATATAGTTTCAAACAACACTGGATACGTATAATTTTTCCACTTCTGTGCTGCTTTTATTTTTAGTCGAAAACTGCCTGCAAACTTCACTCCTAGCCCATCTCCATTTGTGTTTTGATAGGAAAACTCCATCTGGCTTTAGGCAAACAAAATGCTTTGAAGATGTAGACAGTATTTTGCTGAACTGGGGCCCCATTAAGCGCTCTGTGGTCCTGCAACGCCAGGGCTGTGCTGAGACTCCATGGCACTCACGGAAACCTTGCGACTACCGTTTCTTTTTGCTGGGCCCCTGGATGGTTTTCCAGTCATGCCTTCTGCCGCTGCCTGCGAGGGCTGCTCGATATCTCTCCACTAGCTCAGGTGAAATGTAGGCTCCCAAAACACCCAGCAAGTCGCCTTGCTCCTTTCTGCTTTGGCGTTGATCCCATGATCCAGCTCTCCTCCTTTGCTCTGTCAGGAAAGTAGCGGTAATACAGTTCGGGGTTGTTTTTTTTTTTTTTTTTTTCCCCGGAAGTCCCAGGAATGACAATAGATGATCCACCATGCTGTCAGACGGGCACTACGGCTGTTTGTTGCCTGACCCATTGGGGACAGCGGGTGTTAAGTGTGGACTCTCTCTGGATAATAAGTGCCACAGGTCACTGCTTTTCTCGCCTGCAGGCTACCGACACTGCATCCAGGTGCACTTCAACCAGTGATGCTGCTTTTGTCATTAAAAACATGAAGAGAAACTATAAATAAGATGCAGGAGAAAATTCCCAGGGCTCCAGGGGCTGCCCTGGAGAAAAAGGATACTGCATATCCTTGAGAATACGTATTTTCCCACTGTATTTAGCAGTTCCCCAAGATCCATCATTAACCTGAACAGAGGTGGCAAAGTGGGATCAACCTGGCTGCTTCTGGGACTGAAGGGAAGCCTGAGACAGGGGAGAAAGCTGGGGGAGGAAAGAGGGGAAAAGGAAGGCAGATGCCGTCCCAGAGCTGGTGGGTGTTGATGGCCGTTGCCCTGCTGAAGGGAGAACAGGCATGGAGAGCTATTGCAAGAGAGCAGCTTTTGCTGGTCCCGGAGGTCCTCAAGCCTTCCCTGCCTTTGAAGACTGAACTATGTGGGCTCTGAATACCACATCAGGTCAGGATGAGGGAGCTGGAGTGAAAATCGCTAAAGCAGCGCTATGGTGGTAAAACAGGTCTCCTTCGTGAAGCGTTCCCTTGGACAATTTCTTTACCCATGGCCGTGATGGTGATGGTGGCACTGGTGCTGTAGACAAAAATTGAGGTTGCTCTGTGTGTCAGCGTGATGGACTCCCACATCCAAACTCTGCCGCATGGAGGGTGCATGTTCCGATGGTGGCTTTCAATGACTCGAGGTTAGAAACCACTGTCTGTATTCCTGCCTAACCCAAAATGGGTTTTGTGGCCAGAATGAAGTAAATGATGACCACATCTGGTCTAACTCTCCCCAGCCAGACCCACTGTTTGCCTCTAAGAAGTTAAGTAAGAGGTGACGTCGCAGTCTGAGCTAGGGGTGGCTTTCATGTTACGTGGTGCTCAAAAAGTAGGTTACTGGGTCAGGAACAGCAAGTTCTGACTGTTTGCCAGCTCGGCCTTTTTTTTTCCCCACAATGTTTATACTGCTGTGACCTGCCATGCTAAAATGAGTCTAAACCGAATGTAAGCAGTGCTTTAAAACATTAAGATGTGTTTGAACTTGTCCTGCTGTCCTTGCGTCAGATTATCGGTTTGCAGGATGCTTGCTTTATGGTGGCTTCCTTTTTTGAAACGAAAAGTAAAGGTAATTGGAATCCAGTTGCTAGAAAAAAAGACTGTTCTCCTCCTTAAGTGTTTAGCTTGAAGTCAAAAAACTTTCTAAATTCACTGGAGAGTACAGAGATGTGGGGTCACTCAAAATTCAACACTGGGAGAATTTGCTCCCAGATCCAGCGATATGGTAGAGAAGATCCCTTGGGACATCTGCAAAATTTGAATCTAGCTCAGAACAGTGAATTTTGGAATGAAGGAGTTTTGATTCAGGCTCTGATCTGTTTGCAACACACACACACCCACCCCAGCTACTTGCACTCTTTGTCCAAAACTGGTTCCTCCCCCCGCAGGCGTTGTGTCCTTTTAAGCCTCCGCAAAGCCAGAGCTCATGACCGTGCTGCCGGGCGTGTGGGCGAAGGGCGGCTGCCCACAGGATCGTATTCCTGAAGGAGAGCAAGGTGCCAGGCTGAGGGTGGGAATCCTGATGGGGAACACAAGGAACGCAATTGCAGCCGCCTTCCCAGCGAGAGGATTACGCTTGGACTCGGAATCACAGAGTTTTCAGAGTTGGAAGGGACCTCTAAAGATCATCTAGTCCAACTCCCCATGATGAACTCGATGAACTTAAAGGTCTTTTCCAACCTAAACGCGGAGGTGAAGCTGATTCACACTGCACGTGGGTTTGTACCTGCCCCGAGCATCGCGCCCCGCGGTCCCTCGTGTGCTGGGTGATGGCAGCCTGGGAGCAGACCGCTTGTCCCCGTGCTGCCGCAGGCTCCATCGCCCCACCAGGGGACCGCAAAGGCAACAGCGGCGGCTGCTCCATCCGCCGGGCTGGCACAAGCCCTTTCTGGGCCCGATCGCTCCGGGGGTTGCATCCAGCTGCCGTCACCACCAGCGGCACCCAGCTGGGCTGCCCCAGCCTTGCAGTTGGGCATAAAATGTGATATCCAAAGGGAAATTCCTTCGGTGCTGGAGGCAAGCTTTCCTCTTGATCAGTGCCTTCGTGCCCAGATTTCTACAGCCTGATCCCGCTGCCCTCCTCCCTCTGGTTAAGTGCAAAGAGTCGGGTACACGAGGGATGGGTGGCCTGGCTTCAGGTATTTGAATAATCTCACCAGTAAAAATCTGACTCAAAGCAAAGCCTCAGAATATGTTCAGTGGCTTGCTGCCAAAGCTGACTTAAGAGGAAACTATGTGGGCCATTCAGCCAAGTGATTCATCGAGTTTTCAGTGCTTCCGAAAACTCACCTAAAAGAAAGTAAAGAGGAAGAAGAAAGAAAGAAAAAAAAAAAAAAAAAAAAAAAAAAAAAGAGCAGGACTTGAAAAAAGATTGCACCTCGCAAAATCTCTCTCTTAAATCAGAGAGCTTTCTGCTGCCAGACCAGATGTAGCAGGACAGAGAAAGAACAGCATCGCTTAATGCTCCTCGCCGAGCTAAAATGGCATCTAATCACAACGCATCAGCAGCGCACCCAGAAAATGGTTCGTGCAGCCGGCAAAGGCCACCCTCAGCACTATGCTTTTCACATGCCTCGTCATGTTTCTTGCCCGCGACTTGAAAATATCTGACTTTCTGCAACTGGAGGAAAAATACCTTGCTTCAAGAAGGGCGAGGTGGGTAATGCGGCTAATAAACCCGCAAGTCTCCATATTTCAAAGTAGGGGTCAGCTCAGTTTCTTACCGTTTAATGACGTGCAAGTCAAACTGCAGCATCTCGTAGAAGATGCGTTATTTATGAGAGACTATCAGCCTCTCGGAGCTGCAGAGGTTCCCCACCGGCAGTGGCTCAGCAGGGCCCCGGTTATCACCGCTGACTTACAGTTCCCTCTCTGCTGGCAATCAGTTCAGCGACTACCAGGGAACAGATGTTAAGCCTCACCCCGAAGACCCCAGTCCCGCGAGGTGCTGAGTGTTTGGTGTGGGAAGCGGCACTACAAGAGGCAGCGAGGAGGCGAACGCCTCACCCCTGCACGCCCACTACTTTCTTAGAGGGCTGCATCGGGTTCTTAGCCGATAAAAATAGCCACGGCTCCGTTGCCTTCTGAGGAGCTGCGCTGGTGTACGATGGATCAGAATCCGGCCAGGCGTCTAGAAGCCAAAGCTCTAAAGCTTTAAGGAGAGGCGTGCATTTAAAATGCAAAATATCCGGCAGCAGTCCTTGCCAGCCTTCCTTCTTAGAGGGTTGTGGGGATGCTGACTTGGCCTGGAAGTTGACCTGTGTGGAAATCCCTGTCTTTCTCTTGGGCACCGAGTCATTGGTGAGTTTGCAGTGGCCGCGCGGCTCGGTTCTGCCTTTCCCCCTTTCCCCCTTTTTCCCCTTCCCCCCTTCCCCTCGCAGCGTTAGCGGAGGCAGCGACGGTCCCTTGGTTAGGGAGCGCTGCCACATCACACGTGCTCGCCTCTGCTCCCGCCCGCTTTGTTGTGTGAGCTTATGCAAAGCCCGTAGCTGTGCTCGGCCTTGATTTCTCTCTCTGCAAAAGGATGACGACAGCGCTATCTGGGTGCTTTTACCTAGACGTTTTTGGGGGTGGAAGGCGACATAAAAGAGCAGCGATCTCTCTGTTCTTTCATCCCTGCTGCACAGACAGCTCCCCAGCCCGGCTTTGTCACTTCAACAGCTGTAGCATGAAAGTAAAGGTATCAAAGCCTGATATAAGGGCTCTGCTTAGGAACTCGCAAACCATTATTATGGCAAAGGAATGCCCTAACAACGCTCTGCTTCCAGTTAAAGGAAATACACGTACTCTCCGTGTACAGGATTCTGACCTATGAATCTAGTTACACTTAATAAGATGTAACAGTTGCTCAGGGGACTGATAATAGGATATAGAGTCCTTTATCTCTGTGTCACGCGTTGAAATCCAGACCAGGCCATTAGCAATTAAAACGTCTTGCCGTCTGATGTCTGTCCAGTGGCCTGTGCAAAACGAGTCGCAGCTCGGCAGCCAGTGCAAAAACTTTTGGGGTTTCCGGTTGTTGGTTTTTTTTTTTTCCCTTTTCTTCTTTTCCTTTGAGGGGGGAAGTGTCTTTTGCAATCCCATTCCTGCCTTCATTAGCACCGTGGCCAGCTGTTTGCCTGGCCGCCTGCCTGCCTACAGACCTGGGGCCGTGGCGTTTTCGTTCCCTAAAGATGGTTTTCCAAATCAAAGTTGAAGGATGTTAGAGCAAGGCCCTCGGGAGAGCAGCCAGGGCTGGCTCTGCTCATACTGAGTTTGTTTGGGGACTAAATACATGGTTGTGTTCTCTTGGCTTCTTAATACGGCAGCTATTTAGGAACATAAAAATAACAGCTTGTAAAGAACGATGCATGTGTTTCCTCTCTTTCTGTCTCTCACGTGAAAAATACCCCAAATATTTATTTTCAAGAATTATTTGAAAAATGGGAGAGAATGAAGAAAACCTTTACTTACTGCTGTAATTTCATTCAGACACAGACATGTTTGTATTCCATCAATTATGGTGAGGCTTTATATTATATTATATATATCTTTCCAGTTCATTTATGCTCGGTAAGATTGTTTTTTTTTCCCCATCTGAAAACACCCGATGAGTGTGAAAAGCTCCGCAGTTACCATCCACCCTGACAAGGACCATGCGAAAGGAGGTGTTTCTTTTTCTGTCATCAAGACAAGGCCACGGTAATGTTCACACACAGGTGTTTGCGTGCTAGAGAGTTTTACAGCAGTGAACACCATTGTTATCAATGGCTGGTCAAGCACAGAATTCAAATTCCCTGTGAGCTGACCACGGGCCCGTGACTTGCAGCTGTGGTTTGAGAGATCCCCCTCTGAGCAGAGGGGAACGGGGGTTTCTCAGGGGCCAGGCAGCTACAGCTTCGTAGTCACGTGCCATCAAGTGAATCTGTCTGGTTCCGAGGGCTGGAGCACCTCTTCTATGAGGAGAGGCTGCAAGAGTTGGGGCTGTTCAGCCTGCAGAAGAGAAAGCTCCGGGCAGATCTTATTGCGGCCTTCCAGTACCTAAAGGGGGCCTACAGGAGAGCTGGGGAAGGACTTTTTACTCGGGCATGGGGCGATAGGACGAGGGGGAATGGCTTTGAACTGGAAGAGGGCAGGTTCAGATTAAACATTAGGAAGAAGTTTTTCACTTTGAGGGTGGTAAGGCACTGGAACAGGTTGCCCAGAGAGGTTGTTTGAGGCCCCATCCCTGGAGGTGTTCAAGGCCAGGCTGGATGTGGCCTTGGGCAACCTGGTCTAGTGGGAGGTGTCCCTGCCTATGGCAGGGGGGTTGGAACTCGATGATCTTCAAGGTCCCTTCCAACCTAAACCATTCTATGATTCCTCTGTCACCTATGTCCACTTCGCTGGGAAAATCAAGGAGGATTCATGGCTGCAGTTCCTTGTAGGAGTGGGAGCCTGGCACTGACCTCCCCAGGCCATGGCCACCCAAGAGGCAGCCTCCCCTCGTGGCCCTCACCCAGCTCCAGAGGAAGGTCCCATCTCCCACACCTCCAGGCTCTTGTGAAACATCACAGGTTTTGGAGGAAAACGGAAAGAGAAGGAGAGGGCGCAAGTGAACACCAATTGCCTGGAATACGTTAGCGAACACTGCCACTTTCAAGTGGCTCTTGAGCAGTGTCTTCCCTGGTGGAGATCTCAGTGCTGGGAGGTTCCCTCCCAGCGGAAATACTGCAGTGTCAGGACATTGCTCCTCTTTTCGCTGTTTTGAAAGATGCACCTACTCCTAGTTGTAGGTCCTAAGGAAAATTTGCTAACAGAACAGCAGGGCTGGGAATCTCTTCCTTCCCTTTTCTCAGTATCTTTGGGAGCTTTGAATTGTTTCATCAGAGTTTACATCCCCTCTCGGATGGCTAACAGCATATCCATCGGCACAGCCTTTAGCGAGCAGGAGATGCGAAGCAGAATCAGCGAGTCAGATCACGAACTGATGTGTATCACTGTTGGTCTGCTCACGGTGGTTCACACCAATTAAAAGCATGGCACAGCGGTCCCTGCAGCGCTCCTTACTGGAGATCCACAGTTACTTAGGTGTTACCTCTTCGTCATCTCAGGACCTACAAATTTGGTCCAGAACTTTTGGCTTCCTGAGAGGCTGGATGTGTGCTGTGCTGGGGATTTCTCCCTTTCCTGGGCATATATAATACATTGTGATGTTTCAAAAATTGGCGAGTGTTTTCCTTCTGTGTTTGCCGCTGAGCGATGCTCCTGAAAATAGTAATGGTGCTGGTGGTCCTCATTGCTCGGAGCCCAGAGGTGTCAGTGGTCCCACTACATCCATTTCCTCTCTGGTGTTTGAAGTGAGTCAGCTAATGCCTGGAATAGCTGTCTGTGGGGTGGGAGGTGGTTTGCAGAGTTTACATCAGAATACAGTGAATGCATCTGCAGGGAGAATTCCTCACTGAACACTTTTGTTTAAGATTTTTGAATGTACCAAAGGAGAAGAGATTGAGAATCCCGCCTGTATGCAGTCCTGCGTAATGTGCTCTGGGCAATCCTGCTTTAGCAGGGGAGTTGGACTAGATGATCTCTAGAGGTCCTTTCCAACTCTGAAAACTCTGTGATTCCGTGATTCCGTGAGAATCTCTACTTTGAGTGAACTGGAGAATTGAACTTTCTTGATTTCTGGGTTCCCTATCCACCCATCCATACAGACACTTGTAAGACGGCTCTTATGTTTTTCCATTTTTGTGTTTAATAGTCTGAGCTGATGATGGGCAGAGATGCCATCAAGGTAAGCACCTGTACTGTACGTAGAAGGGTCACAAGCATCCTCTTGGATGCCCTTAATAAAACGTTCAGCTCTTTTTAAAGATGGAAGAGGACTGTGACACGGATCAAATCATCAGATCCTCGTCAGCTCTTGGCCTGCTTACCTCTCTGCAGCTCCCCAAATGCTCGGTGGTACTGCTCCAGATGAATTAAGTGGCCAAAGCCAAGCGTGGACATTAGCTACGTTCTCTTAGTTGCACTAAAATATGTAATTTTTGTTGTTGTTCTTATGAATAGGAAGTGATAAAGGCAAATGAATTCTAGAGTAGGTTTTTTTGGCCACCACAGGGAGTGTTTAACCTTTTAAATACGAGACTCGTAGAAAAAGTCTTGAGAGCCCACAGCAGGCTACGTCCATGCCTTTTGCTTATGACTAATTGTCCCCCATGAAGCACCAAGTTAAGAAGGTTAGCTGGAAATTGGGCAAATCAGCCATTCGCAGGGAGTGCTTGCACATGGTTGGGGCATTTAGTCACCTCCACCCCAGATTTGCCAAAGCCCGTAGCGCTGGAGCGGTGAACCTCACGTGCTCCGCGGACGACTGAGCCCTGAACGGCCTTTTCCTTAGACTGTCCAGCGATGAATTTTATTTATATTTCATCTGAAACTACAGATATCTTTCTATTTTCTGCTCCTGCCTCTCGCCCCTTTCAATGTTGTTTTACACAATAACGAGGTTTGAAACGCGGTCGGTGTTGCAGGGGCGATGTTGGGGGGTGACAGTGCGGCATCGGGGGGCTGCAGCCTCGGATGCTGCTCGCGGGCGCTCTGCTTCTGGAGCCGCGGCCGAGCCGCCGTGCGGCAGCTCAGGGCTGCTGGAGCCGTGCTCTTCCTGGGCTGGAGGGGCTCTGACCGCTTGTGGGATTTGTTGGCTGAGGAAGGGCGGCGAATTCCGGCTCCGTGGCTGAATCCCAGCAGGAATGATTGCACGGTGCCTACCTGAAGCGCCCCCTGTGTCGTCGATAGGAAAGCTGCTCTCCCGCACCTCCTGTCCTCGGCTGGTGGGTCGGGCCCTTCTTGTGCTGTTTCACTGCCTTTTACCCTAGATTTGGCTGGGCTTCGCCTAGCGATGCGTGGCTGTCTGTCCGTCCGGATCTTTCATTGCGCTCCGAGTCTCCCTCAGCTGAAAGGCTCCGTTTCAGTCTTATAGGAAATTATTTAATTCCTCCATCCTTTGTGGGTTGGGGTTTTCCGTAGGCAGGACACTCGCCGCTGCTCCTCTGACACAAGCAGCCGGGGGTTACTCAACTACCCACATCTCTCTAAAAATAGAAATTCGCGGCTCCAGAGTACTCAGACACATTTTCATCAGTGCGTACAGTGAGCTTTCTCCCAGCTATCCCGGTCTGTTAATAACAGCTCCCAAGCCTTGGGTTTGCCTAAGCGGTCAGGAAAACTCACCTTTTCCCACCAGGGGCTGTGGGTATTTCTGTACTCTGAGGTCAGAGCTGCCGTCCTGCCCACAGGCTCGGTGATGGAGAGGGGGTGTGTGGCTCACGCACCCGTTTCTTTCCTTCCTGTAACCTGCTCTTCCCCATGGAGCGCAAAAGCATGGAGCGGGCCGTGTCTTTTACTTACCCTTTTACTAAGAACTGACCGCGGAGAGGGGGACAGGGAAGAATCAGAAAATTCGGATATGCATTAAAGTGTAGGAAATGGCAGGGAGAGAGAAAAAACAGCAGAGAGAAGAAAGCACAGAAAGAAGGCGCCTTTTTGTTGTGTAAGGTATTAGCCGAGAGTCAGCTTTCAGATGCTTTTTAAATAAGGCATTCTCCTGGAAAATACGGATCCTGATCGATTACGAAACCCTTGGGGATTTTTGAGGTCAGAGCTCCCCTGGGAAAGGGAACAAACAAGACTGAGCAGCGGTGCCATTTGCAGATGGTTTTGTTACTTTTCAGTGAGAAATGCAACCAAAAGATTTTGTGGAGTCTTGGTTTAGGTTTCGAGTAAAAACGCTCTTTTACTATTTCCACGCGCGCCCCATGAATAACTAAAGACAAGTTCTTTGAGGCTGGATAACGAGGGTGGCCTTGGGTGATTAACAGGAACGCTCACGCCTAGGTGGTGCAGAGAGGACCGGCTCCACAGCAGCTGTGATTCGCACGGACCCGTCAGCTTCACACCGGCGAGGGGCCGTCCTGAGCATCCTTCTGCCCCGCGGCGTGTAGCTGCTGACTCTGGCTCGTTTGTCCCTTTTGCCTTTCGGTGCGGCTCAGGCCCCGAGCAGGGGAAGTTTTTCCTCCCCCTGGTGTTTCCCTGACACTTTCCTCTGCATCCTTCACAACGTCTGCAGGAACCCAGCTCCGAGGCGTTCGCAACCTTCCTCTCTGCCCTTCCTTCATTCTCTGCTCGCAGCTGGAAAGGTTTAGTGGGCACACGGGCTGATTCCTGGTGCACCGTGGGAAAGCCACCCTATCCAGGTGTCTCAAGGTTCGGATTCAGCTCTGCAGTCCTGCTGCTTATTAGCATTTTTCTGTACATGGTTCTTTC
Source organism: Vanellus vanellus (assembly GCF_965231255.1). Lineage (NCBI taxonomy): Eukaryota > Metazoa > Chordata > Aves > Charadriiformes > Charadriidae > Vanellus > Vanellus vanellus. Next base: position 8,852,983 of record NC_138915.1, on the reverse strand, counting down.
CGTTTCCACACGTTAATCTTTCTTTGTTAAGACTCTACCCCGCGCTGAACAGGCAGGAGGCACAGATGGCTTGATGCAGGGTTTGGGTTTTTTTTACTCTCTAATTTCTACAGTTCACCGAACAGCAGCAATGTTTAAGTTACATAAACCTTAAATATCTTTTCTTTTCGATGGAAATCGTACTTGCTTAGCCTAACGCTCCGCTAATCGCCTTGTGCTCAAGAATATTTCAACTTTATTCTCCAGTGTAGCGTCTGGTTGTGCTGAGGAAGGGGCGGCGCTCCTTCCGTGCTACGGCAATTACCGCAGGCTGGGTGGAAAGGGGAAGGTTATTTGGTTCCCCTGGGGATAATTTTGGGCCACCCTTTGGAAGTCCTTTCTCCTTGGCACTTATTTAAACAGCCTGTACGCTACCAGGAGGTCAACTTCAGCGCCTGCTATGGAGTCTGCATTTCAGACTTTTACTGTGCAGTCAACGGAGATACTGTGGGTACCTATGTGCTATAGGTGAACGCCTAAATTAGCGCGTGGAGTATGTGCTTTGAGTGTACCCCTTCTCTTTATTGCCAAGCAGGGAGGTAAGACGATGCAGTCCCGGGTTATGATGATCCTCTGAGGCTCAGGACGGCAGGGGCCCGGGCCAGCACCGCGCTCTGGATCCAGACCAGTGCCTCAGTGAGGGTCCCTTTGCAGGCTTCCCCGGGCCATCCCTGCCACGGGCAGGAGGGGACACAACCCGGCCGCTTGTACCTATCGGCTGGGGGTCCCAGAGGGGATGGACCGTTTCCTCCATTACACCTCCGAATCTCGGCTCAGCCATGCGCTAGAATTCCTCTGAAAAGTTACAGAATAGAGTAAAAATTTCCCCGCATGCTTTATGGCTTTCCTGCGCCTGGTGGACCCGGGCGCTGCGGCGGTGACATTGTTCGTGCGTGGGGCGGGTGCTTGGGACTGCTCTTTACAGTGCTCCTTCTTTAGCACCCACTTATGTCCCCACTCGCTGAGCTGCCAGTAGTAATTGGGACTGCTCCATTATATTTTAAAAAGCTGGTTAGAGGCCTCATTTATAAAATACTGATCTGTCACACTGACAATGTGGATTTTTAATGTGCTCAAGCTTTAAAATCGTGTGTTTTGACTTTTTCCAAGGTTTCCTTTTTGGCAGCTCAATTGCAGTGCTCCCTACTGGGACTTATTTAAGGGGAAGAAAGGACATAATGTACTTACAAGTGTAAATGATGTATGTTTATTCCCCTGAACTGAATAAGTGGCAAACCCAGAGGGTGAATAAGATAAGCTCGTCAACTAGGTACATTTAACTTTCTTTCCAGCAATTAAGATGAGGTTTGTACCTCCCTGTCAGTTCTGCCACATAATAATACCGGGTAGTCATGTAGCTTTTATATTAATAGCAGACGGTGAAGGCACTTATCCCAGCTCTGAAATACAGAGCCCATTAGAATGGGATTGAAGGTATTTAAAATCAATTGTTGTATTTTCTATTTGTATTCAAAAAAGGCCAGCTTCATTATACGGGGCAAATTCAAAATAGTTCTGCTGAAGTCACGGAGGCCAAATTTACACCCTCACAAACATGAAATCAATCTCTCTCCAAAGTGTTCTCGGAAAGCTGACTTGAGTTTCTTGTTTCTAGATGAGTTTGCTTACATTATTTCAGAATAAAAGTTTTACATATACAGAGAAAGAGAGAGAGGGAAGGAGAGTTCCTCTTTCCTACCCCGTCGCCCCAAGAGGCTGGGCCCAGAGCCGGACACAGCCCACGGTATATGGGATGGGTTGGGACGCAGAGATGCAGGGACTGGACCATGGCGTGGTCCGAGATCGCGGCGAGGGTTGATCAGTCCCTCCATGCCACTGATCTGTTCACCCAAGCCGGCGTGACGTGCTGCCCACTGCTGCCATCTCCAGCTCTGCAAAGAGCTTTTATGAGAAACTGGCTGCATTTTTGCCACTGCCTGGTCCTCTGGCCACTGCGGGGCCACTCGGGCTCGGTCACTTCTTCCATTTGCCCTGGACATTGTTTCGGCTGTTGTGGCACAGTCTCTCTGTCAGCTTGAACTCCGCTTGTACTCCTTCCCCTCTGAGCAGAGAGATCTGTGTTTTGGCACATCCCCTTGAACGGCTTCAACCAAGTGTGAAGGGAGGCGCGGCGCTGACCCGCGGTGCTGCGGCGCCGGGGGATTCCCGGCAGCAGACGCGACCCTGTGTCATCCCACACAGTCGGGTTTGCGTCAAGGTTCAATTTACCCTTTCATTAAGCATTAGGGTACGTCTGCAGCTCGGGAATGCTGACCGCGTGTGATCTAGTCTTGCCGGGCACTTGATGAACTTCGGTCCTTCTCGACCGGTTTGTGACCGGTGACTCCTTTCTGGCCAGTTTGCAGGAGGTCGTTTTTTCTTATAGTGACCAGCTTACAGGCTCCCTCGTTTGGTTTTGATTTCAGTGCTGCAGGTTTCACATCAGTCCCTGGTTACAAGAACGGCAGTCATCATGCTCAGGGCCGTATTTTCCCTTCTGCCCTGCCACGGACACAGGCAATCCGGCCCCAGGGGGTACACTGGTTCCACAAGGTGCCTCCTCCTCTTCCCATTCCCTGTCCTGCATCAGCCCCTCTGTGCAAGAGCAGGACGGGGGTTACTGGGTGGAGGGGGCCAGCAGGAGGGACCGGAGCCATCGGGCATGGGGGGACATTCCTCTGAACCTCTCCGCATGAGGTTTAACCCTGAGCCCAGCAGCGATACCTCCGGCCCTTACAGCTCCCCTGCTGCTGGAAGAAGGCACGGGCGGGCTTACAACTAAATGGTTGCTATGGGTGGGCAGAGAGTCCAGGTGTCCCTCTGAAGACTGGCTGCCTGCCGTGAGCATCATGCCGCTCATCCAGCTCTCAGCTGGATGAACCATCAAAAATAATAACAATAGAAGAGGTTTCTGAAGTCGTTAGCCACAGTCCCCAGGGTGGGTGGTGCAGTGATGCTCAGGAATGGCTTCAGCACCATTCTACAGTTCTATGGGATATCTGGGTGGGGTTTTATCATCAGCAGCTGAGAAAAACCTTTGCACTTCTTTCATCTTCACGGTTGCAGCTAATAGTCACTCCTGTCCCTGTATAGCTCACGAGAATTTGATTAACAGATGACATATTTTGGTGCCGGGTCATCAGAGGGAAAGGAAGGCATTGCCGGTGTCCTTGTTTGCTGTCTCTATGGCAGTGAAGATAATATCTGGGCCGTGCTAAAGCCCACGCGCTGCTTACTCCTTTTACCTACCTGCTTTAGGACCTGCCTCTACTCAGAAAAGACAGCCCAGAAGAGGGAGAGAAGACACAAATTGTCCTTCCGCCTGCTCAAGCCCAGGCAGGAGCCGTGTCCTCTGGTGAGGGGATACTCAGGTGACACCAAGGCGCTGCTTCCAGGAGTCTGCGTGCAGACTGTATTGGAAGTTACTGGGTGTAAAAGTCCACGAACAAAATTTTAGTTCTCTCCTCACTTTGTTATTTATCTTCATGATTTATGCTAGGTGAACATAGACAACTGTGGTTAGGAAGATACCAAATACCAAAAATCAAAAGAAATGAGTGTAACCCAAGAAGGAAAGCCCACAGCACAGCTGGGGCTGAATCTTGCCATCTTTTCCTTTCCCAGTCGCTTCTCTAAGTCCCCACAAAAATATCAAGCTATTCATTAGTCAGATTGCTTCTCCTTTTCTAGGAAGGCGATGCAGGAAAGGAAGACGTTCCTTTCTTTTCCAAATTATAGAAGCAAAAAATGCCGTCTTTGTGCAAGCTGACTAGTAAAGTTTTGCAAGGCTGCTACTGCAAATACCGCTTGAAAAGAGACTCCAAGCCTTGGCCGTATATATATATATATATATATATTTATTTTAAGCTCATTTGAATACACAGCGGGACAGGTGCAATACACATTTCAAAATAAAATGCACCATCAAAGAACAATCTCCTGCCCATCGTAGATAACGAAGTAAACCCACTCGCAATTGTTCTTTTGCAGTGAGTGCTGGTACATTTTTAAGCCACTCACAAGCCTGTTAAATAACTGGCCATCTTTTAAGCCCAGGCACCCTGGAGTGTAGGAGGCGAATAATTCTCGGGGGGGATTTAACACAGTTATGTAAAATAATCTGAAGCCATCCCGGTTGCTCCAGAAAAATTATAGTTAAGCGGGGTTGTTTTTTTTAATGTCTGCTATCATCAGTTGATTTTTCTTTGTAACAAAGCAAAACAAAAATCTTGTTCTCATTTGTTTGAGAAGCAGTTTCTGTTCCTCTCACGAAGAGGAAGGGGGTTCCGACATGCTGCCGAATGTGCTGCTGCCAGTCCGGGTATTTATGACACAGAATGTCTTCTGAATAGTAATTTTTAACATGTGATTAATCTTCCGTTCTGTTTGAGTAGAGAAGCCCCATCGTGCCGGGCTGGGTGCAAAAGGCGCTGGGTACTCGCTAACCCGCCGTGACCCCGCGCAAAAAGCCTTTTTCCAGCCAAACCCCTCGTGTGGGTTTTCAGCCTCGCCGGCTGGCGGGTTGGCAACCGCTCAGCTTAAAGTTGGGGGACCAGATTTTTCTCCATAGGAGTCCGTGACAAGTAGGTTTTAAAGCAACCTTCCGACATCCTAACGCGTCTCTAGGATGCGCACAGAGCGCGACCCGTGCAGGCGCTGTGCCCCCGTGCTGGCCATGGCAGTGCTGGCCAACGGGCGCCGGGTGAGGATGGGACCTCTGGACCCAGCTGGACCTTCTGCACTTCGTTACCTTCTTGTTTAACCCGTTTCTCTCCTCTCCCCACCACCGCACATCCTCCGCTCCTGTGTTCACCCCTGCCCTCCAGGTGACGAGGTTTCCTATACGCTGGATAAAATAGTTTTCGTATTACCCTGGCTCTGGCATGGGTTCAAGAGAAAAATCCACGGCTGTGCCAGCTGGCTGTGGTGGGGCTTTGGCTCTCTGCGCCGTTGCATTAGCTGCCACCCGTGCTACACATCTGCAGACCTCAGGAGGAAACCCTCAGCTCGGGGTTGGCAAGCTCTGACCGAAGGCAGATACGCCACCGTGCTGCTGATGGTCTCCCGCAGCCGCGTGGTTAAGCCCCAGCGGCAGGAGCGGAGGGAGCGTTGTGGAATATATTAACTGGAACCCGGATTTTTTTTACGAGGAGCCTGATGTTCAGCAGGCCTGAATATCGGTGGTGCTGCCATTTTTTTATTCCACTGTAACTAAAGCAGAACTTCTCGCAGATGGGCTGTGTTTAGGGTCGTTTGGACACCCCGCAATGCGTTCACATATTTTCCACTGCTGAATGAAAAGGAGAAAGTGAGTATGATACTTGTTGTAGGTGTCTGCTTTGCTTGCGGATGATCTAGATTTCTGCATAGCTGCTTCTCTGTTACACGGGGCTTTCAGGTTTCGCTATTGATTAGAGCGGTCGCTTTTCTAATTAAAAGGATTCCCAAGTCTGACTATTGACTTGGGCAGTAAATGTGCCGGTTTATTAAAGATAAGAGGCTTTAGTCAGAAAATATGTTACCCTCTCTCGCAAAAGAGGTCAGTGTAACTCGAGTAAAAGAGTGTCCTAAAAATGAGAGAACAGGCGAAGGAAGCGAGAAAGCAGGAGGCGGGCAAATGCTGCTTATGTAATTACGGCAAAGCAAATGGGACGGGGGGAGGCCCGGCCAGTCCCGCTCGGCTTTCGCCTGCCCGCTTCTCAGGGCAAAGTGTGACTGCACGTGGGATTCGTGCTCCTTCTCTACGGGGGGGGGAGGGGGGTGCGATTTCACTCGGCGGAGGCTTTATGGTTAAAAAGAGAGCGAACGTACTTGCCCGTCGTGAAATGGCCGCGGTGGTAGGAGCGTCTCCCGTTGGGACAAACTGTCACAGGGCTTCAGCGTACAGCTGCTTGTGGTAGCTCAAAGGGGGTTTTGAAGGTATGCTTCAACCCCTTCTGTAAATATTCCTTCTCGGCTCGCATCCCCCCAAAATATTACAACAGCACGACCATTGCTGTTATGGAAAAGAGAATTGCCCGCAGCGCGACTGAGGTCACCCGGCAGCCACCCATGCCCTGCCCAACAAGCCACGCGTCCACGGCAAGAGACAGGCCCTTCCATGCAATCCTCATCGGAGAGTCGGAGCTGGAGTCTTTGAAGGAGCCTCTCTCCCTCTGCTGTTTCTAGAAACGAGCCTACACAATTGGCTGGGAGTGAGCACTGAGCTCTTAAATAACTGAATTCGGGTGAAATGAATCCTGCCCCGGGGAACCCGAAGTCCTTGAGGCAACGCGTGGTTACCCTCGCTGGCAGTTGTTGACACCTCTGGGCATAGTTCTTGTAGGTGGTTCTCAGTGTGTAGAGGTAGTTACAGGATTTGCAGCATTTTATTTGTATACTCGCATCCATCACCCAGGGACGTGAAATTCCTGTGTCAATAGACCGGTGTGCCGCTGGGCAAACAGAAATGAACGTACATCACCTGTGGAGACATAAACAGCCGGCCTTGGCGCTGGCGGTGTCATTTGTAGCTCTGCTTGGTCTCAGGGCACACGGAGGCACAGGGCTCTGCTGGCGCTGAACAAACACAGCACAGAAAAGCAGTCAGGACCCGCAGGAGCATCGAGCGTGAGACGACGCGGGAGGCGGTGGGTGGATCCAGCGAGCAATGGGGGAAATGCGGGATAACCGGGAGGTGTAGCCGGGGGGGCTGTGAAGGGCCATACTGAGCCTTTGTGGTACAGCCCGCTTCTGAAAGACTCTCTTCCGCAGTTGATGCCAGGATTGCTAACAGTAAGGTTTTGATAAACACGCACACTGAGAGACCCAGACGGGGAAGAAGCAAATGTGTCTTTGGACCTGCTCTCTTCATGACGTTAACTGGTCTCCTTTTTTTTTTTTTCTCCATTCTCCACCTCAATTTTTTCAGTTTTCCTTTGCTTTTAGAGAGCTTTTCCTTACATCAGATGACTTTTTCCACTTCCTTGTATGAATTTTACCCTTATCTCCAGTCTTGAAGTATTTATAGCTCAATGGCACACATAACCATTGGGCATACAGTAATTTCTCTTTGAATACTTTCCATCTCTCTCCTGTGTGCTTTTCCACCCACACGTGTTCCATTGCCTTATCCCAAAGGATGTCTTTATTCCTCCTTTATACTTTTGGTTTCTCTATTGTTTTTTTCATGCCTTTCTTCTTGATGGGTTGGGTGTTTTTGCACATCACACAGCTTGAAAAAATTTCCCCTTCAGACTCTTTCATTGAACCAAATCCTATTCATCTGATATGCAGACAGGCTGAAATTCAATCCCGAGTAAAAGAGCGACCTACCTGCTGTGGGCAACCTATTTTTGAAGAATTTTGGGGACAAAGGCCTCCGATTGGCCTCCACAGAGGAACTAACTTCACTGACAATAGAGTCCTGCTGGCCACAGCACAACCGTGACCTCTAGGGTTGTAATTGTATCTAGATATTTTTGTTGTTGGCATTTGCTTCCCTATGATATTTTTGTAGCAAAGCAGAAAACTTAAATTCTTTATGTTGGGTTGGTTGTTTTTTTTTTTTCAAATATTGACATAGTTTTTTTCTGATGAAAAAGTAGGAATAATGGTGATTCAAATTGTGCAGTTATTTTCTTCCTGTTTTTATTTAGCCCTGTACGGTAGCACAAAGGCAATTGCCACCCATGGCAAGCACGTAGCTTTCATTTCGGTATGGACTAATACAGAGTCACGCTTCAAAGGACAAAGATGGGAGGGTAGGCTCACAGGATTGAAAGCAATGACTCTGAACAAGACTTTAAGAGTCACGGTTAAATAGCCACAATGCTGTGGTTAGAAGGAATACAATCAGGGATATTAAGTTATTCTTATTCTGTTATTTGGTGCTCATGGCAATGCCGATGCAAGCCTCCTTTTAATTCAAAAAGGATGATGAAAAGCTGTAGAGGGACTGGAAAAAGTGTATGTTGGTGAAGGACTGCAGGACTTCCATCAGGTTGGCTTAACAAAGAAAAGGTTTAGGGATGACTGCAGCCTAGAAGGAGCTAAAATTCCCAAGAAGGAACATTTATTGGTAGGGGGTTCTCCTATTTAGCAGATAAAGGCATAACGAGAGTCGAAGGCTTGAAGGTGGAGTTAGGAGAATTCCCAAATCGATTCAATTTGCGCGGATCATTGTGGTTCATCAAGGGTCGGGACGGATCCTCACGTGCAGGGCAGTTCCAAGCCCAGACAGACTGACTTTCTAACATGCCGGTGGCCAGCTCGAGGGTGCTCCCAGCCATGGACACTGGCAGCGCTCCCTCTTGTACATCCTTGTAAAGACAGCATAGAGTGGCCAGCGCTCACCTGTGGCACCAATCGGTGGCGTACCGCTGCTCTAACACTCGTCGTGTGGTTGAGCACTAGTTCAGGCAGGAGTTAATCCAGACGTCGTATGTGCCGCATTAAGGCCCAGAGCCCTGACGAGATGGCCAAGATAGATTTAGGTTGTAGGAGCAATATTAGCCTTTGTAAATGCTGCAGAGAAATGTAGCACTGTTTGGCCTGATTTTTCAAAGATAAAGAGCGGCAGGGATGAGTTGAAATTTACTTAGCTTTTCTGAAAATCAAACCGTAACTAATTAACCCCTGCACCCCTATGTGCTTAATTATTTTTTCTGCTTCATTTAAGTGAGGAAAAGAGAAACTTTAGGCTTCTCAAAACTTTGCAGCGAGTTTGTGGCACGTTCAGAAATCGGAAGACCCTGAGTAATCTCCCCATCGCTACTTCTTTCCCCCTTCTAATTACCTCGGTTTTTACTATCATCAATACAATCTATTATATAACATAGACCATATAAACGACAGGACCAAACCCCAAGAATACATCCGACTGCATTCCCCTTCAGAGCTGCCTTAAGCCAGCCTGGAGCACAGCCCGCCTTTAACGGCACTGAAGAGGTCTTGGTGATTTGGTGTCCTACATCAGGATTAGGGAGCTTGGGCATTGAATTGCTATAAATCAAGAGCTTTGCTGCTCTCACAACAAGCCCAGTGGGAGCCTGACTTTCACAAAGAGCTTAATTAAAGAGTGCTTATTGTCAGCTCACCCCTGTAGCCCATTAGAGCTCCGCAGAGATTTCTGTTCTCCAACATCATTGTGAAAAGTGGGACAGCCCTTACTTCTTAGGAAGCTCTGTGTTCATAATCACTTCCTCACATGTCAATACGGTCCTGGTGATCTTATAGTCATGTTGCAATTAGTTGGTGATAGGTGTGAACAGGCCATATCTGAATAACTGTTTATGGAGATCCTATTGGCCAGACAGTTATTCAACACAGTCACAATTTTCCTCATAACTGGTACTTTCCCTGGCTGTATCTCAGTGTGCTTGGAAAAGCAAGATTAACGTGTGACATTTCCAAAAAACACCTATTTTCTTTCCTCAGAAGTGCGTCTGTCCTTGCCCTCTGATGAATGCAGCCCTTTGTGATGTACAGAGAGTGAGAGGAACCCGCCTTCCCCTCTCATGGAGACCCTTCAAAACGTTACTCACTTTTGGCTTGAAATCCATGTCACGGTAGAGTTGTACTGCAGTGTAGTTAAAAAAATTATTCAGACCATAACCTCTGCTGGTTGGTAGAACCATCTTGAGTTTTTTGTGTGCGTAGGGCTGGTGTACTTGGGCCCTCATCAGTTTCATCCCTCTCGAACGGGGGGATTTTATGTGCTTTAATATTGATAAACAGCAGCCATCGGAAAATCGGGCTGCACAGGTCGAGCAACTGGTGGGAAGAGAGCAGTAATGTTTTAGGCCTGTGCCTGCGCCGTCCATTTGTGGTATTGTCACTTACAGACGTGGAACGGGGAGGGGGGTGGTGTCATTTGGGTCTGACTCGCACCGCTCGTGCTGCAAGGCCACTCGCAGCGCGGGTCCCGGGCTTGTCCCACCTGCTCCCTGGGCCGCGCAGGAGCTGTCACGCACGGTCATTACCCACGGGTGCCCCTGCAGCGCCCAGAGGGAGGGGTTTTAATTTGATTCAGAATGGACGCTCCTCCAGGTTGCACAGGCGCAAATGGCCACCTCCCTTCACGCCGGGCTCGGGCGGTGTTGCAGCAGGGCATCTTCCACTGCTCTGCCAGGGGCTTGCACAACTTCTGGCTCTGCTGGCTAACCCACGGCTCAAAGGAGCCGAGAGCACTCGCTGAGTCAGGTTTGTCCATTACTAAGTGTTACTTCCCAATGCATTTATGGACCCGTCCTACCTCCAAATTCCCACTCGGAGAAGCCAGAGATGCTTGGAGGCTTCGAAAGAAATTTTGGAGAGCAAAAGTGAAAGCCTAGAAGTTGTCCTTATTTTGCATGTCCTTCTTGCAACTTTCTCATCCCTCATGATTGCATCCATGAATCAATCTAGTATTAATTTTAATTAACCTCTGGCCAACTGAATGTGCCAAGAAGATTAAGGAGCAAAGCGTAGGCTGTCATCCTGCCAGTGGCCATTCCCTGTGCAAAACTGACTTTAACAGAGCCATCTGATAGAAAGGAACCTCTTTGCAGTGACACCGCAAGGGAAAGACTCCTCTGGCTTGTGTTCTTCACTATTACAGCCGTGGTTATGAACGTCCTATGGGTACTTGTGTCCTTCGCTGTATGGTAAGTAATCCACAGATTGCTTTAATCGTATGCATCATGGTTGTCTTCCTGACGTCCGCTTTCCCGCCCAGGGAAGTAAGTGTTTGCAGGATCCTCATGGAGGAGGAGTTCATCCGAGAGACGAAGTGGTCCTGGAAGGGAAGTTCTGCCTGTCAGCAAGTTATCTATTGTGATATGTAAAGCTGGCAGTCCTTTGCTTGCGCCTCATGGCTCACGTGGCGATTTGTCCAGAGTCCCCCACCCTGATGTTTCACTGAGATGCCTTTTGTGCAGATACGGATCTGTCCAAAGGCAAATCCTTCGCCCGCCTTTTGGCGCAGGTGAGGAAAGGGTGCAAACCCCACTGCGCCCACGCTCGGTCGCTGGATGAAAACCCTCCTCTGGCCGCAGCCCATGCAGCGGGCAGCCCCGAGGGAGCCGAGCGGCTGCGGATCACGCTGCGCGGTGCCTGCGCGCCGTGCCTTCCGTAAACGCCTGCAAACCCAGGTGGCTTTCTGACGTGAAGCAAACGGGTTGCTTCCCTGCCGCTCCGCGTGCGGCAGATGCTGTGCCACAGCCTGTGACAGCCCGAGGTGTCAGCCGCAGCGTGCCCGGTTTGGGAGCCAGCTCAGGGGATGGAGCGAGGGAAGTGCCACCCCTGGCCGGGGACACCCGCCTGTGGCAGCATCGGTCCCTGAGCAGGGCAGCTCAGAGGCACGGTTTCCCCACCTCCTAATCCTTTTCCCCAGTGGAGCAGTATTGACTCATCAGGCACATGGAGACGGAGATGCCGGGAGAGCTGGCAAAGGGAAAAAAGATGTGGCTCCAGTCCTCTGGGTGTGAAAGTGATCTGGTTTTGCGGAGGAGGTGGGCTCCCGGGTTTGGAAGAAGGGATGTTAATCAGCAGAAGCTCCTGAGCTGGCCCTGGTGGAGTATCCCCCAGGACGGTGCCCAGTGACTGAACGGAGCAGCTTTTGAGCGACACGTGTAATGAGTGATGAAAATATAATTGCCAGCTCATTTGGGCATAATAGTATGTTTAGAGAAACAGCCGGCCAAACCAAACCAGCCCATTTTATCAGGCCAAACCTCACCCTATTCCTCTGTTACCAGAGGATGTCCCCCTGATACAGCTGATTTTTTAAAAGTCCAGTGATGCTTCTTTTCTGCCAGTGCCTACAGTTCTGGTTTGCCGTAGCGCTGCCTCCTCTGTTGCGTATTTGGGTTGTTACAGCCCAAGGAAGGGAGCCGAGACCCCGTGTAGGCTCACACACGCAAGTTATTGCCACGGGGAACCAGTGTCGTTTTTCTTCCCGTCTCTTTATCTAGAACTGCGCTTTGTTGGTGATGTAAACACATTTAATAAGAAAACGAGAAGCGTTACCACATGGGTGTGGGACACAGCAGAACATGTGAGGACAGTGAAGAGCAAAGTAAGGCACGCTCTTAGCTGCTGTGAGGCTGACCCAAACAAGTCCGGGTCAAAGCCCAAACCATTCCAGTGGCTCAACTTTTCTTATTCAGAGACTATGCTCTTCCGAGCCCGGAATGCGAAGGTAGCTTTCTCTTGTTCGCTGTGATAGTTGTGGCAGTGGAGGCTGAATCTTCCTTTATTTATGAGCCTTTCTTGCAAGTGGATGACTGTGTTCCGTAGACGCTGAAATCCAGAGGTGATGTGGGCTAGTGCTGCGTGCTTGATCGCCCTCCTGACCCATATATTTTGTGAATGTTATTGTTGAGTGTGTTAGTCATCGGTATGGCTGGGCCACATCTGGAGTTATTATCAAGAGAAGAAAAGCCCACTTGTGCTGCTGGGTTATATAAAATGGAAAGAGCTTGAAACGCATAGGGCAGTAGCACTGCCATTATCTTTTTAGCTTCATGCTTGTGTGAAGTAGAGATTTAAGATTGCGCTTACATCAAAGGGCTGCAGGTTTGAATTGAGGATACTGGGTTGAACTGCGGACAGAAGAACATTTAAGTTACTGAGTTTCTACCTGAAAAGCATCTAATGAAATAAATGAATGTAACTATGCATTGACTGCAAAGTCTGAACTGTTTAAAACACCCCAGTCATTTAGCTCAATTTGGTAAGTGCATTAATAATGGAAGCCTAAATGCAGTAGGGCTTTTTTTTTTTTTAGCTGAACTTAACCAGGTTTTTTATGCAGCTGCAACTGGCATACAACAGCAATAATAACAACAACAATAATGATAATAATATCCTTGCTAAGTGTCATAGGCCTGCTAGATTTTACCACAGTTCACCTTAAAAGCCTTTTCTCTGTCCTGTATCTATGGGAGAAGAAATCATGTAATTTCTAATAATTCTAGACTAGAGACAGCGTTTCTTATTTCCAGTGAACTCCAAAAGAAGCATTTTATTAGGGACAATGATGATTCTTAGAAATAGTAACTCCCATCTTTACAATGCTTTGTCAGTGTTAACAAGGGCTTCCCCATACAAGAATAGCTAAATAGCTACTATAGTGTAAATTTTAATGGTGTGTTGAATTCCGAATACTTTTGCACTGAAAGTGCTGTGTTCAGCGTTCCAGTTACATTGTGGAGGTATTTTCTACATACTGATTTCAGTATTGGGCCTATTAGTTTTATTCTGGAACGGAGCGGATCAAATCACTGGAAAACGCATACTCTGTTCTGAATATATGATATTTACTCTTCTAGTATCCTCTGCGCTTTGTCACTCTTCATCTGATGCATTTAGGCCACTTGTCCTTATAGAGGACAATGACAGGCTGCTCAAGACTGCCTACGTTAGACCCCTCAGTCTAGGCTGATTGTGTCCCAAATTGAAGGGTATCGATGAATTTTGACAGTGCCTGAAATATGTCCCGGCATTAGCAATGAACTACATACTTGGCAAACTCGTGGTGCTGTAGCAACATCTAGAAGTCCGTTCTTCAAGGATAAAGAGCGAGAGCAAAACTCCGTTTGGCATGGTGGTAACTACAGGTAGTAGCGGTGCGGTACACGGGAAAGGATGGAAGATACTGATGGGTGTGCGCCAACGTCTTGGCAGCACTGAAGGCAGCGCGCCCTGCCCAGTGTGTCTGCTGGCGTGAGCATCAGGGGTGCCTCCCCCCCTCCTTAGGATGGGTCTTCTAAAATCTCCAGAGCGCTCTCTGTTGCAACGCAGTGTTTCGCACGCTGGCATAGTTCCCTCAAATGAAACAATCGGCCCTCTGAAGTTGTATGTATCGCCTTCCACTGCAGACTGGCAGATTTCCACCTGATAAACTGACTGAACAGGTTTCAAAAGCCTTGGTTTTACCTGTTCTTTTTGCCAAAAAAAGACTAAAAACTGAAAGCTCTGCTCCACTAACTGACCGTCGAATCCGAAATGAAGATCTAAGAGCCCAAGTATACTAAATGTCACAGAATCATAGAATCACAGAATGGTAGGGGTTAGAAGGGACCTTCGGAGATCATCTATGTCACAGTACTTCTTATCAATGTACACCTAAAGCCACTCCTTCATATCCACTTGAACCAGTTTATCTATAATAGTAAGTAGGATAAATTTTTCCTCCTTATTTACTAAAATAATGCTGGCAAGAAAACTGTATTTTGCACGATCACTTCTCAGTCCAAAACACTTCTAGGCTAAATATATTCTTCTAAGATACGTGCTTCGGGCATCTGTTTTCATGCTGCATTCTCTCTGCAAGCGGCACAGCAGATGCCTTTCTTTGCCATCACTGTGTGCAGCGTGGGTAGATCTGAGAAGAGAACGCTGCCTGAAGATTTCTGTTGTCTTTTTGTTCAGTGGAGGGATATGGCTCTAATTTCTCCCATTTGCAAATTGCGCACAAAACACCGGAATCTTGATGATACCTTCCAAGCTATTCTAAAAATAACAACTCAGGCCCTGCAGCCCCAGAATTTTAAATCCACTGCTCCAACATGCAGGGTAGACTACAAGAGTGTGCTTCTTCACAGCACGCAGCTATCGCCCCTGCACTCATTAGAGAAGAGGACTGATATTCACAAAGGCTTAGTTGCCTTTAAGATTTTGCCCGTTATGTGTTTTATGAGTACGCAGGAGCAAATGTCCCTTCTGTCACCGTTCTGAGAGGGTTTTCAGAAAATGCGAGTAAGTTCTCTCCCCACCAGACTTTGTGAAGGAAGGGATGCCTTTCCACTCCCTCTGGGAAGCGTAAGCAATACCAGTTTCGCAGTCAAAAAATACCGCCTAGTTGTTCAGCTTTATTTTTACAAGTGTCAGACTTATGCAAAGTTTAATGTCTCACCTTTACAGGTCAACAGTGCATATGATTCCAGAAAGCTCTCCACGGCAACTCTTTCCAGCCTTAGAGGCCGCGCTCAGACTGGCCATCACGAGGGGGCAGTGAGACCCACCCGAGCAGTTTTGCTCTGTCAAAGATTCAGTCCTTGTTCCTAGTGTTGCATCTGGGCTCTTGTCTGTTCGATCAATCGAAACGTTAATTTGCTTAGAGTCCTCTGAACGAGGAAAGGTCACAATACAGAGCCATTAAGTCCCTTTGAAGATGCGAGCGGCGGAAAGGCTACGTAAAGGGGAAGATGATTCTTCCAAGGATGACAAACAAGCGTTATCTCGTATGCCTCTGCTCTGCCAGTCAGCCTCAGGAGGGAGAGTCTGTCCTGTGGATATCCACTTCTCCAACACCCAGTAGAGAGGATGCAAATGCTTTTGCCTCCTATTTTAATTTGTTGCGCAGTCTCGCAGTGCTGCAGTCTTTGTGTACAGGGGAAGCTGTGCGTTCAAACCGCTGCCCCAGCCTGCCCAAAGGAAAGCTTCCATCGCTCCTGGGGCAGACGTGGTTATGAGGGTGGTCTGAGGGTGGCCTGGACATTTGAAGTCCACTCTCAAGACAGCTTAGTATAGGGAAAAGACCCATGTTCCAAAGAGTGGGCTCCACCTTCTTATCCAGAAAAGCAGCCCAAAACAAAGCAAACAGACCATCCTTGATTCTTCTTATAATTGATGGGTCGGACACCGGTCCGCTATGGTCCCTGGGTCCAAAAACCTGAACAATAAAAAGCAAACTATCCTCGCAGAGAACAGAAGTTATCCCAGCTCCCTCTCTTCCCCAGCCTGTCAGCACAACCTTAGACTTATCTGGGTTGGGTCACAGCCAGCTTGCCCTCGTTCAAGCCCTGATCCTGGCAAGACAGTGGGTAAGCCGATCAACCGCTCCAGCCAGCTCCAGCAGCCGAGACCTGAAATAGAAACGCACAGCCGAGTGTTGGCCATGCACTGGAAGATCTCCAGTGTCCTCATGGAGGGAGGAGGAGGACACCTTGCTCAGAGATCACTTCAGTGCTCTCTGGCCCCGGTGTGTTTTCGTCGGTGCTAGCAACAGTGTCTGATGTCCCCGTGGACAGTGGGGTTTGCCTGTGGCAAGCAGGAAATTACTAAATCAATCAGTTTGGCCCCTTATGCTGAACTGGTCGGTTGAAAAGTTGAGGATTGTCCATCCCCACCACAGGCTGTGACTCTAACCTTGTGCACTGAAGCTTGAATATTTAAAAAAAAAAAAAAAAAAGAAAAAAGAGAAAAAGCTACAGTCTCACAGTCGCTAACCTGTGATGAAAACTGCTTTACAAAGAAGAGGACTGATCTGACTTCTGCTCTCAGGGGCTGTGCTGAGACCCTGGGACGTGTGATGAGATGGGCAGGAGCCGCATGAGAGCACATGCTGCTTCATCCCATCAGGAGGGCAGGAGTTGCAGGTCTGGTTGAATCAGGAGGTCTCTCGCACCGGCGGCAGGTCCTGGGTGTCGGTGGGAGGCAGCTGTAAGCTTGTGCTTAGTCACGGCCGGGCAAAACTCCTTGCTCCCTCCGCGTGCAGTAGTCACGCTTTCAACCCCTCTTCTCCTTTGGTCCCCCCGCTCTCCCTGGAGGTACCTGGGCTCTCAGCACCAGCCACCAGCTGCGTTGAGGAGAGAGTGCGGCACCCACGGCGGGGCTCACCTGAGAGCCCCCCGAGGCGGCGGCGTGGCGAGGCGCGGAGGGTTTGCCAAAGGCACGTGCAACAGGAACAGCCTGTTTCTTTCGCATCCTTAACAGGCAGCGGAGGCAACCTGGGCCGTAGAATAAAATCCCGATTTTCAGTGAAAAAAATCGCTGGGGCTTCTTATCACTTTAAGTATTTTGACCTGTCTGCAGTTTTTCGTACTAGTTCTCGTACCTCAACCGTTCCCAAGAGGCTTGTTCAGTCTGATGGGGCTTTGTTCACAAGAAGCTATATATTTATTTACTGAAGGGAAGACAGCCAGAAGGGTTTCTGAGCAGATACAAACGTGTGAACAGTGAAGCAGAGACTATTACGGCAGCTTGTGTAACAGCAGGACTGACGGACAGGTAACGTTCAGCCGGCCGCCTGCCCGGGGAGCTGGGATGGGGAGCGCTTCGCCCCGGCACTGTCTGAGACACGGAAATCACACAGGCTGCTCCTGCCAGGGTTTACGGGTCCCCAAAATTACTTCCCCTTTCATCTTTCTTCTTTACTGCAAAACTCATCTGTTCAGGAACCGTAAGTCTTTGTCCTCTCTAAGAAAACACGCGGAGAGGGTGGGCAGTCGTGATGTAAAGGTGCTCGGCGTGGGGGTGGAAAAAACCCAACCCTTCAATCCCAACTAAGGCCTGAAGTCACTGTTAATTCTTTGCAAAATTTCCCACCCACAGAAGCACAAAGGGTTAAAGCCACCAATCAGGCTAAACTCTTTCTTGGCCGTGAAGGCCACTATATTCAAATGGAACAGCTATGTGGTTTATATTTGTCTGTTACTTAGCTGGGGCGGCACACGAACAGCGTTTCAAAAGATGCTGTTAAGGATACGTTGGCTCCCTGCAGCATGTATCGGATTCCGCATCTTCAGAAACAATGTAAAATTTAAAAAAAAAAAAAAAAAAATTGGAAAGTAAACTGTTGCCTCCTTATGCGAATGGAAAATAATTTAATTATGAAATGAAACGGCTGTACAGCACTGCCAAGAGGGCAAACAAATGAGAACTTAACCAAAAGAGAAAATTGTCAGTCTTTCAGTGCATAACCATTTTGTTCTGAACAGCAGCAATTATGGAAATGTGCAGAAGACTGTTTCCCTGATGATAAATCTGCAATATGTCAAGCAATATTTGAAGATTCATATTTAATTACTGTGACTGCACAAATTAAACAGTGGAAAAAAGTTGTCAATGCTGTTTTTTAAAGTAGGGAAATAAATCCAATGCCAAAAGCAACATGGCTAACATCGGTAACTAAAAGAGGGTGCTTCCCTCTAGGCTAAACCTTGCGATAAAGGAGAGATGTCACTTATTATGCACTTTTGAACATGTCTGGCAAGGTTAAGAGGTAAATAGCCAGAATGATTATCGTCTGGGTTGGTAATGGTTTTCTCAGCCATGTATTTACTCTGAGCGCATTCTTTGTGTTCCAGGTTACTCGTAACTCGTGATCCCATTTGTTGGGGGCTTTCTTTTTTCCCCTCCAGAAATCATTTTGAGGCAAATAACTTTAGAAAACTCCGTGCTCCACTAATGGCCGAGGCAGGACAGAGTTCGTCTCCTAAAGTAAGCATGCCTCAGCCATCTAACTTCGCGGCGGCGTTGCGCACCGTGCCGGCAGCCCGTGCCTGCCGGGAGCAGCGGGTCCCTGCCCTGTTGAGCGGCATACGATGTGGGATGGGGTGGCCCACCTGCCAAAGCGAAGCACAGGCTTGCAGGGTGTCTGGAGCTGCGGGTTCACCGGAGCGAACCCACCGAGGACAGCACATGCTTTATTTCGGCGTGCGCAACTGGCATCTGCGGCGGCATGAATACCCCCCCCCCCCCCCCGCAAACAGGGAAGGAGGTTTCCAGAAGCATCTTCTGGAACAAAATGTTCCAGAGCGTGCAGCCCTTCCCCTGGGGCATGCTGGCTGGCAAGGGGATGCCCTCCGCCCCCAGCCTGCCCACGGCGGTCCCCCGGCGACGCCGCGAACCGGGCTTCGGGCGAGAGCAGCGTGGTGCGTTGCTCCTGTTTAGTCAGAGGTACGGATGCCCAGAGCTTACTGAAGTTTTCCCCGGCAGCCCCTCTGCCCCGATGGTGCAGATTTTGGCTGTGGAGTTCATGGGGTCATCCCACCCTGTTGCAATGAGAGCCGTGCTCCTCTGACCCTAATGTACCGCCCCAAGGGACACGGGGGCAAAGGCCAGTCCTGATACTGCTGTGCTGTGGAGCCTCAGGTGAATCTTTTTGCCTGAATTGCTCATCTGTAAAATAAGCAGAGTAGTTGGTTTTTTTTAAGGATTACCTTCGCAAAGTACTTTCGGATGTAATACAGAAAGGGCAGTGTAAGAACCAAGTAATGTATAATACTGGACACCAGGCAATATCCCACTGTTAAGATGCAGAAGAATTAATCACTGCGCCTGAAAACCCCACGCTGAATTGCTCTCAAGGACACAGAATTTTGTTGGATGCATGAATGGGAGCGGTTCCTTAAGAAGATGCTCTGTGTGAAGTGGATTGTGTGCCACGCTCTGCTGCAGTTGTCATGGCGAGTATTCATATTTCCCATAGCAACAGAACCAGTAAATAACTGCATAAAAAGCTACATTAAGTGACCAGGGCACAAGTTAATTCTCTCATCGGCATCCTTAACTTGAGCACTCTTCTGTAGATGAAACACTCCACTGAAAAACAAGCTTTTCCTTCAGTTTGTGACATGCTTCCTCTTCATAGTTTCATTATGATTCACCCACCGGTTGCTACGCTGGTGACACTATCTGCGCCACATACGTACTACTGCATGGTGTCTGAATTAACTGAAGGAGATGATGACAGGGCAGCAAACCCGCAGCGAGTGCCCGGTTTGTAGCACTTCGTGCAAGTGCTGGCTAATGCAGGTCAACCGAAGTTCTGCAAGTGAAAGGGCTGAAGCTCTACAGCAAACAATGCACTTTTTTCATTTAATTTTGGAGTCTCTCTCTTGTTTTTCCTCAGTTGAAATGACTTGTTGTTCTGCAGCCTAGCACCACCACCGGCGTTAAGGGCAGGCAGATGTATTAAATGGACGAGGGGAGGATGAAAACCGGGGGGAACTAGGAGATGTCACTGTAACAGCAACGATGCTCCAAAGCAGGACAGTCTTTTGCTCTAATCTAAAGAAACTTGTAAGCCAGCATTTTCCTAAACAGTGGTTTGCAGTGCTCTGAGAAACCCTGGGCTCTGCTCTGCAGAACCTTGTTGTTTGTATGCTCTGCTGAATGCAAAATTGGGTAGAAAGATGGATGGCGTCTGTGAGAAACACTGCGACTGGACAGAAGTGGGTTAGAGCAAGACAACTAGGAACCATCGCTCTGGAACAAACCACCTCGGGCTCATCTGGCCGCCCGCAAAAGTGCTGGGAAGGTGCTGCCTGGCTCGCCACAGAAGATGGATGCTCCCCTGGAAGAAGAAGTCAGAGGGGTTTCGTGATGTGGATAGGACCAGCAGGATCTGTTGCTAAGACAATCAGGGTTGCGATGGATGGTCTCGGGGTCAGGATGAGAAGGGTGGCAGTACTTAACTGCCCACATGGTCACCACCGTATTTAGGCCAAATGAAAAAAAAAAAAATCAAATCCGTTTCCCCCGGGTCTTGCTTCTGCAAAATGTGCCCTGAGTTTCATGACAAGCACTTTCGTTAGACAGCCCCTCTCTCCAGTCCCAGCCCCTCGTTCACAAGCCCTGACCAAAACTGACCTTGATATTCCTGTTTTGATAAGGAAATTCCAACTGTCTTGCATATTCATTTTCCATAGACAGGTAAAAATGCGATCAGTCGCTTATAGCTGCACAATAGAAACTGATTGCACCGGGTGAATCAGGGGTTTGTTTCCATTTCTTAGGACTGACTTTTTGCAACGCTGCTTGTAGACCAAATCTGTCACATCACTCTAGTTTCTGGCATCACAGCCAATTCATTGATGATGTTCAGCACCTCCCCTGTGCCCAGAAAAAACATGTGCATTTCTGTGAGTAGAGAGCGCAGTAACATCCCACACACTTCTGAGTACTTTTTGACACGTTTCAGTATCATTCAGTGGCGAAACACAGGGATAAAGTCTTGCAGACTTGCGTTTTAACTTGCTTTTGTTAAGGTATGAGCACAGTGGTACGGCGTCAGCAACACGTGATGCTTTTGGTTCGACCTGCTCCTGGGGTAAAATCTCTGTTGAATATCAGGCCACTTGTTTTACGCACTCCTGAATTTATTTAGAAAGTTTCTATGTTTTTAAAGAAGGCAGAAGGAAACCAGTGGAAGTTACCTGGGAACTCTGTTGACTTTGGTGCACCGGGGATTGAGGACATAGATTGTTTTCTTTCCTGTGCACCCTAAAAAAACCATTAAGGGAGGTGTTTGGAGAGCTGTGCCCTGGGGCCGGTGCTCTGAGCTCCTGTCCTTTTTAGCATCTGGGCTGTGCTGTCAGTGGTCCCTGGAGACACTCAGGCTGCTGGGTTCTTCTAAAGAACCACGGGCACAGCTTGTGCTTAAGAAGCCGCCGCTTGCCGTTTATAATCTGGCCGCCTGGCCGAGGATGCCTGGTCTTTCCTCGGTGGTTAAGGACATGCAACTGTTTGTGGTGAGTGAGTTTGCACGGTGTCAGATGCATCCACAGATACGTGCGTATTGTTTTTCAGTCTTTGCCAATCGGGGTGTGGTAGAAGGACTGTCAGCCCCGCGGTCTTCTCAACGCAAATGCCCTGTCTGCTTTCTACTGGGTCCTTCCACGGTCCTCAATAGTCTGGATTTTAATGCCGTCTTGTACAAGCTGCAGAGGTGGGAAAGGACCGCACAGGTCGCTTTGCCGTGGAGAGGAAGGTTTTACTTTCCTTCCAAAGCAAAATCAGGCAACAGCTCCTCTCAGCAGCACCCCGTTGCACGTGGGTTTGCGGCGGGAGGTCTCCCCACCAGCGAGGCTGCGCAGGGGGCGAGCGGGGCCGCGGGAACGGCAGCGCTCTGTGCCTGCAGGTCACAGCCGTCCATCCTAATGCCACTCTCCGTCCCAGTTACCCAGTTTCCGAAGGAGATTAGGATGTAGTTGGGAGCCCTCTGGCTGCAGACCAGTCCAGGCAGAGCAGAGGAGGTGAATGTCAGTAGCTGGGAGAGAGACAGGAAGGTGTGGATGGAGGCAGCTGGTCCCAGCGCAGCCTGCTAGGACCTCCCAACGCACGTGTCCTTTGTCACCCACGTGTGCAGCTCGGGGCTCTGTTCAGACCCTGGGCTGTAGCAGGAAGATCAGGTGAGAAGGACAGCTTTCCCTCTGCCATGTTTGGCCAGGAGCACATTGCTTCTCGTCTTGGAGTCAGCCGTTGCTGCTCTAACCCGTGATGTTGAAAACTCCATCAGGTGACACTGTTAACATTGCATTTGCTCTAGGTAAAGGCCAGGGAGGAGAACTGGAAACTTTTCAGTGCAAGGAATAGTTGAGCTGCAGAATTCCCAACGGCTACGTGTGGGATCAGGTAACTAAGAACAGGCAAGTACCAGAGAGTCGCTTTCCAGTGTTATCGCCTTGTATGAATAAAGCTCAGCATCGGCAGAAGTATTAATAGGAAATATCCATGTTTATCAGTGTGGATTTGATGTGCTAATTAGTAACAACCGTGATTTATTAGGAAGGATGCGCTTGCAGACAGTGGACAGTAATTCTGCCCTGACTTGCCCGTTCTTCCTCTGTTCTTCATCCCTGGGTGATGCTACAGCTGTTGCCATTGCCTGGTGCCCCCTCTGCCCATTTTTCCTCTGACTGCTGAATTAGGGGGAATTTGGGCATTTAACATAATTATTATTAAGCTTCTATTTTATGTCTCTGTTCATGAGGCCCCTCGGTAGCTGATTATACTAATCAGAGGTGATTATTGCCTGTACCCACTTAACCCATATTTAAATGCAGCAGCCTGAATTTGTATTTAGCGCAGTCTCCAGAAGATATGAACCCAGCATCAAAGAAAATTAATTCATAGGTACATTATCCTATGGCATCAAGCTACCATGTGGTCAAAGAGCTTTAGAGTCAGTGTATGCACTCACAGAAGGATATGGGCAGAAGAAGACAGCCATGCTCTTGTTTGTGCAAGATTTTTCCCCACTTTGAGTTAGGCAGAATAACAGATCACAGGAATACTTATCAGGGAACATTTTACCGCATTTAAAAGAGAACACTTTTTCCTTTATAAAAATAACAATCATCGTTGAAAGTACGATCAGCCACATTAAAAGTATTCTTTTACTCTTTTTCCTGGCCAGATCTCTGACTTGGGCACCTCTCAGCTTTTCAAACAAATACAACTATCTGTCCACGCTATTACTCCAGCACAAGGAAATGCAGGGCCTTAGGCACACACAGAATTTGGGTACCAGCCTTGCCTCCTCAACAAGAACCATCTTAAACCCTTTACTACAGAATAAGATGCTGGATGATAGAAATAGAAATATTCCAGTTGGTTTTCAAAAGCTTGGATGGAATTTTGTCCTAAATGGTGTTTAACTCATTTATATTTCTAATCCTTTTAACCAGTTGCATAAAGATTCAAAAAGTGGCGCGCAAAGATGCTGGGTCGGAGAGCACACAGCTCCTTCCAGCCCACAGGGATGCGAGATGTTATGCTAAGGGGGAAATCCTGTTCACACTGGAGTAAATGTGGTTTTTGCTCTGCCTTTAATGGAGTTTCCGTTCCTTTTTCTGAACTTAAATGAGAATGGGATTTTACCCATCTCCTCACATGATTGTGCTGCAAACCTGAATTTTATTTTTGAGTCTTTTTTAAAGGGGGAAAATGACGGTGAAACTAACTAAGCCCAGAGAACAGATGCATCTCCAGAGGGAGGAGGACTCCAGTACTGTAGGGTGTTGCTTGAGGCCGAGATGTGAGCTCTAAGAAAAGAGTTCCCGCAGTGCAGCGGTGATGTCAGCAGTGCTCGGGAGTGCTGGAGAACCCGCTGCGAAGCCTGACTGTGGTTCTTTTACAGGTGGCCGGCTCATGCCCGGCCTAAATGCCCTTCCTTCTCCCCACCACAAGTGTGGGGGGTGTTTGGGGTGAGGATAAGGTCATCATGCCACAGAAAGGAAAATGCGCTGCTACTTTCCAGTTTTCAGTGAAACTTTAGAATTCGCAAACGTAAGGACAGAAAAGGAATTGCGGAGACAGAGTTTCACATAGGCAAACTCTTATATTTTTATGTTGCAAGTAAAGGTGACTAAAATATTCCCGAAACCTCAACTATACTCTTGACATTAAATCCAAGAATTATTTATTCATCTCCCAACTTTGATTTTGTTAAATAACCAATACCACAATTCAGAGGCAAGAATTTAATCCACAGAAAATTCTGTCCTCAGAGAAGATCAAAGTGAGTCCCGTGGTGTTAAGCGCACACCTACGGCACTTGATCCCGAACAAAAAAAAATTGTGTGTGTGTGTTTCAATCAGCCTATCCCTTCTTACTGGTCCCCATGCATTAACCTAAGCCTCTGCCTGAACATTTCCAGCGCCAGGATCAAGGACGTGTGGAGGTCTCCGCACTGGGAGAGCAGAGGTCTGAAAACGTAGCGAGCAAACGCGTGAGAACACCGGCGGGCCGTGATGGCAATGCCTCCTCATTCCTCTGCATCTGCCAACCCTACAGTAAAAGACTGAAAGTCTCTATTTATTGATATAAATACACCAGATAAGTGCCTACACCAGAACACAAAGGTGAAATGGCCCCGTTTATCAGGCACAATTAAAACGAATAGAGGATGACTAATAAAGAGGCAGTTTAAAATCTTTACATGACACAGTGTCAAGGCAACAGTGTTGTGCAATAGCACCGACACAATTAACGCCGTGTCCCTGCCTTGGGCAGCACCGGGAACCGGGCTCCCGCCGGCCTCGCCTGCGCGCTCCCATGGCGGGGCTGGGTGGGCTCCACCGCTTCAGCTCGCCGCTCGCCGCCGCATCCCGGAGTCACAGCGGACCCTACACCGAGGCAGCCTCTTTGGATCAAGGCAAGGGTATTTTTTTTCCATTTGGTTGTCTCTGTTTGTCTCTTTCCTTTTGGCTGGCACTATCCCAAGCCTGACAGTTACTGCTGCGTGAAAAGCGAGGTCATCGTGTTGGCTTTCTGGGCACACTCCGGAGTAAGACGAGGCTGAGGTGCCTGATCCTGTCCCGGAGCTGGTTCTCAATTTAGCACCGTGCAATGCAATCATTTCCTGGCTATGAATTTTCGCAGCATGTAATTTAAAGGCTAGTTTGGACAACCCTTTGCTCCGGATGAAAGACTCTGCATGGGAGTGTGATCTTGCAAAATACAGCCCAAGCTACCCCTCTATTTCTTTGTTTAATTATGTTACTCCTTCATAGTGCCTGCCAGGCTGCAGGATTCGCCAGTGCGCCGGCTGAGTGCAGCAGGGATGGGCTGTTTTTTTTTTTTTTATATATATATACATATATGTATATATATATGCACGTATATATATATATATATATTCTTTGCTGTTCTTATTTTCTGGCCAAACACGAGTTTCTCTTGGTTTTATTGCTGCTGGCACGTCTTTGCAACACAGCATTGTTAAAAACTAATACTATAAACAAATCTGAGGCTATGCCAACCGTCGCGGAGTACAGCCAAAGCTGCCCAACGCCGCAGCTTGCTGAGCAATGCGCGAATGCCGTTGTGTCAGAAATGTCTGTTTCCCCATTCTTTTTTAACTTTTGGAAGGATCTTAGTGGAGAGTGTGTTCTAAACGAGATACTTATAATCATTGACACGAAAACTCTTTCAGCATCGCTTTAGGAAGAGTAGCCCCTGCGCTTGCCCAGCCTGTCTCTACCTGCCAGGGGCTGCAGGCAACTTGGTTGAAACACTTCAAATAGAAGGTGATTTCTGGTCAGAAAATCATGTTATTGCAATTAACGTGTAAAGTGGCATTTCTGAGGTTTTTGCTTTATCGGAAGAGAGTGTTGATGCTGTTTGCTGTGCTCGCCGGGCTCGCGGGATGGGGGGTGGCCGTGGAAGTCTCCCAGGCGCAGACGTGGCCGGGCAGTGCCAGCACACCCAGCGGCAGTGCCAACACAACCCGGGGCAATGGCTGTGGCACTGGGTGCCTCGGGGGAAACCTGCCCCAGCCCCTCCGGGGCCACATCCTGCCTGCGCTGCCCACAGCATCCGTCTGTGGGAGCTTAACCATAAGTGCCTCAGCTGCAGCGTGCAGTATTCTCTTTAGCCCTCATCTAATTCCCCAAATGTGTATCTGCTTGCCCACGTACGCGGGCCATGGCATCCTCTCAGTGACCATCACTCGGGTGACAGGACTACACTGCAGGCTGCAGAGATACCAACTAAATAAAAAAGGAGAGAAATGCCGCATTCCATACCTTGCCTGAAAGAGGGCAAGAAGGATTTTTCCCAGATGAATGAGGGAAGGGTTGCTGTGTTTCGCATGACGAGGCTGTGTGCCTCAAAAACCCGCTCTCAGTGGGAAAATGAGATTTGCCACTTGTGGCAGTCAGCACAAACATGCTATTTGCTTTGCCTCTGACAAGAAATTAAGAAATATAAACTGCGTGCAGAGGCGCCCTTTCTCTTGTCTTCATCAATAACAGCCGATGTTCCTCGGGGTTATTGCTGTAACAAGGTCACTTCCCTTTCCTCGGTGGCATTAGGTTTTTAATATAAACCTCATAGCAAAGCCTTTTGTCCACTGTCCCCTTTTTGGTTTCGGTTTTGTCCCCCGTGCTGTGCTTTGGGGCACTGGCTGGTGCGGGGGACAGGGCCGT
Organism: Vanellus vanellus; assembly: GCF_965231255.1. Classification (NCBI taxonomy): domain Eukaryota; kingdom Metazoa; phylum Chordata; class Aves; order Charadriiformes; family Charadriidae; genus Vanellus; species Vanellus vanellus. The sequence continues at coordinate 8,826,541 of NC_138915.1, read as the reverse complement.
GCAGGCAGGCTGCCCGCCTGCCCCCTTCCTCTGGCAGAGGCTGGGAGAGGAACAGAAATTCTGGCTGAGCAAAAAAAAAAGCCAGGGGTCAGCTATGGCAGCTGTGGGAAAGGGCTACTGGGCCGGAACATGCTCCCAGAAGGAGGAGGTCTCCCAGCATTGCACAGGTTGAGGAGCAGCTTTCCAAGAGGAGTTGAAGGGGGTGAAAAAAAACCCACCCAAACCCCAAAACAACCCATCAAAAAAAAAATCTAACTTGTTAGTGAGAGCCCACTCAGCTTCAGAAGGGGGTTACATGCTGCAGCTGCTTGCAGCACGCTGGGTGAGGGACCCAAGCAATGCCCCCAGCCCCACGTTCCCCCAGGTCACCCCAACGGTGGCATAAAACACGCGTTTCCCCAACGGTGGCCCAGCAAGTGCTCAGCCCATCCGGGCTTCGCCTTTGGAAGAGAACGGAGGAGTCTATAGACCAGTCTCGATGCCACAGCTTTTGGTATCTACTGCTTCCAGAAACAAGAGAAGCATAAATCAGATCCCCGGCAATCAGCATCTCGTGGAACAAGTGGAAAGCGGCCCCACCTCTGGAGCTACAGTGGTGGGACCTGCTGCCACCGGCTCCGGCTCCTCAGCCAGAGCTGGGCACGGTTGTTGTAAGGAACCCACTGTCCCTGGAGAGAAGGGAAAATAATTACCGCAGAGAAAGGGAAAGAAAGGGAAGGAAGGAAAAAAAAGAAAAGGGAAAAAAGTCGTATGAGGAAGGAAGCAGCAAATGTTAAATCAGTGACTCATGGTACGGGATGACTAATCCCGTCAAAGCGCAGCTCGTGTCGGGCACGGAACTGGTGCCCAGCGCCTGGTGGGGAAAGCGGAGCGGCTGCGGGACCCGGCGGGGGCAGCCGGGGCGGGGCGGGGGGCGGCGGGGCCGTTCTGCCGCCGCCGGGCAGCCCCGGGCCGTGCCCCGCTGCCCTCCGCACGGCGGCCGGCGAGAACCGGGGAGGGCAGGGGAGGGAGGGCCGGTGCCGGCCGGGCTCCGCCGCCGAGTCCCCCCCGCTGCCGCTGACCTACTTTCCGCCGGCTCCTCCCGGCGGAGGGCACCGGCGCGACCTGCCCTGCCCCGGCCGGGCTGCGCGCCTCCCGCGCCCGTTCCGCGCCCGTTCCGCGCTTCTTCCATCCGCCCGCCGTCCGCCCGCGTTCCGTCCCGGCGCTGCCCGCCCCGGTGGCGGCGGGGAGGGGAGGAGGAGCGCGCCTGTGCAGTGCCGGGAGGACGGGCTCAGCCCGCCGCCGCGTTACACAACCGGCCGCCGCAATAGGCGAGTTTCACAAGTCCCGCCGCAGCTCGCCGGTAGCCCGCGCCCACCGGGCGACCACCCCGTCCCCCTGCCCGCCCTTCATGCCATGTCTCCTCCGGGCAGCGGGACCCCGCGGCGGGCGGTAACCCCTGGCGCCGGGGGGGCACCGCGCCGGGGCCGGGCATGGCACTGAGAGCGGCTGCGGGACACGCATCCTCCTCGACGGTACGTACCCCCCTGCGGCGGGGACACGGGTGCCGCGGACACTCGAGGGGCGGGGGGCTGCGGGGAGAGGGGGGGTGGGGGTGTCCCCTAACCCGCGGGGAGCGGCGGGCCGGTGTGTCCCGGGAAGAGCACCCGTCAGCTTCGCCTTCTCCAACACCTCCAGGACGGTCCCAATTAAGTTTTGGAGAGGAAAATTTACAGCCGCGACTTAAGTCGTCTGATTTCCCCCCTCCCCCCCCCCCCCCCCCCCCCAAAAAAAAAAAAAAAAAAAAAGATATAAAGATATTCCATGTATTGGCAGGACGGGCACAGGGCTGCGGCGGAGGCTGTCCGGTGGGTTCCCCGGTGTAGAGGGGAGGCGGGGAGGGGGCTCCGGGTGCGGCAGCCGCGGCGCCCGGGCGGGGATGCCGGAGAACGGCCGGGCACCGACCTCGCACCGACCCCGCAGGTGCCCGCGAAGCCCACGTTACGGACCAGCTCGGGAACGGCACGACTGAGAGCTGCGGGGCGTTGGGGTGGGGGGGACACACCGATTTGTTGGGGGCTAAAATGAGCCTGATGGCAGTTTCCTCGTTCTGTCTTGAATTTCTGTCGTTCCGGGAATGCGTTCGTCTGAAAACATGGTGGGGGAAAACCTCCGAACTGAGCCTTGCGCCTAAATATAGCATCTAAAATCCAGGTTGAAAAGTTACTCCTCCCACCAGGAGTCTTGATTTTACAGACTGTTTACATTATAAGCGGGGAATTATGAAGGCTTTGAAAGTCCTTCATACGTTTCGGCTGTGGATTTGTGAATGATAACTCCAAGCCTTGGTCCTTAATGGCAGAAATTGCAAACTGATTGCTCTGGGTGGTTTGCACCAGCAGCACAGTTCAAAGCTGAGCCCAGCCTGATTCATAAATGAGGTATCATACGCACTTTCGAGAGCACGTCTCTGTAAATGCCAGAGTCCCCAAAGGCTCCTGAGCCATCTGCAGAGCAGGTCCCTCCTAAGTGGATTTCGGAGGAGTCCAGCACAGCAGTCCCTTTTTGGGGGCAGAACCAAGCACTGAAGTGCCAACTAGCACTGGTCCCTGAATGCAGTTGTCTTCTACAGCAGGGGAGTAGCCCTGGAGATAGCATACCTGAAATCAAGGCTGTTAAAAAATCCCGTGCTTTACCCGCCTGCCAGGGTGCAGTATAACCCGGCAGGGCAGGGTTGTTTATGAGCCTGGGTTTATTTTGTCATGTGCAGTGAAAGCGGCGGCGCTGATGTAACTACTGGGACGAGGCGTTCCGATGTATAGATGGGAAAATGTCAGGAATCGCTTCATTTTTAGGTGGAATGACGGTGCTCCCGTGTCCTTATTTTGCTGGATTGCTGCTCGCTAATCCCTAGCTCTGGAACTGGGAACTTGCCTTAAAGAGCCGGCTAGCTCTTCATGTTTTTGATATGCAGCCTTTGCAGCCCTCATAGGTCCTGCGAATGTTGTTTGTAGCAGCAAATTTCAGGAGTATGCCGTGCAAACCCCTTGTACTGAACATACTACATGTTCTGCTTTGGTTGAGAATTTGTGTAATTTTTATAAACTTCCTCGGCTGCAATGCTTCACCACAGTTATCCAGTCAGAAAAATACATCTGGATTTGTATTTAAAAAAAGATAATTTTCCCATAACGTGCTAATCAGAGTAAACCAGTGTGTCAGTGATGCATCGCGGAGGAACAGAGCACCCTACGCATTGACGAGCCGTAACGACAGCACTCTGGGGCTCTGTGGCTGACGAAGTTCTGACAAATGCAGAAAGCACTAATGAGGAGAGGAGGCTCAGGAGTTAAGCCAAAAGTGGAAGTTTGTGTGGAGGGGGGGGGGGGGGCGTTTGTATCTCTTGGGCTAAACATATTTACTACTGAATCTTTAGAATTTTCATGGAAGATGGAATAGGAAAAATGCAAATTGCTTTAGGAGCGGTTGCTTACTGTTCATTTATTCTGTTCATTCAGAGTTACTTGATCTAGAAGAAAAAGTAAAATTGGTTTGAAATTATTTTTGATAAACTACAAACTTCCGTGAAATTTGGCAATGAGGAATGTGATGGTTCCTGTTTTTTAGCCACTTAGACTATGTCTGTATTAAATTATTTTGCTGTTTTAAGACACACATCAAGTACTCAAAAATAGCTCAGGGTTAAAGATTAAAATTAGCAAATGAGTAGTTCGTAATTAAAGTCTCATGGTGTTGGAAGCAGTATTGCATTTCAGAGATACTAATGTCGAATGCAACTTGTGCTCATTAGTAGTATCAAAAAATTGGTAGGACGTCTTTACAGTTTGGAGCGAGGGCTTGTCTGTGCACAGAAGTTGCATTGTTTTGCCTTAAATTACGCAACCTCCCAAGATTCACATGTAATGATACAAAGGTTTTGATGCCGACATAGCTCTTTCCTTAAGACTGAGGGAATACGCTATGTGCCTATACCAGAGCAACTGAATCCAGGCCTGTAATGAAACAGTCATTGATTCTAGTGGAATAATCTGGCTTAAACCAAAAGAGTAAAATGTATAAAAACCGAAATAATATGGACCAGTCTTTGATGGTATTACTGAAATGATACACCTCTGTATCACTTCAGTTCCAAATCCCTGTTAGGGAAGTCGGGCAGGTGCAAAACCGGTATTTATTTGTTACGGCCTGGATGACACCCTTCTTTCATGCCAATTTTTGTTCACTTGAGGCCCTGCTCGATGTGCCCCACGTTGTCCTGCTGCAACAGCGAGTCTGGGCCCGTGGGCACAGCCGCAGACGGTGGGGCTGGCCTGGCCCGTGGCCTCCACGCCCAACAAACAGCGCCCCTGCGCAGAAGCTCTGCAAAAACCTCTTTATTATTACTCCGGTCCCACTTGAACCCCGGTTCTAAGTGAGGATGAGGCAGTGGGGAGGCCTCGACAAGCGCCCTGCACACAGCTGGGCTTGCTGGCTGCACATCTGCTCGGCCTCAGAAGCACCGGATTCGGTCACACCGCAGAGGTGTGTACAATTAATGAGAGACTTTGACCTGCTTCATATTCCATTATTGGCTTTGGCCTTGTCTACATGGGGAGATTACACCAATTTAGTTTAAGTCCATTTTTAAAGTGATTTGATTAACCTGATGTGACCTCGCGTAAGCACATTCTTATTTTGGTTCAAATGCACTTATTTGGGTTCAACCAAAACCTGCACTTAGTCAATTTACACAGGACTGAAATTAGCCATGCCTAAACTGAAAGGAGAACTGTTGTCTCTAAATAATGACACAACTTTCTCATGAAAGCAGAACCTTCTGTAGATCTGGAACAGAGTGTAATTACTAACAAATCTGCAGGAGACTGAAAGCTATTCATAGCAAAGTTAAAAAAAAAAAAAGAAAACAAGCAAAAACTTAAATGTCTTAGTGAGACAAATGAAGAAATGCCAGTAATCCCACTCCTGGAATACCAAAAGCAGAAGGCTTGTGGGCAAGGCTCTCCCATGGCTCTTCAGCTGCCAAAGAGGGGAAGTGTTTGTGTCCTGTACACGGAGCCTCTATACAGTCAAAAAATAAAAAAGCGATGCAGGGAACTATAGGCTCGCTGATTTGAATGCAGTAGTACACAGTGTCTCATGACGTATTTTGTAGGAAAGAATAATTAGACATGGAAATAATGAGGAAGCGGGCTAAATTACAGCAAGATTTTATCAAAGATGGATTGTGCTAGACTAATCTAACATCTTTTTTTTGTATAACAGATTATTTAGGTGGGGTAAGGCAGGAACGTAATTTATCTAAAGCCAAGCGCTTGATACCATGCCCCACAGGACATAATTGCTTAAAATGAAGATGGTGGTTCAATACAAGTATTGAAAGGTGGAAGAAGTAGTGGTTAAGGAAGAGATACAACAGTTGCACGCAAATAAAGTTGTCTGAATGGAGAGAGGTATCCAAAGAAAGTCATCAGGATGGAGAGAGATGAGTGCTGTTGCTCCCTTGGGACCCGGCTTGCGCCTGTGGCCCGGAGCCGCTCTGGCCTGTGGGTAGGACTTGGGTGCGTGCCCAGGAGGTGTGCGGGATGACACAAAGTTGGGAGGTATTGTCAATATGGAGGAGGATCAGATTATCATATGAAAAGAATTTAGATGACTTTGTTGATCGGAGTGATAGAAATAAAATGACATTTAATAGTGCTGAGTGCAAAGTCATGCAAAGTTGTAAGCGGGGAGACCAGTAACAAGAATTTCCAGTGTGAAACAGGAGCTCATCAGCCGTGTGTGACAGAAGGGAGAGATGTGGATGCACTGGCTGGTCAGGAGATACCTGCAAGAAGCAGTGAGATACAGCTGTGAAGGAGACCCACGACATCCTTGGATGTCAAAGGGAAGTAATGTATGAGATCCAGGGAAGCATATTATCATTGTACAAATCATCATACAGAGCATCGGCACAAGAGCTTTCTGTTGCTCGTGGAGTATCCCATTGGGATTTTGCATAGCGCTGGAGGGCCCAGCCAAGAAAATGTTAAATTAAAACAGTAGGAGGGCTAGAGATGTGGTTACACAAATGGACCGTCTGTTGTATGAAGTGAGGTTAAAGAGCATGATTTGTTTAGCTCCGGCCAGTTGAACAAGTGAAAAGACAGGTTACAGTAGGTCTTTTTACACACAATTGGGACTAAATAGCAAGAAGGCAGAAAACCTAAGTCAAAAGATAGCATCCACAGAAGATCAAATTGTCTGAGTTGGTCATGAATAAATTTGGATGGAAATTAGAAGAAAGCTTCTAGCTACCTAAGGACTGAAGTTGTGTAATAGTCTTTCAGTTAGGGTAGTTTTGAGATAGATCTTGATAATCTTATGAAAGAGATTATACAATTAAATTAGAGAGTTCCTGGAGATGGGAAATTAAGTTTGCAGAGGTAGTCCTTTGGTCTCCAGGATAGTCATATTTTTAATGTAAGGTTGAAAGGAGAATGGACCTGGTTTTGTTTGCACTATTAACCCCATGCATCAAGGCTTCTGCTGTTTTCTCAGGATCCAAGGCAAGAATGAATTTTCCTTGTTGCTGCAGATTTTAATCTTTTTTTTTTCCTCATATTTGCCTTCCTAGACATTGGAAGTGTGCAATGTAGAGACTTCTTGTAGCACTAAGTGGGCACAATTGCCTGCAGTTTTTTTCTGGCACGCTCGCTGGTTTAACCTGTTCATCAGATTTTGGACCAGAGAGGCATTTTTCCTTCAGGTTGGGTTACCAGTAACCATATTGTATTTCATGGTGTATTTCTGGGATCTGCTGCTAGTGTTTAATGACCTTTGCGTGGATCCAAGGACACGCAGTACTGGCAGTGATCTTCTGCCCTTTTCTGTGTCACAACACAGTTTAATCTTTTGTGGTTCTGATGTGCATCATAAGTTTGTTGTAGGATGTGAGGACGTGTTCTGGGGCTCCTGGTGCATCTCGGCAGGTTGAAGAGATGTTGTGAAGTAGCCATTAAAAGCATTGTTTTCTGAGCCTGGAATGTTGGCGTTGGTGTCCCCACAATTGCCTTTCTGCCTGATATTCCTAAAATAAGTGGCAAAGCTGGACTTAGTATCAGCTCTGCTCTGGTGCTGATCAGAGCAAAATCCTGTAAATTGTGCAGGGTGACCTGTAGGAGGAATAAGAGACTGCTGACCATTAGTGGTGGATTAGTAATTTTAAAAACATGGTTTTGTTATAGGAAAGTTGAATGTATAATGTGCATCTTATTACAAGAAAGAGAAAAGCAAAGAAAAAAAAAAGGGGGACAGAAAACAAGCAGGCAAGCGAGAAGGAAAACAGCTTGACTTAGCCTGAAGCAGAGATCACATACCTGATAAGCTGCCTGTAAAGAGAAACTGAAATATGGAAAAATGACAGTGCAGATGAGGATAATACTGAGATGGTAGAAGAGGAAGTGTAACTAAACTCCACAGAGCTGTTGAAATGCATTGAATCATCTGACTGTGACTTGTATTCTTAGGCAAACACAATTGTATAATTGATTAATTTGTCGACATTTCTTTGGTGCATAGCACTATGGTAACGAAGAGGCTCGCTAAACATTGTCACAGGGAACACTGTAAAATATATCTTTCCTTAGGAGGGAGGGAGGCAGGCAGAGCAAGGCCTTGGAGCTCTAACTTTGGAGGACTGATACACACACACACAAACGCACCCGAGCGCACCCGTGAGCCGTTGGAAATGGCCTCCTGTTGATGGTGGTGGAAGATGAGCGCAGGATGGGTTGCTCAGGGTATGATTGAAGAGATGACACTGGCTAACACCTGCCTCGAACACTAGTGCTCCCTGCCTTCTGTGGAGCAGATGGACCAGGGGCAACTATGCCACCCTCCCACCAGGTCCTTAACACCCGGGGGGCCCGAGCAGACAGGGAGAGCCAAGGGCTTGGTCTTCCCTGCGGCACCACTGACGTGGCATGGAGGACTATGCCACCCTGCACATCACCCTCCATCAGCTTCTGGGGCCTTGGTCTCCCCGGGCTGTTTCTCAGGGTTTTGCTGTGTACACCAGAAACGTGTGGAGTTTTACGGTGCGCACCGAGGACCCTGGGCTTGGCCGGGAGCTGTGTTGTACCTGCAGGTGCCACCTGGGCTGCCCTCCGCGCCCTGGCTCCGGGCAGGGATCCGGGCAAGCCCCTCCGCCCCCCGTGGCAGGGGCACGGCTCGGCAGACGCTGACGCTGGACCTCTGTCCCCCCGCGGTTTGTGTTCCCCCTCGCCTATAGGTGATCCGTAAGTCACTGTGAGGTGCTTCGTTGAGTGCCAGGTATAGAGAGATAGGTTAATTGACTAATAGATAAATGCAAAGATATTTGTAGGTGTGTTTATTCTTGTTTACAAACTGCCCAAGCTTAGGCAAGATTTTTAAGTGTGTAGCAATGGCAGGAATCATATCCATAAAAATGCTAATCTCCTCTCTTGCTTCATCTGTTGAGCCCACAAACACACGCATACACACACGCTTAAAAGAAATTAATAAGGTTTGTTTGTTCTCTTCTGGGCTCAGCCTACTTTAATCTTGTTTTAACTCACAGCACAGCACAGCACAGCACGGTTATTGCTTCAGGACAGTAAAGTTTTGACCATAAGCATCATACTAAGTAAACCATTTTTTAAGAAATAAATGAACAACAGATGAGCTGATAATAGCTCCCATTGCCATTCATTATTTCGCATAGACAGGGCAGCATTACAGGAAGATTTTCAAGCAAATTCAGATGGTTTATCTGGAGGGGGTGAGATGAGCCCCTGGCCCCGATGCGGGCACAGGTTGAACTTCCATCGACTTCTGTGCAGTGAGGACCTCTCCCAGAGTATCAGCTGAAGGGAAAAAAGAAATGTCCCTGGGAGTCAGCCCTGGGCTTTAGGCTAGTTAAGGCTCTACTGCACCAACTGCAAATCTGTTTTTATGTATAGAGGAGGATGTTGTGTGTTTGGTCCGCTGTCGGCTCGTCACAGCAAACACAGCAATTAGCAAGGCTGTAATAGCTGGGGAGGGTTACACGCCTTGCTGAGGAAGTTTGGCCATAAACCTGTTTGTCCTGTCTCAGAGTGCAACGTACACTGGCACGATTCACAGTAAATAAAAAATATTCGCTCTGATCAAACTGTTTCCAATCAGATTTTATTAAGCGTGTGCGTGTGTTAAGCGAGGCATGTGCGGGAAAAAAAGGCGGGACTTATAGTTGTCTCCGCTACTGATGTATATATTAAAGATGAATATCAACAGTTTGCTTTTCCTCTCAAATAGAATAATTGGAATAGCTTCATTTTGGCTCAGGCTTTTAATGGAAGGGGCACAGGAGGAAGTATTAATAAAACAAACTCTTTGTGCTAATCTTAACACCTACATTTTCTATTTAATCTTGCTTATTGCAGAGGGCTGAGCCTTGTCATTAGTGGAGACAATGTGTCAACACAGAAAAAGTGAATTACTTTATTTTCTTTCCATCACAAGCTCTGGGGTTAGCCTCCCACAGGGCAGCGGTGGTGTGGAGCTGGGTAATTGCAGAGGGAGTATTCGTTGGCCCTTGGGTGTGCCAGTCCTGGGACGGACAACTCTCATGCTCCTTCTGCTGGAGCATGGACTTCTGTGAAGCTAATTCATTTACTTATCTGGGGCATCTTCACAGCTCTTGGGACGTGGCTCTACAACTGCAAGACCTCCTGGTGTCTATGTCTCACCGGGCCCAGAGCAGAAGTCCATTATTTGGGGAAGTCTGCACAACTCAGGAACCCTTGCTGAATATTTTGCTACCTGGAAAAATTGTCTACAACTCCATTTTTGTACTTTCTGGAAATAAGTTAGAGTTTGGAAGGAGAGGGTCCCAGAAGAAGGTTGTTACAGTGGGGGAGTATATTCGATTCTGTAATAGTCCTGGTACACTGTCTGGAAAGGGCAAAGATCCATTGCCTAAAATGGGAGAAGAATAGATGCAATGGACTAAAATTGCCACCAAACCATTGGGAAACAAGAAACGAGGCTGAATCAGAACTTTGTCTTATCCAGGGCACATGTTTTGAATCTGGAGCCGAATTCCTTATCTTGGGTGTATTCATAGTTAAAAAGGCAACTAGTAGAGCTATCAAGATGTAGAGTGTTCGACTGATTAGTTTGTTGGTAGTCGGCTGTTGTGACTAGAGCAGAATCTCTGTTTTCACTAGAGGGATGGAAAAAAGACTGACACAAAGAAGAACAACTTCTGTGTTTTGATTTTTTTTTTTTTTGAGGGAAAGCATATGAATATTAATAAGTGATCCAGCTGGAATAGCGTTTTTCTTAAAAATTGTCCTTAGAGATAGTGTATTATATTAACATGAATTTGATTGCACGGTAAGTAAAATTTTATAAATATAAATCATCGTCTTATTTCAAAAGCTGCAGTGCCGAGGAAACTATTCTGGGATTTTCTAATATAGTCCGGTTTGAATTGTTTGAATAAGAAGAGATATCACTGAATAAATCAGATAATGAGCTGCTTTACATAGAAGGCATAATGCCTATTTATGATGTATAGAAGTCCTGAGAGAGATGAATTGTCAGTTTAATCTTCTTTGGATTGTGTTTGAAATCTACTTTTATGAGGCATTCCTGACTGTTCCAGAGATTACTGTTCAGACACTTATGTAAACTTCTTTTATATTTGATTTACAGCTCTACAAGGTCTTTTGCAGGCAAATGTTCGTTTTCTTCAGTTGTTTTTGTTTGGTTCCTTGACCTTGAAGTAAAATTGGTAGTGATTATAGGTGTTGCCAAAAGTTTTCTTCTGACCTAGTTGCTCTTGTCAGAACTTAGGAAGCACTGTTATCTCAGCGGGTGCACCTTACCAGAAGGAGCAGTAATACAGATCATCTCCTTTGTCATTGACACCTTTGACACAATGTTGAAGGGGTTTGCAGTTGACCTGAGAGGGATGAAGATTTCTCCCTCGCTCTGTGCAGTAACTAAGAGTATGGAGTTTGGAGCCATTGCGATAAATGCTTCTTTTTCCTGCTTTTTTGTAAGTTCTTGTGATAAGGTTCCTGTGGGAAAGAGGATTGTTGGATGAATTACATCAGATTAACTAAACATTAGACTTCTCTCTTTGCTTCTAACAGTGCATTGGCATTGACTATTTATCCATAAAACAGCAATATTTTGAGCGAAAAAGTGTGATTTATTTTTGAGTCTTTCCTGATGTGAACGTCACGTTTTATTAGGGAATCCTCTCAATAAGCTTTACTCACAGCTGATTTTCCTCCCAGCCTTGCAACTCTTGCAGCAGCTTCAATCAGAGAGCCCCGATGGGGAAACGTTGCTGGAAGGATGACATGCAATGCCGGAGTCTGGCAGAGCAGGATTGCTGCTCTGCAGAGAAGACGCAAACATCTGTGAGATATTAAAAACTTTTGACAGGGATAGGAAGATATTTCTCAAGATAATTCCACGTCAAGCTCTGCTCTAACGTCTGTCTCCCGCCAGGCTTCCTAAGCCCTAGGTCATAAGGTTAGAGAAAATTGTGGGCGGGTTGTGTCATCCTTCACCTGTAGATACAGAACTTCCCAATTGCAGTCAATCGCCACCAGACCCGGACAGCCTGTCGTCACCCTCCTATTAAGGATGACTGTTTCTAAAACATTAACATTCATGTCAGGTCTGGGTATGGATCAGCATAGGCTTAAATCATTGTCAGGAACAGATGTGAGATACCTAATCAGTTATTTCCTAAGGAAAATGAGTTTGATTGCATGAATAGTTGTAAATATTTCATTCAGCAATTCAGCTACTACAGCGGTGGTAAACAGGCTGCTGAGGCTGGAGAGAAGCATTTTGCAGTACTGTACTTGATTTCTTATTCATTTAAACTTTAGTGTAGAAGAAAGCGGCTTAGGTTCGTCAGATTACTTTTTGGGACAGCACCAATGACAGCCGGGGACTCACTTTGAAGAGAGCCCAACATGCTTAACCCTAATAAACACGGCCATCCCGGTTGCCAACGTGCGGCAGTCTTCCACAGGACGAGCACAAAGCTGCAGATTTTGCCAGTGGGACACGATCATGGCACGGGAGTGAATTCTGGCTTCAGTAGGAAGACGGCAGCCTGAGCGCCAAATCCTCCATCCCCTGCCTGGGGTTTTGCAGCCGGCCGGCCGAAGCCAGGCGGCGGTGGTGAGCGTAGGCCTCGGCGGGGAGCGGGGCCAGGGCGAGGGGCTCTCTGTTGCTACGCGGTAACTCTGCTGGCTCTCTGAAGTGTTGGCATCAGTGATAATTAAGGACACGGCTTTAATTTCTTGGTTTTTTTTTTTTCACTTCTCACTCACAGAATCACAGAATTTTCAGAGTTGGAAGGGACCTCTAGAGATCATCCAGCCCAACTCCCCTGCCAAAGCAGGAGTGCCCAGAGCACATTACTCCGGACTGCATCCAGGCGGGTCTTGAAAATCTCCAGAGAAGGGGACTCCACAGCCTCCCTGGGCAGCCTGTGCCAGTGCTCTGTCACCCTCACCGTAAAGAACTGTTTCCGTCTATTTGAACGGAACTTCCTGTGTTCTAACTTGTGCCCATTGCCCCTCGTCCTGTCACTGGGAACCACTGAAAAGAGTCTGGCTCCATCCTCCTTCAACCCACCCTTTAGATACTTGTATGCCATAATAAGGTCTCCCCTCAGCCTTCTCTTCTCCAGGCTAAAGAGTCCCAGCTCTCTCAGCCTTTCTTCATAAGGGAGATGCTCCAAGCCCTTAATCATCTTAGTTTGCCTACTCGTTGTAAGCAAAACTGAGTTAATTTGGGAGAAACTTTAGTCTTCATCAGGATGGGTGTAATACTAGTTTCAGTGAAGTAGGTAGGGATTTTACTCCTGATCTTTTGCAGAAGGGCTGAGGAGAGGATGAAAAGGAAGGAGGAAGTTAGCTTTTCTCTCTGCCTAATTTAACGTTTTCCCTGCTTGAGTTTTGGCTAATCTATTGTACAGTTCGCGTGTGATTTTTAGGAGACGCGCACAAAAACAGCACATGAAAGGAGGAGGTTGGGAGTACAGATGATATTTGCCATCTCAAACACGGTGTGAAATTCTGAGGAAACTGGGACTGCCAGCTAAAGGTCACAGGCGTTTTGAACTTCTGCGGCTGGCTTCATGCTACTGCGTGGATGTTTGTCAGGGAACTTACTGGCCTTGGTGGTATTGCGTAGTCAGATTATCGCAGAAACAAGCTCCCTTTTAACCCATGTGTTTTTATGCACATGCATTATGGTATGATTATTTTCATCGGCTGGTTTTAATGTGTGTTTTCTTGGCCAGCCTAATTTTGTTGTGTTAAATACAGTAGGGGCGTTGTTAGTACACGGATATACAGTTTAAGGTGCTTCAGTCAGCAAAGCCCTAGGTAATAAATTCATGTTTATCCTAATTCTGGAAACACAAATAAATCCCACTATTTTCACCGTTTCAAGAATTACATATACGGTTAAAAAAAGAGGCCTGTGCCAAAGGATCTGGCTAGGTGAAAGGCCAAGCTTTTCAATGCTCTTTTCACTCTGTCCCAGGTGAGATGCGATCTCACCCTGCAGCTTTTTCAGCTGGCGCAGTCTCTTACTGGAAACCCGGGGACCACAGATACCTATAGGTACGGATTCACCAGCCTTGGCAGCCACATCCACACAGCCAGTACTGCTCCGCAGGTCGGCAGTATCCATCGCTGCTGCCATTAACTACTTAGTAGAGGAGAGTTATCCTTCGAGATAGATGGACCCATGTATTTAATTTACTGGTTGTATTGTAGTCTTGATTTTGACTCATACTGGGAGGATTCTTAGTACCGGACCACTGCAGATGTGAAATAAAGCGTATTTTAAAATTTTGTACATTCTTGCACAATTGTAATCCATAGACAGCAGTTAGATGTCCAGAAAAACCCCAATGTCCTTAATTGCAGGGATGCCCATCCTTGTGGGATGTGACCAGTTCTCTGTCCCACATCCTTCCTCTGCCACCGGTGAGAAATCCCCGCCTTCCCTGTGCTGCAGCGGGTGACGAGGGACTGTGGACGCTGCAGCACTGGTCACTCGGCAAGAGACCAGAGCCGCTTCAAGGGCACGATAGCAGAAATGTTGCTGTTTGACCCCTTCCCTTTCCCCTGAGCCTCTGTGTTTACTCAAATCTTTTTTACATGAAGATTATCTGGGAGAGACACATCTTTTCCGGTCTTAAATGGTTAAAAAAAACCCCAAACCTCCAAGAGAATCCCCAGCGCGAAGTGGACATTCGGTCGTGCTGAGTCATATTTTGTTATTATGGCTGATTATGCAGCCAGCCATGCAGATAAACTGCAAGGGGAAAAAAAGGATGCGTGTGAATATCTTATCTACGACAGAATGAGGCCTTGGGTCTTTGTGCATAATTTGTGTAACAATAATGACCTAGTATGAAAGTGTTCCAGTGACTGACATATTTGCAGTCTAAAAGAGATAACAAAGTAATAAGAGAGGGAGAGAGAGAGAGATCTGTGGATGTTTATCTTCTCTTTTCTTCTTTCTGAAGCAAAGTTTTGCTTTCTCATTATATTTCTAGCGCATATCAGCGGTACCATGCAGAATGATGAATATGATTGCAGTTAATTGTTTAAATATTCTTTTATTCCTGAAGCTTTCGGAACAGATAACCATCTTTTGAGGAGCTAGTTGAGAAGTGGCGTGGGCAAGATGGTGCAAAAGAGAATACTGGATGTGAAGTTAAAAGGGCCTCGGAGAAGAGAAAAAGTACGGGAAGGGTGTTTTAAGGAAGGAAAAAAAAACAGTGATGTTATTAACAATGCCAGTAACATAAGTGGCAGCAATTCTTCTTGAAAGAAATTTGTAAGCTTCAATAGTTCAAATCCATCCCTGGTGTAACAGCGATGGAATTACACTTGGATCAACACCTTTCCTGGTGCACAAGTCTTCTAGTGTTACTTAATGCAAATGCTCCAAATGAGCACGACTTTGTCCAAAATGCATTTGCTGACTATATTTATCATTCGTCTTCTTCATGGTAAACAAGAAGAAACATCTGTGGAGAAGGTCTGGTAGCCACGGAAAATATTTTGCACCATAGTGTCTCACTGGTGCCATGATGAGCTATTCTCAGCTCAAAGAACTGTTCTTTAGGGCAGCTGAGACCCAACTGTACATTTGGTGTTTGGGACCCTTTGCAAACACATGACATATTTGTAATGCAGGAAGTTAAACACTGGATGGAAAAGTGCCACTTCAAGACAACTGTGAGTGATTTTGGAAATTCTGAGTAATGAGATGAGTTTTCTCACAATAACGCTCAAGTCCAGCCCTTAATCATACACTCAAAACAAGTGGGCTCAGACCTTATGAAAGGTGTTTACTTATTCAGCTTTAAGGCACAGGCCAAGAAATAACTCGATCGGATTAGCCGAGTTTGAATAGGAACAGCAGCAAAGAGAATCAAATGAGTGTGAACGATGCTGCTGTGCTCTCTATTAGAAAAATATCTGCCAGCTGCCGTTGTAGAGTATAATCCTGCAAGATGCTGACGCCTCCGGTTCCCATTGCCCGAGGGAGCCGGGCCAGGGCACTCCAGGCGCGCGGCTCCCATTACTCACCTTAGTCAAACAATGGTTTTTCTCTGAAATCCTCCTTTTCCCTGTTACATAAAGGCTGGTTCTTTTCTCCCTCCTCTTTCTTGAAAGGCTCTTGATGCTTACAGGGGCTGGGTGCGTTGCTGGTTATTCTCAGCTGCAAGATTACAGAGATGGCAGCGGTAAGGTCAGTGGGGCATGAACACGGCTCAGCTGGAGAGCAGATGTGAGCAGATCATTTAAGGAAAGCAGCTGACATTCTCGGAGCCAAATGAGGATAAGACAAATTTTGAAATGTAAGGGCTTTGTTTAAATTCCTTTTGACTGATGTGCACATTATACCTGGAATGCTCCAGAATTAAACACACCAAGAGGGTAAAGAAGTTTCTTATGCTTGAACTTGGACGCGTGAGGCTGAAGATGTAAAATGAGGTCAGTTAGCTCAGCTGCAGTGAATCCTTTGATATTCATTTAATGGATAAGTAGATAAAACTCTAAGTAAGCTTGCATGGGAGACTTTGAATTTTAACGACGAAAGCTCTTTGTAATTTTCTCACAGGTCTTTTACATAGCCTGAACGTTAGGAAGCATTTCTTTACCGAGAGGGTGGTCAAACACTGGAACAGGCTTCCTAGAGAGGTGGTCGATGCCCCAAGCCTGTCAGTGTTTAAAAGGCTTTTGGACAATGCCCTTAATAACATGCTGTAACTTGGTCAGCCCTGAATTGGCCAGGCAGTTGGACTAGATGATGGTTGTAGGTCCCTTCCAACTGCAATTGTCTATTCTATAGGGCAGTTTAACTGTTCGGACAGCTGGTGCTGTTCCGCTTCTGCTGCGATACCACTGCAGGTCTCCTCAACCTGTCTTCTCATTTCTTCTCTCTCTGATCCACAGGTGGTCTGGCTCTGGGAAATTCACTGTTTTGGCAGTCTTAGGGTTTGAGATTTGGGCCGAAGTCAACAAGTTGAACTCTGGATCGGGAGCTGAATTCTCTTCTGCTATAGGGAGGCTTTCAATCTGGTTCAGACCTACCTCTAATCCTTTTGTCATAGTATTTCCTTTTTTTGAATAGCTTCCTTATGTATTGAGTTCCAGAAATTCCAGGCTGGTGATACACATGGGAAACAGATTGCAACAGAGAGCAGATTAAATTACTCAGGTCTAGGATTACTGAGGCAGAACATTTTTTCTTCATGTTCTTTGAAAAGGGAGAAGAATCTTCCCTTTTTTTTATTTATAGGAATAAGTTTGAGATCAAATGACTCTGAGCTGCCCTTTCATTGGTCAGTCAGTGATCACTTGAGGAAAAAAAAAAACGAACCGGGTCTTTTACCCCCCTGCTTCATTTGAAAATCAGTTCTTACCAGTGCTGCGTATTTAAGGGAGTTCTAAGACTATAGTCTTAGATGCTTCAGGAAGCTTATTTTAGGAGGGAAGACTTGACTGAATGCCAATAGACAGAGCTAATCATGCGGACATCTGGATTCACTTCTTAACTCTGCTGCGTGACCTTGGGTCAATGATTTAGGTCGAGCTTTTCCAAAACGTGCATTGGCTGTAGGTGCTTGTGCTGGGTTTCAGCATTACTGAAAATTAGGCTGTGACTGCGTTTACTGTTTCAAATTCAGCTTCCCAAAACTGGGACACTCGCAAAAAGAGACAGATGTAAAATGTGTGCCGCTTTTTCCTCACTTGTACAACAAGGATAACTGTGTTTATGGAGTGCACCGAGGTTCCCTGGTGTAAAAGCACTGGAGGAGAGAAAGGATGGCAGCAAGCCGCTTGCAAAGCGTCAGAAAAGTAAATGTTCAGCTCAAATCAAAGGATGCTGAACAAGAACCAGACTTCCAAGACCTCCCACTTTACCAGCCGAAGGGCTCCCCAGGCGGCGTAGAGGACCAAGCAGATCTAAGGAAGCGCAGAAGTGACAGAATCGGGGATAGCCGGCTGTCTGCAGCCTGTCTGTGGGGCACCCAGCCCGTCCAGCTGCCTTCCCACGTGTTGCCCAACAGCAGCAGAGGAGCAGCTAGCTGAGTTCCCCTTTCTGGGAGAGGGGACCCAGGGACGTAGCGTCGCGTGTGGCTAGGGCAGCACAGGTGTAGCGAGCCCTCTGCTTCCCGGAGGCTCTGATTTGTGCCACATAACAGTCGGTCTGTGCATG
Source organism: Vanellus vanellus (assembly GCF_965231255.1). Classification (NCBI taxonomy): domain Eukaryota; kingdom Metazoa; phylum Chordata; class Aves; order Charadriiformes; family Charadriidae; genus Vanellus; species Vanellus vanellus. The sequence goes on along the minus strand of NC_138915.1, from coordinate 8,808,769 downwards.
CCAGAAAGGGGCAGACCTACTGGGCAGGTGTGGATCAACTATGCTAAACATCTGGTCATGTAGTGGAAGAGTCCTGATAGTATCAGGCTCCTTTCACTGAATGAGCTAGGGCGTTGGCAGACTGTCCTTGCTTTCACGGGGGATAGGAGCGTACAGCGCCTTCACAGGTGCATCCTGACTCCGAGATGGACCCCGGTTGCTGTCAGGCTTTGAAGTGAGCTGAGGCACATTAACGGGGCAATGGCCAGGGGAGTACTGTACGTAGACAGAAGATGTTTGAGTTTAAAGGAAAGTCCTCCAGTACACAAATAGCTCCCACTACCTGCTGGTCCTGCAGCCTGTGAGCAGATGGAGTTTGAAGCCAAGTCGTCACAGCATTTTTCTCTTCACTGGAGCAGAATAGTTTGGAAGTGTGGTCCTGGAACCACCTAGGACCCACTCCTGACCCAGCTGAAGGCCCCTGCTCTTACAGAGCAAGGCAAGCAGCCCTCAGGCCTTATGTTTGTTTTTGCATTACGAGCTCAACCTCCAGCACAAGTAAACACAAAGCACAAGTTCTCATCCCCTCATCTGTACCATCCTCAAGCATCTTAAATTCATTTTATATACAAGACTGGGAAGGGCAAAAAAGAAACAAAGCAAAAAATGTATTGTTTGAGGAGAAAAAGAGAATAGCTAAGGACATGAATGCTACTATTGCCTCTTTCAATGAATTGGTAGTTGCTGGGAGCGTTCTCTTGCTGAGAAAAGTAGAGGAGAAGGTATTTAGTTTAATTAGCTGATTTGCTTTGTTGTCTATTGATTACATTCATTCTGTGCACAGGGAGAGCATAAGGCATAAAAGTAGGTAGTTCGATGAGACGTAGACTTTATGTAGCTTGGGATGAGTTTCACCCATAGTAAATAGAAGAGAAGAGGAATTACAAGAGGGATTTCAGGGTAACACATCCCAAAAGACAGCTTTGATGTGTTTGTCCTAGTATCTACATAGTTGCCAAAACAAAATTCAAAACTAAAAAAAGGACCCGATGACCTCGCTAAGTGCCGTAAATGCAGTTGACGCAAGCTACCTCCTCTTGGTGGGAGTAACACACAGCACCTCCCGGGGAGAAGCTCCAGCTGGGGATCCCTGAAAACGGAGCACAAAGTGTCGGGGCGCCCCGCACCCGCTTCGCAGGCAGTTATTCTGCAGAAGGTGCGGAAGCCAACGCTGCCGAGTTCGCAGAGAGTGTTGGTTCCTTGTAAAAATGTTCCTAGCTGGTTTGCTCTGGGAGTGTTGAAACTATCCTGAGTGAAACCCTGAAATCAGCCCGAATTTCAGCAGTGGGTTTATGATCAGATGTACGTGTTGTTTAAGCTGCAGAATCAAGAGCTGTGGGGATTTCTTTAGCTTGTTGGGGCCGCTCTTTTGATTGCTGAAATTTATTGGGTTCACCTTCCCGCGCACCCCCCAGAGAAGTGACTAGGATAGAAAGTGGCCTGAGGCATGAGAGGGAGCTCTGCTCGCCCTCCCCTCGCTTGCGCCCGGCAGGACGGTTACTTAACCCCCAGCATCAGGAGGTGAGCGGCGCAGGACTCATCCTGCATGTCACCGCTGCTTTCCTTGGTAGAAATTGCTCTCGGTATTTTTTTGGCAAATTGCTCTGAAGTAAAATGTGTGTTTATATCCCTGTGTCCGTGCACCTCCTCCACCCACCCACACGCATGCACTTGCGCCAGCAGGATCAGCCGTAAGCAGAAACGGTGCTTTAAGATCATTCATATTTACTGGAAGTTTTGGAGAATATTCCGTTCTGACTGTTAGATTTCAATATTGCTGCCTTCTCTTTAGCTCGATGTGCCTTTCCTGGAAACAGCCCCGTGAAAACACACATCTCGATTTCTGCTGAAGGATTAGCTGTGGGCAACTGCCTTTGCTCCCATTCTACAGGAGGGAAAACTGTGTTATTATTTGAGGATTATTTGTCTCTTTGTCTGAGTCAGGTGTGTTAAAGAATTGTTTATGGGTTAGGTATCATCGTTTCATACTACAACACACGTTTACCTTTCCTGTGGTAACTGCAAGGCTACGAACACAGGTATTCGTCTGCAGAAGTATTATTTGCATATGTATTTTTATCTGACCCCACTTGTGCCAGTAGAAGTATAGTTTTGTACTACTTAGGGTTGTGAATCAGCAGTTCTGCCTTTTCCCATGTTTTGAGAATTTTAAGGGGCTATTAGACAAATTGATAGAATTAATTAAATGCACGCCTTTCTCGTTACAGAAACCCTGGAGACATTTTAAATAATATTCTACAGTGTTGTATCTTTACGGTGCAAGGTTCAGTAATTGGCTGGAACAGAACAAACTTGGCCAGCTATTTTCTCCAGGATCTGACAAAAATCCTAGAGGACAAAGTGTTCCAGTAATCATCTTTTCTTTTCAAGTGTCTGTTAGTTTTTAATCCTTTCCCCCCTTTCTTTTGCCAGAAAACAGCATATCCTGGTTAAAAAGACCAAAAAAACCTAAATAACCAACACACAACCATTGTTCCTCCCTGTATCTTTCATTTCGTTTCTGTGCTGAATCACGGTGTTCTGATATAGCCTTTTTATGGTGTAATTGTTTCGTATAATCCATTTTCTTTGGGCACCTCTTAGCTTCTGTCTGAAGCGGTTTCTGCTGTAATGAATGTAGTAATAAATCTGTCACAGGTAACAAGCTGAATTTAGAGCTCAATAAACCAGGGGAAAGTATGCTGTAGATAAGTGAGTGCATTGAGATGCAATAGTTACGGTAGTGGCACAAAAAGCCCATTTTTGATAGATTAACAAAAGTGGACATAATATTTGGTTCCCTCACCGCTTCACCACCCTTACCCATGCTCCAGTAAACAAAGACGCTGTGTGAAAATATAGGTACAGTCCCGGCATGTCACCCTGCCTTGACACCCCCAAAGAGCGAAGGGTTGTGTTAGCTGCCCCAGATGAGAGTGCTCCGTGGGACCGTTTCCCTCAGCCATCCCGCCGTGGAGGCGGTGTTTCTGTCAAGGATGGAGCTGCACAGCCACCTCTGAACTGAGGGGCATCCCGGTGCCTCCAAAGAGGCAAAGGGTCTGAAAATGGAATTAGGAGCTATGAGGGAGGACAGGACCCAGTGCTCCTGGACCTGGCCCAAGGTGGTGTGGGAGCCAAGTGTGTTGAAGACATCCATCTGATCCCCACCAGCATGATCCCTAAGGCAGTGTGTCCCTAAAGAGAATTTAGCAGTCCTGCATGCCTCAGACCTGGGCAAGCCAGGAGTTCCCACGGTTGAATGGCTGATTGATTATCAATACTGAGATCATTGTACCATTTTTTTCTCTTTTGGGAAGAGGAAAGTGAAGAACATGGAGAATAAAAAGCAATGGAAAGATGTAGGCAGATGACATAAGAAACTACAAGATGGAGCGAAACCACGTTCAAGAAAGATCCGGTTGTCTGAATTGCAAACCAATGGCTGCTAAGTAAGTAAGGGGGATGAGTGAAAGAAGAGCAGGAAAGAGTGAAGCACGACAGAAGGCGAGGCATGGCGAGAAAGGGAGAGGGTATAACGCAAGCAGAAAAAAATAAGCAAGTAGGTCAAATAATGCAGATGATAATGTTTTGGTCTTTGCGTTTCTGCGTCGTGTCTTCACACTGAGCCGTCACGCGGCAGCGGTGAGGCAGTGCCGGATGGGGTACCCCGGCAGAGGGTGATGCCGGAGCCCTACAGAGCAGCTACTGCTCCTGTTGCTGGCTCGCTGGGACAACGCCTGTCCAGAAACATTTGTCCCAAAGGTGGGTAAGTTGGTGACTGGAGTCTGCTCAGTATAAGAGAAGGACCTTTGCAGCAGAGAGGTGTGGGAGCCGCTGCCGTGGCGTTCCTCTCTGCTCGGTGTGATGGGTGGGTGCCCGGGCAGCTCCGCGGCAGGCGGCACGGCACGGCACGGGACGGGACGGGACGGGATGGGTGGCGCGGCTCTGGTGCTCCAGTGAATGAACGGAGGTGGTGATGAGTTCTTGTGCTAAACGGCACCGTTTGGTCTTTCAAATGTCATTTACATTAGCATCTTATAATTGAATCAGTAGCGCTTTACTGAAAAGGTTAAATTCTGCCTTTTAAAAATTAAATCAGCTGTTTAGCTGTCAACCGCAGCCATGCCCTCCTGTTGCCTCAAGAAGAATGAAACATTGGCATATTGACATATAAATCGTATTGCTGGAGAATGCATTAACTCTGTTATTTATGACTGCATTGTGCCACAGAGAGCTGCATCTTGTAATTGAGGGCTCTCTGCTGAATTCCTTGCATGTAAAATCTGTGGAAATTATTAGCACAGCACATTTCCATAATTAAAATATTTCCTACAGTATAGATTTGAAGACTCCCTAACTGCCGTACATTACTCAAATGCAAAATTTTATGAAAATTTAAATACAGGCACAACAGTTTTTATGCATAGAGAATATTTTTAATCAGACCAGTTGATACAGTTGGGAAAAGCAATCAAGTTAGCTGGGTTCAGGGACCCTTTTTAGGTGACCAGCGGAAGCTTTATTTGCTGCTGATCACAAAGAAATGTGCAGCGTTACACTCACAGGGTGATCTTTGCCTTGCCATCAGTGACATAACCAAATAATTAAAATTAAAGCCATAATGAAAGATTCATAGGGACTGTTGTTTTCAGGTGATAATTCTTACTAATGTGATGTTCCATTAAGAGTTGTCCTAAGGTAATATTAATATTTTGATGATTTGCAGCGAGCCAATAAATAAACATTTTCTTTAGTCAAAAGTTTGCAATTTTAAGTAGCTCCTGAAGTCAGACGGTTCTGCAAAACAAAGAATTTTAAACAAATTCCCTCTCCCATTCTCTCTTCAGTAAAAAATGTGCCAGAATATTGCAGACAGCATGGAATAGTCTTTTAACTATTAGCTGTGTGTCTGAGAAGTCCATTTGTCTTGTTAAGGCTGTCATACTCCATTACCCTTTCTGTAACCCTGGAAACAGCTTCAAATACTGTGATATTTGAAAAGTCTAAAATATAACTTGCCCTTAAAATCTTTTCCCTTTACAGAGGTCATTAAGCAATGACGGATGTGCATTTCTTTCATGAGAAAGCTGATCCTCACCTGTTGTAAGTGGGGTGAGAAGCGATGCTGGCAGCACTGACAAGTGTCCTCTCTCTTTACCTGCCCATAGAGTTCAGGAATCCTTCTCTCCAAGTGTTGCAGGAGAGGATTTTCAGGAGGCGATAAATAAATTTTGATCCCTCTGGTTAATACAGTTAAGGTCAAAGAGATTCTATCCGGAGCTATTTAAAATACTCTTAACATGCAGACATACTGCTGTCAGTAGTGCTAAGTGCCTTATCTGGCTGAGGAGTGTATACAGCCCTTATGAAACTATTCTTAAGTATTCTGGTTGCTATATTTAGCTCTGGCTCATAACAAGACAAAAAGCACTTAGCTAAATGTAGTCCTGAAGTGCTTAATCCGGTTAAGAATATTTTGTCCTTAGGTGTCTTCTACTAAGACTTTTTGTAGCTCACCATCCTGCTGCATCATGCAAAAAGCTTCTCTGGGTGCTTGGGCCCGGGAATTCTTTTATGGCCATTTATTCTGTTAGAGCCTCGAAGGCTGGTGTTGACTGAGGACATCTCTCGAGTTCATTGGGGGTGTCCCGCTGGGACTGTCCCGGGAAGCCTCGTTGCTCTGCCCCTCGCCGCTGACATCAGGCGTACGGCAGCGGGATGTGATAGCTGCTGCTAGAGGCTGGAGACTTTGTTTCCCAATTTAGACTCGGTGAGCATTAACCGGACCGTTGTCTCCGTCAGTGACCAAACACTGAGTAAGTTGAGCTTCCCTCGACTTACTGCTCTTCGAGCTGGCTGGGAGGGCAACCACACGTCCAAGGCAGAGAACCTGTCGGGCTTCCCGGGAGATTTCAGCTGTTAGACAACCTGTGGCTGAAGGTTGCTGCATGAAGCTTTGTACTCAAAGCTCGGGAAGAATCTTTTTGTTTGGCTGAATTTTTGCATACTTAAGCTCATATAGAAAAAATGTTTCCTGAAAAATTGTGATAAGAGCTGTTTGTGTAGTCGCAAGCATTTTTTACAATTTAACCCATTGCTTTAAAAAGAATTTTCTTCATACCTACATATCTCTGAAATTATTACGAGTTAGCGAAAGTTCTGTATGAGTCATTCTTCTAGAGGAAAAGCAACTGCATGATTTCAATAAAACAGCGCTGACTGATGAGCAGCAGTGACTGAGATAAGCACCTCAGGTCTATGACAGCTCAATAGGGTAACAAATAAGATCACATGCTCCTTTCGAACTAAGATAAAAGCTTGTAACTTGACCAGCGTGCGACGACTGTGAGAACAGAAGCATAGCAGATCCTCCATGTTTAAACTTGTTACGTAGCAGTTGTTTTCAGTTGCGGCTTCACCGGGGCTACCAGGAGTTGTGTGAGATTTCCCCTGGAAGTCCGTGTTCCAAGCTGAAAACGATCACTTCATCCCAACTGCATTTTTTACTGAATCACCACTGAAACACATTAGGTTTTTTTATATGCTACTCCTGAACTTCTGTTGCGTGAGGAGGTTCAAGCCTCTTGCAGGTAACTTCCGCGTTACATTTACAGCCACCCTGTCCCACTTTATCTGAGCCAATTCTTTTGAGCAAACGGTCGGGCAACATAATTTCATATTTAGCTGCAACGAGCGGGAATTTGGCCCATTGTCTCACGTGACTCACATAACCCTTCGCTCCGAAGCGCTCTCCCCGTGTCACTGCTCAGGATCTGTGTTGCTCGTGGTGTTCAGCGGCAGCGCCACGCTGTCAGCCCCTACCCCGTCGCAGCCACCCTTTCCAGCCTGCGTGCCCGACGTGTCTCGCTTGCAGTGGTTCTTCGGCCACCGTCTTGCGTGTCCTTCCCTTTGAGGTGTTTTCACTAGTTGGAGAAACAAGCAAGCTCTTGCTAGTCCCTTAGATGGTCGAAAATGGGGGTGGGGGGGGTGTTTGCTTGTTCGCCATGGTTACAAATATGTAATCCACGCTAGCGGCAGCGAGTTCTTTGCAGTGTCTTGAGCTGGTGGTGGAGCTAACGGTAACAGGAGAAACAGCCATGAACCTGGGGCTTGTCAAAGCAGGGATGTCACTTCAAAGGCATTAAAAGCTTGTTCGGTTTGGAAGGCCATTGTCCGGCGGCTGTTGAGGCTATTACTGGCAATCATGAACAGTTTGGTTGCATCCATGTCCTTTGGTTGCATCCATCCGAAGCCAAACAAATTTCAACAGCAAGAGTTTCAGGGAGATGGGCGCTGTGGTGTGGGTATAGTCTAGAGTTCAGGGTGTTCGTTAGTAACCATTTAAATCACAAAGAAATAGGACACACGTGTGTCCTGTCAGCGGTGAGTCTTAGTGGGAGGCTTTAAATCCATCCGCAGGTGGGTGGTTGTGGCTCGCACTGACTTTAAGTGGTCGTGTTACTCTTGAAGGAGTTTTTTGGTTGCAAGATTGCATAGATGAAGTATGGATCACAGTCACCGGTTTTCATAGCATGCATGCCAGGTAAACTGTCATACTTTGGAAGGACTCCAATCGATCCTCAGTGGCCCCAAGCTAGCGGGGCCGTTCTGCCACCCTCCTGGGCCACGTGGCTTTTTTGGACACGAGAGGTCAAGCTGGCCTTCCCAGGCTTCTTCTGGAGCAGGGATCTTCAGAAGATGGTCCAGCTCCCATTCCTGGAGGTTTTGCTGAGCTTTCACCAGTTATACTTGAAAATTTATGGTGGTACACATTTTAAGCTTGAAGTGATTGCTGCTCTCTGGGCTAAGTCTCGCCTGCAACCGTGTTTTAACTGGATTTGCTTTTCCTTCCAGGATTAATTTTTCTCCGTCTCTATTTACATGGTGATAAGAAGTGCTAATCCCACTCCGTCAGTCTGGACTGATGAATCTGAGGAATAGAACAGGTAATTTCTAATTTGGCTTGGAGCTTTCAGTGACTCAGGCAGTGAGAACCGCTCCCTCCCCACGGAGTGCATTCCTATTTCGAGACCAAAGAAATCGTACAGTTTTTTCTGCCCAGGTCATCTCCAGGCAGGGAGATCCTTGCCCTGGAGCAGGAAAGGGAAGGTAAATTTTTGTAGCTTTTACTGTGAGCAGCATCTTTGACTTCCTATCAGTTGTGGGTGGTTTTATTTGGTGTTACTTTTATAGCCACCAAGTGGTTTGAGCTGGAGTAGTCTGAAAGCAGGGCAAAACACTTGGATGTACCCATTGCAAAATGCCCCTTGGGTGCTGGGCGGGGTGAGAGGGTTTTGCCAGTGAAAGTGCTTTTTAGAGATGGAGGCAGGTCGGTGCTGATGCTGGGGATGGGGGCAATCTCCTCTTTGGAGGTGTCTGAAGGGAGTGCAACCCAGCAGAGCTGACCCGGGCAGTGCGGCGTGGAGTGATGGCAGCTGGCTTGCCCGCCTCTGCCTGGCTCCCCATCCCTCAGCTTAGCCCATCTGAGTCACAGAAAGCAAGTCACCAGTGAAAAGGTTACCCTCATGTTGAATTTTCCATCATTTCACAGAGCTTGAGAGGACCGTGTCCTTACTGGGAGTTGTTGCCAACTGTTCTCCTTACCTGTGCTGCAGGAACAGTTAAGATAAAGACAGCAGCCCACCATGACTGTTCTGGTGCAGGGCCATACAGAATGCAGGGAACTCGGGTCACATTCCCTTCTTTTCATTGGTTAGTGCCAGGCGAGGAAATTTTAACTTGAAGTCTTGGGTATGAATTCCAGTGGTAGGACGCAGCTCAGATGATGTGGTGGAAGTCCACCAGTGCAAGCAGCAGTCATTGGCTGCAGGGTGCTTTGGATGAACCTGTCATCATATCTCTTCGATGTCCTGATATTACCCTGCTGTTGCCTAATGCTAATCCTCTGGGGGATTAGCACAGTTTCCTTCTTCCTCCTATGCCCTTCCACTGGGAAAGAAATCTCAGATGCTTTTCAAGCATTGCAATGCTTGAAATCAACCAGCAACCTGTTTGGTTTCCCAAAACAGGACCAGGCGCAGGGCTGCCTGCCACAGACATCGGAGTGAAATCGGCTCTCACTTTTGCAAGGGAGATGCTGATTCCTGTGCGGAGTTCAGCGCTTCGGCAGGGTTCCCCGTCCTGTGGCAGAGGGCAGTGCAAAGGCAGGCTGAGGGGCCGCTGGCTCTTAGCTCTTTACCTCAAAATCACGCTTATTATAGCTGTACCTTTGGTTATATAGCAACAGGCTCACTTCTCGAGCCTCAGTAGCTGACAGAACAAGCAAGAAACTACATAACAAGAGTGGAGTTTGGGAAAGGGAAGACTGAAACATCCAGGAGGTCATAAAGTACAAACCAGTAAGCTCTGACATCCTCAACAAGCTCAGGGAATACGTCTCAGTAAGTAATTCTGTCTTTTCCTTCCAGAGCCCTGTGTTGTGTAAACGAACTGATGGATGAAGATGAGAAGGACAGGGCAAAGAGGTATGAAGGGATGCGCGGAGCACTGACAGTGGAAGCTCTCTTGGGGTAGAATTGTAAATGCTGTGTTGTCCGATGCTGGAAAAAGTACTTGGGAACCCCGTGCAGTTTACAGGCTGTGTACAGCGGACCACAAACAACATAATTAAGTCACCATTTTCAAGCTTCTCATAGTGTGTTTGACCACCCCTACAATGGGTTAATCAGCTGAGTCGTCCTTAAATTGCATCACTGTGCCCTCAGAATCTCATGTTATCCTATGGCTATTTATTATCTTGATGCAGGACTCCTGACCTGTGATTTTACTGACATCATGCAGTGCTGCCCACCTGGGGTAGAGTTCCCCAAGGAACTTAGAGAGCAGTCCTGCTTTAGCACAGGTATGAGTTAGTCTCCCTTCAGAGAAGCAGTTGGCTCAGGTCTAATTAGTCATCGTACATGAGTGCCAAAACAGATATAGTTGTGAACGCAAATGCTGGATCTGAGAACCTCCAAATGCCAACCTGAATATGAATGGAAATGCTTTCTGCATACCACACTCGGTCTAGATCACAGGAAGCGTGTATCATCATGAATACACTTGTAAAGAAAATTAATTATTACTGGAAGAGGTTGTATGAAAATAGGGTTATCTCAGATATGCCCACGGAAAGAACATTTTGGAAGAAACTGAATGGATTTTCTTTCTCCTTTATTGTTTTTAATGGAGGGGAAAACCCTAATAAAACATTCTTAAATTGTATTAATGCGAGCTGGAAACTTGTCTGTGGTTGCCGCAGCCGGACTCTTAACATTCCCGGTTTCATATATCATGGCAGCAGATTTTCAAAACCAGATACAAGAGCATGTGCGTGACTTCATTCTGCAGTTGAAATGTCTCTGCACGGTATTCATAGAATCGTCTCGGTAGGAAGGGACCTTTAGGATCACTGAGTCCAACCATCAACCTAACACTGCCAAGTCCACCTCTAAACCATGTCCCTCAGCACCACATCTACCCGTCTTTTGAATACCTCCAGGGATGATGATTCCACCACTTCCCTGGGCAGCCTGTTCCAATGTTTGATAACCCTTTCAGTGAAGAAATTTTTCCTAATATCCATCCTAAACCTACCCTGGTCCAACTTGAGACCGTTTCCTATTTGTCTGTCTATAAGCTACTTCTGCAAGTACAAGTCAGGGAATAAGGAATCCTTTGCATTTTGACCTTTATATATGTGTGTACTAACTGCAAAACAGAAGTTCATAAAAATGAGGTGGGCAAAACATGAGTATGTAGATGCCAGGACTTCTCTTACTGGAAAAATTTTGCCCATAACCCCTTCACCTCGTTGTCACTGCTTTTGAAACAAGGGGAACTGCTGCTGAAATGTACATAAGGGTATGGTTTTGCTCAAATGAACGTAAATCATATTTGTTACCTCCAGGCGTTCCTTGCTGACGGTGAGCTCAGTCCTGCTGCAGGGCTCCAAGCGCCAGCAAGGTGTTTGTGCCCAAGCTTAATTTTAAACAAATAAGCAGCCCCAGCAGAGTTTGGATTCTTGTATTTAAAGTGTTTTGCTGAGGCAGGGCCACTTAGCTCTCCCTGGGTCGAGCTGTATGTCCTTCATCTTACTTAGCGGCATTTGTGTTTCTGTCACCCAGGGCATCACGCAACAAATCCGAAAAGAAGAGGCGAGACCAGTTCAATGTCCTCATCAAAGAGCTTTGCACGATGCTGCAGGGCCACGGCCACCCTCTCAAGATGGACAAGTCCACAATACTGCAGAGGACCATCGACTTCTTACAGAAGCAGAAAGGTACTGGAGGGCGCTGGCCGGCTCCCGGTGAAGGCGCTGGCTCTGCTTCTGCCCAGCAGCCAGTTTCCACTCAGAAGATGAAAACTGTTTTTTTTCCAAGCATCCAAAACCTCCAGAGAGGACGTGAACCCAAGTGAGGGGCAGAATAAGGCATAGCGGTTGGCCTCAGGAAAAGGGCTAGGGTTTGAACACAGCGCTGACCAGTTAAACATAGATCTACTCAAAAAGATGCAGCGCTGTGCGCTTTTTAACGTAGTGCCATCGCTCCACTTCCCTCGCTGGCCGCCGCAAACCCCGGCACGCTTTGTACTCTCCCAAAGAGAGCACGAGAGAGGAAGAGCTGTGGAACAGCGCGCACTACAAAAGCCAGGGCAGAGGGGTTTCTGTGCCCGGCTCCCAGGTCTCCTGGGGTAGGACATGGCTGGGTGCAGCCTGTCCCGCTGCCGGGGCACTCCCGTGAGCCTTCCTGAAACAGTTCCAGAGTCGCGGACACCCGCTGCTCTCGGCAATGCTCAGCTACTCTGAAATTAGCCCGTTGACCTTAATTTTTGAAGGATTTCTTCAGGCCACCGAAAATGTCTCTCCCCTTCCTTTTTCTTGATTTCTAATGCACTTGTTGTGGTGATGGTGTGGAAAATGACTGTTGCATACAAGAAGGCTTTGTGTGGAGAATGATCGGAGGATGATTCCTCTGAAAGCGTCTTAAAAGAAATCTAGTGTTACTTGAAAATGAAAAAAAAAAATTCCAACTAGCATGAGTCATGTTGCTTTTTTTGATGTTTTCTCTTTAAGAAATCACAGCACAGACAGAAGCCTGTGAGATTAGACAAGACTGGAAGCCTTCATTTCTTAGCAACGAGGAGTTCACCCAGTTGATGTTAGAGGTAAGACGAAATTAAAGCTGCATAGATTAGTGAGAAGTAATCAGTTCAGTGGAGTAGTTCAGGGATATAGTTCTTTTTCACCTGTAGGTCCCAATGTTAATGTGAATGATTTCTACTCTGCTGATACATATAATCCAAACCTGACAGAGACCAATGTCGTGCTAAACGCTTTGCAGATACAGAATTAAAAATATGATTGCTTCCCCTTAAAGATAAACAGCTTTTCATTTAGGAATGAAGACCGATTTGGCCCAGATTTGGCCTGGTGAGAGAGGAAAAAGAGGATTTCTCTTCTCCGAAGAGCCGCTAGAGCTAGCAGTTTTAGCAAAAACTTGAAAGGACCTGAAAAAAACCGCGAGCAGCTCTCTTCCTCCCACACGCCATTAGCCAGGCGGCATCGCCTTCGCTGCCTCTGCTGCCGCTGCCTGCGCGGTGCTGTACTTGCGATGGGAGCTGTATCTTTTGCTTGGATTGCCTTTAAGTGCGTTCGGGAGAACAGCTCTGATACTCTCACCTGTAAAACGCTCAGCCGATCTAGAGACACCCCACGAGCCTACATTTTTCCCTTTCTTAAGGATGCCGCTTCGGGTTTGTGCCGCATGCTCCTCTGGCGAGGACATCTCCTACCCTGCGTGGGCAGCTGTTGCTCTTTGCCCCACCAAAATAAGGGTGTATGCTGGGCTGAGCTGGGAGGTGCTGCGGTGTCTTAGTTATTCCTTTTCATCAGGATGTCATGACTCACCTCCCTGGAAAAGTCTGTTCATTCTTTCTGGGAATTTCTCTCACCAAACAAGCCCGTTTGTTCCAGCTGAATCAAAACAAACTCCCCCCTTAGAAGTGGCGGGGGAGAGAGCGCCCTTTAGTAACCGTTGGCTTGCTGGACTACGTTAGACCGTTGACCAGTTTACGTAAATCAGCATTTTTTTCCAGAGAGGGCTTATTTTCAGCAGAGTATGACCTGTAAGAAAGATGGGGACGAACTTTTAGCAGGGCCTATTGCAATAGGACAAGGGGTAATGGTTTTAAACTAAAAGGCGATGGATTTAGACTAGATGTAAGGAAGAAGTTTTTTACAGTGAGGGTGGTGTAACACCAGAACAGGTTGCCCAGCGAGGTGGTAGATGCCCCATCCCTGGAAACATTCAAAGTCAGGTTGGACGGGGCTCTGAGCCACCTGATCTCGTTGAAGACGTCCCTGCTCATTGCAGGGTGTTGGACTAGATGACCTTTAAAGGTCCCTTCCAACCCAAACTATTCTGCGATTCCACGATTCTATGACAGCGAATAGTGGGGAATAACTGGCTATGGGGGAAGATGCTGAATGCTGCATCTTTGGCTCCATGTAGCTAAGCTGCAGTGTCTGTAGCAGAGTTGGCTTTGTGCACGATGCTGACCAGACATTAAATCTGCCAGACCTCGGTAAGTGTGAGAAAAGAGTAGGGACAGACAATGGGTCAATGGTACAAGAAGATAGTGTGAAGAATAGGGAGAACAGCCAAAGAGGAAAGCACTTGCAGTGACTTAAAAGGGACAAAAAGAACTTCGATTCCGGGACAGAAACCATTGTGAATAAGAAAGGGGAAACAAAACAAACTTTAAAATAGTTGTTTCACTAGCTTAACAAATAAGTGCTTTAAGCAAAATGAGTTAAGGCTTTCGATCTTGTCCATATTGTCCATAAATTCTAAAAATACAGCGTTGTATAATTTTTCTGTCTCTGCTTATCCATCTATCCACAGTGCTGGGTTTGCTGTGACGATATCTAACATCTCCTTACGCATTGACTTGGTTAACTATTGTGTAATTCAGAAACATAATGAAGTGACTGAAGTCAATAGGATTGTGTGGGTGTAGAAATCCTTACCACCGCTGTCTTGCTTCATGTTAAATAAATGTTCACTGGGTGAGAAGTACAAGTCAGTTTAATATTAATGAGCAAATAAGAATATAAGAAAAATGTTGAATTAGCATGTGTAACTTTTATTTTTCTGCATTGAACTATCATTTCCATAATTGATTTCTGTTAGTTTTAAGCTGTTAGAAACATCACCAAAGAATAAATTAGCTTATTACATTTTTTAAGTTGTTCCTCCGCATAATTCTTTTTTTTTTTTTTTTTCCTGTTTGCCTGCCTTTTTTCATTAGGCACTAGATGGCTTTCTCATTGCGCTTACCACTGATGGGATTATTATTTATGTGTCTGATAGTGTCTCATCTCTGCTTGGACACTTACCGGTAAGTTCTGACAAAGCAATATATCGAAGAATGGTTCTCCTGCCTTAAGGCAGCCCTGTCACTGCAGGGCTGGGGCTTGGGCTTGTCCAGCCAAAGAGCCGACTGACTGCGGGTGGGGGAGAAAAAACCAACTGTTCGGGAGTTTCTAAAGCTCCTGCGAATAACGGATTCTCTGTCAGGGTCTGCGACTTAGGTAAAAAATACCTATGCAAAATCACTGTACCCGTAGCGCGCCACTTGGCAGCACGTCTGAAGGAGGGTCTGGGCGGTGTTCATCCCACCAGGTGTACGGAAAATCTCATGCTTGTGAAATCCGTGCGTGCTGAAGCTCTTCTCAGATAATTTAATGATCATTTCAGGACTGAATGTATGCTCTTCTCATGTCATTGGTTTTTTTTACTTTGAGCCCATGGTCTTTAGTAACAAGTACGTGGCTTCAGAGTTTTGTGGGAGAATTTCTAGCCATCAGTTAGTACAGAAGTCCCTGTTGGCCCCTCAAAAACATTTTTTATTTTTATCTGATGCCAGGCACGAGGCACCAGTGACGCTATGGGAGGGCAATTTGGAGCACACAGTTAACCTGGCTGAATGTCCTGGTGCGCAAAGAAACAGATACGTGCTGACATTTTGGTAGAACCCCTTTAGTCAGGATGTGTGGGTTTATCAGCACCGAAACACTTGCAGGTCGAGCTGATTTTGCCAGATGTTCAGCCTAGAAGACAAATGGAGGATGTGAGGAGGAGCTCCCCCACTTCTGTCTCGTGCTTCCAAAGGGAAATGTTTAAAATTTTCATTTTGGTATGATGTTTCTTGACATGCTGTATTCCCGTGGTACCAGGGATTCTTCTCCAGCTTGCATGTGGCTGAACTGAAGGGCAGCCTCTGGGACCCGTACAACCTTTTGCAAATAGATAGCAACCCCGGGGTAAAATAACCTGCGGGTTATATTCTGCCCTAGATCCATCTGCAGATTGACTGGGCTTCCTTGTCTTAAGCATCCACACCAGACCGGCAGCATCTCTGCTCCGCTGCGGGATGAAAAGGCGTGTGGTTGTGTCAGGCTGTACTGCTGAACATGACAAAGCATTCTTTTGTATCAGTCAGATTTGGTGGACCAAAATATATTAAACTTTCTGCCTGAGCGGGAGCAGAGCGAGGTGTACAAGCTTCTTTCTCCACATGTGCTCATGAGAGATCCCGTTGCAGCTGATTTTCTAAACGGTAAGCTCTGCTCTTGTCTGTCGGTCAGGGAGATGTGCCAAAGGCAAACAGCACCCGGGGCAGCCTGCACAGGGCTCTCCAGCTATTTAATTCTCCTGCCTGCCACTTCTGTTTTGCCGCAGTTAATATTTCTGGGTTTTAATGCAGCACATCATCTAACGTTCCTACATGCTCCCCGTACTTGGTCTTCGATTTGGACAGTCTTTGGTTTACTGTCTGCTTTGCATCATAGGCCAGTGAAGTTGCCCTCATTAGGTGTTTTTCCCAGGGCAGGATGCTGGACTGAGCCTGGGAAAGGAGGGAGGGGTTTGGTGGAAGGAAAGTGGTAGGAGAAATCCCCAAGGGTTTTGGCAGAGTCTTTGTTCCTTAGGAAGCTTGCATGTCTGAGGACACCTGAGAAGCCCTACATGTCACTGAGGCGACAGCCGTCCTATCAGAACAGCCCACCCAAATCTCTGCTGCTGTCCTACCCCCAAGATGTCCCTTTCCCCTAGAAAACGTCCGCAGCACCAGGGCGGGCAGCAGCGTCTTCCTGACATCCACGTTTCCCCCAGCCTGTGCTGGGACCCCCCTTTCCCGGTGGGTTCGCGGTGGCCGGGCAGCGCGACCCTCCCCGTTCCGCTGCCCGGTGAGCGGGCACAGGGCAGCCCTCGTGCTGGTGCTCGGCCCCGGGGGCGGTTTCCCTCTGACCGAAGACCGCGTGGCCTAATCCATGGAGTTCAGTCCTCGGGCAGAAAACTGCATAAGAGCTTGGCGCGGCGCCCTCCACCGTTAATGGAAAGGCTTAGGGTGACTTCAGTGCCCTTTGGATCTGGGTCCTACCGAGCGGGGTCAGAGCAGAGTGCCGCGATATCACTTAATGGTTTTGCTTGAGATCGTGCACGCGCCAAGTCAGGGGGAAATACCGCGGACCGATATTGCCGGGACTTCACGCCCAGCGCAGTGGGGTGGCTGTAAAGCCGTGGGAGAACGGGTGAGAATACACTTCCTTGAGCAGAACCAGCTGATCGTTGCTCCTACTAGTTATATATTTACTTACAGGTATCAAGAGCACCCCAGCAGGCTGTGCTCAGGTAGTGTAGCAGCAGGGTTGGTTTAAGCGCCGAGATAGATTCAGTGCATGGGGTGTGCTAAAGTGCAGACTTCTAGTAATGGTGTGTGTGTCTCCCTCTCTTTCTCTCGTTTCAGCGGAAAAACAAATAGAGTTTTGCTGCCATTTAGCAAGAGGCAGCTTAGATCCAAATGAACCCCTCATGTATGAATATGTGAAATTTGTAGTGGATTTTAAATATTTTACTCACGGTAAGTTGCTGCTCCAGCCTACCTTTACCTCTCTACCTCTCTCCTTTAAATTGTGTGTTGACCCGTAGCCTCCTAAAGGCCTCGTTTCAGCTGAAAATGCCCCGTAAGCGGCAGGGATGGAATGAGCTGCGGATACGTTTGAGCTATTTTTCATAGAAAAGTGGCGGGGAGGCTGTTGGTCAGAAAAGCGCACTCTTCCGCGTACTGTGCTTAAAGAAGCGATCCCAGACCCATCCTACCTCCATTTGACCCACTGCCAATTGTAAAGCAGCCCGCTTGTCCAAATAACCAGTAAAACAGGCTATTCTGTTCACTTGTGGCTGTCAAATGACGCTTTAAAAAGATTAAATAGTTTGAGAAACCTGTAAAATCTTGAATCTTGTTGGGCTGGAGAAAGGCTGCCGAGGAGACTGTAGGTGCGCGCTGTGAGCTGCTCAGGGCTGTCTCCTGAAGCTTCCCTGCAAGCCGGGGGTAGGTGGCTACAGCTGCGTAACTCGGAGCCCAGAGGGTCATGCTTTAAATAACATCAGCGTGTATCAGTGTGGCATCGCCTTGTGGGTAGGAGGAGTTTGTTGCTTGGGTTTCGTCAGTCATTGTACCTGTCTTAACATGAGAAGAAAGCTCTCCTTCCTCTTCTTCTTAAATAAATTGTCTGGTTGTGTCTAGTGCCTACACCCTCCTGTAATGGCTTTGAGTCAGCTATTGCACGAGCTTTCAGGTCAGCCACGGAGGAGCAGATTTGCCTCGTAGCAACTGTTCGTCTTGTCACACCGCAGTTCTTAAAGGTGAGCGCTCTGCGATGGCATCTTCCCTTTGGTGCGGGGACTGGCCTGCCGCTGGTGCCACGAGCTGCGTGCTTGGCCGCGGCCAGGGCAGGCGTGTTGCAGCAGCCTCTCCAAGGGCACGTTGAGCAGCACAGAGGGCCGGCGCGGAGGGCTGGTAAATGAGAGAGGACGGCCCTGTGTTTGGGAGGGGGAGACGACTTAAGTATGTATTTCGGAATGACGGGATATAAAGTGGGAGCTGCTTTTGAGAAGAGGCGGTTGTGTGACGGGGTGTCTCGGAGCCGTCAGCCCAGGGAGCAGCTGGTGACCAGCTAAACCGCCTGAAAAGTTGCAGCCTTTAAAGAAATACGTCCCACTGTTCCTTTCTGTACGAAGGCCACCCGCGTCTTGAAACGCTGTGAACACCACATTTCATAGACTCTTTCTGCTGGTCTGTAAGTGTCCTGTGGCGCAGCGCACTGATGACAAGGGTAATGACCGTAGGTGCTTCTTGCTCAAGAGACCCTTAGCCAGCTTGGTTTGAGGCTGGACCTGGTGCTGTCATCCATCTTCAGATACCAATATTTACAAAAAGCTGGGGGATTTTGTCCACAGACTGCAAGATGAGGCCCTTGGACTATTTATCCTAACTCTGAAATTTAGCCCAGGGTAAATTATTCATCTGCTTTTCATCAGTTTATGCATCTATAAAAGAAGGCTTATACATTCCTTAGAGGACAATAAGTCAAGTGCTTGAAAAGCACTGTATTTTGGTAGGGTTTGTTATTCCAAGAAGATGCATCCTTGGTCTTGATAGAGGGCTCCTTTTGTCATTTCTTAGAATTAAAAGTCTGAATGTGCCAACTGTTTTGCAGGAGCTCTGCAACGTTGAAGAGCCATGTGAAGAATTTACGTCGAGGCATAGTTTGGAATGGAAGTTTTTATTCTTGGACCACAGGTAAGAGATTTGGTTTTAGTCACTGAAGAATAAACAAACTGTACTTTAAAAATAGAAAACTTCGTGTAGCTATTGCCTGACATCCCAAGTAGAACAGCTCTAATAAAATGCAACTGAGGCTGTAATAATACTCTGAACTTGTTTATTAGGCGACCTTAAATGCTTTGCTCTTTTCCATATTTTAGACAGGTAAGAAACCAAACAAAACAGTGGGAAAATGTTTAGAGAAATGTCTAACTTCACCAAAATATTAAAACTGAGCAGCGTGGGTCCTGTTCCATATATTGGTTTAGCTCCTCTGTTTTCCAGCTACAGCTTCCAGAAATCCGTCTAAATCTTTTGCTGTGTTAATAAACTTTTAATTTGCACCTTGAGAAAAGATGGCATTTATAAAAATAAAAGAAAAAGCCGTGGATAAGATGATTTAATTGCAGATTTGTCTTTGACAAGGCCATACGGTGGGCCAGGATTCAGTTTGGTGAATAAAACAGACTGGAACCACTTTATTAAGCTGATTAATATAGGGTTCATTTTCTTCAAAAGAAGCTGGAGGGTTTTGTTCACTCTTACTTCTCTGTATTTGACATGTATGCATAAGCATATTGCAAAATCCTACCCTTTCCATTATCCCTCCCTTTGCAAGCTGTGCAAAGGTAGTCATTACTAGAACACTAGTAAATAAGGCTGAAGGGAAAAAAAATATTTGGGAGGAAAAAAACCACCTAAATATCATCTGCACATTTAGAGCAAGAAAGAGAGAGAGCAAACATGAACGAATAATAACTTGCATTTATATAGTAAACAAGATGTGTTTACTGACCCTGCGACAGCCCTATGGTTAACGCTGTGGGGTTTGGGACAGTTGGCTGCTTATTCCTGCTGGCGAGATCTTGCTGGAGTGACTTTGTTAGACTTTAATTGGCCTGTCCAATAACGCACATTTTCAGAATCGGGTGATTAACGTTAAGATTCGTAAAGGAGCCCTAAGCCCCTTGTTTCCTGTCTGATGAAGTGAGCTGGTTTTCCGAAGGGCTGTGTCCCAGCAGCTCCTGTGAATAAGGTGAGCAGGAGCTGCTTTGAAACCTATCAAAGAGTCTTTTGATGAATCCGGGTTATGACTCAGAGAGGAATCTCTCTGCGCCCGGTGCTTGCAGCCATTCCGGTCCCACTGATATCCCCAGTGAGGAAACCACTGTTACTGAGAGTAAATTAAGCTGAGGCAGATGCTGAGGCGGAATTTGTGACAGCCCTGCATGTGAGCGGTGAGCCCAGACGCAAGAAAGAGCGGGGGATCGTGTGGGATGTCTCATTTAACCACCAAGTCAAACCTCTTTCCTGTACAGCCCGGAGGACGCTGTGAGATGTTGTTGGGCATTTTGCTGTTTCTCGTTTACTTGTGTCAACTCGCACCACCTGCCGCTGAGGGGTGCCATCAGCAGGGGCAGAGGGTACCCAGCATGGGTTGGAGCCAGGACCTTTGCTATCATGACGACAACATAAATTGGAGTACAAACAGATAATGGAGAAAGCACTCCATAGATCTGGATAAACATTAGAAAACTAGGAAACATCTATATTGTGGGTCTACATGTCAATATGTGTAGAGGAAGAAAGCACGTCAACTTTGGTAATGATCTATTTCTCTTCTGCACTGTGGTCCTCTCCTTATTATTCCTTCCTTTATTAAAAGACTGCACTCGAAAGGCTCTCTGAAGACCGTCCGTTTCCATTTGCACAGCGAGTTGCAGGCCTCAAGGCTGGAACTAAAGCTAACGAGACACTTTCCAATTGTTCCACAAGCAAGGCAGCCAGCTCCTTGTCAAATGACAGACGAGGAGCGGTTTGTGGTTGCCTTCACATTTAAAGAATTCTGGTAAAAGTCAGGAAAGCATAATACTTTCCTGATCAGTTTAAATGTTTATCTGCTGTGCATCTGAAAGACTTTATTGTCTTGAATATAAGCATGTCATTAACGATAGGAGAGACACTGGCGCGGTCTGCCAAAGAGACAGCAAGGAAGGACGCTTTAATAAATACACATATTATTGTCATTAACAGAAATGTGGGTCACATGAGGAAAAGGAACACAGTGCTCTATGAGAAGTTATTTGAATAAATAAGACTGTGTTGTGGCAGAGACCACTGTGTACTAAGCGCGCTCTGTTTCAAGAGCTTTGCCATCAGAGAGTGCGGAGGACTGGCTCTTCCAGCCAACCCTTGTGCTGGGACTCGGGAGCTCCTGCTCAGACCTTGGTCCTCCTGAGGCTGCTCTTGAGTGCTCTTCCTTTTTGCCCTGTTTCCCATTTGGTGCCGAACTGCTCGTGATTGTGGGGAAGAGAGAGGTTATAGACCTGTCTGGGCTGTCTTTAGTTGTGCCCACCGTGTCTCTCAGGAGTACCAATGTGGAGCTAGGTCGCTCAGCCAGGACAGGAGGACTTCCCACATTAATATCCAGAAGACTCGGGATTGATCCATCCAAACCCAAATGTACTTACACTTAAATAATTTCTTGCTCGTATTCTTGGCCACTTTACGCCACTCACCTTCCTTACGAGGGTCGCTCCACACGCCAAGAGAAAGGCAGTGGGAGAGGCAGGTCTGATGGGCAGTGACACCTTCAGCCTGCCCTGGTTTTGCAACGTTAACCGTTTCCCTCACACGCCGCCGCCTCATTCCTGCAGAAGGCCCTGAGCTTGGCAGGGGAACCTCGTGCTACCAGCACCTCCGGCAGCCAAAACAAATAGGTGGAGCCAAATTAGCACAAGTCCTGCCTCACAAAGTGCGTGCAGTGCCTGAATTGGTGCAAGCGGGAGGGCTTGAGCGTTAGGGGACAGAAGGCAGCTTGCTGATACAGGGAGTAGAGGCAAAAATAGTGGTTTTCACCTCACATTGTAGTGTTGTTTCATAATCATAAGCTAGTGGGCTCCGGTGAAGGCTGTGCGTGAGCTCAGTGTTGTTAGGACACCTGTTTAAAAAAAAAAAAAACAACAATCTCATATATTGCCTGGAGAATGAAAAGTCTAGAATTGACAGCAGAATAGTCAGGTAAGTCGTTGCAATGTGCCCATCTAAAGACTTCCTCGATTCCTTCTCCATCTGTCATAGAAATAACAGTCCTTAAAGTCAGCCCCATGCCTATTCTTATCTTTACTTCCAGCGTAGAAACATTTTTTGCTGGTTATAATTTCCCAAGCTTTTCCACAGGAACAATTACTTTCTCTTTTACCCAGGCTGGTCCTGACACACATTGCAGTTTCCCACTTACTCTTTCTTCCACAGTTACTACCCAGCTGACATTTACATCCGACCTACTGGATAATTTTACTCGAGCTCCGAGTTATTAGGCACAGGCAGAGCCATAGCGTTCCTCAAGCGGTGTGTCTCACAACATGCTTAATGAATTGAGTCACTTGCGTACGTACGTACATGCCTTTCTCTACACCCACATAATGAATAGGCTATGAAACAGTAAACACACACCTTTTCATTTTCTCAATTTTTACCTCTCCCTCGCTGTTGTTTTTTTCTTTTTTTTTTTTTTTTCTTCTTGTGAATGAAAATACAGCATTGTGTATATGAAAACCCGCTCCTGATTTCCGTGCCAAGTGAACGTACGAGACGGTTCTGGTCAGTAGTATGGCAGCATATCTGCCAGGATGTCAAAGTGTCAGGTTTTGTGCTCACTCCCTGCCCTTTGCTTCCCTTCCAGGGCTCCGCCTATTATAGGATATTTACCCTTTGAGGTTCTGGGAACGTCAGGGTATGATTACTACCACGCAGATGACCTGGAGCTTCTTGCTAGGTGCCATGAACACTGTAAGTTCCTCTCCCTCTGCAGCGTGCCTGTCTTTGATCTCGTTTGTCGCTCCTGCAAAACCTTTTACTCCTCGTCGCAAAAGGCATCTTTATCTGGGGCACGAGGGAATTCTCTCTCCCCATGACAGTCTGTCATAGCCGGCGCTTACCTGGGAGGATGAATCCCTGCAGAATTCACTCCGATCAGGAACTGTTTGTGCAGGTTTCCCAAATTGGCAGATACGCTGTTTGAGCACAGGTTGTCTTGAGAGTGAAATGAGATTAATAGATGGGAAGTCAGAGCTTTCCACGCTCTGCTCCCAGTTTGTGAGGGCAGCTCCAAATCCTGGGAGTTTTCTTGATTGTCACAGTTCATGGGGTCTTGCTGTGCCTCTGGGCTCCGGAGTCAGCCGGAGCTCAGCTCACCAAAATGCCTTCCGAAAGCCGCGTTTGGATCACCTGCCTGAGCAATTGGATGTTGCGAGCCTCACTTAACTACTAGCGAAATGCTTCTGGAGATTCAGACTCTTTTTTAGATACAAAAGTACCAAATACGTATTCCCTGTGGGTGAAGATGGCTCGCTTTTGGTCGATCTGAAAGTAAGGCAGAAGAGCAGAAAAGTCCCGTTCAGGCTGATGGGTGAACACCAGAGAATGTCCGTGAAGTTCATCTTTGTGCAGGGTGGAATACTGTGACCTGCAAGAGCCCAGGAGGAGCCAGGTCAGAAGGAGCCCTTAGCCCAAAGGCTGCGGCAGTGCAGCCCGCGGCTGAAGCACCGTGTCCTGCTGAAGGCTGGAGCTCATCTGAGGAAGGCCAAAAGGTGGCGGCAGATGTGGTCTACTATTAATCACTGTGCTTTTCCTACCAGATGAGCGTGTGAGATGTTCTGTCCCTGAGACTGTATTTTTCCATTTTGTTACGTGCACTTCAGACTGAGATATTGAGCCAGAATTCGGGCTGTCCTCCAGCTGGTTTGCATTGCCGAGCACTGCAATGAAGTAACCGCACGCTTTGTAAAAAGCATCTAGGTAATCGGGTATTTTGCCAAGAAATACTACCTATAGGTTCCCTGTTGGGCAAACTCTCTATCTGTTTGTCTCTCTGCTGTCTCCGTTTGAAAGAGTGTTTTGTCAAAAGAAAACAAGGACACCCCAGAGAGTGGAGAAAGCGGAGAAAGTGGGATGCAGAGCAGCTCCATGCAGGGACACCAAGAAACTCCAGAGCCTCCCAGCACGCTGGAGCTAGGCGAGCTGCTTCATCTCTGAGTTGCGAACCATCTCTACCTCTTCATCTCTGAGTTGCGAACCACCCCCATCTCTACCACGTACCCTCTACCACTTACGCGTATAAGACGGTAAAGGACCTAGCAGAGAATGGAGAAAATGACTTCTCTGGATGTCGAGTTTCCCCACCCCACTCCCCTGCCGGCTTTTCTGCCCCGTCAAGGCGAAGCGCTGGCGCAGAACAGGCGGTGGGGAAGCAGGTCGCCCGGCTGAGCGCCCGAAGGAAGCGGTGAAAGGGGCTAGACACGAGTTGCATCGAGTGCAGCAAGCGTGTAGATGGGAATATTAAAGGAATATTTTAATTGCTCTCAAGTACAGTGCTTTTTAGTGGTCTTTGCTTAAAAGACCATTCAGACAGAAGTGAGCTACTTAACCAGCTGATGTCCTTTTGGTAACACGTGCATGCGGTTCGACGTGGACGCTAACTATATTGAGAGTGGGGTCAGATCATCCAGCAGAGAATCTATTTAGTGATTTATGTTCTACATCTCGATTAGCCACGGATCCCCTCTTACACATTAAGAGTATTTGCATAACACACCTGAGGGAAAGGACCTTTTAATCTTGCTGTGCAGGGGGTCAAAGTAAGGAGCTGGCAAAGTGACTTCTAGAAGTTGCTTCAGGAAATCTCTGCCAGGAGTAGGAGCTGAGTGATCCCCAGCATGGCCTGTTAGCCAGAAGACCTTCACTAAGTGCTTTATCTGAAGCCCATCACTGTTAATGGGATCGCTACAGAAGTTAGTCCTGATATTTAACAAAGTAGAGGTGTGCAGGTGAGTACAAATACTTGGGTTCGTGTGGCTTGGTGAGTTCCCGTTCATCAGGTTGACCGCTCTGGGCAGGCATCTTGCCTACTGTGAAGTGAAATGCGTTTGCTTAAACCACGTTTGTATTTTACTTTGCATTAATTATGGGTATTTTAAGTGAGCGTGTTTCAGTCTGTACTCCCAGCAGTCTGGGAACAATTAATGTGGTTATTTAATGTAATTCCCCTCATTATGTTCCAGTTGTATTACACCACTTGAGATTTTTCCAGACATACCCTGATAACGCATACCAGGTCTGGTGTATTTAGGGCATCTCTTGGAAGAAAACTCCCAGTTAAACCACTAAAACTCCACTATCTTAGTGTTTTGTGCCATGATTAGGATCCTGACTTCAAGGCCCCAGTCTTTGAAATGCATTCTCATGTACTTGTGAAAGGCTGATACTTTGTTTAATTAATGCTATTTATGCTTATTTCAGAGGAGCCCAGGAATAAGTTACAAGAGTATAGCTAGTTACATAGTCACGCCGATTATTAGGTATAAGAACAATCTCAAAATAGCAAAGCGCTCTCATGAAAATCAGTAGCAGAAAAGAACCCAAATAAAAGCTCGGTTCATGGTCGTGTATCATCTGCCGTGTTTGTAAAGCCAAAAGTGCCACTTTAGTGCAGCAGCAGACTGCGAGAGGGGAACGGGACCAAGTGGGTTTTCTAATCACCTTTGCACCATGAAACCTCTGTTTGCTGTAAATCGCTTTCTTTTTTATTTAACAGTGATGCAGTTTGGAAAAGGCAAGTCCTGTTACTATCGGTTCCTGACCAAAGGCCAGCAGTGGATATGGCTGCAGACACACTACTACATCACCTACCACCAGTGGAATTCCAAACCCGAGTTCATCGTCTGCACTCACCTGGTAGTTAGGTAGGAGCGAGCACCAAACGCTTCGCGGTGCGTGTCATGCTCGACCATTACTTTCTTCTAGTCCTGGTTTGTGTTAGCCAAATATTTGCTGTGCATATTGACGCAGTGACATGGTATGTAGTTCTAGAAAACTATTGTGACAGGGAACATGGGGAAAAGCATAATGTGTTTTCATTACTCTTTTTTTTTTTTTTTTTTTTCTTGGCAACCAAGCCAAAAGCCCGGAAGCCACCGTTGGCCGCGTCTATCAGTGTGTTACATTCCCCTTTTATCCCTGGCAATGCCATGGCCGTAGGAAGAATGAAAGCTGTTAAGAATCAGACGGCTTTATGGGCGTGAATGGGATCATACATGTCCTACAAAACCTTTTGATCAGAGCTTTAAATATTTATGACTTGAAGTTAGTTAGCTGCTGGCCCGCTGGCCGTATTCCTCACCTGAAATTCAGCCCAGGATCCCCCCCTAGTGGGAAGCCGCTTGTGCTGGGCTGCAAACCCACGCTGGAAGGCGGTGTGCCTGTGGGATGCTCTGTGATACGCACCTTCTGGAGAGGAATCTGCTTGACTGCCGCTGTCATCTCAAAAAAAAGATGATGTTAAGACTGAGAATATATTTACTGAAGGGCTTGTAAAATAGTGACGCGCTGGTTCTTCTATGAACTTGAGTAGACAAAAAAATTGTACTGAGGATAAAGACACCCATGTTGTCTCCAATAACCAAATGCACTTTGCTTTTAGATTAGTTTTGTTTGAAGGCATCCAGGGCCAAAATTTGCAAAAGAGTGTATATGTTTGTGCTTGGAATGATTAGTGCAATTAATCATATAGGCTCTCCAGTCCTGGGCGCAATTGGACTGGGAGAGCGCCCTGCTGTTTCTACTCTGAGAATATTCAGCACGTGCAGTTACTCACAGATCACAAGGCTGTATGATGGTGTTCCTCTAAGCACCTTCTATATGAGAGTGTGTGTGTGCTGTGCGAAGGTTGTGATTCAACATGAAAACTCCATAGTGACCTCTATGGTAGGATGGTTACCATACAGCAGACAATATCCAGACTGGAAAAGTGGATTTTTATTTTTTTTAATTATCTTTTTAGTTATGCAGAAGTTCGAGCTGAAAGAAGGCGAGATCTTGGCCTTGAAGAGTCATCAATTGAACTGGCATCCTCTTCTCTAAAGGTACCATGTTCCTTCACAGTCGAATGAGTTGGTGTTTAAACCAAACTGAGTAATCAGTCGTAGGAAAATATCTGTTCTTTCTCCTCCTTTACTCCCATCTCCTTCCAAGCCTTCAGTTGGGTTATGACTCAGGCGGACGCTATAGAAGTTTCCCACTGCATGGCTCTAAATTACCCGTCTTGGTTCAAGCATATAACTGCAAATCCAGCAGTTGCAGTGCTGCTGTTCTGCTATTCATTGTCTTTCTGAGACTGTTACGCAAACGATAGGTTAAACCACCTCAGTTCAGAAGCAGAAAAGTAGAGCTGGAGCTGGAGGCTAGATTGCTGTACCTGTCACCGCTGGTAAGGCGCAGAGGATCCGAGCGCAGGGCAGTACCACATGGTACCTGTTTTGTTAATGCCAGCTCGTCACCGAGGCTTAGATGAAGATTGGAAGTGAAGGAAAACACTTATTCTTACTCCAGATTTCAGCTCTGTTTGCACCATTGGGCAGGATTGCATCGAGTGTAGGTTTGTGACCAGAGCAGTAATTCCCGTGGCTTGAGTCAGTCTGGCATCCCAACACACCTGCCCAATTAACAAGGTCATTTTAATTACTTTTAAGTTCTTCCTTTCAGTAGTTTACAAATAAGACCAGTCATCAAAGTAATTTCAAGTGGAATGTTGGGTAATTATCACTCCATTAGCCTCATTGCTCTTCAGACATTGTCTTATAGAAGCCATTTATGGGACGTAGAGATGGGATGCAAGTCCTAGAGACCTTTTGCACTTGAGCAAGGACCGTCTTGCAAACAGCTGCTTCTCTGTCACCACAGCACACTTCTGTGTCTTTTTCCCCTTTCCAAGTGATAGCTGAGATATTTTTCTGTAGCTCTTAAGCTGCATCTGTAGATGTAAGGCAGCTGGAGGAGAGGCAGAGCCATCAATCCCATTGCTTGATCTTCTGGAGGGGAGTGGGAAGCTGGGGAGCTCCCTGGGAGGCATGGGGAGGGTGGTAGCATGGCCATTGTGGTCACCCACATGCTGCAGGTGAAACGGTCTCCTACTACCCAACAGTTATGGGCTGTTTGCCATAAAGCATCTGCCAGGTGGCATCCGTCGTTTCGGTGTGACAGCTCCAAAGCCGTTAATACTCACTAGTGTAGGCTGTTCCCCTCTGCGGATGCGCTGCCCGGCTCCTGCCCAGAACAGCCTGCTGGGAGCCACTGGTCCCCAGGCAGCAGCCAGCGGGGTTGCAGCTCTCCGCATCGCCCGGTACCTGTCCCCCGCAGGAGCCGTTTGGTGTAGGTTCTCCTAGGGCTGCGGCTGATGCCTCGTGCCACTGCTCCATGTCCCTTCCCAGCCATCTCCATCACTGCAATGAACTGAACCGTTCCCCAGCCAGCCCCTCCCGCCACCTTCATTCGTTACCTCTGCCACCGCTCCCCAGTGTGCCCCGGCCCAAGTCCATGACACCCCTGAAGAAATCAGGCAGAAGGAAGCTAATTATAAAAGCGTATTTCCATTTGCACACAGCTCCGTGGGCAGGAGAGCAGGAGGGTGGCATGCCAGAGCGTGGGGCACGGGCAGCCATCCCCACGGCATCCACACGATGCCCAGTGTGTGTCCCGCATCGCCACTTGCTGCCACCAGACAAGTGTCTTGGGACAGAAATGCGTGGCATCACCCCAAAGCCAGGGGTGCCCAGGGTGTGATCCTGAGGGTCCTGTCAGCACGGGGATACCTGAAGGCTTTAGGGTGAACTTTGAGGGGGTGACTGAATACCGCGCCAGGGTCTGGTGGTGCGGTGCTGCAGCGCTGGCCCTCGGCGCACCCAGTCTGCTATTTTTCTCTGCAAACAAGTGGTCAGGGAGGTGGAGGTCCCCTCCAGCGCCGTCCTCTCCTGCTGACGATCTTGCCACTTGTGCTTCGCTCCCTGTAGAGCCACAGCAGCTACCTGGACGTGGGGCAGTGCGGCAGCAGCCAGGATGCCAGCCGGGAAGGAGTGTCACTGTCGTCCCACAGCTCCCGGCGCTCTTCGCACACCGCCCTCTCCGACTCCGCGTGTAGGTGCCAGCGCGGCCGTGGGCAGCCCAGCGTGGGGGCGAGGAGCGGGCTGCAGGGCAGAGCAGCCTCCAAAATACTGGGGTTCGGCTGGGAGCGACCGAGTCAGGGCAGGAGGGGGGATGCTCAGCACCGCAACGGATGTACTGTGCCGTAACAAGTTACGGTACGGCAGTGGAGCCACGGCCACATGCTGCCTTTTCCCTCTTAGCCCGCTGCCGGCGTGAGAGCAGCTTTCTCCCCCGTTTGCCACCCGCTGAGGGTTGTGGTTGTTTGCTGTGGCTCAGGGTGACTGTGACAGGAGGTGACTCGCTGAGCTGAAGGACTTTGATCGAGCCCTGAACCTCACTGACAAAACTTTTGTTATGGGGTAGTTTGGTCCCTGATGATAATTCCCCGCAGAAGGAGCGCAGGACGCTGCCTGCCTTGCTGGCAGCTTCATCCCAGCTCCCACGAGTGACCCCCCCCCCCGCCCTGGGGGCAGCAGCGATGTGCCAGCAGTGCCCGTGTGGGGCCGTGGGTAGGAACTGGCTCAGGGGGCTTTTCTTGAAGGGAGAGAGTGGGAAAGCTCACCTGGAGACAGCCGTGTAGGGAGGGATGAAACGGGGCATTAGCATCAGGAGAGAACCCACGAGTCGGGCGGGGGAGCCAGAGGGACCACGGAGGGACAGTTTGGGGACCAGTCTGGCAGTGTTTGGGTCACTGCTCATCTGCGTACGTGGAGCTCAGACTTAGGCAGGGTGCCCAGGCGCGGGTGTGCCGTCTCACAGTAAACCATCTCTTTTCCAGCTACATCGTCCATGCGACACACGGACACCAGCACTCCCACGCGGCCGTCGGTGCCGGGGGGACAGGCGGAGAAGGCGGCCCTGCGGCTGGCGTCAGCTGGAAGCGCTCAGGTCAGTGCTGCCTGCGAGCAAAAGCCTTTCTGACGCCGTAAAGAAATGAGCTTGGCAGACCTTGATCTCGCCCTGCGAGGCTGGATCCCCACCTCTGAGCGTGCCGGGCCTGAGCGTGGGATTTCCCGGGGCTGTGGGGAGCGCTGCCGGCCGGCAGAGCCGGTGGAAAGCTGCTAGAGGCTCCTCTGCTGCCTCTCTTCGGGGTACGGTTTGCTCCTCCAGGCTAAACATCTTCTCACACCACGAGCCCGCGGTGAAACGGCCTTTGCCCAAAACTGGATGCTGGCACCGAGGATTTGCAATTAGCGGGGGGCATGCAGGAGCTTAAATTCTCCCTTCAGACTCATCCTCACATGTCCCCGTGGAGTTGTCTAATTCCCTGCAGTTGTTCATCACCGGTATGAGCTGGTGTTGCACCAACTCTGCACTAGAGGTGCTATGGACCTACAGTAAGGCAAAGTTTTCATTTCTAGGCCATAGCAGCTCCTCAAGCCCCCGGTGAACACCTCCCTCAGCATCCCGTGGCTCAGCCGGCAGTCCCCTCTCAGCACGCTGTGATGGTACGTGGTTTATTTTTGTTAAACGCACTGGGATGGCCAAGCCAGCGGGGCAGGCTCGGTGGCTCCGGTTCACTGCTCTTACCTCCTCCCTGGCTGGTCCCAGCGCGGGGGCAAGGTTTCCTTGCCCTTCCCACTGCTGTTACTGAGGTTTACCTGCAACCACTAATTGCAGCAATATTATGATAATATATAATATATAATACAGATATAATATAGACTTATAAAAATATATAATTATAAAATATATAATTATACACTATATAATATATAACATATATCGTATATAATATATAAGATATAGCATATAATATATAATATATAATATATAATATATAATATATAATATATAATATATAATTAATATATAATATATAATATAGAGCAGGTAGGACACCCAAGGGAATAGCTTAGAAGGAGGTTTACTTTACACTTGTCAAAACTTGTGGGCTGCGGAAAGCTCATCTCTGCATTGTTAGCAACTAACTACAGGCTGATGCGGTGCTGAAGAGTTTTATTGCCCTGGTAGAGGGAGGGGGTGTCACGGAATATTTGAGTTTGGCCAGAAAAAGGAAAAAAAAAAAAAAACCCACACAAGAAAAATGTGGGAGTCATAAACCATACCAATGAGGCCCGTCCTCACCGAGCTTTGAGGTCAGCGTCGTAAACATTCAGCCTGTAACACAGGGACTGAAGACGGCCAATGTGGGTGTGAAGGGTGAGATTACAGCCCAACTCGGGCCCGGCATTTGTAATATAATTAGCGGCACAGCTGCAAGCCCAGCCTGGAGGTGCGGCGAGGGCTAGCGTGCAGTGTCTGCCGCAAGACGCAAGCGGTCTGAAATCAGCGGGGTGTCACACTGAGGGGACAGGGGAGCCCCGTGCACAGGCACCACCTCTGCGCAGAAATCCAGCAGACCGAGACGGGGAGTGAGGCGCTGAGTATGCGCCAGTTGTGCTGCTGCTCTGGCAGTACAGTGGGACTTCGGTTGAATATGCATTTGCCATTTTTTGTCAGCGTCATCTTTTCTATGGCAAAAACTGAAAAGCCGTGATTTTTCTGAAGCCAGCATCGCTATGAATGTGAGTAGCAGGACTGGTCCTACCCCGCGATCTGGTTCTCTGTTCTCCGCAGCCAGTGTACCATTTCCCGACTCAGCTGGGGATGATGCATCAGCTGAAAGAGCAGCTGGAGGAGAGGACTCGCATACTGCAAGCTGACATCAAGACGCAGCAAGAAGAGCTCCACGTCATCAAGGAGCAGCTCCAGCTAGTGCAGGACTCCAACCTGCAGGTACCCGCTGCCCCCGGGGTTCCCAGACCCACAAACTATTTGCTTTTCCTTTAAGCACGCAGATCGGTAGCTAAATCGTCAGTGGCAAAGTCATTTAGAAAT
Source organism: Vanellus vanellus (assembly GCF_965231255.1). Taxonomy (NCBI): domain Eukaryota; kingdom Metazoa; phylum Chordata; class Aves; order Charadriiformes; family Charadriidae; genus Vanellus; species Vanellus vanellus. The sequence goes on along the minus strand of NC_138915.1, from coordinate 8,777,242 downwards.
GAGCTCTGGATAAATTGGTACTTTGGTCTCAGGTGTGGGAGTAGCGCCTCCTGAGAGATGAGTGGCGTCAGTATCTGCTTAAGTGTTGAATCAATAATTTTCATGATTTAGAAAAAAGCAATCCCAAGCTAATCTAAAGTCCCGCCTGCATGAAAAGCTCGGCAGTTCAGTGGCCGGTTAACGCTGCTGGATCCCCAGTGCCATTCCTGCAAAACGCAACAGGCGTAATGGAGCTGGAACGGTCGTGGCTCTGAATAAATATTTGAGCACAAGCTAACGTTTGATTTTCTATTATCCATGGTTCGCTTTGCCCCTGGATTTAGAGATGTTGCTGCTGCAGTGTTATATATGTTGATAGAGACGGCCTGGGAGCCGGAGACCCCGTCTCCCAGGCAGTTGTCATGGTGTAACCCCAGGCAGCAGCTGGGGGCACGCAGCCGCTCGCACAGTTCTCCCCCTTCCCCCAGAAGGGCAGGGAGAAGAGGAAGAAAAGGAGGGGAAAGGAAAGGGGAAAAAAACCTCATGAGCTGAGATAAAGGCAGTTTAATAGAACAATAACAGAAAAAGGAAAATAATAATAATAACAACAATAATAATAATAATGGTAAAAGAATATCCAAGATAAAGAAATACAACACAAGTCACTCTCACAACCCCCATGATTGGTTGCCCAGCCTGTCCTGAGCAGAGATCGCCGATTCCTGCCCCCCGGCCTACCCCCAGTTATATACTGAGCTTGGCGTCTATGGCATGGGATATTCCATTGGCCATTCCATTGTTCTGCCTGTGCTCCCTCTCAGCTTCTATGGGAAGCTGCAAAAAGTCCTTGAATAGTATAGACATCACCTAGCAACAACTGAAGCAATATGCATTATGGACATACCTTTCATACCAAATCTGAAGCACAGCAAACACAGCAACCAGAAGGAAAATTAATTCTATCCCAGCTGAAGCCGGGACAGCAGTACAGCCACTGTATGAGCTGAGACAACTCATGTGTCTCTTTTATTTAAAGATGCTGATGCAGCAGCCGATCCCCGTCGTCTTTAACAACGTGCAGCACCCGAGCCCCAGGAGGCCGCCAGCACCGGGGACGCCCAGGCAGACGACAGCCAAGAAGTCACAACAGCAAGGCCTTGTGGGGACGAAGCACTACTGCAGCACCCACCTGCCGTCACCGCGCCAATTCCTCAGGGACCCCTGTGGCACGGCTGCCCAGGTCGCTGGCTGCTTCCTTGTCTTCATCATCCCCTTCCCTGGCTTTTAAATACTTGTCTGCCGTGTCCCCCCTCCCCGTGGCCCTGCACATCTCCTCTGTGCTGGTTTTACTCTGTAGCTGGCATTACGAAATTTATGTTGAGAGTCAGTTGTGAATGATGTCATTCAACTGTAAAAATAAAAGCCAGGTAGCCTCAAAGCGTTAAACCCTGGGGACCGCTGAGGCCGTCCCGGTGACCAGAGAGGAAGTGAGTGGGGGGTTTGGGCTCTCGTTGATTGCAACATGATGCTTGTTCGTAGCCAGTGTGAGTTGTGACTTTGTAACGTGGGGAAGTAGGTATAATTTTTAAAGGTTTATTCTCTTCTGCTTGAGAGCTCTTGGAAGGCAGCTTTGAAAAACAACTTTGGCATCGCTAGACTTAAATCCACGATATAGATGGTCACACCTCTGTGGGAAAGGACTGAGGTGTCCAAAAGCAAAAAGAGCAAAACTACTGCTTTAAAGGAAGGAGGAGATGCTTTTCTTGGGGACTTTAGGTTTACAGTCCTCCTCCCCTCTTAAGCTCGTCTCTTCTCCCTCGAGCCTTGCGTGCCCTTACCCTCCTACTCTGATTTCTCAAGAGGCCGCTGAGGGTCCCAGCACCTGCCCTGCAGGGGCAATAAATGCAAATGGGCTGTTTGTCCTGAATAGAGATGCTGTTCCTACAGCTGTGTTCAGGGAGAATATCCTACTGTCCCTCCTCCTTTTCCCATTTGCATACTGGAAGCAGTTATTTTAGCCTTCTGTTTAGCTTTAAAAACTTACGGGGGTGTCTGTGCCTTCATTTCAGGTACAGCAGCAGCAGCAGCACCTAATGAGAGGAAGCCAAGCCCAGCAAACGTGTCTGCCGGGGCAGACGAGCATTTCGGTGCCCCTCTACAACAACCCCATGGTGTTTTCACAAACGCACCCCATTACGGTGGCTGCACAGGTGCCGGCTGATGGCGGCGAAAGGCAACCGCAGTCTGACTACAGCCAGGACAGGAGCCTCAGGTGCGAACGCAGCCCCGCGGGGACCATCCCGATGGCGCTGCTAGAAAATAGCAATACCTGGGCGGTGGGGAGGGCAGGCACGGCTGGGCTCGGGGCTGATGCAAAGCACCAGGATAGGTTAGGGGCGGACCTGCTGGGAAGTAGCTCTGAGGAGAAGGATCTGGGGGTTGTGGTAGACAGTAAATTATCCATGACCCAGCAATGTGCCCTTGTCGCCAAAAAGGCCAATGGAATCCTGGGCTGCGTAGGGAAGAGTGTGGCCAGTAGGTCGAGGGAGGTCATTCTCCCCCTCTACTCTGCACTGGTGAGGCCACAACTGGAATACTGTGTCCAGTTTTGGGCTCCCCGGTTCAAGAGACAGGGAACTGCTGGAGCGAGTCCAGCGAAGGGCAACTAAGATGATTAAGGGCTTGGAGCATCTGCCTTATGAGGAAAGGCTGAGAGAGCTGGGACTCTTTAGCCTGGAGAAGAGAAGGCTGAGGGGAGACCTTATTATGGCGTACAAGTACCTAAAGGGTGGGTTGAAGGAGGATGGAGCCAGGCTCTTTTCAATGGTTCCAAGTGACAGGACGAGGGGTAATGGGCACAAGTTAGAACACAGGAAGTTCCATTCAAATACACGGAAACAGTTCTTTACGGTGAGGGTGACAGAGCACTGGAACAGGCTGCCCAGGGAGGCTGTGGAGTCCCCTTCTCTGGAGATTTTCAAGACCCGCCTGGATGCAGTCCTGAGTAATGTGCTCTGGGCACTCCTGCTTTGGCAGGGGAGTTGGACTAGATGATCTCTAGAGGTCCCTTCCAACTCTGAAACTCCGTTATTCCGTGATGCTCTCTGGGTGCCACAGCAGGGTCATAGGGAAGTTCCCTCCTGCAGAGATCTGGGTTAGCGGTGAGCCCGCTGTGTGTGCGAGCAGGGCACTGTGCACACCATGCCCTACCCTCAGGGGCCTGAAATCCTTTTCTCCCCCTATTTCCGTAAATTGCCCCTGTACCTCAGTAACCTTCGGACATCTGCCGCCATCAGAGGGAATGAACAGGACAAACTAGCAGGGACAGCCTCTCTCAAACCTGCCTCTGCTTCCTCTGAAGCTCCAGAATGTCTTTTCTTCAGCCAGGACAAGTGCCACAGCAAAGCCATTTTTCTTTCATACAACGCTGGAAATGTTGTATAAATCATATACAACTGCCCCAAACTATTCAACCACCTTTCAGGGAGGTGTCTGCAGACACTGCCTATATGATCCAGCTGTTTTGAAATACTGCGTAAGGAAACAAGATGAACCCCAGAGGTCTCAATGTCTATAAAACGCATTTCTTACATGAAAGATTTAGCAAGTTTCCGCTCGCCTCTGCGAGTGCATTAGACAAGGTGATAATAAGCATCCTATTTCATTAGCTTTTCTTCAGGGTGATGGTTTGCACGCTTTCAGGGAGGATTTTCAGAGATTTGTTTCTGGAGACTGACGGTCAGGAGTTGGGTCCTCTCCTTTCCCTGAGCATCCTCTGTTTTTCCTCCACCGCAGGATGCTGGTGGCTCAGTCTAGCCAAGCCATGATGCCCGCCGCCAACGGCAGCGGCCAGTCCGCACAGAGCAGTGCCAGCAGGCAGCAAGGAAAGTGAGTCTTTGCTGGCCCTTGCTTTCATGCAATGATTTAGCAGGGCGCTCTATGGCGCTGAAAATTCTTTTGAAAAACTTGCATGCGATGACGCAAACACAAACAGTCTTAGTCTTTAAAGAAACAAAAGCTCAGCCGGTTAGGAGAAAAAGTAATGAGAATATTTTTTATGTACAAAGAACTTTATGATAACAGAAATGCTCTGAAAAAAGGATTTTTTAAATGATTTCTGGCTTTTGCAAAGCTTAAAGCATCTAATCGAGTCGTGGAGGAGCTGTACAGCCTTAAACCCCTTAATTTTCTGCACTTCCAGTCCATGCGTGATGGGGAGGGGGGAGTCTGGGGTCTGCTTTCACCTTGCTCTTCACGGTTTGACAAACCCTGCTCCAGCCTGGTTCCTGCAGCACTTGGGCTCCCCAGGGCCCACAGTGGGGGTGGGTCTGGGTTTGGGTTCTCACGCCTTATTTTCTTCCTCGTGACAGATTTGTTGCAGAGCAGCAGATCTTGCCTCCCCCAATACAGATGCAACCGATTACCTGTAGCACCGTCCGACCTCCAGCCCCATCGCCCATTTTCTCCCCATCTCTGATGATCCCACACACCAGCTTCACGTCCCACCAGGCAAACACACCGGTCCATCTTCATCAGTGGCCACAGCAACAGGTTCAGCAGCACCGTCTCTACCTTCAGGTAATGGAGCTGGAAGAGGTTTGTGAGGATGCACAGGGATGGCTTTAGGGTTGGGTTGATTTTTTTGGAGAAGTGGGGCTTGCTTGGCTAATCAAACCTGGTCGGTGCACTCGCACGTCCTCCGTTCCCATTGTATCTGCACATACCCACGTGCTCAACCTTTCCAGGGTGGCTCTGCACCCATTCAAGGCCATATTTTCCAACAAACTCAGTTATCACGTAGTACCCAGAAGAAACATCCAGTTTTTCAAACACAGCTTGTCATCCAGAGGACCTCTGGTGGGAATCTTGCTGTAGACATGAAACATGATAAGAGAGAAGCTCTTTTGAAAATGTGCCTCCTGCTGTCATGTCTCAGCATAGCAAGGCTTTTTTATCAGCTGCCGTCACTGCTTTCTTTCGATAAATGGGTGTTTCACAACACAAACCTCTAGAGGAGGCGATTTTGGTTTTTCAAAGCACAGCTTCATCAGGGCGTGCCAAACCAATGGCGCTGTCAAGGAGTGGAGTTGCTGAAACTAATAATTAATTAGTAAAACACTCTCCGAGGCTTGCCTGGTTGGTGGAGGTAAGTTACGGTTCTCCAGGCAAAGATGGTATAAAACAAAGCAGGAGGAGTGGGTACAGCCGAAAGTAGACTGGATTTAGAGTGAGAAATTAATCATTGTTGTCAGCAAATGTGGATGTGAGGCGTCCCCGCTTTGGGTACCTGTGCTCACGGGCTGCACTGAGGTCCTGAGGACTAGCAATATGGAGAGCAGAATGATGATGCGGGGGGAAAGAAATAGCTCCAGGGGAAGAGAAAACCAGGCTTTGGTGCCACAGTGTCTTCGTTGGGGATGAACCAGCAAGTCCAGGGTACCAGCCGCAAGGTACACGGACAAGGTCGCTCTACAACCTCTTCATTGGCTGCCTGAAGATCCTTCCCATGGAAGGTGGAGGTTGCGTGTCCTGCAGATTTTACCTTGTGTCCAAGTACCTTTTGAAGGTCTCCATTCCTGCTGGGTTCCCCGTGGGGCTGGTAGGACGGATGGCTCCTGCTTCCCCTCCGTACTCTCCAGGCGTTGTTAGCCATGCTGATTGATAGCACCAGCATCCCAAGCCGCTTGTCCACAACTCCTACTCTCCATGGGCAGAGGTTATCTTTAGGACTTGGTACTCACGCTGCTGGGTACGAGCCTCAGCCTCAGCCCGGCATCAAAAGAGGGAGTAGATAGGAGGTGGGGCAGGTTTGACGTGTCGGATTTGTGTCTCCCAACAGATGCAAGGACCTGAGCCGGTGCCAGGGGGTCCGACCCAGCGCATTTTCCAGCCCCCCCCAACCCCGCAGCAGAACCCCCTGAGCTATTTCCTCCACCCGCAGCAGCAGAGCCGCCACGCGCAGGGCCAGACCTGCAACCTGCCCGACCTGCCCGAGATGCAGCTGCCCTGAACGCCGGGTGCGGGAGGCAAGGGACCACCTTGGCTGCGGCCGCGCGGCGCCCCGGGCGCAGGCGGAGGGGAGGACGCCGCCATCAGAGCACGGGACGGGTGAGGTCGGGCCCTGCGGGGAAGGTGGTGGCTGGAGGGACGGTCCCCACAGGGAACAGATGGCCCCGGGGGCACCTCGTCAGTTGGGATTTCCACGCAGCCGTGATGCTGCTCCGGCAGCCGTACGTGCTCTTGCCCAGCACAGCCGTACAACTGGAAGGCGATGGCTTTCCGGCTGCAGGGAGGTTATTTATCAGGTCGCCACGAAGATCGCTTTGCGACGGAGAAAAACTTTTTCCATTCAGGACTTCAATGCTGAAAGTCACTGTGAATTTAAGCCCAGCATTTGGAGCACATACACAGACTGTACCGGTCCGCAGGATGCCATGGCGTTACCATGTACATAACTCGTTTTGCTGTAGTAGGTCCATTGTGGATTTTTTTTTCCTTTTTTCTATACCTCAGTCCCGCAATTTTTTGTGTTTTCCAGGAGATTGGATAATGCTGCTAATTTACATAACACCACTTTTGCCTGAATTTCTTACTGTTGTTATACCAGCTCACATCGCAGCTAGTAAGATATTTGTCGTGTTTTATTTTGGTTAACAAGTGCAGATAAATTTATATGGTTTTTACTCCCTGTAGCCAAATATTTTTCAGGTTACAGACAAAGAATCCTTACTCCTCCTTTTTTTGGTTGTTTTGTTTCAAGTGATGTAGTGGTATATGTTTCTATAGATGAAAACAAGCAAACAAGCATAGAACAGCATATGACGGCAAACTTTGTGGTTTTGCTAGGTCATGTTTCAATTTGGCGAACATGGAGCGTATGATCACGACAACACAAGCGATGTTACAAGCCCGTAGGGTCAGCAATAAATTGTATTTTTGTAAATCGTCACTTTTTAACTATAAGTTTATATTTATGAATTGAAAAAACAGTTTATTCCTCAGTGGGTGTATAGTTAAGTGTCCCTACTGTTTGTGTCTTTCCAAAGGAAAAATGAAAATGTACATTTTTGGGGCTTTAGTAGCTGAGTACTAACTTTGGGCACTGTTAGAGCCCGAACATAGGCGAGGGGTTAGACCATTACTAGAAGCTTCGCAAGAAAAGGGTTAGTTAGGACGAGGTCCGTGTAGCAGCAAAGCTCCGTCAGGCAGTCAGAACAAGGTCTGGGGATGGGTTAGTTCATAACCTCTGTCAAATCCAAGCAAAGTGCGCCTTTTGTTTTTTTTTTTTTTCTGGCATTAATTTGCTTTTTTCCTCGTGAACGCCGCTTGCTTGGCTCGCCGCACCACCACAGCGGCTGGACACTGGTGCTTACTGGTGGAGCAGCCTTTGGCATGAGCAACCCCAAGCAGCCTTGTGTTTCAAGAAAAGGGGGAAAATGGGAAAGTTAGCATGCAAAAAAAAAAAAAAAGGAAGGTATGGCTAAGGGTACATATATCTATCTATAGCTAGAGCGATCCAGTGCTGTAGATATCGCTGTATCTTTCGCTAGCCTGCTCGCTTCCCCCCCCCGTGTTCTGTGTTGCAGCACTGGGAGGATTTTGTTCTCTTTGGGGCAGGCGGGAGCGTGTAGGCTCGGTGGCGGGGGGGAGAGAGCTCAGGAACGAAACGGGAGCGTGACGGATCTGCCCCAGACCCGGCTTCGGCCGCAGCCTTCGCGGCTGGCGCAGCGCAGCGTGCGTCACCGCCCGCCCCGTTGCACAAGGGGCTGTTTCCCACCCGCCGGGTTTTTCCTGAGGATGCGGATGGGGTTTTGATGAACCGCATTGCCCACGGTTGGTGGCAGGAGGACAGGCTCTCGGCGCAGCCGCAGCAGCCGGGAGCTTTGACGGGGCTCGCGCCGGGCACTGGGCCGCTTTGGTGTTTTGGCCGGCGCAAGGGTGGGCACGCGAACAAAAGCTGTGCGAGCCCCCAGCTTCCCACGGGGAAAAGCATCAGTATGGGATGGCTGTGGCGGGGGCGTTTTGGGCGCACACCTCCCAGGGATGCCAGCAGTGACGGGCTGTGGGTGGCAGAGTGCGGTGGGCCATAGGACGGAGCCGAGGAGTTGCCCGGCAGCCCTTAGCTCTGGGCTTACACTCCTGGGGCTACTGCCTCGGGAGCGCAGCCCCGGGCTGGCACCCATCCCATACGGCATGCGCGGCCCCCCCGGCACCGGGGAGGCTGAGCGGCAGCTCTTGGGCGCAGCCTGAAATGACCCCTCCACTCCAAACCCCTGCAGTGCCCGTGGCTACAGCAGCGCCGTGGGCCAGGGCCACCTCGCTGGTGGCAGCGGGACGTGGAGCACCTGCCTTGGCCGCGCGGGCTGGGGCTCAACCGATAGCAGCCTCCGCCCGCGGCTCTGCGAGCCCAAGTCCTGGGCAGAGCACGGGGTCCTTGTGCTGCGGCGGCCCGGGAGGGGCTGCAGCAAGGGCCAGCACCGAGCCTTTGAGGTAGGAAATAATTTTTTTTTTTTAATTCTTTTTTTTTAAGCCCCAAGCTAGTAGGGTTGCTCGTGAGGTTGGGGCAGGAGGGGTTGCTGTATTTGGGTGGGGTTGGCGGAGGGTTGGGGTTCCCCCACCCCCAACCTTGGCACCCAACGTTAGTGGAGAGGCAAACGCGCACGGTTATTTTCAGGCTCCGCTACTGCACAGAGTGCGTGGCCCCGTGCGGCTGGCGGGAGGGAAAGGCAGCGCGTTAAACCTGCATCGTCCCGACACACCACCACGGCTGTCCTGCGGTGTCCCGTCACCATACGTGAGCCCAGACACGGCAGGTGTCCGTCATCTGCTGTATCTGGGAGGTGGCGGTGGTTGGGGTCAGGGGCTTTGGGGGCTGTGGTGTTTGGTTTTTTTTTGACCAGGGCTCGGTAGGGAGGCAGCCAGGGCAGGCTGGTTTTTGGGCATTGCTGTGGCTTTGGAAACAAGTCCAACAAAAGAGGGTTGGGAAGGGGTGTGGGGGGCGGTGGGTGCGCCGGACGGGGCTGTCCACGGACACAGCCCTTCTGATGGCAGCCCTGGGCTGCACAGACCCGGGGGGGGGGGGGGGGGGGGGGGAGCACTGCCAGCCCTGCTCACAGCCTCTCCGCGGGGGGCACGGCAGGTTTGCGAGGATGTTTACATGTTAGATTGGCCTTGCTAGAACAAGAGACCTAAAATGCACTTTATCATGTGCCCCTCCCCCCCCCCACCTTTATTCCCAGTGCCGCTGGCGGTGGATGGCCGCGCTGTCCCGGGCGCTGCCGCACGGGTAGAGCCGTGTTTTCCAGACATGCTCCAAAGGACAAAAATCCCACCGTGCCCTTTTTGGGGGCTGCTCGGTCCCTGTTCCGTCTGCCTCCAGGCTGGGGGAAGGCTGAGGCGGGGCCGTGGGATTTTTGCCTTGTATTGTCACTCACTCTCAAAAAATATATGAATAAATAGATGTCTTTATTCAGGTTGATTTGTATTTGTTTACCTCGGTGTTAGCTCTGACCTGTGTTTTTAGGACCCATTTGGAATTGAGGGTTGCTGGTGGGTTTGGTTCGCACAGCCCCGGGTGCTTCCGCGAGAACACAAGCGTGACATGTTGGTGACAAGCAGAGGGTGGGAACGTGACCGATGCTGCCTGCGTCGGCGTCGGGCTTCAGTGTCGGTGTTGCCCTATTAGTCATTAATGTTCTGATGCTTTCTAGTACACAAGCACCTATATACGATATCTCTGTCTCTATATAGATATACAGATATATGTATTTTAATATACATATAGATGTATGTACGTGTATATCTATATATAAAAATATATATACAGGCCACACAATTCCAGACCTCTGAAAACACAGGCAGCTTTAATTAATAAAGTCTTGCACTTTTAGCATATTTGTACATATAAGCTAAAGCCTGGTGGGTATAATCAGGCTGGTTTGACAAACACAGTGAAAAGTTACTGTACATATTGTAAATACTCATGTAAAAAAAAAAAGAAAGAAAATAAGAAAAAATCTTAGAATTGAGTATAAATCTTGGTTTATTTTATATGATGTTGAATATAGATACATTTATAAATGTTACTATTCTTAAAAGTATTTTGTAATGGGAAAAAGGAAGTGTCTTATGAAGATGAACAGTAAAGATTTTATTCTTGACTCTCTGTCCCTGCACAGCTCCATTGAATGGGAGGCTGTGCGTTTTGACAAGCTTTAAACACATTGTACATAGTATTTAAAAAAAAAAAAAAAGGAAGAAATAAAATAATACTTGTAAGATGTCTTACACAATATGTGCTGTTGTTATTCCCCGGGTGGTATGGGGCTGTTGGGGACCAGAATCTGCTCCTTGCCCTCGGGGAGGCACAAGAGCAGCAGCCATTGCCTATACATGGGTTTAACCGCAGAATCATAGAATGGTTTGGGTTGGGAGAGACTTTAAAGCCCATCTAGTTCCAACCCCTCTGCCACAGACAGGGAGACCTTCCACCAGACCAGGTTGCTCCAAGCTCCATCCAGCCTGGCCTTGAACACCTCCAGGGATGGGGCAGCCACAGCTTCTCTGGGCAGCCTGCGCCAGTGTCTCACCACCCTGAGTGAAAAAAATTCTTCCTGATATCTAATCTAAATCCCCTCTCTTCCAGTTTGAAGCCATTCTCCCTCGTCCCATCACCACATGCCCTTGTAAAAAGGCCCTCTCCATCTCTCTTCTAAGTGCCCTTCAGATACTGGAAGGCTGCAATAAGGTCTCCCAGGAGCCCTCTCCAGGCTGAACAACCCCAACTCTCTCAGACAGTCTTCACAGGAGAGGTGCTCCTGCCCTCTGGTCATCTTTGTGGCCCTCCTCTGAACCCACCCCAACAGGTCCATGTCTTTCCTGTGCTGAGGGCTCCAGAGCTGGATGCAGTATTCCAGGTGGGGTCTCACCAGCATGGAGTAGAGGGGCAGAATCCCCCCCCTCGCCCTGCTGGCCACGCTGCTTTTGATGCAGCCCAGGACGCGGTTGGCATTCTGGGCTGCGAGCGCACATTGCCGGCTCACGTTGAGCTTCTCATCAACCAACACCCCCCAGTCTTTCTCCTCAGAGCTGCTCTCCATTCTCCACCCAGCTTGTATTTGTGCTTGGGATTGCCCTGACCCATGTGCAGGACCTTGCGCTTGGCCTTGTTAAATTTCATGAGGTTCACACAGGCCCACCCCTCAAGCCTGTCCAGGTCCCTCTGGATGGCATTCCTTCCCTCCAGCGTGTCAACTGCTCCACACCGCTTGGTGTCATCAGCAAACCTGCTGAGGGTTCGCTCAATCCCACTGTCCATGTCACCGACAAAGATGTTAAACAGCACTGGTGCCAGTACTGACCCCTGAGGAACACCACTCATTACTGGGATGGGGCTGAAGACAGAGACTGGGATTTCCATGACCCGTGCCAGAAGCGATCGGGGCAATGCGTAAATTAGAAAGCGCAAGGCATCAGAGTCAGTGTAGACATGTCTGCACACCCTAAATGTTTTAATTTGGATGCAAAAACCAAGTAAGGGTCTTCCTGGGCTAACTCGCTTGCCCTCGCGGCACTGAAGGAAGCTCAGGCTGTGCACAAGGCTAAACCAGTCCCAAGCTTCAAAATCTGGATCTCCTCTTCATTTTTCTTCCACTGGCATCCTAGCATGGATTTTGGCTTGGTCCTTGCTTCGGAAAGCACTGACTAAACGTGGCTTTAATGCTCTTGAAGGAACTTCTGAAACAGTCCATCATGAGAAATAACAGGGCCCTAAACACACACTTATTTTTCTTAAGTGAAACAATTTTTTATTTAACACCCATTGTCTTACAGTACTTCGGCATACAATGCACTGTATAAAAAGCCAACCTGCCAACACAACCGTGTTGCCTTCTTGGTAAAGTGACAAAGCTACAGCAAAGAAGACAAAATAGCCTATTTTTCTGGAAACAAATTTGAATATTTCTTTTTGTTTTAGTCCAGGTAACAACTGTAATCACAATCAAGAACCTTGTACGGTACAACTGGATGAGAAACTTCTAATAAAATCAACATACTGCTATGTAGTAGCAACCCCTTCTAAAAATACATTATTATCTAGCCATTCGAGTGATGAACAAGCGGCTTGTTCTAGGAATGGACGGAAACACAGAGTGCTTTTTCTGAACCGCATGGCAGCGACCACTTCCATGTCCCAGGAAATGCTACCGGTTGCTAGAGTTACAAGCAGTAATTCCCAGTGGAAAGGGCTCGTGTTTTTATTCCTGTTAGTTGAGCTATTCCCTCATCTCGTGCGTTCAAGCCCTGAACTCGGCGCACGAAGAGGTCAAGCAGGCAGCTCCTCGGGCTGGTCAGGGCGGCCACCATTCGCCTGCAACGGCAACAGGCGCCCCGAGCAGCACGCTCCGTAGTGCGGGACCGAGGGGACATCGCAGCTCTGCTGGCCATCCTCTGGGCCAACGATTACATTCAACAAAAGGCATCTTATGTGCACAGCAACAGCAATACCGGCGCAGCCACTAGAAAGGACTGTGCAGTGTGTGCTAACGGCCACTGAGAATGTTTCAGGGTAAATAACCATGGCGTAGCTGCCAAGTCACGCTGGTGACGCTGCAGCAGGTAGTGCAATTTTAAAACTGTATAAACAGCATCGCTAGTGTTAGCAATCTAAATCCTACCGACAACTGTCTAGTTTGTACTGAATGATGCACATTCATTTATTTCCTATGGCGGAACCAAAAAAAGATAACTTCATGAAAACTGTTACAGGAAAAAAAACCCAAAACACAGGTATGTGAAATGACACATCAGTACTCACATAACCGCGCTGCTTCCTGGTTGTGAACAAACTGTTCAAAGTTCAAGAACACGTCTAAAAACTTCCAAGTTACAATTTGAACAGAAAGTCCCCCCCCTCTTTGGGAAGTAGCTGAGTAATTCTGGGTCAGACGCTCTGCAACCGGCAGACTCCTTGCTAGCACTTCTGCTTAATTCCCAGCTACGTGTGGCAGCTGTCCTCCTGCCCCAGAAGCATGTGCGCCCACAGCGTCCTCATGCAACGCGCTGTGGATCTGGGTTCATCTTTGCATCACCCAGAACTTCAGATGGCCAAAAAGCTGCATCGCATGGGGACTATGCGGGGCTTTAAAGGCAAGGCATCACCCTTTGGGACTGAAGCGCTCCTACCACTCTAGCTCCCCCCGTCCCAGCTAAGCCTGCGTGCACTTGTTAGCCAGCCCGTCTCCACGATAGGAAAGGGAAGGAGAGGAGCTAGACACTAACTCCAGAGTTACTGTCACAAGCAAAGCACAAGTGGCCCTCAGCGCTGGGGCACACTGTGGAAGCAGCCCAGCAAACACACCTTATGGGTCACACTCCTTGGGAACAGCCCGCATTTGCTACGTCTGTGTCTCCCCAAAGGATCAGCCCGTGATCCCCAGGCTCCAAAAGGAGAACCTGCCAGACAGGCAGTTGCCCGGGTGCTGCCAGCCCGCTGGACGCGACCGCACTCCACCCTCCGTCCTGCCGAGGCCGGGTGCCGGGCCACTCTGACTAGTCTTGCTGCACCAACCCACAAGTATACAGGAATGATTTAAAGACATTACCCTTTTTGGGAAAAAATATAGATAAATTGAATAACAAATCCATGCAGTTAATAAAAGTTAGCGTTCCCCTACGTATCCTAACTTTTCACCTTAAATCTATTTTTTTATAAATATATATATATGTTGGTAATCTCCCTTTATACATAGACATGATAGTTGACGAGCTACTACATAACTGGTAATGGCTCTACAGTCTCTTGGATTGACACTAATAAAACGCAGTATTTTAAAAAGGTGCTCAGTTTTGCAAACCAAAGCCAGTGATGTCACAAGGCTATTGTATTTTGCAGGTTCCTTCAGTACAGTCTTCTGTACTTAGATCTTAACACCTTGCCTCTCAACCAGAAACTGTCATTGAGTTTTAAGACTTTCGTATCTCTAGGCTACCTTGCTTAGCAAATAGTTCATAGCTTTGACTACTTCTTGAAATTAACCATCCCTCAATAAACCTACAAAAGCTTTCTGGATGGGCAGCTGCATCTATTTTCATGGGGCTTCATTAATTTCAGCACGGCTCTTTGCAGAAGAATTACTCACTGAGCAAACCTTATCTGAGTACGTCCTGGACTAGGACAACAGTATCATCTGCTTTGTATTTCTAAAACAACATTAGGAAAACGGTGAGTAAATACATTTTAAAAGTGACAGCGTTGACCTACTTTGCCTCAGAAACATATTCATATGAATGGATAAATTAGTTTTTATATTTTATGCATAAAAATACAAATCAGTATTATATTGTATCAAGTGTAATTACTTCGTGAAGGCTTCTGAAAAAAGCTTCCTCATTTCTCACATATATGATATAGCTTTTGGAGCTATTGTTCATTCAATAAACCTTTATTTTACATTAATACCTGAGAGTATGGGGGAGAGTAGAAGAAATAATTCGTCAATTCATTGCTCCTGATCAAAACTGTATTCTTTAGAAGCAGCGTGGGAACTTTAACACCAATTGAAATTATGGTATTTCACCAAGTGCTTGTAACACAGGTCAGAATTTCATTTTATTCTTCATTCATATTAGTATTGCAAGAGAAGCCTCCGTGAATGATACCATCCCCATTTTGCTTCTTTACAAAAAAACGTGCACAGTATAAAAATAATGCTGCTCTGCAGAGGAAGATTGTCATACAGGCTTTAGAAACAGACATTTTTAACCAGTTTAGCAGAGAGTCCCAGTTTACTTTTCTGTCGTTAAAATACAAGCTCGTCCCCTCTTTCTCTAAGCCCATTTTAGCACCAGCTACCAAAGGTTCAAGGTCAACGTTTATCAGCACTAATACTGGCAGAGCTTGCCTCCACAGGACCTTTACTGCATCATGTTTTATATATTAAAAATTTCAAGTTAGATTGCAGAGGATTTTCTTGCTACCACGAATGCTGGCAGACAGAAAATACTACAGCAGCAATAATCCAGAGAGCTACAGAAAAGAAAAAAATAATTACTAGGTTGAGGTATGGACTCAGGGTAGGCAAAGGAGCAACTGCAATCTCTCCCTAGCGGTTCAACAGTCAGCATTCAGCGAACTATGAAGCAGCTAAAGATGGTCTCGGCCTTTCCAAACATAAGCAAACCGATACATATTTCATCAACATGCTCCTAAGAAGCCAGCAATGGCTCCTCTTGCAAGACAAATGACAACCACCACGTGGTCAGACAGATTTAGCCGCTGCTTTCCCTTGATTTCAACTATCTCCCGTCCATGTGCAGCCTGGATGACCAAAAAAAGCTTCCTGTATTGGAGGAGGACTTGGTATGAAAATGGGAAAGAGAAGTCACATACAGGCTGAGCTAGAAAAGCAGGAAACGAGTTGTTTGCTGCAAAAACTGAGACGTGGGCTGGGAGAATGCAGTCTCCAAACTGCCGAGGAGGGGCTGGAATCTGCAAGAGTCCAGGACCATCGGTAACACCAAAGCAGAGGAATTGAGAGCAGGGCAGCTTTCTTCTCTAACCTCATGCTCTTGTGCCTACCATAGCCTCTATTCTTAGTCTTCACCCTGCTTTGATCCCAGTCCACATGCAAGTTTGGAAATAACTAATTGAACTAACCTGGAAGACAACCTTTAAGGTGTCAATACTCCTTTTAAGTGAAAATGGCTGGAAGTCATTCCTTTTATCACAGTAATAGAAATGAACCTGTTATACACACTGTAAAAGCTGTCATTCAGACAGGTTTGCAATAGGTGACATCCAGTATTTCCAAGCAATGTTGCATATTTTAATAACACAGTAAAGACAGTTTACTATTCAGTCCTTTTTTTGGAGTGAAACTTATGAACAATGCAAGAAAGTGATTGTGCTTCAAACTATTTTTATTTACATTACATACCAGTAATCTGATATTTAAAGCTAACTCTTCAAACTCTTTTCCCTATGTAAACACCAGACTCAATTTCCATAGTAGCAACCTTCATTTGTAAGTGCTTTATGTGGTTAATTCAGAGTCAAAGGTAAAGAAAATTACACGCTGATTCTTGCTTTAAGTTGTAAATTTTTAGCACTCTCTATTTTAACTTTTATGTCATGAGGTTTCTCAAAAAATCTCACAAAGGCTGGCTCATTTAATAAGGATGCCAGAATCTGTTCAAAGGCAAAAGACCATTCGTGGTTCCCTCTCAAACTCTGTGCTCTACTGCCTTCGGGCAGCTCAGAGCTTCTTTCCTCCTGCCCTTTTCTGGGGACTTCAGCAGGCACCTCCGCAACGGCAACTGGACTTTTGACAGGTGATGTGGGACTCTGCAGTCTTCTCCCAACTTCTTCCATTTTCAGCAGGAGGCTGGTAACCACCGCTATAGCCCGATATAACAATTCCTCCTCAGGATCCCCGTGGAACAGATTGTACAGAGTTTTTGAGAACTGGATGAACTGAGACTACAGAGAGATACAGAGGAGACTATTCAGAGAACAGCACCGCAACCACCCTGTTTCACTACACACCGAGATCTTCATTCAGTGCCTGCTGCCACCAGGCACCTGGTACAACTGCTCTAACGACAATATGGGCGCGGACCATTCCTGATAAACCAAAATGTGCCTGAAAGTCCCTCTCTTCATAAGCTTACAGTTACAGCAGTTTAAAAAAAACACAGTCTAATGATTAATGTGAGGGTCTGAAATTTAAGGGATCCTACAAATCCTTTAGAAAACTACTAAGAGGACTTAAAGGATAAACAGCCGTCAAAACCAGACTTACACAAGCCTCAAACGGTTTACCTGATTCATTCTTGGCAAATCCTTAATGTTTTCTTCTTTTTTAAGAAGTTCATCTTGCCATTGCTTCAGATATGCCTGAATATCAACCTTCCCCTTCCCTACTTGAAAAAAAAAGAAAAAAAAAAAAAGAAAGAAGTGAACAAACAAGAACTGAGGGCTTCCCATGAGGGACAAGTGAACAAAAGAACTGGCATCCTCAATGTCGTTCCTTCTCAACAGAGTGGTGGGGCCAAGGACTCAACGGGATCAGAGTTTACATTACCCTCTCGCCCCCCAGGACTAGACTTATAAAAGTGGATATGATGTTAGCACTATGCTAGGGAGGACATTCCTCAGTATACTTTGTCACCACACACTTTCCCATCTCTGCTCCCCAAAAAGACACACAGTTACCAAATGTGTCTCCAGGATTCTTTACCTTTTTCTGGGCTGCTCTTCAAATAATCACTTTCAAGACTATCCCCAACAGATGTAACTACAGTTTAGGAGGAGAAAAAGAAGAAAGTTATTTATTTGAGAAAAGAGGACCAATGGTTCATTTCCTTTTATCAAAAATTCCTTCCTTAAGGAGCAAGACCCTCACTGACCCCTATGTTCTCAACACAGATTAGGCTGGGAAGAAACCACACGGTAAGTTTTATATACTTTCTATAAAAATAGAAGCCATCATAAGACTGGAGATCGCAAAAGAAACTGCAATCAGTTACATCAAACAAACAATCTTCATAATGTTCAAGGACAATGTCTTGAACAGTGATGAGAACAGTACGCACGTATTAGAGATAAGGTACTTTTGGACAGTTTTTAAAAAACAAAAAAGGATCTGTCTTTCAAAGAAGTAAAACCACACAACTTTCCAAACAGAATATTTTATCAACTCCATAAACTTAGAACCCACAAAACTTTTTCAGCTTACTTGGTTTAAAATGGAGGCAAATGATTTTGAAGTACTTGCTTATGCACCTCAAAATAATTATGGATTAGGATATTTTGTTTCTTGAGGTAAGAAATATCATCCCCTTATGCCTTGAATGCAAAAGTGAAATGGCCATCTCTTCAACAATCACTGCAACAGGTTGCCTACTATGCTGCAAACTGCTGACCGAATACACTCCCCTATTTCCACACAAACACCCATGGCCTTTGAATTCAATCATCAGAGCAGAGCAGCTATCCACAAATTCTGCACCACCTTATGAAATGTAACTACCTATGGAAGATCTTTGCAGAGGATTCTTGTTAACAGTAATATGATTTACTGGATTTACTAGTTTTCAGAAGAGAGCTCCCCATTTTTCAACACGAGGTAATTAATAGATTCCTTCTAATATTCTGGAGGCAAAGTCTCACACCCTGGAGCTTACCACTGAGTTGACTGAGGTGGATCAATTCTTCTTTTGAAAGATCACCACCTTTGGAAGGGCTTAGAGATTCTACTTCAGTAAAAGCTGCAATAAAGACATGAATAAAGTGGTTTGGGGGCTCCCAAAGCAGTGATAAAAAGCAAAAGCTTTGTACAGACAAACAGTGCCTATGAAGAGAAATTGTGTTGGAGCAGATTAAATCTTTCCCAAAGAATACAACAGTCTGGAAGAAATACATATCTGTATGTACCCTTCCAACCCTGAAAATACTGTGATTCCGTGATTCTGTATTACAGCTACTGGACTGGACTGTTGCCAGGACTGGTGACAACAGGAAGAAAAGTAAAGCTGAGAAAAAAAAACATGCAAAGATGATAAAAGCCAGGAACAGCCCTCCCCAAATGCCACTGCCTCTCACTTACCTGGAGGGATGTGCAATTTAAAAAGAAGCTTGAGTTTGTCAGTGAAACTTCCATTATACATGGTATCTGTTAGAGGAAAGACACAAGACAGCTGCTCAACTGGGCGAAACTTTAAAACACCCTCTTAACCTAATCAAATACAACCCAGGGAGGTTGGAACTGGACATGTGTTCTACCTTAAATGGAGTATAATTAGAAATTACGGTTAAGGAAGGAAGTATCACCTGCAGCTGACCCTGGGGTTTGCCTACACTGAGGAAAGAACACTGTCTATAACTTAAGTAAAATGAAACCACAGCACCAAAGAAATACAGCACTACTGTCTTCTCAGCATTTTCCCTTAAATTTTTGTTTCCTAAACAATACCACCTTGAAAAAAAGATCAAAGGGACAAAATAGTAAGTCAAGAAAACTTTTCCGTTCCCCACAGATATAAGGCATCTTGCATCATCTGTCTATGAGATGGCTTAGTATGAGGAAGCATTTCTCATCAGCCAAACAGGCTGGGCAATGAGATCTTACCATTTCCTAATTTGATGATGATCTTACCATTTCCTAATTTTCTGATATTTTGATGGTAAAGTCATAGTTTAAATTTAATCTGAAATAGGAGATTATTCTCCAGGGGATTAACATCTCAGAAAAGTTACTAGCTTGCAAAGCCTCGTGTTAGCTCTCTCATGGTGAAATACAGACAGAAAATGAGAGCACAATTCACCTAAATAATGTAGCTCCCGCTCTCAAGCTTATAAATATACTTTGAGCATTTGGCTTGCCATTTGAACAGCCTTTGCATTTAATGCCATGTGATAAAAAATTAGACTATTTGACCCTAAATTAAGAGGCTTGTCTCCTTAGGCTCTTTATATAGTGTATGGAAGGTGATAAACTCCAGGACTACTCCCAAAATGGAATTGCATTCTGAATGTGCCACATACACGTGTTGTTCTCATACCAAGAACACAGGCAAATTGTTTGAAGTTTATAAGGCAATCGGAGCTCTCATCCACCAGTCTGAATGTCCACAATGCAAGTGAGTCTCTGTTTGCACAGTGTGACCAGGGGCTCAAGAGATGACAGAGAACCCTGAATTGCTGGCAATCAATTCGATACTGGTCAAGATAGGGCAGACTGGCATCATGATGTTGCAAGACAGGACTATTTACGTTCCAATAACAGGAAAGAAAGTGCTCCTTCTGAAAAGGAAAGATAAAATGTTAGATTTTCTGGAACAACTCTTTCTTGGTGAAAGATGTGAGAAATCAAGTATGCAATTTGATTTAAAGCTGATGTGTAAAACATATGTTGAATTGAGCTTTTACCTCAATTTGTTAAAACTGTTTCACACCCATAACACAGTCCACCATTAAGATGAATGTTTGGGAAGTGAGGAAAATGGCACATTACCTTGAATAATTCATAAAGCTCTTCAAGATCACTAGGACTGAATTTTACATCCTGGGACACAACGCGTAGCTGAAACAAAAGTAGGAGAAGATTAATTAATGAATCTTCCCTCTTTGGAATAAGCCCATAGAATAAAGTAATGGGAACTCAACCTTACATTAAAAGACACTGAATATTCCAGGATTTGGTATCTTATAATTAGAAGAAAGAACAGAACTTAGTTTTAAAAGCAATCAGAAGATTATAGAGTGAAAGACACACTTTCTCCCCATAAAAGGGAGCTTAAAGCTAGTCACATTACTAGCATACACAGAGCCTACACTATGAAACCCAGGAGATAAAATTCAATTATTTATAATAATATAACATATAGCTTCCTTTATAATGGGCAAACGCACGTTCAGCTCTCAGCAGTGAAGCTGAATTCTCATTTTTTAAATTAAAAAAAAAATTAAAATTATTCACAGCTTTTTAAAATAAAGTTAGCTACAAGACTAGATTCCATCTTCACAGTATGTCTGTTTTGTAAAATGAAATACAACAGTTAGCACCTTAGCACAACCAACAGCATTTAGTACCAGTTGCTTCAGGCCACATTTACTACAGAAAGAGGCACCGCTTTTATTATCATCAGTTATTGGAAATCAGCCACTGAAGGAAACAGCCAAACCAAGGAAGCACCTTGCAACCACCACGTTCATTCAGGAGTCTGAACTTAAAGGACAATATTGGCAGCTGAAGAGCTACCACGCCATGCACGCATTACCAGACATCCATACACACAGCAGACAAAACGCAACCCTTGGTGGATGCAGTACAATAATCTCTTCTGTCGCATTTGGGATTGCTTCCCAGAGTAAAAATGCAGGTGATTAATTGGTTTACTACAGCGCTGTGGACATTTTACAGTGCTCTATGCCTCTAAGAGAAACGCATTAACAATTTAACAACAGCAGATAGAAATATAGGTCAGCCTGTTCCAATCAATGCAAAGTCTCAGAGATATGCCAGGCTTTAGAAGTTGTCTGTGATGATGTTAATTGTAACAAGACCGGAAGGTTATACTGTGATTCACAGACCAAAAATGTCACAGGCCAAACCTCAGTTAACAGAAACCCTGCAGACGAGAGGGATTTCAGCGTAGAAAAATATATATTTGGCCCTGGAAAATGTAGCTCTTCTCAGAATTTTACAAAAGGGAACAAATGTTATCAGAGGGAAGGGTTTAGCTCTTCCAAGTCACTCACCACATTCTGCTTGGTTGTAGCTTCTAACGTCTGGATCACATAAAGCCTGTTCCTGCAGCGCATGCTCTCAACATCCTCGTATCGAATATCGCCGTATCTCTAAGAAGAAAAGCATCGTTCCATGAAATCAACTATTGCTAGAAACATCTAAGCAGATATTTCTGTCTTTCTTGCATCTAAGTACAATACAGGTATGGACACAAAGGAAGATCCCAGAAACTCTGAGTGAAAAATCATGTAATAGAGCACTAACACTCTCCCTGAACCGTGTAACTTTTAAAAGGGTAGGTGTTTCAAAGAGTGATGGAGAAAGAAGAAACTGGAGTAGTTCACTGTGTGGGAAGACAAAGGAAGGGACTTTACTGTGTGTCAGCTCCATATCCAACTCTGCTATCACATGGTGACTACTACTGCAGGGTAGCAAAGTCTAAGACATGTTTGTTTTCAGGGCTTGAAGTTCACTCTAGTGAACTTCAGAAATTAGCTGAAGTAATTTCTGAACAGCTCCTAGGTACCTCTGGAATTTCTGAAGGACAGGGAAGGTGTCTAAGCACTGGAGTAGAATAAATACATATACCTTTAAAGAAAAGTGGGATAGTAGGCAAAAACTAGAAACAAATTCCCAGAGAAATCATGGAACAAATCATTAAACAATTAAAATCTAAATAAAAACAGATAAATCAAAACAGGCCAACATTCTTTATCAAGATCATGTCAAATCGATTTATTTTCCTCCTATGAGGAAATTCAGTCTAGTGTGCAGAACAGGAACAGCGGATAGGACACATCTTCACTTCTGTAAGGTTTCTGACGCTCTTCAGCAACGCGTGCAACCAGGAAAACATGGCCTAACCATGATCACCATGCGCACAACTGCTTCTAATAACAAACTTTGAGAACAAATGACAGACAAATGACCAAACTAGGCAGGACTTTCAGAATTTTTTCCACAGTGTGTTTTGTTCCCCTTTTCAGCAATGCACTTCAAACAAGGTATGAAAAACTGCAACACAGTCATAAAAAGCCTGAGCACAGAAACTTTGAGGAAAGGTTAGAAAAACCGGTTGTGTTGAATCTAGAAAAAGAAAAGATCAAGAGTTAAAAGGGTAAGTGATGAACAACAACCACCTAATAGCAAGAAGGAATTGCAGAGAAAACTGCAATTGACTATCCTCAGCAGTGCTTTATGAGCATCCAAGAGGAACTATACTAGATATTAGGATGTTTTCTGACAAGGGCACAGACACCCTGAAACAGGCTAAAGTCTTCGCAGATTCTCTTTTGTTGAAGAGTTTTAACAACATTAGACATTTTTCAAGGATGATCCGGGTATATGCGGGACAGGGAGCTGAACTGGATGACCTGTGGAGTTCTTGTCCAGAACTGTATTTCTATATTACTGTGAAGACTGCTACCAGTGTACTTCTGACTTGCAGCAAAGAGGAAGCAGAGAGAAATTGCACCTTTGAGTCATAACTCATTCACTGGTCTGGCTTCTGGGCACTGATATTGTGCAATGGCCTCAGTAGGAATATAAACAAGACGTATAATCTAATGCGGAATTAGTGCGATGTGATAAAATGTTACATGTTCTTCCATGCACTAGTTAAACATGACTTCTTCATACCTGATTAGACTGCCAAAGAATGAGTCTTGCATTTGCGCCTGAGCCATAGAGGCACGAAACTAAACATCATCTTAAAAATTCAACTCCATATCTTTTCCCTTTATCTCATTTATCTTGTGAACACGCAGACAAAGCAACAGTATCACAAAGAACATCTCTGCTCACTTACTCATGTTTTGTAACTAGACTCATCTGCAGAATGACAACTCTCCATTGCAGCAATCTTCCTATTTCGAAATTTGTTTTATTTTACTTCCACAGCGATATGAAAATAAAACCCTTCACTGGAACAGAATTGTGTTGAAATTAACCGTCTGGTCAAAATAGGAAGCAGGAAACTGACTCTCACTTTGTATCTGCAGTACTCAAACAAGAGATTGTGACACGTACCAGCATTGAAGAAATTCAGTTTCAACTGAAGATTAAAATTTGCATCCAAAAAAAGGCTGCGAGATAGAAATGGGGATATAGACCTAGGAATGGGGCTGTCAACTTGGAAGTGGGAGATTCAGGTTCAAGGATCTGCCCAAAACAATGTTCAAAAGCCATACTAAATCAGAGGCTATTGCTTTGGTCCAGTCACCTGTCTCAAAGTAGTAAACGCAAGGGCCATTTCTGTGGTACTTTGTCATTTAGTTGACATACTAATAAAATGAACGAGGAATAGCAATACACAATCTGTGATGAACTTTGGGAACTCCACTCAGACAGCCCAGCAAGCATGTTCCAGGCAGTTAAAAAAATAAAACAACAGAAAACCAAACCCTTCCCATAACCTATAGTTTTCAGTGAGGCTCAACGAAATACTGAGCCCAATTTCTACTTATCTAGACAGAATTTCTACTCTAGTTTGTACAACAAAGCTGCACTATTTTTAAGGTAACCCATGCAACGTAAACCCTGCACGGGATGCGAAAACATACCCACAAGAACACATACTTCATTTGACTCTCGGATCAGATCGGTAATGTCCACTTTTGGATGGTCACTCTTTGTATCGCTGAGGTTGGAGCCCTGCTGCACAGCTGGAGGCAAAGGACTGTCTTTGTTAGTGACACTGTCAAAAAATCTGCACAAAGCAAACACACAAGAAATCAGCAGGAACCAGTTTATCACAACAAAATAATAACATCAGCATCTACTGAAGAAAAAGTGCGCAGAGAATGGGAAATAGCAAAGAATATCATCATGAGTAGCACAAATAGGCTGTAACAAAGATATACAAACATGGGAACCAACTATGCAGGAAGGCTGTAGAGCTTCTAGCCTTGGGAATTTTTGAGGCCCACCTAGGCAATAACATGGCTAAAGTGATCTAGTACTGGCAGTAATCCTCTTTTGAGTGGGAAGTTAGACTAGAGACTTGCCAAGGTCCCTTCCACTCGGCATTCCCCTGGTTCTCTAACCCATCTAGCAAGGTTGTACTACGTAACTGGGAGAGAGGAAAAGAGGCTTGTCCTGAACTGTGACCGAGGCAATCTTGATGCATAAGCCAAGACATGCCTGATCTGCACCTTTTCATCATACCTACCTAACCAGCCTA
Source organism: Vanellus vanellus (assembly GCF_965231255.1). Lineage (NCBI taxonomy): Eukaryota > Metazoa > Chordata > Aves > Charadriiformes > Charadriidae > Vanellus > Vanellus vanellus. Next base: position 8,752,831 of record NC_138915.1, on the reverse strand, counting down.
AACAGATCCGTTACAGAGGATTCCTTTGCCAACATCAAGGAACACATAACTACAGACCGAGAGCTTCCTTTTTCTTGAGGAGAGGCAAACTACTGTAATAATGTTTTACATTCAGCAGCACGCTGCAAGCTGGATTAACTGTGCAACAGAAGTGTTACAGCCAGATAAAATGTTGAAAGCAAGAGTTCAAAAGGAGTTCGTAATAATCATCAAAATCTTGAGCGTCGAGTGGAAACAGCAGCTTGTTTGGTTCAAGTGAAAATTAAAATTTCACCAACCTTCTAGACTTTAAATTTTAATACATTTAAACTGGGTGAATGTGCTCTTACTGCTAGGTGTTTTAAGTGTTAAATATTTAAATAAGCACAGCTAGGTTTTACAATAAATACCAGGCTGCATGGTCTCCTATAATAAAAATTACATTTTCCTCATTAATTCTGTAGCTCCTCCCCTATCCAAACATGCAACATTTAAAAGTCTCACTAGAAGGAAATTCTTATTATCAGTTCTTAACAGTCATAACTTGGTGACTCCTATAGCCGTCGTTTTTCTGTTTTAATACTCCATGATACACAATCACAGCAGCAACAACAGAATTGAGACAGGTAGTAAAGCAAAAACCGTGCAAGTTTGGCTTGCAATACATCAGTTTAAAATGCACCTTATGTTGCATATTTGAAGTTATTCTTCAAATGCTAATATAGAACAAACATGTAGTTGTGACTATCCTCACCACATTTTTCTTGTCTGATTTCTATTTTAAGCCATTAGCAGCAGAGGAGCCAGTGGCCTAAACTACAAGAACTGAGCTGTAGATACGTTTTCAGTAAGCTGATGCCCAAACTGTTTGGAACAGCCTTACTGTGCTCTAGATTACCTCACCATTAAAGAAAGCCACCTTCTATAACTGATATAAATTCCAGGCAAAAATCACATTTCTTTTCCTTTAAAATACACAAAATGACAATGGTTCTAGAACTTTAATGGAGGGTCAGATTTTCAGAGGATCCAGGCACACTTTCCAGCCACCCCTTCCAGAATTTCAGCCTGAGATGAACACCTAATTCCTCTGAAGCCTTTGGAAGTCTTGGCCAGATGTCTTCTCAGCTGCCCCAGAATGACTTTCTATTCGCAATTACAACAGCCGCTACGCAGCCTGTAAGAATAAGTTACACTGATACCTGTTGAGAACAGTGACTGCTTCTGCATCATCCTTACAAGTCAGCAACTTCTCCATGTTGTATTCCAGCACTGCGAGACCCAGCTGCAAGATTGCCTTTATTCCATCATAGAAGAAACAGTCCACCACATTGACTGCGCTTTCAATAGGCAGCACACTGATAAAAAGGGTAAGGAACCAGGAGAGAGAGACCGAGGAGAAAAAAGTCATGTCCGTCATGTGGTCTGTCAACTGAGGCAGATGAACTCTGATGAGCTCCTCAAACACTGCCTGATCTACCAAGGCACCTGCAGGGAAAGGATAACAAAACCACCACCCAAATCTTAATACAGAGAAGCATACTTTTCTCAGAGCACCGGCCAGAAATAAAGCCCCTGTCCTAACACAACTTTGTTGTTAAAGCAAACACAGGCCTGGCTGTGGGGAACCACTGGCTTCGGCCCCTATGCTGGAATCTACGCAGCCTATGCGTGGGTCCAGAGCCTTGCTGCATGCTGTGAAGTGTGTTAGCACTGCTGTGCATGTGTGGCTACTTCCAATAATTCTCGCCTAGAGTAATGACAACATCTGCAAATTATATCCACTCCTGCTTAAGGAGGAGTCTTAGGACGTTCTCTGTAACTTCCATTTTCTACATCACAGCACTGAACCAAATGCAACAGTTTCTCTCCTCTGTTCAGCCTTCAGCTCATTCCTTACATCTGTTCTTCATGAATGATCATTTACATTCAATTCTAGATAGACAAAAGACAGACGGGTGTTACCAATGATTCGACGATTGAAATAATCGGGTAGCATCCTTTCACACACAGCAACCAAAAGCCAGAATGCTTCCTCTTCTTTAGCATACAGCAGAAGTACTGATGTCAAAATATTCATTGCCTGTAACATTTTAACAGGAAAGGAAGCATTTATGAGGAAAGATGGTGAAAACAAAACTGCTGTCATTTGTAAAATCTTTATTTCTGAAAGCACTTTACAGCACGTTTTTAGAGTGCTAGGATAACCTACAGTTATCCAGTATAAGACTTTTACCTCTATATTATTAAATAGAGGATACTATTTAAACTACATAAAAATACTTTAAGTGCTAAAAGCCTAGTAAGAATGCAAAGGCATATATGAAGTGGACACGACAGCATTTATCGACAAACTCAAGTGCAATGTAAAAAGTCATGAAACAAGCAATGTAAGTGAACCACTGAGCAAGAAACCATTACATATTTATGTGATTGATTTAATGAGGTGCCACTATACTGCCATCATGAGCTAATACTTAGACAACAAACACCAAGAGTCTCAAAACTGCTGTACCTGACAATATCCGATTTGTGGATTCCTGTATGCATACGCTGTAAGAACTCTCCTGAGTGCAGAAATTCCTGTATCACTCTGAAAAGCAGGATGCTCAGGTAAGGAGCGACGTAAATCTCGTTCAATTTCATCAGTAGCTAAAGTGCATGTTCCTAAGGACTTTTCCACCAGTTCAGTGTAATAACCAGGGTTGGATGCCATATCATTTACAGCACCTGCCAATACATTGAATTGCACAGTATTAAAGGACAACAGTGAAGCATCTCCATGATTGTCTACAATTTGTATAAAAATGTTTGGTGACTCCTGAGGTACATAGTGAATCTCCAGATGTTACTGCAGTAATGTATCATGTATCAGAGTAATTCTACTGAAATTAATGGAATTACTCTGAAATGAAAACAGAAAAGAGAAACAAAATAAGGCTTGGAGGAAATCTAAGTCACTTTCCATTATAAAGTTGATTTTGACTTACTTTTTTGTTTTATTGGGGGCAGGGGGAAGCTTCCTTTCACCTACAATTTTGCACAAGTTTTCTGGCAAACACAATACCTTTCCATTTGAAGAGCTGGGAACAGATTAGAAAAAGTAGGCAAAGGACTGATATTTACCTAATTAATTCCATATCTTTTATGTCAACACCTTCTGAGACAGAGATATCAGTCTGGTAACAGGAGCATAAATATTTATGCAAACGCTCAAAGAACACTAGCAAAGACAAATCCATGGTCACATGTCCTCAAAAGGAG